>NC_067431.1:15807566-18207566 GCF_009764475.1 Pristis pectinata | reverse complement strand
ACCTTAACTGTGAGTTGAATGAAGACAATCATCTCCCCTACTGAGTCCAATATGTTGTTTCTCAGTCAAGATTGAAAGCCAGAAAGAATCAAGTATGTAATTAGAAATCTTATTATCTAAATGTTCATTCTATAGTGAGATATGCAACTCAGAAATCAGAAAAATTGCTGAGCTCCCACACAAGAGAGAAATAAATAAAATGACAGGAAAGTTAACACAGCAAAGCTAAAAGCATTTTTTTTGTTACTCAGGAATCTGACACAAACATCAATGGTTTCCACTCAGACGTACAACAAATCACCCCATGCTCTATCTCTAAAGATCTGGGAGAGTGGGATGGGGGAGAAGCTTATCATTGGAACTCAGTGCTAAACCCATGCATGAGTACTGCCTGCCAGCTTTTCTCAACTCTATGTGTTCAGATCCATTGAATACATTGAGAAGTGAAAGCAATAGGCAGCCAATTCTCACACATTGCCTAATGCTAGCCACAGAAACTACCTTCTCCTTAATATTTATACAGCCTGCAATCTTAAATAGAAAAGATTGCAGACCTTAATCTGAATTGGCTTAAACTACAGAGGAACAACACATACTTTGAAGATTAAAATACAGCAGGTGTTGGAAAACTTAAATACGAACAGTAAATGTTACACACACTCAGCAGATCAGGCAGCATCCGTAGGAAGAGAAACAGAGTTAATGTTTCAGGTTTAAGACCCTTCTTCAAAATTAGAACAGAAAGAAAACACATCTGTTAGCAAGAAGGTGGGGGTGGGATGGATAGAACAAAGGAAATATCAATGAGGGGGTGAAGCCAGGGTTTCCCTCTATTTAAGCAGTAACTGAGATCACCTGGTCAATAGGTTAATCCTTATCTCGAGTACTGCTTGTATTTACACGTTCTCCCTATGACTATGTGTGTTTCCTCCAGGGGCTCCAGCTTCCTCCCACATCCCAAAGACTTGCAGGGTGGTAGGTTAATTGGCCACTATATATTGCCCCTAGTGTGTAAGTGCATAGTAGAATCTAGGGAGAGTTGATAAGAATGACTGGAGATTAATACATGGGATTAATATAGGATTAGTGTAAATGGGTGATCAATGATCAGTGTGGGTCAAAGGGCCTGTTTCCATGCTGTATCTGTCTATAACTTTATGGCAATGAGCGAGAGAGAGCATGGTCCTTTGTTCATAAAAACTATGAAATGAGGGCAGTTAGAGAGTGGGAACACAGACAAAGGAGTGTAAAAATGTAGCCCTCAGCCTCCTCCATTCCAGGGAAAAAAGCCCCAGCCTACCAGTAAGGAGTAAGTAATTATTCTTTTTCTATTATCCCACACATTGGGCTTGTCTGAAAAAGACTCAATTCCGAACGGTAAAGAAGTGGTGAATATTGCACAATACTCCCAGATCCTACATGTGTATGGGAAGTGCACCAAGTTATTACTCATTGTCTCTGAGTGTCATTAGGAAGCAGTTCTAAGAAGTTCCATTTGTAAGAATGTGCTGACCCCACCCTTCGATCACAAGTTAATTTGAAATGGATGCAGCGAGCAGGGACATGAAAGCCAGAAAGTTGAGAGTGAATGAGCTCCAGTCATTCTCCAGACACATCTGAGTAACTAAAATCATCCAGGATTGAACACACATGTTTTTTTTATGCAGCATTCGTGCATTAAAGGCAGTTTATGCAAGTTAGATGTCGCTAACAATCAGCGATCATTGGGAAATTGGCTTGGACTTTCCTGGCATGATTCCCTCTCCCTGCTCCCTGAGCATCCAATGTTATCCAGCATCAAGTTGCAACTAACTGCTTCATCCAGTGCACAGTGGCCACTTCTGCATTCACCAACAAAGGATGGCTGCAAAAGACGTGACCTAATACCCACTATTTTTGCTCACAGTAAAACAAGGAGCAAACCCCACAGTACGTCAGCAAATGGACGTGAACTAAATGTTGACAATGTGTTGCCTACAACCTTTGCTAGACAAGATTTTGTGCTCCAGTTTTGTCCACAAGTAGTTCTGACAAAGATCACAGAATTCTGTATTAAATGCAATGTAAGATACAGCGATGGACGGCACTGATGGGACCACTCACGACCCAGAGACCCATAGGGCCAGACTCTCGTAAGCGGTGCCCAGACACACAGGACAGGTCCTTGTCACCTTCTCCTCCAGCAGCTGCTGTACTGTGGGTGGACATTGGGATTGTTCTTTCAGACTTGACTTGCTTCAAAGTAGTCAGCACAGCAATGACACGACAGGTAAAGTCATTGTGCATAAACATGCATGAAGTCTTCTCTGCATAAAGTCATAGAAGTCAGAAGGTGGTGGTAGATGGAGCGTATTCTGCCTGGAGGTCGGTGACCAGTGGTGTTCTGCAGGGATCTGTTCTGGGACCCCTGCTCTTTGTGATTTTTATAAATGACTTGGATGAGGATGTGGAAGGGTGGGTTAGTAAGTTTGCTGAAGATGCAAAGGTTGGTGGTGTTGTGGACAGTGTAGAAGGTTGCTGTAGATTGCAACAGGATATTGATAGAATGCAGACCTGGGCTGAGAAGTGGCAAATGGAGTTCAACCCGGAAAAGTGTGAAGTGATACACTTCGGGAGGTCGAATTTTAAGGCAGAATACAAGACAGGACTCTTGGCAGTGTGAAGGAACAGAGGGATCTTGGGGTCCAAGTCCGTAGATCCCTCAAGGTTGCCGCGCAGGTCGATAGGGTTGTTAAGAAGGCATATGGTGTGTTGGCCTTCATTAGGGTATTGAGTTCAAGAGTATTGAGTTCAAGAGTTGCGAGGTAATGTTGCAGATCTATAGGACTCTGGTTAGACCACACGGAGTATTGTGTTCAGTTCTGGTTGCCTCCTTATAGGAAGGATGTGGAAGCTTTAGAGAGAGTGCAGAGGAGATTTACCAGGATGCTGCCTGTATTGGAGAGCATGTCTTATGAAGATAGGTTGAGTGAGCTAGGGCTTTTCTCTTTGGAGAAGTGACTTGTTAGAGGTGTACAAGATGATAAGAGGCATAGATCGAGTGGACAGTCAGAGACTTTTTCCCAGGGTGACAATGGCTAACACGAGGGGACATAATTTTAAGGTGATTGGAGGAAAATATAAAGGGAATGTCAGGGGTAAGTCTTTTACACGGAGAGTGGTGGGTGCATGGAACACACTGCTGGCAGAGGTTGTGGGGACAGATACATTAGGGACATTTAAGAGACTCTTAGATAGACACATGAATGATAGAGAAATGGGGGGCTATGTGGGAGGGAAGGGTTAGATAAAACTTAGAGCAGGATAAAATATCGGCACAACATTGTGGGCCGAAGGGCCTGTACTGTGCTGTAGTGTTCTATGTTCTATAACTCTTGGTGCAAGCCACCCTTACACTCTCAAAAACAGCTGTTTTTGAAGGGATATGGACCATGTGCAGGTAGTAGGTGTCATTAGCTTAATTAGTTTGGCACAACATCGTGGGCCGAAGGGCCTGTTCCTGTGCTGTACTGTTCTATGTTCTATGTTTTTGTTCACCAATTTCCAATTACTTGGTTTGTCATCTGATTACCAGTAAATAGTGAACCCCAATTTCTAGGCGACTATACTTACAGAAAGTGCTGTGCAGTTAGCCATAATAAAAAGCACATTTTATACTCTGATTGTGGACATATTGGTTGAGGTAAAATATTGAAGAAGCCTCTGTGATAAAAATTTGTGGGTTCCCACTTCAGAGTCATGAATATAACACGTGGGCCAATACTCCAGTACTGCTTTGAGATGAGACTGCCTTTGAAAAGGTACAATAGTGAGCCCTTGTCTGCACTGAAAAATATCCACCAGAACTAAAAGAACAGGGTGCTCATCCCTAGGGTCCTGTCAATCAGCATCACTAAAACAAAATATCTGATTATTGCATGGCTGGTTGCAGGATCTTTCTTAGCATTAAATGGCCGCCATGTTTCCTAGGTTACAACAGTAACCACACTCCAAAAGTTGTCTATAAAGGTCTGTGTGATTCGCTGAGGCCAGGGAAAATGCTGTACAAATGCAAGGTCTTTCTTTTAAAGATTAAACACATTGTCTGAGAGTGCGCTGTTGAGTCAATGGAGGGTGCACCAGTGAACATCAGTCTCATGTGCAGTTCATAGTAGTTTATTGATAGGCAACTTGTGCAGACTGTACTGAGAGAGCATAACTAACACAGAGCAGCTTGTGACATGCATTCCTTCAGCTAATGGAGAGAATTCCAGTTAATGTCACTTAAAAATGCTGCAGTATATCTACAGCTCTTCTGTTTTGAAGATTTAACTGATAAAATCCCACCAAGCACCAAATTTAAAAGCCATCATTTAATATTTTAAATTCAAACAGAAAACCAAAAATTACTCCCAACCAGCACAAGTGCACAGCTGCCCACTGCACTCTGCCAGATCACCTTCCCTCTTGTCTGCAGTAACACCTCCAGTGTAGGTGGGAGAAACATCTGGATAATGTTTCTGAAATCTCGATGGTAGCACACTCTACAAGCTTCCCCACCTCCTCCCTCTCCCACACCCTCACCCAGTTGGTACTAGCACAAAAACAAAATCACCAATTTTGAACACTGAAATGGTATCTCTGTGACATTGGGAGGATTGGGAGAAACAAGGAGGATATTCCCAAGAAATAAAATTGTCAAAGTTAAGAACTCTGCATCTGAAATGAATAAAGCAGGGATGTAACCCTCAGACCTTGCATATTTTCCATTGCTTCATGTACATTGCAACAAAGTAGGAGGTCATTCAGCCTATCAAGTCTATGCCAGCTCCAAGCAGAGCAATCCCAACAGTCGAGCATCCCTCCATCTTATTACACTGCAGCTCTGCAGCTTATCCTCTCTCACATGCTCACCAGCTTCCCCTTTTGATTATTCTGCCATTTACAGTACCTGCACTAATGTGTAATTTACAGTGGTAAATTACCCCACCAGCATGTCTTCGGGATGTCTATGAGGGTGGGTAGGGAAACTGGGAGAATGCGCAGTCTCAACATACAGGTAATAGCTGAGCCAGGTTCGAACCTGGGTACCTGGAGTGGAAGACTGCACCACCATATTGCTGCACTGCGTCATCTGAATATTTCCATAATCAATACTCCAGAGAAGCAAAATCTGGAGAACCAGCTTCAACTGCAGTGGCCTGTCACACCTTTGGCCCATTTGTAACAGTCGGGAAAACATTCTGGCCTCGGTAGCACAGCTTCATCCTTCAATACCTGCTCCGCCATCCATCAGGATCATAGTTGATCTTCTATATTAGCACTGATCCCATTTCCCTTGATTCCCTTAATATCCAGAAATCTATTGATCTCTGTTTTGAATGAACTCAACAACTCAGCTTCCACAGCCTTCCAGGGTAGACAGTTCCAAAGATTCGCCACTCTCTGAGTGAAGAAATTTCTCATTCAACTCAATCTTAGATGGTCTACCCTTTATTCTGAGACCGTGCCCCTGGTTTTAGATTCCTCAGCTGGGGAAGCATCCTTCCTCCATCGGCCCTGTCAAGCCCTCTAAGAATTCTGTAAGTTTCATTGAGATCTTCTCTCATACTTTAAACCCGGAACCAGTCATTGCTGCATCTTTGTTGCATGCCCTCTCTAGCAAAAGCATCCATTTTTAGAGCAAGGATACCAAATTCATAAAGTTATACAGCACGGAAATTGGCCCCTTGGCCCACTGAGCATCATGCACATATTTGCATTAATCCTGCATTAATCCCAATTAATTCTCCTCACATTCCCATCAACTGCCTCCAGATTCTACCACTCACCTACCCACAATGGGCAATTAATCTACAAAATGCACATCTTTGGGATATGGGAGGAAACATTAACACCCAGAGGAAACCCATGCAGTCACCAGGAGAAGATGAAAACTCCACAAAGAAGTTAGGATTAACTTTAGGTGGTTGGAGCTGTGAGGCAGTAGTTCTACTCACTGCAGCACTGTGTTACCCTGTACATAAACAGTACACAATACAATCTCACCAAGCCTTTGATAATTGCTGTATGACATCTTTACTCCATTTCTCAAATCCTCTTGTAATAAAGGTCACCTTTGCCTTCCTAATCACTTGCTACACCTCCATATTAGCTTTCAATGATGTATAAAAAGGAATACATAGGTTCCTTTGGACATCAAGAATAACCCAGTCTCTCATCAGCTTTTCCTTTTTGTGGTAACTTCACAAAGTTTCCACATTATATTGCAACTAGCACGTTCTCACCCATTCACACAGCTTGTCTATATTCCTCAGTACATCCTTCTCCCTACTCCCAATCCTGTCTGGTTTTATATCATCAGCAAATTTAGAAAAATGGCATTTAGTCCCTCTGTCAAATCATTGATGTAAATTGTGAACAGCTGAGGGTTCAAACACTAATCCCTGCTAACTAGTAACTGGGAGTAGTTTCCTATTACAGGATAGAATCGAAAACACTTTCCACAACAGTAACAAATGAATGAACAGATTACACTGCCTGAAAAATAAGCAGCAGGTGTTATTTGGGTGAATGATGTCCAATTAAGATGTCACTGCGAGAGGTACCCCAGAGAGAAGTAATGACTACTTCCTGTTTCTGATCGACATCAGTACTCCAGGATTCAAAAGGCCAGCATCAGATTTTCAGACAATGCTGAACTTTAAGCCTCAATGAAGCGGAAAGACTGAGCCAATACTTCCAAGTAGCAGAACTGCAGGAGGTAAAAGTCATTTCAGATAAGTACAAGGTTTGAACCATTATGTGGAAAGGCTGAAGGACATCTGGGACTGATGGCAGATCCTGATGGTAAAGCAAAACTCTGCTTCCTTTGGAAAACAAAAACAACACACAGATACCAGGAATGCTCAGGCAGCCTGGCAAAATCCATGGGGAGAACAGACCAGTCAGAGTGGAAACACAAGAGATTGCAGATGCTGGAATCTGGAGCAAAAAGAACAAACTGCTGGAGGAACTCAGCAGGTCAAGCCGCATTTGTGGAGGGAAATGGAGAGCCAACGTTTCGGGTCGAGACTAAGTGTGTCAGAGGAAGGGTCCACACACCAAATATTTGGCCAAAAAGTATTATATTTGGCCAAAACCAACAAAACTTGGTTCTGAAGGGAGCTGCTGGAACAGTGCAAGTCCACAATATTGCTGACTCTTCACTCTGCTGTTGGGTTGGGAGAGCCCAGTTGTAGAGCCTCTCTCATCCTACACCAGCCAGGCCTAGCATAGGAGTTGCAACCCCATTGATTTAAATGGGGGTTCCTCACCCTGTTGATTAGATGGGAAAAGGAAAGTAAGTTGTTGCTTATATTTTTACATTAAAATATTTTAATTATTTCTTATTATTTTAATAATTTTAATTTTTAAAACCATTCCTAATACAACCAACAGTCTTTAAATATTGCTGTATACCAGTGACATTTAACAAGGTACAAAAAGCCCTGAGAGCTGTGATATAAGGTGAGACTCTGTCCCAAGCTTTTGAGTCCTTTCAAAGGCTGCCGGAGTATTCTGGGTACATGGCTTCAGCAGGAGACACTTGAGGCCTACTCACCACTGAAGCCTCAGTACGAGTGCACAGAGTCAGTTCCTTGGTCTTTCCTTCTGGCCCAGTAGGAGTGTGCAGACAGGGATTGTGTGCAACGAGACAGGATGGTGGCCCAGATCAAGTTAGATTCAGCCTGATAACCCTTCTTGTTTGGTCAGTTGCTGTCTATCCTGCTGGTTGCTTCCAGCATTGTCTACTTCTGTTCTATACAAATCCTATGAAGTCACTACAGGCAAGAAGTTAACAAAGCTACAGGACGCTGATGTATATTGACAAATCACAAACGAAGGTTGTCCTGCTGGCACTGTACTTTGCCAGATCAGCCTACACTAAAAGCATTGGGTTCCAATTCACTGTGGGCTATAGAGATGCATTATGGATTGGATCCAGGAATTTTTGGAGAAAATTTGAAAGAATGCAATGAGATAGGATTTTATGGAGTTATATGATCAACTGGGATCATCTGAGAAACATAGAGGTGTTCTGGAAGATATATGAGGAACTGAAGATATGATAAAGCAATGCATGGATAGTGGACATTTAATAGAAGTGTGAGTAACAGCAGGCAGTACAGAGATAATAGTGGAACACAGGATGTGGATGGCTCCTTAAATGGATATTTCTGTGTTTGTCAGATTAAGGGTAATCAATCCCAAGAGTGGTACATTTTTACATCTAAAAGAGTGGACTATATCCAGAATGAAGGTCTTTGACACCATCAAGCATCTTTCTATAGTCTCATAGCCCTTTGGCACATGAATTTTCTTTTATAATTAAGATTCTACAGCCATCTACGAGCTCAGTGCATCTCCAAATCTGGACTGTTGTACACCCCTGACATTCCATAGTTGGTCTTCAGCTGCCTAGACTAGATGCTTGGGAATTCCCTCCCCAAATCCACCTACTGTCTTAAAGAGGCTCCTTAAAGTGCTCCACCAATGAAAGGCCACCCTTCACTCATTGGCCACCTATTCCAAGGTTTCATTATGTGGCTCCTTAAATATAAAATGTTTCCTGTTTATCTTCCTGGGGACATCTGTCACAGGTCCTGTGCAGCTGTGGGTCGGTGTTGGTAATGTTCCATCTATTTTCAATCATCTGATACGCTGGTGACAAAGGAAGATTTGGAATGTGTTGCTGCTGCCCTAGGCAACCAATAGTCTGATGCTATGGGATCTTGGTGAAGGTAAAGTGTAGGTTGGTTGCAGAGTAAAATTCCCTCCACATCCTCCCATCAAGCCCTCCTGGTATAGGTTCAACATGGGTTAGACACAAAGTAAAATTCCTTCTGCATTGCTCTTTTGAACATTTCCAGAGTAGGCACAGTGTGGATTAGTTGCGGAGTAAAGCTCCCACTAAACTTGATAAAAGCACCCACAAGTACAGAGTTAATGTAGAGCGGCTTCCTGTACTCTGTGTTCACATTAAGCAGAGCTGTGAACAATGTAGTGCTGTGGGCTGGTGCTGATTTCAAACTGGGGCATGATTGCCCCATGGCATCCTAATTAAGATTCTGAGCACCAGCACACAGGACAGTTTCATCCATCTATCACCCTTGGTTTCAAAGGCATTTCCCAGAGGGGAAACTACAGCACACCAACCAGGCGCATGCATTCCCCAATCTACTGTAGAACAGTACAACAGAATTTATGAGAATAGTCAATAAGATATATTTGAAGTAATGTATCTATTAATTTTTTATATAATTTTGCTCCTGCTATATTAATGTTGGCTTTCCATTAAGGTAGTTATTTCAGATTATGCCCTGCCTCATTACCCATTAAGAGATGGCTGATGTGTTTAATCAAGCACCCTTTGTATTTTCAGCAGTAAAGCCCTCCTCCAGCACAAAATGCAAAGGCAACCCTATTCTCTCTAAATGGAATCCTGAAATGGTAACAGATCCAACGGGAGAAATGTGGGTCTTCCTTGACTGCCACTATTGGGGTTTGTGACTGGACACAGCACCAACTATTAAATGGATCCCTGCAATAGTTCTGCAGTGAAATCCTTACAGTGGTTATAACCAGCAGAAACAAATTATTAAAAATAATGCCAGTTGGCAGAGAATATCAGTGAAGGGACCTTTGGTATTTAGCGTCAGACTATTGGATGCCTAGGGCAGTAGCAACACTCTCTGAATCTTCCTTTGTCACCAAATATATCAGGTAATTGAACATAAATGCAACATTATCAACACCAACCCACGGCTCACAGGACCTTTAACAGACGTCCCCAGGAAGGTAATCAGGTAAAGAGTTATATTTAAGGAGCCACTTAAAGGAACCTTGGAATAGGTGGCCAACAAGTGAAAGGTCGCCCTTCATTGATGGAAGATTTTAAGTAGCATCTTGAAGGCAATAGATGGTTTTGGGAAGGGAATTCCCAAGCCTCTCATCTTGGCAGTTGAAGGCTGACTTTGGAATATCATGGATGCACAACAATCCAGATCGGGAGATGCACAGAGCTTTTAGACGGTTGTAGGATTTGTAGAATCTTCATTGTAAAAGAAATAGTGACTAACATAGACACAGGAGGCTGAAGGCCTGTTTCTATGCTGTATGATTCTATGATCATGACTCAGTAAGAGAGGCAAGTTGGAATACAGTTCTCCAAGGGCCTCGAATTAAGTCTCAGCTACACCATAACAATAAAAAGTTTGATGGGGCCACTAACCTTCCTACTATGGCAAGGTTGGATTTCATGTGTGTGTGGGGTGGGAGGATATGGCCATTGGTAATGATGGCAGGCAGGCTCTACTTGCTTTTGGAAGGAGAGGAATGGAGCCAGGGACCTGCCATTTTAACTACAATAAAGCAAATGAGGAAATTAGCCCCCTGCTTCCCACCCACCCACCCCCATCTGGAATTGTCATCTCAGCCAGATGTTGTCTCAGTCTTGCCAATCCAAGCACAGGTTGTTGCAGCTACAGTTTGAATATTTGTACAGCTTCATGCACCAACGATTTTCTTCCTGATTTCAGTCCTGATGCAGGGTTCCTTTCCTCCTGCAGATGCTGCTCGACCTGCTGCATTCCTCCAGCAGATTGTTTGTTGCTCCAGGTTCCAGCAATGTGCTTAGTGATAATTGATGGAGGATGGGGGGGATATTGCTGCCCCCTTCAATACTCACCCTTCAGCCCACCTGAGTAGCAGCGATATGAATTCTCTTCCATTGCTCCATTCCCTCCTTTTAGACACCCCCTGAAACTTATGTCTTTAAACAAGCTTCACGTCGCCTGCTCTAACATTTCCTTCCCTGCTTCGCTGTCAGTTCTTTTATCAGGGATAGTGTTCCCACGATGCACCTTGCCATGTTTTGTTGCGATAAATGCAACTCCTTGTTGCTGAGCTAGCCTTTGGTAGGCTCACTCCATTCACAGTCCACAGGTTTATAAATCACCCTGACTTCATTATGCTTGTAATATCTCGCTCATCAGTGTTCAGGCAGCATTTTATTGGCTTCTAGGAAATGAAAGTAAAAACACAAAAGTGTAGGAGGCTTTCCGTTGAGATTTTGCAGCTCAGCATCCATCATTTTCATATCTCTGCCATCAATCCTACAGGGTAAGTCTCAGAGCTGTGACAGTCAGATGCAGAGAGTTCAGGCTACCCTGTTAAATTGAAATTTTTAATTCAATAAGTGGGCATTGCTGGCAAGGCTGGCATTTATTGCCCATCCCCCATCGTCCCTGAGTAAAATGGCTTGAAAAGCCATTTCAGGAGTCACTTCTTGGCCAGACCAAGTAAAGTTGATGGATTCCCTCTCCTGAAGGACACGGTTTTTATGACAATCCAGTAGATCTGTGATCACGATGACAAAGATTATCTGTTCTTGTTTAAATAATTTAATATAAATTGTACAGCTGTCATGGTGGAATTAGAACTCAGGTCCCTGAATCATTAGTTGAGGATTACTGGGTTATTAGTCTAAAAACTTAACCACTGCGCCACCACCTTACCCTACACATCAGTGCTAGCTCCATCTCTAGCTCCAGCTCCATCTCCACCTATCTTTCAGCTCCTAGTATAGGGAACCACAGGAAAACCTAGCCAATAGTTCAGGTGAGAGAGACGACCTGAAGCAGGCATGGTAGTGTAGCGGTTAGCGTAACACTTTACAGTGCCAGCGACCCGGGTTCAATTCCGGCCACTGCCTGTAAGGAGTTTGTACATTCTCCCTGTGTCTGCGTGGGTTTCCTCTGGATGCTCTGGTTTCCTCCCACATTCCAAAAAGACGTACAGGTTGGGAAGTTGTGGGCATGCTATGTTGGTGCCGGAAGCGTGGCGACACTTGCAGGCTGTCCCCAGAACACTACACAAAAGATGCATTTCACTGTGTGTTTCAATGTACATGTGACTAATAAAGATATCTTATCTTATCTTACTCTGTGCAAATCCCATTCTTCTGTAAACACTAATTGAAAAGCAAAAAAATGCAGGTGCTAAAAATCTGAAATAAAAACAGATAATGCTAGAAAGACCCAACAGATCAGGCAGCATCTGTGGAGACAGAAGCAGAAACAACATTTGATGAAAGGTCATCATCCTGATCATTAGCTTTCTTTCTTTTCCACAGATGGTGCTCAATTTGCTGAGTGTTTGTTAATTCCTTTGAACACTTGGTCAAGAGGTGGGGCTTGCAACCACAATTTGAGGGGATGATCTTTGATGCGTTCAAAGGGACGTTGAATGGAGCAAGGAGCAGCATTAGGGGAAGCTCATAGAGACCATAAAACTGACCTGTACTCGTTGGCTCAATGGCTCATTTTGGTGCTCTAATATCTACATAAATCAGCGTTTTAGGACATGCCATTGATTCATGGATTGGGAAGCCTGTAAGTAGACTTTGTAAAGATGATGAGAGAGGGCCTGTCAACAACTCTTAGGTTGTCCATTGAGTTGTCCATCACTATGGAAACAGTCCAGGCTGTCCCAAACTCTCCCACCATTGGTACACGTAGCCCACTCCTGGTTAATACATCCCACACAGCAACTAAACTTTGTTCCGTCTTTGAAAGAATGCTCCTTTGGGAAAGATTATTGAAAATGTTAAGATTTTACTGTGATTTATAGAATCAGCAAGAGCCTGTGGGACATTTCCATAATCTTATCAGATTTACTGCAGAAAGTACTTGAGGGTGTCATAATAAAAGCTGCTCGCCTCTCTGCTTGCCTGCCCTCCTCATTCCATACCTCTGTCACCTCCGGTGCTGTGCTGTAGCTGCCCCTCCACAGTGAATCAGCAGAAAACCCATTCCCCAACAATTGTTTTGCTTTGAATCCAGTTTCATTAAAATCCTTCTACTTAATCCCTAATTACAAAAAGTAAAACAGCTGTTGTGTCCGCATCACTCACTGACACTGGTAATAGAGACCCGCCGTCTTACACATTTAACAGGAATTCCTCTGAAACTCACCATTCAATTACATTCAAAACATCCATTTTCTACGCTTGTTGCTAATGCCTGTAATTAGCACTCGATTATAATTTATGTTTTAGCTCCTTTTTCACTCAGTGCCTTGCCTTGCACAAAAGGATGAATTCTATTCTTATTGAGCAAGCTGACTCCCTTACAATAGATAATTGATGATAATGCCTCTTAATGTGTCTTACTTCTTCAGTCCTTTACCAAGCCCAGAATGTACAGGCTGTGTGAGTTTTTATTCAGCTTGTCACACTGTGCCCCACTGATTGGGGCTCTTTCTAAAAGAGGAGGCAGGTTGGGAATATTGGTTTTCTTTTTAGCACAATCCCCTTGACAAATGTTTTTCTCTTTGTTACCTAAAAGGGTCTCATAATTAAAATTTTCACTAATGGCAATGAGTGAGTTTGAATCTATTAACAATATCATCATTGTGATAAACCTGATTCTGAGGCCTTTCAGCCCACCAAGTCTGCACTGGCCAGCATCTCCATGCCAACCATCAAAACCAATCCCATTTTTATTCTCTGCCACCCCCCACTCCCCCCCCCCATTGTCATCAACTCCTCCCAGGTTCTATCATTCACATTGTGAGTGGGCAATTATAGAGGTTATAAACCTTATAGTGGTTTATAAAATCATGACGGGTATAGATAAGGTGAAGAGCCACATTCTTTTCTCCGGGGTATGGGAGTCCAGAACTGGAGGGCATAGGTTTAAAGTGAGAGGGGAAAAATTTAAAAGGGACCTGAGGGGCAACTTTTTCCACATAGAGGGTGGTATGTATACGGAATGAGCTGCCAGAGGAAGTGGTAGAGGCAGGTATAATTATGATGCTTAAAAGGCATTTGGACAGATACATTGATAGGAAAGGTTTAGAGGGATATGGGCCAAATACAGGCAATTGGGACTAGTTTAGTCAGGCATATTAGTCGGCATAGATGAGTTGGGTTGAAGGACCTATTTCAGTGCAGTATAGCTCTTTGACTCTATGACTCTAATTAACCTACCAACTTGCAAATCTTTGGAATGTGGGAGGAAATCAAAGCACCCAGAGGAAACCCACACACTCACAGGGAGAATGTGCAAACTCCACACAGACAGCACAAAAGGTCTGGTTTGAACCTGCACTGCAAGAGCTGTGAGGTAGCAGCTCTACAATTGCACCACTGTAGAGAGAGAAATTAGTGGCTGTCATGGGATTAAAACGCAGCCTTGTCTACCTCAGTCTGTTACAACAGATCAGTAACACAGCAAAACAGTATTCCTGTTGGTGTTGCTGTACCTTCCAAAGCTCTTTAAATGAGCAGCTCGAGAGTTATGATGGGGATGCGGCAGGAAACAGGAGCACCAGGAGGAAACCCAAGCAGTCACAAGGAGAACATGCAAGCTCCACCCAGTCAGCACATGATGCCAGGATCAAACCCAGGTTGCTGGAACTGTGCAGCAGCACTAATCCCTGTGCCACCATGCTGCCCATCTTATGTTATCCTATTTGATATTCTTTTATATTTATAACAACACAGGAGGAGGCCATTTGGCCCATCAGTCCCATGCTGACTCCCATAGAAGCAATGTACAAAAGTCCCATTCCACTGTACCTCTGTAACAATCTGAACCTCCCATCGACTCCCCTTTAAGTCTTTTTTGCCTTTAACCTGTACTAAGGGGTAAGTTACAGTGGACAATTAACCTATCATCATGTCTTTTGGTAGATGAGAGGAAACAAAAGCAGCCAGAGGAAAAGCACATGGTCACAGGGAGAACTTGCAAACTCCACACAGACAGTATCTGAGATCAGGGTCTGTTCTGGGCACCTGGAGGTGTGAGACAATACACTAACTGCTGCATTTCTGTGAGCCTCAATGCAGAGCATACCAGGGAAGAAGCACATACACATTCTGTCAGCTGGCTGTGCTTACTGATATTTACCTGCATTACAAGTAAAGACACACTCTAGATCATAGGAGACATGAGGTTCAGTTACAGGAGCAGTGAGAGACACTAAATCTGTAAAATATTTAATGTAAAACCCCAAGCCCCAGTAGAAGGTATTGGTCCATCAGGGACTTAGGGTTGCCTCAAATTGAATGCGCTCAATGGAAACTCTAGTGTGGAACCAATCGCAGAAAGCAAGGTGCTACCTTGGTGTCCTTGTATCCTGAATTTTCATAATAAACATACTTTGCTGAAACCTTAACCCCTGTCTTACCATAGATGATACAGAATGAAAAAGAGGGGAGATAAGAATCGGAAAATTACTTTCATTTATATTGCTGCTTTCATATTCCCAGACATGCAATTAAAAATAAAGTTAAATGTTGTTACAATTTAGAACAGAAAGAAGCAAGAGAGAGATGGAAGGACAGAGGAAGAAGTAAGGGAGGGGTCAATGTTCCATAAATAGTTCTGCCAACTCTTTTACACAGTTTCATTTGGACAACATTCCATTTCTGGGTTCCATTACTTATCAACATTGGGTCCATTAGTACTGGGAAATAGATTATAGCAGCAAGTACCCCCAGTTTTGATGTAACCAGGTAGTGCAAAGGAAGGTTCCAATTCCAGTGACATCCCAATACACTTCAGCTGCAACTTCCAACCAATAACCCTAGTGCACTGGGTAGGATTTTATTTGTATTTCCCTCCACAGAAACATTGTCAATTGATACAAAACTAGGGGGATTCGTGAGCTGGTATAGAAGGCTTCCTAGACTTTCATCTCACTAGCTTTGGCTAAATGTGCACATAAAATCTGGTCCGAACCACTTTTGATTTTTACGAAAGAAGAGTCCTCAAATATCCTCAAAATATGGCATAACATTTTACAGACCTTGAAGTACTTTTCAAAATCACCTTTGTAATGTAATGATTATGGAAACCAATTTGCTCTCAGCAAACTCCTACAAACAGCAATCTGATAATGACCAAAAATTGCTTTTCTTTAATGTTCAGTGAAGGTTAAATATAGGTAAGGCTAAATATAGGCTTGGACATCGGGGGAGGCTCTTTAACTTCTTCAATGGTACTATGGGGATTTTTGCTTCCAACTGAGGGAACAGATGGTGCCTTAGTTTAACATCGAAAAGACAGCACCTCCAGAGTTGCTGTAGAGCAATTTTATACTTAAGTCTGTGGATGCCATTTGAATTCACAATCTTCTGGCAAGATTGAGATACATCAGCTTTTTGCCTTTCAGAACGGAATGGGAATAAAGTTAAAGTAAAACATACACCGTAACAGGGTGATATTGATGTTATAACTGGGGATAACTATGGCATTAAAGGAAGATATCGTGTGGACTTATGGAGAAACCAATTATTAACAACCATATTTTGCAGCTCCTATTGTTTCTTAAACATAATGCAATAGTTAGTGCTGCTGTCTCACTACTCCAACAACCTGGTTCTGATCCTGGTCTACTGTACGTCCGTGTGGAGTTTGCACATTCTCCCTGCGACCACATGTGTTTCCCTCAGGTGCTTCAGTTTCTTCCATTGATGGGAATGTGAGAAAGAATAAGTTAAAGGGAAATAAGAGGGAGAATGTTCTGCTAGGAGCCATCATGGAAATGATGGGTTCAATGGCCTCCTTCTGTATCAGAAGAAGTAAGTTCAATGGGAGTTCCAGGGTTAAGGTCAAGCAGCAGTACAAGACATGGGTGAGACTGCACTTGGAGTATTGTGTGCAGTTCTAGTCGCCTTAAGAAGGATGTCATTAAGTTGGAAAGGGTGCAGAAATGATTCACAAGGATGTAGCTGGGGCTGGAGGACTTCTCCACTGCCCTGGTGAGGCCAAATGCAAACTAGAAAAGCAGCACCTCATAGTCTACTTGGACAGCCTACAACCCAATGGTATGAAGATTTCCAGTTTCGTGTAACTCGCACCCCCTGTGTTCATCTCCCACTCCCACCAGTCCACCCAGGTTCTCACTCCCCTTGTTCACCTTTTCCATCCCTGCCCCCTTCTACCCCCATTACCAAGATTCATTACCCTACCCAACAGGTTCCACTGCCTATCACCCACATACCGATCTACCTGGGTTTCTTGTCCCTTGGTTCACCTTTCTGAGCCCCAACCCCCACCTGGTCTCATCTGCCCATCATCCCTCCCTTATCTGGTCCCTCCTATAACTTACCAGCCTCTGTCTCTATCTTCGCCCTTCCCTCCTCCCCCCAACCACCCAGATCCATCTGTCTATGTTTTTCTTCCTTTTTTCTTTCCACCCATCACCTACCACCGTCTGTCTCATCACACCCTCTCCCCTTCCCCCACCTGGCTTCACCTTCCCATCATCCCCACTCACCTGGTTCCACCTTTCTCCTACCAGTCCCTGTCTCACCCCTCCTTCTCACTTCTATATACTGGCAATCTTCCCTCCACACTCTCACTCCTGTGGAGGGTCTCAAGCTGAAACGTCGACCATCCCTTTGCCTCCAGTGATGCTGTTTTGATCTGCTGAATACCCCCAGCAGTTTGTGTTTTACTGCAGGTTCCAGCATCTGCAGACTCTTGTGTCTCCAGCGCAAAGACCGTGATGTGCTGCTACTCACTTTCTACCTTCTACGTTCAGTGGTTCCTCCTTTGCAATTTCCACCAACTTCAACACAGTTTCACCACCAAACACAATTTCACCTTTCAGTGTTTCTAAGAGACTGTTCCCAGCCAGCCACATCCCTTCCACGCAACCACAGAAAATGCAGTACCTGTGCATTTATCTCTTTCCTTCCCACCATCTAGGGACCCAAGCAATCCTGCAATACACTTACACTTCTTCCAATCTAGTGTACTGTATCCAGTGCTTGTAATGTTGTCTCCCTGAAATGGAGAAACCAAACATAGACTGGATGATTGCTCTGTGGAGCACCTGTGTTCAGTCCACAGAGGTGACTTAGAGCTCCCTGTTGCCTGCTGCTTTAATCCTCCATCCCATTCCCACTGTGATCTACCTGTCTCCATTGTGATAATGATGCCCAACATAAGCTTGAGGAATAGCACACCATCTTCTGTCCGGGCACATTGCAGCCTGCCGGACTCAGTATCAAATTTGACAACTTCCAGTAACTTACATTCTCTGTGTGCATCGTAATTGGCTACTTCTGCTATATGTCTTATCTCCCTGTCATCTGTTACTCTTCTGTATTTATGTCTCGTTCCTATAGAAACACATTCATCTTTGTCGAGTCTTTTTGACTGTCTTTCTTTCTGCTTCTGTCTTCTGAAATGCTGCATGAATATCAAAAGAACATTAAAAATATCCAAACCACCCTGAATGAATCACTGTCAGGACAAAATGACGCTCACTACAAAGCAAACCTTGTACAACAGACAACAACCACCCTCCTCCCTGATAACAATAATTTATCTTCTGTAGTGATTCCCTGACATCAATGGCACTGAATTTAGACAGTGGCTGTTAACAGAGCAGAATTCCTGTAAATATAGTTTCTCTTGAGAGCCGATTACCTATGATTTGGTTCCATGTGTCTTCCATTAAAATTAACAGTCTTCAGGGGTGAGAATTTTATCTCAGTGATGCTGAGAGGCAGGGCAACTGGCACAGTCTCATAGGGCAAAAAACACTCATGCTATCCAAACAAGCTGCTGTTCTTATTTCAAGGTCAGGTCTCCCAACAAAATGTCACTCTGACCTTACAGCAAAGGAGGCAGAAAATTCTGCAACTTTTATCTAACCAGTTAATTCCAGCAGAACCTCTCAAGGTTTTGTTTTGACAAGCAGGGAGTCAATCTGCATCAGTGAAGGTCAGACCATGAAATGGGATGCACAACATCTTGTATCAGTAAATATAAAGTAACAGTGGGTCACCTGTGAAATAATACAATTGGGTGCTTTCTCAAGTCACTTTGTTTCTGCCAGAGGGCTTTTAGCTCATGAACTATTAAGTAATTCCATCCTCCTCGCTACACTTGTTGTTGTCTGGGTATGAAATACGGTTTCAATCTGTTCATTGAAAGATAAAATGCAATAAGCATGCTGTATAAGCAACAAACTGAACCCTCAACTTGTCAAAAATGGCGCCAAAGGCAAACCTAACACCAACAACCAATGTTAAAGATAAAGTCAATACCAAAACCAAGGTAATTCTTCATATTGACATCAATATAAGCTTCATAATTGTCCCAGTGATTCAGAGAATGAGCTTTATGCCTTTTATATGCCTTCTATGCAAATAATCTTGGACTTGAATTTCACCATGGCAAGCTGTGAAGTTGAATTCAGTAAATCTTAGTAATTCCTGAACTGGTACAGGAGCTCAAAGTTCTGAGTACCTGTCACATCCAGCAGAAAAAAGTGAATCATTAACCAGTAATTAAAAAATTGAAGATCCACAGTCATAACCCACACTCACTGATGCCCACTGTACGTGCCAAGGACAAGGATGGTGGTTTTGCAGCCATCTTCAGCTGAAAGACAGTAGAAATTACCATATGAGCTGAATATTAACTTTGGAATGGAGAGAGAGCTGAGCTTGTGGTTGGGGCTTGATCTTTTCTGAGGTTGGGAAGAATGCACTGTCCTTCAGTCCTGCTGAGTTTAACACCAGGATCTAATTGGCACTTACTGTCTCTTTCCCTCTCTGCAACCAGACAGGAAGGGGGGGGGGGGGGGGGGTAGCTATGGGTGGGTAGATCATCAGTACCAGCCCACTGCTGAGGGATGGAGAGGAGAGAGGGCACAATCTGTAGTCTCAAGGGAGATCAAAGGTCCTGGGAGGGGTATTAGAGTGAGACATCCAAAGGGTCTGGGAAAATCAGAGTCATCGTGGTGAAAATTGGCAGCCTTGATCTGGGAGAATTTAGAAGGTTCATTGAAAGATCAGAAAGATCCATTAACCTTTTTAACTGATTGTAATGATTTGTGTGATCTCTTTAGTGATCTCTTCTATGACTGTACAACTCTTCACTGCTCCATAGTCTTGTTACTAACACTTAGAACATATTTAGAATACATTAGGTTGTTTTCTGTATTTGGAGAGTTGTCCCACAAACCAGTCAAGCAAAAGCCCAACATAGTTGTACTCAAAGAATCATATCTCACTGTCATCTTGCCGGACTGCACCATCACAATTGCTGGGACAAATGTAAGTCTCAGCAGAGGTGACAGTACAGTGGTTGAAGATGGGAGGGAGAAGCCATGGGACTTTCAACATTGACTTCAGATTGTAAGAAGTTTCATTGGCATCAGGTGAAATGGGGAAGGAAACACATTTTCACAAGGGACTGCAGATCCTGGGATCTGCAGCAAAAATCAAACTGCTAGAGGAACTCAGTGGGTCAAGCAGTAGCTGTGTGAGTAAAGGGATTGTCTATGTTTCAGGTTTACAACAGTGCATCAGGAGTGAGAGTGTAGAGGAGAGATAGCCAGTGTAGAGAAGTGAGAGGGAATGGTGAGGCAGGATTTGGTAGGCAAGAGGTGGAGCCAGTTGAGGAGGGAATTGGAGCCACGTGGGGGAGGAAGAGGTGGAGTCAGGAAACAGAGGGTGGTGGGTGATAGTTAGACAGATAAGGAAAGAGAAAAAGATGGAGCCTTGGGAAGGAAACCTTCCGATTACCATCAATTTTTCTCAACACCTACATGTTAGAAGAAGCACTGAAAATGACATGGGTGCATAATGTACCCAAAGTAGCAACTTCAGTGTTCATGACTGAGTAGTTTGGTAGCACCAGCACTGCAGCAAGCATTGGGTGAAGCAAAGTGAGGAATAAGTTAACTTGATCTGAGGAAGTACTACACTCTTGGAGATGTCATCATTTGGATGAGTTGTTCAATCAAGGTCCTATCCCTCATTCAGTGGATACAGGAGATCCCATTGCTATTTTGAAGAAGAACAGGAAGGTAGCTCTATCTAACATCCTGGTCAATAACTACCCCTCAATAAACATTTTTAATAAAACAGATTATCTGATCATTATCACGATCATCGGTCATGCCATTGTATATGAAATCAGTTGTACATTTCTTGCATTGCAAAAGTATCTACACTACAAAAGTATTTTATTGGCCAAAAAGAGATTTAGATTGAAAATCAAAAAAACTGTGGATGCTGGAAAGCTTTGGAATGTAGTTAAGAATGCTGTATAACTGCACCTGGAACTTTCAAGTCATCACTAAAGGAGAGATATATGTAGTTTTCTAATCAAATTCACAATTGCCAAATCAAGTGAACTATTGAAGATATAACTGTATTTTCTTTCCCTCTTTTAATTTACTATAATGAATTCTGGAGATTTGCCTTTCAAAATCTTATTTTCTGCTGTGCCAACTTTTTACTTATCAAATCCAGTGACTTCTTTCCCTTCATTTATTTTTAGATTCCCTTATACCACTGACTTTCTGACCTCTTTCTCTACTGTGAAAATGGAAGCAAAGTATTCAGTTAACGAGTCTGTCATCCTTTATTGTCGGTTATAGTATCACATGCAGCTGTCCTTAAAATGCCCACATTTTCCTTCACCTGGAAAAAAACATTCTCCTCCTGAAACGTTTTTACTATTAGCAGTCCTCCTTCTAATCCTCTCCATCTTCTGATATTTTGATAAATTCTATATGATGTCAGGAAATGGCTGAGTTCATTGGACACAGCAAAGGCTATAGGACTCCGTAACATGGCTGTGGCACTGAAGAGCTGCATTAGTTCTAGCCAAGCTGTTGGGTGAGAACTAGAGTCATGCAGTCTTACAGCACAGAAACAGGCCCTTCGGCCCAACTGGTCCATGCTGAACAAGATGCTCATCCAATCTAGTCCCATTTGCCCACATTTGGCTCATAACCTTCTAAACCTTTCCTATTCATGTACCCGTCCAACTGTCCTTTAAAAGTTGTTGTTATACGTGCCTCAACCACTTCCTCTGGCAGTTCATTTCACATACATACCACCCTCTGTGTAAAAAAAAAAAGTTGCCCCTCGAGTTCCTACTAAATTTTCCGCTCTCTCCTTAAACCTATGCCCTCTAGTTCTTGATTCCCCAACCCTGAGAAAAAGATGGAGCGCATTCACCCTATCTATGCCCCTCATGATTTTATACACCTCTGTAAGTTCACCTCTTAGTCTCCTGTGCTCCAAGGAATAAAGTCTTAGCCTGTCCAACCTCTCCATATAATTCAGTTCCTCAAGTCCTGGCAACATCCTTATAAATCCTTTCTGCACTCTTTCCAGTTTAATAGTATCTTTCCTATAGCAGGGTGACCAAAACTGAACACAATACTCTAACTGCAGCCTTACCAGCATCCTGTACAACTGCACCATAATCTCTCAACATCTATACAAGCATGTAGGAATAGATTCTTATATTCAAGAATGGACTCTTGACCTCACAGTCTACCTTGTTATGTCCTTGCACCTTATTGTCTGCCTGCACTGCACTTTCTCTGTAACTGTAACACTTTATTCTGCATTCTGTTATTGTTTTCCCTTGCACTACCTCAGTGCACTGATGTGATGAAATGATCTGTATGGATGGCATGCAAAACAAAGTTTATCACGGTATCTCGGTATATGTGACAATAATAAACCAATTTACTAATTTACTCAGTACCCTAACCGATGAAGGTCAGTGTACCAAAAGCATTCTCCACCACCCTGTCTACCTGTGACTCCGCTTTCAGGAAACCCTGTACCTGAACTCCAAGGTCGCTCTGTTCTACAACACTCCCCAGGGCCCTACCGCTCACTGGGAAAGTCCTACCTTGAAAGTACTACTCAACTTAAATGCCCATAAGAAAGGGACAGAAAAGCCATGCTAGAAAAAGGAGAAGAAAGGGAAAAAAAGAGAGAAATAGAACAGATGATGATGGAAGGAGGAAACCAAGTGGAAGGATGGGGGAAGAGGGCAGATAGAGAGAAAAAAGAAAACATGTATTGGAGTAAAGAAATATGAGTTTTAAAGGGGATCTGAAGGGTAAGTTTTTTACACAGAGAGTGATTGATATCTGAAAGGTGCTGCCAGAGCGGGTGGTGGAATCAGACACAATCACTACGTTTAAGAGGCGTTTAGACAGACACTTAAATAGGCAAAGCATAGAAGGACGTGGACCTAATGAGGGCAAATGGGGTCAGATAGGCAAAACAGTCGGCATGGATGTGGTGGGCCGAAGGGCCTGTTTCTGTGTTAGACAACTCTATAACTCAATGACTCTATCACAAACTGGGTCCAAATGTGGAAAGCACTGAGTTCCAGATATGAGGAGAAAGACGTCAATGCAGGACCAAGCAGACTGAGCAAAACGGGAAGTAATGTAATATTGTTTAGCATAACAATGGAGAAGGAGATAAGCATAACACTGTAACAGATTGGCAAAAAGCTGATTTTGAGTAAATGGGAAAAGAATGAGAAAATAAAATGGAAAATAATGTCAGCAAACAATGATGTAGAATAGAAAGGGAAAGATTTTTATGGTGTTCCACAGAGTCCAGGGAAGTGTATATTCCATTTAAAACCAGGGCATAATGAACTCCAATGAGCCACAGAGGATGATTAAAGATATAAGGGAAAAGATCGACGTTAGGAAATTTGCAAATAATAAATGTGCAGGGAGCAGGGAAAAGCAAACAGGAGAAAATCAAGCGATTAGAAAAGAAGTCAAAAACAATTAGGAAAGCAAAAAGTAAATTATCAAGGAGCAAAAAAAAACAAAATGGTGAAACAAATGAAGATAAATAAAGGAAGTTGAGTTTGCACTAAAGAATGGACAGGATGCAATGGCAGACTTGAAGTGACAGGAATATTAAAAATGTATTTTGCTTCACCAGTGAGGTTTATTAGGTAGACACAACACCAGAAAATGAGATTAGAAATAATATAAACACATTTAAAATAAAACAAGAAATGTAAAATATACAAATCAAATTCAAAGAGAGTAAAATCCCTAGACTGTACAAATTATAACAGGCTTTGTTTTTAAATAAAAAAGATTTTAGGAAAGAGAAGCTGGAAGTACAATTGCACATCTTTAATCATTAGTTGGAAAAATGAATGTTGCTGGGGGACTGGCAGAAGACTAACATCATGCCTGCATTTAAAAAAGGAGATAAAACATGTTTGAGGAATTATAGACCAGCTATATCTCATTTCCAATGGGAAATATAATGAAATGGCTATGGAAAGAGAAAAATAGATAAACATCAAGAAATTAATGACAACAATGAATAATCAACATGAACTTCAGAAAGGAAAAGCCTCGGATGACCAATCACATTTAATTCATTTAAGAAAAGCATGATTGACAGTAATTAGCTCTGGCACTTCACAGCTCCAGGGATCTGGGTTTGACCATGATTTCCAATGCTATGAAAAATGATTTCACTGCTATCAGTGCAGAGTTTGCATGTTCTCCCTGTGACTGTGTGGGATTCCCCCAGGTGTGCTGGTTTGCTCCCTCATCCCAAACACGATCAAGTAGGTAAATTGTCCGCTGTAACTTACCCCTTTAGTGTACATATGTGGCGAAAGAATCAAAGGGGAGTTGATGGGCCTGTGAGAGAGAATGAGCTGCAAGGCTGCAGAGAAAAAAGAAGGGTGAATAGGACTCATGTAATTTCTGTTGGGAGCTGGCCTGAACCCAATGGACTGAATGGCCTCCTTCTGTGTTATGGTAAGTAGGTAATTGAGAGGACAGGGAAAGGTGATGGAATACATGTTTCATATCTGAAATTCCATTAGGTACCACCTCATAGTGTCATGAATATGGTCAACAGCAGCTGTACCTGAGACATCAGTGTATAACTGGAGAAAATCCCCCAAACACATGCTCAGAAGACTGTGGAAGATCGTCACCAAGTTGAATGCTGGACTCAAGATCCAAGGTCCTGGCTGCAGTGCTGTCTGAAGTTCAAGATGAAGGAATGCATTTTTAAAAGCCATATCCTACCAACTACACATGAGGTTACAGAAGATTGTGTGAAGTGGTTGATGCTGCTTCCTATATTTTCCATGCAGTGGAAATCGTGTTGTACGTATTGATGGATGGAAGCTGCACTGCGATTCAGGGAGGGAGTAAGAGGGATCCCAGCAACGGCTTTCTCTGTTGCAGATGGCAGGGAGACCCCTCTGGAATTATCGCAATTAGATACCTCCCTTCTTGAAAAATGTCATGATTAAAGTGCCCTTGAGATCTGGTGGAATGCTTTCCTCTTTCCAGAAAAGGATAAAGCCTAGATATGTCCAGACCAACAATACAGCATAAAGCATATAACATCCAGGAGCACACACAATGTTCACCATCTATTTCATCCTCAATTTTCTGTATGATCTTAAACAATATCTGTGACTGAATTTGATTATAACATAATCATACTTTAGTTTAAAGTCTTTGAATTCCTCTTGTACTATATGTGGAGTAACACATTGTTCACTTAGACTTGGATCATCAAGGGAAAAATTCGGTTTATTGTGGCAGTTGACACCCAACTGAAACTGAATCGTGTACGTACAATTTTTTTTTAATTCATCTACAGGATCTTGGCGTCACTGACAAAGCCCATCTTCAATTACCCTTGAAAAGGTGGTGGTGAATCACCGTCTTGAACTGCTGCAGCCCTTCCAGTGTAGGACATGTTGCAATAGTCAGCCATGTGATAGAGCTTCCTAAGGGAGAAGCTCCCCAACCAACCTAAAGGCAACATTTACACTTCATACTAATGCACATATATCACATGTAGGATTGGTGCTTTCACATCTCATCTGAGGAGGGTGAAAGAAAGGGGTTGGTGAAACTAAATGAGAAGCAATGCTGTGTGTGGTTGAAGCAGTCCTTTTAATGGAAACAGCACTGTGCAAGACCTGGGTGCAGCTGTGCTTCTTTCTGGTGTCCCTTGGAGAAATCTCACAAAACAGCTTTTAGCAATCTTGATTTGTACAGCTGTGACTTACCTCCCTTCCCCCCTCAAGACAATGTCAGATACAGCTGAGAGGAGAAGCACCATCTGGCATTTAGTCCTTGCACGGTTACACAGGATTACATTCAATCCTAAAAGGACCAAATAAGCATCAGCTCATGATTTGTATAACTACATGAAGGCAACAAGCCAATCTTTGGGGGAATTCATTTTGATACAGTTGACACAAATTCTGAGGGAGTCTGAACAAGTAGTCTGCACAAGGAGTCTGCACAGGGAGACCAAACAAGAAAACTGTAAGTCTCTACCTCCGCACAGGGGTCTGCACATCATTGGGCAGTACAATGCCGCAGCTTGTAGAGCCGCTGCCTCACAGTGCCAGAGACCCGTGTTCAATCCTGACCTCAGGTGCTGCTTGTGAGGAGTTTGCACGCTCTCCCTGTGAACATATGGGTTTTCCCAGGGTGCTTCAGTTTCCTGCCACATCCCAAAGATGTGCAAATTTCCCCTGGCATGTAGGTCAACGATAGGAGCTGGAGGGAATTGATAGAATGTAGGGAGATTGTGACCAATGTAATCAGATGGTCTCTGGTCAGTACAGACCCAGTAGGCTGAAGGGTCTGTTTCCGTGCTGCATCTCTCTGCATCCCTATAATTCTATCTGCAAAAGGACCGTGCACATCCCCACAATTTGCCCTTGTATAAGTGATTTGCACAAAGAGTCCACGCACCTGTGCACAACTGCACAGGTAATTGGCACAACTCCACACTCTACACATCTGCATAAAGAGTCTGAACATCTGCACAAGGAGTCAGCGCATTTGCACAATGCAGATGTGCATGAGTTGGCTGATATGTACAAGGGTCTTGCATGTCTGAAATCTGCATATCCATGCTGTGTACAAATCTGTACATCAAGTCTGCACATCTGCACACAGCATTTGTACATTTGCACGATGAATCTTCACTTTCCTACAAGGAGTATTCGAATCCGCACCATCTGCTCCTCTGCGTACGATATCTGCACCAACTGAATGTTCAGTCTGCACAGCTGTGCCAATGGTCTGCATAACTGCACAGACTACATATCAACACATGGAGTCTGCACAAGTCCAGAATTATTCACAAATCTGCAGGGATTCTGCACAACAGCACAGAAGACTTGGAAGAAGATCATGGTTGCACTGAGTTGGATATCCCAGATAAGTTACAACAATAGAATTTTGCTGACCACACTGCTATCCTCTTGGTTCTCTCTGGATGTTGTTTCTTACTGTTTCATGCCTCTAAGTCACTGACCATCTTCTCGTACTCATTCTGTGCTCTCAGCCTGCCCCTGGTTCTGTCCAGCACTAGCTCAAATACAGCACATCCAAAGTGTGCTCTGCCTGATCTGATCCACAGCCTGCAGGATTGGTAAGTCCAATTGCTTAAATGTTCCCACACTACCCTCATTGCAGTCCCAGATGTCCTGGGTAAGTCTGCTAGTGATGGATGTCTGCCTCTCTGTCCACTCTCTGCTCCTGGCAATTGGGTAAATCACAGGTGTCAGCAGGACTTGGAACCACTGGAGCTGTATCAGTTCTGTCCTCGTGTGACATAAACACACACACACACACACACACACACACGCACGCACGCACGCACGCACGCACACACAGCCACACACACATGCATGCACACACACACAAACACACATGCACACACAAATGCACATGCATATACATGTACACACAAATGTACACACACAAACACACATACACACACACACATGCACACACACACAAATGAACACGCACAAGCACACACATACACCACACACGCAAGCATGCACACATGCACACACATGTACACACATATACATACACACACACACACGAACACACACTCATGAGTGCGCGCGCGCACACACACACACACACACACACACACACACACACACACACACACACACACACACACACACACATGAAGGATCCGCTGGTCAGGAGTCAGGAGCAACCACCAGAGTAGTGAGGGCGATCACATCATTCCCTGCTCTTAATTCCAACTGATACCAGCTGGACTGACACAGGCCCGGGTTCCAAACTCAGTCACTCTAGTCTGGCTGCTATCTACAAACTGAGCCAGTTATGGGACTTGCTTGTCCAATGCAGTCCCACCATTTGAGGATAAGAACTTTATTGCTGGAGCTGGTTTAAGTAAATGGGATATTCTCTCAGTTGCTACCCAATATATCAAGTCCTCTTTGACAAAATAAGCAGGCGACCTCATCAGAGATGGAAGCTGCTCTACTGTATTTGACAGTGTGATAAATCCTGCCACAAACTGCCCTTTTATGTTTCTCTTCATCTCTGATTTCCATTCAACACTTCAAACATTGGAACTTTCAGTGAACCTATCTCATCAGGCAGGCAGGCTGCAAACTAAGAGGAACAGCTTGCATTTCAATTTGCCAGTATTTTGCTGTCACAGAAAAATTGTGTTTTTATTCACAAAGGATGTAGTCCCTGCAGCAATGTTAAAAGATTTGGCACGGAATAATGTGAGGGCAGGTCATTAAGTTGTAGTTTAGTGTTACCATTTCTGATGCAATGCTCCTAGTAAAACCTCCACCCCTCCCTTACCCCACACACACAAGATGCAAATAATTGAACACCTGGCAGAGGGAATGGAATTCTAGGTTCCATTAATCTGATCACCCTAGCAAACATAATACTCCAGGCCAAAATCCAAAGCTAAGAGAACGCCATATGGTCATAGGTGCCATTTTTTTGGTTGAGATGCTAGATCAAGGCTCCCACTTCCTACAATGGGTGTAAAAGATTGCATTGCAATACATAAGAAGAGCAGAAAAGGTCTCCCCAATATTTAACGTATGAGCAACATTTGATGGCTCTGGGCCTGTACTTGCTGGAGTTTAGAAGGATGAGGGGGGATCTCATTGAAATCTACCAAATATTGAAAGACCTGGATAGAGTGGACGTGGAGAGGACGTTTCCAGTAGTGGGAGAGTCTAGGACCAGAGGGCACAGCCACAGAATAGAAGGACATCCCTTCAGAACAGAGATGAGGAGGAATTTCTTTAGCCAGAGAGTGGTGAACCTGTGGAATTCATTGCCACAGACGGCTGTAGAGGCCAAGTCATTGGGTATATTTAAATCGGAGATTAGTAAGGGTGTCAAAGGTTACGGGGAGAAGGCAGGAGAATGGGGTTGAGGGGGAAAAGTAAATCAGCCATGATCAAATGGCGGAGCAGATTCAATGGGCCAAATGGCCTAATTCTGCTCCTATGTCTTATGGTCTTAATATCCTGGCCAATACTTACTCAACAAATGACATGAGTAATACAAGCAGACCCTAGGTAACAAACAGGTTCCATTTTTACAGACGTCCAGAAGTCAATTTTATCCGTAAGTGGGAAAGTACACAAAATTCACTCGATATGGTAGCCACACCTCCACAGTATTGTAATGAAGGACATCAAAAGCACATAAGACTGATAAGAAAGAACAATTTCTAAAAGTTGAGAAAGGGAAGAAAGTAGTTCTGCCATTCATAGGAAAGAATGTGTGTATGTACATCAGACTTTTAAATTTAATATTATGGGAGCTCATTCAAACGTTGGGGATGCCCATATGTCGGGCGTTCTTAACCTGGGAGCAGCCTGTACTGAGTATCTAATAATGTTGCTGTCAGTGGAATCCAGCAATAAGTAGCTAACTTTCCTGCATTAAAGTAGCAGCCGTGCTGCAAAAATACGTTGTCTGTTGACCATCTTGGAAACTTGAAAAGTGCTTCTCAATACATGTCGTAGCTTCAGCCAGGTGATTGACAAAAGTGTGGGAAAGAGCACCTGGGCATGGTGCACCACAGTAGACAGGCCAGGCAACATTCACTGCCCAGAGTAGGGAACTAAGTGGTACCCAGGACTGTAAAGATGTGACATATCTCATCTGGGAGTAGAGCAAGAAAATCTTAATCATACCCCCCATTAAATTATTCCACCCCTCATCTGGCAAGTCCCACAAGCAGCTCAGTTTTTTGCTTTCTGATGCTTGTTCCTCCTGTTGATACAAAGGGTGGGATTCTGCACTCATGCACGTTCAAGTTATATTATAGCACCCTTAAGCACACAAAGCCATGCCCACAGTTACTCTCAGATCTGAGAGCTGGGACTAACTTGAAGAAAAGCTGAGACTGTAGCGGTTGCTACCGCGGAATAAAACAAGACTCTACTCGGAGGATTGCCAAACAGAACTGGTTTATTTTCCCGCCTTGTGCGGGCCCTTTAAGGGAGAAAAACTCCCGCCCAAAAAAAACCGGCAATGACGTAAGTCCTACGTCATCAGGACTTCCCCGCGCGCGGGTTCTCCCCGTCGCTCGGAAAGACGAGGCCCGCCGCCATCTTGGGCCTCGTCGCTCCGACACCGCGCGACCCGACTGCCGAGCCGGTTCGCCCGACTAGATGGTGAGTCGCCACACAACCCCCCCCAGAACCGGGCGAGACAGTCCCCAAGGTCCGTGGGCTGTGCCAGCTGCCGCTTAGGGGGGCGGCCATCTGCGTCGTGGCGTGGCCACCTCGACAGGCTGTTGCAGATCCAAATGGGCCGGTTTGAGGCGGTCCCGCCGTGAAAAACCTGTTCCCTGCCTCCAATGTCCAAAATAAAAGTGGATCCGTTATTCCGTATGACTCGGAACGGTCCCTCATATGGTCGTTGCAATGGCGCCCGAGGTGTGCCCCTGCGAACGAAAACAAACTTACAGTCCCGTAGTTCCTTGGGCTGGCAGGATGGGGCTTGACCGTGCCATGAGGTGGGAATCGGGCCAAGGCGCCGAGCTTCTCGCGCAGTCCTTTGTAGAACTGCTGGGGGTCGTTCCCCTTGGTCCTGAAGGGCAGGTATGAAATCCCCGGGGACAACTAGTGGCGCCCCGTATACAAGCTCAGCTGACGAAGTGCGGAGGTCGTCTTTGGGGGCAGTGCGTATGCCGAGCAGGACCCAAGGCAGCTCGTCAACCCAGTTAGGACCCTTCAGGCGGGCCATCAAGGCCGATTTTAGATGGCGGTGAAAACGTTCCACCAACCCGTTTGATTGAGGATGGTAGGCCGTGGTGGTGTGCAGCTGCGTCCCTAGCAGGTTCGCTAATGCAGCCCAGAGACTGGAAGTGAATTGGGTGCCTCTGTCTGTGGATGAAGTCTCCAACCTGGGTGGCTGTCTCCTGGTCCAGAGAGCTAACCACATGGTAGTACTTCGTGGAGTCGGAGGTGATCTGCCGAAGGTGGAATTGCGCTTCAGCCTGGTCAAACCAGACGCTGGGCCGAAGTGTCCAAAAGGTGGGCAGCTTGAGGGCCACTGTGTTGGCTGCTGCGCTGGTCGTCCATTTCGCGGGGTCCAAAAGCCGTTTGGACCGTCGGGGTCACCAATGTAGCGGTTGCTACCGCGGAATAAAACAAGACTCTACTCGGAGGATTGCCAAACAGAACTGGTTTATTTTCCCGCCTTGTGCGGGCCCTTTAAGGGAGAAAAACTCCCGCCCAAAAAAACCGGCAATGACGTAAGTCCTACGTCATCAGGACTTTCCCGCGCGCGGGTTCTCCCCGTCGCTCGGAAAGACGAGGCCCGCCACCATCTTGGGCCTCGTCGCTCCGACACCGCGCGACCCGACTGCCGAGCCGGTTCGCCCGACTAGACGGTGAGTCGCCACAAGACCTTGAAGACCTCGCCAGGCAACCTTGATTGCAGTTATAGTTCCGCCGTTATCTATGAAACTGCTACAGAAGGTACTTCAAGCCCAGATGGAACAAAGTGAGTAGCTGCACTAACTGAGTAAACAGCAGGCCTAATATCAATGGCAGGGCAATTCTGGAGTCTATAATGAAGGACGTTCACCTTGAAAAGAAGAATAGAATTGAGCAGAATCAACATGGATTTATGAAAGGAAATTATGCTTAACTAATTTCCTGGAGTTACAATTAAGATGATAAGATATCTTTATTAGTCACATGTACATCAAAACACACAGTGAAATGCATCTTGTTGCATAGAGTGTTCTGGGGGCAGCCCGCAAGTGTCGCCACGCTTCCGGCGCCAACATAGCATGTCCACAACTTCCTAACCCGTACGTCTTTGGAATGTGGGAGGAAACCGGAACACCCGGAGGAAACCCATGCAGACACGGAGAACATACAAACTCCTTACAGACAGTGGCTGGAATTGAACCCAAGTCACTTGAGCTGTAATAACGTTGCGCTAATTAGAGTAGATAAGGAGCAACCCTGCAGTCAGAGTGTGGGGAATCGTTGAAATTCCCTACCCAGGAGAACTGTAGAGGTTCAGTCATTATGTTCATTCAAAATACAGAACAATAAATTCCTTGACATTAAGGGAATCAAGGGCTGTGGAGATAGTGTTGGAAGATGCCTGAGGTAGAACACCAGTCACAATCTTGATGAATGACGGAGCAGACTCAAAGGCCACATCGTTTATTCCTCCTCCTATTTTTTATATTAAGTTGTTGTGAATACTCCAAAGATATTCCATTTTTCACCTCATCACTCACTGGGGTGTGGGAGTAGGGCTGAAAGGGAACCTCAGTGCTTTATCAAGTTGACCACACCTGAGATGTGGGCCAAGATTGTGACCACACCCATCAAATGGAGCATTGCGCTCCCAGAGGCACAGAGAGATACAGGGCAGAAATGGGCATTGGACCCACCAAGTTCACACTGACCATCAATCACCTTTTCACATTAATCCTACATTAATCTAATATTGTCATCAACTTCCCCCAGATTCTACCACTCACCCACATTATAGGGGCAATTTATATTGGCCATTTAACTGACCAGTCTGCATGTCTTTGGGATGTGGGAGGAAACCAGAGCACCCGGAGGAAATCCACATGGTCACAGGGAGAACGTGCAAACTCCACACAGAGAGCACCAGAGGTCAGGATTGAACCCAGGTCTCTGCCTTTGTGAGGCAGCACCTCTACTAGCTGCACTGCTGTGCCACCCAATCTGCGCCTGTTGTTAGTACACTTCACTAACACGTTACTGAAGAGGGATCAGAGGTGAGCATTGGCATAAAATTAGGCAGGGACACAATTGCCCAGCTGAATCGTCCAGCTGGTTGAAAGAAAAGGTGCTTAACATTGCTAAGCACCAATATAAAGATAGAAGTGATTGTAAAATGTGAAAATGGGTAAAAACAAAAGTTACAAAGCTAGCCAGGAAAGAAAGTGGATCCTTGGAGATGAGGGCTGCCCTCCACAACCCATGTGCATTTCCATCACCATGGCTGAGCAAGGTTATAACAAGCTCCATTCCGCTCCCTGTGGGAATCCAGAAGCCATTAAGTAAGTGCTCAGGTTGCTTTCTCATTTTAAGGAGCTTCTCATCTCGTTCCGTTTTTTGAAATATGTCTGTAATGTCCCTTTGATCCTTCTCGTCCATTAGCTCTGTGCGTCTCTCCTCACTGCAACTCAGGGGAACTTCAGGAACAGGGCCCCAGAAAGTTTAAGAACAGCAGGAATAGAGGCCAAGAGAATGTGCCACAGGAACTGAGCTGCAAGTGGACCACAATTCCAGATAGAGTTTGGGAATTAGATAGTGAGGGAATTGAATGAAATGAGCCAGGGATGCATTGGCATTAAATGGCAGGAAAAGTTTAAAGTGTCAGCACAGCATATCTTCACTGAGCCCAGGGCTGGAGCACCAGAGGTGATTCAAAAGCGATACAGATGGAGCATAATATGTTTCTATGCCGAATTAAGCCATTTGGTCTCACCCCATCAGAGATCCTCCCTTTGTTCTGCCTATCCCTCCCTCATATTCTCTGCAACTGAAAACTAACTTGTTTTCTCGCTTTCCCAGTTCTGATATAGGATCTCAGACCTGAAACATTAATTCTATTTCTCTTTCCATAGATGTTCCTGATCTGCTGAGTGTTTCCTACATTTTCCGTTTTTATTTAAGGTCTATAGTTGATAGAAGTAGTGTTTAAAGTGATATAGATTCTGTGGTATAATTAATATTCTTTAATTTAGAGGAAGAGAATAATTTAAAGGTAAGTCATGGCTAGACCACTGAGTCATATTGAAAGCTCCTCCCACATAATGTCTGAGGTCAGGGATACTTTCCGTGTCTGGGATGACCACATGAGCAGGGAGTGTCTCCAGCTTCTGAAGTCCATGAGTTGGAGCTGGAGCTGTAACTGAAGTCACTATGGAGTATCCATGAGTCTGAGATCTCCCTGGATAGCATGTTTAGAGAGTTGGTCACACCCAAGTCTACAACTACACAAGCAGAAAACAGGAATAGATGACCATTGGGTAGAGTAAAAGAAGGCAGCAATCTCCAGTACAGGAATTCCAGTACAGGGATCTCCTGGGGCCAGCCTCTCCTGAACAGAAATGCTGTTTTGGATACCATTGGGGAAAATGTCTTCTCAGGGCAACACAACAGGAACAAAATCCCCTGGTACCACAGGACTCAGCTGCACAGAAGGGGAGGGAAAAGAGTGGGAAAGTTATAGTGACAGGGAATTCAACCATAACAAGAACAGATAGTTCTATCTGTGCTCACAAGCACAACTACATGGAGTGTTGCCTCCCTGTTGCTAGGGTCATGGAGAGGCTGCAGGACATTCTGGAGGAGAGGACAAACAGCCAGTGGGGTCATGGTACATATTGGTACCGATGACATGGGTAAGAAAAGGGATGACATCCTGCAAGCTGAATTTAGAGAGTTAGGAGATAAATCGAAAAGCAGGAACTCAATGGTAGTAATGTCAGGATTACCCCCAGTGTGACACATTAGTGAAAGCAGGAATAGGAGGATAAAGAAGATGAATGTTTAGCTAGAAAGATGGTGTAGAAGGGTGGGATTTGTGACCAGTTCTGGGGAAGGTTTGACCCCTACAAGCTGGACAGGTTACACCCGGGCAGGACCAGAAGCGATATGCTCCTGACGGTATTTCCTAGTGCAGTTTGGGAGGCGTTCGACAGGAGGTTGGGTATCTGATCAGGGAGCCAGAGGAGAGAAAAAGAGTAGTAATGCAAGACAAAGAATAGAAAGCAAAAGTGGAAGATAAGGGAGAGGAGGGGGGGAAGCAAACGGAGCCACAATGGACACAACAGATGGGGTTAATCTGTTAAGGAAAGTTGTAAAAAAGACAAAATTAAGAGCTGTACGTGCACATGGTATCTAAACTAAAATCATCAAATGAACAGCACACATAAACAAGTATAATCTGATAGCCAATGCAGAGATGTTATTGGAAGGACATGAAACTGTGTACTCAATATTCAGGGATATTTGACTTTTAAGAGGGAAGGAAATGATGATGAAGTAGCTCTTAAGAGGTGAAATAAATGCAGTTGTGAGAGACTATCTTGGCTTAGAAGATGTAGAATCCATTTGGGGAGGTTAAAAAGAAAGCAAGGCAAAGAAGACAAGTGTAGAAGAGTGGACATCCTCATACGGTAACCACACTGAAGGAAAAAGAATCAAGAAATAATGAAGTGGGTGGAGATGGATTAATCATGGGTGACTTTGATTGAGTCCCCTGAAGTAATGATCACAGCATGACAGAATTTAGCACTCAGTTTGAGAGTGTGAAACTTGAGTCTGATACGACTGTGCTAAACTTAAATAAGGAGAGTTACAAAGGAATAAAAGGCTAAAGTGGACTGTGCAAATAGATACCAGGTAATGACAAAGAGTTCTGTGGCAAAGAGTACAGAATCCCTTTTGTAAAATGCAGATGATCATGAATCATGCGTAGGATAAGGGCTCTTGACGCAGAGCACAGAGTCCCATCTTTACTGCTCCTGTGTGTCAGTGCTCTTTGGGAGAGAGCCAGCGGGACCAGGGCTGTTTATTTCCCCTTTCAAAGTGTCCTTTCCTGCTCCATGATCCTCAGTTCCTGGAAGCTGTCTGTAGCTCCATTACATCAGTGCTGACAGAAACACTGCCCCAGGTACATGCCAACAAACAGGGAACTTGAATCCTCTTTTACTGCTCTTCTAGGTGGGTGTGACACTTACAGTTTTAGATATAAAGGAGCATAAACTGTAACTGTGGATCCTGCAAATCACCAAGGCTGTTTTGCCAACCACCCCCTGCCCTCCAAACCCACAACCTCCACTGAGGAAGGTGAGGGTAGCAGGCATGCGGAATTCCTGCTGCCTCCAAGTCACACACCATCAGTACTGCCACAGATGGAGGTATCTGTGCAGGGAATGTGGTGGAGAGTTTGAAGGAGGGGTGGAAGTAACCAGTGTCGGTCCTGGATTGTGAGGGGGTTGGAGATTAGTTCAGAGTTGGATAGATCCAGAGGCAAATGAACTGTTTCAACCTGAGCAAGCAGAAGGGTGGGTGGTGGTGGGGGAGAGGCAGTATTGTGGCTCAGCCAAAAATCCACATAAATGCAATCTCTTAGAAATGTGCGCATGAACTGAGAGAAGACTAAAGCTAGAAACGGGCAAGACCACCTCATCCCCTTCACCTCACCCTGCCCAGCAAACTCATGAGAGAACAGTTAATTTGGTTCAGTTCACATTTTGAACATGTGGAGAATCATAATCTGACTGAGTCAGCACGGCTTCATGAGGGGAAATTATTTCTGACAAATTAGAGTTCTTTGAGGAAGTTTTCTTAGATGGTCATCCTGGTCGGCATGGACCAGTTGAGCCATAGGGTCTGTTTCTATGCTGTATGACTCTATGACTCTATAAGCATCACCCACAGAGCGGAGAGAGGGAACCAGTAGATGTAGTATACTAAGAATTTCAAAAGAGGTTCGATAAGGTGAAATAGAAAAGGTTATTTTGCAAGATAAGAGCTCATGGTATTGGAGGTGATAACCTAGGGTGGATAGAGGATTGGCTGACTAGCAGGAAGTAGTAAATAGAGATAAGGCAGCCATTTTCAGGACAGCATCGTATGATCAGTGGGGTGCCGTGGGGATCAGTGCTGGGACCACAGATATTTAAAATGTATGTTAATGATTTAGAAGCAGGAAGCAAATGTGCAGCAGCCAAATTTGCAGATGATGCAAAAGTTGGAGGATAGACCAGTTGTGAGGAGGATACAAAATTCACAGAGAGATATCAATAGGTCCAAAGTGCAAAAAGTTGATAAATGGAGTAGGATGTCAGAAAATGTTAAGTGATTTTCATTGGAAAGAAAAATGATGAAACAGATTATTATTTAAATGGAATAAGTTACAACACAAAAGGATTTGGGTTCTTCATAACGTGAAACACAGAAAGCTAATCTGCAGCTACAGCAGGTAATCGGGAAGTCCAGTGAAATGCTTTTATTTAAAAGGAATTGGAGTTTAACAGTAGAGAAGTATTATTACAGTTTTGGTACAGTTTTTGTTCTCTTATTTCAGGAAAGATATTTTATCACTGCAGTTCAGAGAAGCTTCTCTAGGATAATCCTAGGTGTGGAGGGATTGTTTTATGAGGAAAGACTGAAGAGACTGCTTCTATTCCTATTGGAAGAATGATTCTTAAAGGGCTTGATAGAACAAATACTGGGAGGATGTTTCCCATCATTGGAGAGTCTAGGACCAGAGGCCACGGTCTCAGAACAAAGGGGCACCCATTTTACACTGAGAAGAGGACAAAGTTCTTCTTTTAAAGAGTTGTGAGTTTTGGAATTCCTTGTCCCAGGAAGCCGAGGAGGCTGAATCCTTGAATATATTAAAAGCTGATTGATAGATTTTTAATCAATAAGGGAATCAGTGGTTGTGGGGAGAGCTGTCTTCAGAATTACAAGGGAATTTAGAACCCTCTGACTTATACTATTGATTCCCATTTTGGGCACTGCAATTAACATGCCCAAAGTTGAGTGATTCATCTTGGAATTAGGTCACATCATGAATTGGAGAATTGATTCTGCAGCCAAATTTTCAGAGTACCCGAAGAACAGAACAGAAAAGCCGACAGCTAGTTATCAACTATCTGCACTGTGCCTCTTCTAACCAAACAGTGACATAAGGGAAAAAACAGCCCACTGGTATTCCAGAGAGTCTTCCCAAGGAGATAATTCCGCAATTAATCACATCACTGTGCTAAAGATCTCATTAAAAGTCACATCATGAAATTTTGATGTAAGTTTCCTTATGCATTCAGTAAACTCCAAAGCTGTTTGAAACAATAAAGCAACTGAAAGTTGGCATGTTTAGTTACTAGGAAACATGGCTTATTCATGCAAACCTTGCATGTCCACTGACAGATTTACTACCCTGAATATCTATCCAGCTCTCCCACTCTGCCTCTTTATGCATCTCATGTCCTCTTTAAACACTTAGACAGATTCTGTGCAATAAAGGCTTTACTTAAATTCAGTTATGTATTTTCTTCATGGTTTTCCTTAAAAGTTTTTTCTTCCCTTCATCCTACTTTTCCCCTTTATATTCCTCTCTCTTTCACCTCTTTCTTCTGTTTTTAGCACTCTGCCTCTATTTCTTTCTCATTACTCTAACTGCCTCTATATCTTCTTGTCTGTGTTGCTCTCCTTTTTACCTCTCCTTCCAAAGACTTGGCCAGGTTAGTGTATTCAAGCAACACTGCACTGCCAAAGCACATTTTGTTTTACTATCAAAAGACAATGGATATTGTGTAAACGTGAAATGATTTAAGTGTAGCAAATGCACAGGACAAAGGATTGGCACAACCACTAGAATCTGGTGCCATAGAAGTGACAGGCCAGCTGGCAAGACTTAACAAAACCAACTAGAGATTCCAATCCAGCAACCAAGGAACTAATGCACTGAAAACATTTTCATATAGGACAACCATGTTATGCGTACATTTTGGTCCCAATCTTAAGATGCTGCTAAAAATTACAGCACCAGGCAGCCAGTCTCATTGAAGCAGGCACAATTCAGCAGAATAATAATAAATAATTTTTCTCTACTTTTAATTAAAATTAATCAGTTGAATGAACTAAAATGATGCCTTTGCTTCAACTACAAGAATTATATTGCAGGCTAAAGGAGAGAAATTCTTTTATGTCACTGAATGACATTTGAAGAATCTGTGAACATTTGGCTGATGTCCTCAGTCCTAGCTTATTCTGCAGAGTGGAGAGAGCTCTGCTCATTACAGTACTGTAAAGCAGAGCTCACAGCACAAAGCTGGACATCCTGCTTTCTCTGTGTCTCGGGAAGCATGCCAGCTTTCTCAACCTTGTGATTTTCACAAATGACAAGACCAATGTGGATCCTTGTGGATGGGGAACCATTTGGCCCAGATTAATTCATGCTCCCAGAGAGATGCTTTTGCATCGTCATCTTTAACTTCACACCCAGTTGGTTCCTAAATGGTTCCAGGGTTACCAGCTCCACTACTCTATTATTCCACATATTGTTTGTATAAAGAATTGCTTGACATCTGATTTCCAGTTTATTCAATTGAGTTTATTCCATATATTCAGTTAAAGTTGACATTATATTCTCAGTTATTTTTTCAAATCCATTTATTTATTACATCTCTTTGTATTATTGGATCCTACTATTTTTGAGTTCTCCCTGGTGTCCTGTCCAATAGTTTTCCCTCAGTCAACTACATTAAAAACAGATTACCTGCTCATTAGCTGTTCATTGAATCATGGTTTAAAAAAATTAGCTGTCCCTTCTCCTACATGACAACAGCAAATGCACTTTGAATAAAGTTGACTTTTTGTAGTGTTTTGTGAATTCAGATGTATAAAATGCTGCACTAATGCAAGTTTGTTGTTGTTTTAAGCAAAGAGTTGCCTATGGTTAAATACCCCACCTGAGACACTATCTCTGGGATTAGTAGGTTGACCGGGTAACTTTGCTCTACTTCATAGACTGCTGGTTTAAGGGTGAAAGCCGATCTCTGTTCTTGATCTACCACACTACCAGGTAAAAATCAGGTGGGTATAAGGAGAGAACCAGGCAAGTGTCATGTGGAAGTCAGTTGAGAGTAAAGTAGGAGTTAGGTGATTCAGTAAAGGTAAGAGTCAGGTTGGCATCAACCATGCATCAGGTGATTCAGTAAACTTGAGAGTCAAGTGTTTCAGGAATAGCCCAGGTAACAATCAGGCAAGAGCCAGGTTAGGAGAAGCTAAAGTCTACCTTGATATATCTGGATCAGAAAACCTGGTCCAAAATGCCTTTCACATTGCAAGGCTCTTGTTTGCAACAGATACTGAAGAATATATGGCTTAAAGGTGACTTCCATGCACTTTTAATTCTTGCAGCTCAATAAAACTACTTGATAAGGTGGACAACACATTCAGTAACAGTGACATTGTCATTTTCCTACCAAGTGCTCACTGTGCCCCTGTGCTCTAAGAAGGAAATTGCATTAAAAGGGCATGTTTCCATGGTAACAACATCTAATTTTACTATGGATGTAGATGTGGACTATAGGGGCATAATCTACCAGCATGTGCAATGACCACCACTGAATAAATCTTCCACTCAATGAACAAATGTAATTTATTATGAAACACAATTGGTATTAGAGTAGGTCCCAGACATTGATTGTATCTGACACAAGCTGCAAACTGCAGCAATGTTTTGCCTATGGTTTGTGAATATATCTGCTATTCTAATATATAAATCACCTACATCCTTCAATTAGATTCCAGTTTGTAATTCATTCCTGGCTATCTGTTCTTCTACATCTAAAACACCCAAACTCATCAATTAGGTTCCAGACTGTGATTCACTCCCAGGTATGTGTTTTTCTATATATTAACAACATCAACGACTTGATTAGATTACAGCTTGTAGTTTGCTCCTGGGTGTATGATTCTATATTTAAATAAACTGTACCTAAATTACAGGATGAACTTCAAAAAACTGTGGTTGAGTTGCAGATAAGATAGACAAAATTGTGAAAAAGTACTATTTATCTTTATTAATTGTGATGATTTGCAAAGGTCAATAAGCACACGTGAATGGGAGAAAAAGCTTAAACTACATAACCCCTTCTTATACCCCTTTTAAAATATTTATAATAATTATAGATTCTAGTCTGTAATTCAAACTCATGTATATGTTATTCCATATGCTAACCACATAAACCCTGCTATTAGATGCCAGCTTTTAGTTCATTCTTTGGAAAACATTATCCTATATATAAAGTAAGCACTCAATTTAATTCTGGCCATTAATTCATACCTAGCGATGTGTGTGTGTGTGTGTGTGTGTGTGTGTGTGTGTGTGTGTGTGTGTGTGTGTGTGTGTGTGTGTGTGTGTGTAAACCACCGAAACCTCTCCATTGGGTCTCTTCACAACCACATATTGCATATTTTTTTACAGAAACCACCCAAATCCATCAGTTGCACTATAACATGTTACTCACTCCATCCTTGCATTATTCCATACATAAATCATCTGAATCAAAAAATAAACCACTTGAAGAACTTAGCACATCAAGCAGCATCTGTGGAGACAAAGGACTAGTCAACATTTCAGGTTGCGACCCTGCATCAGGACTGATGGTATAGAGGGAAGACAGCCAGTATATACACATGAGAGGGAGGTGTGAGACAGAGGCTGATAGGTGAAACCAAATAACAGAGAGATGGGCAGATGGTACCAGGTGGGGGAGGAGGAGGGGATAGGAAAGGTGAAAGAAGGGAGAAGAAACCCAAGTGGGTAGGTATGTGGGTGATGGGCAGAGGGAACCAGATGGGGGAGGGTAATGAGTCTTGGTAACCATGGGGCAAGGATAGAAAAGGTGATCAAAGGGAGAGAGAACCTGGGTGGATTGGTGGGAGTGGGAGAGGAACACAGGGGGTGTGGGTTACCTGATACTGGAAAATTTCATATTCATACCATTGGCCTGTAGGCCACCCAAATGGAATATGAGGTGCTGTTCTAGGCAGAGGACAGACAGGTCAGTGTGGGAATGGGAAGGGCAGCTGAAATAACATGCAACTGGAAGCTCAAGATGGCGGTCATTGACAGGACGTAGGTGCTCCGTAAAATGGTTGTCTAGTCTACGCTTGGTCGTGCTGATGTTACATTGCAAGCACCGAATGCAATAGACCAGGTTGGAGGATGTGCACGTGAATCTCTGCCTCACCTGGCAGAGTAGGTTTGGACCATTGTTTCTTCTTGCACCACCAAACTTATCTCTTCATAGCTTGACTCTATCCTGTCTCCCCTTGTTCAGTCCCTTCCCACCTATATCCAGGACACCTCTTATGCCCTCCATTACTCTGATAACTTCCAACTCCCTAGTCCCTAGTCCCAACTGCCTCACCTTTACCATGAACAACCAGTCTCTAAACACTTCCATCCCCCATTAGGAAGATCTTAAAGCTGTTTGCTTCTTTCTGCAACTAAGATCCAACCAGTTCCCCTCCACCAACACCCTCATCTGCCTGGCAAAACCTGTTCTTACCCTCAACAACTTCTCTTTTGATTCCTTTCACTTTCTACAAGTCAAAGGTTTAGCCATGGGTACTAGCATGGGTCTCAGCTAAATCTGTCTTCTTTAAGCTACATGGAGCAGTCCTTGTTCCAAACCTGCTCTGGCACCCCTCCACAACTCTTTCTCTGCTACGTCGATGACTGAATTGGTGTTGTTTCCTGCGCTCGTGTAGAACTTGTCAAGTTCATTGCCTTTGCCACCAACTTCCACCCTGTCCTCAGATTCACCTGGACTATCCCTGACACTTCTCTTCCTTTTATGGATCTCTCTGTCTCCATCTCAGGAGACAAACTAGCCACCAATATCTACTTTAAACCCATGGACTCCCACACCTACCTCAACTATACCTCCTTCCACCTTGCCTCCTGTAAGGAAACCTTTCCCTTTTTCTCGGTTTCTCTGTCTCCATATCAGTTGTTCTCACGTTGAGGCTTTCTGCCCCAGGACTTCTAAAATGTCCTCCTTCTTCAGGAAATGTAGCTTCTCCTCTGCCACAGTTGGAGCCCTCACATGCATTTCCTCCATTTCTCACATGTCTGCTCTCACCCCCACTCCCATCACTCCCCAGACAGAACAGAGATAGAGTCCCTTTGATCCTCACCTTTCACACCACCAGCCTCCATATCCAGCATACCATTTCTGTCAACTCTAACATGATATTACCTCCATTCACTATCTCATTGCGCTTTCCGCAGGGACCACTGACTAGGTGACTCCCTGGTCAGCTCGTCCATCCCCACCCATCCCTCCCTGGCCTAGGATGTAAAAACACTTGTCCTTCCGCTTCCTCCCTCACCACCAGCCAGAAACCTAACCAGCCCTTCCAGTTAAGGCAGAGATGCACGTGCACCTCCTCCAACCTGGTCTATTGCAGTCAGTGGTCATAACATGGCCTCCTCCACATTGGCGAGACAGTGTGGACTAGGCGACCGTTTTTACACAGCACCTATGCTTTGTTCGCAATGACCATCTTGAGCTTCCGGTTACATGTCATTTCAACTCACCTTTCCATTTCCACACCATCCTGTCTGTCCTCGGCCTTCTCCACTGCCATAGTGAGGCCAAACACAAAATAGAAGAACACCTCATACTTCGTTTGGGTGGCCTACAACCCAATGACATGAACGTGGAATTTTCCAGTTTCAGGTAACCCACCAACCCCCACCCCCTTCCCCCCCTCCCCCCCCCCATGTTCATTCCCACTCACACCAGTCCACCCAGGTTCTCAATCCCTTTGTTCATCTTTTCCATCCCTCCCCCCCCCCCCCCCCCCCCCCATTATCAAGACTTGCTCTTCCCTCCCCTGCCTGGTTCCATTTACCCATTGCCCACATACTGATCCACCTGGGTTTTTTCTCCCTTGGTTCATCTTTCCTATCCTCTTCCCCTCCATCTGTCCATCAATCCTCCCATATCTGGTTCAACCTATCGCACACCAACCCCCATCTCACCCCTTCCTCTCACCTCTTTGTACAGACTATGTTCCCTTTGCATTCTCAGTCCTGATGCAGGGTCTTGACCTCAAATCTTGACCATCCCTTTCCCTCCACAGATGCTGCTTGACCTGTTGAGTTCGATGAGCAGTTTATTTTTTGCTCCATATTCCAGCTTCCACAGTCTCTTGTATCTCCATAAATCATTCGAATGTTTATTGAGAGTCTAAATTACTCGAGGTATGTGGTATTCTGCATATAATTAAAAAATAAATAAATAGATTAAATAGATTCCAGTTTGTAGTTCACTCCCAGGCATATGTTATTCTATATATAAACCATGCAAATTCTTAGATTAAATTCTAGCCTGCAATACACTCCTGGATGTATGTTATTCTATATATAAACCATCTGAAGTCTACAATTAGATTTCAGCTTGTAAACCATTCCTGTGTATTTGTTATTCCATATATAAATCACACAAATATTTTGGTTGGATTCTAGCTTGTAACTCACTCTACATTTGTTATTCTCTATATAAATCATTGGAACTACTCAATTAGATTTTGACATGGAGCTTTTTCCTGGTTATCTGTTCTCCTATGTGTAAACCATATTATTCCTCACTTTCCCAATCAAGTATGCTGATTTTACCAAGCTTAAAGGCTAGGAAAACTAGGTGATCCACATTATCAGCCTGTGTTGTTTTTGTAAATTTCATGGATTATCAGGGAAAACGAAAGCAGATTGTTTGAACCAGACTCCTACTTGGAATTAGAGCAAAGGAATGGGATAACATTAAAATCTCCCCTCTTTTTACATTAGCATTTATGTTGTATTTTCAGCTAAGGTGAAATTTAATGGAAATATTTCCAATTAATGTAAAGTGCAAATTTAATTCTTCACATAAACAAAGAATTCTAGTTAGCTCCTGTTGAATGCAATCTCAATGGGATAACCTAGTCCCATTATGTAGGATGTACATTCATAAAATATTGTTCAATTATATCTGATGCATAACTCTAAAGACCATGGCTTATCTCAGTAGTGGTCTGATCCTGTTGAAGGTCTACTTATACTGAAGTTTGGATTGGTAATTAAAGAACTGGGACAGGATTTGCAAAGAGACTTTTATGTATAAATCAAGATCTGAATTGAATGAGTACTTTTAAAATTCTAATATTGCAAGTATGAAATATTAAATGATATGAAGTAATTTATTGAAAAGCTTGTTACTTCAAAGGAAACCAGTAAATAGATCCAGGGGATGTAACTAACTCAAACCTTGCAGTGATTTCAGAGAGGAATCCATAAGGCCAGATGCTTCTGTAAATATATCAATGGACATGTACACAAATAAAACCAGGCCAGCTCTTTCAGTCGGGGGGAATGCACTGCTTTGAAGACCAGGTTTCTTCTTGCTCTTTTTCACAGTATCTTCAGTGTCTTATTCAGTAAATATCAGAATAAGAACATAAGAACATAATGAACAGGAACAGGAGTCAGCCATCTGGCCTGTCGAACCTGCTCCGCCGTTCAATAAGATCTGGCCATGGACTCAGAATGGTTGTTATATAATGTTGACTGTGGCACCGGTGGGTCAATGGATAGCACCCTCCTTAAATTCAACTGCCCACAAAAAAATTACATTTGCTTCACGACACAAGCCTTGATCCTCACCAGTAGGGCTGCAATAGAACCAACATTAATGAAGACCAGTGTCAAACAAGACTGTGTCATTGCCCCACTCTTACTCACTGCAATGTTGCCCTTCACCTCCAACAAATTTCCCATGGGATTGGAACTTGTCTTCAGAACTACTGAATGGTTCAACCTACTGCAAATACAGTGCAGAACCAAGGCCACCTGAATCTTTGTAGTCAAGCTGCAGCATACAGAAAGTGTTCACATCAGCACGTGTTTGGAGGCCAGGCTCAATGCCGTGTTGACACATTCACTGAAAATAATGAGAGAAAGGGTCTTGTATTCAACTTCAACAAGCCAACAATCCTCTACTAATCTGCTCTCAGTGCACAACATTGCCCTCTGACAATAAAGGTTCATGCATGGCGAAACCCTGAAAAAGATGGACAACTTCCCAAACATGGGAGCCACTTCACAGCAAAGGCAGACATCAGTGATGACATTCATCACTTTCAATGCACCAGCACAACCTTTGGCCAATTGAGGAAAGGATTGTTTGAAGATCAAGACCATAGTCCTGGCCCAAAATTTGTGGTCTATTGTACAGCAGTAATGGCTGACCTCTTATAAGCTTCTGAGACATGGATTACCTACAGCAGGCACCTCAAGGCACTGGAAAGATGCCGTCAACACTGTCTCTGCAAAGTCCTTTGGATACACTGGAAGGATAAGCAAATTGACACCAGTGTGTTCTCCCAGGTGTACATCCCAGCACCGACGCCCTAATTAAACTTAGTCAGCTTTGTTGGACAGATCAGATTGTTCACATGCCAGACAGCAGCCTCCTGAAACAGACTCACCATTCCATGCTCTGTCGTAGATAGAGATTACCAGGTGGACAGTGTAAAAGATTCAACAAAGTGTTCAGAACTTCCTTGAAAAATTCAATATCCCCATTGACTCCTGGGCCGGGACCATTCAAAGTGGAGAAGGAGCATTCAGGATGGTATTGAGAACCTTGAGTCCATACATCAGGAGCTCAGAGTAAACAACAGAAGGAGCTCTTCACCTCACAAACTACAGCCACCAGTCCCCTCAGGCACCTCTGCCCCATCTGTGGAAGGGTCTGTGATTCCCACTTTGGAATTAGAAAGCTACTCTCCATAGTGGCTGTTACAACATTGTTGTTTGAAAGATCCCAGTTGGTTTACGTTCATTCTTTCTGGATGGAAAACTTCTATCGTCACCTCATCTGCCCAGTATATGACTCCAGATCCACACTCTAAGGTGGACAATGAACACTGGCCTTACCCACAATAAAAAGTCATTGTCAGTCCCTTTCTAAAAGCAATGCATCACTCTGACCGACAGCAACACGTCTCATGTGAACCACACTGAACAAAGTTTGATGATTTGTTTCACTGTCAGCCAGTGCTACAGGCTGTGTGTTAGAAGTGGGTCGTCCTTGTATCCATTACCAGGCAATGTTTTAATTGCATCTGAAGGTGATGGCTGTCACGGAGCCTTGTACACCCAGAACCTCCCATCATTAACAAACTCAGCTAAAGCACAAAACTCTGAAGAGTCAGAGTATTAGGAAAAATCTTAAGGCACAAGGATCAACAAAATGTAAGTGTTCAGAGGCATCATATTGAAGAACTGCACCCCTTGAATATGTTCATCTACTTACCTGGTGACTGACATTGACTTCACAAACATGTTAGCCTCTTACTTTAAAGCCTCATGATAGGCTTCATTTATACTTACCCTGTAACGATCTGATGTTCACAATGCAGCTCAAAACATTACAAATCCTTTGTCACCAAGACATGTCCCAGTTTTCAAAGCTGTGAGAACTGGAGAGGGTCCCCATGGTTTGATGTAACAAGCTATTAGTGGGTCATATGATCAAACATTGGCGAAGCGAGTGACCTGAATTCGACCCGGAGAGGATTAATTTTACGTCTGGCGTTTCATTTCTATTAAAACTTCAATTACTAACAGCATGAAAGGTAATTACTGAGTGACATTAAATCATCACTGTCTGAATAATTGAAGCAGGGAGCACAAAATAATCAGAATTTCATTATCATTTATACACAGAGGATTAAAATAGAGGAAATGTATTTCTTTCCCTTTAAGTTTTGTGATTTCAATTGGTCTATTTTCTCAAAGATTACTATTTCTCTGGGCTGCTCAGAGAAAGCGTCACTGAGTTAATCAATGGATGAAGTGCACCAGGAAGTTGATCTTAACTTTGGTTTCCTCTTCTTGTGAGCTATATGTTTGCCCAGTCTGTTTCATAGGAGGTTCTAGGGAGGAATTCAATCCCAATTGTAAACGAGTGCTGTGATTGTCAGTTTGTCCTGGTCCAGGTCATAGATGGAATTAGTGTGGACACCTCATTTGCTTGATTGCAGCATGCATATGTGCAAACCTTGCTGCTTAACACATCTGTGCTTATAAATAGGGAGCCGTCAGCAACAGCAATTGAAGTCATGGCCGCATCTCTTTAAGGGGAGATAGCCCATTATCTCCAACCACTGTTGCAAGTCATTCCAAAGCTTTGGGAACATTGCTTCAAGTAAAAGCAAGTATTCCAGATTTCAGACACTTCTGTGGAGATCTCTCCACCTCTTCACCCTCGACCTCCAGAGCAGAGTCTGAGGTGGATGGACTCTGTTGTATGTCTCTATGACTCTATATGACTCCATGCCAATGGCCCAGGAACTATTCGTCAGCACCATAGGAAGAAGATGGCTGACGTCAACACCAAGTGAAGTACCAAGGAGATGGATGCCACATTGGAAAACATTTAATGACCTCACACCTGTGGACATTGATCAGTGACAGCATTATCCTAATGAGCCACCTGACTGGCCTTGGCAATGGGGGGAAACCAGCCTTGGGCCGTGGTAGCCATGGTCATTGGAGGGGATGCAGAGATGAATGAAATGAGTAAGTGAAAAAGTTTTAAAAAGTCAAGAGATTCTGCCGGACTGGTGACACAAGGAACAAAATACAAGATTTAATTATTAATGGAAATCTAAGGTGCTCATACCTCTTCTCCTTGAATTACATATCAGGAATGAGTGAGTTCCACTCAGATTCAGAGAGGCCCAATCTTATCCACTGGTGAGTTACACCCTTCCTCAGAAGGTGACAGTTTGCATCAAACTCAGAAGACTGCGGGGCTCAAGCAAGCGAGCCTGGCACTGAAACACAGCCTTGAGTGGGTGCCTTAAACCCAGGCCCGATCTGCTTCTCGACTAGACATAAAAGATTCCCTGGCAAGGAGGTAGCCTGAGCTACTGTCTTCTGAATGAAGTATAAAACACAGTGCTGAATTCCTGTTTTAAAAATCCCAGTGAAAGGAAAAGGGCTATTCTTCTTCAAACAACTGCTAAAGAGAATAATTGGTGATTTAATCCCCTCAGTATTTGTGGGATCTTGCTGTGTGCAAATTGGTTGACACCTGCAACAACATAATCAAAAAATTTTAAACCAGTTGTTTGCCTGGAAGGAGATGTGGTGCTATAAATCTTCCTTTATTCCCTTCTCTTCATTTGAGACTGAACAGATTTCTTTCATCAGTACCCACCTGAAGCGTTGCTACTGCCTGCCTAATGAGATGACAGCTGCTCACTGTAACAATACAATATGTCTCGGTACCTCAGCAATCTGAGGTCCCAGCTCCACCTTACCTCTTTTATCTCGTACATCTGAAGCAAACTGTCCTTCCTGTTTTAAACCATGTGAACTGATTATGAAGAGTTCACCCCTCCAATGTTTTGTACTTCCTGGACTGACTCTCAGGACTGCTTCGATAAATGTTGCAGTTAAATTAAGGTAAACTGGAATGCTTCATTTGTAAGTACATTGCCAATCAAAAGGATTGCAACTGCAGAAGGTCAATGACATGCCTCCTTCTTCTTAGGCAATCCCTCAGGATGGAGGATGTCTTGCTCCCACTCTGGTTTTGTGAGTTCTGAGGTGATTGAACTCATTTCTTCAGATCATTGGTCCAGCATGGAATTGCTGGTGCAGTACCCTTGCCAGTATACCACCATGCCCCCAAGTGTCCTTGATTTTCTTGATATTCAATGTGGAGGTTGTAACTTATTCATGACTACCTGTCCCTATTTACTTGGGAAAGTTTCAGCCTACAAAAATCCAGCCCACATCTGTGCTGAGTGATCATGGGAAACATTTATCCTTTTTAGTGCAGAATTTGAGGCCAGCAGCAAGCTACCTGCACTCACAGCTGACTGCCAGAGGAAGTTTTTACTTACCTTGCACAGGTTTCACATCATGAATTTGCAGAGTGGATCTGATTCCCTCAACCACAGTGTGGGCCCATGTTGTAATTCCATGGAGGGGGAGGGCCTAGAACAAGCCAGCCCATATGCACTGAAAAAAAGCCATATTCCCTCTCCAGGCCATCCCCCTCGCAGGGCCAGAAGTCAAAAGTGTCAAAATGCAAGGAACATTTCTGAACTCCAGCATTTATCCCAAGTTTTCCCTGCAAATCCCTACCCGTCATAACCTGCATAAATCTGAGACAGTAGCTAATAGTGGTGGAACCTGAGCAATGTTGTGTCCACAGAAGCCTCTGTAATATCTGCAAGCAAATGCTATTGACTGGCACATTCCAAGGTGCAGGAGTACATGCTGAGGGACTCACTGAAGCTCAGAGCTGCAAAGGCTCTGTGGGGGAGTTCCACTGTCTAAGGTCCTACCACCACTGGACACTGAGGGACTGGGGCTTGTGTAACAGCCTCACAAGTGCTTCCATGGCACATTGTTTAAAGAGGAAACATGAATGGCGATGATGCATTGTCAGAGAATATATTGAACTGATGGTATAATGAATGTAGAGAAAGACGTGTCTTCATTATATTTATTGCATAATGAATACAGTTTTGGAAAGATAATTAAGCAGAATCATTGCGATGAGATGACAGGAGGTGGGGGAAACTGCTTGAAGCTGCTCTCACCCGCTTTACCTTGTGAGTACCCTTGTCCACATTGCCAGCCTTCAACTACACTGACAGTAGAGTCTGAGGAAAAAGATCTTACAACTGAAATAAGTAAGTCCTTGCTGAAGACACAAGAGACCGCAAATGGTGGAATCTGGAGAAACAACCAAGATGCTGGAGGAATTCAATGGGTCAGGCAGCATCTGTGGAGGAAAATGGGCATCAACTGTCCATTTCTCTCCACAGATGTTGCCTGACCCACTGAGTTCCTCCAAGTTCCTGCTGAACTAGGACTTGCTGTCCAAAACAGGTTCAATCCCTTACAGCAAAGCCCTGCATATCTATTTGGCCCTCATATGTTGAGATGAGGTCATAATCAGCTCTCCCACAAAAGTCAGCAAGGCTAAGCCCTGAATAGTTTTAAAGGTCATCACCCTGTTTCGAAGCACTGACACAGCACAGAAGCCAGCGATTTATCCCATTATATCAGTGTTGATTCTTTACTAAAATAATCCACAACTAATCTTTCTGCCCTGTTCTCGCCTATGTTGTCCTCTGGTTCAAAAACATTCAGCCTCACATTCCCATGTGTCCCTCCAGCTGATGAGAGATACAGGCCCTCAGTGTGATGCCTGATCCAAGACCAGATTCCTACAAGACATCCCTTCTCTTCCATCCGTTGCCCATTGCCTGCCTACACCCTTCTCCCTCTGCCGAATTTCAGCGACTCAGTAAAATTAGGGGACAGATGTTGAACATGGCATATTTCCACTAAGGGAAAGCATGGGAACATTACATGAGCACATCGGCACTGCGTGCTGTGAAGATGGGTGAACTGATCCTGGATTGTGTGTTAACTGTCACAAGCATGAGCTGAATAAGGTTGTTGGAGAGACTTAATATGCATTTGGTGGAGCAATGTAAACTGCATTGTGCACATGGACATAATTGTAGCCATTTGCAGTTATAAAGCTGTCAACTAGAAGTTTGGTCTATTAGATCTACCAATAAACTGTGCTGACTGATGTGCACTATGCTCTGGGAAACACAGCTCTCAGTTGACTTTGTACTCTTCCTCTTCTTAATGCTTGCTTCCTTACTTATTCCAAACAAATGTACTTTTACAGAGAAAAGTTATGCAGGACACGGTCAGACCAGTAATTAATAAACAGCCCCACAGAAGTCGAATAAAACTCCATTAATCCGGCCCCAGGGAACCTTGGTGATGCTGGATGGACAGATTTTCTGGACTACTGGATGTTAATTCCATTAACACTACAATACTCTTTGAATTTACTTTTTATTTTGATGTTACACACAACAGTGGTATAAATTTTCATAATCAGTTTAAAAGGAGTGCAGGAACCAGGGCCCCGGTGAGTTTAAAGGGAGCATGGGGACCGGGGCCCTGGTATGTTAGAGGGAATGTGGGGACCAGGGCCCTGGTGTGTTAGATGGAGTGCAGGAACCGGGGCCTGGTGTGTTAGAGGGAACATGGGTACCTGGGCCCTGGTATGTTAGAGGGAGCATGGGGCCCTGGTGTGTTAGAGGGAACGTGGGGACCGGGGCCCTGGTGTGTTAGAGGGAGCGCAGGAACCGGGGCCTTGTGTGTTAGAGGGAGCGCAGGGCCCTGGTGTGTTGGAGTGCGGGACCCTGGTGTGTTAGAGGGAGCGCGGGGCCCTGGTGTGTTAGAGGGAGCGCAGGGCCCTGGTGTGTTAGAGGGAGCTCGGGGCCCTGGTGTGTTAGAGGGAGCGCGGGGCCCTAGTGTGTTAGAGGGAGCGCGGGGACCTGGTGTGTTAGAGGGAGCGCGGGGCTCTGGTGTGTTAGACGGAGCGCGGGGACCGGGGCCCTGATAAGCAGAAAGGGAATGCTTAAACCAGGATCCAGGTGAGCATAAAGGAGCAAAGCAATCAGCACCCACTGAGCCAGATGCTAAACCACTGGGATTTCTGAACAACTGTATAATGGATAATCACAGTTTAATTATACAAAGCAAATACAGCAAACCTGAAATTAAATCGGAAACTGCCAGAAAAACATGATAAGGCAGTCAGCATCTCTGGAGAGGAAAAAAGGCAGGTGATATTCAGAGAATGATTCTATTCAAGTCTAAAAGCTGAAAAAGAAGAAATCATTTTCACTGAATCAACACCAGCAAGTTATGTCTGAGCTAATGAAACATCCCAGAGTGGCTAGCTGGAGTGTTAACTAACATTCAGCACCAATTCCCAGAAAGACATGGCAGGAGAAGTAATCAAAGGCTTGGGGAAAGAGGTGGATTTTGGGGAACATCTCAAAGGAAGAATGAGACGGAGGTTGTGGAAAAGTTTGAGGAATTCCAGAGCACAAAACCCAAGCGGTTGATAGCATGGCTGCTTGCAAAGCATTTCATTTCAGGAGTGCTCTAGAACATAGAAATAGAGAATCACTGAGATTTGAGCTGCTTATAGAAACAGATGAAAGAGTGAGGTGAAAGACAAATAAAAATCAAACAGATACTCAAGCTCAGAGTGGAAATTAATTGATTGAATGGACAATAATCCGCGTAATTGCAAAAGAGGAGAGAGTTGGGTAATGTAAAAGGCACTAGAATGCAACATTGAAGAATCCACCAAGTAGAAATGTAAATTGGCAATGACAGATTCTACAGAAGCTCCAGATACAGCTTCTTCTGATCTTTGTTCCCTTCCAGATCCTGCGAGTGAAGCAATACAACCACAATAAGCACCCATAGTCAAATGGGGATGAGTTTGTATCTGAATCAATGGCTCTAAATAACCCTCCGTATCTTACCTTCCACCAGCATCAGAGAAGTAAATATATAAACGTACCATAAAGAGCAAGCACCAACATCCAGAGCAAGCCTGTCTGCAGAGCCCTTTTTATATCTGCGGAGTTTTGCTGTCTGGAGTTGTTATTGACAGTAGGAAACCAGGAAGGACAGAAGTGCTTACCATTAGAAAATATGCTTTACATAATGAAAGAAACTCTGAGATAAGATTATAATAGAAATCAGCTTTTTGGGGAAGCACTGAAATTGCTCAGTGTTAATCCTCTGGCTGCCTCCCTCTAAAATAGTTTTAACTAACATGTGTCTGTGTTCAACTTCTTGCACTGCAAATGCACAGGTTTCAACACTAGGATAAGTTCAGGAGATCTATAAATAGTGATTTCATAAGCCGATTCTCTGCAAATCTATCCACAATTACATTGCTGGGGAAAATAGTGCCCCTGCCCCCTACGCCTGGGCCAGTCAGAGAAAAATGATCGTATCATCTTGTTGTTAGGTGTAATCGAGTGGCAAGAAAGAAATCAAGATGACACACCTTGCCTACCTTAGTGTGAGCATTCCCTCAAAAGGGTAATACAAGGAGCAGCTTAGGCAGGGTCAAGAATAGGAGAAGGAAAATGTTCATCCGGGTCAGTCATCCTAGGTAGGGTGGCAAAGATATTTTCCGTTCATGCTGAAGGAGGCTGTGGGTTTTCTACAATGTGGATACACAAACAACTGCAGAGAGAGGCTGCAATCCAGACAGATTTGCCTGGAAGCTCTTTGACATGTAAGATGGATATCTCCAAGGTGCTACACTTCACCAACACAAGAAAACTGGGAGGACCCCTAATCTAGCTGAACCTTCAAACACTAGCACAGATGTAACATAAATCATCATCTAACATAAGACTAGTCAAAAGCTGGTACAATTCTTCCTCATTCATTGACCCCGGGAATGGGTAAACCAGGAAAGGACAAGGCCACCAAAACAGAGAATGAAGGAGCACTCAGCAGGTCAGGCAGCACAGGTGGGGAGATAAACAGGGTCGATGTTTTGGGTCAGGGACACTTCATTAGAACTAGAGAACTGGGAAAGCAGGCGTGTTAAGTTGCAGAGAGGGGAGGAGTGGAGGGGACTGAAGGAATGTCTGTGATGGAGTGCTAACCAAAGGTGTCACTGTAATAGTAATTGAAATTTTAAAAAGATACTGCAGATATTGGAAATCTAATATTAAAACTGAAAATGCTGGAAACACTCAGCAGGTTATGCAGCATTTTGGAAAGAAAAATAAAGTTAACATTTCTAGTCTGACCGTGATGAAAGGTCTTTAATCTAAAATGTTAACTCTGTTTTTCTTTCCATAGATGCTGCCTAGCCTTTTCTGTTTATATTGTCAAGGTAACAATTACCTTGAAAAACAGTAGTTGGAGACAGAAAAGGGAAATAAATCAAAACACAGCCCCATTGTTGGAGAGAAAAAAAGGAGTGGTTACCTGAATTTGTTTAATTGAACACCAACAACACCTTCCCTTTAACCTCTTCTCTTTCCACCACCTAAAGTGTCCTTTCAGGTGAAGCAGCAATTCACTTGCACTAGTGCTTTGCATCCGGTGCTCACAATGTGGTCTTCTCTGCACTGGAGTAGATTGAGTGACTGCTTTGCTGTTCACTTCCTCTCAGTCAGCAGGGTCAACCCTCAGCTTCCAATACTTACCAATTTATTTCTCTGCCCCAATCCTACTCTGACCTCTGGACTCCTCCACTGCTTCAATAATGCCTAATATAAGTCCTAATCAGCACTCATCTTCCCTCTGTGAACATTGAAAACTTCTGGACTTAAAATTGAATTTAACAACTACTTTAATGGGACGAGGCTAATTATAAAATGCAAACTGATTTATTTTACACATATAATTAATGTATATATAAATATATACTCCATATAGCTACCATATATATAGCTACTATCAAACAGGAGGTACAGAAGCCTGAAGTCCCAACACCACTAGGTTCAAGCACAGCTACCTCCCTTCAACCATTCGCTTTTGAACCAACTGGCGCAACCCTAATCACTACCTCAGTATAGCAACACTATGACCATTTTGATCACTTTGCACTAAAGTGAACTTTTTTTTGGTCTAATTCGTAAAAATTGTATATAATTTATGTTTAATTTATGGTCTTGTTGTGAATGCTGCTTATCTGATGCTATATGCCTGTGATGCTGCTGCAAGTGTTTCACTGCACCTGTGCACACACGTACTTGTGCATATGACAATAAACTCAACTTTGACTTTATTAATATTTACAGTATCTTTTACCCACTTCACAATACCTCATGTGACATTGAACTCAGTTTTCCAGATTTTATTTTTGATCAGTTTAGCATGCCTTTTTTTCATTTTTGATTATTATTTGGCAAAATTGGGTATTTGCAGTTACTACAGTCTTCAGTCAAGGGATACATCAACCTTCAGCCTCTATATAGGACATATACATCAACATTGATAATAATAATAATTATAGACTAGTTCTGGCTTTACTTTAATTACTTCTTCAACAAAATCTTCACCTTTTTCCATGTAATTGGGCAGCACAGTGTCACAACTAATAGAGCTGCTACCTCACAACTTCAGCAACCCAGGTTCAATCCTGACCTCTGGTGCTGTCTGTGTGGAGTTTGCACATTCTCTGTGACCACGTGGGTGTCCCCAGTGTGCTCCCAGGTCCCATTAACGTTCAGGTTGGTAGGTTAATTGACCACTGTAAATTACCCCTAGTATGTAGCTGACTGGTAGAATCTGGGGGGAGTTGATGGGAATGTGAGAAGAATAAAGTGGGTCATATAAGTGTTAAGATGGGTGACTGATAATCAGAGCAGACTCACTGGGCTGCAGGCTTCTCTTTTCACATTGGTATCTCTCTATGACTCCAATCTCAAACAACATGTTTCTCATCCTATTTCCACCCCTGCTTATACTGTTCCAGGATTTTTCAACACATCTCCATCATTAAGCCACCAATTCCCACAAATTTGGGGAACTGGTCAGAGGTCTATTTAAGCAGCTTGAATGTCCTTGGTGGCACTCTTAGAGCAAATTGAATGAAAGCGCAAGTTCTGTACAGTCAATGTTTATTATGGAATTAGAGCTTTTTTCAGTAAAAAGGATAAGGAAACAATTTTCTAGAGTGGTCTTTACATGTGCTTTTTGGATTTTATTAGTTAAAACTCAAAAAATTCAAGTCCTATACATAAAAGCATGCCACTTTTTTGGTGATGAACATCTTGAAAATAAATTGGCATTAAATTCAACAGGGTCCTCTCAGCCTGTGTCTAAAATCCTTAAATTGTGTGCTGATTTTTGGGATGTCCCATCTTTGCTGGGCAGAGAGCTGAGAGCAACTTCTGAGCTTCCCTCAGCACCTGCTTCTTCAGAATAGGCAGACAACTGCTAATTACAACAATTGCTGCCTTTTTATTCTGGGCTCCAGGCAATCAGCTCCATTAAACTCAAATGAATTAAACCTTTTCAACATAGCATATGTAAGTATTTCCTGGGATGATTTTTTAATGAACCTCCATTATTTCAGAATGAGGAAGTATACTAAAAGCACCATTCTAGATATCTTGGATGTAATTCAAAGTGCTACTTCAAGCCTTTCCCCCAAATTTAAACACACTGAGCAGCAATGTGTAATCTGAAAATCATTTGAGGTTAGTGAGCCAAGAAAGTAAACCTGTTGAACCTCAGCCTGAAGTGCCGTTGACCCTTATCTACCAAATGGAACCATCTTTGAACATTGAATTTTCCAATTTCAGGTCCCCACTCCCCCTGTGTTCCTTTCCCACTCCCACCAGTCCACCCAGGCTCTCTCTCCCTTTGTTCACCTTTTCCATACCTCCCCTCCCCCCTCATTACCTGGACTCATCACTCTCCCCAACCTGGTTCCATCTGTCCATCAACTCCCCCATCTGGTTCCATCTATAATCTACTTGAAAAACACGATGATGCTGAAGGAACTCAGCAGGCCAGGCAGTGTCCGTGGAGAAAAGCAGGCGGTCAACGTTTCAGGTCAGGACCCTTCTGCAATCCTTTGTTTCTCCATCTATGATCTACTTGTCTCACCCCTTCTCACCTCCTTATACTTCCCTCTACACTCTCAGTCCTGATGCAGGATCTAGACCAATAAGACCATAAGACATAGAAGCAGAAGTAGGCCATTCAGCCAACTGAGTCCGCTCCGTCATTCGATCGTGGCTGAGTTATTTTTCCCTCTCAACCCCATTCTCCTGCCTTCTCCTCATAACCTTTGACACCCTTACTGATAAAGAACCTATCAACCTCCGCTTTAAATATATCCAATGACTTGGCCTCCACAGCCATCTGTGGCAATGAATTCCACAGGTTCACCACCCTCTGGCCAAAGAAATTCCTCTTTATCAGCTGTGCACTCTGGTCCTAGACTGTCCCAGTACTGGAAACATCCTCTTCACGTCCACTCTATCCAGGCCTTTCAGTATTCAGTAGGTTTCAATGAGAGCCCCCCCCCCCCCCCGCCCCATCTTCTAACCTCCAGTGAGTACAGGCCAGAACCATCAAACACTCCTCATACATTAACCCCTTCATTCCTGGGATCATTCTCGTAAACCTCCTCTGGACTCTCTCCAACGCCAACACATCCTTCCTTAGATGTGGGGCCCAAAACTGCTCACAATACTCCAAATGTAGTCTGACTAACACCTTATAAAGCCTCAGCATTACATCCTTGCTTTTATATTCCAGTCCTCTGGTAATGAATGCTAACATTGCATTTGCCTTCCTTACTATCAACTCAACCTGCAAGTTAACCTTTAGGGAATCCTGCTCTAGGACTCCCAAGTCCCTTTGTAGCTCCGATTTCTGAATTATCTCCCCATTTTAAAAATGGAACATTAGACCTGAAACATTGAACATCCCTTTGCCTCTACAGATGCTGCTTGACCCGCTGAGTTCTTCCTGCAGTTTACTTTTTGGAATCATCTGTCCTGATTCATACTCTTTTTCTTACAGGTTTACAGAATGTTGGTCTCTCATTAGTGGTTGGAGTTGACTGGTTTTCAGCTTTCAGCTTCTGCAGTCTTGCCCAAGTGACTATTCTTCATGTGTGAAGCATTGCAGGAACAAAGCTTGCTTCCCTCTTGCTTGGCCAACACACTCACTATAGCCAAGCCCATTTGCCTGATCTCCTCACCCAATGTCCACCCACACACACTTCCCAGCAAGCATAAGTGAAGAGGGTGGAGGAGCAGGGATGAGAGATATCAGCTTTGACTGGAGAATCGGGGCTCCATCTCTATGCAGCAAAGAAGGTTGAGAGGTAATTTGATAGAGTTGGTTTAGATGGGGTTGATAGAGGGAAGGCATTAGTGAATGATTCAAGGACCAGGGGACACAGATTTTAAATCTGAAACTAAAGATACAAGTAGCATGTGAATACAAACCCTTTTTAACTCAGAGTGTAGTTATGATTTGAAATTCACTGCCTGTATGTTTGGTGGAAACACAATCAATGCCTTCAGAAGGGAATTCAGAGAGAATAATTTGCAAAGCTTTGGGGAAAGTACAAAGGAATGGAACTAACAGGATTGGTCTGCTGGGTTTTGACACAGAGTTGATATTCCATATGACTTCCTTCCGTGCCGTAACAATTCTATGATTCAATGATTCTATCTCTCAAACCAGTGATGCTTAGGCTAATCATAACACTCCTCAGCGATGGGCTACAGTCAGGTAACCCAGCCATTTCCGACATGTTTCAGAAACTTCATATAATTGTGATCAGCGTCCAGCTAGGAATTAAGAAACAATTGCAATGACACCAAATTCCAAGGGATAGTTAACTTTTCTGACCCTTGCTCAGTATGTTTGGATATCAAACAGAGGACATTGCTTGGTCAAAAACAAAACAATTTTACAAAATCCAATGATGATTTAGTGGATGAATCTGGTGCCAAAAGCTAAGACCTTGCTTGCACATTTGACAAGGCTCCTGAAACCCAAGGCAACATCGTTTTCTTACACAACCTAGGAACTAAGAGTTCATATTTGTTTTCCTGAACCTCTAGGCTAAAATTAATTCAAGATCAGGGCTGATTTCTATATGGTTTTGCACAGCCTAGCCTCCTGCTCAGTAGCATGCTCAGAGCCATTTCTATTCTGACACCAATTAGCAAATGATAGAGAGAAATCTCCTAACACATATGACGGCTTTGTCACCAATCGTGCTTAATGTTGCAGTACAAAATGTACAATTTCTGACACAAAGGATCTTGATAAGAAATGTTCCATCATATCTACACACACTCACTCACACACACACACACACACACACACACAGAGCAATCAGGGATTATTTGGGATCTTTCACTTCCCTCTGCAGTTGACTGATTTTTCCATTTTGCTGCCCCTTTCCCTTGCGCCACTCCATGTTTACTCATACTTCACATGCTTACACTTAACTAAATGATTTTTTCAGTTTAAATTACCAGGCTCCCTGGATAAAAACCGTTCTGCTTGACTTGGGATCAGTGTCCTTCAGAGTTCCAAAGTCCTCATTTGCAGAGAAATTCTCATCTCAGAAATGCACATATTAAAAAATAATCGTTAAACAGTGCTCAAGTGATTGATTCAGTAATATTATTCAATGTTATTCAACATGTCTTCGAATAATTAATATAAATATTTTGCAGTGCTATTGAAGGCGTTTTGAAGGAGAAAGTGTTGATCAACAATGATCTTAATATTCATTTTATAAGTTTAATAAGAGCCTGGAGCAGAAATCTAACCATTGCTTGTTTAGCTCCGTTAGGAGCTATGCACGGTAAGAGCTCTGTACAGGTAAGTGCTAGAGCCTCCTGGGAGCTTAGCATCTTAAATTTTAATTTAAAAAGTTCAGTCAATAACTTACTTGTTATAGAAAATCCTACTGTACTGGAAAATGGCAATTTTCAAGGAACATGACTGGGCGGAGCTATACTCTAGAGAGTTCAGATACGTGTGTAAAGAAAAGGTGGCAATTACAAAGGTTCTGTCGATGTACACCTCAGATGGGAACTTGTTCACCCAAGCCTGTAATGCATTAGTATCAAATCTTCTCCTTGCTATTTCAATGCAGGTTGTAACTCAAAAATAAACAAGTTAATGGGGTGGAACACTGCCAAAGACTAACTGCTCACACTGACCACTGACCTACACAAATATACCAATATGCCTTTTAAGATATAGGAGCAGAATTAAGCCATTCGGCCCATCAAGTCTGCTCCATCAAGACTGGAGGCTTTTACGCATTTGCCATTCTGAACTTGCGTCCCCAGGCCTGTCCAATCTTTAATGGTGAGGCCTTCTGCAGCGGCAGTGCATTGTGCAATGTAGTGCTATCACTTGGAGAGGAGTGGGGGCAGCAGAACAAGTCCCAACAGTGAAACAGCTGAAAATAATTTTGACCACTGGCTATTCCACCCCGTCTGGTGTACATTCTGATAAAGAATTTGGGTTTAGGTTGGATTCTTTTGTGCCCTTCCAGCCCAGCCCAGGTCGGGGTGTTTTGCTTGATATTAATGCATGCATCCCGTTTTGATCAATAGTTGTATATGTAGAATATACTATGACCATTTTTTTCTGCAAATGGTTCCACTTTGAGTCAGGTAGGATACAAAGAAGATTAGAAAGTCAAAATCGAGATTATTGTCATATGCACAAGTACATGTATGCATAGGTGCAACAAACGTAGGTTTGTGTTGGATTCAGATCAGCTATGGTCAGGCATCCCAAATTAAACATATCTCTTTCACTGTGGCCCAAACATTGATATTTTTACAAATTTAGCATTACTCCTTCAATCCTTTATAGTTGCAGGTTACATATCAAAATGTTGGTGGCTTTTATTTTTAATCCACATGGACTTATTAACAAAATTAAGTCTTTGAACTCAATTTCTCATTGACATGTGCTTTCACATTAACTTTGAGTTTATACTTTGCGTTTCTTGATTCTCTTCCCTTAATATATGGGGTGAAACTTCACATTGTATCTGCCCTTCCCCTGTCTATTCTGTTAACATGTCCAGGTGCCAGTGGAATCTTTTACAGCAATATCCTCAGCTGAAGCAAAATATTGCAGATGCTGAGACACTGAAATAAAAACAGGTCAGGCTATGGAGAGAGTAACAGATCCTTAAGGTTAATGAGCTTTCTTCAGGAATTAAGGCAATTCTCCCAGGTAGATGCTGTCTTAGGGGCAGAGTAGAAGAGTTGTTAGGTTAGGGGACTACAGTCCAGTGGTCTGAACTCCTGATCCAGAGACATGAGTCTGAATCCCACCAGGAGAATTTAAACTCCAATACCTGGACTGGTCTGTATAAGACTCTAGAGGCACCTTTGAAATTGCTTAGCAAGCCACTCCATTCAGGGCCCAACACACAAAGTGCTGGAGAAACTCAGCAGGTCAGGCAGCATCTATGGAAGGAAAGGGACATTCAAAGTTTCTGGTCAAGACCCTTCATCTAGACTGAAATTGACACTCAACATTTCGGGTTGAGATCTGGAAACGTCGACTGTCCATTTCCCTCCATAGATGCTGCCTAACCCACTGAGTTCCTCCAGCATTTTGTATGTTGCTCCAGATTCCAGCATCTGCAGTCTCTTGTGTCTCCATTCAGGACCCAACTTAGGATGGACAATAAATAAAGGCCTTGCCAGTGATATAAATATCCAGTGAATGAATGAATCGGAAAAGAATCTCATGAGACTGTTTCTAGCCACAGCAGAGGAGTTGCCTCCAGTATCTTGGGTAACATTTACTATCACTCACTATAACAGAATATCTTGTTATTAACACATTGTTCTTTATGGGTACTGCATTTCCTATATTGCAACAGTGACCACACTTTGCAACATTCAAGGTCAGAGGATTAATGCAAATTCTTTGTTTACTGAGATTCTAAGAAGTCTGGTGGTTTGAAGGAAAGAGTGAACATACCTTTCCTGTTCTATGCTTTCTTATGTTACAGAATGATCCAGCACAAAAGGGCTTTATTCAGCATTGTGGAAGCTCCTGGGTTCGGATTTCCAATGCTCCCACCTTGTTTTTGTACAGATATTTCAAAAATTAGAAAAGTTTGGTTATTGTAACAGAAAGTACTAGAAACACCACTGAACTAATGGGAAAGCAAGGTTTATGTTTTGAGTCGAACCATTCATCAAAGCTGGCTTGATGAACAAAACTTCAGTTTATAAAATGCCCAGCACAGCAAAATCTCCTGAAATAAACAACACGATTAAAAGCTTGATTAGAGATGAAGTTTGTTCAATGGAACCTCTTAAACAGAGGACAGAGAGGTGGAGAGATTTCAGGCATGAAGTCCAGAATTTAGGACCTTGGCAGCAGAAGTCAATGCCAACAACAGTGAGAAAATTAAATTGAGGGTGCTCAGGATGCCAGAATTTAAGGAACACAGATATCTCAGAAGGTTCTAGGGAAGAAGATTACAGAGGCAAAGAGTGGGAAAGACCTTGGACCAAGACTTGGTTCTGTCAAGCCTGTGTAAGTGCTGGTGTGAAATGGCCACTACCCACCACTCCTGCATGCAACCAAGGTATATACGAATAGGTTTACGCACAGGAATCTTCTGCTCATTAGGACAGAAGTGGAAGTGAGTCATCTTCAATCCAAGGGACCACCTAAGAAGAAAGAAGAGATTTTTTAAAAAATTTGTTGGACTCCTCTTTTGATGAAAGTTCATTAACCTGAACATTAGCTCTGTTTCTTTCTCCACAGGTGCAGCTTGACCTGCTGAGTATTTCCATCACTTTTCATTTTTATTTCCGTTTCCTCACCTGTTTGTTAAGTCAGCCACCTCTGCATCATTAACAAGTTGATAGTAACGTTGCAGAACAATGAATAGATAAATTGGACAAGATTCAGCCCGCCATCCGGATTTGCAGCTCACAGCCCCAGCACACCCCTTCGTGTTTACCTTGGCTGGATGCTGGGAGATGAACAAACTGACCCTCCATCCCTGAGAGGTAAGCAGTGAATCTTCAACAACACTTAGGCTTCAAGTGGCTGACCACCAGGGAACCCACCCTCAAGAACACCCTGAGCAACCTTTAACAGGACATGGTAGGACAGAAACTCACATTCTGTTAAGTTTGTAAGATGCTATCAACAGTTCTTAAAAAAATTGATGTGATTTTTTTAAACTATGAAGATTGCTGTAAAATTTAAAAATATTTAAACTTTTAAAAAAAGTATGAACACATCACAAAAAAATGAATATGGAATAGGCAAAAAAAGGGCATATTTCTTCTCCCGACTTCCAGGTCAGAAATTCCCATTCAAGCAAACAGGACCTCCTATCCCAAGGCGGATCTGGCATGGAACGTGAGGGGTGTAACATTGGGGAATCCCAGCAAGTCCAGGCTGTTGCTCGCCCTGTGCATTCAGGAGTAGAGCAGACAGACAGATGTGACAGCCACAGCCGGCACAATTTGGCTCTTTCAAGAGAAATCCAACAAGTTTTTAATTAGTCTCCTCATCCCATTGATTATAATGCTCCACTTGCAATAACATTAGAAAGATTACAATGTGTACAAATTCATGGCCAGAGGAGTTCTAATATCTCTAGAAATTAGAGCTATTCCTTGGGATGGTTGTATTCTGTTAGCTCCAGTTAACTTGCAGTAGTGACTTAGGGTAGCACGAGTTCCATAGTGCCCTAATTACTGGAGTTGATGGAGCTCCCTGTGGCACTGGGGTGGCACTGACTGTGCATGTCTCTCATAACTGCATTGGACTGGCACTGGTTCTCTGTGCTCTATTTACCAAAGTTTCTGCAGCGCCCTAGTGCACTGATTTGTCAATGCCATCCTTGCTGTTCTATGCATTTGAATGATCAGATTAACTGAAATAATGCTCTGAAGCAGAAGTCTAACTCTGATCTATTTAAATGTTTAAATTAACATAACATTGATTCATGGTTAATTTAAACTATAGAATATAACCTTTATTTGGAAAAATCAATTATAATAGTCTCCCATTGTTTAATAGTTCTTTTTTGTTGTGCAGATTGTTCTTTATGGCTCCATACTTCCCCACAGTAATTACCTACTGATTATTCCAGGCATTCTAAGCACTGTAGATTAATGTCTTGTTTAATATAATTGACAGTGAAAAAAGATTGCCAGGGAAAGTTGTTCTTTCTTGTGACTAATTATATTTATTTTATATCCATTCACTTCTCTTCCTCTTTGTAAATCTACTGATTAGTGTCAACTCCATTAAACCGGTGAAAACCCCCTGTGTCCCCATTGGAATGATGGCACTTACTTAAAGGACATGGTGGCTTATGGCTCAAGACTGATTATTGTCCCTGCCTTTTGAACTGGACCAATTTGTGATGAATTTTAGTGCTCATCTTGGTGAAAAATGTTGGTGCTGAGAGCTCTAAACCATTTCCACTTTGGACATCTTGTCATTAGAATCACAGAATCATAGAACAGAGAAACAGCAAACAAATCCATCCACCTTTCAATGCCTTGCTCACTAAATCCCCTTTCCTTTACTATCCATAATCTTTTACCTTACTCCATTGACTCTATCAGCTCAGTCTCCCTGCCAACTTATTCCATTACATTATTTCTCTCTTGAAGGAAACATATCATTTTGCTTCTTATCCTGTTGTTAATTGCTCACTTTTGAGTTATGTCCACACACTAAAGAAATATTTCCTCTGGTCAATTTTGTTAACTCCCTTCATAAGGTTGAAAAAAATTCAGTGACATAATTTCAAAGACTCCTCATTGTTTTCTAAAAGAAACTAAACTTAATTAGTATAACTATGCTCATTCCTTGAATTCTGAAGCGTTTTACCACCAAAGCAGGAAACATTGCTTGGGTGAGAGGCTAATACTTCTTCAGCAAAGTGATGCAGTGTGTTTTAGATGTTGGCATCATAGCTCACACACAGGAAGATGTGGTTATTGGGGGACAATCATCCCAGCCCCAGGACATACTGTAGGAGTAATGTCAGAAACACAGCATCTCAGCTGCTTCATCAATGACCTTTGATCCATAATGTGAAATGTATTACAGACACTGTGGCACAGGGACACTATAGATTCTATGGGTTTGTTCCCTGAGCAAATGGTCCAAACCATATGGCAGAATACCTCATTGTCAGATCTGACCAACAAACACCAAGATGACGCTTGGCTGCCGGTGAGAGGTACCCTCCCAGTCAGAGTTTTCCTCTACAGACGACATGTACGCTGTCTTCAGGACAGCTGCGGTGGGGAAGAAATGGTCACCCACCTCTTTGCAGACTGTGGATTTGCTAAGAGGGTATGGAGACAGATGCAAGGGTCCATTGCTGTCATCCCCAGCAGCTGCATGACAGAGGACTCTCTGATCTACGGCTGTTCCTGGGGACACACGCCGAGACAGGCATCAAGTGTTGCTGGAAGGTCATCAACTCCGTGAAGGATGCCCTTTGGTCTACCCAAAACGTGTTGGTCTTCCAGCACAGTGAGATGTCTGTAAGGGAATGCTGCAGACTGGCACGGTCCAGGCTGCAGGTGTACGTGCTGAGGGACGCACTGAAGCTCGGTGCAGCCAATGATTAGGCTCTGTGTGGAAGGACCAGAGTACAGGTTCCTTCTGCTACTGCACGTGGAGGGGCAGAGTTCAGTGGGGAAGCCCCTCAGACAATAAAATGGGTATCACCTCAGGGAGCCACGTGAGTGGCAATGGTGCAATGTTTGTTTTCTTTCTTTAAAGTTTACACTACTGAATGTAACAACTATGAATGTTAAGGTTTTGTTTTTGCACTGTTTCTTCCTTTGTATATATTTTTTTATTATGAATAAAGTTTACTTTTGAAAAAAATGACCTTTGATCCATCATAGTTCAGAAGTAGGGATATTTGCTGAGAAAGCACAATGTTCAATTCCGTTCACAGTTCCTCAGCAAATGAAGTAGCCCATGCCTGCACACAGCATGACCTAGACAGTAATTTGTTATGAGCTGATAAGAGGCAAGTAACATTCGTGATAAAGAAAATGCCAGCAATGACCACCTCCAACAAGAGAGAGTGTAACCACCTACCCTTGACTGTCAATGAATTATCGTCACTGATTCTCCCATAGTCAACATCCTGAGAGTCCAAACACGTAATGGGACCAGCCACATAAACACTGTGGTTGCAAGAGTAGGTCAGAGGCTGGGTACCCTACTGCAAATGACTCGCCATCCAATTCCCCAAAGGCTATCCATCATCCACAATGCACATGTCAGGAGTATGATAGAATATTGTCCACCCTGAAAAGTGCTGGTCCAGTAACACCCAGGAAGTGCAACGCCATCCAGGACAAAGCAGGATAGGTTATTCCGACAACATCTCCCAAACCCTGGACGCACAAGAGGCTGCAGGTGGTGTATTCTGGAGCAAAAAACAAACTGCTGGAGGAACTCAACGTATCGAGCAGCAACTGTGGAGGCAAAGGGACGGTAGACTTTTCAGGATGAGACTCTGAATCAGGACTGATGTAGGGTCTTGAATCAAAATGTCCACGATCCCTTTGCCTGCTCAGCCCATTGAGTTCCTCCAGCAAGTTTGTTTTTTGCATCTCCCAAACTCTGTCCTCTACCAACTAGGTCAAAGGTTTCAGTTTCTTTAGAACACCACAACCTGCAGGTTTCCCTCCAAGTCACACACATCCTTTCATCCTGGGTCTCAATCCTGGAATTCCCTCTCCGGTACAATTGTGGGATTACCTTCACCAGAAAGGCTGCTGCAGTTCAAGAAGCTGGTTCACCATCACCCTTCTCAAGAGCAATTAAGGATGGGCAATATGTGCTGGTTGCCTTGCTAGCACCCTGAAAATAATGAATAGAAGAAAGCCACACTGGAAGCAAAACCTGTTAGCCACACCTCAATGGATTCAAGACCCACCCCAAAGACTTGAACACAAAACGTAGGCTGACAACCTGATTCAGAGCTGAGGGAGCATTGCATGCCAGGAATTAATGTCCTTCAGATGAGACAATAAAGCAAGGCTACATCTGCCTTCTCAGGTATCATACCACAATTCTGAAGCAGATAAGTGGAGTATTCCCCACTTTCCCGGGCCAATATTTATCCATCCACTGACAGCACCAAAACAGATTATCAGTTTATTATCACACAGCTGTTGTGGGTGGGATCTTTCACTGGGCAAATTAGTTCTGCCTTTCCTCCATTATAGCGCGGACACACTACAAAAGTACTTCTATAGCTGTATAGTGCTTTGCAATGTGCTGAGGTTATGAGAGATGCTGTACATTGTATTTAATGGTTTTTTGACTGCCAAATAAGTGAGATAATTCCACTTCCCCCCAGCTGGTTTTTCCTTTCTGTGCTGCCCTCTAGATATATTTAATCTCCAGTCAGTCAGCAAAGACAAAAATCCAATTTTAGAGCCACATAGTATGGAAACAGGCCCTTCAGCCCACCGATTCCATGCTGACCTTGGGACAGTCATTTACACTAATCCTTCACTAATCCCACTTTATTCTCTGCACATTCCCACCAATTTCCTCCCTCTGGATTCTACCACTCACTTACACACTGGCAACTTTCAGCGGTCAATTAATCTTCCAATTCGCCTGTCTTTGGGATGTGGGAGGAAACACATGCAGTCACGGGGAGAATGTGCAAACTCTATACAGACAGCACCCAAGGTCAGGATTGAACCAGGGTCACTGAACTCATGAGGCAGTAGCTCTGCTACCTGCACCATAGTGCTACCCTGGTGCCTTTTTTTATACACTCTCTGTGTTTCTATTGAGAATAACCCATGCAAAGCATTAGGGAAAATTCTGCAAATCCTTGCTCCCATCCAATAAACTGTTCTCAATGTCACAGACTGGAATGGGGTCTTGATTCTTTGATGTAAAATTGACAACATGAAACTTTCCTTGCATCAACCATGACAAGCTGCACAGGAATTTTGTATGTTTTAATAAGATTTCCTCCCATTCTTCTAAACTCTGCAAAGTATGGGCCCGGTCCTCATAATCACTTCTCATGGGACACAGCTCTCATCCCAGGAATCAATCTAGTGAACTTTTGTTACAGTCCCTCTATCACAAGTATATCCTTATGGAGAATAGGCCTGTACGCAATATTCCAGGAGCGGTTTTACCAGAGTTCTATATAGTTCCACTAAGAGCTCTTTATTTTTGGAGTTAAACCCTTTTGCAATAAAAGCCAACATACCATTTGCCTTAACACACAGAAAATGCTGGAGGAATTCCTCATGAGTCCTGATGAAGGGTTTCAACCCGAAACGTCGACTGTTTATTTCCCTCCATAGATGCTGCCTGACCTGCTGAGTTCCTCCAGCACTTTGTGTGTGTTGCTCCAGATTCCAGCATCTGCAGAATCTCTTGTGTCTCTGATACCATTTGCCTTCCTAATTACTTGCTCCACCTGCAGATTAATGTTTATGTACAAGGATACCCAGGCCCTTTACAATCTCTCAGCATTTAAAATATAATCTGCTTTTCTGTGTTCGGCACGGTAGTGTAGCGGTTAGCATAACGCTATTACAGCACCAGCGACCTGGGTTCAATTCCAGCTGCTGTGTGTAAGGAGTTTGTACATTCTCCCCGTGTCTTCATGGGTTTCATCGGGTGCTCCGATTTCCTCCCACATTCCAAAGACGTACAGGTTAGGAAGTTGTGGGCGTGCTACGTTGGCGCCGGAAGTTTGGCGACACTTGAAGGCTGCCCCCAGAACACTCTACGCAAAGGATGCATTTCACTGCGTGTTTCAATGTACATGTGACTAATTAAGAAATCTTATCATACTTTCTATTAAGCCACCTCACATTTTTCAACATTATCTTTCTTTAGCCATGTTGTTGCCTGTTCACTTAGCTTGCAATTGTGAGGGCAAAAGGAATTGCCGAAGTTCCAGGTCAAGACCCTACCTCAGGACTGAGTGGAGAGGGAAGCTAGCCGGTCTACAGAGATGGGGAGGGATGAGACAGGGGCCAGCAGTTGACAGGTGGACCAAGGAGGATGGGCAGCAGGAGCTAAGTGGGGAAGGGGGAGGGGGAGGGGAAGGGGAAGGGTGGAGTTGGGAGACAGAGACAGGTGGGTGATGGGTCGAAGCAGACAAGGGAGAAAAGAGGCAGATAGAGAAGGGGGGGGTGAAGCTGGAGACAGAAGATGGAGGGCGATAAGCTGGGACACAAAGGCTACCAGGGCTGGAATCTGACAAGTCAGAAAGGTGATAATGGGAACCATTGAGGGAGAGGTGAAGGGCAGATGGGACCAGATGGGGGAGGGGATACGGTGGGTGAAGTACGTGGGTAGTGGGTGGAAGGAAGCAGGAGGGGGAGGGGGCAAATCTGGGTGATGGGTGGGGCTGGACGGGGAAATGGGAAAGGGAACTAAAATAGAGGGACCACAGGTGGATCAGAAGGCAAGAGAGAGGAGGTAAAGGTTACCTGAAATTGGAAAATTCAGTGTTCATACCATTGAGTGGTAGACTACTCGGGCGAAATATGAGCTGTTGTTCTTCTAGTTTGCATTGGGACTCATCAAGGCAGTGGAGAGGTCTGAGGACAGAGAAGTCAGTGTGGGAATGGGAAGGAGAATTGAAATGCATGCATCTGGGAGCTCAGGTGCTCTGCAAACCTGTTGCCTCGTCTGCGTTTGGTCTCGTCAATGTAGAGAAGGCCATGCCGGGAGCACCGAATGCAGTAGATGAGGGTGGAGGAAGTGCACGTGAACCTTTGCCTCATCTGGAAGGGCTGTTTAGGTCCTTGGATGGTGATGAGGGAGGAGGTGTAGGAACAGGTATTGCACCTCCTACAGTTGCAGGGAAAAGTTACAGGAGTCAGCATGAGGGATGAACCAACCAGGAAGTTATGGAGAGAATAGTCCTTGTGTACGTTGGAAAGGGATGGAGAAGGGAAGATGTGGCTAGTGGTGGGATGCCATTGTAGTTGCCAGAAATGACAAAGGACCATGTGCTCAACGTGGAGGCTAGAAGGGTGAAAGGTGAGGACTAGGAGAACTCTATCTCTGATCTGCTTGGAGGGAAGGGATGAGAGCAGAAGTCTGGGAAATGGGAGAAATAGGAGAGAGGGCTCCATCAACCACAGCAGAAGTGAAGCCATGTTTCCTGAGAAAGGAGGACATTTCAGATATCCTGGAATGGAAGGCCTCATCTTGAGAGCAGGTGCAGCAGAGGTAGAGGATCTGGTATAAGGGAATGGCAATTCCTCTTCTCCCAAAAATGCTGCTCAGCCCATTGAGTTCCTCCAGCTGTTCGTTTTTCGCTCCATATTCCAGCATCTGCAGTCTCTTGTGTCTCATCTGGTTCCTGTTTACCTATTCTGCTCATTTCTACTTCAAATAACAGATTAGTAAAACATGATTTTCTTTTCATACATCCATTTGACTCTGCACAATCCTATAAATATTTTCCAAGTGGCCTGTCATCACTTCCTTAATAATTGATTCTGGTATCTTCCTGACTACTGATGTCAGGCTAACTGATCTATACTCAGTCAGCACTCCACCCCCATCAACACCACCCTGAACCCCTTCTTAAATTGATGGGTTAAATTTGCTATCTTCCAATATGAGGGAATAGTTCAAGAATCTCCATAGCTTACTCTTTCAAAACTTTGGGGTGCAGGTCAGCGGGTCCTGGGGATTTACTGCTTTCAGTCCCATTAGATTTTCTAATTCTACTTTCTTCACTAATATATATTTCTTGCAGTTTTCATCCTCCCTATCCAAGGCATCTTCTGTGAAGACAGACACAAAATAATTGTTTAATTAATATGTCATTTCCTTATTCCCTAATTTCTCCTGTCTCAGTCTGTAGGGAACCCACACTAATATTTCCCTTTTTACATATTTATAGAGGCTTTTGATGTTCTTATCTTTCTCACTTGACTGTTCTTATTCTACTTTCCTTTTCTTTAACAATTTCCTGATCCTCCTTGCTGAACCCCTGGCGGTGATGGGGGTGGGGTGCTGATTTCTTTTCCATTCTTCAGGATTTCAAATCTTGTTGGCAACTTTATTTGTGTTTCCTTTTAACCTGTAGTTCCCTCTACCTTGTTATCTATGGTGGGACCACTTTTCCTTATAGGTTTGTGTGGCTTAAATGGAGATATCTTTGTTGTCAATTAGTATTGATTTTAACATGTTAGTCATTGCTTGCTTACTGTCATATTCTTTAATGTAGCCTCCTACATCATTTGTGCCTCTAATTTCCTGACCCTTGGTATCCCATACATTATTTCTACTGTTGGGGACATTTAGACAACCTCCAATGTTTGCTGCCCATTCCCCTTTTCTTAGCTCTACCCAAACTGATTCTACATCTTGATATTCTGAGAGATGATCCATTCTCTCCATTGCCTTTATTTCATTCTTCATCATCAAGGCTACCCCTTTTCCTTTTCCATTTTGTCTTTGTCTTCTAAAAGTTTAGTGTTCTGGAATACTTAATTCCTAACATTAGTCACTTTGCAACTATGTCTCCATAATGACTGTTAGGTTGTACCTGTTTATTTCTATTTGTGACATTAGTTTATCAACATTATTACAAAAGCTGTATTCAAATAAAGAGCCTTCAATTTTGTCTTTTTTTTACCATTTTTCCCCGACTCTAACTCCACTTGGAAATGCAGTCAGCATTATCATCATCCATTTCACTGCACTGGACTGTTACTTTGTCCTTTCTATTTAACTTTCTAAATTTCCCCTCACCAGAACCCTCCCTTCGCTATTCAGTTTAAAGCTACATCTACAGCCCTAGCTATCTGATTTCCAAGGACACTCTTGCACCCTGATCCAAGTCAAGCCATTCCAAAGAAGCAGCTCCACTTTCCCCATTACTGTTGCCAGTGTCTGGAATTGAATTATCCTGCATGAATCCCTGAGCCACACATTCAGTTCTCTCACCTTATTGACTCTATTCCAGTTTGGACATTGCTAGGGAATGTTCATTACCTTTGGAGTTCTGCTTTTCAAATTGGACCCTAGCTGTTCATACCCCTTCTTTCTTGGTCCTAACTATGTTGCTGGTTCTGACACAGACCACAACATCTTGGTCATTCTCTTCCTATTCCATTTACCTCTCCAGCCCCAAGGAGATGTGCTAAATCCTGACACCGGATAAGCAACACAAACTTTGAACTGACACTCATAACATTGCAAAGAACAGTATCCATCTCCTCACTGCCTTATTCCATTTAACTCCCCTGACTTCCCCTGTACTGTGGTGGTCATTCTTCCTGCAGTTGTTGTTTCCGTGCAGGCTGTAAGAATTAGGATGAATACAAGGGTGAAGCCACTCCAGTGCCATATTCTGAATATCCATACCTGTCTCACTTATAGTCAGCAAAAAACAAACTGCTAGAGGAACTCAGCAGGTCAGACAGCATCTGTGGAGGGAAATACACCACTGACATTTTAGCTCAGGACCCTTCAACCGTCTTGACTTCTCTATTCCCCTCTCTAAAAAAAGTCTAGATGATGGGTTTCATTCTAAAACGGCGTAGCGGTTAGCGTAACACTATTACAGTGCCATTAACCCAGGTTCAATTCCGGCCGCTGTCTATAAGGAGTTTGTACGTTCTCCCCGTGTCTGTGTGGGTTTCCTCTGAGTGCTCCGGTTTCCTCCCACATTCCAAAGACATATGGGTTAGGAAGTTGTGGGCAAGCTATGTTGGCGCCGGAAGCGTGGCGACACTTGCGGGCTGCCCCCAGAACATTCTATGCAAAGGATGCATTTCTCTGTGTGTTTCGATGTACATGTGACTAATAAAGAAATCTTATCTTGTCTTATTTCCCTCCACAGATGCTGCCTGACCCACAGGATTCTTCCAGCAGTTTTTTTTTTGCTGCAGATTTCAACATCTGCAGTCTCTTGTGGCTTCACTTAGAGTTGCACTTGTCTGTCCTGATATTTAATTTAAGGGCTGTGACTGCCTCCTGGAAGAAGTGTCCAGGAACCTTCAACTTCCTCATGTAATGTAGTGTCCAAATCATGGTCTTCAGCTCATTAATTATGAGCCAAAATTCCAGGTACTTACTGCAGATGTGGTTATTCTGGATCACAACAGTTCTCAATCACTCCCACATCCTACAACTGTAGTACATGCCTTGCCATGCCAGTCTTAATATAAATATAATTCTCTTACCCTACTAAAATCCCTTACTCAGCAAAGTCCATACTTCACAGACACTGCTCTCAGTGAGCATTACATGCTCTGCTTTCGCAGAACCCATAAATTTAAATTCCAAGGTACACAACCTCTGAGTCATCTTGTTTCATTTAACCAGTTCTAGCTTGTTACCTAATTACCTGGCAGGGTACGCGCTACTTGTGTACCTCTTTGTATTACTTGCTTACCACTGCAAATGAAAATTACATGGTTAAAAAAAATCTAATAGTAAAACTAAATTAAACAAATAAATATTTAAAATGAAATCACTTCCTTATTCAGCAAGGCTGGCACTCTGTAGATATTGCAATCAGTGGGCTGTACACACCATTCTAAAGCACACTGTGCCTCAACAAAGTCCACAGACTTAGCCGGGAATAGGGAAGTTATTTTGTGCAGATCTAATAACGATGATGTATTATTTGATGTGACATAGTTCCCATCACAAGATCACAAGATCACAAGACAAGGGAGCAGAAGCAGGCCATTCGGCCCATCAAGTCTGCTCCAAGGAAAAGGGAAAAAGAAATGGGGAATAGGGAGAAAAAAAAACAACCCATTCTAATCCCAATTTCCGGCCTTATCCCCATATCCCTTGATACCCTGACTATTTAGATATCTATCTATCTCTTCCTTGAACGCTCCCACTGATCTGGCCTCCACTGCTGTACGTGGCAAGGAGTTCCACAAGTTCACCACCCTCTGGCTAAAGAAATTTCTCCTCATCTCTGTTTTGAAACTGTACCCTCTAATTCTAAGATTGTGCCCTCTGGTCCTGGACTCACCCACCAAGGGAAACAGCCTAGCCACATCTACTCTGTCCTTTCCTATCAACATTTTAAATGTCGCTGTGAGGTCCCCTCTCATTCTTCTGTACTCCAGTGAGTACAGACCAAGAGCCGACAAATGCTCATCATACGTAAGCCCTTTCATTCCTGGAATCATCCTCGTAAATCTCCTCTGAACCCTCTCCAACGTCAGCACATCCTTCCTAAGATGTGGGGCCCAAAACTGCGCACAATATTCCAAATGAGGCCTCACTAGTGCCCCATAGAGCCTCATCAACACTTCCTTATTTTTATACACTATACCTCTCAAAAGGAATGCCAACATAGCATTCGCTTTCTTTACCACCGATCCGACCTGGTGGTTAACCTTTAAGGTATCCTGCACGAGTACCCCCGAGTCCCTTTGTACTTCCGTACTTTGAATTTTCTCTCCTTCTAGATAATAATCTGCCCGCTTATTTCTGCTTCCAAAGTGTACAACTGCACATTTCTCAACATTGAATCTCATCTGCCATTTCCTTGCCCATTCTCCTAAACTGTCTAGGTCCCTCTGCAACCTTTCTATCTGCCTTTGTAATGGCTGTTGTCAAGAAAGATAGAGGAATAGGAAATGAAAGCTGAAATGGCGCTTTGACTTCAGACCACGTTGTCTGAGGTAGACATCCACAGGAATGATCATGGGGTCACATCTGGCATAGACTATGCAAGGTGTACTTCCTCTTATGTTGGCACCACTTTTCAACTCCAGTCAACACCTGTGCCTGCATTCAAGTTCCTTTTGTGCATATATGCAATAGAATATGGCAGCAATGTCGACTGCTCACTTTACACCAACTGGTGTCACTGCTGAAAAGCCAGAAGCCTCTGTGCATACACACATCACATGCAGGGAGGGCCGTGATGCAATTTATCATAACAACAACGTGCCCGTGGAAGGATTTTCTGTTCTTACCCTCATCCGGCACATGAATGTGTTGTGCTTATTGTTAGAATTTCCAGGCTCCGATATTTTTGGCATGCAGGATCACTAAGGTGGTAGATAGGGGATTTAAAAAGCTACATTTTGCAATTGATCACGGAACACATCTGTATAATTTCAGCTGATCCCCCTGACCATGCCGGAGTGAACCAGAGACAAAGGACAACCAGCAATGGAAATTCTGCCAGGAAGTCAATAAACAGCATGCAAGCGAGCCAGACCAGAGTGAGTTCACAAATGGACAGGCAGATGCAAATGCTACCAAATTAAAATTAGCATAGAAATCCAGCCTCCATCACAAATAGTTTAAGTTGGATTGCTAGCCAAATATTCTGCTCAGCATCTAGCAGGTTTAATTTGCCCCTTTAAGGCTGGGCAGCAGAAGTGTTGCTGCTGCTTTAATGGTTATTTCCTGCATTGAATGCAGTACGTTATTACCCCTGCTGACCAGCCCTTGCTGCAAGCTCTAACATAAACTTCATTTCAAGGTATGTGCACTTAGACAATGGGAAATTTATCTGGGTTTCCAGTTGCCTTGGCAACACGTATTTGTTTGCCTGTCCAAACTCAACAGAAAGCATCTGTCATTATTCATGCACCATTGCCGTAAAGCGACAGAGAATGCATAAACTGTGGCTGCTACAAATCAATTGTGCTCAGGCCTGCCCCTCTGCTGCACGCATGTTACATTGTGAGCATCTGCTTTGCTAACGTCTGTATTTCACAACATGACCAGTCTGTTACACCTGAGCACAGTTGTCAGTTTCATTCTGTTATTGAGAAAAAATTGTTATGAAGGATCAAGAAGTTAACTTTTACTTAACTCTCATCTTTAAGTAAAAATGCAACCCATTATTTATAAGAAATTGGTTGACATTTTGTGCACATGCTCTGCTGAAGCACTATTCTATCATTCTTTTGTTACTAGATGATGATGGACCATCTATGTTATTATTTTAGAATATCAGCTTTTGCAGCTTCCTCTTTTTGACAACTATTTCATTTTCTCCTTCTCCCTTTCCCCGGAGCCTCTCCGCTCCACACAGTTAGAGGCCTGCCCCCAAATTTGCATTGCTACTGTGATGTGGATAGCCATTAAACTGAGAGTGATAGCATCCTGGGCTGACCTTCCCAACTCCTTTAGTTGTATTAATGATTACTTTAATTACTACCTTAATCGAATTTTATTTTGTCCTGTAAATTTTGCGTACTGTGAATTGTAGCATCAGTAACATCACCGGGCACTCACAGACACCCAGATATTATTAAACACATTGCAAGAGACTATTTGACCCATCATGCCTGTGCTATAATTCTGAAAGCACTATATATTTAATCTCATTCCTTGCCCTTTCCACCTAGCTCTTCATATTTGTGTACTGTATACACGTCATATATTTAGTGGATCTTTGGAAAATGCAGTTACAAAGCAAATGGTAATGTGACTGGGGTCAATCAACTGTTATACAATTCCCATCAAAAAGAGCATACAGTCTGTCATAGTTTTATTCCCAAGTTTAAATCCTGCATGCATGTTATAATGGAAGGCGCCAGGTTTAATTTGGAGACACCAGAGACTGCAGATGCTGGAATCTGGAGCAACACAAAAGGAACTGGAAGAACTCAGCGGGTCAGGCAGCATCTGTGGAGGGAAACGGAGAGTCGATGTTTTGGGTTGAGACTGGAAGCAAGGGGGAGATAGCCAGTATAAAAAGGTGGAGGGAGAGGGTGAAGATGATAGGTGGGTCTTGTGTTACGCCAGGTTTAGCTTGTCAGGCTGCACATACTCCGTCCTCCTGCAGCACCCCCATTTGCAGGAGGACATAATCACAGCATGTTCTGTTGAAATGTGCACCCAGATATCTCTGATGGAAGACATTGCAGAGTTGCAGAGACATGTGCCCCTGGGTGGGAGGGGGAGCAGGGAGGGGGCAATGAAGCCCAGCATTTAATGGGAGATGGTGGTGGGATCGAGATTTGGAGCGGGAGAGCTGCACTTCATGTTGAAGGCAGATCGGGAAGGGAATACTGGCATTTGGTGCCGGAGGGGGAATGATCAGGCCATCAGCACGTTGGTGGTAGAGGGACTGATTTGTGGTGGGGTCTGCAGATTGGAGGAGGGACACTGGGTTGAGCCAGAGAGTGAATAGCGGAGAGAGGGACATAAGTGCAATCATAAGATAAGATTTCTTTATTAGTCACAATTACATCAAAACACACAGTGAAATGCATCTTTTTGCATAATGTTCTGGGGGCAGCCCGCAAGTGTCACCATGCTTCCAGCGCCAACATAGCATGCACACAACTTCCTAGCCCATATGTCTTTGGAGTGTGAGAGGAAACCCACACAGGCATGAGGAGAATGGAGTGGCTGTGGCACTCAATGTTGAAATAAAGTCCTTTACTTCCCTGCAGGTGTCCCAGTTCGGCAATGGGTGAGTAAGATTCCCTTGGAGAGCTCAACCATTGGCACTTCCAATACAACATGGTCCACAGTCCCCCGCAGTTCTCCAGGAGGAGTGCAGCAAGAACAATGACATCATCTCACGCGCCCCTGACATGGAAATCACATCAGAAGTGCAAGCGTGACTGAGGCCAGAAGAACCTGCTTGAATTTCTGGAGTGACGTGAAATGTGTGGAAACATCTGTTGAAAAGTCACAGAATTAAACATTACTTTCAGTTGTCCATTGCTGAAATAAGAACCGGCATTATCCAGCTGAATTTCTTGGCTTTTATTTTAAACCTATTATCAGCAAGTGTAATGTCAGCTGTGACTCAGTCGGTAGCACTTCCAGCTTTGACTCTGAATCAAGTTTCAGAGTCTTGAACTCAAAAGTCTGGCCTCACACTTCAAGCTCATTGAGTGGGAGTATTGCACTGTTGGAGGTACTGTTTTTGGAAGAGATGTTGAATTAATGTTCTGTTTGTTCTGCCAGGTGATGATAAAACATTTCAAACTATTTTGAAGAAGGGCAAGGGAATGATGCATCGTCCTAGTTAATATTTATCTTTTATATGATGATATGATATATGATGAGAATTCTTTATTGGTCACATGTACAACGAAACACACAGTGAAATGCGCCTTTTGTGTAGAGTGTTCTGGGGGCAGCCTGCAAGTGTCAGCACGCTTCTGGCGCCAACATAGCATGCCCACAACTTCCTAACCCGTACGTCTTTGGAATGTGGGAGGAAACCGGAGCACCCAGAGGAAACCCATGCAGACATGGGGAGAACGTACAAACTCCTTACAGACAGCGGCAGAAATTGAACCCGGGTCACTGGTGCTGTCATAATGTTATGCTAACCACTACACTACCGTGCCTGCCATCACTACACACAGATTATCACTAAACACAGATTATCTAAGCATTGTCATGCTTCTGCTTGTAGGAGCTTGCTTTGTGCTATGTGGTAGTTCCATTCAGAATTTGTGTGATGAAGACACAAGAGATTCTGCAGATACTGGGAATCTGGAGCAACACACAAAGTGCTGGAGGAACTCAGCGGGTCAGGCAGCGTCTATGGAGGGAAATGGACAGTCGATGTTTAGGGTCAAAACCCTTTATCTGATCATTTAATAATCTTTGAGCATGGACCTCACCAATCTCTTTGATCTTCTGCTGTTTCTCGCATTTCACTATTCATGATTGCTCCATTCAATCCTTGTTTCCTTTCTAAGTGGATGACTTCATATGGCAGATGAAGTTTAATGTGGAGAAATGTGATGCTTTTTGGCAAGAAGAATAAGGAGAGGAAATATAGAATAAAGAATACTAGGATATTGGTCTAAAAGGGGAACAGCAGTGGGGGGATTGGGGGATGTGTGCACACGTCATTGAAAGAGGCAGGGCAGGTGAGAAAGGGCATACACAATTTTGGGCTTTATCAGTAGTAGGGAAATATAAATCAGGGAAGTCGTGCTGAAGCTTTGGAAGGTACTGGTCGAGCTGCAAATGAAGTGCGAGTTCAATTCCATTATTATTGGGAGCATGTGAGAGTGTTAGGGGGGTCCAGAAGAGATTTACAATAAATGATTCCAAGGATGAAGGACCTCATTTGCTAGGATAGATTGGAGAGACTGGGAATGTTTTCTTTGGAGAAGAGAAGGCTGAAGGGAGATTTTATAGAAATATATAAAATAATGAGGGATCAGGACACAGAGTGGGAGACTGTTCCTTGTGAAGGTGGGGGTGAGGACTAGAGGACCCAGGTATAAAATAAAGGGAAAGAGAATTAGAATGACATGAAGAAAAGCTTTCTTACGCAGTGTGTTTAGAATCTGGAGCACACTACCTGCAGGTGTGGTGCAGGCAGGTTCCACTGCAGCCTTCAAGAGGGAATTAGATAAATCTCTGGTGGAGAAAATGTCGACTGTGGTGCAAGGGTTGGTGGGTGGAAGCAGTGAGCTGCTCTGCCAGAGGACCAGTGGTACATGTTGGGCTGAATGGCTCCCACTGTGCTATAACCATTCTATTAACTTATATCAAAATATATTTGCTCAGTCTAGTTGAGTTTAGGGTTTAAAACCTGGGATTAGGGTTTAGCAGGACCTTTGAAAAGAGGTGAGTCCCTGTGCCTGAGCTGGTGAGTTTCACCTTGCAAGAGTCTAAACGAGGCATATTTGCAAATTGTTACCTGCTGATTGGCTTATTAACAGCAACAAATAAAAGTAAGGCAAGTATAAGTGGAGTGGCCAGTGTTAGAGTGGGGGAGCTGAGGCTTAGGTTCAAGAGACTTTGGTGAGAAGAGGCAAAGGTAAGTTTCTTTCTTTGATTTGGTGTTCCCTTTAGTGCAGAGTAGTGAGAATGGCTCCAGGGTCAGTGGTGTGTTCAGCTTGTGACATGTGGGAGTTCTGGGAGACATCTGGTCTCCCTGATAACTACACCTACATAAGGTGCATCCAGCTGCAGCTCTTTACAGACTGTGTTGGGGAAATGAAGCTGCAGCTGGATGACCTTTGGCTCCTATGGGATACCAAGGAGTACATAGATGAGAGCTACAGGGAGGCAGCCACTCTGAGACTGCAGGAGACAAGTAGCTGGGTGACTGTCAGAAGGATGGAGAATGGGCAGGTAGTGCAGAGTATCCCTGTAGCCTTTCCCCTCAATAACAGGTATACTGCTTTGGATACTGTTGGGGAGATGACCTACCAGGGGAGAGCTGCAGTGACCAGGTCTCTGGCATGGAGCCTGGTTGTGTGGTGCAGAAGGCAAGAGGGGAGAAGAGGAGGGTGGTAGTGATAGGGGATTCAATAGTAAGGGGGGCAGACAAGAGATTCTGTGGATGTGAAAGAAACTCCTGGATGGTATGTTGCCTCCCTGGTGTCAGGGATGTCTCTGATCAGGTCTGCAGCATTTCTGAAGGGGGAGGGTGAACAGCCAGAGGTCATGATACATATTGGTACCAATGACATAGGTAAGAAAAGAGATGAGGTCCTGAAGAGGGAATACAAGGAGTTAAGTAGGACCTCAAGGGTAGCAATCTCTGGATTGCTGCCTGTGCCATGTGCCGGTGAGGGTAAGAATAGGATGATTTGGCAGATGAATGTGTGGCTGAGAAATTGAGGCAGGGTTTCAGATTTGTTGATAATTAGGATCTCTTCTGGGGAAGGCATAACCTGTACAAAAGGGATGGGTTACACCTGAACTGGAGAGGGACCAATATTCTTATGGGCAGGTTTGCTTGAACTGTTGGGGAGGGTTTAAACTAGTTTCCCAGAGGGATGGGCACCAGAGTGATAGGTCAGAGCTTGGTTCATTTACTGTACAAGTAGATGCAGAGTGTAGAAAGACGGGAAGGACAGGCAGTTGAAAGGGCAAAATTGCAGTCAGTTGGATGGGCTGAAGTGGGTCTACTTTAATGTGAGAAGTATCAGGGACAAGGCTGATGAACTTAGAGTGTGGGTAAGTATGTGGAACTATGACGTGGTGGCCATTACAGAGCCTTGGCTGCTGCAAGGGCAGGAATGGCTGCTGGATATTCTGGGGTTTAGATGTTTCAAAAGGGACAGGGATGGAGGTAAGAGGGGGGAGTGGCTTTACTGTCACATCTGTAGAAAGGGAGGATGTCCTGGAGGAATTGTTCACGGAGTCAGTGTGGGTGAAGTCAGAAATCGGAAGAGCAATCACTCTATTGGGAGTATTCTCTGCAGCAGAGATGCTGAGGAGTGGACTGGGAGGCAGATTTTGGAGAGGTGCAAAAATAACAGGGTTGTCACAGGTGATTTCAACTTCCCCAATATTGATTGGCACCTCCTTGGTGTAAAGGGGATAGGTGGGACGGAGTTTCCTTGCTGTGTCCAGGAAGGATTCCTGACACACTATGTGGACAGGCTGATGAGAGGAGAGGCCATACTAGGCAATGAGCCTGATCAGGTTTCAAATCTCGGTGGGGGAGCACTTTGGAGATGGTGATCGTAACTCCTTGACCTTTACCATAGCCTTGGAGAGGGCTAGGAGCAGATGATATGGAAAAGTATTTAACTGGGGGAGGGGGAATTATGATCCTATTAGGCAGGAACTTGGGAGTGTAAATTTGGAACAGATTTTCTTGGGAAGAGTACAGCCAAAATGTAGAGGTTAAGGAATACTTGCATGGAGATCTGGTTAGGTTTATCCCATTGAGGCAGGGTAAGGACAGTAGAAGATCTTGTCAAGAAGAAAGAAGCTTACCTGAGGTTTAGAAAACATAGATCAGACAGGGCTCTGGAGAGTCATAAGGTAGCCAGGAGGGAGCTTAAGAATGGACTTGGAAGAGCTAGAAGGGGGCATGAGAAGCCTTTGGCAAGTAGGATGAAGGAAAACCCCAAGGTGTTCTACACTTCTGTGAGGAATGAAGATGACTAGAGTGAGGGTAGGACCAATTAGGGATAAGAGGAAACATGTGCCTGGAGTCAGAAGAGGTAGGGGAGGTCCTTAATGAATACTTCTCTTCAGTATTCACCAGAGAGAGACCTTGATGTTTGTGGATGGCATGTGACAGACTGATATGCTACAGCATCTTGACATGAGGAAAGGGTGTGCTGGAACTATTGAAAAACATTAGGATAGATAAGTCACTAGGGCCAGATGGGATATATCCAAGGTTATTATGGGAAGCTAGGGGAGCGATTGCTGTATTTGGTGATGATCATTATGTCCTCACTGGCCACAGGAATAGTGCTAGATGATTGGAGGGTGGCAAATGTGGTTCCTTAAGGGAGTAGGGATAACCCTGGGAATTAGACCAGTGAGTTTTACTTCAGTGGTGGGCAAATTACTGGAAAATATTCTTGGACAGGATTATGGGCATTTGGAGAAGCATAGTCTGAATAGGGACAGTCAGTGTGGCTTTGAGGGGCAGGTTGTGCCTCAGAGCCTGATTGGATTCTTTGAGGATGTGACAAATCACATTGAAGGTAGAGCAGTGGATGTGGTGTACATGGATTTTAGTAAGGTGTTTGATAAGGTTCCTCATGGAAGACTCATTCAGAAAGTCAGGAGACATGGGATCCAAGGAAACCTGGCTGTGTGGATTCAGAATTGGCTTGCCCATGGAAGACAGGATGATGGTAGATGGAGTGTATTCTGCCTAGAGGTCAGTGATGTTCCACAGGAATCTGTTCTGGAAACCCTGCTCTGATTTATTTATACATAAATGACTTGGATGTGGAAGGGTGGGTTAGTAAGTTTGCTGATGATACAAAGGGTGGTGTTGTGGATAGTGTAGAAGGTTGCTGTAGATTACAACAGGTTATTGATAGAATGCAGAGCTGGGCTGAGAAGTGACAGATGGCGTTCAACCCAGATAAGTGTGAAGTGATACACTTCGGGAGAATGAATTTGAGGGCAGAGTACAAGGTTAATGGCAGGAATCTTGGTGTGGAGGAACATGGATCTTTGTGTCCATGTCCATAGATCCCTCAAGGTTGCCAAACAGGTCAATAAGATTCTTAAAACATGTATGGAGTGTTGGCCTTCATTAGTTGGGCTATTGAGCTCAAGAGCTGTGAGGTGATGTTGCAGCTCTGTAGAACTCTGGTCAGACTACACTTGGAGTATTGTGTTCAGTTCTGGTCACCTCTAGAGGGTGCAGAGGAGATTTATCAGGATGTTGCCTGGATTGGAGAGCATGTCTTATGAGGATAGGTTGAGTGAGCTAGGGCTTTCCTCTTTGGAGGGAAGGAGGATGAGAGGTGACTTGATAGAGGTGTACAAGATAAGAGGCATAGATCAAATGGACAGTCAGACCTTTTCCCAGGGTGACAATGGCTAACACGAGGGGGCAGAATTCTAAGAGGAAGTTATAAGGGGGATGTGGAATGCACTGCCTACAGAGGTTGTGGAGGCAGATACATTAGGGACATTTAAGAGACTGTTAGACACATGAATGATAGAAAAATAGGGGGCTATGTGGGAGGGAAGGGTTAGATCTTGGAGCAGGATAAAATGTTGGCACAACATTGTGGGCTGAAGGGTCTGTGCTGTAGTGTTCTATGATTAGCAGTTGGGAGAAATTGTTTATCAGTATCAGGTTTATTATCACTGACTTATGCTGTGAAATGTTGTTTTGCAGCAGCAGTACAGTGAAAAGACATAAAATTACTATAAATTACAAAATAAATAGTGCAAAAAAACAAAGTTGTGTTCATGGGCTGTTCAGAAATCTGATGGCAGAGGGGAAGAAGCTGTTCCTGAATCATTGAGTGTGGGTCTTCTGTCTCCTGTACCTTTTTAATATGTATTATTCACACAAGATGATTGTGTGCCTTTAATCCTATAAGTAGCAGAGTCTCCATTCCTATGACAACCTCATCCTCCATGCCAAAACACAACCCTGTCCAACAAGCACACATGGACAGGACCTCACACTGATTATTCCTGAAATAGAAAATGGTGGAATGAGTCAGGTCAGGTGGAGAGAAACAGTTAACACTTCAGGAGGATCATTCATCCAAATCCTTCCTGCCTTCATTCCTCCTCATCCCTTCCACCCCCTCATCCTGCCTACCTCCCTGCTATAGCCCTCCCACCTTCTCTGCTTCAATCTTCCCACTCTAATCCTCACTACCACAATTACTCTCACCCTCTCCAGCTCTCCATCCTCCAACCCCCTTTACATCCAAGCCTTTGCATTTCTCCCCCCACTAATATCCCTTACACTCTCTGCCCATAAGCCCTCAAACCACCCCCCCCCCCCCAGCTCTCCCTATCTCTGGTTGCTATCCCTCTTGAACCCATTCAATCCCTTGCATTTACCCTTCCTCTGATTCCTCTCCAGTTATCCCATTCCTTTCTCCTCGCCTCCCCTTGTTTATTATTGTCTTTTCCAATGGGGTTCCCTGGCTAGCAGCATGCTGAGCTGTCTACTTCTGCACTGCTTGGCGAGGTTGCAACCAGCTTCCTCCTTTGTTTCTTGGATTTCTTGCCCATTCCTCTCTTGCCTGAGAAGTTGGTGGTGAACCTTATCCTTCAACTGCCACCTGAATGTGTTTTGTCTTCCAGCAATTGGATTTAAGTGTGGACTTCTAGGGTTTGAACAAAAACTTCAAAAGGAATGCCAGTGTGTGTCTGAATTAAGATGGTGTGACTTAAAAGGAACTTGGAGTTGATGGTGTGCCCACATTCTTTCTGCTCTTGTTCTGCTTGGGAGTAGAGCTCCCAGGGGAGGGAGCTGTGGTTAAAGTAATCTTGAGTTGTTATAATACATCCTGTGACTCATACACAGAACAATCATGATGATGGGAATGGATATTAAATCCAGAAGCACTAATCAAGCACTCTTCCTTTACTGGACGGTGATAGTTTTCTTGTGGTTATACCCCACTAGGCAAATGGTAAGGGTTCCTTCACACTTCTGACTTGTGGCACACATCCTTTAAGGGATCAGGAAATGAACTGTGTACAGAGACCCAGGTTCTGTGCTGCACTACATTAAGTCTGGCCCACTTCAGCTCCTGGTCAACAGAGGTGTCAAGGACCTGGTGATGGCGATGCCACTGAACAGCAGTGGGGACATGGTTAGACATTGCTGTTTGTGATATGAATGTAACCTACACTTGTTAATCCAAGACCAGTTGTGAGCTGCACTTGAGTACAATCTCTCCTGTTGGGTCTGGAAGATAATTATGTACATATAATTTACATTTTTAGTCTCTTTCACCTTCCTCTCTGGATGACCCAAACTTCTTTATAGAGTAGTCACTGTTGTATAGGAGACTTGGCAGGCAATTTGCACACAGCAATGTGACTATAACCAGATCATTGGTTTTAGGACTGAATGAGGGATAAATATGGACCAGGACATTGGGGAAGAACTCCTCTGTGAAATAGTGTTGTAATATATTTTAAGTTCTCTTGAGAGAGCAGGACACTTTATTTAGTGTCTCCTCTGGGGGGGAAAACACCTCTTCCAACAGTGTATCACTCCTTCAGTACTGCACTGGCTGTATCAGCCTAGATGTTTGTGTATAGCTCTCTAAAATAGGACTGAACGGATAAACTTCAAACTCTGAGGTATGGGTGCTACCCACTGAGTCAAAAATTCTGAATCATTAGCTACAGAAATGCTAGCATCGAGGATATGTGGCATTATCAGTGTTAAAATGGCAGCAATGCAACAAATAGGCAAGATTGGCAGTGACATTGTAACAACCTTTTTGCTCACATCCATGAGTTTGTCACATCTCATATTCCCAAGGTTAACTTCACAATATTTTGTAACAGTTATCAAATCATTTATTTCCTGAGCTTATTTCTACTTAGGTTGTTATAATGACAGAAATGGGCACCTTACAGATGTGCTGCTGGATCTGTTGCTGAATATCAAAGGCTTGTTCTGAGCTTCCTACATGGCCTCTGCTGTGAAACATTTTTGAGGTGCTGTCTTAAAATGATTGATCTTTCTTTTCAATCTAATGACTTTTTAAATATATATGCTGCAGCAGAAAATAGATAAGCATTATAAATTTGGGTCTAGCTACACATTATTTTATGTTTAATAGTCCTGTTCTTTATCTGACTATTTCTGATTTTCCAGTGTATAACTCCACAACAATGTAACCATGGGGTCTTGTGAAATGAATTGAGATCATTTTCTTCATGTGGACCAATTTTTATTTTATTCATTTACAGGACATGGGAATTAGTAGCAAAGCTTGTATTAAGTGCCCATTCCTTCTGCCATGATAAGCCACTTCAGAGAGTGGCCTCAAATCAAGTGAACACAATGCTGTGCAAGTCTAGAGTTGCACATAGATCAGACCAGTTAAGGAGAGCAAATTTCCTTCTCTAAGGCACATTCATAACCTAGCAATTTTGTAGCCATCACATTCCTGTTTCCAGAAATTTAATCTAGTTTAAAATCCTTGGCTGCCATAGTGGGATTTGAAACCAAGCCTTTGGATCATCACTTTGAGCTCTCAGAATGCAAATCAAGTAAATTAACCACTACACTAATGCACCACTGCTTACTTCTCACCTCTTTACAACCTTTCTGAAGATTGACCAGGAAAGTACTTTATTCAGTACAACATGTCATTGCCTATAAAGACCAGATTACAAATTCAGTAATCTTCCCTGCATCAGTGACCATCTCATATGAAATGAGTCCCAGCTTATGCTGCTCCTTTCTAACCTTCTGAACTTGGATGGGAGCCCACTTTAGTAGAATTCTCTTCAAAAACCTGTCGGCATGCATCCCTCTATTTTTATCGTGTGGTGTTCACGACTGCTAATGCCAAACAAAAATACCAGATGTGTGGGGCTTGAACTTCCAGCATGATGGATATGAAGTTGACCAACCACTGAACTCTTCTTTCTTTAGAGAAACAATTTTAAAGTCCAGATTTTGCTATTTTTCTTGGAGCTTCTTTCAAAACAGTGATTCCAGAAGTTCAAAACCCAGAAATTAAATAATTCTAATTTCATTTTCTCCAAACATGGTCACAAAGTCAGTGAAGTGGCACCTTGGTTAGGGAACCATCCAAACCTACTGAGAGCAGTAAACACTGCAGTTCATCACATCCTTCCATCTAGTTATTCTTTACTGTGCATTGCATCAGGAAGTTTAACAGTATCATCAAGGATGCCTGCCACCCTGGTCATTCCTTTACCTCTCTACCTTCAAGAAGATACAGAAGCTTGAAAGCCCAGACTCAAGAACAGCTTCTTCCCCACTGCAATCAGACTTCTGAACCAATCACCTCTTTCACATCCCCTTCCCAGTGAAGCTGCCATGTTTTCAAACCCTTAATTCTACCTCTTCCACTATTGTCACTAGCATTTCTTTTGCACTACCTCAGTTTGCACTACTATACTGTGCACCATTGCATTGTACTTGCACCTGTTGCTGTATTTATTGTTGTATTTAATATTACCATGTATACTGTTTACTCTGAGCTTCACATGAGCAAGGAATCTCATTGTACCCTTGTGTATATGACAAACTAATCTGATATTGAGTACATGCAGAAAGACTGTATGAAATGGAATAATATTGCACTGTCTCAAATTAATTTCCACTCAGTAAAATCACAACATTAACGCTGGAGTTCTCCTTTTCAGGCTGAGGACCCCATGTCCCCCAAGTGCTTGTGGTTAACATACAATGAACAGTGGCATTAATGGTCTGCATATTGAGTAATGCATGAATTTTATACTTTCCACAACATATAGAAGGCCATTCAGCTCATCGAATCTATACCTGCTTACAGAGCAATCCCATCAAATCCAACCATCACTTTCCTTGCAATCTCTTCTCTCACATGCCTGTATATCATTCACCTACACTTGAGCTAATTCACAATTGGCTACCAACCTACATCATTGAGATATGGGAGGAAACAGAAGCACCCAGGGGAAACCCACACAGTCATAGAGAGAACATTATAATTCCACACAGAGCACCAGATGTAAAAGTTGAACCAGGTCACTGGAATTGAGGCACCTGTACTACCTGTTGAACCACTCTGCCATCCATTTGGAGTCTGGAGCCAAACACAAATTGTGCTGGAAATACTCAGTGGATCAGACAGCATCTGTGGAGAGAAACAGTAGTTCAGGTTAATGACCTTCCACTGAGGATTGCCAGTGTGAAATATTAAGTTTCCCTCTCTACAGATGGCCCTTGGTCACTATGCATTTCCAGTAGTTTCCATCTTTTGCTTCAGATTTTCAACTTTTGGAACCATTTGGGCACATGAATGTACAAAGAATGGAGGAATATAGACATTATGTAGGCAGAAAGGATTAGTTTAATTACTAGTTTGGCACAACATCATGGGCCGAAGGGCCTGTTCCTGTGCTCTAATTGGACATAGAAATTCAATTTCCCAGTATAGCAACTAGTGGATTTAAGTTTTTATAGTAATTAACTAAAACTAAAAAGCTAGCATCAGTAATGGTGACAATGAAACTACTAGAATTTTGTTAAAAAAAAATCCATCTGGTTCACTCTAGGGAAGGAAATCTACCTACCTTGTCTATTCAGGCCTTTGTGATTGCAGACTGACAGTGATGAGGTTGACTTTAACAGACTCTGAACTGGCCCAAAAGGACATTTGGTTTAAAAGGGAGTTATGGATGGGTAATAAATGTTGGTCTTCCTATAGCTGAACCCTCACTCCACAGCCTCCATTCTGAACAAATTTTAAAAAAGCATTTTGCTAACCACTGCAGCTGATAATTTGCTCCAACTTGAACACTTTCATAGATTGTTGAAGCTCCCAGCACAGGAACATTCATCAGCACATTGCGTCTGTCTCAATCAAACTGCTATACCCCTGTCCTTTGCCTACACTTGATTACATTTTTTTCTTCCCAATTATTATACACTTAAGTTTTAAAAGTTAGTTAGGGATTTTGTGGCCTTGAGTTCCTGACTCAGAATTCAGAAAATATGGTCTACGTTATCAAGGTCCCTCAGTTTTGAATGCCTCTGGGTGATTTGCTTATAACCTTCTGCTCTAATTAAAAGAGCTTCCATTTCAGAATATTTTCTTTTAAAACTTGAAGTTTGTACTGCAAGAATACAAATACATGAAAAGCCTCAGTATGAGTGGGTTATTGATGGATTATTATTGCAGGGAACTTGGCAATTGTGTTTAGTCTATTGATGAATTGTGTTCTGTTTAATGATGGGACCTGATCATTTGGACATCTCATTGTTTGCAGTATCAGCTAACATCTCTTTTAGATATCCTATATAATTGTTTGGATGGGATAGCATAGTGGCTTTTTTTAACCAGGTAAGTTACTTTGGGTATTAATATAAGTGAATGTAAGTTTAAGCCAAATTGAAAAATTTGCATTGAATTTAAAAAATCAATAGGCACTAAGTAACAACATTACCAGCTCCATGGTTGTAAAGAAGTTCTTTCACATAGGAAACAACCTCAACTATCTGAATATAATGATTATGGAAATTGTATGACCAGGAAGACTCTGAAGTCCATTCATGTAAATTCTTTAAAATCTTTTAAAATATTTGTTTATTTAAAAGAAAACCTTCTCCCATTTAAGTTATTGTTGGAATCAGTTTCTATCTTTTCAGGTAATGCAGATCCTTAAACTGTCTAAAGATCATTGGTTGGGCCTCAGCTGGAATGTTGTGTACAGTTCTGATCACACACTTGAAGTGCCTTGGGAGGGTGTTGAGGAGGTTAGCGAGGGGGTGCAGGACTTCAGTGATGTGAGGAGATCTGCAAGGTTCTTCCTTGGGAAGGAGATGGTTAGAAGGCAAGGTGTACAAGCTGATACAGGATTTTGATAAAGTAGAGAGAGAAGGTATTCCCTTTGAGTGGTCACGAAGTTGAGGTCATAGAATCAAAATTATTGCCAAAGATCTTGAAGGGCAGATGAAGAGAACTCCACTTATCAAGTTCCATAGAATCAGGAATTAGGAGGATTATAGACACAAAAAACAAGGATGAAGAACTTTCAATTGCTCTGGTGGAAAGCTGGCACTGGCATGGACACAGTGCTCCATAACTTCATGACCCTCTGACTCACAGGTATGACTGACCAGGTAGTCTATTTGTGCTGTAGATACCTGCAAATAATGCAATGAACAATATACCCCCACTCTGTATTTGTTCAGCCAGTCCTGGAGAGGACTGTATGGACAGGTTTCTCATCAACCTCAGCTGGTTATATAGGAAGGGTTCCTGCTGTTATACAAGCAATTTTTAATTTTAATCTTTATTCATAAAAATATATACAGGAAATACAATACAATCAGTACATGTCTTTCTTTACATTCATGGTGTCATTATTTCAGTACATTCATTCTGTCATCAAACCAATACATTCTATTTACAATGCATCAAAGGCACTCATGCTTCCTTGAAGTGTTTGAGAGGCTGTTACACAGGACCCAGCCCCTCAGTGTCCAATTGTAGCAGCACCCTGGACTGAGGCCCCTCTCTCCCCCCACAAAGCCTTTGCAGTGGCTACAAGAGTATGTCCAGTTGCGTGAGCATGTCCCTCTGCACATTCTGGTGTAGCCTGGACTGTGCTAGTCGGCAGCATTCATTTACAGACATTTTGTTGCATTGGAAGACCACAGAAGTGAAGTGTTACAAGACTGCTTTGACATATATGGTATGTCTATAAATGAGATCTGTGCATGATGATTCAAATTAGAACCAACCTGGAAACATTCATAGCATCAACAATGAAAACAAAGAATTACAACTCTGTAACAGCTTTTATATTCTTTCCAAGATGTGCCAAAACACTTTAAGACAGTAAAATACTTTTAAATGTAGAAAATGAAGCAGGCACCCTGAACAATGCCCTGAGAACAACAAACCCCTGATCTGAGATGGACAAGGTGGTTTTACTGTGTCATACATGCAACACAATCTGCTCCAGGTCTTTCTTTTATGCTGCAGTTTATTTTCATTCCCTGCAGCATCAGTACAGCACAGGGTCAGTCAGTTATGAGCAAAGTGTGGAGAAAGCAATTCTAGTCTCATTACAAGCCTCTACTGAAGTTCAGGTGAAACATTGTTAGCCTCTTGAATCTGCTAACAAATTTGAAATGGCACTTTCTTCATGGCTGCTTTAAATGATTTGTGTTGCTCTTAGAAGTTCAGCTGTTGCATCATTTTCAAACAGTGGGTTATCAATACGTTGATTTAGCTATCAGCTATTCTTCAAGGAATGTCAGAAAGGTAGTCGTCATTGTCCCACTTTAGCTCTGCACTGATTAATGTTTGCTTTCATTGCTTTCTCAATAGCCAAGCTACATTATGAATATAGGGTTAGAGGTATTCACATAATACATTCCATTCAAAGGACCAAGTCTATACATGCAAGCTGATATTGCAAATCCAGTTGTTTAATCACCTTGGTAAAATAAAATCTCAGTAGTATGTTGTTAATCACTTAACAGAAACTTTAAAACACCACTAACTGAATGACAATGTCATGGACTTAAATTGAAAACATTTGGGGCAGGAGTTGTGTGATGGCTCAGCACACTGAGCCAGTCATATTATATGAGGGGAGCATCAGGCACAGGTTTCTTTGCCCCAGGTGTTAAGGCCCTCAAAGTAGCTGTGCTCCCATAGTGAGGTGCTAAAGCATGGAAGGAAAATTAACAAGTCATCGTTCCTCAGAGCTTTCCTCATACAGCTTATCAAAGAGGAACATTGCCAGAGGCCTGATGATGACTGTAGTTCTTTCTCCCTTTTTATTTTAATTAACGTAATATAACAATGTAATGAAATCATTTGGGGTGCCTTGTTTATTTAATGCAGCAGATAGGAAATGTTTTCATCAGCTGTCACCATCAACCTCTTATGGTGCCAAAGCAAACCATTGCTAGTGGTCTGGAAGAATACCATGGGGAGAGGTGCACTAAACATGGGAACATTGGGAGTAGGCTAGGTCACCTATTCTGCCATTCACTGAGATCATGCTGACTCCATATTCCTGCCTTTACATCATATCCCCGCAATACCTTTAATTAACCAAAATAATTGGATTTAAAGTCCAAGCATCAACTGAACTTTGTGGAAGGGAATTCCAAACTTGTACCACCTTTGTATAGAAGTTTCTTCTAACTTCACTTTTGGATTTAAGTTTTACACAGTACCCTCTTGTTCAAGATTCCCTAACCAAGGGGGGAAATCTTTCATTTACCTTATTGCTTCTCCTTAATATCATAAAATCTCCAATAAAAATAGCCCTCAGTCCTCTGAATTTGATGGGATAGTTCCAGTTTGCATAATGTTTTCCTTATAATATAAGCTTGGAGTACAGATTTCATTCTATTAGATCCATGCCTAGATTGATGCACAGAGAGACCTTGGGGCACAAGTCCATTGCTCCCTCAAAGTGGCAACACAAGTGAATAGGGAGATAAAGAAGGTGTATGACATGCTTACCATCATCATTTGTGGCATTGAGTATATAAGTTAGCAACTCATGTTGCAGCTGTATAAAACTATAGTTGAGCCTCATTTGCATTATTACTTGCAGTTCTGGTTGCCACACTATAGGAAGGATGTGGAGGCTTTGGAAAGGCTACAGAAGATGTTGCCTTTCCAAAGCCTCCACATCCTTCCTATAGTATTAGCTATAAGGAGAGGTTGGACAAACTTGGATTGTTTTCTGAGTGTTGTGGGGTTAGCTGAAGTTTATAAAATTGAGAGGCATAGATAGGGTAGCTAAACAGTCTTTTTATTTTCCTCCCCTCTCACCTTAAAGCTATCCCCTCTAAAAATGTCAAATACTAGAGGGGGTAGGTTTAAGGTGATGGGGAGAGTTTAAAGGAGATTTGCAAGGCAAGTTTTTACAGAGTGGTAGGTGCCTGAAACATGTTGCCAGGGGAAGTGGTAAAGCAAATATGACGACAATGTTTAGGCAGATACATGAACAGGCAGGGGAGAGAGGCACACATCCCATGTGCAGGCAGATGGGATTGATGGTCAGTGCAGACATGGTGGGCTGAAGGGCCTGATCCTGTGCTGTACTGTTCTAAGCTCTACATTCTATGTTCTATGTCGTGCTCCCTGCAAGGCCAAATATACCCTTCCTAAGATGCTGTGTCTAAAACTTCTGGTCCGCCAGATGAGGTCTAATCAGGCCTTTGCATACCTGAAACATAATGTTTAATCCCTTGTACTCCAGCACACTAGATAGAAGGACCAGCATTCCATTAACCTTTCTTATTACTTTCTTTTAATGTTCTATGTACTGGGAATCTAAAATCTCTTTGGACTTCCATTGCTTCTAGCTTTTTGCCTTTTAGAATGTATACTTTTCAAACCTCTGTAGATCCAAAACGGCACAAAGCTTATACTGTGCATAGCACCAAAGACCCAAAAAAAAATCCATGAGGATCTTTTTCAAAACAAGTAACAGTAATCCTGTTGAACTAGCAGAAAGTCAGACTTTTTTTAATTGTAAGAGCCCAAGACTCCAATGTAATCTAAAACGTTTCATGTATTCCTTTAATACCAAGTCCATTTCTATTAAATATTGGATGAAATCACAAAAGATCAGCTTAGGTAGCACTTAAAATCTAGTTTTGATATGTTGAGTCTTGAAGTTCTTGTTTCTTTATACTTTTGAAGTTTCACAAAAAATTGATATTTATTCCCCTTATCATATTTTCATCTCCAGACTATCTTTAGTTATTCACTGATTTTCACTTAATTTCTTCCAGCCTCCTTCCTATCACACACCTACCTCTTTTACATTTCTGCCCTTCTTTCTTTCTCTATATCTCAAAACTTGTATCACCTCTAACTTTTTTAAATTACTCTGTAATTTGTGAAAGATATTTCCACATTTCTACCACTAAGTTCTGTAGGATCATTGACTTGAAAAATGAACATTGTTTCCCTCACCACAGATGCTAATTTGCTCAGGATTTCTACAAAATTCTGTTTTTACTTCAAATTTACTGTCTGATATTTTGCTGTTAGACAAATAATGTGATGATTGATAAGTGATTAATAAATTGATAACTGGACAAATAGCCCTTAGATAATTTGTTATAGGAACTAAAATGACCATAGAAGTTGTTGGATTGTTACAGACATACCATTGATTTACTAGTATCCTTCAGGAATGGGAACCACACTGCTTGCTCTAGTCTATATGTGACTGCAGTCCCACAGCTAACTATGGACAAGTGCCACCTTGCTAGTCCCTCACATCCCAAGAATAAACTGTTCCAGGGCACCACAGTGACACAGCTAATAGATCTGCTTCCACACAGCTCCAACCATCTAGGTTAAATCATAACCTCTAATACTTGCTATGTCGATCTTGCAGTATCCTCCTGCTTCCTGCCACACCCCAAAGGTATGCAGGTTTTTAGATTAATTGACCACTGTAAATTGCCCTGAGTGTGTGTAGGCAAGTGGTAGAATCTGGGGGGAGTTGATAGGAATGTAGGAAGAAAAAAATGGGATTATGCCAGGATTAGTGTAAATGGTTGGCATAGACTTGATGGGCTGAGTGGCCTGTTTCCATGCTCTGTGCTTCTAAAATCACCATCAGCTTACCCATGGTTTTGTTTCTGGTGAGTTTGAGCATGTGTTGATTTTATAACAATTGGGCTGTCATGCCTGCAGTGATCAGAGCCAACGGTTTACTGTCAGTGAACAAGTTGTATTGTATTTTTATTGTTTGACGTTCTGAAAGTTTTACTGCTGTTTTGAGTGATTCAGTTCTGTAATCTTTTGAGTATTCTTATATATTATAATAGTATGTTTCTTTTATAGTGTTTCAATTTTGTCTGTTTCTTATTTGACATGCAGGTAGATGACAGATAAAGTATTCTAGAATGGATGGAAGTTCTCACTAGTGGAGGGCTGGAACTGAGGGGTTTAGAGTAAATTCTACATGTTGCCAGGCTTTAATTGCAAGTGGGTGTTACTGTGCTAAGACACCTAGCAAGGATTGAAAGGGAGCACTAACAGCAAGTGTGGAATTGGGACTACTTGGGCAAAAGGAGGTGGGGAAGTTTTTTTGTAATGTTTTGAATTTGTAGTGTATCATGCTGAGGATAATAAGATGGAGCATGCTGGCTTCTGGAAGGGTTTGGACAGCCTAGGGTTTGGCTGTACTGGGATAGGACTACTTTTAGTGAGATGGTTCAGAGCCTAGGAACACGAGGGAAGTGTTCCTCTTCTAAAATATCTGGGAAGCAGAATTATATCTTGATGGATCTGGGAGAAATAAATCCTAGGTACAATTGCAGAGATGTGAGCTTCGTAAGGGTAGAAGTGAAGGAGGACCTCCTGGGGCCTATGGTTACAGGAATCAGCAAAGGTTTGGTATCTACACAACTACTACAGTTGTGAACTTGTCTGGAACATTTGTAAGTACTGGAGCAAGGAATCAAGCTTTTGGTTACACATTGGTTTTATTACTCCAAGTTTCCTGGAGTCATGAAGTACTGTGGTGCACCTTATATTTGGAGAAGGGGTTACAGAATCCTGGATTGTGAGAGTCTCTAAGAATTTGGAGAAAGGTTGGATTGGGGAACATTGGAAAGAGGTCCTGGCATGTGGCAGGACTCAAAAGGAACCATAGCAGAGGAATTGGGGTTTTTGACATTTCGGCAAACAATCTGTTAATACTATCAATGGCTGAAAACAAACTGAATTAATGTTTTTGCCACTGAGTTCTTCAAAGTAAGAAGGGCAAAGAAGCTGACTAGTCCTTCCCTTTGACAGTTCATAGGGTCTATGTCTAAAATGGTAACTAGTTCCTACTCTCATTTGCTTACTGATCTGAAATTGTGTTTGACTTCCGGTGTCCACATTGTCTTGCTCTTTATTTAATAAATCTGAAGAGAAGCTAAACTATAAGCCATTTTGTTCTACTATAAATACCTATGCTAAAGTGATCTTCATGTAAAAGAAAGATGCAAGTAAGTCTATCGGTTTTTAATATTTCAGCAGTTTTATAATGTAAGATAACTTTATGTACACAAACTATTTCATGTGAATTTACTGTGCTCTTCAACTTGCACACAAATGCTATAATATTGAATGTTTATCACATATTTAATTCCATTCACTGTTTAGAGATTATCACATTCTACAGATGGCTGGGAGACTTTTAGCCCAAGACAGTTAACAGTATTATAAGAGCTTGATTTATGTACATGTAACATAATTAACAGTTTACCAAAGTTACACATCATGAAAGACCTGCATATTAGATATCTAACACCATGATGTACTATAAGTGGTAGGAAAAGGATCTTATGGTTTACATCAAGCAATGCTTTGGTTTGTGGTGACTTCATTAGTGCAGCAGTCAAGCTAGTGACGTCATGACTTCACTACAGATTGCAGCAGTTAAGTGTGCAATAATTCGGTTTGCATGTTTTGAACTTTGCAATGATGTACACAGTAATTGTAAGAAGTCAATGGGAAAGGTCACCTTTTGGCATTTCAGAAGATACTCTAGGGCTGACCTACATTGTTACCTTGTTTTTTAATTTAAAATTTTTGTCAGTCTTTGGAAGAGAACATTTGTAGCTCTGTATGCAGCATGTTGGTCTGGATGTAACAGAATGGTGAGTCCACCATTAGTTGTGAGTTTGTGTTATATTGCAGAACTTTCTCTACTTGGATGCTTCAAACAGAAATCTCATTAAAAGAACATTCTCTACTTGGATGCTTTAAGCAGGAATTTCATTAGCTGTATCACTATTAGGAATGGGTCTCCCTTATTTACATATTATTTCTTGTATTTTTTATTAAGGTTATCCCAAGTCAATTTCAAATCAGTTTCAAAAGCCTTTAGCACTTTGATTGAAAAGCTGTGGAATAGTACTTTGGGATCCAATACATGGATAATTTGAAATAGGGCATGTGGTAAATGGAGTGTGCTTGGGAGAAATGGATGAACTTAGAACCTATGATTCCCAAACTTCTCTGTCACATCGTGTTTTGTGGGCCCTTCCAAGGCAATTGATCATCATGATCAGTCAACATTATTAATGAATCATGTGAAATCTGCAGATCTTAGAAAACAAATTAAATGGGTTTAGTCTCTGTCTAGCGATTCCTATGTTGCTATTGCCAATTGCTGGGATTTGCACAGGGGTTTACCAAAGACAGGCTTAATGTTGGGAAATATGAGAATAGAGTGGAGTATTCCTCACACATTGTTTATCTATTGGCAGATATTTGCAGAGGCCAAACAGGAGGACATCTGCTGTATCTTCCAGTAAGTTAGGACATCAGACGACCTAACAGAGAAACTTTAAACATTTGCAATTTTTGCAAATAGAAGTGACCCTTTGGCATTTAAAAAGATCTTTGCAATGTCTTGGAAGTGTTTGGAAAGCCTGTATCTGGATATATTGGGACAGAACTACTTTTGATCAGTAAGTCTAGAGCCCAAGATGAGAAGAGTTGCTCTTAAGAACCTGGAAGGAAAATTGTTGACTTGGTATATCTGTGGAAAGGCATTCCTAGGTGCAATTGCAGAGATGGACAGACTTGTGTTAATTAATTAGCTTTTCTTTGTTACCAAATCTTGGTCCAGGGAGTGGTAAAACAAAACTGACCTCTGTTACACTGTAGGTTCTAAGTTCATCCATTTCTCCCAAGCACACTCCATTTACCACATGCACTATCTCAAATTATCCATGTATTGGATCCCAAAGTACTATTTCACAGCTTTTCAATCAGTGCTAAAGGCTTTTGAAACTGATTTGAAATTGACTTGGGATAACCCTAATAATAAAAAAACGAAATAAAATCTGTAAATAAGAAAGGAAAAAGATTTCTATACTGATCAGTGTCCTTTGGAAACAGCAGATGTGGATGTCAGATGAGAGATTATAGATGGATCCTTTGACACCAGTTTATATACTGGGCAGTTCCAACATTCTTCTTTTGGTTTCAATCCTCTGGAATACATCTTACCTGCATTTCACTGCATTTACATGTCTGTTTGTTTTTGCTCTCTCCCTCTAATCTATTAATCTATCAACTGGATATGTGTATCAAGACAGCAACCCTAGCCTCACTCTATCAGTCATATTCCCTTTGAGTTATCCATTTCCTCCCCCCTCTGCAATGTGAAACAAACTTATTTTCTCATTTTTCCAGAGGATCTTCAACCTGGAACATTAATTCTGTTTCTCTTTCCACAGATGCAGCCTGACCTGAGTATTTCCAGCATTTCTGCTTTTATTTCAGATTTCCAGCATCTGCAGGTTTTTAAATCTTTATTTTCAAGAATCTGACAGATTAGGACTTTCAAGAACTATTAAATAAATTGAAAGTAAACCCATCTGTAACAACCTCCATACTGGAAGACATTGATTATGTGTGTATTACATCCATATTATTAAATTAGAGCTTATTTTAATTGTACAATTAAAACATTGTTGAAATCAAAAATAAAATCTTCAGAAGGATTAAAGGATTAATTTCAGTTGTGCATACTGCTGGTAAAAGTAAAAATTCCCCTCTCCATTCTAACCTTCATAGATGTTCAACTACATAATATTATACCAAAAGAATGTTTTTGTTTCTGTTACCCTGAGGGTGAGTGAGAACTCATAGTATTATTCAGGTTAACATGTGAGGGTTCAGGATACGAAATAGAATTCAGTCTTCAAAGACTGGTTTAGAATGAAGGCTTGAAATGCAAATCATTAGTCTGAATTCTGGATTGTCTGAGTGCCTTTTGATCTCCAAAATGGCACTGGTGATGCAAGCAATTCATTTGTGGTGCAAACCACGCCAGACACTATTGGTGACGCTGTGAGTCGTGCATAATGAATGTCCATCAGAGATGTGCAGAGCAGATAAATCATAAGTGTGCAATGTTAATTCAGTACAAGTGTTGTCATTTTGTGATTTAATGCTTCAGATAGCATCGTCTCTTAGCAGCAAGAAGGACTCCCCCAGCAGTGTTGTTATAAAGGATCATAAACCTCTTACAGGTTAATTACTGGTTGATTTCTTCTGGCTGTTGCTGCAAATCTACAAGTGTTTGACTATTTTTATAATTGTTTCAAGTTGCAAAAGTCCACAGGGATTGGCATGCCAGGTGCTGTAGACTTCCTGCTGACTGCAAGCTTCTGCACAAATTGCTCCCAGACGTGTTAGTAGGCAATCCCCTTGCAATGCACAATGACTAAGATTGGAGAGACAGAGCCGGACAAGCTGCTGAAGGAGGCGGGAGGAGGAGAGGGCTTTAAGTAGGGGGTTATGTCCATTCAGGTGCTCAGGGACAGTTTTCACAACTGAACATGAAAGATGTTAATATTTCAGTAAGGAGGTTGTTATTGATATCTGCCACATGCTCCAGTCACAACTGTAACCTCAGCAGGGCAAGGATTGTATTGCCTGAGGCTATCAAGGTCACCCTGGCAAAGAAATACTTGTGCATCTGCCTCCTTCCAGGCCAGAGTGGAGATATTTGCAACACCTCAGTTTTCTGTCCACTGTTGTGTAACACAAATTACTGCTAAGTAATGCAAATTCAAAGAGTAATAGAGTTTCATTCTCACTCCCAACGGGCCAGCAGAGAGAATGTGTCACCTTGCTCGGACTGTGGCTTCACCATGATGGAGTATCATTGATTGCTTACACCTCACTGTGGGCACTGCACATCAACTCTCTCCTGTACAGGAACCAATAGGAACTGCACTCCCTCAGTATACAGCTGGCTTGTGACTATAGGCAACAAAGGATGCAAACCTGTGCTTACTTTCTTGACAAGTAGCCATTGTACCTTTATACTGTGCAATCTCCTGTATTTGAGTCTCCACTGCAAATCAAAGCATGGCTATTGTTGAGAAGGCAATCCAGTGGTGATATAGTTAATGATTCTGATGCACAACCCTTGAACAGGTGGGGAATGTGCCTGCAGTGAAAGCTGTACTCCCACACAATGTGACAGAGCAGACCATTGGTGTGCTGAAATATTGCTCCGGCTGCCGAAGCTGCTGTAGAGGAACCCTGCATTGATTGGTAGATGTTGTGAATAGATTCATGATAGCCTATTGTTGGCTGCACAACTTCACCATCAATGGGGTGACAATTCTTGCCTCCAACTATACATTTGAGTAGATAAAAAGCAAGAACATAGAACAGTACAACACAGGAACAGGCCCTTGTTAACTAATTCTGGTCATTAAATGCCTAACTAAACTATTCCTTCTGCCTACACAATGTCCATATCCCTCCAATCTCTGCACATCCATGTACCTATCTAAAGCCTCAAATGTCTCTGTTGTATTTGTCTCTACCACCACCCTAGGCAGCACATTCCAGGCACCCACCACTCTGTGTAAGAAGCTTGCCCTACACATCTTTGAACTTACTGCCTCTAACCTTAAATGCATGACCACTAGTATTAGACATCTTGACCCAGGGGAAAAGATACCAATTTTCTACTCTATGCCTATTATAAACTCTCCCCTCAGCCTCTGCCGCTCCAGAGAAAACAACCCATTTGTCCAACCTCTCATAGCACATGCCTTCAAATCCAGGCAGCATCCTGGTAAACTACTTCTGCATGCTCTCCAAAGCCTTCGTATCCTTCCTATAATGGGGAAACCAGAATTGAATGCAATATTCCAGATGTGGCCTAACCAGGGTCTTATAAAGCTGCAACATAACTTCCAGACTCTTGAACTCAGTGCCTTGACTAATAAAGACTAGCATGCCATATGCTGCCTTTACCACCCTATCAACCTGTGCAACCACTTTCAGGAAGCTATGGACTTGGACTCCAGGATTTGGGAGATCAACATTTAATCTCCCAAACTGCAACACCTCACACTTGGCCAGATTAAATTTCATATGCCATTTTTCTGCCCATATCTGCAACTGATCTATATCCCAATGTATCCTTTGGCAATCTTCTACACTATCCATAACACCACCAAACTTTGTATCATCTGCGAATTTACTAACCCACCTGTCCACATCTTCATCCAACTCATTTCTATATATCACCAACAGCAGCAAGGATCCTTGCAGAACACCACTTGTCATAGACCTCCAGCCAGGATAAGTCCCATCAACCACTACCCCTGTTCTCTATGGGCAAGCCAATTCTGAATCCAAACAGCCAAGTCATCATGGATCCCATACATCAGGATGAGCCTATCTTGAGGAACCTTTTCAAATGCCTCACTAAAGTCCATGTTGACAACATCCACAGGTCTACCTTCATTGATCGTCTTTGTCACCCCCTCAAAAAACAAGTTAGTATAACGTGACTTACCGCGCACAAAGCCATACTGACTGTCCCTAATTAGGTCAGTGTTTTCCAAATGAATACTTTTTCTTCTTGAATAAATACAGCGCCTCTCTCGTAATCCAAGGTTCCCTTACCTTGCCATCCTTGTCCTGCCTTCTTACTGGAACATACTTGTCCTGTACTCCGTGCAGTTGGTCTTAAAACACCCTCCAGATGTCAGTGGTGGACTTGCTCAAAAACAGCTGTTCCCAGTTAACTCTCCCCAGTTCCTGCCTAATACTCTCATAATTTGCCCTGCCCCAATTTAATACTCTCCTGTAAGGTCCATATTTATCCTTCTTCATAGCTATCTTAAAACTTAAGGAGTTATGATCACTGTTTCTGAACTGTTCTCCCACTGAAAGGTTCGTCACCTGGCCAGGCTCATTTCCCAATACCAGGTCCAGTACGGTCCCTCCTCTCATTACACTGTCAACATACTGATTTAAGAAATCCTTTTGGATGCACCTAACAAATTCTGCCCCATCTAAACCTCTTGCACTAAGGAGGTCCCAGTCTATATTGGGGAAGTTGAAGTCACCCACAACAACAACACTTGTTTTTTCACCTTTCCCTAATCTGCCTGCATATCTGTTACTCAATGTCCTGATGGCTAATGGAGGGTCTGTAGCATTATCCCATCAGAGCGATTGCACCTTTCTTATTTTTGAGTTCTACTCATATAGACTCAGTGGATGAGCAGAAGGAGGAAGAGAGTAAAATCAAGATAGTATCTTTCTGTATGGGCTATATGCATGTGAAATCACTAACCATGACTCCAAACCCACTTACCAACAGTCCTATCCTACTGTCCTTCTGTCACTCACCATCACAGTCTATCTCATGCCAGTGGCAAAATAAAAGCCACCACAAAATCATTCCAAACTGAAGTTATATAGCAATGTGCTATACTATATAGAACAGTCAACTAAAAATGTTTTGTGTGTCTTACACAAATGCTGTCTTCCTAACATTGTGCAGTCAATCCTTGCTCCGTGGAGTTGCTGCCATTCCCTTATGTAGCACCTGAGCAGTCCTGGCACTCGGTAGGAGGAGAGGTTGCTGGAGTGCTGTGGAACTCTGCAAACTCCCATCAATGAGAGTCAGTGGAACCCAACTTCACAAATAGAATACAATGCATATGTGCACTCTGGCAAGGACAACTTTCCATCCCACTGTGTTCCTGGTCTAACAACACTCTGTGGGAAACATTCTTTTCCATCCCTCTCCACTTCTTTGCCAATTATTTTAAATCTATGACCTTCCACTCAATATTTGTATTACTAAGAAAGACACTATTTATAAGTTGTTTTGAAACCTACACAAACACTGTCCTGCTGCTTGGGGCTGCTGACCTTTTGGTATTTCTCAGATTGGGGATGCTGAAATATGAGGTTCTTTCATTCAGTTTGCCATTTTATTATTCACTTTTAAGCACTCCAGATTCACCTTAAATTAGAAATGGCATTAGCTAGCTTTCCCAATGGACTATTGAAAAAGTCAGTGCTTAACTAAATACTGTGACTGTTTGGTCCCTGGTAATTTCTTGAGTAATGCTGAGTTAGCTGATTGTAAGCTGAGCAGCAATTAGATGTACTTATCCTCAGGACCCTGGAATAAAGAAAGCAAGTCACAAGGGCCTCTGTTATTTTTGGTCCATGATTGCAGCAATAGAGGAGGACTGGAATGGGATGGGTACATTGACAGTGATTGTTAATTAGTATTGTGGGGGAGCAGACTATTTGAAAATTAACTGGAAATCCCATGGAAATAGATAAAGGAGTGCAGTTTTATGAAATATGTTCCAACATTCATTTCTGTACAAGCTCATGCATAAAGGTGGTTACCACTTGAGGAAGGTAACAATAGGTATCCATAAACTGCACTCTATCAAAAATTGGAGGGCAATTGGTATACATCGATAAACGCTAGCGTTTATTGTCCATACACAGACGTGAGTGTTGGAAGGTTGGTCTGCCGTCAGGAAACCTTCCGTCCATTTTCTCCCCAACTTCCATGTAAAGATAACAAAGTACATTTAGATGCTTATCCCCAACCCTTCCCTAACTCCACAGGCACCCTTCAGCTAACACAATGCTGAGGCCACAATTCCGATTTGAACCTCGAGCTACATATGAGATGCTGGAGGAACTCAGTGAGTCAGGCAGCATCTATGGAGAGAAGTGGACAGTTGATGTTTCGGGACATGAAATCTCGACTGACTATTTCCCTCCATAGATGCTGACTGACCCACTGAGTTTCTCCAGCATCTCGTGTGTTGCTCCAGATTCCAGCGTCTGCAGTCTCTTGTGTCTCCAGGTTCGAACCTCGTCGTCTCTGTGGCATTTACACATTCCCTGGTGTCTCCGTGCCAAGAAGGAAGAAAACTAGAGGAAGAAAAATCATTCTCCACCCTGGCTGGAGGGGATTTCTTTATCTTGCATCGACTGCTCATGGGTATGGCCATTCCTGGCCATTGGCCCAGGGTGTTCCTTTAGGTCATGGACCTCTTATTTATCACACACATTTGGGAGGCCTGTTGACTTGTCTCTTTGGTCACACTTATTGTTAAGTGTTGTGGAGAAGCAGTCTGCCAGAAAAATAACAAGAAGTGATATGGAAATAGGTGAAGGAGAACAAACAGTTTTATTTTCCTGATGACTGACTATGTATTTTAAATTCAAAAACACAAGCATAAGGCTACATACACATTGTAACCCAAAAATAGCACTGGTAAGCAACACACCATAAAATGCAGTAGAAGTTAAAGCTTGCTCCCACACACCCCTCCCTCCACTGCCCAACCTCTCACTGACTGTCTTATCTTTCCTGTAACATGCTAGAGCAAGGTTCTATAGCCTCCTGAAACCTATCAATAGCCTGACTAAAAGGCAATTGTTCAGATGTGATTGTTGGAAGGTTGGTCCATTGCTAGGGCATTCCCTGTCCATCTTCTCCCCAACTTCCAACAGAGGCCACTGAAAATATTTAGATGCTATTCCCCAACCATTCCCTAACTCCACAGGCACCCCTCAGCTAACATAGCACAGAAGCCACAAGTCAAATTGGAACTTAATTATCTGTGTGGCATTTACCCAATTCTCTGGTCCATCGTTTATCAAGATAGGAAGGATTTAATTAAGATGCAAGAAAACCGGTAATTCCTATAACCACAGAGCAAATTTACTGCAAGTATAGCAGATTTAAATATGGACTTGCACAGAGTTTTATGGTACAAGAAATGTAATCTGAAATCACTCATGATTTCCAACTGGTCACTATTATATGTGTCACCCTTTTGTATTAAATTCTCTCTCCATAAAGTAATAATTGGTGAGGGTGTGTTACAAGGCTCTGATATACTTGGATGCCGTCATAAATTGAGCAAGTAAAGACTCAAATCATCTGAGAATATTATCCCAGACCACAGCATTTTTAAGCCAACCATTTTCTTAAAACACCATCTATTACACAATTCTAAAAATAAATCTCCATTACCTCTGCCAATGTCCCTCTTTGGCATTTCATGTAACATTAGGTTTTGTTAATTACAAGAATGATTCTCATATTAGTTTGGAAACTAGAAGCTAATTGAAAACTTAATATTTGAAAAGGATTACCAACATCATCTTGGTCCATTTGATGTATCATTTAGTCAAAAATAGTGCAAAATCCCCAGGCTTATGGATGACACCAAAACAGGGAATAGAGCTAATATGTAACTTGTATTCTAAGAATGCTAGAAGGATATCTTGACTAACCAAGGAGTAAATGCAATCCAAAATAGGTCAATGGCAAATATTTGTTTTTTGAAAGGAAACAAGAATTTTTTTTATTTATTCATTCAAAACATGTGGACATCACTGGAAAAAAATGCTGAGGCTTACTGTCCAACCTTAGTTGCTCCTGAATCAAGCAAGCACTTGGAAGTCAACTGCATTAAAGGGTCAAGAATCACACAAACACCAGGCTGGGTAAAGGCAATCGATCTCCTTCCCTGAAGGACATCAGTAAGCCTGGTGGGTTTGTACAACATTCCAGTAGTTTCATGGTCATTACCAGTGGTAGCTTACTGTTCCACACTAATTTAATTGATTGAATTGAAATTTCCCAGCTGGTATTTGAGCTCATATCACTGGATCGATGTGAGTTTAATAACTTAATCACTATGTTGCTATACCTAATGTCCTGGCATTCTTGTTGGGTACAGTTCTGGGAGCTCTGAAGCCTCCTGCTCAAGCAGTTCTTCATCTGAGTCTTGTCAGTGACTGGAGGGCATCACAACTGAGTCATATCTTGTCTTTGCTTGATATCACATATTTTATGGCAAAGGTGATTAATCAGGGAAGATATCCAGGGACTTGAAACTTTCAAGTGCATTGAAGAACAGCAACAATCTGTTGGTTCTACACAGTTACATAGAATCCACCACACTCAGGCAGGGTCTTCAGCCCATCTCACCCATGCTGGTATCTCCCTATGTAAGCTGAGGCTAATTTTCTCTCATTCTGACACCAAATCCAGTTGATCTTTCTTTCACCTCAACAACCTCCACAATACCACTTTTCCAGTATCCTCACCTCCAGTTAAATGAAGTATACTTCTTGTTTCAGTTACACTATGATGTTTTCAACTGTTGAACCGTGTGAAATCCAAGAGATTACATTTTAAGACACCAGTCAGATGTGATATTGATTGTTGTGGTGTCGTGTACAGTTCTGGATTGCAAATAATAAAAACATTGTTGAGCAGAAAATAGCAACCAAAATAATTATTGATATTCAAACTATAAAATAGATTAAGCAAGTTGTTCAAATCAGAAAGAAAATATTGAAATGATCTAATTGAAGGTTTCATGATGAAGTATTGACAAAACTGATTCAAGGAGGCAGTTTACTCTTACCCGTTCAATGCACTGTGGTCAATTTGAATAAAGAGGAACATTGGCAGAAATCTTTTACCATCAAAAGGATAGTGTTGTGGAAAATTCAGCCATGCACAGAAAATGAAGCAACTATTTCTGGAAAGACAACAGTAGGATTTCTGGGAAGAGAATGTGGAGAGACACAAGCGGATGAGGCTGAAGTTTACCACCCAACAGATGTTAAGTCCTGGATGGGTAAAACATTCTCCAACTCAACCAGTTGAAAGTCATTCCATCCCCTGCCATTAACTTGGGAGTGATTTTGACTGGGCGTGATAGTCAAAGAAAATAACAATTTGGAGAAATAGAAAACACCAGTTGATTCACCATCATCCACTTTATATAATTCTTCAAAGTCAAAATCTACGTGCCTCAGATGGTGGTTTTCCTTGGAAGCTTTTACACATATCCCGAGTCTGGTGGAGAGTAACTTTGAGGTTCCTTTCAAAACTGAGCTGAATATCACAAGACTGATCATCTTTACCATGTGAACCCTAGTTTGTTCTGCCTCTCTCTAATCCATTTCCACTTTCACTGGCCAGGGACAAGAGCATATCAAATCTTCATTGGCTCTGCAAATCTGGTTTTTGTCCTTTTGGTAAAACAGGACCCTCCAAACCGAATTCCACCCCAGCCCCAGCCTCTCCCACCCAAGATTCCCTCCTCCCCACTCCTCCAGGCCAGAGAATGTTCTCTTACGTCCCTACCAGCACTTTTATTTGACTACTACAGTACAGCCACAGATTGAATTTGAGGAAACAGACTAATAGAGTTTTAGCTTGCATCCTTCACTGTCTGTTTTTCTTAGTATAAGCTTGTTGGATCTAATGTCTCGTTGTTATACCTCTATGATGTGTCTATTTTAAAGCTGTTTGGTAGAAGACAAAATTCAATGCTCTCAAAGAACATTTCACCTTTATACCTTCTGTAGTTTTAGCTTATGAAGCAGTATACGCCAAGATTCTTGGGCAGCTGTACCACAATGATAACTCCCGTTAGGGGCATACAAAGGAATTTAAATTTGACTGCTTTTGGAGGGGCATGTTAAACAACTCATATTATATGCTGGAGACACAAGAATGCAGATGCTAGGATCTGGAGAAAAGAACAAACTGCTGGAGGAACTTAATGGGTCAAACATCTTCTGTGGAGGCAAAGGGATGGTCGACATTTTGGGTCAAGACCTTGCGTCAGGACTGAAAGTGTAAAGAGGAGCTGGCCAGTATAAAAAGGTAAGGAGGAGGGGTGAGGCAAGAGCTGGCAAGTGATAGGTGAATCCAGGTGAGGAGGGGTTGATTGACAGATGGAGTCAGGTGAGGGACGGAGGAGTGGAGATAGCGACAGAGGCTGGGAGGTGATCGCAACAAAAGGCTGCAGATTATGGCATCTGATAAGAAAGGAAGCTGGTGAGTGGAACCATGTAAGGGTGAGATGCTGCGCAAAAGGGGAACAGTGAGGGGATGGGAGGGGATAGGGAACCGAGTGGATAGGACGTATGGGTGATGGACAGACCCACTGAGGGGTGGGGGGGAGAAGAAACTGGGAAACCAAGAGCTGGGGTTGGGAGGGGGAGTGTTGGAAAGAAGAGGGTGTGGGAGTGGAACTGGGTGGATCAAGAGGAGAGAGAAAAGAATGGGGGAGGGTGGTGGGTTACCAGAAATTTCATAATCTGCAGCCCTTTGTTGCCTCCACCATCACTGCCAGCCTCTGTCACTATCTCCACCCCTTCCTCCTTCAACCTGACTCCATCTGCCAATCAACCCCTCCTCACCTGGATCCACCTATCACTTGCCAGCTCCTGCGTCACCCCTCCTCCTCACCTCTTCATACTGGCCATCTCCCCTTTACACTCTCGGTCCTGATGCAGGGTCTCGATCGAAATGACGACCATCCCTTTGCCTCCACAGATGCTGCCTGACCCACCAAGTTCCTCCAGCAGTTTGTTTTTTGCTCATATTGTACATTCATGTGCAAATACTCTCATCCTTAACATGCTTAATAACTATTGGGAGACCCCTACATCAGCCTCACTGAGAATTACTGAAAGTTAATGTGCAGGTACAACAAGCAATTAGGAAGGCAAATGGTGTGTTGGCCTTTATTGCAAAAGGATTTAGATACAAGAGTAAAGATGTCTGACTGCAATTATATGGGACCCTGGTGAGACCACAGCTGGGATATTGTGTATAGTACAGATCTCCTTACTTAATGAAATATATACTTACAATAAAAGGGATAACAGTGGTTCACCAGATTATTGATATTCCTGGTTAGGGGTTTGTCCTGTGAGGAGAGATTAGAAGCTTACAAGAACAAGAGATGATCTCTTGAAATATGCAAAATTCCTACAGGGCTTGACAAAGTAGATGCAGGTGTATGTTACCCTCGACTGGGGTGTCTAGAGCAAGGCATGATATAAGGGGTCAGCCATTCAGGACTGAGATGAGAAGAAATTTCTTCACCCAAAAATTAACAAATCTTTGGGACTCTCCAACTGAGTCTGTGTGGGCTAAGTCACTGAATAAATACAAAATGTAAATCAATAAAGTTTTTAATCAAGTATATGGAGTTAAGTGATGCTGACATGAAGCATCATACATGATCTTATTGAATGGCAAAGAATGCATGAGTGACTTCTACTTCTATTTCTTATGTTCTTATGTACATACATCCAGACCCCAGCTCAAGAATACAGCTGTTATGATTTTCATATCCACTGAGTTGTTCTTTCTCATCCTCGGACAAATAGCTGCTTCAATAGGCTTGTTCATGCCTCCTTTGAATTGAATTATGATCTTTATGCATGAAGTGATTTGGGAGCTAACATGGCTTGGCTGAACAATAAATTCATTTGCTACCAGTGTATATACTGGGAACAGCAATTATGAAGCACTCTGAATGATAGAAAGAAATCAGGCAAGTCCCAACTCTCAAGCTACAATGACAAGTCACATTTGTTAATATGGTTGAAGTAGCACTTTGGGATTGATACCTTTCTGAATTAGAGCAGGAATGGGCCATGTAACTCCTCAGGCCCCTTCACCTTTAACAAGCTTAGTCCCATATCTCACCACTTTCCTACCCAATCTCCATATCCTTGATTCTCTTAGTATCTGAATTCTACTATTTCTTTCCCTCAAACATACGGAACAACCTAGCCCTGTGGGTTGCAGGATACCGAAATTTACAGCCTGCTGAATAAATAAATTCCTCTTCATCTCATACCTAAATTGCTGAACACTGAGTAAATGCCTCCCCTGTATACTAGATCTTTAATCCAGCAGAAACAACCTCATGAAATCCAGCCTGTTGTTTCTTTACAGAATCTTAAATATTTCAAAGAGATTTCATCACATTCTTCTGAAGTCCAGTGAGTATATGCCAATCTTTTCCATCATTCCTCATTGGGAAACCTTAGCATCCTAGGAAGAAAGCTATTGAATTTACATTGTACCATCCCTAGGTCTGGAGACTAAAATTGTACGCATCACTCCAAGCTTACTCTGAATAAAACCCTGTTCATTTGCACCTGGACGTTAATGTTCTTGAAATCAAACTCCCTTTCAATGAAGGCCAATAAACTTCCTAGTTGTTTGCTGAACCTGCTTGTTAATTTTCTGTGTTTCATATGACACCATATCCAAATTCCTCCACACACTAAAATGTACCATTTTAAAGCAACAAACAAAATGCTGAAGGAACTCAATGGCGCAGACAGCATCTGTGGAGGGAAATGGACACTCGACATTTCAGGTCAAGCACTTTCATCTAGAGTGATGAAGGGTCTCAACCCGAGATGTTGACTGTCTTTTCCCTCCACAGATGCTGTCTGGCCCGTTGAGTTCCTCCAGCAGTTTCTTTGATGCTCCAGATTCCAACATTTGCAGTCTCTTGTGTCTACTATTTTAAAACTATTCTGCTTTTCAGTTCTTACTACCGAAATGAATAACTTCGTACTTCCCCACATTGTGCTATATCTGCCATCTTCCACTCACTTAACCTGTCTATATCCCTTTGCAGACCTTTCCTTGCCTGTCTTTGCATCATCAGCAAACCTAGATCTGTTATGGTCTGAGTTATATCTAAGTCATTAGCATTGACTCTAAATAGCTGAGGCTCCAGTACTGATCCTGACTGAATCCTACCTAGCAGTCTTTTGATCTTAATTTGCCAGCTTGGGACTTTACATCAACACTAATCAAGAACTAGGACAACAGTTCAGATTCTCAGGATCCCTTTTACTGTTGTGTCTTTTACAAAGGGGTAAATTAAGAAGTTCATTTTTGTAACTAGCATTGGTCCATGAAAACCTTTACAAGTATTTCAGCCTGAAAAGGGTGGAGAGGTTCAGGAGAGACTATGACTGGAAATTATTATCACAGCACTTGTCTTTTCACATTCTGCTGGATTTTTCCTGATTTCATATGGACTGAGTGCACTGACAGGTTTTCATGCTGCCCTGAACTGTAGGAATTATATTTAGTGACAGATGTAGCATGATCTAATTGAAGACCACAACAAGTTCAAGCACTGTGTTCCTATCCTTTCCACCTCAAAGCTACCTTCACCTCTGTAAGGCCACTCACCTCTGTTTCTTCCTCAGGCTATTCACCGTTGAAATCCTCATTTCTTGCCACCTCCAAACTTGACCAGTTCCGTGTTCTTCTGCAATCCTCCCCTATGTCAACTTCACCAAAAACATTGCTCTCCATATTCTACTTTGCACCAAGCCCTCCTTGTCCATCATGCTGACCTTCGTTACCCTTGGCTCCATCTCTAACATTGCAATCCTTGTCTTTAAATCACTTCAATGGACTCACCATCCCTCGACACATAATCTACCCGCAAACTTTATTGTCTGACAATTCACTGTTTACTGTTTAAGCATTATGCTATTGAAAATCAAATGTTCTCATGAGTGCAACATGGTAACAGCCATTTCTGGGTCATTTTGTATCACTCTGAAAAATAAACTGGGCATTTCCTGTCATGAGTCACCCTTGTGATCCCAATGTGAGTTTGCATGAGGACCACTTGGATAATGTTTTTTTTCAAGGAGGGTTGCATGGGAACTTGCATCAGATTGTCCAGGGGATACCCATTGATGGACACTCCCAGGACAGAAAGGTCTTGGAAACCCATGTTCTTGGGCAGATCCCTCTCAGCACTGCACTAATCCCCTCCCCACCAAACACCCTCCCCCAAGGGCATGCAGTTCCAAACCTTCCCATACTCCACCAAACACATTGCCACTCTAATCTCCAAAGGGAAGTATCAACCTCCTTTTGCTGCTCCCAACTCCTACCCACTTCCTCCAACAAACTAAACATTGGGCTCTGCTGCTCTGCTCTGCCTCTACTCTAGCCCTGCTCATGAAATCCAAAGTTTGTGCAGCTGTGAGGAGGACCTGGTGGTACATTTTCATCTACTCAATCGAAGTTTGATGCTGTGGGGCACACACCTAGATGGTGGCATTCTTATTTACCCTTTAGGATGTACTGGGATTTTGAGGCATATGTTTCTCCCACTCTTTTAGTCTGCTTAGTCCCTTTCCTGTTTGCTGAATCACTGGCAGCTGTGCTATCAGCTGCCTCGGCCCCATGCTCTGGAATTCACTCGATAAGCTCCCACATTATTCCACCATTCAGAAAACCCAAGTCTTCACTTAAGCTTTTAATCACCTTGCCTAGTTTCTCTTCCTTGGCTCTGGGCCCTTCTTTTGTTGTTTTGTCTCTGTGTAGCATTTGGAATGATTTCCTATTTGAAAGGCACTTTATGAAAGCAAGCTGCTTTTGTTGTAAATTGGCATTGAGCCTCTTTGACCATCAGACGCTTACCTTCTTGCTGAACCCATTTGTAGCTTCTTTTTGGGCTATTGGATACCTCCCCACTACTTCGTCTGTTATCAGATGGTTCCTGTCTGAAAGCACTGTGTGTTTGCCAAGTTATACAATCATTAATAAACATAAATTTAGAGCTAAAATGTATGACTAGGGCTTGCTTAAGCTGACATGGACGGCAGCCAATCTGTGGGAATTAATAATTCAGTTTCATCTTCAAGCAAAGTTGAAATTGCTTGGAAAAAGAAACTAAAATCTCTTTAACGTTGGCACTGAGAAAATAAAATTTCAATAGAGCAATTATAATTTTGACGGTAGGCTTGAGAAATTGGGACTGTTCATTAGAACAAAGATAGCCAAGAGGAGACTTATTAAAGGTTATTAACATTATAAAGGGTGAGAAGGATGGTTGTGGTCTCCGCAACATAATACTGAATGAGGAAAGAGAGGTTAGGAGAGGCTTCTTTAAGCAGTGAGTTTTTGGAGCATTGTAGGCTTTATCAGACCAAGTAACAATGGATTTCTTTGGAAAGGAATTTTGGATAAATGTTTGGGGAAGCTAAAAGGAGAGCAAAGCAGAAGGATTTCAGCAGAAGAAATGTCACGATTTGATTGGATTAAATTCTTCTACTTTTATCCTCTTTGGAAGGAAGAATGCAAAAACAAATTATTATTGAAGTGAAATGAGGCAACAAAATGTTGCAGGGCAATGGGATTTGGGGATCCTTGTACATGAAAAATAATAAGTCTAATGGAACTTTGTTATTGAAAAGTGTATGGATTATAAAAGTTAGGGAAGTTTTTTCCAACTCTAGGGGCCACTGGTGGGTTCACACCTGGAGAACTGTGGAAAGGTTTGATTTCCACACTTAAGGAAGGATGTGCTTGCATTGGAAGGAGTGCAGAGAATGCTCATTATGTTGATTTCTGGGATAAGGAGTTGGAGAAAGGTTGAGCAGAATGAGATCTTATTTATTAGAATTTAGGAAAATATCAGCACAGAAGAAGAGCAGCAGAGTGGCACAGCTGGTAGAGCTGCTGACTCACAGCTCCAGAGTCTTGGGTTCAATCCTGATATCCAATGCTATCTGCATGGAGTATGCACATTCTCCCGGCGGCAGCATGGGTTTCTTCCGAGTGCTCCGGTTTCCTCCCATGTCCCAAGGACATGCAGATTGGTAGGTTAATTGGCCACTGTAAATTGCCCTGGTGAGTAGATGAGAGTTAGAATATGAGAGGAACTGATGGGGATGTGGAAAGAATAAAATGGGATTAGTATAGGATTAGAGTAAATGAACACTTAATGGTCGTCACAGACTGAGTAGGCTGAAGGGTCTATTTCCATGTTTGACTCTATAACTCTATGACTCTAATGAGAGGTGACCTTATTGAAACATATAAGATGAGGGGAACTCATAGGGTGGATGCTGAGAGGATGCTTTTCTAGTCAGGGACCTAGAACTACGGGGCCTATTCCAAGAATAAAGGTTTCCCGTTTTAGACAGAAGATCGGGAATCGTTGGAATTCTCTACACCAGGAAGCTAAAAAGGAAGAATCACTGAATATATTCAAGCCAGAGACTGACAGACATTTAAACTACCAGGCATGTGGGGACACAGGAGGAAAGGACTTTTAACGACAAGATTGAATCAACCATGATCTCACTGAATGGTGAAGCAGGGTTCAGGAGTTAACTAACTACTCCTGCTTCTGTTTTTTTAAGTTCTTATGGCACTGGTTTATGTATGTTTCTTCCCATGAAATTCTGATTTGTCATTCTATTGTGTGATGAAATGAATCAATGAGTTGTAAAAAAGTTGTGTATGGTTTGTTGCCAAATGTGCTGCTCAAAGATATGTGACGACATTTCATTTTGTTCAGGCATTATAACAAATAGAGCACAGAGGGAGGCTGCACATCACACACTTAAATTTTAGTTTTTAAATTCAGGGGAGTAAAAATTGAAAGGGAAAGACTGGTAAATCGATTTCATCATAGAATCATAGTAAATTTACAACTGTGAAGGAGGTTAAGTAGACCATTGCAACTGCAGTGGAACAGTACAGTTGCAGAGCTGCTGCTATTCACAGCTCCAACAATCTGGGTTCAGTCCTGACCTCCAGTATTGCTTGTGTGGAGTTAGCACGTTCTCTCTGTGACTGAGTGGGTTTCCTCTGGGTGCTCCAGTTTCCCTCCACTTCCCAAAGTCAAGTGGGTTGATAGGTCAATTGGCCACTGTACATTTGTCCCCAGTGTCTAGGTGTGTGGTAGAATCTGGGGGGAGTTGATGGGATTGTGGAGAGGATAAAATGGGATTAGAGTAAATAGGTGCTTGATGGTCTGTGCACACTCAATGGGCTGAAGGGCCTGTTTCCATGCTGTATCTCTCTCTATGAGAAAGAGTAACCCAGCCAAATCCCATCTTCCAGCAGTAGGTCCATCATTCCACAGGTCTTCAACCAAATGTGAGGGTTTCTGCCCTTAACAATGTTTCAGACAGCGAGTTCCAAAGTTCCAATACTCACTGGATGAAAAGTCTTTTTCCTCATGTTCCCTTTGAACTCAAGCCCATGGCGTTTGATCAGCCCTGTCCCCCTCCCTCCAATTAAGAAAAATAGGTCTAACCACTGTGCACTCTCAGCCATCCAGCATCCATGGGGATTGGGAAGGTGCTGGTAGCATGAATATGCTAGTTGCTTGAGGATTACTCAAAAAAAACATTACTGTACATCACACACTAGTATTCTATGCATAAATTGCTATTTGTGTCATCTCCTCCCTCTTTTAAATAACAATGTTCTACACTACAGTTCAATATTTTAATGTTAAACAGTCAAATGAATGACTGTACTCACCATTACATAAAGTGCCAAATCTTCAAAGAGGATGTTGCTGCTAATCAGCCTACAACTGCACTGCCCTGGTGTAAAAATGTAAATAAACTAAAAAATGTTTATTCATGTTTATTTTTGCTTAACAATTGAAATAAAACTCACTGAGTTTATGTTCATAAAAACTAAACAATCTTATGCAGACTATGCATACTTTTATGCTTAGCTTGGCCAGGGCTAGGCTACCACTTAAATTAAGATCACTTAATTCTAAACGTCAGAAGGGCAGGTGCAATTTATTCACTGTGTTCTGGATACTCTAATGGCATTTCATCAGGTTCAACAGAACTTTCATGAGTCGAAGTTGAAGGCATTTTTGAAACAAAATTGCAAAATTGCCTAATATTCTTAGAAATTTTTGTCAGTTGCATGAGAATTGTGGAGCATAAATATTGGATTATCAAAAGTTTACTGTATATACTCTTGTCTAGATGCCTTATAACTTTTAACACCTCAATTAAGTCTCCTTTACCATCCTCTGATCCAAAGAAAATAATCCAAGCCAACCTACCGTTCCTTCTAGCTAAAATTTTCAAGCCCTAACAATCTTTGTAAGTCTCCCCCACTTCACCTCTTCTGTAATGTGCTTACCAGAAGTGAACATGTCCTCGACCATTGACCTAACTAGCATTGCATACAGTTCTAGCACAAACTCCTCAATCTTATGTTCAATAACCTACGCTAATGAAGTATCCCATATGTCTTTAACCGCTTCATACACACCTCTCCCTTAAGAATCTGTAATATGTAGCTCCAAGATCCATTTGTTCTGCCATACTTCTCATTATCCTATTTATTGTATATCCTTTTGCCTTGTTACATGTCCCTGGACTTCTCTGGATTAAATTCTATTTCCTACTTTTCTACCAAACTGATCAATGTAATTTTTATTCATTTCTTAGGATCTGAGCATCTCTGGAAATGCCAGAATTTATCACCTAATCCTAATTACCCTTGAGAAAGTGGTAGGCAGTTACCAGCTTGAACCACTGCAGTCCTTCTGATGAAGGTACTCCCATCGTGCTGTAGGTGCAGACTTCCGGAAGTTAGATCAAGCATTGATGAAGGAATGACAATGTATATCCAAGCTGAGATGGTGTGCAACTTGGAGGAGAATCTCCAGATAGTGGTGTTCACCCATGCATCTGTTGCATATCCATTGTGGTAGTGGAGATTACAAGTTTGGGAGGTGAAGTCAGAGTAGCCAAGAGTAATTACAGTGAATTTGAGGGTGGCCATCACCAGTGGTGTAGCATGGTAGCTGGGTGCCAATTAAGAGTCCTGGATGGGATAGAGTTTCTCGAGAGTTATTGAGATGCACTGGGCCAGGCAAGTGGAGAGTTCTCTATCACACTCTTGACTTGTGCCTTGTGAATGCTGGAAAGGCTTTGGGGTGTCAGGAGAGGAGATACTCACTACAGGAAAACCAGTCTTTGACCTGCTCCTCTTGTAGCAACATGATTTAGGCTGGTGGAGTTGAGTTTCTGGTCAATGGTGACCACCGCCACCCCCCCCACCCCCCCCCCCCCCCCACCGATGCTGATAGTGAGGAGCTTGGCAATAGTCATGCCATTGAATGTCAGGGATAGGAAGGTAGACTTTCTTTGTTAGAGGTGGTTCTTTCTTGTATTTTTATGTCTGAACTGTTGACACTAATCAGCTCAGTCCTGAATGCTGTCTAGATCTTGCTGCATGGGTTCCTTCATTTTCTGGGGAGTTGCAAATGGAATTGAACATTGCACAATCATCAGTAAACATCTCCATTTCTAACCTAATGATGCAAGGAAGGTCATTGATGGAGCATTTGAAGATGGTTGAGCCTGATGTCCTGGGGCTGTGAAGCTGCCAGTTTTCTCTCCAAGTTACATCTCAGTAATAGGGAAGTTATCATACTGCCATGTGTCAGTGCTTCATCTCAGCTACCTTGGTCCCTAAGTTCCTTACATTTAGGTATATGGCATGGCCAGACTCATTTTTTGTTCATTTCCTCACCTTTGTTTCTTCTGTCTTCCAAACTCTCACTAAGTTTCTACTCCCTTTTGAATCGATGCTTAGCTTCTCATTCCCCTGCCAAGCTAATCTAAGCCTGACTCAACTGCATGAACTAACCTCGAGGATATTGATCCCAGCTCTGTTGAGATACAACTGCTCTGGCTCATCTTCACCTAGAACTGTTTTGCAAGAACCTAAAGACCTCTCTCCTGCACCATCTCTCCACCCGTTTATCCATCTGCACTGACTTCACTTTTATATTCACACTGGCATATGCCATTGGGAGTAATATGGAGATTATTGCCTTTGAGGTTCTACCTCTTAATTCCTTTCCCAACTGCTTAAAACCTGGATGCAGGAGACCATCCCTTTTACTGCCCTTTATATTGGGGCCAACATGGACTATAATCCCTGTTCTACCTCCAGGATGTTCTACAGCCAATCAGTTGTATTCTTAGCCCTGGCAGCATAGAAACTTTCCTGCCTATATCATCCCTGTGATTATTGCTCTCTTGACCTTTCTCTGAACTCCTTGTACAGTTCAGCCACCCATGATACTACCTTCTTGGTTCTGGCTGCATTCTACAAGGGAACCCTTTCTCCATTAATATTCAGAAGCAGATATCTATTGGAAGGTCTCTTCATTTGCTGACCGATTCTTTTTTATCCATCTTGTGTTCACCCAATCTCTTTCTGCCCATAGTTTCTTGAATTGCAGGGTGATCACCTTCTGAAACATGCTGTTCACAAAACATTGAACCTCACAGATGGACTACAGCATTGTCAGTTGTTGCTCAAACTGCAAAACCCAGAGTTTGAGCTCTTCCAGCTGACAATGCTTGCTGCACCTGGGGTTATCCATGACATGGAAAGTGTCCTGGAGTTCCCACATTTACCATGATGTGCATTCCACAGCTTTGAGGTGCCCTGCAATACTGTTGTTTTTAAATTAATTCATTTGGCAAAAATAAAGGACCAGAACAGTGTTTCTTTCCCTGCTTCACTTAATTCCCAAGATTCATACTCCATATGAGCACAACTACATTCAACTGGATTCTACCACACTAAAAGCCTCCTGTAATTATATTAACTAAAATTCAAACACCTGAGTCGGCCCCTCCTGACCAATTAGCAGATGTGAATACAAAAGAAACTGCAGATGCTAAGATATGGGACAAAGACCAGAAGTCTGGAATAACTCAGTGGGTCAGGCAGCATCTGTGAGGCAAAAGGTGTAAGTTGACGTTTCTGGTCAAGACCCTGCATCAGGACTGAGAGGGAAGAGGAAAGGTTGCTAGTATATAGAAATACAAGGGGGTTGTACATGATAGGGGCTGGTACCTGATAGGTAGAACCAGATGGGGAGGGTATGAAGGGCAAATGGAATCAGGTGGTGGAGGGGTAGGGGAGAGGCTGGCAGGTGATAGGTGGACATCTCATATTCCCCTTGGGTAGCTTACAACCCAATGATATGAATATTGAATCTTCCAATTTCAGATAACTCACACACTCCCTCTGTGCACCTCTCATATCCACCCCTCCTCCCTCGTTCAATCTGCCCATCACCCCCTCCCCATCTAGTTCCACCTATCACCTACCAGCCTTTGCCTCACCCTGCACAACTCTCATCATTACCCAGCAACACGATGAACACTTCGACCACTTTGCATTACAATGGACTTTTTTTGTCCTAATTGTGTTCTTTCTTGTTTAAATTTGCCTGCTATAAATGGGCAATCTTCCCTTTCAATACAGATGCAGGGTCCAGACCCAAAAAACTGTTTTACCCCTTCTGCTTGACCTGCTGAGTTATAGTTTTTCTAATCAGTAGGCAAACAGTTTTAACTAGCTACCTAATTAAATGTGAAACTACCACCATCAAGTAGTCTGTTAACCACTCTATAACACTATAAATGTTAAAGTCAAAGTTGAGTTAAACGCAAAATGTTAACTGCAAAACAACTAAGCTCTAGAAAGAGATCAATCCCTAAACTAATTAGGAAAGACGTTTTCCCTAAACAGAGCAGTCAAAAGCCAGGGGCCATAGATTTAAAGTAATTGGTGGAAGGATTAGCAGAAATAGGAGGCAGTGGTTTACAGCCAGATGCTGGTAGGGGTCTGAAACTTATGCTTGAAGAAAAGATACGAAGCAGAAAGTTTTGGCACATCTAACTAGTACTTGGCTGTCGACTGGAAGAGTGGTAACCTAAAGCGTACAGATCATGCAGGAAGATGGGATTAGATTTTGTACATGATTGGTTGAGTGGCCTCCTTCTGTATTGTAAAATTTCTATGAATCTATGAAACCTTCAAAATCACCTCATTCACCAAAATCCCATGTTTTGTATACCGTAAAAGTACTCCAAGCTATTTATCGAATCTTACAATGATTAGGGCACAGAAAGGGTCCATTTGTTGATCATATCTGTGCCAGCTCTCTGTCAGAAAAACTCTCCATTCCACCCACGGGCCCTTTCTCTATTGCATATTTATCCAATTAATTCTTGATGTGTTTTATCCACGATGATTCCATCCACAGTGGAACCTGTCTCCACCACATCTGCATCTGCATTGAGGATTCCAACCACGTGCTGCATGAAAAGTTTTTCCTCGTGTTACTCACAATTCCCTTTGGCTTTATGTTATACCTGTGGTCATTGGCACATCCCTCCCCACTATTGGTAGTATCTACATGAGGGGCTGCCTCAAGAAGGCAGCATCTATCATCAAAGATCCCCACCATCCAGGCCATGCCATCTTCTTGCTGATATAATCGGGCAGGAGGTACAGAAGCCTGAAGTCTCACTTCATCAGAACAGCAACTTCCCTTCAAATATTTGGTCTTGAACCAACCGGCACAACTCTCATCATTACCCAGCAACACAATGAACACTTTGACCGCTTCGCATTACAATGGACTTTTTTTGTTCTAATTGTGTTCTTTCTTGTTTAATTTTTCATAATTTATGTTTAACATATGTTTTTTCTTGTGAAGGTTGTGTCTCTGATGCCATGTGCCTGTGATGCTGCTGCAAGTAGGCTTTTTCATTGCACCTGTGCATATATGTACTTGTGTATATGACAATAAACTCGACTTTGACTCTGCATTAATCTTCATTTGCCGTGTATCTGCCCATTCTACAAGCCTGTTTATATCCCACTGCATTCTTTCACTATCCTCTTTACAGTTCACAATACGGTCATGTTTTGTGTCATGTGCAAATTTAAAAATCATGGTTTTCACCCCCCACCACCCAAGTCCAGGTCATTAATGTAGATCAAAAAAAGCAAAGGCACTAACACTGATCCCTGGGAATGCCACCATTCACCTTTCTCCAGTCCAAGAAACAATCAGTCACCACAATCTTTTTGCCTTTTCTTGAAACAAGTTCATGTCAATGCTATCAATATCCCTTTTATACTGTGCTGACACGCTTGTCATGTGGCATTTTTTAAAAGACTTCTGGAAGTCCATGTTCATCCATCAATTGCATTACCCTCTTCATCTGTTTTCTTATCAAATAATTCTATCAAATTGGTTAAACATGATTTGCCCTTAACACATCCATGCTCCAGGTGACTGTTACTACTGTCCTGGATGAATTAAAGTGACAGGCCTGTAGTTACTGGGTTTATCCTTACTCCCTTTTTTGCAAAAGGAATTGTTGTTCTCCATTTCCCTGGCACCACTCTCATATCCAAACAGCACTGTGGTCAACGCCCCCATGATTTCTCCCTACAATCCTTAAAATCCTAGGATGCATCCTTCTGATCTGAATGACTTACCTATTTTAAGTTCAGCAAACTTTTCAGATACCTCTATGCTATCATTTTTTTTAATATAGCCAGTGATTCAACTATCCTCTCCTTCATTATTACTTTGGAAGCATCCTCTTCCCTGGTGAACTCAGATTCAAAGTACAGGTGACCCCTGTATTACAGCAGTTTGGGTGATGGAAATTCGCCTTTATGGAATTCACAAATCACTACCAAAAAATCTGGGAGATGGAATAAAAATTTACTCTTATGAAATTTATGTCTAAAAATAAGCGAGCACAAGATGTATTTGTTTAACTTGCATTTCTTGATATGTGCAAATGACGCAGTTTTGTGGTACAGAAAATCGTGCTACAGACCGCTGTCCAGGAATAAAAGCCCCCTCCCCATAATGTGGGGGTCAGCTATACTCATTTAATACATTAACACTGCGCGACATGAATCCATGTGCAGGTTTCTAATTTTGTCCTTAATGTGCTCCACTTCTCCATTACATCCTAAATCCTGGTCTGTCCATTTATTTGAATTAATATTTTGCTCTGTATTTTTATAGAGATAAACATTCTTGGCATCTTGACTGACACTCGACTCAAACAACAGCCAGCAAAGCTAGTATAGTGACCATCTAACTCATTTACTGTTACTGGGAATCTGCAGTGGCTACTGCATCAGTAACTAGTTGGCTTGACCGTGCCTCGGGATGAGCTGAGATCACAAATTTTAAAACGAGTTATTTCCTTCTATAATGGGCTTTTTCTTTTTCTGAAATCACGTGTGCTCTTATCAAGCTTTTCACAATAGCCAATGGGCAGAACGTGTTTTACTGAAGAAATAATGCATATTTTGCTAGATCATATTTCAGTGCCAATTTAGAAATATCAGAATAGGCCATTTAACCCCCTGATGCACAATCTAGTACCATAGTAACTTTCCTAATGTAACATCCAGCTGTCTGACCCAGTATTTCAAACATTCATCTTGCATTAATGAAGTTTGCAATGGCTGCTCTAAATTTACTCTCCACTGCCTTAATATGTTCATATTTTTCTGCTTAAATTACAAATAATGTTCTTGGGTTTTTACGTAGCTGATGAGATTGTGCTTTAGGATTTGCTTTCTACCCTGTGAAGTTTGTTCTGATGCAAAAATTTATGTTTCACTTAGATATTCTTCTGATACCTGTACACCTAGAAACATTCTTTGAGTGTGCAGGTATCAGAAGAATATTTAAGTGAAACATAAATTTTGTCTTAATTTTAATGTCTTAATTTTAATGACTTCTTAATTAATCTGAGAGGATCCTTAACAATATTAAAGTCTTACAGAATTCTTTGAGGGTCTTGTGGGCACTCGGTAATATTAAAACCCAACCTGAACACTGCCTCATCATATCCAAATTGAACAGGGAGTCAGGTCAACTCGGAAGAGCCCAATCCAACCTGAGCCTGAATGTTTTATCATAGAGTAATACAGCACAGAAACAGGTCCTTCAGCCCAACTTATTCATGCCTACCAAGATGCCCATCTAAACTAATCCCATTTGCCCCCATTTGGCACATATCTCTCTAACCCTTTCCTATCCATGTAGCTATCCAAGTGTCATTTAGATGTTATTATTGTATGTGGCTCAACCACTCTCTGGTAGCTCATTTCATTTATGCACCACCGTCTGTGTGAAGAAGTTGCCCCTTGGTTCCCTTTTAATCTTTCTCCTTTCACCTTAAACCTATGTCCTTTTTGATTTCTTTTCTCTGGGAAAATTTCCCTTATCTATGCCCCTCATGATTTATACACATCCATATGGTCACCTTTCAGACTCCTGCACCCCCAAGGTATACACTCCTAACCTGCTCAACCTCCCCCTATAACTCAGGGCCTCAAGTCCTGGTAACATTCTCATAAGTCTTCTTTGCACTCTTTCCAGCTTAATTACATCTTTCCAATAATAGGGTGACTAAAACTGTACATAGTACTCCAACTGCAGCCTTACCAACATCTTGTATACCTCAACATAACGCCCCAACTCCTGTATTCACTGCCCTGACTGATGAAAGCCAGTGCACCAAACACCTTCTTCACCACCCTGTCTACCTGTGATGCCATTTTCAGGGAACTATGTACGTGTACTCCAAGATCCCTCTGTTCTACAACACTTCCCAGGGCCCTAACATTCACTGTGAAAGTCCTACCCTGGTTTGACTTCACAATATGCAACACCTCACATTTATCTGATATACAGTACCAGCCCTAACCTGATACACATTCATAGCAGGTAACCAAGCTCTCAGGTGAACTAGGCAAGACTATAATCTCTCACAGGGCATTAATGCTCAATTTAAAGTGAGTACAGGTACTGAGGAAAGGGGTTAGGAGAAGTTATTACTTGTGCTGGGTTATCAAGCAATTAGATGTTTTACCTGGGGCATTAGTTGAGCTGGAGACCACTGCAGGTTAAATCTTAAGGGAAAATCACAGTTGTATAGAAATTCATTCATTATTGGCGGCACAAATCATGTTATGTAGAAGAGGTAACACACTGAGCCCTCTTTCTGAAATTCATTAAATGAGATAATGTGCTAAAGTTGCCACATCACGTACTTAGGCTATAATTCCTAGGCTATAATGTTTGGAGATGTACAAGTACAAGGAGCGAGCAGGCCTACAGGATTAGCTTTGGGTTATGGCTCAATTTGTAGTACTCTTGCCCCTAAGTCTGAAGTTTAATACCCACTCCAGACATGAGTACAAAAATCTAGGTTGACATTCTTTTAGATTGGATGTTAAATTGAGATCCCACTTGGTCTCTCAAGTGGACACAAAAGATCTCATCATATAATTTCATATCTCATGACATGGAAGAAGATCATCAGTCCATGGAGTCTATTTCAAAGAAGGGCAGGGGTATCTCCCCAGCTTCCTGGCCAATATTTAGCCCTCATCATCGTCATAAGAGCAGATTCTCCTGTAATTATTACAGTGCTGTTTGTGGGAGCTTACCATGCACAAATTGGCAGGACCGTTTCCTTCGTTACATCAATGATTTTAAAAATGGTTTCTTGGCTGTAAGATGCATTGGGGTGCTGTGAAAAAAATATTATGCATGTACAAGTCTTTCATTTTCTTCAATTTCTCAACCAAATATTCGTTGTGGATACCAAGTATGAAATGGCCACTTGTTCTTCCAAAATCTCTGGTTTTATTTTGTGTTAGTGGTATTCAGATTGCGCAGTGATGCTGTGGCCATACGCAATGTGCTACTGAAGAAACACATCGGGGGAGTGGAGCCCCCAGTCCGTGTGGCTTGCTTGGGTGGCCGGCCACGCCAACACAGTGCGGGTACCCTCACTGGTTGCTCAATGTCTAAGTGCGCCGGTTTGAGGCGGTCCACTGTAAAAGTCTCTTCCTGGCCACCCACCTCCACGACACATGTAGATCCGTTGTGCCGGATCACCTTGAAGGGTCCTTCGTATGGCCGCTGTAGGGGTGACTTGTGCATGCCCCTGCAACTAAAAATATACTCACAGTCTTGGAGGTCTTTAGGGGTGGAGGATGGTGTGGGACCATGCCTGGAGGTCGGGACTGGTACCAGGGTCCCTACCTTGTCCCGCAGCCTCGTTAGCACCTCTGCTGGAGTTCCTGCCGAACCTCGGGCCTCTGGTACGAACTCGCCCGGGACCGTCAGGGGAGTGCCATAGACCAATTCTGCCGAGGAGGTGCCCAGGTCCTCCTTGGGGGCTGTGCGGATGCCTGGTAAGACCCAGGGAAGCTCATCTGTCCAGTAGGGGCTTCTGAGGCGTGCCGTCAAGGCCGACTTGAGATGCCGGTGAAATTGCTCGACCAAACCGTTGGACTGGGGATGGTACGCTGTGGTGTGATGCAGCTGGGTGCCCAGGAGCCGCGCCAGTGCTGTCCACAAACCAGACGTGAACTGCGCTCCTCTGTCGGAGGTGATGTCCGTTGGGAGGCCGAACCTGGCGATCCAGTTTGCAATGAGCGTCCTGGCGCAGGACTCAGTGGACGTGTCTGCGAGCGGTACGGCTTCCGGCCATCTGGTGAACCTGTCTACCATGGTAAAGATATACCTAGCACCCCGGGAGACAGGCAGGGGGCCGACGATGTCCATGTGGATGTGTTGGAACCTCCTGTGCGTCAGCTGGAACTGCTGGAGGGGAGCCTTCACGTGCTGCTGGACTTTGGCGGTCTGGCAGTGTACGCAGGTCCTGGCCCAGTGTCTGACCTGTTTGCGCAAACCGTGCCAGACGAACCTGTCCGCTACCAGCTTCATGGACGCCCAGATGGACGGGTGGGCCAGGTCGTGCAGTGTGTCGAACACCCGGCGCCTCCATGCTGCTGGTACCATGGGTCGGGGTCTGCCGGTAGACACGTTGCACAGGAGTCGGATCGCTGCCGGTCCGATGGGGACATCCTCCAACTGGAGTCCCGAAACGGTGGTGCGGTAAGCAGGGATCTCTGTGTCCGACTGTTGCGCTTCCGCCAGTGCTACGTAGTCTATTCCTGAGGATGATATGCCCGCTGAGTGGAGGCAGGGGTGAGACAGTGTGTCGGCAACGACGTTGTTCTTCCGTGCGATGTGGCGGACGTCCATGGTGAACTCTGAAATAAAGGACAGGTGCCTCTGCTGCCGAGCCGACCATGGGTCCGATACCTTGGCCAGTGCGAAGGTGAGGGGCTTGTGGTCCGTATACACGGTGAACTCCCTTCCCTCGAGGAAATACCGGAAATGCCAGACAGCCTGGTAGAGTACTAGCAACTCTCTGTCGAAAGTGCTGTATTTCACCTCTGGTGGCCGTAGGTGCCGGCTGAAGAAAGTGAGTGTTCACCACTGGCCCTCGACGAGCTGCTCCAGGACTCTGCCGACTGCTGTGTCGGAAGCGTCGACTATGAGTGCCGTGGGTACATTGACTCTCGGGTGTACTAGGAGGGTCGCCTTTGCCAGCGCCTCCTTGGCCTGCTCGAAGGCCTCAGTGGACTCCACGTCCCATGCCATCTCTTTGGCCTGGCCGGCCATCAGGCTGAACAAGGGTCTCATGATGCGTGCTGCCGTCGGCACAAACTGATGATAAAAGTTGACCATCCCTACAAACTCCTGTAGGCCCTTGACCATGCTGGGCTTGGGGAACTGGCGGATGGCCTGGACCTTGTCCGGCAGGGGAACTGCGCCATGTCAGTTGACTCTGTGGCCCAAGAAGTTGATCTCCGTCAGCCTGAACTGGCACTTCGCCGGGTTGATTGCCAGTCCGTGGTCGCTCAGGCGTTGGCAGAGCTGATGCAAATGTGCCACGTGTTCTTGGTGTGAACTGCTGGCCACCAGGATATCGTCCAAGTAAATGAAAACGAAATCCAGGCCGCGTCCCACCGAGTCCATGAGCCTTTGGAAAGTCTGGGCAGCATTCTTGAGACCGAAAGGCATCCTCAGGAATTCGAACAAGCCGAACGGGCTGATGGGGGCTGTCTTGGGCACATCGTCGGGGTGCACTGGGATCTGATGGTATCCCCTGACCAGGTCGATTTTCGAGAAGATGGTCGCTCCGTGCAGGTTCACCGTGAAGTCCTGGATGTGGGGCACCGGGTATCGATCGGCGGTTGTGGCGTCATTGAGCCTTCTGTAGTCTCAGCAGGGCCTCCAACCTCCTGTGGATTTGGGCACCATGTGCAGCGGGGATGCCCACGGGCTGTCCGAGCGGTGTATGATTCCCGTCTCTTCCATCTTACGGAGCTCCTCCTTGGTGAGGTGGAGCTTTCGGGTGGGAGCCTGCGAGCTCGGGCGTGCAGCGGTGGTCCTTGCATGGGGATGTGGTGCTGCACGCCGTGCTTGAGGTCGGCTGTGGAGAACTGCGGGGTGACTATGGAGGGGAATTCTGCCAACACCCTGGCGAATTCGTTACCCAAGAGGGTCACAGAATCCAGGTGGAGGGCCAGTAGCTGGGCTTCTCCGAGCTGGAAAGTCTGGAACGTCTCGGCGTGGACCAAACGCTGGCCTTTTAGGTTGACCAGGAGGCAGTTGGCTCGTAGGAAATCTGCCCCTAGTAGTGGCTGTAACACCGCTGCCAACATGAAAGTCCAAGTGAAACGGCTGGACCCAAAATGCAGTGGGATAGTTCGTGAGCCATACATCCGAATACTGGTGCCATTTGCAGTGGTCAGCTCAGGGCCTGGGACCGCGTTACGAGTGTCCATGTTCGAGGGGGGAAGTACGCTGACTTTGGCTCTGGTGTCTACCAGGAAGCGTCGCCTGGATTGTCGGTCCCAGAGGTACAGGAGGCTGTCTTGGTGGCCAGCCGTTATAGCCATTAGCGACGGCTGGCCCCAGTGTTTCCTGGAAAAGCACACGGTGGACGGCAGTGGCACGCGCTTTAACCCCATGTTTGGTGATAGAAACACCATTGTTCGGAACTTTCGTCCTTTTCCCCCTTGGGTCTCGACGGCTTCGGTTGCGGGACCGGGCTTTGGGCCGCGTGGTCGTGGCTAGGCTGATGGAGGCTGCTCCACGTTGTTTGCTCTGCCAAAGGATGTCTGCTTCAGCCGCGACCCCTGTGGGTCGCTGAAATCCTCACTCACGAGGAGGAGACGAATGTCCTCTGGCATTTGCTTGAGGAACAACTGCTCAAATAAAAGGCACGACTTATGGCTGTCCATGAGTGCCAGCATATCATTCATGAGCTTGGATGGCGTGCGGTCGCCCAGACTGTCCATGTGTAGGAGCCGCGTGGCTCATTCGCGGTGGGAGAGTCCGAAGGTACGGATCAGGAGCGCCTTAACCTTAGTGTACCTGTCCTCCATTGGTGGCTGGCGTAGGAAGTCGATAATCTGGCCTGCCGTGTCCTGGTCGAGCGTGCTGACCATGTAGTAGTACCGCGTGGCGTTGGCTGTAATGTCTCTGATATTGAACTGGGCCTCAGCCTGCTTGAACCAAACGTGGGGCTGAGTGGCCCAGAAAGTCGGGAGCTTCAGGGAGACAGTGCTGTGCGAGTTGCTCGAACTCATGTCTGGTCGCTGAGTCACCGGTTCCAGATGCCGTCTGGAACGTCGGGGTCACCAATGTGGCCGTACGCAACGCACTACTGAAGAAACACACAGAGGCAGAGGGTGCTGAACTCAAGACTCTTTACTCCAAGAACAGAAAAAGCGCACAAAACGTTCTACCCATAGGCAACTGCGACCCACAGCATGGTCGTGACGTCCAACTGTTCCCGGAAGGTCCACCCCGAACGGGTAGTTTAATACGTGCTACTGCGCGTCTGCCCACAGCTTCTGATGGCAGTTTTAGTCCCGCGTGTGCGGGCCGCCACCACGCAATTAATCAGTGAGAACATCATGTGGCTATTGGCTGGGGTATTAAAGTGTGAGTGGACGAAGGGAAGAAAAATAACTTGCATCTATTTACAATCTTTCATGTCCTCAGCATGTCCCCGAAGTGAATTATTCTTAGTATACGGTCATTTGTTCTTGCAGGTAAATATAGCAGGCAGGTTATACACAGCATAGTCCCATAAACAGCAAATAAGATAAATAACCTGTTAATCTTCCTCAGTGCTTCTGCATCCATCCAGCAGACAAATGTTGCCTTGGATTAATGCCTTATTAGAAAGATAGCATCTTCAACAATGCAGTATTTACTTGGTGCTGCTCTAAAGTAACTTAATTTCAGTACTAATATGTGCTCTCTACATTTTGGCCATTGACTACACTTCAAGATGACTTCACTTTTATAGTATGCCGCAGTGATGCTGCAGGCAGTGCAGCCCTTTCACAGCTCCAGTGATCTGGGTTTGAATCTGACCTCTGGTGCTGTCTGTGTGGAGTTTGCAAGCTTTCCCTGTGATCACATGGGTTTCTGCTCTAGTTTTCTCCCAGGTCCCAATGACATGTTAGGTAAATTGGCTACTGTAAAGTATCCTTAATGTTGATGGCTGGTGGGAGATTTATGGGACTGTTAATGGGCATATGGTAGAGGATGGGTAGCAGGGAAATAACTGGGGGAAGTAGGATTGATGGGATTACCAGCATTGACTTAAATCGCCTATGTAATGAGAAATACTTTCTATACAGTGATGGGATTCGTTAAGGAAATTAAAATTTCTTCTGTGTTTCTCCCTTTTCTCACGCAGTCTCTGGATTAGCTGATAACACTCTCCCCTCTGAATCAGAAGGTTATGGGGTAACATCGAGAGACTTAAACCCAAAAATCCAGGCTCAGCACTGAAGAAAAATGCTGGAGGTTCCAGCTTTTGTGAAGGTGAAATACTTTGTAGCTCAACTGTGGAGAAGAACGACATACCTGGAACTTGTAATGAGTTCCAGTGGTGAGACCATCAGCATTTATTGCAATAAGAGGAAAATCAGACAGTAACATCCAGAGTATGCACACATTTACGTGAACATAAATTTGCTAAAGTTGCTGTCTGGTACTTTTCTCCTCCACAGATTGTGTTGTTGTAGTCTTCTTCATTATGTCAGCGATCTAACAAAAACCTTAATTATTCATATCCTATTCTCACTAAAAAGTACTGTAAGGACATGTTGAATGAGGTATGTGAGTTTTTAATGGCATACTAAGCCATAATTACTGAACAATCCTTCTACCTCTGAAAAAATCTAACATTTAAAAAACTGTTTCTTAGTGAATTGGAATCCAAAGTATTTCGAATGTTACATTTTTGCTTTTAAAAAAGAATTATATTTCAGCTACAATCTTAATCTTATGCATATAATCTTAAATAACGTGCATAAGATCTCCGTTTTCAAAATCTGCAATTTTAGCTCTGTTCATGCTGCTTGACCTGATGAGAGTTCTCAGCGTTTTCTGTTCATATTTTTACCTCCTTGTTTCCAGAATTCTTCAGTCTGATTGGCTCCCAACCAGTGTGATGGCATCACTGTTGCTGGGTGCCATAGATCCTTCCAGCTCACAGTTCCTACAGTAATTGATGCTGAGGGAAAGGAAATCTCTTCCTGAGAGCCCGTTAATTTCTTATGGTGAAAGCTGTGCCTTTGTCACTGACCGGAAAATACTGTTTGGTAACGATAAAAGAAAGATTTAAATGTATGTAGAGGCACAAGAGGGTCTGCAGATGCTGGAAAACTCTTACATGTTTCCTGTGAGAGGCTGCGGTTCCAAACTACTTAAAAAGCCACAAAATGCTTCGGGACATTCCCAGTCCTGATGAAGGGTCTCAACCCGAAACGTCGACTGTTCATTTCCCTCCATGGATGCTGCCTGACCTGCTGAGTTCCTTCAGCATTTTGTGCGTAAATTTATATAGCGCCTTTCCTGTCACCTTGAGCACACTCCAAATTATTTTACAACTATTCCCCTTCCGAAATACATCTACTGTTACAAACTCGGAAATGCAGCAAGCGATGTATGAAAAGCAAGATCCCAACCAACAGCAAAGTAAAAGTGACAAATATTGAGCAGGATAATAGGGATAATTTTCCTTGAAATGGCGCCATGGAATCCACTTAACCCCTGATCCAAACACTATTAAAGTGTTTTGGGCAACTTGCTGACCATAACTTGGCTGTGTTGTTTACTGGAAGAGGCTGCGGTTCCAAACTACTTCAAAAGCCGCAAAGTGCTTTGGGACGTCCCCAGGATCTTAAAAAGCGCTGTCGAAAAAGCAAATCTCGCTTCCAACTGGATCATGCGCCTCTCAAGACAAATTTCTGCCCAGGCAGTGCATTTGCATGCAGACACTTGGAGAACGCCGGTGCCCACAATACTTCTCCCAGAGTCTCTCTCTCTCTAGGTTTTAAACCCTGCTGACAGATGCAATCAGCTACAATGCAAACGAATCCACTCCCACCTCCCACATTTCGCCTTAATCCTTGCCCAGTTATGTGACATCAGCCCGCGCTGAAAGCCCCGCCTCTCCCGGGCTGGCGTTGGGAAATGATTGACTGGGGAGGGAGGGAGTTTGGTCCCAGTTTGCGGAGGCTGGCGGCCGGGAGAGCGAGCGGGAGCATATCGCTGGCGGAGAGCGGGCTGAGCAGCGGCGCAGCGCCAGTGTAAAGCCGCTTCTCCGGCAGCTGCAGCGGCCTCTCGGGGGTAAAGCCCCCCTCCCTGAGTTGGGGGTAACATCCACCTGGGGGCGGCGGCGGCGGCTGCTGTTTCTTTTCCTCTGTGTGTCTGATTTAAAGCATTTGATCAGAGCGCCGAAGTGCTGCTGCCGGATATTGGTGCGTGTTGTGTTGAGCGTGAGTGTGAGCAGTCTCGCTGCCGGGATGGATTCGGGATTGTGTCCCCGGAGCACGGCTCGCCTTCTGCTGCTGGTGGCGGTCTTGCCAGGTAGGAAACCGAGGAAAGACAGCAAATAATAAAATAAAAGGGGGTGGGGTGGGGTGGGGGCTGTGTGTGTGTGTGAGAGAGAAACTACCAAAAGCAGGAGAAAGAGAAATGGACAGGAGCAATGCAACGCCGGAGCGGATGGCTGGACGTGTTCGGAGATAGACAGGGGCAGAGAGTTGGGGCAGGAATTGAAGTCTTGCCACTTCGCAAGTCAGAAACGCTGCATTTCCAGCCCCCACTTTGAACAGGATCCTTCGGGTGCAGCAGTCTCCGCACAGTTGAGATGCTAACTCGATTTGTTATTGGAAAAATGTGAATTGCAAAAAAGACGCAGCTGAACGTTCCTCGTGTAGTTTATCAGTGATGAGTCATGTAACAAAAATAATTATATATCTCATTGATGCGTTTGCAAACTGTGTCAACCCCTCTGACTAACGTTAAAAGCATAAACACAATTCTTTACAAATATTCAGTGCCACTGAAAGCAGAGGCCAGAGGCACTGATGAAATAGATTCTGGAGACTGGCTGTCCTACTGAGGTTTAATGTTTCATCCCTATCTCAAACTCCGCTTTTAAGAGTTTCTGACTGAGTTCTCTAAGCTGAGCATTTCCCTGCCTTTGGAATTCTGCTATCTGTTGCAACCCAGCAGGGGTTTGAAGGCTGGGGCGGGGCTTTGTGTTAATTCAAGGATCAATGGATTCTGTCGGGCATGTACGGCCACATTTATTTTACCCCTGAGATTCCTTATTAGCTTAGATTCCATGACTTGAAGTTGAATGAGGGGACTTTGGAGAAAAGGCGGGGGTGGGGGGTTGGGATTCGGATTAATTCTCACAGCCCGAGCGTATGATCCCCAATTTTCTTGCACCCTTTTCTGTCACATTTTTCATCTAGATTTCCCCCCCCCCCCCTCCACCACTCAGCCTTCTCATTTCAGTTTTCATTTGCAGTTGGGCTCGATTCTCCCTTTCCTCCCCGACACATCTCCCAGTAATGTTTCTTGCCAAAGTCAATTGTTTAGTGCCTTTAATGTCTGATCCCAGAGCTTTGATAGACATTTCTGTCTGATGTGAAGTGCCTGTGTTCTCAGTCTCAAAGCTTCCTGCGCTGTGATTCCTGTTGAAGGCAGTATAAATTGAACCCTCTATTGATGTTTTATGCCTCATTGCTACACTTACAAACCACGGATCCCATCTCCAAAAAGCATTATGCTGGTTTATTAACATGTAAATGTTCCTTATTTTTATGCCAGATGACTTGAATTGACCAAACCACTTTCATACGTATGTTTTAATATCTTGGATTGAGTTTTTCTAGTTAAAATTATTAACTGGCTGCCATAATTTCCCAGTTAATCTCTTGTGTGATACATGAGTATGGATTGGTGAAGTGGCCTGGATGTGGTTTATGCTCTGAATGTTATATTGGTTGTGAATGAATTGGATTTTTTGATTCTTCTTCTGGTAGCGAGCTTGATTATTGGTATTTTGTTTTCATGTCATTAAAAATTGTGGAGCTCTCAATCAGAGCCTGTGCCCTGAATGGGTAACAGGCTGTTAGCATTGTCAGTCTTTCTGACTCTTTGAGATGTGATCAGTTTGTTACTGTTATACTGCCTCAGGCTTTGAGTGGAGCTGGAGTTGGACTCCATTTATTTTTCTTGTGCTGTACAGTGCACCATGACCATTATGGTGGTGTGCACTGAGAATGTGATTCAGTATAGCTGGCACCAAAACAACAACTGATGTAAGCTGTGAAGTTCTGAAAATGCCCAAAATGAACAAGTTTCTTTCTGTCATAGCCTGTGAGTGATTTGTATAAAGTCCTCGTCCTTGTCCATCACATTCAATTGTTGTGCTGCCACCACTCAGCCGGGCATGTTGCTAGGAAAGTGAGTGGGAGGAATGACATTATTTGGAAGCCACGTAGAAATAGGAGTCTGTCCCACAATATATATTCAATTAAGTTCTGATTCCCATGTTAATTGATGGAGAGAATGAGGCAAAAATTTGGGTGCACTCTGCTATACTGAGAGCACAGATTTAACATGGTCTATTCTTGAGGTATACAATGGCACATAGTAAAAGGAAGGAATATTAAGATAATTGTACATGGATATTGTGCAGAGAGTATTGTCTCAATTTGTTAGCATTTCATGTATTTGAAGGATTTGCATTGCATTGGTGCAATTCAAATTTCAGCCAGGATAAGAAAGGGAAAAAAGGGTTATTCTATAAACTGGCAGTAGTAAATGTGTGAGTAACTGTCAAACGTGTCGAAGCGTCCTTCTATTGACTTCGCCTGATGATTAAGCTGCTCAACAATGAAGAGGGTTTGCTTCTAAAGAGAGAAAGCAAAGTAGGCTTATAGGATCTCCTGATTTATGCACCCTCCCCCTTCTCCAGGAACACATTCTTTTCTTTTGTAGGCCACCCCCTGCCTCGATTGTGAATAATGAGTTTCTCGCAGAATCTTGGTGCTCAATAGTCACCAACCATTTAGATAATATAAATTAATTTGAAAGCAGTATAAAGAATAGATATAAAGCTGAAAATGTTCACAAGGGCTTAACAAGTAACAACTGATTTAACTCTGCAGTTTGTTAATAATCACAATATTTCAAAAGGCAGCATAACAGTGTAGAGTGTATATTTTATTATTTACATTCAGTGACATTTATTACTAACCTGACCTGCTGTCACAATATCTTTAATACTACATTTTCATAGAACTGTATGCTGATTGGGAGGAAGGAGATGGGGAGATTGGGGAAGGCAAGGGGATAGAGTGCTGAGGAGGAGAAGGCTAACAACCTTGCAACAGTAGCCAGGCTCTGGTAGAATGTACAGTTCCATTTGGGTAATCCTGTCTTGCCCCAGTTAATCTCAGCCTGTCCTACATGCTGTCGAGAGGCCGGTTGTCAGAGATGCGAGTTCACGACAGTTCAATAAGCCACCTTGTGGATATCCCAACTGAGCTAGTTTCCTATCCTTTGTGATTTTGTGTGTTGAGAAGATGAATATTTCATTCAGATGTGTTTGGTATGGATACAAAGCACCAAGCTGTTAGTGGTTTTAAAAATATTGAAATTGTGTCTGGTATTGGAAAATTGTTTTAACTTGTTGGGGCGTGGGGGGGGGGGGAGGTGCGGGGGAGGTGAGGAAAGAGTGTTGTAGGCAAAAGAAATGTCTTCCCACAACATGACGGGAGATGCTCCATTGGCACTGCTCTTGGGTAGCTGTGATTTGGATACACCTGTGATGTACAGCTGTTTGGAAGGAATGGTTTTAAGATAAAATTGAGCAGCAACTGTCATTCTATGTTCATAAGTGAACAATTAGGAAAATGCTGTTAATTGTTAACATGTGCCAGTTTTAGAGTTCATCTGTATTTGCTTGTTTAATAATAGATTGTTATAGGTCCAATTTTACGGTTGCATGCTAGACAAAAAAAAAGTAGATAGTGCATAACTGCTTTTGATGTGGGTGCGCCCAATGTCCATTTTTCACTGACTGCAATTCATCTCCACCAGCCTCCACTTTGCAGTGTTCAAACCTGTGTCGACATGTAACAGTAGAATTCAATCTGCCATGCCTGTTGATAGATTGTAGACCATGCAAACATTAGAAACCAGTCTCTTTCGTTTACTAAATGCTGCTGGATTGCAGTCATTGAATTTAGTTTTATGGCCTGTGGATAGTGGCTGTAACATGTCAGATTTATATCCTGTAAATTCCACAGTGTGGCACTTAACATTTTTTCACTTAGGAATGGTGGGTTAGAGGTCTTTAGACTTTGATTTTAAAAGCACCATCAGCCACTGATTTTAGTTTAATTATTATTTATTTCCATTTTTAAAAATTTTTTTTGGTTAAAGATTATCTCTAGGGGTACAGCCTATAACATTGCCATTCGTTGAACAGATAAAATAGTTCCAGGCCTTTACAAATGTAGTTCAGAACATAAAAATGTCCAAGGACAGACTTTTCAAACATTTTCTTTAAATTTTTTTTCATTAAACTTTTTTTCATTATTACAGTCAATTTAGATACTTGGATGTGTGAGGGCCCAGAGATTCCCTCCATTCATTATTGCCAATATCTCCTTCACACCGAAACTGCCTTTAGCAAGCTCTTTATGCCAAATCTCTTCTGGTGCTCTTAATGCCTTGAAGGTGGAAGTCTGTCTAGACCCTGTGAATGGTCTTGCATCTGGGGAGCTGCTCCACAATTTTCAAACAGTCAGTCTTTCATCATCTATTCTCTTTGGCTTATTTACTTTACTCTCCAGTTTTGCTGTCCTGTAGTGTATGATTTGACTGGTGACACCATTCTTTGACAGAGATCCAATATTTTCCATTAGGCTTGGCATAGTTTTGTCACTGTTTTTCCCCACCCCACATCCTACTTCTCCTGCCTTGCATCTCCTTTGCTGAAGACACTGTAGTCCAGGTTTTATTGCTGAGCCTAATGAAAATGTCATTTAACTACTTCATGTCACAAGCTTGGTAGTCAGCACTGGTATAGTGGTTCATTAATAGTTAAGTCTTGTCCAGGCCTCTTTGAGTTCCCATTTTCACAGTTGTTTTAATAATCCGTGGGGGGAACCCTTGGAGGATTTTCCGTTCTCCCACAACCTAGCATGCTGAGATCAAAGCAAGGTGCTCACCCCCTGTATGAGATTTACTGAGATAATAAACCTGGCACCATACTAGTTTACATTTTAGGCCGAGCCTTGTATGTGAAGGAACCTTTCAAAGTCGCTTGTTGGTAATGAGGAGATAAGACATTCACACATTTGTGGTAATAGAGCAAAACCATGGTGGTAAGAGATTGCATAACCTCTAGTTGAGAGTGGAGCTGCTCCAAGGATGATGGTTGGACAGTACACTTTGCTGTTCCACGACAACCAATCCACATTGGTCAAGATGCCTGTGTGCGGAGTGACACAGAAGCATTCAGGAGACTTGAACACTTTTTTTTCAATTAATGTCACAAGAAAACCTGATCTTCAGGCTGTTTATTGCATTGCTTTTTATGGATGCTGTGAATAAATTGGCTGTTGTTTCCCTATTTTAAGATGGTGGCAACATTTCAAAAGTACTTCAAGAGCTGGGAAGTGGCCAAAGGTTTTGCAAAATGTTATATAATTGCAAGATTTTTCAAAATCTCTTTCTGTAGTTTGCAGAATGTATCTGAGCATAGATTTTTTTATTCCCAAACTATTTAAATCATGTTTGTTTTTTGTTTCATTATTATCTGGGCCATTGATTTCCCAATCTAAGTCCCTTGTTCAGTTGAACTTCTTGCTCCCGAATCCTTATCAGAATGTACAAGGCCACGTCTGCGGATGTATCCACATTTCCAGTGCATTGAAAGTGAATGGGTAACTTTTCTCAGACAAAGCATTTGGAAGAGATTTTGAAGCTGTTTCTTTTTCTCCCAACACCCTCTGCCTAAACCCTCCCCCTACCCTGCCAGTGTTATGATTTTCTATTTCAGATTGTAGTATTGTACCACTCTTTGCTATTGTTATCCTTTGGGAAATGGTCACTGTACTACAGAAAACACTAAGCCTCTCAGGCACTACATCATTCCAATTAGTGCAGTTTATTGAGAGGAAGTGGAGTGTAAACAAGCGTCCAGGTCAGCAAATGACTAAACTTCATTGAGGCATAAGGAATGTTATCATCTCCCTGGTGAACCATGCTTGGAAGCTTAAAAACAAATTGCCACGCAGCCTCTAACCAAGAAATGACACAAAGCTGTTGTCACTTCCCCATCCTCTAGTGCAGGGGCTGATGTGGAGTGAGCATTGGAGAGATTTACAGGCAGAAGTAGACCCGAAACATTGACTCTCTCTTTCCACTGATGCAGCCTGACCTGAGTTTCTCCAGCATTTTTTGGTTTTATTTCAGGTTTTATTTCAGGTTTTCAGCATTTGTAACTTTTTTTTGATTTTTCGAGGAACAAAATTTGACTGTAAAGAGGTTAGGAATGAAAAGGCAAGTGAATCACATGGGAAGGTTATAGACAAAGTGATGTCTCACTTACGTCTGACTTGAATCTTAGAATTCAAGTGAATGTATTGATTGTGTTGTAAGACTTCACTTTTATTGTGTAACTGAGTGCCATGTATGTGGATTTTGTACATGGGTGTTTAATTCAGTAGTTAACATTGACTTGGAATTTCTGCTGTGTACAGATCTGTCTTTTAAATGTTCCTACTGCAGCAGAGCAGGAGCCTTTTTTTTTGCAGACTTGAGTTTTGCTGACAATGAGGTAGAATTGTTTGCATTTGTTCCTGATTTTGCCAAATTTGATTGTTTGCTTCAGTAACTCCAGCTGTTGTAACCTCCTGACTGTGTCCCTGTGGTTTCAGAGTTGGATGAAGGCCTCATTATCTGCAAGTGTGCAGTGTGGGACAAGCAGCTGACTTCTCAATTTAATCATTGATAGGAAGTGGTGAAATTGGATTGTAATGGTCATTAACAGGTCTGCTCCTATTATCCTTTAACCTGTGGATACCTCGGGGAGACTACAGACTTGCTCAGCCAAGAAGATGGATTGCCTTTTGAAGAGGTTTGGAGAAGGTGGCCAGTTTGCCTGAATTCACAAGCTGCCTGTCGCTTGTAGGTTTGTCTCACGGTTGGGTAGGGTGGGAAACAAGTCAAAGTGAAGACATTCCCTGTGGGTCAGTGGCAAACCTGATCTGCAGCTCCTGTTAAATCGTGATGCGAAATGTTTAAACTAATTTCGAGTTGGCGTCAAATCCAGAGCAGTTTGTTCTTGGCTATCATTCCTGTGCTTAACAATAATTGGGTTTAATGGCTTGGCCAATTTACCCAGGAGGGTTTTGCCTTGCTGGATTATTTGCAATGGAAGTGAACTCTCGGCAATGACTTGTTTGCTGAGAGTCAGCTCATCACTTTTAAGGATATTGGCCGAAAATCTTTTCATCAAAATGCATTGCCCCCTCATTAATGAGCTCAAGCAGACAAATTGAATGACACCTTCTCAGTGGTTGTCCCAATCAATGCTCTTAGCCCAATCTTGAATGCCTTAAGCAAGATGTTGTCTTGCACTTTAGCTGAAGACTACCTCGGAGGCTATCGAAAGCCAGAAGCCGTTAAAATGTCAAAGAATCATTAACAATGCTTGAGTGCTAAAGGAACTGGAAGACATCTTGGAGCCACCTTTACTTCTCCAAAGGGACCCTGCTTACCTCTTTGGGTGTGTAGTCACTGAGATGAGCAACAACTGATATAGATTTGAGAGCCTTCCTACAGGCAGTAGGGGGTTCTCCCCCAGTGGCTTAGCTTAACATGTAATGCAAAAGCTTTGTCGTGACAAACCATCGAGCATGGATTTGCACCACACCCCACCGAGCAAGGCTTCTACCAACTGCAGCTTGGTTGGCTGCTTGCCTGTCTGCAGATTGCAATAAGCACTGGCATTGGAACACAGCTTGCATCTTGCTGCCTGTCTTCACATATTACCAAGTGTTTATCCATGTCGGTGTTTACTCAGCAAGTCCCCAATGGAGCTGCCATCAATAACATGACAGGACCTGGAGTGGGCAACATGCATTATGGCAGCCACCCTTGATGATGCCAGCTTTGGAGAAGGTAAATTGCAAAGCTGCATGCTTTATTAAATTACTTTAGAAACTGCTGCACAATTAAAGGGCCATTTGACACACCAAGTCCCCAAGGCAGTATTGGAGAGTTCTAATCATATAATGAAAATTGTCTAAAGCTGTCTCATTCTGCTCCTATCTTGCCTCATAGTAAGTAATGCATTAAAGCGGTCTATTATTCATTAAAGTTAGCCCTTCTGAACCTGGTAATTTGATCGAAGGTGGTTAATTATTGAAATGCTTATCATTATGGAGTAGAAAATAGCTGCAACACTCCTCTGAATAAGGAAATGATCAATTCTATTGGACTGATTTGCCATTGCAGATTAATTACATAATCACAATAGAGATCAGCATCTGGTTGACACAGAATAATAAATATTATTAACACTGAATTTTGGACCGCAATCTGACTGGAGAATACTGGGTATGGCAGTGAATTACAAATGGGAAATCTGCCTCAAGTTCATGTGGCCAATGTGTTTGCTGGCTTAAAAAATTAATTGGGCTTTATTAAAAATTTTGGTTTTGGGCAAAAAGTAGATGACCAGGATAAAAGTTATTTCTTATTGCAAAGTCACACTTCCTTTCCTTTTATAAATGTGTCATTGCTATGTAGAAAAACGTAGGTCAGTTTTGGAAGCAGAAGAATTACTTGGAGTGACAAAACTGAGGCAGTAAAGTATCCTCAGTGTTATGAGTGTGGACTTGCTGCATCATGTTAACAGGGAAAGGAGCTATAATAAATGAGCCACAAAGTTATCAGGGAAAAGGATGATAGGGAATGCACACAGATGTAAGGTGTTTAATATATTGTGGGTAGGTTGTTTAGTAATCTGTCTGGGTGCTCAGATTTTAAAGTAAAATTCTGTTGTTTTTTTTGTTTGCTTCCAAGGTCAAGTTTTTTGAATAATTTTTCCATTCTTGCTGTTTCTCTTCATTACCTGGGGATGTTACCGGGGACCGATGTTGAGGTTTTTTTTTCTGTTTGTGCCTCAGAACTGGGGGCTACCTTAATGTGCCATCTGGCAGGCATGGTTTATGGAATCTTAATCCTTACAATACAGAAGGATGCTGATTGGCCCATCGTATTTATGCCAGCTTTCTACCAGAGCAACTCACCAGTTCCACCTTCCCAGCATCCTCGAAGTCCTCTCTCGAAGTCCAATTCTCTCTCGACGTCCTCACTAGAACTTTCCTCCACCACAGCAGGCAGTGTATGCCAAATTCCAACTACATGCTGTGTAAAATTGTTTTTTCTCGTGTTATTGTTAATTCTCTTCACCTTTTATACCAGTGACCTCTAGTCTGCGACCCTCCCACTATCCATTCTGTCCATTGATTGTGTTTATTGTTGGATTTTTTTTCTCCCCACCCCAACTGTTTTGCATAGATGGCAGCAATAAGTTAGAGAATTGGAAGACTGACTAAGCAAGAGTAGGGATATTAAGCTGATGGTCAATGTGAGGTCATTCACTTTGGACCAGAGAAAGGCACATTGGAATAATTTTATAATGCAAGAGACTGGGAGCTCTGGAGGATTGAAATGATCCAGATGCCCAAGTACACAGTTCTGTAGACACCGGAGACTGCAGATGCTGGAATCTGGAGCAACAAACAATGTGCTGAAGGAACTCAGTGGGTCTCAGTTTTGTATATGGGTATAGAAGCTAACCAAAAGGGCTAATTTAATGTTGGGTTTTGGAATCCAAAAGTATGGAAGGTAAGTACAGCTTCCTATTTTGAATGCATTTCAAGTCCTCTGTTCAGTTTTGAGCAGTAACATAATGAGTAACTGATATACGAGCTTGAAAAGATGCTCTGCACTTGAATAATACCACTAGGTTAGATTTTGAGGAAGTATTAAATACAGCTTTTTATTGCATTATATTTAGATTAAGTAGTAATCTAAGCAAGGATAACAGAATAATAAAAGGATTTGGAAAGTTCGGGAAACCACTTAATTTGATGGTGAGTTAAGAACAAAGGTTGATTATTTATTTAAAATCAGTGAATGGCCTTTCAGGAGGGAGAATTTGAAAACACTTTCTCAGAGAAATCTGTCAGATGCTTTCCCAAAAGCTATAGATCATGTGTTACTTGGTATTTTTAACATCAGACTGATCATTGAATACTCTGACCTAACAAGACTGAAGGAAGCAAAGATGGTAAATGGAGTTGAGTGACACAAAAACATGACCCTTTGGCAAAGTCTTTAAGTTCCTCCTCAAAACCTCCCTCAGACCAAACCATTGGTCAGCTATGGCTTGGAGATGCCACAGTATGTTTTCTTGTGCTAAAAGTGCTGTCTCGATGCTGTTTGTATGGTTATGTATTGGCTTTAGGATATTGGAGTTCGACTTCCTCTTCAGTGATCAGTTTTATGCCACTTTATGAAGCATTTGGGAATTGATTGACCTTTGAAAGGATTTGCAGTAAGAAAAGTCCAGGGTTAACAGAGAAATACTGAAAGTATGTTGCAGATTATAACACTCCTAACTTGAATGAATACTGATGTTGGGAGTAAAGGAGTAATGCATTCTTGTGGTTAACAAACTTTGCACAGCGTCCTATCCTTGTTATTGAAAATCCAACTTTAATGAATGGATTTGCTTTGATCTCTCTGAAACTCCAGTGATGACTGGATTACTGGTCAAGAACTACCTCATTGCTTTAGCATGCAATAGTCCTGCAGCATGGAGTCACACTTTTTCAAAGCCTTTTCTGATGCCTGTATAACCCATGTGTAGGAACCCTTCAGAGTTTAAAATGAAACTCCATATTAAACTGAAACAGATTAACTTAGTCAGCATTTAATCTTTTTCAGTGTGCCTAGTGTTATTTTCTAGGACACAGTTACTCCCAGTAAAATTAGGGTTTAGTTCATCCTTTACCAAGTGGCCTATGATTTTCATTTTTGTGTGTGTATGAGTTTCCTTTGTTCCTTGATGCCTTTGTTGTCTCCTCTTGTTCTGGTCTTGTACCTTTTGAAAGTCTGCATGTTTGCACAATTACTTGATCAAATCGTTATTTCTTGGCACACTGGTGAACTAGAAGCATAATCTTTCCAAGAAACATCAAGGCATTAAACTACATTTACAGGCTCTCTAAAGTGACCAGAGGGAATAGGAGGAGATCGGTCACAACTGCCAAAGAGATTGCTTTGAAGCATTAACAGTAATTATTCGGCATTTCATTGGTTGCAGGGCAATGTTCCCAGTCATTACGGAAGTCCATGGATGTTTGGATAAAAGTTGGTTTGCTAATGACATTCTGCTGATTTGGGAGTAATACAATAATTGCTCTAATTCTTGCTCTGTAGGCCTCAATTTCTGCAACATCAATATTTAGATGCTAGTGTTCTTGTGGATAATTGGTGAAGAACAATTCCTATTTTGCCATTGGCACAGTGGTGGTGGTGAGCTGCTCGTGAGAGTGATAAGCACAATACAAACCTTGCTTTAGCTTGGGCATTATCTTGCAGTTGGGCTATTAATACAAGGCTATTAAAATTTCACTATCAAATGGCAGGAGAACATGAGCCTAATGCTTTTGAACTTCCTTGATTCCAACAATTATAGGAATTAGCATAGTTTAATGACCGATGCAGCTGCTCAAACACAGCCACCAGACATGACACGACCTCTGAGATCATCACTGAGCTGGCTTTTAAGGAGGTCAAATTGTCACTGCCTCGTGATCCCGCTGGTACACTGACAAATTTATTTTTTTGTTCATCGTAATGGGTGAAATTCACCTTTGGTTGCCAGTGTTAAACATGCTGCGGCACAGACTGCCAGTTCTTTGCTCCAAGTGTTTGGTCCCATTGAATTCATTGGAACTGAGTGTGCAGAGGTGAGTGCAACTGGTGACTGATTCTGAGGTGCACATTTTGTGCTGACTACCAGACTCATTTCTTTGTTTTGTTTTGAGAGATTCCGTAAGTATTATGTTATGGTTTCTATTTAATAAAAAAAATGTACTGGTTTGTCATTTGATCTGTTTTTCCATAATCTTATTATAGTGCCACATTAATCCAACCACCCCATTGTCCTAACTTAGTTCCATATGAAGAATTTTGTTTCTTGCCTTTTCTCCCCCAGTTGGCAGCTCAGTAATTTCCCATAGAGTTATCTATGTTCATAATGTGCAGCTTTTGACTGTGAATGAGGAACCTTCCGCCTGGCTGGAGATCCAACATTTAAGCCACATTTTAGTCTTGCAGTTTCTGCGTGGTTTGAAATTTCCCATTTTGCACAGGATTTGGCTCTTTTTATTAGCGATCTTCAGTGGTGTAAATGTGACATTCTTAATTTTCTAGGCTATCAAGGTGAAGCTTATCAATCAACTCTTCCAAAGAGGGATAAGTGCCTCCCATGATATCCCTAGGGAACTATGTTCCTATTTAGCTTAACATTCCTGTGTATCATTCTGTATCAACTCCACTGACCTGGATTCCTGTTAATAAGCATTGTAGGTGCTATTGTCTATTTTGATGTGGTCCTAGCAGGCTTGTTACCACATTCCATAGCAGTTATCAAAGAATTTTCCTACCGCAATGGGTTATCTACTTTGGAAGTCTATTGGGGTAATGAAAGTCTTGTGGATTACTGTGTAATCAATTGGTTTGTTTTTCCCTCATTTGTTCTTTCAGTATATTTTGCAACTTTCTTGATGCTTTGCAGTAGTCTCTCTATGAGCAAGGGAGATCCCTGCCCCCAGGATCTTAGCCTGTATTCATTCCTCAGTTGAAGTTAGCTTGGGAGGAACTTTATCTTTGAAGGATGAGTTGATGTTTTGTACTTTACTGTTGTAATGTGATTTTTAGATGTTAAATTGCACTCCCAGGTAGAGAAGACCCAGTGGGAAGAGGAGCAATGGTGTTAACCCTGATGTTCTGCATAATGTTCATCTCTCAATTAACATCTCTAAAGCTGCTGATCTGGCCATATCACTGGTGCTCACGGGATCTTGCTTTGCACAGATTGTTCACCAGCTGCTACACTTCCCAACAGAGAACATAAACGTGCCACACTGTTGCATAGCAGGTAGTGCTGCTGCCTCACAGCACCAGTGATGTGGGTTTGATCCTGATTGCTGGTGCTGTCTGTGTGGAGTTTGCTCATTCTCCCTGTGACCATGTGGGTTTCCCCCAGGGTACTGCCGTTTAATTCTGCATCCCAAAGACGTGAGTGTTGTTAGGTTGGTTACTGTAAACTACCTCTAGTGCAGGTGGGTGGCAGGTGTATCAGAATGGGGTTGATGGGTATGTGAGAGAATGGGTTACAGGAAAATAAGTGAAGGGATGGAATTACTGAGAGTTGGCATTGACTCTGTGGGTTGAATGACTTCCTTTGTTACAAGAAAATATAATATTGCATACAAGTAGGTTAATTGGCTGCTGTAAATTAACTATTAGTGTCGGTGAGTGTCAAATGAACCCACAAAGTAAGTTGGTGGACAAGTGAAAGTTGATGGGCTACAGGAAAGGAATGAATGGGGTTACACTGGGAGCTGGTGTAACTCCCAGTGTAACCCCATCCACTGGGAGTTGCAATGGGAGACCCAATGGGCTGAATGGTCTCCTGTGTTATTATAATGTAAAAAGGTTTCTTTTACTAACCCAATGCAGTCTGTATAGATAAATATTATAGATAATTATTTATTAGTCACATGTACATGGAAATGCAGTGAAATGCGATCTTTTTGCATTACTGAGAATGTGCTGGGGGCAGCTTGCAAGTGTTGCCACTTTTGGTGCCAACGTAGCATGCCCACAGCTCCTAACCTGTGCATCTTTGGAATGTGGGAGGAAACCTGGGCACTCTGTTTTCCTCCCTAATTCTGCCCTCCCCAAAACCAGGTACTGCCTTGCTTTCCTATCAAGATTTTAATTTGTGAAGCAAATGCTTTACGTTCTGTCAATCTAGCCTGTGCTGAGTCTCCAGTTTCTGTTTTTGGGAATGACTAATTGTTGCAATTAGACTTCCTCATTCAGTGAAACTGTGTGGTGCCTTTGGATTGAAACTAAACCAACCAGGTGGTTTGTTTACTGTGTCCATATCCCTGCATCTTTGCCCAGAAGTGGATTTTCCTGCAGTGTGCTGCAATACACCCTTTCTCCCTGCATGTTCCAGCTCGTCTATGTACCTGTACTGCCATCCAATTATACGCCATTCAGCTTGTCATTTGCTGTGCTTTACCTTCTCCTGGTCGTAGTCACCTTTTCCCCTTAGTGAGATTGATGGGCTTTCAGGAGATGACCATTCAACAACCAGAGAGGATGCCTTTTTGTTCCCAATGGTCTATAAGTTTTCTCTTTGATCTTGGCATCTGCTTTTAATTTCACTGCCATTATGAAAGAATTGGTTTGGCAACATGCCAGATTGGCAGGGGTTGTCATGGAAATTATCAATGCATTACTGTATTTTGATTGTTCTACCTTACAACATGTGTTGGTGAAACTTCTGATTCTGAGTTGACTGAAGCCTGAGGATTGTTCTGAAGGCTTCATTGATAACTGGGGCTCCTTGGTTTGTGCTTTTGGCTGGGTGCCCTTTCACACTGCTCCATTGCTGCCTCCTGATCTTTATACACATCTTTTGACAAACTCATTATACAGCTTATCTGCGAGTTCCCTGGATCTATTGGCAGTGATGTGGTAGCGCAAGCTGTGAAGTTTGTGTCTCCTCTGAGAATGTAGCTTCTGGTTGGGGAAGTAAGTTTGTGGGAACTACGGCAGAAAGCAGCTGATTAAAAATCCTCACTCTTGAATAGAAATTCATGTCAGCGTGACCTGTTGCAGGAGGTAGTGCCTGTCTCTGGCTGGCTGGTGGCAGTATGTTGAAGACTTAATATTTCTTTGTTGCAAGCTTCTGTTCCAATGCCTTAACTGAGAACGACTACTCCTTTCAGGTTTGATGCTGACTGATATCTTCAGGAATAAAATTTCCCCTTGATTTGTGAATTTGTTACCATTCAAGCTGACAACTTCAAGTTGCGTATTTTCCCTGAGAATTCCTGTCATGTCTGCGACAAGTTCGTGTCTGTGTTTCCTTGGAAAATATTTCTTCATCTGTTTTCCAGGAGGGTTTTTGGGGTGCTGTGAGCTCGGTCTATCCTTGGACCCCTGGGATAAAACTGCAAATTTCAATGATTTGTTTCAGTTGTCAAGCCTTGGCATTCAGTTTTTCTCCCCGAGAAGTGTCTCTACCATTTGTCCTAACTGGATGTGATTAGCTGCTATGCTGCTATTTTGTGTTGCAACCTTCAGCAGTCAACTGCCTGCTTTCACCACTACTTTGTACAGCAGTGCAGTCAGAGATTTCTATTGATCAACTGTGAGTCCATCTACTCACCTCTTGCTGTAAATAAAAGGGAAAGTGCTTGGACCTATGGCATCTTTCACAACCTCAGGACCTCCCCAAAGCACGTTACAGCCAAGTGCAAACTTCAAGTATAGCTACTGTTGGAATGTGTCTTAATCTAATTAAAAATTGAATTTTTGATCATGCATTATTTGTCATCTAATTCTTCACATTAGCATCAATTTAAAAAATCCCTTTTTAAAATTTATCTTATACTATTTCTCAATGTATGTGTGCAGTTAATTACAGCTTCCAAAGTTGGTGTGTATCGTGGATTCATTACCTACTTGTACCCCAGTGTGAATGATGATGGAGGGACTTGCACTGAGTTCATGCCTCAGTCTGACCAGAGTGCCATGTCCTGTTGAAACAAAGTCCAGTGTTGGGTCGTGCAGAGAGCTTCATTTGGAATATCTTCAATCTTTCACCTGGTTTAGCTTTACTCTGTATCTAACCCATGACGGCAGACGTGGTAGTGTAGTGGTTAGCATGACACTATTACAATGCCAGCGACCTGGGTTCATTTCTGGCCGCTGTCTGTAAGGAGTTTGTACGTTCTCCCTGTGTCTGCATGGGTTTCCTCCAGGTGCTCCGGTTTCCTCCCACATTCCAAAGACGTATGGGTTAAGAAGTTGTGGGCATGCTATGTTGGCGCCGGAAGGGTGGTGACACATGCGGGCTGCCCCCAGAACACTCCACACAAAGATGCATTTCACTGTGTGTTTCGATGTAGGTGACTAATAAAGAAATCTTATCTTGTGTTGTGTCTGTACTGGCAGAGTCTGAGGGGACAGTGTAGAGGGAGCTTTACTCTGCAATTTACCCACACTCTACTTGCTGTGGAAGAGTTTGATGTGATTTATGGAGAAGAGGCTTTACCTTGTATCCAACCTGTGGAGTCCCTGCCCAGGAGTGTTTGACTGGGAATTGGTACTGAGATACAGTGGGGGAAAAAAACTTTGTTTTGCATGCTATCCAGGCAGATCATTCCAAACATAAGTACATCAAGGTTGTACAAAGGGAAAAGCAATAACAGAATGTAGTGCTACAGTTACAGAGCGTGTGTAGTGATGGTAGAAGTATGTTGCAAGGGCCATGACGAGGTAGATTGAGAGATCAAGAATTTTTCTTTATTGTACAAGAGATCCACTCGAGTGAAGTGGAGGAAGCTTTAGTCTTTCTAATCTGTGCTGTACTTGCTATGGGAGAGCTTGATGGGACAGTTGAGAGAGAGTTTACTATGTATCTAACCTATGCTGCTGTGCCTGTTCTTGTTGAGTTTGATAGGGCAGTCTAGAGGGAGCTTTACTCTGTCTATGCACAATGATGTATAAGAATTGCTGAAAGCTTTTTTGAAATCTGTAGGGAAGAAACTGTTTCCAAGGAAACAACATAACAAGGTTGCTTCATGTTTCAGATTAACTTCCACTGGCCGCTGAATGGGGGAAAAAAAACTACATTGATATAGCACCTCCTGGAGGTCCCAAAATGCTTTAAAACTTTTGAAGTACTTAACAATGGTAGGGACCTCGTAAATCAATTTCTGCGCAGCAAGCTCTCCCAAACAGCAATGTAATAATAACCAGGCCATGTATCTTGGTAATGTTGATGGAAAGATAAATGTTACCCAGGATGGTTACCCACTTCAAAATAGTAACGTGATCTTTTGCATCCACCTGAGAAAGAACAGATGGGGAGCTGGTTTAGTGTCCCATCTGATGAATGGACAGTGCAGCAGTCCCTCAGTGCTACACGGGAGCATCAGCCTGGATTTTTGTCCTTGGATCTGTGGTGTAGGACTTGAATGCAGAACCTTCTGTCTCAATTGAGAATGCTGCCCATTTTACTCTGCTGATGCCGGTCACAAATACCTGTTGAAAATGACTCTTCAAACAGGGAACTTTGTACCTTGTGGGCTCATTGTGGGATTTGAAAATATGAGAGCAATTTCCCTAATCAGATGTGTTTACAATTTCACTGAGGAACCCAGGGGCCAGAGCTGTCGGTTAGATTATTGCCCTTTCCTTCCCAGCTCACTAGCCAACCAAAAATCAGACTTTTGTTTGGAATACGGGCTCTGGAAATTCCTGGTGATGAAAGGTGTATTCCAACTGCAGCTGAGTTCTCTGGCATACGGAGCAGCTAGTTGAAATAAATCAGAGGCGGTGTGCATTCAATAGATTGAGAAATAATGAGGTGAAGTTTTTAGATGTGCTAGGAAAATGCCATCATTGATCTTTGCTGCTTCTGGTGTACCTTCACACAAGTGCACCAGACTGGGTTACTACAGGTAATAAATGGCAGGAGCTGTTGCACTGAATTATTCAACTCCTTGCTCTGGCACAGATGTTTGATCCTCTGGGCCTTTAGTTCCTTAAGTTGTCAGTGGTGCAAGTAGGTTAGTTTTACACCATCTGGACACAATGGCAGAAACTGCTTAGTAAGCTGCAGCAGCCCTCAGCCCCTGAAGTTGGGTGACCAGAACAAATTTTGCAGGGCCCAAAATGAATAAAGGCTGTTTTATAAATGATCGGGGGTGACAGGAGAGTGCAGCTGTGCCAGCTAGTTTCAGTTCTTCCTACAGAGGTCAGTGGCCACGAGGCACGAATTCAAGTTAACAGGTAGAAGGGGGGAGAAGTTGGGGATGATATTTTTCCCAAAGAGTGGCTGAGGTGGGGGAGGGACAGGGACAGGGCTGTGGAGTTTGCTGCTACTCTCACTGTATTTGCAAAGAATCTGGGTGTAAACTTGATAACTTGAAGTCTCCAGACTTGGAGCTGGGATGTGGGATTGGCTCCAGAGTCTCTGTCCTCAAGCTGGCAAGGATACAGTACTGTTTGCACATTCTCCCCATGGCCATGTGGGTTTCTGCCTGGTGTTCTGGTTCCCTCCCACATCCCAAAGATGTGCTTGTAGGTTTATCCACCACTTAAAGATGGTTAAAAATAATCAAAAGGGCTTTGAGGAGAAATACAGGGAAATAGTGGGGGAATGGGAATGATGGGGTTGCTTTACTGGGAGCCAGCATGGACAATGGGCTGAACAGCCTCCTTAAAATATGGGGAAGATTCAGCATTTAGGATAAGCAGATTAAATGATAGAAGCAGGGCGGGCTGCACTGGAGGAGTAAAATTCCAAGTAATAGATCAGCACTAATAGAGGATTGGCAAATGACAATGAGAGCAGGAATAAGTGGGTCATTTTCAGGTGAGCAGGTTGTTACACAAGCATTGGTGCTGGGGCATTAGCTATTTACAACATAGATTAATGACTTGGATGAAACAACTGAATGTAATGTATCCAGGTTTGCTGCTGATACAAAGCTGCGTGGGGGAGGCAGAGACTTCAAAGGAATTATAGACCAGTTAAATAGATGGGCAATAATGTAACAGATGGGGTATAAGGTGGGTAAAATGTGCACTTTTTCACTTTGTTAGAAAATGGAATATTTTAGAAATAGGAACAAACTGATGTTAGTGTTCCAGAGAAGTTTGGATTAAGCACTCAATGCAGGGGACCAATGAGTTTTAGTAAGGCAAATGGTGTGTTGGCTTTTATGACTAAGGAGTGGAGTGCAGGAGAAGGTAAGTCTTGCATTAACTGTACAGGGCTTTGGCAAGACCATATCTAGAATATTGCATGCAGTTCCGGTCGCCTTTGGAACAACATGGAGATGGTGGGGGGTAGATTTAGTGGAATCGTTCCTGGGATGAAGGATGAGGAGGGATTGAGAGGAACATTTTGAATGAAAAGTGTTTTCATGAAATACCAGGTTCTGAGAGGAGTATTCAGGAAACTTCCTGGCTGGAAAACCTATAACTAGGGAAACATCTGTGGATAAAGGGTCAGCATTATAGAACTGAGAGCTGTTGGCATTTCTTCAGCCAGAGGGCTGCAGGTCTTTGAAATTCTCTACCCTAGAGTGTTGTCCAGCTATTAAGTGCCTTCAAAGCTGAGATGAGATTGTTGCATGCAAAGGGAATTGAGGAATAGGGAGATAAAATGGGAAAATGTAGTTTGAAGAGAGATCAGCCATGTTACAGAATGGTAGAGTTGGTTCAGAGGATCTTTGGGTTTTCTCCTGCACTAATCTCTTGAGTTATTAGGTGAAGTAGTACTGCTGTATGATTAAAGGACATATTTAAGGATTTAAGGATTTTGGGATGAAGTGAGCATTTGGGCTGTAGATAGATGATCAAGGCTTTCTCGGTGAACGAACTCAACTGAAAGTATATTGAGGTGGCACATTTCAATTTTCAATTGGCTGTTGGGCAGAAAGAGCCCAGACACGTTGGAATTTGCAGTAGCTGAAGAGGATGGTTTTGGGAGTTTTTTTTGCCATTAGTAAAACACCACCTTCATCTTCTCTGTCCTATCAGTGAATACAGAGCAATATCTAGCCCCATGAAAGGGGAACCAACCCAGATGTGGTAATTTTACCTCATTAGCCAGCCATTGAACATTTTCTAAACAACTTGCATAGTCTGAAGGCTAAACATATGCAGCTTATTAGTGAGCAGGCTAGTGAGGTATTGAACAGGTGGTTTGCTAGCTTTCTGTGTCAGCCCTTCATTAGTTGCTGCTTTGTGCTTGAGCCAGGTACTTGCAGAATAGTCGACATGATGTAATCACTACTTGGTCATGGCATTGGGGAAGGCAAAGGCTGAGAAGTGGGCACCCTTAATGGCAACTACCAGTTTAAGAAATACAGTGTTTCATTAGCTTGGAGCCATTCATTGTCTGCAATCCTCTGGAGCCTTGCTTAAGTGATTCTTCACACAAAGGAGCAAGCTGTATAGGAGGTGTCCTTTGTTTCAGGATTTTGGTGGGAATCTAAGAGCAGGGCCCTGGAGTTATCATTTTGCTTTCCCAGCCCAGACAATTGCAGTAGTTTCATTGCTGTCTCAGCAGAAGTCACCAAGTCCGCAGACATGCCGAGTTTTCATGTTGTGTGATGGTGATTAGCCTTGTTGCGGTTTGTCTGTTTCCACTAAGTGCACAGTAATCAGTGTGTAATCCTCCAGCCTGTAAATCTCATGCAAACTGAAACAGCAAGTTAATGTTCTTGGCATCAGTGTTTGCATGTTTAAATACATTCATCAATGCTGAACTATTTTACTGCATCATTGGTTTTAGGCAGAATAAGCATTATTTTTAGGGTATGAGGAAAATATTAAATTCGAAATAAACCATTTTGCTTCAGCCTGCGTTGATCAAAGGCTTCAGCTCCTTGGCCTGTAATCCTGTAACTTTATTCAGAAAAACACTTGGGTAAACCAATGTACATTGATATGATTATATGTAAATGTTGTTTATGTATTATGCACATAATGTGTGTATATTTACATGTATGTGTTGTGTGTGTATATATGCACACAAAAGAAAAACAGTTGGATAAATACTTTTTCATAAGTGATTTCTAATGTAAATACAAAGAAATTCATGAGGAAGGGCAATATATTCCAGTATCCAATAATTTGTGTTCAGAATGATCCTGTGAACAGTCTGACAAAGCCAGGTTAATCTGCTAATATTCTAGCTTCTCGTTGCAATTTGCAGATTGCATTGTTAGCTTTGCACTGGATAATTTCAAATTCGGAATGCTTCTCTAAGTTGCTTTGGGAGCAGCAAAGTAATTCCCTTGCTGTCTTTTGATTGCTTTTAGTTACTGTACAGTGGGAAATTGTCCTTTTGGAAGCTGCACCCAGATTTACAAGGGTTGTGTGCCGGGACTATGATCTATGAAATGTCTTGAGAACCTGATATGGGATGCTGAGCTTGTGCATTCTTTCTGAAGACAAACTATCAGATTGTTGAGTTTGAAATATCTATTCTGAAAGAGGATCTCGTTGATTAATGAATGACAACTACTCTTGATTTGATTTAAATCAGAAGTATTGTGTATGGTGCACATAAAACCACTTGGGGTTCAGAAGAGCTCAGTGCATATCCACCTCTGTGGTTATTTGGCGGTTTGAAATGTACAACTCCATTGACTGCCCAATAGAAGATTTATATTGCCTTGCTTGCATTGGTAAGTGTGTTGAAATTGATAAATGTGTGCTACTTGAAATCAGATGGTTTTTCAGGATCTTGCTAACTGGATAATTTTAGTTTGATATTTTATAGATTAATCTTTCGTGACAGTTAATGAGTTAAAGAGTATGGTACTGCCTTGTATTATTTAACCATTGTTTGCCTGCCAAGGAAGAGGGAATATTTATGTCAGATAGGAACACAGGGATAGGAGCTGGCCAATTTGTCCCTCAAATCTGCTCTGTTGTTCTGTAAGATCCTGGCAGATCTGTGTCCTTGGGTTAACAGGTATCTAGTGAACTTGGATTTGAAGTTTAAAAATTGATCCAGTATCACCTGTCTATGGTAGAAGAGTGTTTAAATTCTCCATCAGTTTACCTATGGATGTGTTTCCTAACCACTTCTAGGCCTTGTTTTATCATTTAAGCACTGTCCTCTGGTCCCAGCCTCTCAAATGATAGAAATATCTTTTCTGTCTAGTACATGACTGGTTCCCTTTAATAATTTCAAAATTAAGTCTTAAGTATCCTATAGTCTAAATTCTAGGGAATATAACCCTAATTAGGAGCCTTTCCTTATAATTGAACCCTGATGACCACGTATCATTTTGGTAAACCTATGTTATTGTTTATAAGGCCTAGTGCCCAGAACTGAACATATTACTTATGTGATTTCACCAGGGCTTTGTATAGCTGCAGCATGACTTGCAGCCCCTTGTAATCTAATCCTCTATATATAAATTGCTAGCCTTTATAAGCCTTTTGGATTTTTTTTGTATCTGTGCATGACACTCTAGAGAGATGTGTACATGGATCTTGCAGCCTCTCCACCTCCACTGGTTATAGCCTTACACCAGTTAGTAGGTCTACTGATCTATCCTTTGAAGAAAATGGATATCTCACACTTGCCTGCATTAAATCAATGGACAGAATTTCAAACCTGTTGAAATCTTGTTGGAATTTTGTGCTCTTACTACATTGCTGAGAGCTCCACTTCTCTCTGCCATTTTGGGATGAAGCATTGCCTATTCGGCATGATGAGGAATTTCTAAAGCTTGTCAGTATTTGGAGTTCTCTATGACAAGGCCATGGATGCTGAGTCAAATAGCTATAAACAAGGCTGAGACATGTTTGGATTATAGGGAAAGTGATGATTTTGGAGAAAGGGTGGGATGGTGGAGTTGAGACCAGCTATCATGTTAGAAATGATCTTTTGGAGTGAGCCAACAGGTTTGAGAAGCCATAATTTGTGTTCTTTGAACTTTGAACTTGCAGCTTATTCCATCATCTGTCATTAATGTTGAATGGTTAGGGTACCACTAGTCAGAGAGGTTGTGAATTACCCTTGCCTGCCGCAAAGCCAACTCTATTGCCTTGTCAATAATTTGTCCTCTGTTCCCATGAGTTTAAATTTCAGCTAACGGCCTGTGAGTGACTTAGTCCATAGAAGGAGCACCCATTGATGTTCCTCTTTCCACTACCAGAGTTAGGTCTTCAAAGGTTCATCAGGCATGACCTGCACTTCATGAATTTGTGTTGGCTCTTTCTGATCACCTGAAAATGTTAGGTGTTAAGTGACTCTGTGTTCAGTGTTATCCTTCCTTGGGGTTATAATTTCCAAATCTATAATTTCCCAGTTTGGTCCTTCTCGACTTTCTTAAAAGGTGCAGTGACATGTGGAATTTTTCAATATAAAAGGAGCTATTGCTAAATAAAAGTTTGGAAGATAATGATTTTTTTTAATCTGCTGATGCTGGAAATATGGAACAAAAACATGCTGGAAATACTCAAGTCAGGCAGCATCTGTGGAAATGAAAGATGACGTTTCGGCTCTGGGATTCTTCATCAGAATGAATTAGACATTAACTTGTTTCTCTCTTCACAGATGCTGCCTGACCAACTGAGTATTTCCAGCATTTTCTGTTTTTATTTTGGAAGGCTACTGTTGGGAAATCTTTTGTCCTCGCTTACTTTGACCCTTGAGATCAAAGCCATCTGGCTGTCAATCTTTGATGTAATTAATTTCATTAATGTGTTAATTTTTGTACATTAATTTTAGTGAGTCCCCATTGCTGATTGAATTTTGGGTTACATGGGCTTTCCAAGATGCTCTCCTCTTTCCCTGAACTAGGTAACGGTGCACAGTAATTATTTACCATATACAGCAGAACAAAAATCAAAGTGAAGTTTCTTGTGTTTTGGGAATAAAATAAAACTTTATCAGAAACTGAGGAGAAGAGTTGGGTTTTGAGATGTATTTGTTCCTCATGACATGCATTGCACATTTGAAGTTAAGTTCAAACACTTGAAGCCCTTGGGATTAACAGGCGGTTCCAGCATAGAATATAATGAACAATTGGTTAAGAGACAGAAGCAGAGAGTATTGGTAAGCTTTTCTCTCCAGAGGTAGAAGTTTATTGGTAATCCTAGGATTGGGAGCGTTGCTCTGTTTTGTATTGGATGTGGTATAATTTCTAAGTTTGCAGATGAGGAAAAGGTTGAAGTTTGAGGATAATTGTAGCAGGTTTCAATAAATGGACACGTGGCCAATTTGAATCTAATGTGTAGAAATGTGATCGGCAGCATTTTAGAAAATTGAGGATAGGCAATAAAAATTAAATAACACAATTAATGAAGTTACAGAGCTGGGGTTTATATTACAAACTTTTGAAGATGGCAGGGCTATCATGGCCAATCTGTTATAGGATTCTCAATGTGTAAATCAACTTGATTTTTTTTCTCTGCAGTGAATTATTGTGCTTTGGAAGGAAGGGAATTGGATAAGTATTTGAAAGCTCACCGACTGAAAGTTCACCCTCTGTTTCATGCTGAACACAATACAATAAAGTGGAAACTTAGTCCATTGAGTTCAGTGGAGTTGAATTCTGGAAGCAACTTTCAGTGTAGGTGTGGTTGTGAATAGATTTCTACTCCATCAGCACTGTGGGGATAGAAAGCAGGATACATGGGATGACTCTTATCAAGAGTTGATACTGTCATGATGGACCATATTTCCTGCTGTGTTCCCTGGTTTTGTGATTTAACTCTTTTTATACTGTGTATTGATTTGGCTTTTGAGTGGTTTCTGTCAGAATTTGTCTTGTGAAATTTTCATGAATACTGCAACATTGTGAGGCTCCCTGTAAATTTATTGATTAAGGCTTTACAAGAAAATAGCTTATTTGTAGGAAATTGCCCAACGTGATGTTTATGAATGTCCTTGTTGTTGGTAATCTGTTCTGTGTCACACCAGCACCGGTTGTGCTCTCTGCAATCCACGTGAAAAGGAAGTGATTCAAAACACACAAAACCTGTTTAAACAAATCAACAAACCAGTGGGACAATCAACAATTTTTGCAAAAAGCAAAACTGAAGCTTTCAGCAAAATCCTGATTTGATTTGTTGAGTGGTGTGCATTTTGATAACACCATCTTGTGCTGAGAGGACTAGAAAGACTTGTATTTATGTGGCATCTTTCGCAATCTCGGCACATATAAAATTGCTTTGCAATCAAAGAGGTGGCTGCTAATTTGAGCACAGTAAGATTCACAACAAGTAATGTGCTGTCTGTGTTCATAATCACAAAACATTTAAACTGAGGCCCATTCTTCCCTGTTGGGAGAATGAGGAAGATCCCTTGGCACCACTACTCCATGGTGTCATGGTCAATGTTTGTCTCAAGCAATTATCTGGTCTCGGCAATTGTGGCATCTTGCTGTTTGTAGATTGGCTGACGTGTTTCCCATATGACAAGTGTTTCTGCTGTAAAGTACTTTGGGATGTCCTGAGGTTCTGGAAGCTGTTACAGAAATGCAAGGCTTGTCATTCAACTCGTCTACAAAGTGGAATGCAAAGCTTGAGGCGTGATGAATGTTAGTATGATGTAGATTTGTCTTGTATTGGGTTTTCTCCCAAATATTCTTTCCCATGTTTTCTATTGCTATAAAAGCTAAAGCAAGCAGCCATGGATGATAATATAGCAGTGTAGGCTGAATGGCCTGTTCTATTTCTCTTGGTTGTCATGGGCACACTTGCCTCTATAGAACTGGATGTGCTCAAAGTGTTTAAACCCTTTTCCCTTGCAAAATCACCCTTTGACTCTCTGGTGTACTGGGCTGTGTGGTTGAGCCAGTAATACTTGGGTTCAGTCTGTAGAGCTTAGCAATACTTGGGAAGGGCCAATATGAGAACTTGGGCTCCTCGGTTTATGCAGGGAAGCAAAACAGATTATCGAAACCAGACTGGGACTCTGCTGTGAATTGCTCTGTCTTGACAGTTTGATGACACTAAGATCTGGATATTCCAAGGCATGGTGGCTGATTTTCCAATGGAGTGAACATGGTAAACATAGTGGTATTGTACCACTCACTGTCAATAAATGCAGAAGAAGAGGCATCCATAGAGCCAATTACAGGATTAGTGTTGGACACTTTCACTAAAATAAGCCTTGCACTTATGGCCTATTTTAGGAAATTGGGTCATCAGAACACAGTGAGCACAAGGCTGATTTGGTTATCGTGGCCTACCTGGATTCTTAAAGGGATGGGTAGAGAATGCACTGAATGACTGTTAAATTTTCTAAACAGGAAATTGTTGGAAATACTCTGCAGGAAAGGCAGCAACATCTGTCGAGACTAAAACAGAACTAATATTTCAGATTGATTAGGAGATGGGAGCTGCTGCTCAGTCGTCTCCTGGCCACTCCATTCCAACTCCACCTCGTCCTACTCTGCTTGCAAATGTGTACCTACTGCCCGTTGCCAATGACACCAGAAACACATCCTTTCTGCAGGCGCTCTGCCTAGGGACATTTTCTTCCAACTAGCTGACATTGTAATTACCAGCCAAGCCTTGGGTCTACCTGTTCCAGCTCATGTGTTGCCTTGCCAATTTTTAGGTCTTTGTGTTCAACCTGGCATGTGGAAAATGACACCTGAGGTGCCAGAAGACGTCAGTCTTTCGGAAAGAAGACATTAGAAGTCCTATTGCTAATGTCTGTAGTTCAAGTACAGGACTGTCGTGGGGAAGATCGTATTGGCGTAGAAGAAGAGATGAGGTGTAGGGCAGATCAGCCATGATCACATTGGATGATGGGGTGGGCTTGAAGGGCCGAGTGGCCTAGACCTCCTATTTTCTTGTGCTTTTGAGAGAAACTGCATGTGAAATGTACTGAAAATGGGGCTGACAGAGATTCTGTGGGCATCAGGAAAATGCTTGTTCTTGCAATTTCTTCTCCCATTTTGCATTGACAGAAATATTCTTATCCCTTTATTATAAATGGCAGAATTATGTAAATATTTGTACTTTCTGATTTTTTTTAACCCGATGACTTGCTGTCATTTTTCACATTTGTGGCAAATAATCATCATTTGAACTGTCAATGTTAATAACTGTTTGCAGAATGTCACAAAACCTTGATCTAACAGCTACTTCATCGCATCTGACTTGCAAGAGATTTCCATCCCCTGAGGCTCTGACAACTAACTATCCATCAATCCTTCTGGGAGTTGAGTCCCTGCATTCTTGGGCACAGCGGGGAGTCAGAGTCCAGTGGAAACAGATTTTCTAGTAATTTTATTCGACAGGAAAAAGAGTAAATTATCCTGTCTTTCCCAAATTGTGCATGGGAGCAGAAGCCTTCTTAGCAGGAAAATGCATCTTCGACATAACAATTTCCTTTGTTATCGCTGGGTCAGAATCCTGGAACCCCCTGCCTAACGGGCTGCACAGCGATACGGCTCAAGGTGCTGCCTCCCAATTCCAGCAACCCAGGTTCAATCCTGACCTCCTGTGCTTCTTGGGTGGAATTTGCATGTTCTCCCTGTGACCACATGAGCTTCATCTGGGTGCTTTGGTTTTCTCTCACATAGTGGTTGCTAGTTAATTGACGTTGTAAGTGGATAATTTAAGTCGGTAAATGGTACAATGTAGGGGAATTTGATGGGCATGTGGCAGGTATGACATTTGATCAGTGTAAATGGGTGCTTGATGGTCAACACTGCCTTGGTGAGCTGAAAAACCTGTTCCCTTCCTGTAAGACTTATGACCTCTAGGACCCTGGGAACATCTTCTACCAAGTGGAGGGGATCATGAACCCTCACCATGTCTCAGAACTATAAAAGTGACCACCACCACCACCTTTTTGAAAGTAATTGGAAATGAGCCACAAATGCCAAACTTGCCCCTCTCTGTCTCCCCTAAAAGCTCTGTTCTTTTTCTTTGTACAGCCTGGTGTAATCCATTCCTGCTCCTTTCAGTAGCCTTCAAGATTCCTCTTTCTCAATCAACTCTCAAATTCTCATTTTCAAAAAAAATTCCCAGACTTTGCTTCAGCAGCTCTTCTGTAAGATGGCGCGTGTCTGTGGCTAAGGCTATCTCGTATAATTGAAGTGTTTAGTGAATTTTTTTCCATAGGGTAGTAGGATCTGGAACATTGCTGTAAGCTGTTGTTGAAGCCAAGTCTCTGGGAATATGATAGTTGCTTGAGAAAGAGGAATGGTGTGGGGATGGCACTGTAGTGCAACTAGTAGAGATCCTGTCACAGTTCTAGTGAGCTGGTTCAATCCTGACCCCTCTCTTTGTGAGGAGTTTGCAGTTTTTCCCTGTGACTGCAAGGGTTTGCCCTGGATGCTCAGGTTTCCTCCTGTATCCCAAAGATGTCCAGGTTGGTAGGTTAATTGGCCACTGTAAATTGGCCCTTGAGAGGTAGAATCCAGGGGAGTTGATGGGAATGTGGGGAGAATAAAAAGATTTTTACTTAAGTGGTTGCCTGATGGGCTGAAAGGCCTGTTTCCATGCTGCATGTTGCTATGACCTCCATGGTGGGTGTGAAGGGGAGCAGAGCTGAGGGATGGATTAGATCTGGGGTCCCCATAAGGTGCAAATTCCAGGGAAGACTTTTCCTTCAAATTCAGTCATTCCCAGGATGGTCAGGGTCACTGGAAAGTCCACTTGTTGCCTGTACATGATCCTCAAAGCTGGTGGTAAGCCACTGTAGAGTTTTTGTGAGCTGTTGGACGGGACATGGGAGAAGAAGCACGTTCTGGTGAGGTTCCCAAGGTTGGTGGTGGAGCCAGTGGGAACAATAGACGATCCTTGGCAGAACTTGTATAGTGTGTCACAGGAATGAACTGCAGGATGGGTGACTTTGTCTTTGACACAGAGTTATAACTTGTACAAAGACTGAAATTCAAAATACTAGATTTCATATTTTCCTGTTACTAATATTGATGTGACCAAGTCTTGCTGCAGTTCCATTTTTCTTTCTGACATGGAAAGAGGCCATTTTGGCCCATCCAGTCAATGCTGGCTCTCGGAGCATTACTATTCCCTCACTAATTTTCCCTGTAGTCTATTCTCCTCACATTCCCATTAACTCCCTCCCTCTTCTGCTCCCCCCCCCCAACTAGATTCTACCACTTGCCTACACACTAGGGGTGATCTACAGTGGCCAATTAACCTATCAACCTGCATGCCTTTTGGGATGTTGGAGGAAACCCACGTGGTCACGCAGAACGCATGAACCACACACGGACATCACTGGAGGTCAGGATTGGATCTGGTTTGCTGGAGCTGTGAGGTGGCAGCTGTGCCAGTGTGATGAAGGTACGGTGATCTTGATCTAATATACTGAGTGTTACCAAGGTAGTTTGTTCTGGATCATTGACCATTGAATCAGAGGCCGTTCAGCCCTGCATGCTTTGTAAATGTGTGTGGGTTAGCAGATCAAATTCCAAGTTCTGCTTGTTTGCGTATTGGTTACCGCAGACAATAAAAATTTTATAAAGCCTGTAAGGACAAAGTATAGGAGTAGGCCATTAGGCCCTTCAAGCCTGCTCTGCTGTTCAACAAGATCATGGCTGATCTTCTACCATAATGCCAATTCCCTGCACGATCACCATATCCCTTGATTCCCTTTATCATTATAAAATCTATTGATCTCAGTTTTGAATGAACTGAGCCACTACAGCCCTCTGGGTAGAGAATTCCAAAGATTCACCAACCTCCTGTGTGAAGCAATGAAATGGTACATTCAAGGAATTACTGACTATTGCTCCAGTATGGTTGGACCACTTTTCACCGTTACATACACCAGGGGTTTTAGCTTGTAATAGAGGAAATTGGCTCCCCCACCGCACCCCCCCCCCCCCAACCCCAAGTGTGAACTTTGTGCAGGATGTTTTTTTTTTATTTTACAGCGTGGTAACAGGCCCTTCTGGCCCAACGAGTCTGCGCTGCCCATTTTTTTTAAACCCCCAAATTAACCTACCCGCACGCTTTAGAATGTGGGAGGAAACCGGAGCACCCGGAGGAAACCCACGCAGACACGGGAGAAAAGATGATGTTGGGAGTGGAGCAAGGTGGTGGGGATGTAGGAGGGAAATGTTGGGGAAGAGGGACAAAGGTTTTATTTAGTTCAACTCTCTCTGTAAAGGGATTTTCAGTTTGAAACTTGGAAGCTTGCTCCCTAGGTCTCATTTTAAATTTGGAAATGCACACCATCACGTTTGAATGTCTGAGAGATGTCACTGTGGCCGAGAGATTGGGAAGGCCCAAGTCGAGCATTAGAAAGTGAATTCACAAGCAGTTTAAAAACTGATGATAAAGCATGTTTGTTAGTAAACTCTGGAATAATGCAAATCTTCTGTGGAGAAGTAAGCTCTCTGGAATTACTATGATAAAGGGGTAGGGTTCACTCAGCACCTTTCACTACCTCGAAGTCCCAAAACACATTACAACCAATTAAGTATTTTTGACACATGGTCAAAGTTGTCATATGGAAAATGCAGCAGCTACTGTGCACAGCAAGAGCCCACAAACAGCAAGGTGATCACATCCATTGAATTTCCTTTTTAGTGATATTGCTTGAGGGATAATTATTGGGCATGAGGGATAATTATTAGGCTCCAGAGAGAACTGTTGTTGAATAATGCTCTAGGATTATTTGCATCCAGCTGAGAGGGCAGATAGGCCTTGGTTGAATATTTCATTTGAAAGCCAGCATTTCTGGTAGTACACAACTCCCTCAATACAGCATCAAAGTGCCAGGGTAAACTGTGTGCTCTCACCCTGGAGTGGAGCTGGAACCCACCACGTTCTGACTCGGCGGTGAAAGTGCTATACACTGAGCCAGAGCTGACAGTGTCGAAACATCACAAATACACCTCCAGATCAACTTACTCCTTTTGAGTAGTTGTTCAGTCATTTTCTGGAAGAATGGTGTTTGTACTGAATTTTCTAGGCTTCTAAAGTTGGGCAATATTGCTGGTGCTGATTGAGTTAACTGGGTAAAGGGTTCTAGCAGATTCTAATGCAGGTGAAACCATTGGGCCATGGAATGTTTGGGATAGGCTTGGCGTTTTTCAATTATTTATTAAGTTAGGTCTGCACTTTTGCCTTGAGCCCAGTTTCCCACATGATCCACAATTCCCTTTGTGTTCAAAACTCAGCAATGATTATATTCAATGTCTGAGTATCCCCCTGCTCATGGCCTCCAGGGTGAAAGATTCCCACAATTTAAATGCTTTCAGTGTATACAAACAGGGGTGCAAGTCATCTCAATCATCTCAAACGAAAAGGATGATGTTAGCTTAGGAACAGTTGTGCACAGAGTTGATCCCTCAGATGAAAACCCTGCATGCATTTCCCCCTAAGCCAGCAAATTTAAATTTGCACCACAACCCTCTAAATAAGCTTTTCATCTTGGCCCCAAATGGGTGATCCCTTTTTTTTGAGGTTGAGTCTCTTGTTAAGTAAACCAGTCTCTTGGTATGCATCCTGTATACCTCTGTCTTTCATGTTTCAGAGAGATTATTTTTCTTTCTTCTAAACTGCAGTTCTGCATCAACAGATTTGATTCTGAGTAATCTTGTAATTCATTGTTCAAAATATTAAAGAGAAATCCAATAATTACTATTTATGCAGGATATCCATCTTTTTTAATTTTATAGTTCATCTTTTGAAATGAGTTTACTTTGGTAATGTTTTGACTCCAGGTATTCAGTGTGAGGGTGGTGCATGTACAAAATGTGCCATGTCAGTTTTAAAATTTGAGGAATTGCATTGATGTAGCTGTAAGTAATCTTAAAAAAAAATTCGAGCATCTGTTGGGATTAAGTGTTTGAAAATCAAAAAAAGCCCTGCAGGTGCTGGAAATCTAAACCAAAAATAGAAAATGCTAGAAACACTCAGCCGGTCAGGCTGCATCTTTGGGAAGGTGAGCAGTCAATGTTGCGCTTTGTCAGGATTGAAGAGTAGACAAAAGCTTGTGAATCTGCAAGGAGGGGCATGTCTCTGATAGGGTAAAACCAGGGTGACCATCGGGATAGGCTGTAAACAAGCTTATCTGATCAGTAAGTGAATGGGAGCAGTTGGGAGAGCAAGAACATAGACAAAAGAACCTTTTTTTAAAAAAAAGTGGGAATTGTGAAATGCAGAACAGGAGGACTGGGCATGTCCTCCACTCCCAGTGGGAAAACAAAGGATGGGAGGAAAATAAAGCTGAACTACTACAAATAGATGACACAGAAATCAAGTTTTCTGAAGTTGTAGAATTCAATTTTGAGTCCAGAAGGCTGCAAAATTCTTGGGTGGAAAATGAGGTGCTGTTCCTTGAGCTTGTATTGTTTCTTACTGTGATATTGGAGGAGGCCACAGACTGATGGGATGGAATTAAAGTGACAGGCAACAGGAGGTTCAGGAGACAACCTTGTAAAGGTGCAGGGAGGGTGGGGGAGAGGGTGTCTCTGTGGGTAAAACCGGGGTGACCATGGGTATAAGCTGTAAACAAGGTTTTCTGGTCAATAAGGCTTGTCCTCTTGCTCTCCATTTCGCAGCTCCCACAGTTTGTCCAGGTTCAGTCCAACTGTTCCCATTTACTCAGTGATGAGATAACCTTGTTTACAGTTTCTTCCCATGGTCACCTTGGTTTTACCCTATTGGAGACATCCCTCCCTCACACCACCCTCTGCAGCGTTACAAGCTGCTTTTATTTCCTGTTTAGTTGTGCTTTAGGATCTCTGACCTGAAACGTTGATTCCCACAGATGCAGCCTGACCTGCCGTGTGTTTTCCAGCATCTTCTGCTTTTGATTAAGTGATGCCTGAATCATCTGGCCCTTTTGTGCAGAGCATGTCTCATGTGTGCAGGTTCCTGCTCCAAATTGTCTCATCTGTTTGTCGACCCTGCGTTAACATTCAGAGTAGGTCTCGTGTTCTTTAGGGATCAAACCAGCTTAAAGTCCAGGCGCAAAGGTGTTCATTTATGGCGAGCCTGGTTCCTAATGTGATGCGTAAGAGGCTTGTTTCACATCCTACTCTTGTCTGAGCTGTTTGGCAGTGATAAAGGTGAGAGAGAGGTCGCAAGTGGACATACTGCAGGTGGTGAAGGTGGCTATTTCATTCTGAGATGGTTTAACGGCTTACCTCATTTCATCGGCAGGGCTCCTTGAATTGTACATCTTTGTTATGTCAGTTGTTTTCCACAATTAATAGAATTTCTCAGTGTTGTGCATTTCAAAATCAATACACTATTTTAAATTAAATTGTCTTCGTTGAAAGCAGAAAGGCTATTTCCAGGAGTCTCTGCTGCATTTATCAAAACTATGCTGCCTCTGATCCATTGACCAACCACTTAAAGGTTTCCATTTATATTTGTGTTTGCAGACAGGGATTAAAACAGTCCCTATTGCTTGTTCCCTGCATTTTGTATTTGCAGTGTTAGAAATGACTTTCATTTATAGAATGCTTTCAATGTAGTAAAATGTCATGAGATGCTTCTTCACAGCTGCAAAATTTAGTGCTTGTATTTGACCAATGATTGAGCACTTCAGTCTCAGATCATGGATTGGATGTGATCAGTGTGGCCAATTGCTTGCTAGAACCCAATTCACTTAGCCCATTAGAGAGTTCGAGATAGGCTGTCGGTCCTTTGTGAACTGGTGTCAGTTAAGTGGTATTTGAAACCTAGGCTAATGGTGTTTTCTTTTCCCTTATTGGGCAGGGGAGTGGGTCATTCAATAAAGTGCTGGATACAATATACAGCTCCTATATAACAGTACAAACCTAACCTTTGAGTATAATGCACTGTTCAATGTAAAAACCAGCTGCTAAAGGGCCTGAACCACTGATCCCAGCATCCGGGCAGTTGGGGTAACTGAAGAGCAAGGCAAATGTCAGCAGGCACCTCACTGGATCATCCTCTGGAATTGCGGGAAATGATTAGGCCTGGAACAGAGTAGTGAAATACTTTAAACTGCCAGGATTAGTGACTGAAGATCTTGCTTGTGGCAGCACCAGCACAATTGAATTGGTTAACTAAGTGTTGATGTATGAGGGTTGCTTGTATGTTATGTATTCCATTGTGAAATGTTACATAGAAGCAAAAATTGCTTGAAGCATTCAGCAGGCCAGGTAGCACCTGTGGAGGGAACAGTGAATGATGTGCAGAGGATCATTCACATCTGCAATGTGGTGCAATTTCACCAGAATGCCTCTCTTTGCATTGTTGTGTGGCCAATTGATCTCCATTCATGGTGAAGGTGCAGAGAAAATTTGGCAGGAAGGTACTTCTGTTTATCCCAAGAGATACTAGAATTGTTTCTCCTTGAAAGGCAGGAGGTCAAAAGGAGATCTTAATAGGAATGCTCAGTCACGAGGGGTTCGTTAGAGGACATGGAAGGCAACTATCAATATTGACAAAGGGGAGTTGGTGACCCAAAAGGGAAACATGCATGTAATATTGGCAGAAGATCCAGGAGGAGATGAGTTAACTTGGGGAGCAGTTGTGATCTGGAATGCACTGCCTGGAATATTGATGGGCAAAGATACAATAGGAACTTCAAAGGGGATTGACTAAACAGATGATAAGGAATTATTTGTAGGGCTCTGGGGAAAGGCAGGGCAGTGGGAGATTGGATTTCCAAGAACTGGTGCGGGATTGAGAGGCTCTCTTGAAGAAAAACACTATGATGCTGGAGGAACTCAGCAGGCCAGGCAGTATCTTTTGGAGAAAAGCAGGTGGTCAACCTTTTAGGTCAGGACGCTTCTTCAGTCCTGACCAGAAATGATGACCGCCTGCTTTTCTCCACGGATGCTGCCTGGCCTGCTGAGTTCCTCCAGCATCATAGTGTTTTTTGTCTAGATTCCAGCATCTGCAGTCCTTTATTTCTCTAGAGGCTGTCTCTTGTTGTCTCTGATTTGTATTATTGTTGGGCTTCACAACTGGGAGTCTGCAGCTCTCTAGTTCCATGGGTGTAAAGGGCCCGTCAAAAATACTTTGCCTGGGGCACCTGAGCTGGGATTAGAGTACTTGACTCTGCCCTCCCACTTTGGTTCAGACCTCCAATCTTCCTCTCTTCTATTTGCCTGAAGCTTCAGCACCACTGCCCTGATCTGACCAATTGCACCTGAGTCATAGTGATGCAGTATAGAAATGAGCCCATTGGCTCACTGAAACCATTAAGCACTCATTTACACTAATCTTGCTGTATTCTCCCCTCATTTCCATCAACTCTCCCAAGATTCTATCACTCATCTACACACGGCAGTTTACAGTGGCTAATTATCCTATCAACCCCCCACACCTTAGATGTGTGAGGAAGTCCATGCTGTAACAAACTCCTCGCAGATGACACCGAAGGTCAGGATTGAACCTCTTGCTACACCATCCAGATCTCTATTTCCCAGTTATTGTTTCTGGGCATTGCAGCATTTGGTTTTCAACCCGGCTTTGGATTCGTGAACTGGACCCTCCCAGCAAATAGTTCAACTCGAGGGGGGCATTTATTCATGTGAACACTCAGTACGTGTGGTGTGGACCAACGGAATGGGCACACGTGGATGTGTTTGGAGGGGGCAAAGTGTTTGTCAGGATATAAAGGGTGGGGGATGCAGGGGAGTGTCTCTGAAGTAAAAAAAAATATGGTGAGAGCCCCTGTATTGTGTGAAACTAGTTATTGGAGAATACTGGGCCAGTGCATATCTTGGTGATTGATTCATAGTATATGAATGTTCACTAGATTGATTCCTGGCATGAGAGGGCTGTCCTATGAAGTGAGATTGAGCAAAATGGATATATTCTCTGGAGTTTAGAAGAATGAAAGATTTCATTGAAAAGTATAAAATTCTTAGAGGGCTTGTCAGATCAGGTGATAAGAGCCCTCTCCTCTGGCTGGAGAATTAGAATTAGGTGCCACAGTCTCAGGATAAGTCTGGTCATTTTTCACTGGGTTGAGGAGAAATTTCTTCAGTCAGAGGATTATGACTCTTTAGCATTTTCTACCCCAAAGGCCCCTGTGGCTGATCACTCATTGAGAATACACAAGTCTGAGATTGATGCATTTTGAACAGCAAGGGCAGGGAAGTGGACGAGGTAAAGCATCATACGATCGGATGAAATGTGGAGCAGCTTCAATGGTTTACAGCTGCTCCAGTTTCTTCTGCCCTTGTGCATCCTTCTGGATTGCAATGCAATACTTTCTACATTTAAGTTGTCTTCCATCTTCCCTAGCTTCATTGGATACCACATTGGAATCAGAAATATTTTTGAGCTCCCTTCGCACTCTTTGTCCATCTGGAATTGGAAAAGCAAATCATTGGTTCTTTTTCCAATGTTTACAAAAAAAAACTTTGTCATAGAACTGCTGGCCTTGTGCAGTGTGCTGTTGTATGGTATTACTGAGGCATTTAATGTAACACACAAAAAGCTGGGGGTACTCAGCGGGTCAGGCAGCATCTATGGAGGGCAATGGACAGTCTGGACCCAAAACATTGCTGCCTGACCTGCTGTGTTGCTCCCCATTCCAGCATCTGCAGTCTCTTGTGTCTCCATTTATTTAATGCATTCAGAATTACAGAATCAAAGGGCCATTCAGCCCACTATGAAACTGCTGGCTCCTCTGAAAGAACAATCCAGTTAGTCCCACTGCACTTTCCCCACAGCCCTGCAATTTCCTTCCCTTAAGTATTCAATTCCTTTTTGGAAGGTGATGATTGGATCTGCTTCCACCCTTCTCTCGGATTGTATCTCTGCTCTCGTGCACGTGTTACCCAGGTTCTGCAGCTACTGTGTACACACAGTTGCCATCTCAATGGATCAAACTGCCTTACTCAAACCTTGTGCCCGAGCTGCCAGGCAGTTACACTCCCACTTGGGTGTGGTTCTTGACACCTGATTTCCTGCCATTTGTTCGCACTTCTTTGTTCCCCTGTTCACCCTCCATTGGTGCAGCATTTGCAAACACTTTAGTTGAAGCAGTGATTACACATTGGGATCGTTCTATCCACTTATGTCAGCACTTACCTTTTTGTGGCCAGGGCCCTTCTCATCGAGATCAGTCCCACTGAGAGTATCCACAAGTCCCTTTTTTATCTTTCGCTCTGTGAAAGGTCCACTCTGTAGAGAAACCATGCTGAAATGACATGCACAACCTCGGACATCATGTAAGTTCTCTCCTACAGAGGTCTTGGTTTTTGTCAGGCTAAAATCAATCTCCACCTTGTACAATGGCAAGTTTATAATCACCCAGAATGTTTTGCCTGCACCAGATTAAAAGGATAGCCCAGGCAAATTCCTGAGTGAAGATGGAACCATAGCTTCTGGCTCGTTGGATGCTAATTCACCCCAGCAACCTGCATTGATCTAAAACCACAAGAATCACCAGTTCAGTGTCCAAACTCTGCTTTTTTTCCTTGGGGGTGGGGGAGGGTGTTGTCAGTGCTTCAGCTGTTTTCCCCTTTTTGTCAGCACAGGTTCAACCATGGATGAGAGGTTAAAGGATGAAAAAGCTGTCATCTAAATTGCATGACTATAACATCCATGAAGCACCTCTGCCAAAGGTGTCTTGTTCTACCAGTTTTATAATTCATGCCCATCTCAGCACAATTGCAGATGGGATCCTCCTGATGGCACCTGTGCTGCCAAATTTGGCATGGATGTGCAAATTTACGAGTTTCTCTTGTAATCTGTAATAGATCTCCCAATGTTAATTTAAACTGGATCTTTAACATTGGAAATGGGAACAGGATTAGCCTCTCAGGCCTGCTTTATCATTCAATGAGGCGAACTTCTGCATTAACTTTATTTCTTTGATTCCCTTGCCTGTTAAAACTTAAAACTTAAAGTAAGGTTCACTACCCTTGTAAATTCTTTAACATTTTGTGGGCAGCGCAGTGGTGCAGCTAGTGGAGCTGCTGCCTCACAGTTTGAGGCCCCACTTCGGTCCTGACCTCTGGTATTGTCTGTGTGGAGTTTGCATGTTTTCTCCCACATCAAAACACGTGCTGGTAGATCAATTGCTGTCAGTTGTCTTTTAGTGTAGGTAAATGGTAAAAGAATCAAAGGGGAGTTGATGGGCAAAAGGAAAAGGCAAGTTGCAGAGATGCAAGTAAATAAGGGTGGGCTTGCATTGCTGAGAGCTGGCATGGACCTGATAAGCCAAATGGCCTTGACATAATAAGTGATGCAGTTCCCACCTCATGGTGTCCATTTTTCTTTTGTCATGGATGACTGCCTGTATCTAACAATGGAATAATACTAAGTGTTAATTACACAGATATGTTTGTAATGTATAATTCCAGGCACTTCAAGCAGCTTTGGTCAACTTTTCCTAAGCTATCAAAGTACAATTATCATTGTGACTTGATGTAAATTGTAATTGCCTTTACTCTGCACGGAGGAATAGGCAGACCTGTAGAGCTGCTGGGATAGCTACCTGTCACTCAAACTGACCCCAGGCCAATGAGGGGCTGATGTGGATCTGGGTTGCTGGGCAGGATCAGGGCTTGGATGTTGGGCAAGGTGTCAGTTTGGGCACTGTGACTGCCCTAGCAGTGGGGACTGTACTTCAGTAAGCTCCTTTCTAAATTGTCCCCCCTCAGTACAATTCCTCCAAGTTCAGTGTTTCACTGTGAAATTCATGAATATTTGTTGATGTTTCCTCCTTGTTAGAGAACCTGACATATCAAACACAACTACCCTTGCTGTAGACTGGGATGTGACTAGCTTGCCTGGGCATCTTGCATTCCAGCTTGCACAAGAATTCATCTGAGCTATGATGCAATCCCTTTGAATCAGTCTCTGCATCCTCTCATCCCAAAGGAGTGGTCCCATTTGGAAGCCACACATCTTGCAGGCAGCATTGCCAACTTTGGATTTGTATTATACAAGTTGCTATCAGACAGACTTGCCTTCATGTACTTTACATGAAAAATAAATGAATAATTGATGTCAAGTCATTCTTATACCCTGATCGATGCCTTGTGGTAATTATGATGACTTTCATTCTAATTACTCCAAAGACTACTTCAGTGCAGAAAGAAGAAAACACTTGTGACAGCCTGAGGCTACTTTAGTAAAACAAAAGGTTCTAAGCCCCTGTTTGGGGTCGGGTTGTTACTATTAGAAGAAAGGTTTCTCACAGTAGCAACGAAGCGCGAGTCTCTAACCTGTTCAATCCAAGGAAGTCGGACAGAGAATCTAAATCGATTCTTAATGATCATCTGGCTTGTCTGGAGCTGCATGTTTCACAGATGACAAACACAAGCTGTCTTGTTCAGAATGTTACGATGAAATTCTAGATTCCATTCAGGTTGGGATTGGGTGTGAGGATGCCGTCCTTCTGTGACTCAACTCCTCTCCTATAATAGTTTTAATTGAAGTTTTAATGGGCTGAATATTCTGACTTCAACATTTGTTGCTTATGGCAATAAACATTTTGATTCACAGCTGATGATTGAGCCACTTTTAGTGATGAAAACGTGCCTGGGAGAAGTGCTGTGCTAAGTGGACTTGCTACCATGTTTTTAATCAGTGCAGTTTTACTGAAGGGAAAATTGAGTGATGCCTTCAGTCTTAATTAAGATGTAATTAAAGGCATGGACTGAAAAACAATTGCTCCGTGCTATGACCTTCCCACCCAGCACTTTTATTTGTGTAATCCAGTTTCCTTCCTCCTGGGAATACTGAATCTCACAGGAACTTGATTTAATCTCTTTGACGTCCTTCTGCGTGTTTCAGTGCAGGTTGTTATAGCGCAGAGACATCACAGCCAAGTTTGATCAAAATCTGATTTGACGCGTACATGCGCAATTCCTAAAAAAAAAGGTGGTTGTTTTGTGATTCAGAGTGAAAATCTTGGCCGTGTTTATCTTCCCTTCATTCTGACACGTCAGCTGGTATCCTGAACAGGATCTGTTAACTCAACACAAATTGGGATTGAGTTTGAGGCTCTTGGATTTTTGTGTGTCAGCAGCTCACTGGGTGGATATGCTGAACTCCCTGAGCAGTTTTTCCTGTGAAGTGGTGAAGGTCCCCTGGTTATAGTCACTACCTTCAGCAGAATAGGACAAGGGCAAGTATAAAGAGGAAATAAATCAGCAGATGTTAGGTGATAGTTCTGCCATTTTGAGAGTGTTATGTGCCACTCATGAGTTGAACTGGAAAGTCTTGCTCATCACCTTTGCAGCAGGCACTTGTTTTGACATTCATTATTTTTTAACGTGGCCAGTGACGACCTTGAATTGCTGCATCCTGTTGCCTCTGCCTATAAGGAAGGACACATCTTGAAGGTGTTGTGCCTGATTTGGTTATGCATATACTAGGCTATGGTAAAACCAACAATCTTTTTAATTCGTAGTGGTCAAGTACCCCTGCGCTTGAATAGAATCGCTCTGTGTGCCGGTTCTCCTTCCCTTCTGTCCAGGATTGAATATGGTTAGCCTTGCCAAATCCCAGTCCCAATATTCACTCGGCACCCTGCATTTCTTTGAATGGAATTCCTGGTGCTTAGGCATTGGACTGTTGTGCTGGTGGAGTCGATTAGGATGGGCAGTTTCTTATATACCTTGAGTTTTCGCTGCTGGTTTGGGGATGTGAACTGCTGCTGCAACAACAGCCCCACCTGAAAGAGGCCAGTTTATCCAGTCATTGTTGGTTCCTTCAAGTGATGATGGGATTGTTGGATAAATGTGGGATTTACTTTGACATTTAAGTTATTGCATTGAGAAAGATTAAGGTAACATGTCGCACAGACACATCAACTCATTTATCACTTCACAGCTGGGTGAATGTTCAAGCCTGATTGTGACTGGGCTTTCTTCTGCATTTCTGGTGTTAATGGCATTTGATGATGATAATTGATCTCCAAGAGATCCAAGAGCTAATTACTGGCAAAGGCAGTATTTTTGGATTGGAAACTCCAGCATGCCTCAAGGAGAAAGAAACAGACATAGAGGCACCAAAAGGTCATCAGAAAACTCATGACCTGCAGACATCACTTATCAGTCTACAGTATACTGTTGGTATTTGCATACATGTACATTCAGGGGCTGAGCTCCAAATCATAGTCAACTCATTCACTGAAGCATACAAGAGAATGGGCCTTGCACTGAATGTGTGCAAAACGAAGGTCATTGATCAACTTGTCCCTGCTGTATAGCCCCATCCTTGATAAAGATCCATGACGAGACCCAGGAAAAAAGTGGACCACTTCCCATATTTTGGGAATCATGTCTCCATTAAGGCAGATGTTGATGGTCAATTTCATCAGTGTGTTAGGACAGCTGTTGGCTCTCTGGGGAAAAGAATGTTCGAAGATGAAGATCTAAAACCCAGCAGCAGTGATCCCTGCCCTCCTGAACACTTGAGTCATGGACTGCAGCAGACACTCAAAATCACTGGAGGAGAGGTAATGCCAGAAAATACTCCAAATCCACAGGATGGATAAGCAAATCAACATTTAGTGACCACCCCAGGCCAATGACAGCAACACTGAGGCTCTGATTACACTTGGTCAACTCTTAATGGGCAGGCCATTTTATTCGCATGTCTGACACCAGACTCTTGCCACAATGGAGCTTAGAATAGACATCAGGTGGACTGGCAAACTGAAATCAAAACAGTGTTCAAGATGCTACACCGGTTTGGCAACCTCTAGAGAAATAGAGTAACGTTTCAGGTCAATGTACTTTCAACAGAATGGAAATGATTGAAGGATGCTTCTGAAGCATTCTTGGAAAGTTCTAGTGTCCCTACCAACACATGGAAGTCTCTGGCCCATGACCACTCAAAATGAAGTTGAAGCCTTTGGGATGGCATTAAGAATGTCCAGTTCACTTGTAGCAGAAGCTTAGCAAAAAAGCAGTCAGAGTGCACTACCTGCCCTGTCAGTCCCATCCTGCCCCACTTGTAGCAAAGTCCACAGGTCCCACATTCTTCTCACTAGCCATCAGAACCCATGGTCTTTGACACGAAAAGTGAACTGGTTTCCCTTTCCACAGGTGCAGCTTGACTGCTTAAGTTCTTCTATGGTTTTGTTTTTTTTTGTTTCAGATTCCAGCATCTGCAGTCTTATTGGTTTTCCTTTTCAGAATCCACAGAACTGGATTTTAAACAAGTCATCCCTTATACCTGAACAATTAATAAGAGGAGGGAGAAGAATGTCAGATGAAGCACTTGTCGTTCAACCCAATTAATCCTGCAATAATTGTTTAATGCTTTAACACCAACCTGCCGAGTGCTGATCATTGTCCTAACCCTGTGGTCCTAGAGTAACTTTTACCCAGTGGTCCTAAGGAAGGGACTGGTTTCAACTGCAAAATAGTTTGTGTACTTGGGCACACCAGGTTTGTAAAATAAAACGAACGGAGTGATCACGCCAAATTTAAGACAAAAGGATAAAGCCATTTTATATTGACCAGGCAAATAAAACATGTATTTAAAAATGAAGTGAGTCTCTGATTACAACTGAGTGCTGTCTTACAGAAGGAGAAATTAGAAGGGAATGAGGGAATAATTGCTAATGGGTAGAACTGAAGCACTTGGGTCCTGGTGCATTTAAGCAATATGATGCCAATCTTTAAGGATGGAGTTACAATAACTGGTTAGAAAAAACTTGCATTCTTTAAAATTTATTTAATACCTTCTTGAGAGACTGGAGATTCAAAGCAGTAACTGATGTCAGGAAGTGCTCTATCTTGCAAACAGTTGTAATGGTTTTCTGGAAAGGGTGGTGTCAAAATCTTTCAGGAGGTACTTGTATGAGAGGGAATGATGGAATTCTGCAGAAGAAATGAAAATACAGGGATGTGCAGGTGTTGGTGTTTGTGTGATTTGATATTGTCAGTGATCCATTGGAAATTAGAAATTGATGTCTGTATCAAAAGAATCATGAGTTGTATTTAGGTGGGAAGTTTATTTTATGCCAGCACTTAGATATTTTTTTCTTAAAGTCTTGTTTGGCTTTAGCTTCTGAATTGAAAACAGTTTTTGAGCAGTGATGTGGGTTGATTGGAGCAGTGTTTGTACAGTTCCAGAAAGAGCATGTTTATAATAGATCTTGAAAGAATTGGTTCATTAGTAGCTTGAAAATGTTGCAGCTTGAAAAATGTTGTTAATTTTGATTTTGAAAGATTTACATTTGAGGTACTAAATTTTCAAAGATTAGAATCTCCATGTTTGACACCCAATTTCACTTGATTTGCATTAGATAACACTGCCCACCCCCACCCCAACTACCCTCCCTGCTATGACACTAGGACTAAGAAGGCATTGAAATAGATTGCAGAGATGGACAGAGATAGCAGAAATAGATTCTAGGTGAAATGCGAGGTAAGACATTTTAGTAGGAGAAACAAGAGCATTTAATAAAAAGGTTCTTGCCTAGAAATATTGCTGCTTTTCATTATAATGGAACTAAATTATTTTCCAATCCCTCACACCAAACTTCAGAGTTTGATAACATGTCCAGATCAATTTGCATTAATCAGAAATTTGATCAGAGTCTCAAGGCACCCTTGCTTCCCTGTTACAAATTTCATGTGTGGTGCATGGGACGATGTCATTCCCTGTGCAATGTTCCTATTGGAGCATTGCAGGAGAACTTGGACCTTGTTGTCCTGGATACACCTGGCGTTGGGCACACCTGAGATATCACGGTCTTCCCAGCACTGTGATGGGCTGGGATGCAAGTTCAATTATTTACCATCATCCTTGGGGAAATTCCCCGGTCCTCTAATGCAGCACATAGTTAACTTCCACTGGAAAAATCTGATCCCTGTTTCTGTTTCTCATCCCCCTCTTTACCACACACCCTCATCCGCCCCTCACCTAGAGTGACCTTGTGCTCTTCCTGATCCCTTTCTGCTTCTCTCTCCCCTGCGCTTTGTCAAGCAATGCTGGTTTGATTTCTTTGCTCTTGGCACAAGTGAAGTCTCGGAGTACCGAAAAACTCGGCAGTCATTGGCACCCTGCTGCTGCACCCTAAAATTGGGCCAGAATTTCTGGGCAACTGATGGCTGAAAGGATGATCATGGAGACATGGGGGTTCAAGTACCTACCAAATATTTTTGATATTAAATATAAGCAAGATTAAAGAGATAATTAAGCGTTTGTATAAGACACTGACCAGAGTATCAAATGTTGCTTTGGGCAGACCATTAGAGAAAAAAAGATATGCCATATTGGGCATACCAGTGTCACTTTAAGGTTTAGGACACTCACAGAATCAGGAAAAAGAAGGTCCTGGGGCTAAGGTAGGGAGATTTAATAGAGATGTTTAGATTTATGAATTTTTGCCTCAACTCCTGTGACCCAAGTTTGATCCTGACCTCTGATGCTCTGTATGGAGTTTACTTGTGACTGCATGGGTTTCCCCAGAGTGCTCTGGTTCCCTCCCATATCCCCAAAGACATGCTGGTTGGTAAGTTAATTGGCTATTGTAAATTGCCCCTCATGTAGATGGATAATAGGAGAAATGGGATGGAGTCGGTGGATGTGAGAGAAAATAAGTTGCGGGGCACAAAGGGGGAATGGGACTGGAGGGATTGCCCTGAGAGCTGGTATTCGTTCAATGGGCCAAACAACCTCCTCCTAGTTTGTAAGGAAATATGAGAAATACAATATGAAGGGTTTGATAGCAAATAAAGAAATGTTATTTCCTCTGGGGAACCTGGGAATTTTTTCAATTTAAAGCTGTCTCTGAGAATGAAACAAAATTGTATGAAATCTCTCTGTAGAGGGTGGTTAACACACAGAATGTTAAGTTAAGAAAATTGCGTCCTTTTCAAGGAAAGAGGATGAAACAAATCCAAAGGTCTTGGACAAAAGAGCAGGGCACTGGGTTACCTTTGGGATTGTTCTAGCAGACGGCCATCATGGGCATGATGGGCCAAATGTCCGCTTCTGTGGCCAGGGTTCCTGAACTGTGCCTGACTTTGTGATACCCAGCAACTGGTTGCAGAAGTCGGGTAGATCCTTTTGATTTCATTTTTGCTATCAGTTTAATTTACTGGTGCATTTGTGCAATATCCATGCATTTGAACATTCAATTGTGTGGTATACCTCTGTCTGAGAGCACTCCATTTGTAAAGCGATGGAGCTACTGTGTTCTCTGCTGCCTGATTCTGCTGAATGAAGGAGGATTTCAATGTTTGCTAATAGAAGCAAGATTATTTAACAAATGGTGACATTTCAGGTTCAATGAAATGGAACAATATGTCAAAACACTGACTTTTTCTGCAGGTTTGCAGTGAATTTCTGTCCAGTTGCAGTATGTGCTTCACAGTGGAAGAAGCTGGGATCATAAGTGCTGTGTTTGGATAATATTCTTGATTGGAATTTGTAGACAGCTTGGGATGTGAAGGCCATAACACCAATTTATATTGTGATAGATAGGAGCAGTTGAGAGAATATGGCAATATAAACCTGATTTTTTTTTTCCAAATCCATTATGCCAGGGCAGTGATAGTTCCCATGAGGTGTAGGTTTGGATAGATTCATCCTCTGCAATACCAAGACATAATTGCCTGCTGAGCTGAGTGAGATATTGGGAGGTGGATTAGTAATTCTTTGAATAAAGCATTTGAAAGGCCACTATTGGGGAGCTGTGCACAGTATTAGACTACTTTCCTGTGTGATAGTTTAATATGACAGTTTCTAATAAAATATCATATTCATTCACGTAAGGGTACATTTTATCCTTTGATGTAAAGCCCCACACACATGGCTTTCTTCTGGAGAGAGTACAGAGATTTTGTAATAGCTTGCTGTCCCTATTTAAGATCAGCAAATGCTTTTTAATGTGCCTGTAACATATCTGCCACTTAATACGACAATGCTCTCAAACTTGCGTATCAAATTTAAGAAATATTAGAAGTCCAGAAATCTTGTTTATTTAGCAGAGGATTTCTGGCTGTGGGATTTTATGGACGTGCTGCTTATTCAGGAGAGTAAGGATTACTAGCTGTATGAAATCTTTGTGGATTCAGCCAGTTAAGGAATAAATGCACAGTACTTGAAAGGTTTGCTTTTTTTGGGTTTGCTGTTATTGCCCCAAATTAGATAAGCGTCAGATTTGTGCTGACCTATTCCAGTGGCTATTTATGGGAGCAGTATTTTCAATTTGGTGGGATACAGGTTATAAACCTCATTGGGGATGTAATATGCAAATAAAAGGCTCAAAATTGAAATTAATTAGAATGTGTCACTGTGTGTGTGCGCGCATGCGTGTGCATCTGTCTGTTACAGAGAATGTACAGCAGGAAAAAAGCTAGCGTTTACACTTGCACCTCTTCACACCCTTCAGCACCTAACTGAATCAGCTCCGATCTCCTTGAGATCAGCTCTGATTGAAGATGGTTGACCTCCTGGTGACTATGTGGTATCAACAGCCTTTAGTTTTGTTCTTTCATCACAAGTAGAGACACCAAAGAAGAGAAATCCTCCTTTGGCTATTAGTTCTTTTCTCTTATATTTTTGAGGCCTGGACACCGCTGGAAAGGCCAGCATTTATTGCTCATTGCCAATTGCCCTTCAGAAGGTGGTGGTGAGCTGCCTGTTGAACTGCTGCTGGGGAGGGAGTTCCGGGATTTAAACCCAAATGTGATGAAATAATGGTATGTGTTTTGGAGGGAGATGTGTAGGGTGGTTGTGGGATTATAATCTGGACTCCTGGATAATGTTGAGCTTCTTGAGTTGTTGGTAAGCTCTCCAAGAAATGGAGAGCTTACCATCGTACTCCTGACTTGTGCTTCATAGATGGTGGCAAGGCTTTGGATTGTCAGGAGGAGAGTTGCTCACCACATGGTACCCAACCTCTGAACTACTCTTGAATCTATTGTATTTGCATGTTCATCCAGTGAATTTTTGGTCAGTGGTGACCCCCACAATGTTCATACTGGCTGAAAGCATGACAGCCAGCTGTAAATTTACTCTTCCCAACCCCCCACCTGCACCCTGATGTTCTGCTCCCAAAGCTTCAGAGGGAGTGGAATGTGCAGAGTGGAGTTGCATTGGCAGCCGTCCATTCAGCCCTTCCTGACTTCCCTTCCATCGAGGCCTTTCAAAACAAAACATTGTTCACAGAATCCACAGTAACACACCACAACTTCCAGGCTCATTTGTGGATCAAGATTCAGAACAGCAAGTTTGTCTTGTCTTCAGAGCTGTTGAGGCAAGCTTGGTTCAGTTCCACTCTACTCATCTTTTAGTGTGTTTTGTAAACTGGAGATTGAACTCTGGAGCCTGTCGTGAAAAGCCAGCTCTGGTCTCTGTTCTCCATCTAAGGCCACGGAGACCACATGGTTTACAATTCTGATCAAGCTTTTCAAAACCACAGTGATCTCGTGTTGCTCAACCTTGCTAACCTCTGTCTCCATCGTCTTCTAATTCCAGCCCCACTTATTTCTTCACCATGAGAAGCTGTGCTTTCAGCTGCCAAGGCCCTAATTTCTGAAATTTCTTTCCCTCTAGCTCTCTGTTTCTTTTAAGGTGCTGCTTAAAATCTACCACTTTGAAGCCTGCGGTCATTCTGTATCCCAGGGTCAGATTTAAGATGTTTTACTACATCAAGGGTGCTATACAAATACAAGACATCTGACAGATCCCATGCTAGTCTTCAAGATCAATTAAATTTACTAGGCAGTAGTATCAGATGTGTTACTCTGGAGCTATAGACCTATTCATAAATTCATACAGCACTTAAACAGGCCCCTTAGCCCATCGAGTCTCTGCTAACCATCTAGTTGCCATTAACACTAATCCTACAGTAATCCCATTTTATTCATTCCCATCAACTCTCCCAGATTCTACTGCTCGCTATACACCAGGAGGAATTTCGTGGCGGGGGAGGGAATGTGCAAATTCCCCACAAGCAGCACGGGAGGTCAGGATTCAACGTGGATCGCTGGAGTTGAGGCAGTGGCTCTACTAGTTGTGCCACTGAGTCCACCACCTATGGACCTGAATGTTTACTCATTGTCTGAAAAGTTTGCTTGGAATAGCAGGAGTGAAAATTGAAACACTGGTCTTTTTATTAGTGGCCAGTGAAGACGAATAGAATTCTCTGCATGCAGTGTCACAAACATTCACAGACATTGGATTTATCATTGGGCAGGGCATTAGTTCTGGGAAATATCATGGTGTGTGTGGTTTATTTAGATTGTATGGCACGGAAGCAAGCAGTTTGACCCAATCGGTTGATGCTGGCAGTTGCACATCGCTCAAACCCCCTTGTATCTTTCCTTACCTACACTATCGTTACCACTCCCTCCCTTGGGTACTTACTGAGCATCAATGCTATTTGTCTGGACCACTTGCTGTGACAAGTCCCACGTTCTCTCCACTCTCTGGGTAAAAGACATCGAACTTGCTGTTTAATTTCTTGGTGACTGCCTTGTATTGATGGCTGCTGGTTGCGCACCTGCCCACCAATGATTGAAAGATGCTGGTGTTCAGAAGGAACTGGGTGTACTTGAGCACACATCACTGGAAGTTAACACGCAGATTCAGCAAACAAGTAGAGCAGCAAATGATATATTGGTCCTGACTGAAAGACAATTTACATAGTAAAGAAGACCTACTGCAATTATATAGGTGCCTGGTGACATCACACCTGAAATATTACATAGAACATTAAACAGTACGGCATAAGAACAGGCCCTTCAGCCCATGAGGTCTGTGGCAACCTGGTACCAGATTAAACTAATCCCAACTGTCTGCACGTGGTCCATATCCCTCCATTCCCTGCCTGTTCACGCGTCTGTCTAAAAGCTGCTTAAACATCAGTATCATATCTATTTTCCTTCTCCTCAAACCCTCACCCACCCCCTTCACACTAGCAGCACATACCTGGCATCTCCCACTGTGTAAAAAGAAAAAAAGCACTACTTGCCCCTGCACATCTCCTTTAAACTTTTCCTCTCTTACTTTAAACCTGTGCCCTCTAGTATTTGACATTTCCACCCTGGGGGGAAAAGACTATCGACCCTATCCCCCTCATAATTTTATCTACTACTTCTGTCAGGTTGTCCCTCAGCCTCCGACACTTCAGGGAATGCAATCCAAGTTTGTCCAACCTCTCCATATCGCTAATGCTTTCTAATCCAGGCAGCATCCTGGAGAACCTGTTCTGCACCCTCTCCAAAGCCTCCATATCCTCCTTGTAATGCAGGGAGAACTGCACACAATGCTCCAAATGTAGCCTAAATGAAGTTTTGTGCAACATGATTTCCTGACTTATACTTGGTGCCACCACTGATAAAGGCAAGTATGTTGTCTTTACCACCCCATTTACTTGTGTTGCCACTTTCAGGGAGTGATGGACTTGCACCCCAAGATCCCTCTGTACATCCATGCTCCTCGGGGTCCTGCCACTTGCTGTATACTTTCCCCTTGCATCTGAGCTCCCAAAGTGCCACACCTCACACTTGCCCAGATGAAACTCCACCTGCTGTTTCTCTGCCCATAAAAGGTTGTGTACAGGGCTGGTTTCCCTACCCAAGGAAGAATATATTTGCAATAGCCAAATGTAATGAAGGCTCACTAGGTTGATTCTTAGAATGTGATGATTCTCCTTTTGAGGAGAGATTAAGCAGACTGCTCCCTAGAATTTAAAAGAGTGATCTCATTGAAACATACAATTTTTTTTTTACAGGGTCTGACTGTTTAGATGCATGAGTGATGTTACCCCTGGCTGGGGTGTCTAGAACCAGGGGTCTCTGTCTCAAAACAAAAGGACAGCCATACAGGAGTGAGATGGAAAACCAGTTTCTTCACCTGGAGGGTGGTAAATCTTTGAAACACTCTGCCTAGAGGGATGTGGAGACTCTGAGGAGTGATAGATTTTTGGATGTTAAGGAAAATGGAATATGGGGCTTGCGGTGCTGAAGTAAAAGATCAGCCATGATCTCACTGAATGGTGGAGCAGGTATGAGGGGCCACATGGCCTATTCCTGCTTCTACTGTCTTTGCAATGGGCACACTGTGTAGGAGGAAGCTGTCTTTGGCTGCTCGTTGTCTGAGCAGAAACAAGCCACTTTTCTTTCCTCCTGACATTTTCTTCTCTCCCTTCAGTGGGGCCTGCAGTGCTGAGTTGAAGACTATAGTGTGTGCACACACCTGCAACCAAAGACACATTTCTCTCTCTGTCAAAACCTTGCAAAATGTGAGTCTGTTCTAACACTGAATAAGTAATAAAGCACCACTATCTCCAAGCTCAGTTGCAGATCAGGCTGTAGGGGGAAAAACAAGTTTATTCTTGATTTTAAGTTGCCAAGGCAAGCCAGTCGGTTGGGTTTTGCAGGGTCAGGTATGATGGAGGTGTGACTGTGCTGACAGGCTGTCAGACTGATCCAGGAGCAATGACCTGAAAACATTAACTATTTCCATCTCCACAGATCCTACCTGAGCTGCTGAATGTTTCCAGCATTTTGTTTTATTTGAGGTGGGCTCAGTAGAGCCACAACACCAGAGACCTGGGTTCAATCCTGACCTTGGGTGCTGTTTGTGCAGAATTTACATGTTCTCCCTGTGAAAATGTGGGTTTCCCCAGCGTGATCAGATTTCTTCCCATGTCTTAAAAACGTGTGGATTGGTAGGTTAATTGGTCGCTATAAATTGGCCCCTAGGTGAATGGTCTAATCTAGGGACAGTTGAGAATGTAGCGAGACTATTTTTAAAAAAAAAAGGAATTAATGTAAGGTTGGGTGGTTGATGGTTAGCACAAATTTGATGGGCTGAAGAGCCTGTTTCCATGCTGTATCTCTTTAACTCTGCGGCTATGTATTTACAGCAGGGAGTGGTGTAGTGGAGTACATTCAGTATGGCAGGGAACTCAGTTGCCATCTTGATAAAGAATGTTTATATCATGTGAAAGTTGAATTGGAATTTATTTAGGAAAATACATCCCCCTTGTCTAATTTTCATAAAGAACTAGTTTGACCCTCAGCCATTTGAACTCTGCACACTAGGACTGAGTTTGCAAGTCTCCATTAACGCCTCTTCACTGGAAGGTTTGAAATTGTGAATTACCATTTGTTCCTTCCTACTGCTGTCTAGAGTTTCTGCACCGATGATATTTCCTCTGTTTCAAAGTATGATGAGATTCTAACCTCGAGGTGAATGTGCTTTGTCCATTTTGGATCGGTCTGCAAGGTGCTGTGAGATTTAAAGAACACAGAGCTGATAATAGGCATAACCAGAAAAGGAAGAGATGGAATCAATACAGATAAAAGTGGCCACATTTGTTTGATGGGAGAAAAGTTTCAGTGAAAGCAACTGAATAATAAATGGAAAGAGAAACTTGCAGGAAAAGGTAAAACTTTGTGTGGAAGAATGGTGAATGCAGGGGCTGTACTTTTGAAGGACTTGCATTTTATTTACATTTTGGAATGCCTCCAAACACTGCAGGCATTCAAGCAAGCACATCGAGCTCCCATACATGGCATCATAATCTTTGTTTAGTGATGTTACTTGAGGGTTAAATATTGGTTTGGCACATTAAGGCTAACTTAAAGTAAGGCCATGGGATCTTTTACATTCACCCGAGAGAGCCTTAGTTCAGCAGCTCATCTGATAAAAAACACTTCCAGCAATGTGCTACACTCCCAATCTGTACTAGAGTCTCAACACCACCTGAATCACAGGTGTGAATGAGCTATAGCTGACACCTGATAATTGTGTAGTTTCCTTCTCTGGACATGCCTCATTGCAAATTTTGGTATTAGTTTATTACTGTCACTTGTACTGAGGTACAGTGAAAAAGCTTGTCTTACAAACTGATCATACAGGTCAATTCATTACACAGTGCAGTTACATTGAGTTAGTACAGAGTGCATTGAAGTAGTACAGGTAAGAACAATAACTGTACTGAGTAAAGTGTCACAGCTACAGAGAGTGCAGTGCAATAAGGTGCAACGTCACAACAGGATAGATTATGAGGTCATAGTCCATCTCATTGTATAAGGGAACCGTTCAATAGTCTTATCACAGTGGGGTAGAAGCTGTCCTTAAGTCTGGTGGTACGTGCCCTCATGCTCCTGTATCTTCTACCTGGTGGAAGAGGAGAGAAGAGAGGATGTCCTGGGTGGGTGGGGTCTTTGATTTTGCTGGCTGCTACACCAAGACAACGAGAGGCAAAGAGAGAGTCCAAGGAGGGGAGGATGGTGTCCGTGATGCGCTGGGCTGTGTCCACAACTCTCTGCAGCTTCTTGCGGTCTTGGGCAGAGCAGTTGCCGTACCAAGCCGTGATGCATCCAGATAGGATGCTTTCTATGGTGCATTGGTAAAAGTTGGTGAGAGTCAAAGGGGACAAACCAAATTTCTTTAGCCTCCTGAGGAAGTAGAGGCGCTGGTGAGCTTTCTTGGCTGTGGCATCTACGTGATTTGACCAGGACAGGCTGTTGGTGATGTTAACTCCCAGGAACTTGAAGCTCTCAACCCTCTCGACCTCAGCACCATTGATGTAGACAGGTGCATTTACACCGTCCCCTTTCCTGAAGTCAATGACCAGCTCTTTAGTTTTGTTGACATTGAGGGAAAGGTTGTTGTCATGACACCATTCCACTAAGCTCTCTATCTCCTTCCTGTACTCCGACTCATCGCTGTTTGAGATACAGCCTACAACGGTGGTATCATCTGCAAACTTGTAGATGGAGTTAGAGCAGAATCTGGCCACACAGTCACGAGTATATAGGGAGTAGAGTAGAGGGCTGAGGATGCAGCCTTGTGGGGCACCAGTGTTGAGAATAATCATGTCGGAGGTATTGCTGCGTATCCTCACTGATTGCGGTCTGTTTGTTGGAAAGTCAAGGATCCAGTTACAGAGGAAGGTCTTGAGTCCTAGGTTTCGGAATTTGGTGACAAGCTTGCTTGAAATTATTGTATTGAAGGCAGAGCTGTAGTCAATAAACAATAGTCTAACATATGTGTCTTTACTGTCCAGATGCTCCAGAGCTGAGTGTAGGGCCAGGGAGATGGCATCCGCTGTAAACCTGTTTCGCCAATAGGCAAATTGCAATGGGTCCATATAGTATCACTATATGGTAAAATGTGTGACCTTGCCAATCCTATTTTACTAACAGTCATAAATCCTTCACTGCCCAAGTGTTGTTGTATCTCCAGAAATGTACTCCACTTGAGTGGCTGTTGCTTTGGCATTGTGGCAGTGTGGGAGACTGGGGTGTGTCTTCTCCCTTCATTGACTCTGCTTACATGGGAATTCCCATTGACTGTCACAGTGAAGCTACGATTGAATCAGACACTGAATAGAATAGAGTTAGTGTATCTTGCAGCTCAATGTGCATGCTGTGTAACTGCTAGTTCAGTAGTTATGAGCAAAGTGTTGAGCAGTCATTTGACAATCACCAAAGAGTATGTGGCAGTTGGGACCTTCTCTGAACGAAAAAAAGATGAGGAATAAACATATAAATTCAATTTGGAGACTTATTGAGGCACCCATGGACTTGGTTGCCAATTAATGAAACAGCTGTGTTTTTCTGAATGTATTGAACTTTCTGCTGGCTCAGAGGATAAAATGGAATTTCAAAGTTATTTTAAATATTTGCTATTCATTCTGCCTTTCAAATTAAGGAGCCAAATTAATTAATGACAGGATTGTGTGAAGAAGCGTTGACATACTGAAATACTGAATCAGCAGAGTAGTGTGGAGACCTACCAACACACAACACATGCACGTAACTGGTTCTCTCTGACGGCCTTGGATGGGTTGTTTATCATTCCTGGGATGTGGGTATTGCTGACTACACCAGTTATAGTGTGTCCCTGTTGCTTTTGGGAAGGTGGTGTGAGAACAATGAGCCATTTTGGGGGTACCACATTGTTAAGGACCTGGAGTTGTGTGTGGATCAGCATGATTCAGGATGGCAAATTTGCATCCTCAAAGAACACAAGGACTTTGATGCGAGGACTTTGACAGTTCAGTAGCTTTATGGTCACCGTGATCAGTATCAGCATTTTTCTAGGTGTGTTTAATTAACTGAAATGTCCATTGTGGGATTTGAATTCACATCCCCAGATTACCAGTCTAGGACCCTGGGTAACAGTTCTGTTTGCTGGAAGGGGAGCAGGATGAGAACAGTGCAATTGCCACGGTTTATCCTGATGCACTGGGTTGTATGTCTGTGGGCCTCTGACGTCTACAGCAAGCAGTACTAGTGAGTCTGCCTGGAAGAGATGATTGTGCTGTGGGTTTTGTGGTTGGAGCATGACGACAGAAAATTTATGTGCATAATTAGCATGATTCAAATGCAAATTTGCAGCTGTGGCCTAAAGGAAGTTCATGAGAGGGAGGGTTTAGTGCAGTGTAACATAATGAGGGATTCTGAATGTCCGAGTCTGCAGCCTTTATTAGCATGTCTGTACCAGTGAAAGGGTGTTTCCATGGAATTTCCAACATGTCCTGTGATGCAATATTCTGCATTCAAATTTAGCCAGATTACGCACTCGAGTCCTGGAGTAGGGATTGAAGCCTTTTCTTCTGCCTCAGGAGTGGTGGGACCATCAAAAGATGAGCTGTCAGGAAACACTAAAGAGTTTAGCAGGGGCAAGAAAACTGAGGGAGCCATGATTCTGTAATGGCTCCTATGTCTGAAGTCTTGTTGATGATTGTAGGAATTGAAGAGAACTCTGGACATCCAGTGTGCTGTGTTTTGAAGTTCTGATCAATAAGGTTGAACAGGGTGGGTCTTGATTTTGACACTGAAAAGGAACATGTTACTACAGCTAACTTTCCAAGTGCCTGTTTAATCTTAGTAATTGTTGTGGTGACTGATCTGGCCACATTCAAAAAATTTGTTGGAAAAGTTATTCTGACTTGATGCTATCTTTCCAGGTTAGCTGCAATCTCTTTCAAAAATGACTTTTGTGCAACTGTTGTACAAGAAAGTCAGTTCACTGGAACTGGTGCTCCCTTTGAGAGAGGATTTACACCCAGTGGAGTGACAGTGGGCAGACCACTGGCACAGGTGATTCCAGAAATTGTCCTGGGTTTTTGTCATTGGCAGCAACCCACCTGGAATTTTTTTGTCCGATCACTTCCTTCAAGACAAAATTATAAAAGTTGCCATATCTTAAGGCAGTGAGTATGGTCATTCCCAAATTAGTAGCATAACTGGAGATGCCAGAGACCACAGATTTTGGAATCTGGAGCAACAAATAATCTGCTGGAGGAACTCAGCAGGTCGAGCAGCATTAGTGGGGTGGGGGGAGAAACTACCCAAAACATCATCAGTTCCTCCCCCACCCTCAAACATATGCTGCTCAACCCATTGAATTCCTCCAGCAGATTATGCTACTAAGAACAAACAACTATTTGGTTTATAGTGAACATGTCCTAACTCAAGATTCCATTAGGTCATTTGGAATTGATGTCTAAAATGACAATTAATGAATTTCAAAACTATGGGATGTGGAGAAGTGAAGTCTTCAGTTTTTATCTTGAATGCACATCTGTTTTATTTATTACATAATTAGTTAAATTGTAATATTAAATCCTTGTCTGTGGATGAGGATCTCTTCAAGTATTACTGCACCCAGGGGAAGGGTTCGTACATATTCCTGAACTTGTTTAAAAAAAAATGTCCTGAAGTACAACTGTTCACTAATTACAGGGAATGTTTTTTTTATCAATCTCCTTCATTAAAAAAATAATAGGTCAATAAATTACAAGATACAGAAAAAAAAAAGTCTGATATGAGAGGCGGAAATGTAATGATTCCAGGCACTGCAGCTTTTATTTTAAAGTGGATTTCATATACTTGCAGAATGATATGGCACAGGAGGAGGCTGTTCAGCCCATCGTGCCTGTGTTAGCTCTTAAGAACAACCCAATTATTTCTACTCCCCTGCCTTTACCTCTTATAGCCCACAGTATTCCCTGCTCAAGTATATACACAGTTCTCTTTTGAAAGTTGCTGTTGTATGCATTCACCACCCTTTGAGGCAATGTGTTCACCACCCTTTGAGGCAATGCATTCCAGATCACAACCACTGGCTGTGTAAACACGTTCTTTCATTTAGGCCCGGCACTTTAATCTAATCTAGCCCCATGTAATGAGATGAGTCTTTCCACTCTACTGGTTCTAAGAGCTCTGCATTGTCATTGTAACTGGCCCAGGGCTTTCTAAGTGGCAATCTTAAAATTTTGACCGTTCCACAGGCAACATTTCGCTATCTCCTGCTCCCCCCCCCACCCCACCCCCCCCCAACCTAGAGCTGCTCTGTATTCATGTCTGAGGGTTAACAAATAATGCAAGCTATTTGTGAAGTGTACCCAAGCTGAAAATGTTCCTCTCCACTATAATCCATATCCATCGCATCTACATTGGGGAAATCGCTTTGCAAAATGCCTCCATAAGAATACCTCTAAGATTTTGATCACTTGCCATCTTAATAATCTGCCACCTTCCACTCTGCTCTCCATGTCTTTAGCTTTTGATGTTGCTCCAGTGTTGCTGAACAGGACAGCACCTCACTTTCCAGTTTAAAAATCTAACACCTTGACCATTGCCCTTGAGTTTTGTAGACACCAGCTGTTGACAATGAGTGTGCTATTGGCATTTAGACCTATCTTGTTTCCCTGCTTCTTCCTTTACCACCTCCTCCTTTTCCTCCTGTTTCTACATCCTTTTGTCATCTCCCCTGCCCTCTCTTCACCAAAGGCCTTGGATTCTTGTATGGAGAGTTTCTTTGTTCTGAAGAATTATGGCCTCTTAGTGAACCAAAAGCTACCATGGTGCACTACTCCACAAATTGTCTTCTGACTGGGCAACTTTTAGACACTAGGAATTTCACCAGAGATCAATTTCAGTTTAATTTGTTTGATAAAATGGCCAATTACTTGTTTAGAACTGGTATGTACTTTCCGCTGTGTAGATTACCCAAGTTAAAATAAGATCTTTTAGTCGCATGTACATCAAAACACACAGTGAAAGGCATCTTTTGCGTAGTGTTCTGGGAGCAGCCTGCAAGTGTTGCCACGCTTCCGGCGCCAACTTCCTAACCTGTACATCTTTGGAATGTGGGAGGAAACTGGAGCACCCAGAGGAAACCCATGCAGTCATGGGGAGAACGTACAAACTCCTTACAGACAGTGGCCAGAATTGAACCTGGGTCGCTGGCGCTGTAATAGCATCATGCTAACTGCTACACTACCACGCCTGCCCACATGTAAGCCATTGTGACCGATGCTCCTTTTGTGTACAGCAAAGGCCCCCAGAAAAGCTAGTGAGGCAGAGGGCAGCTGAACCATTGCTTTGGTTTACCTGACTCAGCTGCTGTGTTCCAGGGAAGAGCCCAGGTGGTAAGGCAAGCCCCTGTGCCATGATTGCTGCTATCTTTCAATCCTGTTGTGCAAAGCTTAACATTTAGAGCCATGCTTGAGTGGGTGGCAAACATGACAGTCTGGAAATAATGGCAGGGTGTAAAACACTTTGAGTTATCATCTTGAAGCTCTGACTGCCAAATGTATGGAAATTTATTGTGGGCTTAAGTTGTGTGGAGAGTCTGAATCAAGAAGGAACGAGTGTGAGGATTTGGTGGGTTAATAGTTCATTTATTGGGCTTGTATTCGTCCCACCATGACAATGGAAGGATTGAGATTCATTGAAACAGAATCTACAATAAAGAGTACACACTTACAATGGTTGCTATGAAAACCATGTGATTGTCATTTTTTAAAAAAACCATGTGGTTTGCAGATGTTGATCAATAAATAAGATTTGCCATTGGTGCCTGATCTAGCCTACAGGTGACTCCTGACCCACTGATGAAGTTGAATCCTCTGCTCTCTTCTCCCTGCTGAATGGCCTAGCAAGGCATTAGTTCAGGGGTATAGGGATGAGCAGTAAATGCTGGCCAATGATGCAGACATTCCAAAGAAATACCCTGCCTCAATTCTTCTCGCAATGTCCCATCTGGTGCTTCAGGCTTTAGCTTGGATATAGGGTAAACTAAACCAAAAACAAAATGCTGCCATTGGTGGAACTCTGAACTAAAAGCAAAGTGCTGGAAGTCAGCATCAGTGGAGGGGAAATGGAGTTAATGTTTCAGTTTGAAGACCTATAGTTTTTTAGCAAAATTTTGTTCAAGTCAGATAACCGATTTGTAGTAGTGCAGATGCTGGGGTTGCAGAGTAATGCGTACTCCTGCAACCTGGGTTCAATCCTGACTTCCGGTGGTGTTTGTACAGAGTCTACACATTCTCCCTATGACTGCATGGGTTTCCTCCAGGTGCTCTGCTTTCCTCCCACATTGCAAAGACGGGTGGGTTAATCGGCCACTAAATTGCTGCTGGTGTGTAGGCGAATGACAGATTGTGGGGGGAGTTGATGCAAGTGTGGGGGGAAATAAAATGGGATCTGTAAATGGGTACTTGATGGTTGTCATGGATTCAGTGGGCCGAAGAAACTGTGTCTGTGCTGCGTGACTCCATATCCAGGGCAATATTATCTATGGCATCACCTGTCTTCCACGATGTGACACTTTTATGTACATTTTCATGTGGTCTTTATGACTTTGTGCGGGAAGTTTAGTGTGTGGAGAATGCATGAAATCTCACAGGAGAAGTAAATCTGTATTTATTCAAAGTTTTGCTAGCTTACCCTTCATCCCCAAAGGACTTTTTTATTGCAAGTGAATGTTCCTTCCCTCCCCCAGGTGTGTCTGCATTGTGTGCTGGTTCTGCTCCTGTTTATCTCTGTTCTGGGAGGCACCACCTTCCCTTTCAGCAATCAGAGACTGATGGAACTGCTTCATTTGTTTTGCTGTGTTGGGTTTCTCTTGGAGAGCAGTGTTAAGTTGTTTTATTAGAAGAAGACAGTCTAGTGTGATAAAATTATTGCTCATTAGAGCTGGAATTGTGGGGAGAAATTATCTTTGGGCTTTTCATTCAAGAAATGATTTTAAATAGGCATGTAAAATTACTTATTTTGTAGCAGATTGTGATCCTGATGTCTGCTCGTGTTCACCATTTAGAGTTGGAATATGGACAGAATGATTGCCGTTTATCAATGCTGCCTTGGTTTTTCCTTCCAGAGCGGTGTTGCGATCGGTCTGAATGATGTCTTTTATGTTGCTCTCAACCCGTGTGTTGAACTGATGTATGGTTTGCTTGGAGGGTCCAGTAGAGCTCAGAGGTGGCATTAGAACAATCTGCTCGCAGCCTGTGCTGATCTCTACAGTGAGCTGGCAGACACATGTTCTCGCTCCCTGAGCTGGTTTCTTTAGTTTGGGCATTGTGCTGGATGGAGATGTTTTGTTCATTCACTGTTGGTTCCTATTTGACTGTTCCTGTAAACGTTAATCGTGGTCCCACTACAGATGTTCCCTGCATGTCTCATTGTGATTGGCATCTAGGTGAAGTTGACCGTTGCTAGGTTCTCCTAGGGAGGCGAGAGTCTTTTCTCATTGGTATCCCCCAACATCAGAATTAAACACTTGTCAACATCGTTGTCAAGTGAGGGAGATATCTGCATCGGAATCACCTTCTGGATTTTGCTTCAGAATTCATGCTTTACCTCAGATCCACCAAACAACACTCAACAAGAGTCATTGACCTGGGATTAATTTAAATTGACACAATTTTTCTTTTCATTGATGCTGCCTGGCCTGTTGAGTATTTTGAACACTTACTCTAGTTTTCTGGTAACTGCAGTATGCAGCACATCAATGGGCCCTTCAGCCCATCACACCTATACTCGCCATCAATTACCCATCCACACGATTCCCATTTACCAGCAGTTGGTCTGTAGCCTTTTTGTGCCTTGGCCACTTGATGCTGATCTAGATGCTTAAATATGAGAGACTTGCCTCCACCACCCCCCTCAGGCAGTGCATTCCAGATTCTAACCACCATCTGATAGAAAAAATTCTTATTCTGATCCCCTCTAAACCTCTTTTCCCATACCTAAAAGCTTTGACCTCTTTATTTTATGAGGAAAAGTTTCCTCTTATCTGGCCTGCATATGCCCTTCAAAATCGGGCAGCCTGAGAGAAGTGTATAAAATTATGAGAGGCATAGATAGTGGAAATATCAAATATGAGAAGACATAGATTTAAAGTGAGAGCGGAAAAGTTTGAAGAAGACTTGCAGGGCAAGATTTTTTAAGAGTGGTAGGTACTTGGAACGCACTGCCAGGAGAAGTGGAAGCAGATACAATAGCAAAGTTTGTGGCACTTAGGCACATGAACAGGCAGGGAATAGAGGGATATAGACCATGTGTCGGCAGGTGGGATTAGTTTAAATTGACACCATGGTTGGCACAGACATTGTGGGCCAAAGAGCCTGCTCCATGTTGTGCTGTATTGTCAGCCTCTTCTGCTCTAAGAAAAACAAAGCCAGCATATCCATTCTCTCCTCATAACTGAAGCACTCCATCCCAGTCAACATGCTGGTAAATCTCTACACCCTCTCCAATGCAAACACATCCTCCCTGTGGTGTGGTGACCAGAACTGTGCACAGTACTCCAGCTGTGATCTAACCAACACTTTGTGAAGCTGTACCATAACCTCCTTACTCCATATTTTGTGCCATGGCTAATGAACGCTAGTATCCTACACACCACCTTCACCACTTTATCTACTGATGCTACCACCTTCAGGGATCCACGGATTATACACTGAGGTTCCTCTCTTCCTCAGTCCTCCCTGTATGCCTGCCAGCTATTCTGTCTGTCCCACCGACCTTATTAGTACCTGCCCCCCCCCCCCCAAAGTGCATCATTTCACACTTAAGATTAAACTCCATCTGCCATAGCTTTGCCCATTTTATCATCTGATCAATATCTTCCTGTGACCTAAGACTATCCTCCTCTCTTTCAACTACATCATCACCAATTATTGTGTAATCTGGAAATTTGTTAATCATACCTGTACATTCATATCCAAATTGTTAATGTATGTAACAACACTAAGGGTCCAACACTAATCCCTGTGATATGCCACGATCACAGGCTTCCAATCACAAAAACAACCCTCTGCCATTGCTCTGTCTTCTATCACCAAGTTCATTGTAGATCCAATTTGCCATCTTGCCTTGAATCCCCTGGGCACCATCCTTTTGGACCAATGTCCCATATGCAGCCATGTCACAGGCCTTGTGGAAATCCTCATAGACTGCATCAACTGCACTACCCTTGTGCACACATTTTGTTATCAAAAATTCAAGCATTAGTTTGAGAGGATCCTCCCCCAACAAAGCCATGCTGACCATCTTTGATTAATCCTTGCCTTTCCAAGTGTAGATTAATCATAACACTCATGACTTTTTCTGATTAACTTTCCTGTCACTGACATTAGACTTGCAGGCCTATAGTTACCAGGCTTATCCCTTCTGCCCTTCTTGAATCAAGGTACCACATTCGGTGTCCTCCAGTCAGCTGGCACTTTGTGTCTATGAAGATTTAAAAATCTCTCAGGGCCCCAGCAATCTTCTCCCTTGCTTCCCATAGGATACATCTCACCAGGCCCTGGGGATTTCTCCAGCTTTCAGCCTGTTGAGATATCCAATACCTCCCATTTTTTTAATGCTAACATGTTCTAGAACTTCACCGTCTCCTTCCCTGAATTCTCCAGCTACATTATCCTTAAATGAACACGTCTTTATATTCATTAAGACATCACCTATGTCCTCTGGCTCCACCCACAGATTGCCACTTTCATCCTTAATGGGCCTTCGTTACCCTCTTTCCCTTAAATATATATATAAAAAAAAGCATTGTGATTTTCCTTGATCGTGCCTACCACTGATATTTCCTCCCCCCACTTTGCTCTCCTGTTTTTTAAGTGCTTTCCTCTACATTTTCTCTACTCTTGAAGCGTCTCCCTGTTTGCAGTTCCCTATACCTGTTGTATCCTATTTTACTTTATCTGGCTCTTGACATCCAGGGTTTCCTTGACTTGCTGTCATTTCCCTTCACCCTGTATCAGGAACACTTTGGCCTTGAATTCCCTGTGTTTCTCACTTAAATGCTTCCCACTTGTCACTTGTACTGATCTGAATGTAGTTACTCCCAGTCTATATTTACTAGTCCCGTTCTCTCTCTCTTTCCCCCCCCCCCCCCAAAAAAAAACCCAACCATCCCACCAAATGTTGACCTAAGTATGGTCCATCTTCTCTAAGTTCCAGCGTAAAGGACAAGGTAAACTTGCAGCAAACAGATACTACCTTGCACAAAGAATGCAGACAGGGTATTTTTAACAATTTGTTTACGGGAGTGGTTGTGAATCTCTCATCACTTTCCAATGACATCAGATTTTCAGGAAGACTGATAATTGAACTTATTCACCAGTGCCTGAGGTTACATTGATAACAAGCAAAGGTGGGCAAAATTGTAAATATTGCTGAATATCAGTCCCTCGCGGCTTCTAAAGGTTTATAAATATGCTGAGGTAAGTGTAGCACCACATACATTGTCACAAGGATCCAAATACCAGTGATCATCTCCTTTCACCCTCTCTGGATATTTGCACTGATTTTCATTTTGTGGATAGGAGTGAAGTAGAAAGTAGATTGTGATGGCCCAGCACACTGTCCATTTACCCATAGAATCCAGGCACGTACTGAGGTCAAACTGTAAACAACAGGTGCAGTGGACTCTGGTAAATTGGAAGAGGTTTGGAGAGGTGGCCAAAAGCACTTGATCCTGAATGTGCTAATAACTGGGGTTTAGGGAAGTGATTGCTGGAATATGATGGCTGAGAACCCACCCACTTGTGGTGGAGGAGTGAGTGTGGTACTCCACATACAAGGACCATGGCAAATTCCTGGGATGAAGGGTTGGGTAAAATTGTGTGGAGTTGGGTGGAACAAGGCTGTGAGTCAATAGAAAGAGGCAGAGATAAGGATTTCAATCTGATACAGGAGAAATGAACCAATGCAAATGGGAACTTTGAAGAATGTGTGTATGATGGGTTGGCAGAGCTCTGATGTGTGTATGATGAGTGTTGGATGAAGTATGTGTTCCCGTTCCTGCGTAAACCTCTTTCTGATTTAGTTTGGCACAAGATGGACTTGGGAGGGCAGCTTTAAGGTTGCCTCAGTTTTCACTAAGGCTCATAGAGTTTGAGAGTTGAAAACAGTGCTATATTGGGCAGTTTCAGTGCAAATTAGGCAATTGTTCAGCACAATTTGCCAACTAAATTGAAAAGTGCACAACAAGGGTCCACAAACACGTGCTGTGGCGAGGGCAGTGTGGATGGGCCCAACTCTACACGAGGTCCTTCTAATTATGGCACAAAATGAAATAGAAGACTGTTGGAATTGGCAGTAGTGAGTCAATCTCACTCAGCGTCAAATATAAACAAAAGGCAAAATCTCCGGACATGTTGCTTCCATTTAATCCACTTCCGATATTCAGTTTGATCAAATGTAGCTTAAAATATGGTTTTGGCCCTCATCCCACCAATTGCTATTAGAATAAATGCAACTCTTTAATTTGAGCGTGCAATGAATTGGAAAGTCACGAATTCTTGATAAGAAGGTATAGTTATTCATTGCTTTGTACTGCATTTTGAATTGCCAACTTGCTTTGTGCCCTGGATCCTGAGCCCCTAGATTGGGTTTAAAGTAGTTTTGTGCATCTCCGCATAATCCTAAATAATGAGTGCAGTGCAGAGAACCCATTTGTAAAGTCTTTCTGTGCGGTTGGGACCTGCAATATGTTTGCCAGCTCAACAGTGCAGAGATAATTCTGTAGCTCCACTCCATTAATCTGTCTCTTCACAATGTTCTCTTGGGTGTAACCCTCTGAGAGAAACAGATTTGAAAATTTACAACAGTGAGCCTAGTAAAGAAAGGGATAATAATTAAAGAAAGATTTCTTTGAAATGTAAATGAAGGCAGTTTCTAATGTGGGTGTGATAATTGCAGGGCAGGCAGCTGGTGTGGGTCAGGTGTGGCGCATCCTATGAGGTAATCCCATCAAGATGAAACCAGTCCTGGGACAGGCTCTGACATGTGGGACCCGGAGGAGCCACACCCTCTGTGGTGCTGGATTGCAGGCTGAGGTGATTCAGAGAAACAAAGACTCATTCATTTTCCCTTTCTTAACCTCAGGACTAACCAATGCACTTTACAGCTAAAGGTACTCTTACAGTATGGTCCCCTTCTATGTTATAGGAAATGAGATAGTCAGTTTGTGCTCAGCAAAATCCCACTAGCATCAGTGTGGTGATGACCAGAAGATCCCAATTGAGGAATAAATGTGGGCTTGCACACTGTGGAGAACTGCTCTACTCTTTTGAAATTGTGCCTGGGATATTTTGCATCCAGGACAAGCAGCTTTAGTTTAAGCTCCCATTTTGCTGAAAGATAGTTCTGGTAGAACACTCCTCCCTAGTACTTCACCAGAGTGACGGCCTGGATTTGACTGCTCAGGTTTAAGGAGTGGGGGTTGAGCCTGTGCCCCTTGACGAAGGACAAAAGGGTGCTATCATCTGGTGAGGGTGTAGTGGGAGAGAGGAGCTGTATCAGTCACTGGGCATTTTCATGGTTTAGACTGTTCGTAAGTTTTGCATTAGCTCAACCCCTGCTCATTTGCCTATGCTAGGTGTAGAATTACACTTTGTAGTATGTAGTCCAGAGGCTGTTCTGAGTTTCTTCTGTGAGTGCTTGCCTCCATTCCTGTTCAAACATGTCTAAGATATGCAATTATTCTGCTTACTGAGGACACAATTTTGATATCCTCCTTGACAAATTGATGAATTTGGTTTTATTCAGTTGAAGCGACAGATAGGCTACTTATCCAACTGTTTTGTACTTACTCCAACATCTTAATTGCTGGGAAGTTATTAATTCATGTTTGTGATGTGGGTTTTTCCCCAGGCTGCACTGGGTTGAGAACTATACTGCACATAACCCTCTGTGTAGTGACTTGTAGCACAACGAAGCGCTTTCTAAAGAAATCCAGTGAAATTCAAGCAGTGTTTGAAATAAAGTTTATAACAGTATATAGCACGGCATACCTCTCCATCCTGACCAACCCAGTACCCATTACACTAATTCCATTACCAGCACTTGGTCCTATGACTTGGCAATTCAAGTGCTTATCTAGATACTTAAGTTGAGAGTACCTGCTTCCAACCACCCTCACTGGCGAATTTTTCCCTGATTCTTCTTTCCATCTTGCACTAAATCTGTCTGCTAATTTTGACACCACTTTTAGGGTAGATAGTAGGGAACATTTCCCCCATATCTATGCCCCTCATAATTAGGTTCCCCCCTCAGTTTCCTACACTTGGAGGAAAATAAAGCCAGTTTCTCCTTGGTAAAACATTCCATCCCAGGCAATAGCCCAGTGAACCTCCTCTGCACCCTTTCCTGTACAATCGTGTCCAAAGCTGTACATCCGTATACTTATGTAGCCTCGGTAATTAAGACAATGTGATGTTAAAATGTATAATGCTGGAAATGCGTATTAAGCCAAGCAGCATCTGTGGAGAAAGTTAACATTTTATGATAGTGATCTTTCCTAACTGCATAAAGTTAGAGAGAAAGTGTTCTAAGATTGAAAAGCAAGAGGGGAAGGTCTGTGATGTGGGGGAAGGTAAGAATGATCAAACAAAAGATGATGAGGAATAATGAACTAATTAACAAACAATGCAACAGAAGGTGGTGCAGTTGGGGGATAAAAAGGATCCATTGTCACCACTGGTGTCATAGATGAGCAGTCTCAAGTTGTTGAACTTCCACATTTTGTCCTGAAGTTTGCAAAGATAAAATGTGGGGCTTGGTAGCCTGCAATTAGCAGAACTCTGCTGTGGGCCTGTGCATCTGTGTTGCACCTTACGGCAACGGTGTAGAAGATTGTATGGCAGTCTTTGGGGAAAAAAGCAAGCTACTTTCCTAAATGCCTTAAATGATATTTATTGTTCAACCGATATCTCTAAAGTAGCGGTTAGTGTAACGCCATTACAGCACCAGCGACCTGAGTTCAATTCTGGCTGCTGTCTGTAAAGAGTTTGTACGTTCTCCCTGTGACTGCGTGGGTTTTCTCCAGGTGCTCCGGTTTCCTCCTACATTCCAATGATGTACGTGTTAGGAGTTGTGGGCATGCTATGTTGGTGCTGGAAGCGTGGCGACATTTGCAGGCTGCCCCCAGTACACTCTATGCAAAAGACACATTTCACTGTGTTTCACTGGACATGTGACTAATAAAGATACCTTATAAACCAGAATGTTGGGTTATTCATAGTTTCGAATTTTTGGGACCTTTAACAATACGTTGGCATGTTTCCTACATCACACATGGCTACAGGTCAAAAGTACTTTATCAGTGGTAAAACTCTGAGATGCCCTAAGGTGGTGAAAGATGCTACATGAATGCAGGTTTCTTTTTCTTTGTAAGCAGTGTGAAGCTTGGGGATCCTGCAGTTGAAATCAGTAATTCCACTGCCAAAAAGTTAGTGGGGAAATTTATGGAATATTGTGAAAACCCAACTGATTCACTATTCCAGAAGGTGAATCTGCCCACCCTGGGCTGCATGCAACATGGGCTACTGTTTTCAATTCTTCATTTTCTCTGAAGTATCCTAGATTATTAGGATAGTCAGGAACAGACAATATCATAAAATAGTCTCTACATTGAAGAAAGTTAATTCACTGGCAGAAATAACTTGCTAGTATTGAAATCTAATGAGGTGTTTCCCTCAAGGACCTCTTTACAAGACACTGGTGAAGCTATTGGATATTTTTCAATCTGCATAAACCCAGAAGTAAATAGAAATATAAAGCAATCCGCACAATAAAATTAGGTTAATTTTCTTGTACGTAAATGAGCAGGTGCCTTAAATCTGTATTCAGTGTAAGTGCAGGATGGAAATATCCAACATAGCAACAGTTAATCTCGGGAAGGGAGAAGAATTGATGGCTGCCATTGGCTGTTGTACCTGGACGGGGAAAGGCAACACTTTGTGGAACTGCACTGGGTGTGCCAGTCCCAGTTTGTTCTTAAAGTTTGGAGTGGACATTGAATCCAGTCCTCCTTGGGAAGCCTATCTGATCTATGCCAGTGTCAAATAGATGGTAATTAAGAAAATCGTGCATTGTGGTTGCTCTCAGTCAGGCTCTGACATGAGCAAGTGTTTTAGTAATGAAGATGTCTTTACTCCCTATACAACCTGGATCATGTCTATTCCTCCCACTGGACTAGAGGAGGGTGGTGCTCTAACGATCAATGTCTCCTGAATTATTGCAGCAATGTGTCCCAATGTTACCTGCTAAACTGCAGTGCAAAATAAGGAAAACATTTGTTACCAAACAAGGATTGTTTGAATGATCTACCAACACTTTAGGGAGGTGAATTTGTTTGAGAGATGGCTTCACTGAGAAAACCTAGGAACACGAGTAAAGCATTTAGCTGCTATTCAGTGAGATTGGAGCTGAACGATTCCATATTCCTAATACCATTTGTTAACTAAAACCTATTAATTTCAGATATAAAATTAACGGTCGACCTAGTGTCAACAATCCATTGGCCCTCCATTTATTTCAAGGTTAATTATTGCCACTTAGATTAAGCACAGATTTTAGGCAACACATTTCTGCACAAGCCATCTAAATTTATTCCGCTTTTAGCATCCCCTTAATTCTGTATTTATTGCTGGGTTGTTACAGATAAAAAAAGAATCTAGTGGCTCCTCCAGTATCTCGTACATAGGGCCTGAAGGACAATATGTCTTCAATTTCAATACTAGTTTGTGGATGAGGCACACATTTCTGCCACTCCTTGTGTGTAGAAATGTTTCCCTAATGTCTGGCTTTTTTTTTAAATTTGAAGTGCCCTAGTTTGAGACTGCACAGAAACATTTGCTTTTTCATCTGTTCTCTGTTTCGCTGGAAAATTTACAGCTAATCACACCTTAAGCTTATACGTTCCATAGAATGCAAACATAGTGTCTGTATGCAATGTCTCCTTACAAATGAGTCCTTCCAGTAAATGTAAGCTGCACTCCCTCTGAGGCCAATATCATTCTTATGGGGTGGTGCTCAAAACTGCTCATAGTGCTCCAGGTGTGGTCTAACCAGGAGTAGGTATAGTTACAGCACGAGTTCTATTCCTTTGCACTCCAGTCCTGTAGATAGAAAGATGAGCATTACATTTCTGATCATTTTCTGCTTCTGCCCTTGATATTATAGTGATCTCAGTACCTGGACGCCTGAGATGACTTTAGATCTTTGCATTTCCCCATTTAGAAAATACTCTGCTTTATTCATATTAGGCCCAAAGTTGGTGACCATACACTTGGTTACCGTTGATAGATAGATAAATATATACACATTTGCTGAAGTTTATCCATTCATAATCTATTAATATTTCTTTGTAAGTTGATACTTCCTACTTATGTCGTGTATGTACTGTCAGGAGACTTCTTTATATATCCCACCCTTCAATAAATACAGTGAATAGTACTACAACACATCTTTTAGACAACACTGGTCACACACTGCCAATTTGAGTACCAGCCCATTAGCTACTCCCCCATCTCCTATAGCTCAACCAATTTCCAAACAGCCAATATTTTCCTCTTCCAAGAGTTTCAACTTTAATTCTCTTTGAGGGACATGTAAAGGAACATAGTAGAGATTAGGTTTTGATGGGATAGATAATGTCAGAGAAGATGCAATGAGTTCTAATAGACAAAATCCCCTTGTTTCTTGCCTTAGGCTTGTGTACTGAGCTTCAAGTCTATACGCCCAGTCAACAGTTGAATCTCTTGTTAAACCCTTTATGATAAACCCTTCATATCCAGCTGGACAGACCATTAATGTAATAAAATCCAAATGCCAGTGTGGTTTTCACAATAAATGTTCTGAGCCCCTTGGTGAGTGTGTTAGAGGACACTGGGCTGAAAAGCATTGTCATTTGACTGTGAATCATGAGAATCTGAGCTGGCATCTGGATTAAGATTTAGTGGCCAAAGTCCAATAGTTCTGCTTGGACTTTCATTGTTGCATCAGCTGTATTTGGACATCCTGTTACATTCTTATCAATTTGAAATGTTCTTTGCTGCCATTTTCTTTCACCAAAGGCCCAAAGCCCTTTTAATTGGCTAATGGGCTATCCATCATCTCAATGGCCACTGTGGTTTCATTTTAGTTGGATGTTGGGTGTCATTGAGTTTGGTTTGATTTGTGCTTGTTGCTATTGGTCCCCCAGCTTCTTGGTATGTGATCACAGAGAATTTTCAAAAGCAGTTGAAGGTATCACATCAAAGGTTATCACACAGTGAGTCAAAGTGTAGGAGCAAGTGTACTGGAGTGCATTTGAAAATTGGCTGGCATCGTTGGAAACGGTAGTTGTAAATGTTTTTCTGGTCAGCAACATGTAACGGAGTGCTATGGGATCAGTGCCACAGCCTCAACTTTTTATGACTTGTATAAATGACTTGGATGAAGGTATTAAAAGTACCGTTGCTAAATTTAATGACGCAAAGACAGATAGGAAAGTAAGTTGTAAAGAGGACATAAGGTGGCTACAAAGGGATGTGGATGGGCTAAGTGAGTGGGCAAAGAGCTGACAAATGGACTGTAATATGGGAAGGTGTAAAATTGTCTATTTTGGCAGGAAAACTATTAAAGCATTATGTAAATGGTGAGAGATTGTAGAGGTCTGAGATGTGAAGGAATCTTGGTGTCATAGTACACCATTCACAAAAGGCAAGTATACAGGTTGAACAAGAGGAAAACCAATAAGGTTATCACTTATTGTGAGGGGAACAGAACATAAAAGTAAGGGAGGTTATGCTTCAGTTATGTAGGGCATTGTTTAGACCACATCTGGAGTACTGTGTACAATTGGTCTGCTTGCTTGAAGGACAGTAATGCTTTAGAAACAGATCAGAGATTTACTAGACTAATCGCAGGAATGGGCAGGTTGTGTTGAGGAAAGGCTGAACAGGCTAGACTTATATGTGCTGGAGTTCGGAAGAGGTGAAAGGTAACTTGATTGAGACCTCTTGAGGGGTCTTCACAGGGTGGATGTGGAAAGGATGTTTCTTGTGGGAGAATCTCGAGCTAAAGGTCACTCTTTAAAAATAAGAAGTCGACTATTTAAGATGGAGAGGTGAAATATTTTCTCTCAAGTTGACTATGGAGCTCTTCAAAGGGCAGTAGAAGCAGAGTCTTTGAATACTTCGAAGGCAGAAGCTGATAGATTCTTGATATTCAAGGAGGTGAAAGATTGCTGCCAGGAGGCAAGAATGCAGAGTTGAGGTTGCTGTCAGATCAACTGTGACCTCATTAAATGGAGGAGAGGCCTGAGGGGCTGAATGGCCTACTCCTGCTCCTAATTGTATTTATAAATGACAGGAGTGATACAGGGAGGACATTACAAATGTCCCACATGTTGAAAATGCTTTTCAATTGTTTGTTTTAGGGCCACATTGTCTGTCATCACCTCCCCCACTGGAATCCTGTGAGATTTGAAGGATATTGTATGGAATAGACCTTCATCCCATGAAGCCATACTGGAGCCATCCTCATGGGATGAACTTTAAGGTCTATTCCATAAAGATGTGTGTTTGAGGGTACCACAAGGCAGGGCAAGAAGTAAACTAGGGATTTGAAATGCCGTTGGATGCAGAGTGGGAGAGATGTGTCAATACCTTGCTGTAGTGTGACACAGTTCTGTGCATAGTTATGAAGGAGCTCTGAACTCTTATATTCTAGGAACTTGGCATATTAACTTGACTCCTCCCAGGAGACGGCACTGTCTATTTCCATTTCAATTCTTTCAGGCCAGTAACTAGCGTGAGGAAACTAAGCACATTGCTGCACCTTGACAATTTCTGTGTATGAGAGCTCTTCTTTAAAAGGTTCATTGCTGAGAATCTGCATGAGGAAGGTTGCTATCATACCATGAGAGATGGAGGGGAAAATGGGTCATTTGGCTTGCTTCTGTGGAATATTTTGTTATTGAACAGCTTGCTATACACCAGGCAGAAGGTAAGCATTATAAAAACCTTTGGTGTACATGCTGGGAGTTGGACGTTTGCTTAGCAATATTCACAGGAAGATGCCATCCTCCAGTGCACAGCACATTTGGGAGATGTTGAGGGAATGTTGGTGAGTTGCTGCACTTTATCTTGTACCTGTTGCTGCCATGGTGTGCCTATGGAGAAGGGAATGATTGTTTATGGTGGTTGGATATCAACAAGGCAATCATCTGCTTTGAAGCAGTTGTTGAGAGAGGTTGAGATGCAAGAGAATTATTTTCACTGTCATTCCACATAGGAAGTAACTCCACACCACATCCTGTGGTAAAACAGGTGGTTAGGAATTTGAAAAGAGAGTCATCTCATTTAATTATTCTCTCCCCGTGCATGTGGCTGCACTCATCCAGGGAAGTAAGAACATTTTCCACCCCGCTGCTGCCCTACAGATTGTGGAAAGGCACTGAGATGATGGGAGCTGATCACTCATTGCTCCTAATTGTTAGGAACTGCCACCAATACATAAAAGGCTATGGACCAAGTGTTGGAAATTAGAATAGATGGGTACTTGAGGGTCAGCATGGACATGGTGGGCCAAAGGGCCTGTCTCTGTGGTGTATAAATTTGACTTTAGGATATCTGACCTGATGGTCTTGACCACAGAAAGCAGGATAAACCCATTCTGGGGAAATCCTCCCTCACTTGTTGGGTGGCTGTCATTGTTGTAGCCTTGCTTGTCCAGTGTGACTTGCCAAGGGACACAGGTTTTCAGCACTGCAGTCACAATGTGGTGGTGGCCCAGAGCCAAAAATGCTTCTGCAGTAGATTGAAACATTGTCTTTTCCTTTTTGGCTGAAGGAAGTCCAGCCATGGGAACTCACATTCTTTTGCTGCTGCGTCAGTGTTCTGAAGAGGGCTTTCCCTGCGGTCAGTTTCTCTCCAACCTCTTCCCTCCAGCACTTCTTGTCCCATCCCAATCGTGTGGTAACTGAACTCCCTGGTCTGTGGGTACAGGTTCTGCACTTGGCATCAAATTTCCCACTCGGCAAGTTGATAGTATTGGGGAAAAAGTAAATGATTAAAGACTCAACTGTCCTGCAAAGTGGGATTGGTGGGGAAAAAGGACAAATGTGCTCAAGCCTCCATCACAGTGAGCAATGATTTGGCTGACCGAAATGAAGAAGTGTTACGTTTATTCTTAGTCAGGATGTAAACATCGCTGGCAAGTCCTAATTTAACATCTGTCCCCTCTCGACCTTGAGAAGGTGATAGTGAGCTACCTGCTTTGAATTTTTGCAATCTTGTGGAGATAAATGGTTTGATATAGTGCTTTGAATACGTTTATTGTGCTCCAACTGAAACTGACTCAGACAAAATCCCCAGAAGGGATAAGAAAGTTACTGTATAATTAAAATAAAGATGAGGTCATTCTTTTGTGAAGGGACAATTCAGCTCTCTTGCTCTGAGTTGCATGCTGGGTGTGGACATCAGATGTGGAAACTAACACGGATGTGACTTGTACTCCATTAGGGTAATCAGCCAGTTAATTACCAAGTTAAACAAGGGTGATCTCAGTGAACTAATTTCCATTAACTTCCCATGTCAGCAGATTGTCATGTGTGGTACTTGCTATGTATTTAACTCTGAGAATGAACTGTATGTGGTGCATATCCTGATGTTCAGCAAAATTAGTCAGACCCCATAGGATCTGAGACAAATGGGGTTTTAATTTCTATGTTTATTTTTACTGAATATTAACAGCAAAACCATTTTTGGAAATAAGTATTGTGTAGCTAAATGAAACCATGAGTTACTTAATTCCTGATGGTTTTATGAGCTCAAACTGAGTTTTTTTGTAAAACTGAGATGATCCTTTATATATGGAGAATCCAAGGGTGTATTGATATGGCTGCAACAATTTTACCTGGCTGTGCACTGTGGGGAAATTGCTGGATCCCTTGTGTAAGAGAACAGTTGTCATTTTGATTTTAGCAATCAGTGCAATGGTGTATGACCAAATTCAACCTTCAATTGATCACCTCCATCTGTTGGGGATTGTTAATGCAATGGTGTTCTCATTCCCTGTTCAACCATGAACAGAGTGCTGATGTTTGATGCAGTGTAAGGAAAGCTGTTCTCACTAGCGATACCTTTAGGACGATCCAAGTTCCCTTGCGAGAAGAAGGGGTGGGTAATCTAATTTCTTCTTTGTAGTTGGTCCCAGAGTAGCGGACAACACATCTGACAACATGCGGCTTGCATGTCACTGCAACGTGTATGTGTTTCTGGATTTAATTTTAAACAATGGAAAATTTAGAAACATTGACAACAATACTTCACAGGTCAAACAGCATTGATAGAGGAAGGACCAATAGTATGTTGCCTTTTGGAATTAATGGAAAATGTTTAATTCCATTAACTAGGGAGAAAATACATTTTATATAGATTTGACATATGGAAATTGTAGATACTGATCCATGTAAATCAGTTCTTAAGATCTGATCATAGAATTGTCCTTTCGGCATATCATCTGAGTTTGCATCAATTGGTTATTTTAAACACTTCAAATGCAGATTCAAGATTTTATTTAAAAAATCACGAAGGTACTTTTCTCTTGTGTACAGAAATTAGCTAGCTTTCCTTTATAACCCAGTCATTTTACTCGATGTTAATGATACCTTATCGAAGAAAGAAGCACTGGTGGATATGGATTTGTCACTGTATATCAATCGTTGCATTCAAGTTGGATATTGGTGGTGGTATTGGCGTAAATCTGTGACATTGAATAGGGAGAAATATGTTAACACGACATTGGCTCAAGGGTTACCTTTCATGTATTGACAGGTATGCAAAATAGTGATTTGATGTTTGGTGAGTCTCCATTTCTGAAGTCCCTATGCTGTTGTATAGTTCTGATTACTACAGGTAGCCAGTATAATTGGGTGAGCAGAGAAGAATTTCACAAGGCTTCTCTTTGGAGCAGTGCTGCTTCTGTTTGTCTGACTTCAAAGGGCTCATTTTGGCTGTCGCAACAACAGGAACAGTATCACTAAGTTAAAAGGCAATGTTTTGGATTTGGTTAAAAGGTGATTCCCTTGAATCATTGACTTTCTGCTTGACTTGATACTTCAGGCTGGCTTCACTCCTCTGACAGGCTGGTGGCTTTCTGGTGTGCGTGTTCCTGTGGAGTGCAACTTGTCGTCATGTGTGCTGACAAACTCTAGGAGAACAGAGAAAATTGAGAAATAGGAGAACTTGAGAAAAATATTCTTGGGCATAAGATATAGAAGCAGGTGCAAGGCTCCCCTCTGCAATTAGACTGTAATCCTTTATCTTGTGCTACTTTCCCACCAGATTTCCCTAGCCGCCTTAATTCCACCAATCTTTTGATCTTGGTATTGAATACATTCACAGCTTCCTGGTACGGAATTACAGATTCGCTGCCCTCGGAGTGCAGAAATGATTCCAGATCTCAGTCTGAGCGGCCGTCATCTTCTGAAACTGGGACCCCTGGTTCTATGCTCCCCCTCCAGAGGAAGCAGCCTCAGCATTCATACAGCCCGGCCCCCTCAGAATTTTTGTACATTTCAATGAGATCACTTTTTAAAATCTCATTGTCTGGATTTTCCTGACAAGGTTATTCATAACTGCCCATCCTAGAGTGAGCATGTGAAATGTGCTTGGACGTTGTCTGTTGAGGAAGTGCGATCTGCACTGTATTGTATCTGTGACTCTGCCCTGCATTAGAGTAGCTGAGGAGCTCTGTGTGCACAGAAAGTTTGACAAATGACTTTGGAGAACTCACTCTGCACAGTGGATCACATTTGGCTCTGTTCGTTAATTAGTATGAAGTGGAAACTCAATCAATTGAAACAAGTATCCCTCCTATCGCTTTAAATCTTGGGTCATGTGGCTTCACTTCTTGTGCTTTGAGGTGATTGATGGGGTTTCATTGGGTGATGGGATTGTTTGTTGCCCTTGTGAAGGTGACGGTATTAATGTGTGAACTTAGTAATTTGAAACAATCTTTTTCCTGCCATCCAACAGAAATGTTCAGTTCTTTTCTGCTGAATTTGGTTAGTGCACTGTGGAAGGGCAGGTGTGTTACAGTATAAACTGTCCCCTGAGACCAGATTATCAAGGTAAACAAAAGTCCTATGATGCATTATGTATGTGCACACTGTACTCTCACAATGAGGTTTTAACTGTGTGCTGAATTTTGTTTATTCATCTTCAGCTTTGCACAAGTTATGGCAAGAGAGAGCTTCATGTTCCCTTGGGTATGGGGGGTGCTTGTTCCAGTTTTTTATTCTTCTTCTCTCAGTTTAAATCGTTCATGGAAATCTGAGCAGGTAGAAGCTGCTTACGGAATTGCTGGATCCTTTGGCAGTATGACAGTTACATTCACAACTTAGTCAATTACAGAATCCATGTGTATATTGGAGACCTGTGTCACAGGAAGGAAACTCCTTGCATTTGTATAGTGCCCTTCACAGCTTTCAGGACTCCCCTGTGGCTTGACAGCATCTGTCCATTCCCTTAACATGGTATAGGGCCTGGATTTCAACTTCAAGATCACTTCAGCAGTCTCTTGGAGTCATTGCTTTGAAGCAACTACCATTGTTGAATATGTCTGGAATATGAATGCCCTTATTTAGATGGTTGATGGTATTGGGGTCTCTCATGTGTACTTCATGAAAACTGATGATCAGTTGTGATATGTATCTAATGCTGCTGAGGCCACCTGATTTCGGGGTGCTGCTCTGGTGCTTATGCTTCACATTTGGCAATGGTTGGCATATCCAGAGCCAAATTAGATACAGAGCGATAATTAGTTGCAGGTAATTCCTGGGTCTGTTCCTGAGAAATGTTTGTAACCTGAATTTTTTGTAAGTGGGAAATGAACAAAAATGGCATGTGAGAATCATGTGGAAGACACGGAAATACCCCCTTCTCACCTGGCAGGCAATGTCAGCAGCCCAGAGCAGCCAAGAAAACCCTGCCCATCCATCCCACCGGTCTCCCAAATGTTCATTCGTATGTAGGTGGTGTTCATTCTGCAGAGAGGGCCTGCGGTGTGTTGGAAGAGTGGAAAAGCTCAGTAGCAGTGAGGCAATGGTAATGATTCCCTCAGTATGGTGAGCCGCAAGGGCACTTTGTCAGGGCGGGGATGGCGGCAGATTCCGAGTCTGAGTGGAAATGAAACTTCGGGAAAGAGAATTCCGAGCTAGCTTCAAAGTCTTGCCAAGTTTTAATTTCTTTGCGGCGATCTTAAGATTAAATTCACCCACACGAGTCGTGTGGATGAATTTAAACTTGACCATGTGTTACTGGCAGGGGAAAGTATGTCCAAGCCAATTAATGTATGCCGGCATTATACAGATTTAAATATTTATTGGGATCCTGTATCTCATCAGCCTCCACCTAGTGAATTCTACCACATTTTACAAGAGGGTAAGTCTCTTCCTGCCTTAGGATCAGTTCCAAAATTTAATGACTTTCAATCTTGAGAAAATATCACAAAATAAGAAAGCTAATTGGATTTCTAATTGGTCGTAAAATGTCTATGTACATAGCGAATAAGCCAGGAAGAAGAATTCGATAGCTGTGAATTGATTCACTGGTTTGCGTTACGGCTTCACTTGTCCTTCCGTCCTCACAGGTAGGGACTCTGCATTGTTCCAGATCAGTTATGAAGTTTGTGGAGTGGGGATTGCTACTGATAATGCACAGTTAATGTATTCCAACTCCTGATTTATACTCCATACACATCTCTGGATGCCTCTGAGACTGGCAACAGACATGTATGAGCTGCAATAAAATTGATTTACACTGTAAAGAACCTAAATAACTAATGATGCAGTGATCAGTGTTTTTGCATTGGTGGCAATCTTTGATCTTGTGCGCAGATATAAAAATGAGATGAACTGAGGTCACATAACTTTTCTGTTTGGCACTAATTCAATTATTAATCATGGAATGGATTCTGCTGCCTAGTGAGGCACAACATTGTCCTACACCCTCAATGATTTAGATCCTGCACACCATGTTCTGAGCATGCGTGGTGTAAATCCAGAACCAGGAGCTCTTCCTCTGTATCTGATTGCACGGTAGGACATGGGACTGTTTCAAATCTTGAACTGTAAATCCATGGAATTCTGTACATTGGGGTGGGGGGAGGGGCAGAGGGAGATGTTCAATCATTGAGGCTGAGTTTATAGGTTTTGGACACTAATGGAATAGAGTGGATATAGCCTGGACAGAGTGGACATGGGGAGGATGTTTCCATTAGTGGGCGAGACTTAGGATCCAAGGGCACAGCTTCAGAATAAAGGGATGTCCCTTTAGAACTGAGATGAGGAATTTCCTCAGCCAGTGGGTGGTGAATCTGTAGAATCCGTTGCCGCAGAGGGTTGTGGAGGCCAAGTCATTGCGTGTATTTAAGGCAGAGATTGGTTCTTGATTGGTCAGGGGCTTAAGGGTTACAGGGAGAAGGTGTGAGAATAGGGTTGAGAAAAAAAAATCGGGCATTGTTGAATGGCAGAGCAGGCTTGATGGACCAAATGGCCTAATTCTCTTTTATCTTATGGTTTTGTGGAATCCTCTGATACAAAGATCAGCTGGGAAAGTGGAGGAGAGTCAGGATCAGCCATGATCTTTCTAAATGGTGGAGGAGTCGCCAGCTGCCTTTCAGCCCAGTACTGTTCTGGTGTCCTGGTACATATCTAGGTACTCCACTGCTGGTCTGTGCTGTGTTTGTTGACTTCAGGGCTTGGAGTTGGCTTTGGGGCACTCAGACTGGAGAAGAGAAGAACGTAGGCAGGATCCTGGTTTGAAAGGATGTGAGGTTAGCCCTGTGGACTTTGGGCGAGAGCAGGATTCAGCTTGACTGTGGTGCCCTGCTGACACCTGAGGTTTGTTCAGGTATAGCAGGAGGTGACCACACCTGTAGAATTGTCACCCAGCAATAGGGAACACCCTTGGTAGGGTGGGGAGAGAATTGGGAAAGAGACAATAAACCATGCAGACATATATTTTCATCACTACCAGCCAAGTGGGAGACCAGTGGATTAGAATACCCAACTGGGAGCAGACTGAGGCATCCAGTGTGGCGTCATTGTTATGAGACAGAACAGACTTGACTCTGTAGCGTCATTGGATCTGCATGTTTGATTAATCTTAATGTGCAATAATTACAGTACCAAAATAATCAGCTGTCAACTGAAGTAGTAATGATGCATAATCTTCCCATGTTTAAAGTCTTTAACTATGTGCTTTGCTGTGCCAGACATTCAGAACCAGTGGGTGGAAACTGTTCTGAACAAATAGCCTCCAGAGTTCTTGTTTCTTGGCTGGGGTGGGTGCTTCATGTCAAGAGGGTTTCTTCATAGTTGCCAGCACCCATGTCACAGAGGATACTTAGTGTTGCTTCCTGCACCATGCTCTGTTACTTTGCCACTGGCAGATTTCTCTATCACTCATTGCCCATCCTTATTTGCAGTTCTGTGCAGTCACACACCGGCTGTTCAACCAGTCAAACTTCTCCCATTATCTGGGGCTTTGCTGAGTCCCAGTCTCTGGTGGTTGGAGCTGCTCTCAGCACATTTCAAAGTGGAGGACAGGACTTTCCCACTGTCTACTGAGTACAGTGGCATTGTGGTAAAGTTACTGGCTTGGTATCCAATAAAACCCACTATAGATCCATAGTACTGACTTACAAAAACTATGGTAATTGGGGAATTTAAGTTTAGAGTCAAAAATTTTAAATAATTAAATTTTAAAAAACTACAGATGCTGGAAATAGTATAGCAGAAAATGCTGGAAACACTCAGCAGGTTAAGCAGCATCTGTGGAAAGGAAAACAGTTAACAAGAGTCAGATGACAGCTCTTGGACCTGAAATGTTAACAGTTTTTCTTTCTGCCGATGGTGCCTGGCCTGAGTGTTTCTAGCATTTTCTGTTTATATTTTAAGTAATTAAATTCAGTTAATAAAATCTGATACAAAAAGCTAGAGTCAGTCATGAAGTTCAGATTAATGTGAAGAACCTGTCAGGCTCACTAATGTGCTTCAGAGAAGGTGAACTGCCAACCTTGCACATTCTGCCCGATATTTGACTGACCTTCTCTCTGCATTGACTCAGTTCAGCCTTGCCTTGCGAACAGCATTCCTTTCGTGATCAAATAACGGTGGAGTAGTGAGAGCTTGAGTGGTGTGTCCTGCACGGTGGGGCTTGCTATGTTTATTCAAAGTGTGGCTACAAGTTTCTATCAGTTTCCCAGAGCTTCTTTCAGCATCACGTGGATACGATCCTTCATTTTGAGAGTCATGTGGACCGTATCAGTGGGGATAACCCGTTCTCCATGGATTTCCAATTACTGCACCTGTTTTTAGGGTATTATATAAGCTTCTGAAATATAATGAACCATTGTGTTCATCTTGGTTGTTGTTTTAATATCCTTGCAGTGAAATAATGAAGGACAATGCTACCCAGAGTTGGAGCTCTGCAGCTGCTGTAGGTGTGGACAGAAGCAATGCATTGCTAATGGGACATTTATTACTTAGATGCACTTCCTCCACTTCGTGACAGCAGGCTTTTGCTGGAATGTGGTTTTTACAGGAACACCAGCCCCTTCCCAGACTCGGTTTTATAAAGCTGCTTGGTCTGAAAGTTAAGTTGGTTCCTGCTATCTCCAGATGTGGACTTTACAGGGGGTGTCTTGGAGCAGGGGCAGCAAAATGGGAATGTGCGCCTGTTCATTTCGCCTTCAGACCTTGAGACTGATGCTCCACAGCTGTGCCGGGAAGGGCTGCCCTGTCTGGAACAGCATGGTTTGCCAGAGGATGTTAAAGCAACTCTTTCGGGCAGAAGTTAAAGATCTTGTTTTGAAGAATAGCAAGGTAGTTATAGAACATAAAACCTTGCAGCACAGTACAGGCCCTTCAGCCCACAATGTTGTACCGACATTTTATCCTACTCCAAGATCTATGTAACCCTTCCCTCCCACATAGCCCCCCATTTCTCTATCATTCATGTGTCTCTCTAAGAGTCTCTTAAATGTCCCTAATGTATCTGCTCCCACAACCTTCACCAGCAGTGCGTTCCATGCACCCACCACTCCTATGTAAAAAAAATAAAAACAACTTTTGCCTCTGACATTCCCCTTATATCTTCCTCCAATCGCTTTATAATTATGCCCCCTAGTGTTAGCCATTTTCACCATCGGATAAAGTCTCTGACTGTCCACTCGATCTATGCCTCTTATCATCTTGTACACCTCTATCAAGTCACCTCTCATCCTCCTCCTCTCCAAAGAGAAAAGCCCTACCTTGCTCAACCTATCCTCATAAGACATGCTTTCCAATCCAGACAGGTTCCTGGTAAATCTCCTCTGCACCCTCTCCAAAGCTTCCACATCCTTCCTATAATGAGGCAACCAGAACTGAACAATACTCCAAGTGTGGTCTAACCAGAGTTCTATAGAGCTGCAGCATTACCTTGCAGCTCCTGAACTCAATACCCTGACTAACGAAGGTCAATACACCGTACGCCACTTAACAACCCTATCAACCTGCATGGCAACCTTGAGGAATCTATGGACGTGGACCCCAAGATCCCTCTGTTCCTCCACACTGCTAAGAGTCCTGCCATTAACCTTGTATTCTACCTTCAAATTCGATCTTCCAAAGTGTATCACTTCACACTTATCCGGGTTGAACTCCATCTGCCACTTCTCAGCCCAGGTCTGCATCCTATCAGTGTCCTGTTGTAATCTACAACAACCTTCTATGCTATCCACAGTACCACCAACCTTTGTGTCATCAGCAAACTTACTAACCCACCCTTCCACATCCTCATCCAAGTCATTTATATATAAAAAAATCACAGAGCAGGGGTCCCAGAACAGATTCCTGCAGAACACCACTGATCACTGACCTCTAGGCAGAATAAGCTCCATCTGCCATCATCCTCTGTCTTTTATGGGTGATCCAATTCTGAATCCACACAGCCAGGTTTCCCTGGATCCTATGCCTCCTGACTTTCTGAATGAGCCTTCCATGAGGAACCTTATCAAACACCTTACTAAAGTCTATGTACACCACATCCACTGCTCTACCTTCAATGTGATTTGTCACATCCTCAAAGAATTCAATCAGGCTCGTGAGGCACGACCTGGCCCTCACAAAGCCATGCTGACTGTCCCTAATCAGCCTATACTTCTGCAAATGCCCATAAATCCTGTCTCTAAGAATCTTCTCCAGTTATTTGCCCACCACTGAAGAAAGACTCCTAGTCTGTAATTCCCAGGGTTGTCCCTACTCCCTTTCATTTGCCACCCTCCAATCATCTGGCACTACTCCTGTGGCCAGTGATGACGCAAAGATTATCGCTAAAGGTGCAGCAATCTCTTCCCTTCCTGTAATAACCTTGGATGTATCCTATCTGGCCCCGGTGACTCATCTACACTGCTGATTTTAAGAAGTTCCAGCACACCCTCTTTCCTCACATTGACATGCCCTAGCAAATCAGCCTGTTGTACGCTATCCTCACAAACGTCAAGGTCTCTGTCACTGGTGAATACTGAAGCAAAGTATTCATTAAGGACCTCCCCTACCTCTTCCGACTCCAGGCACATTTCCCCTTTTATCCCTGATTGGTCCTACCCTCACTTAGGTCATCCTCGTATTCTTCACATACGTGTAGAACGCCTTGGAGTTTTCCTTAATCCTACTCACCAAGGCCTTCTCATGCCCCCTTCTAGCTCTCCTAAGTCCATTCTTAAGCTCCCTCTTGGCTACCTTGTAACTCTCCAGAGTGCTGTCTGAACCATGCTTTCTAAACCTTAGGTAAGCTTCTTTCTTCTTGGCAAGATATTCTACGTCTCTTGTCAACCATTGTTCTTTCACTCTACCATCCTTACCCAGCCTCAAAGGAACAAACCTATCCAGAACCCCATGCAAGTACTCCCTCGACAACCTCCACATTTCCGCTGTGCACTTCCCCAAGAACATCTGTTCCCAATTTACGCTCCCAAGTTCCTGCCTAATAGCATCATAATTCCCCCTCCCCAACAAAATACTTTCCCACTATTGTCTGCTCCTATCCCTCTTCAAGGATGGTCACTGTCTCCAGAATGCTCTCCCACTGAGAGATCTGAAACCTGATCAGGCTCATTGCCTGGTACGAGGTCCAGAATGGCCCCTCTAGTTATAAACAACATCCTGGGCCAAAGTTTGTCACTTGCATATCAAAAGCTGGTTATCTGATAAATGTGATATTGCCATGTGGGAGCTTTCTGTTTGCTATTTGCTTGTTCTGTTTGTTACATTACAATAGTGACCACAAATCAAAAGTACTTCCTTAAGTGTAAAGTAATTTGGATTTTCAGGACAGGCAGTATGGAAATGGAAGCATATTACCTTTCTCAATGATTTGTTTTTTCTCCTTTTTCTGTTCTCCCCCTCCCCCCCCCCCTTTTTTCTTTGTCTCTTTTTCTTTCTCCTTTTTTTGCACGCTTGCTCTGTTTTACACACTGCCCATACATACGTAATCAAGAGGGGTTCTATAAAGTGCTAAGTTCACAGCTGGTGATATGTTCAGAGCTTGGGATCTGCATTTAACAATTTCAGGTTCTGTTGTGTTGTCTGACACTAGTGTTTGTGTGCCCCTGTGTGCACATACAGTCCATTTCTGGTGCTTGCATATTACTAGTGCTTACGCAGTGATTGAGGCTGTCTAAGGGTTTATTGTTCTAGGCTGCTTTAGTTGTGTGATGACAGTGTTTCCGGGATCTTTTCAGCCCAGGATCCTTCATGGGAAAACACGCTCTTCTCTTGGCCCGAGGTGAAAGTGGAATAACAAACCACTGTGTGAGTGTCATTATGATCCAGCAATGGGTGGGAATAAAACAAAACAACAGCAACTCTTGGCAGCCATCCAGTTATACTCTATCCTTGAGTAATTTGCATGCTATGAGATCATTCAACCACACAGCCTTAGTATTTTGTATATCTTCACATTCCCACCCTGCCCCACATCTTCCCCTCTCGCTCCTAATCCTCCTCCTTCCCTGAAGGTACTTGCAGAAGAGGCAATGAAACCTGGAGCATGTTGAATGGGTCAAGTGGCTGACTCCTGCTGTTTTCTTCTGTTCTTGGTATGGGACAGTTGATGAGATGCAACAGACCTTAGCCCAACTTGGATTCTTCATACGTGAGCCCAGTCATTAGAGGGGGTATGGACTATCACAGCTGATATGAGCTGGTCACAGCTAATATTTGGAATAACCCCCTCCTGGTCAGCAGGCCTCTAGAATGTGCCCAAGAGACTGAGGAGGTTGGAGCTTGAAGATGCCCATAAAATTATAACAGGAGTTGTAGAGAGAATTTTTCTACCTGTGGGAGAACCCACAACAAAATGCCATTAATGCAAATTAGTAATGAATCCAATACAGAAGAAAGAATTGTTTTACACGCGGAACACATCATCACAGGGTGTGGTTGATGTCTGGCTACTTTCAACAGGAAAATAAATGAGGGTATGAGAGAACTGGTACGGAAAGGTAGCTTGAAAGGTTGAAATAAGGCGAATGGTGTTGGAGGAAGAATCTGAGTACAAACACTAGCACAAACTAGTTGGACAAAACAGCCCACATCTGTGATCTGTGCTTCATGCAAGAGCAGGGATTCTCATCAGTTTTGTGCTTCTCTTTGTACTGGACCAGGTGATCAATTGTGAAACTACAAATGCAACCCAAGGGGTGAATGTGGGACTCCTACTATCTGTCCCTGTTTCCATTTTAACCACGTGAGTGAATTTACCAACTAAGCTGGTGGGGAAAAGCTTAAAAACAGGTTTGATGTGTTTCTGAAGGTATAATGTATCCTTTAGGAAGTAAAAGGGATTGGAGTTCTTTCTAATGGTGGATGACTTTGGTCTTTTGCACTTTGGCATCAGTTTAGTGAAAAAGATCATCTCAACTCCTGTTCGTAGTTGGTAAAATTTTAATCAGGGCTTTCCACATACTTGGTGTCCTTGTGTGTGTTGAGCCAACTAAATTCAATGGGGAGAGGGTATGGTAAGGCTGGAAATTAATGTAGCCCCTGTGAATTAGTGAGAGAAAAAACAGCCACTATCCAGTGTGCTTTGGAAGTTATTGCTCAAGGAGCGAAAGAGCCAAACCCGAGCAGACTGGATCAAAAATGGTTTTGAGCTATTGTAAAACGTAGAAAACTTTAGACCTTAAAGTATCACTTAACTTTAATGATAGTATATCAACAGCTGGAATGGATTTCTGGGAACAAGTCTGATGCTAGTACAACAGGATGAAGTACATTGAAATGATGGGATTGGAGTCACATGAGTTGAAGTGCCACTATGTTAGGGAAGTGTGAATTGTGACACAAGGTTGAGGGCTCAACTATTGGTTTGGAAATCATTCCCAATGTGTCTTTGGCAAATGGAAATACTATCCAATATCTGACTGACCTGCCATTGAAGGAGCATATTTTCTCTGCGTATGCAACCCATGTTTTAGTTTCCCTGCAAAGGGTGCATCTTCTCATTCCTACCTTTGGGACATGTTTGTTGGGAGAGTTGTTTACCCAGCCAACTACTGAGGTTAAGGAATAGAGAGTAAGTTCAGTTGATGTTTAATTAATGATGATATTGTGTTTGAGCGCTTTACTTTGACAGTGTTATGACCTTGTTGATCCTTTAGGTTTATTAAACTACTCTGCTGAGATTTTATGATCTCCTCGCTATGTCCCTCAGGGTTATGTCAAACGTATATTGGTAATAGTGCAAATAATTAAAGAATAGAAATGAAAATGGCCTCCATAGGCAACCCCAACTTCTGTGTATTGGTACATAATGTGTGCACTATGGAACTGTGTGACTGAATATGGTTTAGGGCTCAAATATTACTTCACTCTAATCTCTTGGCGGGTAGGGCCATAATTATTGGATTCCCACTAGAGAAGGCACCATTATCAGGAATGTCAGTGCAGTGACTGAGCATAGAATGTGCGTTCTGTGTCCATTTTAACTGCACTTAACAGCACAAATATAGATTATTCTGCTTGTCAGTTTTGGGTTGTACCTGGAGAATGTTTTGATCTGAATAATGCTAACATGAAGCACTATCAAGGGAGGACAACATCAGGGACAGCTGTGATGTTCCTGCTTACAATCTGCCAACATGGACTGTCTAGAGCTGCTTTAATGTTGAATCACTACTGTGGCACCCATGGGATTGGCCCTACACAGCAGCCTGTCATATTTAAAGTAAATCTGCAGGAAAATGACTAGCTGGCAGGCAACCTTTCAGGAAAGGCTGACTGCAAGGAGTTTGCAGCTGATCAGATGCACCATTGCCACAACAGCAATGCAATGGTAGGGACATCCCAACCAATGTGAGCTGAGCTTTGGCCAAAATGTCCCTGGGATTTGTTCCTGCATTTAGGGCAAGGAGACCTGGAGAGGAGTACTGTGCAAGAACAGTAAATGGTAAAACAATGCAGTTGGCTTGCTCTTCCAACACACAGCCTGCAGTATTGAAGGTGTGAAGCCTTCCACTCAAAGTATGGCCAGCGTTTCCAGGAAGTCATGTTAACAGAGTGCATTCACAACTGGATGGGATGGAACTGAGGAAGAAAACTAATTATTTAGTCTAACCTGTTGTACTGATTTCCTTCAACTTATGGAAGATGTATTACTTGTTTTATGTTAATTTTTCTTTTGGTGAAGTTTGTATGCAATTTACACTGGGGGCAAAGTTTGTGACAATGGACCAGAACTTGCTGTATGGAGAAAGTTAATACTGAAGCTTATCCATATCTACTGATGTTGACTTGACTGGGGAGGGAAGTCTGATTCTGAATGACGACAGCCTTCCACAATGTAACACTTAACTGGAGAGGCTAGAATGAACCCCACCCATGAAAGAGCTAGAAACAATTGACAGCCAGCTAAGCTGTTTTTCTTCCTCCTCTTTCCACCACCGCCCCCCCCCCGACCTGTCCCCCAACAACTGCCAAGTCCTTGCCATTTGGAAACATTTAAAAGCGATTTATAAATCAAAATAATTTTACGGCTTTAAAAGCATTTTTTTTGTAAGCATGAAGTCAGTTAAACCCACTTTCAAACAATCATAACCAGTTACGATAAGATGTTTATTTATTAGTCACATGTACATCGAAACATACAGTGAAATACATATTTTTACGTTGCTAAGTGTGTTCTGGGGGCAGCCCGCAAGTGTCGCCACTCTTCCGGCGCCAGCATAGCATACCCACGGCTCCTAACCTGTACGTCTTTGGAATGTGGGAGGAAACCGGAGCACCCGGAGGAAACCCATGCAGACATGGGGAGAACGTACAAACTCCTGGCGCTGTAATAGCGTTACACTAACCGCTGTGCTACTGTGCTGCCATTAAGCAAATTTAATTACAAGAAAATGTTCATTATCTTGTACTTGCAGCCATCCCTCTCTGTTCAAACAACCAAGCACGGTGTTTATACAGCAGGTCCAATCTCGCACACGGTCAGCAGGATTGCTAAAGAATTTGGCAGGATTGCTAAAGAATTTGGCAGTTTTGCTCCAATGCTGGACTCCAGTTTCAGAGTGTAGCCAGGAGATTATTGGTGGGACTTAGGCAAGTTCAAGCCTGACACATCATGGAGAGAGTTCTGAGCTTCGCGATGTTTGCAGACGATAAATGCCTGCAGTTCGATTCCAGGCAAAGTGATTGTGTCTTTGCTTCATTAGTCAAGTCGAGCACACCAGCATCATGCTGAGGGGAGATGGGGGGTGGGGGGGGAAGCGTGTGGGATGTGCGATTGTGTCGAGATGAATTTCAAAACCCACAAAAGAACAGAAGTTTTTGTACATCTGGGGAAACTGGAATTTCAACCTCAGTCGAAACAAACTTTGAAAGGCAAGTTCTCAGTGCAGGTAGGAATAGTCCTGCCAGGAATTATCATCATCTTAAAATAGAAGCTCGTTAGTGCTTCAGTTGGAGCTCTTGGCTTCAGTGGTTGGAAGCAGGCATCCATTAGCAGGATCACAGACTCTCCAAAGCATCAGTGACTCCAACCTGATTGGGCTGCTGCTTGAATAGAATACCATGGGGTTTTGATAATGGGTAAATGCCTACAAAAGGTGGTTAGGTTTCATTTTTCAGGCAGTTTTTAAAGCCAAGGCAATCGTAAGAGTGTCCTAGAAAATGGAGGCCGCACGGTTTTGATGGGGAGCTCCTGGTGGCAAGGGTATAATTAGCCAAATGGCTGTTGCATGTACTGAACTGTCTACTTTCTCCCATATTGTGAGTAATCACAATGTGATTTACGCACTGTTTGAGATGGGAATAAGTAACCTTTCTGTGTGGCTGTGGGATCAGCAGGCTTATCGCTCAGCTCTTATTCTAATCAGTGTTGAAGTTTAATTTGAACAGCATATTAGACGACTCTGATTTGCGAGCCTTTTACTGACCCCTCATGACGATCTTATAAACCCATTGTAATGATTTCAAGTCACTTCCCATTACTGAATATTATGCTGCTGCATTTGAGAAGTGTCCAGATCCATTGATCATTCCCTTTGGTATTGCTTGATTAAAATTTATGTAAATTTCTTGTTTGAAAGTTGAGTAATCTATGGTGAATGTGCAGCTCGGTACCGATGCTTCAGTCAAAGGCTGTCTCAGCAAAATGCAATGTCTCGACTTTTCATTGTTTTAATAACTACTCTGGTGGTAACCAGCAATACAGGAGTCGGGAAGAGCATTTGAAGGTGATCCCACGTGGTAGGTTAAAGAAATTAATTGTTTGGTATAAGGAAGAAATAGGAATTTGGTAGTTGGCAGAATGCCAAGGAGCCTTTTTTGTACTGGCTGTGATAATCTAAAACCAATCACCAAAGTGTCAGCTTTATCCCTGCTGTCATAATTCTGATGGATCAGTGGAAAATGGGACAGCAAGATAATAGTCAGGCCTCTTTCCTCCACAGGGCAGAGGAAAAGGCTATTTCAGAGATAGTATTAACCCTGTTGTCTGCTCCTGTGAGTTGGGAGCTTTAATCATGCACTGACCATGTGCACAATGAAGATCTGTCTGGCCTGTCGTTGCCGCCCAGAGCCACCATTGGCTGCTGCACATCAGACATGATGTTTTTGTGCACGAGCATTTGAATTTCATCCGTTGTTATTCCTGTTAATTAGGTTATTGGCACTAATAGAGGATTTTTATCTTCTCTCTGGATCTGAGCCAAGAGCTCGATTGATCCTAAAAAAAAATTTTATTAAACTAATTTTATGGTGGCTAAGAGGACGCGAGTGGTTAATTATTGATACTGAATTACTTCTCAATGTACTTAGAAATGACAAACATCAACACTAAGAGCAACACTATTTAATTTACCTGGTAGTTACCTGTTCATTTAATGGGCAGAGTATTTGCAAATTCTGTTTCAGAATGTAAGGTTTGTATATTGAAAGGATGCTCGATTTAAATAATGGTGATAGTCTCCCAGCATTCTTAATGTATTTGGTTAATTGCTCGTTATTTTTAACTTATTCCACAATGTTCATTAGTCTCTACATTGTGAAAGCCTCGATTTGGTCTCCACTGTTGATTATTCATGGACCAGTTGCTGCTTTACCAAGATCCTGAGCATATTTCGCTTCAGTGGACAAGTCAGCTTTTTCATCCTGCCGCACATGCTGTTCTGATTCATTTCTGTGAAGGTCTCTCACTCCTTTGCTTGGAGTACTCTGAACTCGCTGTTCATGGGTCACTTGGTTTTGGGTAGTGCTTTGTCCTGAGTACTTGTGGCCAAGTAGAAAGCCATTTCTGACTGTTAATTGTAGATTTCATCTCTCAGAAATATGGCTTTTATTTATCAATTCTTGCTATTTTGAGTCATCACAGCAAGTTTAGTTCAGACTGTGCATTGTCCTGCAATAGCGAACATGACAACAGTTTCCTCCATCCTATTCTATTAGTTGTAGGCTTTTCTCTAGGTTTCGTTTTTAGGCAATAATCATTTGAAAACTTAATTCTCACTCTGCTTAAGGTAGTATCTTCTATGTCTATTAACTCTGATGAATGTTCTTTGCTATTCCTTTGTCATTGACGACCACGATCCAATAATACATATCAATTCCTGGTTAAAGGGATTTGTGTGATGTGACCTCTTTATTGCCTCCCCATTATCTGATCTGAGAGGCTGGAACTTGCCAGCCCTCCTCTGCTGCTGATTATTTCAAACTATTTTTTCCCTTTAAGAACAAAATGGCTTTTACTTTAAGTATGTTGGATTAAAGATACTGTCCCCTGGGAATCCTTGCATTCAAGCTGTTTTATGTCAATTTGAATGAGTGGGGCAACTTGTCCTTCCTCTCAAATTCTATGGAATTACAGGTTAGCCAAGTTTTGTGTTTTCACTCTGATCTCCATACTTGTGGTTTACACCCTCCTTGACAATGTATTGAGATGCAATAATGTATTCACTTACATTGGAATGGTAAACCAGTATATCAAAAGGTATCAATCAGAATTAATAGACTTAAGACACTACCTAAAGCTTGATGTTTGACTGCAATTTCTTGTTAACAAATTTTCTTTCATGCTTTGTGTGGGATTCTGGTTTATGTCCACAGATCCACTATTGGCTGTGTCTGTGTCTTGTCACTAGTTAGCTGGGACCTCCGATTACACTTGGCCTTTGGTAAATGGCATTTCAGTCCTTTTCCTTGGCTTTAGTTATTACTGACTTTGTGTCTAAATGCTTTCTCTTTACTCCTTTTGCTGTATTGTTACCTACATTCCCTGGGGGACTGGAGGTGTGTCTGAGAACAATGACCGCAGACACGGATTACAGTGGAGAGCTGACGGCAGCACAATGCAAGAGACATTAAACAGCCAACTTGGACAAATGTGCAAAGAGCAGGAGACACAAGCAGCTGGGAGCTCCACATGCTTACTCAACACTTTATCTCAAAGGACTCTAGAGAAACCCTCTCCCAGCTGCCATCCTAATGGATGCTATACGCTTAGCTAACCTGTCAGAACGATAACTGAGCAAGAGCTATTTCTTTTTAAAAAAAAGAGAGTGTGATCTTGTTGGGAGTAGAATCTCCGATTCCCATCTAGCATCGTAGCATTCCACCAGGAGGAGCCCCTTGGTTTCTCCCCCCCCGCCCCCATTTAATAAAATCATAGGTAATCTGATGGATACTTCATCTGCTGATCCCCTCTTATCCCATGGTAACCTCCTCCTTCCACCCCCAAATATCTATCAAGCATTTAGCAATTTCTGCCTTCAAAATATTACAAGACTCTGCTTTCAGTCCTTTGAAATAGTGAGTTCCAAAGGTGACCTTCTGAGAGAGTTTTGCCTCATCTGTCTTAAATGGGTGACTCCTTATTTTTAAATGGTGACTCCTGGTTCTAGGTCCTCCATCTCCTCTCCACATCTGTTAAGACTCCTCAGGATCTTGTAAGTTTCAGTCAAGTTGCGTTTCTCTCTCCTATATTCCAAATTTCACAATCCTAGCCTGTTCAATCTTCGCTCATAAGACAACATCTACTCTGGATGTTAGCCCAGTGAAGTTTGTGCTATTTCCAAAAGATCAGTAAATGAGGAGACTGATTCTGTACACCCCTCCAGATGTGCTCTCACCTATGACACCTTATAACTGAAGTACACCACCATACTTTAGCAATAAATAATGTGTTAGCTTTCCAAATTACTTGCCGAACTTGTATAGTAGGCTTTAGTGAATCATGAACTACAGTACTGATCTCTCTGCACTGAGTTCTGCAATCTCTCACCAGTTAGATAAAATGTTTTTTATTTGTCCTACTAAAATGGGCAGTTTCACATCTTCCCACGTTATAATCCATCTTCCCGATCTTATACTTACCTATAATGAAGAAAAACACGATGCTGGAGGAACTCAGCATCATCGTGTTTTTCATCTAGATTCCAGCATCTGCAGTCCTTTTGTTTCTCACGTATCTGTAACCCCTTACAGCCTCCCTTGATCCTCTTCACAACTTGCTCTCCTTTGGTCTTGTCATCAACAAATTTAGTGCATGTATTTTTGACTTCATCCAAATCACATATTATAAAATGTTGAGGGCTCAATACCACTCCTGTGCCACTTATGCCCACTCCCTTTTCCTATTAGCCAGCCAATCCTCTATCTGTGCCAGTATATTATCTTCTAATGCATTGGTTAGTTGCAAACTTTAATAGTACTGTTGACGAGTTTTCAGCAGGAGAGCATACTTCAGCAGCAGTCATGATTCAATTTGCTAGCATTCTCTCTCCCAGCTAGGGTTTGGTGACTAGATGCCTCTCCTGGCAATTCTAATGTCTCCTGAACACAACCCATGCTGCCTGTGGGCTTTGCACCTGACTGAGGGGTGAGCTTGCAGCTGGCCGCACAGCACTTACTAAAGCCCTGGAGTGACACCGCTTGGGGTCAGTGAATCCCCTCTGAACACTGGTCTTTTTTTATTCCAAAATAAACTTTATTCATCATAAAAACCAAACTATATACAACAATAAAAACAGTGCAAACCTTTATATTTGTGTATGGATCAATCATTAGTGTTACCTTTTTGTATATAAAAAAACACAGCACCGATGCCCCTCGTGTGGCTCCCTGGGGTGCTACCCCAATCCTGTATTTGCAATATTTAAGGGGCTTTCTTGCCTGTCCCCACCCCTCCCTCTCCAGTGGCAGAAAAACCCTAAACTGTAGTCCTTCCCCACCGAGCCCTTGTGTTGGCTGCAACCAGCTTCAGTGCGTCCCTCAGCACGTACTCCTGCAGCCTGGAATGTGCTGGTCATTCCAGTTGTTCAGAATTGAAGGTTCTGTTTGATTCTCTGAGCCTGCTTCAGCTCTTGCACTATTGCCTGACTCCACCTCTGCCTCAATGTGTTCCTGAAACCTCATCCATGTTTTTGTTGTATTCTAGTACTCTCCTGGCAAGATTCCAATCCTCCAAACAACTATACACTTGAATTCACTGTCCTTTTCACCCACACTATTGTCTCTGAATCCAGCAATTTAAATTTGTTTCATCCTTTTATTCAAATCCCTGAATGGCATTGGCCCTGCCCCTTTGCTTTAACCTCCAGTAATAGTACAACCCTCTGAGATCACTGTCTTCCTTCAGTTCTGCACTCACCGGTAGAGGGGCAAAGTAGACAGAGTTCTGCAAATGACTCACCAAACCTCTCCATCTTTCTTTAAAAATGATCCCTAATATCTGCTCCCTAAGTTCACTGTTATTTTTTAGCTTTTCTAAAATCCTTTGCATGACCTGGTATCAACTTCTCTCTGGTGCTCCTGTGAAGCACTTTGGATTTTTTTTAAAACTTTGCTAAAAGTACTATGTAAATGCAAGCTGCTCATTTGTAAGATTTTATTTAATGTGTCGGTACTCAGTGATGTTATCAGTTCAATAACATTTTTGAGGCCAGTTTAAATGTTCTCAAATGTGTTGTACTTTAGTGCATTTACATTCCTTGCCCTACTCTCACACTGGGCTTCTGCCCAGTTGTTCATGTTCCTGCATTGTTTCCTCAAACTACATCTGATACCTCATTTCCCACAAGCTCCAGTGCACTCCTTGATGTGTTGCTCAAGTTTGTCAACTTGTGGCTGTCTGAGCTAGATTTCTGAACACCATGATGAGAATATTGGGCATGTAGTCTAGTGAACAGGATACATTAATCTAACTGTAACAGTGAACTAGCCACCCAGAGTCTGGAATTGCACCAGTCTGGTCTTTTCTAGTCAAGTGCTTGGAACTTAAATGTAAGTTACCTGATTATTGCAAGAGAAAGGAAAGCAGAAGCCTAAATGATCTGCACGTCTTGAAGGGAAGGGATCCTGATACCTTTGTCTGCTCGGGCCTAAACGTGATGCCCGTCTTTTTTTTACATATTTGTCCCTTGGTGGTCCTTGGAATAAGTCGGGATGGGCAATGAATTTGTGCATCCCAAGGACAAATGGGGGGAAAAAAATTGAAATTGCTACTTGTGCATACTACAATGGACATGAGTTCCAATTTCATCTGACTGGCTAAATTTGGTAAATAACCTTGCCTGATGTCCAAGATTCAAGACCACCTCCCCTCCCCATTGGTCACTATCTGCCTCACCAAGTGTCTTTGGCTCCAACATTGGCCTCATCAGCCATTTCGGAGCTCATAAAACTGGAGTTGATGTAAATCATCCTCAATTGCAAGGCTCTGCCAGAGAGAAGAGACATGAACTTGAGCTGTTTAGCAAGGATCTGGAAGGCATCTCCTTTTGTGACCTCTATTGGAATTACAACAGGATGCCTGTTGGTAAGGAATGAGCTTGGAGCCTGTACCTAGTTTCTACATTAAATCTGTAAGCCAACCCCCTTCCCCACCACCCCCCCCCCAACCCTTTTATACTAGCTATCTCATCTCTTCCTTTCAGTCCAGATGAAGGGTCTCAACCCGAAATGTTGATTGTCCACTTCCCTCCATAGATGCTGCCTGACCCACTGAGTTCCTTCAGTACTTTGTGTGTTGCTCCAACAGTGCATGTGTATGTGTTTTGGGAGAAGTTTCCAGCTGTGCCTGCCTTGTGTGTCATGGACATCCAGGTTGATTATTTTTGGTCCACTGTGAAGATGTGGGTTCTGGAGGTTTTCATTTGTCCTTGGGACCTGGGATCCTCTGGAGGAAGCTGGATTGTGAGGCCCATGGAGAATTCACCACAATGATGATCTTAACCAGTCGGAGAACGCACCTGAACAGTTGCACAACTCGATTAGCTTTGGAGGCTGTACATTGTATATTTTGTGCTCTTTGAATTCCAGGCATCATTAAACCAATGAACTCCAAGCATTTGTTAGAGGCACCATTAATAATAGATATTGTGTTTTGGTTGTTGATGCACTGTAGGAGCCCATGTGCCTGAGCTGTCCCTCTAGGGGTAACAAGATGGTGTATGGTTTGAGCTACATTCTTGGATAATTTTTCATCATCTGTGCATTCTTATTGGGATCGCTTAACCCTTCTGGTAACTCCTATTTGTTGCCATATACCTTCTGCAGAGGCACCAGATGGCAGATGATCAGTGGATCTGAATTAGGAAATCTGTTTCTAACTCCCTGGGCAACTTCCTGTAGTGCAACTTTGCAAATGCTGCATCTGCTTTTCTTATCCAACGACTGCTTGGCGCCTGAACCCTTTCCAAGTAGCCAGCTTTAGCTTCTGAAAATGACTTTGGTGTTTGCTGCCTGTTGAGATGGCTGCTGTTGCTGCCACTGCTTTGGGGGGGGGGGGGGGGGGTCGGCTCTGGGAAGCAGATCAGCTGATATCCTGTGCCCATTTCCTGCGGTCAGGCAGTTCTGGAGCTGGCAAATTGAGTGTTGTGGGAAGGCCCTGGGTTGCGGGGTGGTGTTGAGCTGATGAGAAGCATTACTATACAAAAGTTTCTTTATCAGTAAGGTAGGTTGTAGACAAAGCAACATTTGAAGATATTGTGCAATGACTTTCTGAGAGCTAATCCCTGCCAGGGTAAATATGGAGGTTGGAAAATGCCCACCATTAAATGGGGAGAAAGTAAAGAGGAGGAGTGGTGTGAATGCAGTAATCAGCTGCATTCCATTGTGGGATATTGTGAAGGTAGGATGCATGTACTGCACTGTAGAAGAATTGTTTTTATTATTTATGTGGACATTGCTGGCAAGGCCAGCATTAGTGGTGTCTCTCTGGTTGCCCCTTGAACTCTTCACACAGAGGGTGTGTGGAATGAGCTGTTAGGAAATGGTAGAGTGGGGGTACAATTACAATCTTTTGAAAGACATTTGGACTGGTATATGGATAGAAAAGGTTTCGAGGGACATGGGCCAAACACAGGCAAATGGGACAAGCTCAGACAGACATCTTGGTCGGCATGGATGAGTTGAGCCGAAGGGCCTGCTTCCATGCTATATAACCCTGGCTCACTAGACCACCATAAAGGGCAATTAAGGCAGAGTACACTGGTGTATTTGGCATTGCACATGTGTCAGACAGGGTGAGGATGGCAGATTCCCTTCCCAATGACATTAGTGAATCATGGGCTGATAATGAAAATCCAATTGCTTCATTGTCACTCATACCAGCTATTTTTACTTCCAAAGGTTAGTTTAAGATGCTTCAAGGTGGGATTCATTCTTGTGTCCCCAGATCTGTGATCCAGGCCTCCTAACACCAAACCAGTCGTGATGTTACTCAGCCCCTACGTGATGACTGTGGGTAGTGATAGAATGAGTCTCAGATGGGCAAGGTGGATGAGGAAGGCTAAGGTTCCATGTGCTGCCAAAATTATTCCAATAGAAGAATGACATCTGACAGAGGAGCAGCTTTGCTTTGAGCGGTTGGAATGACTGTGGCTATTTGTGGAGTGGACACAGACAGTCTCCTCCTCCACCACTTATGTGTGTATAAATGTGGATCAAGTTTGCAAGTTTTAAAGCGAAGTAATGTTGGCTTTGGGTAGGTAAACCAGTCTGGCATTTTATCACCTGCAGTCCATTTGGTGAATCAATGTCTTCTAAACTAAGGCTGGGAAAAGGCTAGACTGCAGGAACTGGAGTGTGGCGGATACTCTAACAATTGGCACTTCCAGACTGAATGTGGAAATTCACTGCCTAAGTATGTTGGTATCTTTCTCCTATAACTCTATAAGAAGTGTTTTTATTACTTGTGCTAGGCCAGCATTTGTGGTGTATCTCTGATTGCTCATTGAATCAAGTCCTTTGTTAGATCACTTCACATAAGTCTTTATACTACCATAGCTAATGGGTAACTGGAAATGAGTGCAGTGTACAAATGTATTTATGATTGAATTCTTTAGGATCTAATCAGCTTGGATTATGAATGAAAACAAATCTGTTACAAAGTTAGATAAATCATTGGAGCAACAAGAACATGCATCACTCTTTCAACCTAACGTAAAGCCTTTCCCTCCACTCCGGAAGGCAGTGGCTCCTGTCAGGCCATGACTCCGTGCAATCTTCTATTCCCCTTCCCATTGTCCACTCTCATGGATATGAGTGAGAAAACACTTGACTGCTTGAACATTGTGGACAAGCCAGGACCTGACCATTCCCACAGGCTCATGGCTACATGAGTTGCCAACCAGTGATCAACAGTTTTATTGTTCCTGCCTCAGAGAATTTTGTCTAATTCTAGCTTCAAGTGCTATTTGCTTGACAGCACAGATAGGCAGTCAGACCTAGTGACTTGCACACGTAATCTAGGAGATCTACTGGGGCTCTGATTTTCATTAGGTTACTCAATGAAGGTTTTGTTCAATCCTGCACTTAGAGTTATAAAATGTGGTTTTACAAATGTTAATGGAAAAAAAGTGAGTTAAGAAATGTGGAGAAAATCAGTTAAGTACATTATAGGTTTTGGGGAAATAAGATTAAAGTTGCTTGCTTTTAAAAGGGGTTAACATGTGATCATGAGCAATAGCAGGAGACCAAACAGCCACTTGAACCTAATGTAAGATCACTTGCCTCAAACTCACTTTCCCAGCCTATTCTCGTATTCCATGATTACCTCGGCATTCTCAGTCTTGAATATATTCAGTGACTGAGTATCCATAGCAATTTGGGTCAAGGAATTGCAAAGATTTACAACACCAAATGAAGGAAATCTTCCTAGCCCCTGTTCTTAAATCCCTTTATCCTGAGACCATGACCGTTGGTTCTAAACTCCCTAGCAAGTTACCATTGCCCATGGTAATATAAAGACTTGTGTGAAGTGGTCCAGCAAAGGATTTGATTCAAGGAGCGGTCAGAGATGCACCACCAATGCTGGCCTTGCGAAAGTGAGATTCCTCTTGGCATCTACCCTGACAACCCCCCTCAAAATTTTAGTGATATAATGAGTAATTTTACCAAGTATAGTACTTGAGGCATGAATATTTCCACAAAGGTTTGTGATATTTTCCTTGTGCTTGTATTGGATGTACTGCTTCTACAAATTTGAGTATTAAAGTTAAAGGTGAAACTGCTGTCACAGTGCCTGAAACTGCAACCACAGCCCATGTTGTCCCATCATCAGCGGAGGGGATACCAACAGAGTGCACTTCATACCAGCATGCATGAAATGAGTTGTACTTGGAGCTTTGGTCCAAACTCTGCTGATCACGTCAGCATTTCTTGCAATTTTATTTCCCTTTTAAAAGGGGTCAAGTTATGAGCTGGATCTTTAAGACGATACATTTTTAAAGGCATAATAAAAACACAAGATGCAGAGTTTTAATATTTCATCTGGATGACTCTTCATGAAATGTTTAGAGAGGTTCTGATTAGTAGGTCACTTTTCAGTCATTCCTAGTGAAGAAATTGTCTTATGGAGAACCTGTAGTGGAGGCAGAGGCAAGGAAATGGTGGTGAGTGAGTTTGCTGCCTGTGAACAACTTGCACCTGACGGTTATTTTCAGCTACAGCCTGCAATGTCTTCTGGTGCATAAATAATTGTTCTGAATAATTTAAAAAGTAAAGATTGAGTAGAGTAAATAGCAGCCTTATTAACCTTATAAAGGAATAACCAAAAAACTGCCCCTTGCAGGCATTGGAAAAGGAACAGAGGCAAGAGGTGTGGAGTGGTGGTGGGGGATTGGGGGAGAGAAAACAAAACCCATGTCAGACTGTGGCAGGAGGTAACTGGGATTAGAGAGAAGTGCATCAGTGTGCCAGTTGAAGTTATTGAAGTTTGGAACCTAAGGCATCTTTTCAACAAGAGCAAATATCCAGCTGTAATTGTATTACCAGGCGCAGATGTGACTGACCCGCGAACGTCACATTTACTCTCCGGCTAAGATACTAATTACGTTTCCAGCAGCATCTCTGATTCCCAGGACCGCTTGAGGATGTTTGCTTCAGTGCTCGTATTTTATCTAAAACAGCAACTCCACCAGCAAGTCGATGGAGAATATTACTCCAATGCCTGTCCGAGAATTTTGATCAATTCTGCACAGTTGAAAATACTGAGGCTGAAAATCACAAATAGTCATTCCCAGGGACGACATAGTATTTTCTTTTTCCTTTTGATTCATACTTTGGATGGTTCAGTTAACTGGCTGATGTGCTGAAAACGAGGAGGGTTTAGTGATACCAGAGACTGCAGATGCTGGAATCTGGAGCAACACAAACGCTGGAGGAACTCAGTGGGTCAGGCAGCATCTATGGAGGGGAATGGATAGTCGTTGTTTAGGGGTGGAACTCTTCCTTGTTACCTTTTTTATACTGGCTATCTCCCCTCTCATTTCAGTCCAGATGAAGTGTCTCAACCGTAAATGTCAACTGCCCATTTCCCTCCAAAGATGCTTCCAAAGATGTACAGGTTAGGAAGTTGTGGGCATGCTAATGTTGGCGCCAGAAGTGTGGCGACACTTGCGGACTGCTCCCAGAACACTACACAAAAGATTTATTTCACTGTGTGTTTCGATGTACATGTGACTAAAAGATATCTTACCTGCTGAGTTCCTCCAGTGTTTTGTGTTGCTGAAGAATCTTTGTTCCTTTGGAAGTTGGTACCAGTTGTTTATTTAATACAAATGAACCCAGACTTCTAATTTCCCAGACCTGCACCATAGAATTGCATGGGCCTGACCCCCTACAGGCACAGACATCCCAACATACAACCAGCTGGGCGAATCTGCCCACAGATACACAAAGGCATGCCATCATCTGCCCCAAGGCACTGAAGTATTGAAAGTCCCTTGTGAGACTTGTTTCTGAAGTAGTGAGCGTTATACCCTCTCAGCAGAGACTATTTTTCTTTGATTGTGTAATAGTTTTGGAATCGGTCTACTGAAACTGTTGATGAGTCGAAATTGCCCTCTGCTTTCCTATGCTTATCTGCTTCATATAAATAGTATGCATTGGAATGAGCAGCGTTATCGCTGTGTGGATGTGAACATTTTGTGGAGAGGTGGAGGAGGGGTCTGCTAGTAGTGTATCTTTCGACCTGTTCCACACAGATAAACTGCTCGTTGTTTAGCTATGATATGTTGAAATAGTCTGTGCATGACAGTTGAAGATCTATGGTTTAATTTGAGTGATTTACTGTAAAGGCCACACAGTATGCAAGATCAGGTACATTCAATACTCCTGTTCTCGGAACATGGAGACTAATTTGACAAAATAGATCTTGGAAGTCATTTTTTTTCCTTTTTGGCAGAGCTGGAATGGGAGCCAAGTCCTTGCTTGAATTAATTTCCGTATTAATGAAGTGGGATGTTGCTTGATATGCTTCATTCTTTCCAGGGAACAGTTGAAGCAGCAATCACTGATTTAAAGTCTTCAGTGTAGATCTGGTCACTGTTTGTTGTTTTTGCCCATCACTAGTCTGAGGTGTGGTGAAAATAGACAAAGAATCGGAGAAATAGCGACACAAGACTGCAGATGCTGGAATCTGGAGGAACACACAAGCTGGAGGAACTTTGGGTCAGGCAGCATCTATGGAGGGAAATGTACAGTTGACATTTTGGGTCGAGACCCTTCGTCTGGTCCATATGCTGCCTGACCCACTGAGAGTTTCTCCATCCTTCTGTGTGTTGCTAATGAGTCAATGAATGCAAGCTGAGTTTTGATTAGCCTTTGAAATTTTGCCGCATCATTCCTGCAACAGCCTTGTTTGGGTCGCCCTGCAATGAATGTCCTCCTATTCGTAAAGGATCATGAGGGGATGCCATTGTGCATAATTATTCCTCTGCTCCAAATGAATAAAGTGAGAATACAGTGGGTGAAGTTATTGCCAGTGTCCGGAGATGGTAATCTGAAAACAAAGGATGGCATAAGTGGGCAACAGAACAGTGGAAAAGGCCAGTCAGCAGCAAAATAAAAAGACCATAAACACAATGAGTCGTGCAACTGAAAGGCATATTACAGTCCCACTGACAATGAGGGCAGGTTCCTTACAGAAGACTAATTGCTGTTCCATTCGCAATGGAGGCAGTTTCATTAGAGGAGACGTAATACAGTCCCACTGATGAAATTGGATTGATTACAGGAGACATTTGCAGTCCTGCTGACGGTGGAGGTGGGCTCATTACAGAGGATGGATTGCGGTCCTACTGAGAGTGGAGGCAGGATCAGTACAGGAGAAAGATTGCAGGGTTGATATTCCTCCTTTATGCTTTCTAAAATTCCTTTGGATTCAGAAGAACGAGCTGATTGCTGGCAGATCAGTCAATGCCCAAGTATCTGATCATTGGCTATGTTGGCATGGTTGTTCCCCTGTAGAGGAGCAGCAATGGTGCAAGCTTTCCAATTGGGCCCATCTGCAGAACCTACCCATGGAACTTCTGGAAAACTGACATCTGCTTTATTATTGTTATAGTCTACTTTGGGGGGGTTTTGGCCTGGCACTGTGAAGGACTCTTATTGGGCATGGTAATAAGGTAATTCTCGGGGAGAAAAAGTAATCAGAAATGATTTGGAAATGCAACAGAATGACCACAGAGCTCCAAGAATGGATTAATGTTGCCTTGTGAATGTATGTGTTGATGTGAGTATTTCATTACTGGACTCCAAGAGGAGTTGGTGGCTCATTAATGTGATGAGTCCCAAGGGGCTTGTTACATTCGAGAACAAGTGTTGAATTTTGTAGAGCAATCCTGGACTGACTGCGTGGCCTTTCAATACAGAATCTTCATATCTGGAGTTTTGTATTCTGCTGAAGAGATCTCTCTGCAAAACAAGAAGTATGAATAGTGTGTGTTTACTGCAACCTATTGGAGAGTTGTGCTCTACGCTGTGCACTACCTGCTTTGGTTGCATATCTAGGTCACTGCATTGATTGTTACTCCTCCATGGGAACAGTGAAACTTGGCGGATGTTCAGCGTGCCCGTTAAGGAAGCACGGCTACATTTGATTGGCAGCATGGCATTGAGATGTAATATTTCATATGATGTATATTCCCATGAGTAAATATTTGGCAGTTGAAAATGCACAGCTGAATGAATTCAGCCAAGGGTAGTGAGTAAGCAAAGTCCAGGTATTGGATGTTGTTACTGAATGTGTATGAATGCTGCAGAAGCTCATTCTCATCATTAATTATGTTGTTTTCTCGAAACTTGTGCTTATGCACAGGAATGGAAATTAGTTCCCTGGACTGAACACAGTGCATTATGTAAAGCAGCACTTGTATTGTTACTTGAGGAATTCGGCTTGACAAGTTTATTGCTGTGAAAGAAATAGTTGCTGTACTCTTTCCTATACGGTGCCCTTTCCATAGTCAACTCTCGTCCTCCTCCTTGCACCCCTCTCAAGTATTCTATCACCATGTCCCTCATGTTATTAGAATTCTTTAACTATTACAGAACTTAATTGGTGCTTGATGCAGTAAGCAGTACTCTCAGGTTAAGTTAAACTATCACAGGTTCGTAGCCTCTTGTAGTTGAGTGTCTTGAACCTCCTGTGATATGGTGCAGTAATGAGGGTAATACAGCTGTCCTTGGGTTGAAGCTTCTGCCTGTACGGATGCCACATTGTACTGCATTGGCAGTGTCCGTGGCAGACCGAGGGAACAATGGCACGACATCCCTTGGCAATTCTGACTGTACACCACTGAGGGACTCCCAAGAATGTGAAAAGTGCGAACGAAATGCAGCTACTTTCTTGTGCATGCAGTACAATTATATAAACAACAATGTACATTAATTTTGTCCCTGTAATTCCGACTTCTAACAAGATGATGTTGTTTCAGTTTTTCAGGCACAGACGGTGACAGTGGATGACAGCTTGTCTGGATTTATTGGCACCAGTGTGGTTTTGCGATGCACTTTCGTAAACAATGATCCCAAAATCAAAATCACTCAAGTCACATGGCAAAAGGCAACCAATGGGTCCAAGCAAAATATTGCCATTTTTCATCCGTCTATGGGGGTTTCTGTCCTGCCACCATACCAAGACAGAGTATCTTTCAAAAAGCCATCTCTAAATGATGCGACAATTGAGCTGTCCAGGTTGGAGCTGATGGACGAAGGGGTGTACATCTGTGAGTTTGCAACCTTCCCGACAGGAAACCGAGAGAGCCAGGTTAACCTCACTGTCTTTGGTAAGTGCATGTGTAAATCGGGCGAATGTTAATGCTGTGTCAGCCTGTAATTTCCAATGTACGTGCATTTCCAGTAGTTCTCTCGCTGGACAACCTGACCAGAGGACTGGACTTAGACCCAGAGTTTGAGTTGATGTGTCATCCTGCCCTGGTAATTTGAGAACTTGTATTGGCCTTTTTATATCAAAAGCTCAAATCAATAAAAGTGGCCACGAATCTGATGTTGGAACACCCAACTTGATAACCCAGTGTCCTTCAAACGAGGAAACTGATTGTTTTTGCCTGCTCTGGGCCTATTTGTGACTGTAGTGTCATGCCATCACAGTTAACTCTCGGAGGAGGTGATCGTTGACTCCCGAGAGATGTACTTTTCCTTTACCATTGGTCCAATGGAAATGTTTATAGCCATTTTGATCTCCCTTTACAACAGAAGCAGATGTGTTACTAAATCCTTTTGTGTGTTAGAACTGAGCATGTCGGAGTTGAGCTTGTGTAGAATGTGTGTGTGTACACATATACGTACAAATGAAAGTGGATGATGCCATGGGGGATATGTTGATTTCAGCCTGTCTATAGCTTCTCGGTATCACTGAGCATAATTACTTTAAGCTTGAAGTTATGATGGGATGTGAAAATTATGTCATTAGGAGCTTGATTTGCTAATTAGCTCTGTGCGGTGACCTATACTGGATTCAGTAACTCATGGAAAAAAAATAAGGCTTTGGTTTGAAAAAAGCATAACATATAATTGTGGGGTCCTTATTGTAAAACAAAGCTGTTCTTCCGACACCATATCTCCCAATGTTGCAATAATTCAGGAAGGAAACATAGACCTAGTGTATGCTGATCATTGTTATACCTGTAACCACTTAATGCTTGCACCTTGCATCAGTTGGGAGCCTTTCACAAATGCTTGCGGCTGAAGTGAATCAGCGCAGTGCGATAAATTTCAAAGAGAAGCTTGTTGATGGTCTAACTGCCTGTAGCTGTAGAGTAATCAGCAAGTGATGTTAGATAACTGCAATTTCACCAGCTATTACAATTATTCTTTAGCTGGTCTTATCATACTTAAGGAAGTTTCACAAATATTAAGAATGCTTATCATCATATGTTGATTACCAGCATCATCGTCGTCATAGGCAGTCCCTTGGGATCAAGGATGACTTGCTTCCACTCTGGTTTTGAGTGCAGAAGTGCCTGATAAGTCTGTGGTTCCCACATTGACTTTCCACAGATGGGGCAGGAGATGCCAGACTGTGGGCAGTTAGGTGGTTTGTGAGGTGGTTCACTCCTTCCTCCAATTACACAGGTCTTCCATGTGCTCCCAATGCACATCTGTGAGGTTATTAAAACCACCACAAATGTGCCTTCTCCACTACGAGTGATAATGGGCCAGAGATTCCCAGGAGTAGCTGGGATGTTGCACTTTAAACAGGCTTTGATCAGCGAAAGAAAGGTTATCCGTAACAAAGGACTGGAACTGTGGAGCCTCTGCAATCCTATCATTAAGCAAGGTTCCTCATTTTGCTTTATACAGGAGCAGGCAGGTTCAGTTACTATCAGTCAAGTCCTCCCCCTAGACAGTGAGCATCCATTTGATGTTCAGGCCATTGAATTGAGCTTCAAGACCAATGTCTTCCACCTGCAGCAGATCCTCTGCACACAATGTCCTCAAGGGCAAATTGGTTCTAGTAATCTTATAAATGGTGTAACCTCCCCTTCTGTAATGTCTTTAGAGTTTGGAGATGGTTTGTTATTATGATAACTGTGACCACACAGACATTATCTGTGATATTCCCCTGTGGCACTAGCTCTTTTAAAAGGTTGGAAAGATTAATCAGCCCACCCTCTTCTCATTCGTCCGTGGAACCTGTGTCCAATGTGTCTTGCACCCAGTTGTGGAGTTCACAGTGAATGTACAACCTATAATTCTCATGGGGCAGCTTTGGAAGCCTGTCTATACAATTCCATCATTAATGTTGCCTCATCTTTTTATGATCCATTGCTGTGCTCTGCTTGGACCAAGTTTCATACTCCTGATGGTTTGGTGGTTCAGTCTTGTGCGCCTCTACCCAGTCTCCCAGACCTGCCCCATGAACTATTTTGGTCTCTTTCTGTTCTCCTTCCACCTCTTCTGCCTCTCTCTACCACCCTGTCCCCTCACCACTTCACCCATAGCCTGCCCTCTACATCTCTCCATCGACTCCCCCCCAACCTTACTCTCTACCATCAGCCACTTGTCCCTGTGACTCACCCCACCACCCAAGTCTCCTTGCCCACCTTATGCTCGCTTCCTCTCTTGTTCCTCTCACCCTCTTGCTCTTCCTCCTTCCACACTCTCTCACCCTCCCAACATCTCTCCCTCTTACTCCTGACTCGCTTGCTTTCTCTCACTGCCGTGGGCTCCCCTGCACAACCCCTCCTCCCCACCTCAGCTGTACTTTAGTGATGTGGATTTCCTGGCTACAGTTACCCGAGCACATCTGCCACCATTCAGTAACCATGGAAGCAGGCCACTCAACAATTAAAGAGCATTCTCCTGTTCTATTTGTTTTCCCATTTCATCGACAAACATACAGAAGAGGTTAAAGTTCATTGGTTGCACTCTGCATCAATAATGAGATCACATGACCACTGTCTCTTGTTGCTAATCTAAGATGTGCTCAGCCATGTCTGGATTCCCAATTAACCAGATGTAACTGGGCAACAATAGTCTTGGCGAATTTCACGGCTGTTACTTGGTGAAGAACCCCTTAAGAGGGGATGTATTTTGTGAAGCTATTTACGTGGATAGATTGTAAATGGCCCTGGATGAGCCAAATGTACCAAATTTGTATTCAGAATTCAGTGTTGATCATTGACCAGTCTGATGTGCAGAGAGTAGCTTCATGTGAATTGTATGTGAGCCACACCGTGTTCATTCAGATTCAAGCAGTGCCTCCGGTTCCTAACATTATGCGGGTCAGGATTCTATTACTGCTCTCTGTTTCTTTCTCACACTAAACTCAATGGGGAAAGCAACAGGGCACTAGAATCCTTATTTTCATTTGGTTTACTTGCCTTGACGGATGGAGCTGGGATGGGGCTCCATGTCTGCGTTGACCTTATTCCACTAAGCTGACCAGTGCGAGCAAAAAGCATTTAAGCGACTTTGCTTCAAGTACTGCCCTGTACATGCCAGACTGGCTGAGTACATGGGATTTTGTGTGAACTTTATGCAGTGTGGTGCACACACTTCCACCCACACAGTTTCTAAGCACAAGCTGAAATGCTTGTTTGTATTCGCATGTAATCCTATACCTTGTATCTGCTGTGCCATCTAGCTAATGCTAGCTATGGAATGGCAGCTACAGCCAATGCACCATTCTGCACTTTGAGACATTATCTCTGTACTTGATAACCACTTTAATTTTGGGGGGTAAAATGAAAATCTATCCCATACAGCTAACTGCAGATATAGTGCAATAAACAATCTGCTGAAGGAACTCAGCAGGTCGAGCAGCGTCTGTGGGAGGAAAGGAATTGTCAACACTTCAGACTGAAACGCTGCATCAGGACTGGTTTTATAGTAGATCTGGTTTGACTGCAGATATAATAGACAATAGGAGAAGAAGTAGACCATTCGGCCCTTCAAGTCTGCACCGCCATTTTGAGATCATGGCTGATCCTCAACAATCAATATCCTGTTCCTGCCTTGTCCCCATATCCCTTGATTCAATAAGACCTGATTCTTTGTGGGCAGATGGTCTGCTTCTCTGCTGCACATTCCGATGTGATCATAAGTCATCTATTTAACTGTAGGAGTCGAATGAAAGGCAACAGCTGTCTGTATCACTACGTGACTGAGGGCCTGTGCTATTAAACAGCATCTGACATTTAGCAAAATAAGGATACACGGGCTCTCCAGGTTGAAGCAGAGCAGCAAATCATCTCGGCAGCATGGGCAAGAACAAAGCTCCAATGATCCATGGAGTTCTGCAGCCGACACCCATTCACTGTTTGAGGACGGAGGCGCATTTAACCTTTTCATTAGCAAGCTGGTCTACATAAAACATTTGCTTTGCATGACAATGTGATGGGACAGTTTAGGGGTCGAGTCTCTTGGCTTCCCAACTCTTCTCCAGTGCTGCTCATGCACATCAGCTCCTGGAGATTTGTTTCAAATGCGTTCAATTGAAAATGCAAATGTCAGATCCCTACCACAGTAATGTGGTCTTTATTCCATTATTGAAGGCAGCCTGTTGCTCCATCGCAGTGACTTGTCCTATTAAGGTGTGTAATATTGTGCGAGTACTGTTTATCTTCAATTTGATTACCAGTGTAGCACCAGGGGGGAAAAGTGTGCAGAAACTGCCAATCGTTAATTAAATGCCTGAATCTAGCTCCACGGCAACCACAGCCAGGGGTGGTGCTGGGTACTAGCCACATTCACGTAGGCCTCATCCCCAAGATTAGCATGTCCTGGAATACACAGGGCCAATTTTTACCTGGCCCTTTACATAAGGCTACATAGGGTTGATAAACTTCACCATTTGGCCCGAGCAATCCATGCTGGCATTTGTGTTCCACTTTTAAATCTCCCTCCTGTCTGTCTTCAACTAAATCTAATCCAGTGTCCTCTTGCTCCTTGTGCTTGTCCAGCCTTCCCTTTACTGCTGCAATTTGCTACGATGATCCCTGTGGCAGCGAGTACCACACTCCTGCCAGTGTTTGGGTAAAGAAGATTTTGCTGAATTCCTGCTGGATTTCCTAGTGACAGTTCTACACTGATGTCCTCAGGCCTTGCTCTTCCACTCAAGTGGAAAAGATCTCCCTGCATCCACTCTATTAAAAATCTCTTTCATTTATGCCTTTATAAGATCACCCCAACCGATCAATCAACAAGAAGAGGCTTTAGTTGGAGCTGCTATCTCATGACTTCATGTTCAGAGTGTGTACCACTTCAACACAACTACTGGTCCGATTTTCGTCTTCCTTCCTCGGTTCCTGCACCCCCCCCCCCACCCCCCAACTTTGATAACCTTGGTTTCTGCATCCGCCAACCCTGTGTGTGCTTCACCCAAACTCGCCCGGAGGGCCGTAGTACTCTCCGTCTCCCAGGAAATGGACAAATCCCAATATCAACACAGTGGGGCCTGAATACTTCTGAGGAAAGTGGATGAGATGAGTCTATTAATGAAGATTTACCTTTTTAATGTTATCGACATCATTTTCCTGTTCTGCTGCTTATAGACCCCCCACCCCCATCCTTGAGGGGAGAGGACCTTGCACTGCCCTGTCCCTCCTGCCCCCTTTTTTCCCCACCCCCTCCACCCTTGGGGTCCTCCTGCCCCTGTCTTCCCCCCCACCCTCAGGGACACCCTACCCCTTCACTCTGCCTCTGGCCTCCCTGCACCCCCTGTGGTCTCTGTCTCCACATTTTTTGTGTGTGTGTGTGTGTGTGTGTGTGTGTGTGGAGGAACAAGAGTAGTCCTAATTTTGCTGGAGAGAAAACATCCTGAAGCTCTGGAGTAAAATGGTTTCATTTCTAATTGCCTGTGTGTGTGTGTGTGTGTACCTGGCTCAGATAATGTCCATCCTTTACTATAAATTATTAAAAAGATTATTGACTGCTGTATTTTAACATTTATTTATGGCGAGTGTGGCTATAAATATAAAGCACCACCACTTATTCACAACATTCAAGCAATTTGTAACGTTAATCCCAAATTGATGATCATTTAAGGTGATGTGATCCATTAATTAACTACGTGTCAGAAATAATCCAGTGTTCTACAACACAAACATTCAGTTCACTTGCTGTTTTCTGAGCCCTCCCCTATCAGTTACCACTGAAGTACACAGAATACAATGAGTTGTGCTTCAGCATAGGACATGCATGCAATTACACAACTCATTTTGATTAGTTGGGTCTCTCTGGACTCTTTCACATTCACCTTTTGCACAGACATTTGCTGGTAATGTTTGTCTTGCCTCTCCATATCCTCTATTGTTCTATCGCCCCTCTGCTCCAATCGCCCATGTCTATTGCAGACTGCGGAGAGATTTCTCTGCTACCTGTTTTCCTCCTGCCTTTGCTCTCCAACTAACCCAATTGGGGAAAGATGGGTTGAAATTTTGGGTGGATGCCTTTCCATAGCTGCATGCCAAAAATGTCATATCTGCTCTCCTTTTACAAATGCTGACTGGCTTTCTATGTATTTCCAACACACGTATGCCTCACTCAGACTTCCTGCAATGGTAGTGTTCTGCCATTAAGGTTTTATTAATCAGGCACAATTTACTTTCCAAAGAGGTATTTTAAGTGGACACTCCTATTGTACACTTTTATCCATTTAAGGGATATGGGTGACACATGCAAGGCCAGCACTTACTGCCCATTCCGAACTGTCCAATGAGGTGCACCACACTTTTGAATGACCGTTCTTGTAGGGGGAGAATTGAAGGATTCGGACCCAGTGATGTTGAGGGAACAACATTGCAGTTCATAGTCAACAAGATGTATAACTGGAAGGTGAACCTGCAGGGGGTGGGGTTTCCCTACACCTCCCACCCTTGTTCTTGGTTGTGAAGATCATGTATTTGGGAGCTGCTGTTGGAGTAGCCCAGATGTGTAACTGCTGTTCATTATGTATCTGGGACATACTTCAGCCCGAGTGTGATGGTAGTTGACAGATGAATGTTTAACATGGACTTTGTTCTGGATGGTTTTGAGCACAATCTTTCAGACCGATGGAGAACAGTCCATCATGCTGCCAACTTGTGCATTTTAGATGGTGGAAAGACATTGGGTTGTCAAAAGCTGAGCCAATCACCACAAGATACCCAGCTTCTCATCTGCCTTTAAAGCCACAGCATTTATGTGGCTGATTCAGTTGAGTTTCTGGTTACTAATGACCTTCCAGAATATTGATGGTGTAGGGATCAGTGATGGTATTACCATTGAATTCCAAGAGTAGGTAGTTAGAGCTCCCTATTGTAGGGCATGCTTTTTGCCTCGTACTTTGGTTAGTCCTTGTGAATGTCACTTGCTCCTTATCAGCCAGTGTTTGAATGTTGTCTCAATCTTGCTGTATGCAGCACGGACTATTTCTTTTCCCCTGGGGGAGCTGCAAATGGAATTGAAGATGATGCAAACAATTCACAAATATTGCTGCTTCTGATGTGATGGTGGGAGGTCACAGATGCAGATGCCTGGGGCCAGGGCACTGCTCCAAGAAGCTTCTGGAGCTGGGGTGGTTGGTCTTCAACAACCACAGCATCTTCCTTTTGGTGAGGTATAACTCCAACCATTGGAGTATTTTCCCCTTGAATGCTGTTGACTTGAGGTTAACGAGGATTTCTCAATGGCAGACCTTGACGTTGAGGGTAGCTGCTCTCGCTTTGTCTCTAGGATTTGGTTTTATGATCTGCCTGCAGACCCTATCTGGGAGCCATTTCCCTTGGCCAATTCAGTCAGTGGTGATGCTACCAAGCTAGCGTTGATTCTCTGAGCATTTTCTCTGTACTTCCTGCAACCCTTGATTCATCAACTGAAGGTGGATGATGAGTGGTAGTCAGGAAGAGGTTTCTTTGCCCATGTTTGACCAGATGTCATGAGACTTTGTGGGATCTTGAATCAATATTCTGGTATCCCAGGACTCTGCCTCTTGCCCACGTACCATGGTGCTACCACCAGTTTTCCCAGCCAGTGGGATGGAGCGTACAGGGATTGTGATTGACGAGAAAGGCACTTTGGCTGGAAGGCATGATTCTCCAAGTACAACTGTCAGTTTGACAACTTGGCCAATTTTAGAAACTGGTCCCCAGACATTTGTGACAAGGACTTTGCAAGGTTGACTAGCTGTCTTTTCTCCTCCTCCCCCCCCCCCCCCCCCCCATCAGCTTTTGTCTCTAAATCTTTGTTGCCTTTTTCGCAGTCTTTCATTTTCAATGAATATTCTCCCTCCCCTCTCTCCCATTCTCTCGTCTCTCATTCCTCTCTTTCTCCCTGACCCTCGCCCTCTCTCTCCTTTTCTCCCCCATTCCCCTGAACACACCCCAACCACCTTAACGCTCCCATCAGGCCCAGCAGTAAATCTGTAGCAGTTTGTGTGTCACTCTATTCCTGACTTGAAGGCCTTTGAGATATTTTATAACTGTTTGCTCTGAACCTTGGCATCATTTAATTCTTTTCTTCTGTGAGGCACGTATACTTGAGATGATGTGGCATTTGGTGTTTGAGTGCCCTACCATGCCACCATATTCCTGTTGCTCTGACTGGGTGCCAATCACAGTAAAGTTGGTAATATAGTTTGATTATATTCAGGAGGATGGGGTGTGTTCAATTATGATAACGTGGTTCTTCACTAATTATTTTCTACTTGCCTTGTAGCCAGACCAGTGATCGATGCTGAGCTGACTCCACACACCATCATAGCCAGGGCTGACCATCCAAGGAAGATTGTAGTAGCAACGTGTACATGCGCCAATGGGAAGCCACCAGGCGTTATCACCTGGGAGACGAAAGTCAATGGGGAGACGATTGTTAAAGAATCTCGAAACCAAAATGGCACCATCACAGTGACCAGCCAATACCTTTTGGTTCCCTCAAGGGAAGCTCATCGGCAGCCACTGACATGTGTGGTGAATTACCAAATGGATCGGACCACCAAAGTGCTGATGTTAAATGTGCAGTGTGAGTATCAGCAACAGCACGGTTAGTAATGGTTTAAACATTAGAGGTGAATTGGCTTAATGTTCAGCTGTGAATAATGTAGGGTGTCCTGCTTCTGTCAGTCTACACGTGTCACCCCATGCTCTCTGAGGCGTCTGTACAGTGATGACCTTGGCCCTCCTGTATTCTCAACACCCCTCCTTTTTCCTGTGAATTCTGACAGCACTCCATATGTACAAGAAGCAGCTTCAATGTCTTACACTGAGAGACTGTACTGGGTAGAAGGGAAAATAGCCACATGTGGGATGGACCACATTGTGGGAGGGGGTGTCAAAGGAATGGAATCAAACCAGTATAATGAAGGGAGGCAGGGGTAGGGGTTTCAAAGCAAGCCAAGTGGTGGTGGGGAGAGAAAGAGGCAGGAAATCTGAGGAGTGGGAGGGCAATGAGGAGACTAGAGGTGCTCTACAAAACTCTAATATACTCTGCACTATGTGCACTACCCAACATCTTTCAGCATGTCATGTAGGTCTCTCTTAACCTCCTTTAGAACATATTCATTGAATCAACCTCATAGATACACAATTAATGTGTGATGTTTACTGAGAGGGCAAACTTATGAGAGACACTTTATTACAAACTGCTTCATTTTAAAGTAACAAGGTGACTAATGTTTTAGGCTCAATAAATGGGTTATTTATGACAAATAATTAAATCTTTGGGTCTTGGGTAAGATTAAAATGAATGGATCTCTGAATTTTCCATTTTACTGAATTTGTTGATCTCTGCAGATGAACCAGAGGTTACCGTGGAAGGATTTGATGGGAATTGGTACTTGAACAGAGAGAATGTGAGGCTGACATGTAAAGCAGATGGGAACCCACCTGCAACTAAATATAACTGGAAGATGTAAGTACTTGTGGCCCTTTGGGGCTCCTTTTACCAAAAAGCAATGTTCTGGAAACTCATGGCAGCTCTGCTTGAAGATAGGATAAGATGGTTAATGACTTAGTTCTGTTGAAGATTTCCATCTGAGCTCTGCTAATGGTGTCCCCACCACAATGTCAGTTTGTCTCTGCTAGGTGCTGACGTGTCTCTTCCGAGTGTTCAATGTTTACTGGGGTGGCCATAACAAGTGATGATTTTTCCCAATCTCTATAACCTCTCACACCTCACCCTTCCGATATTTTCCACTCTGGCCCTTGACGTGTCTATGATGTTAGACACTGGTGGCCATGTCACCAGCTACATAGGCTCCCTCACTCAACCTGTGTCCCTGTACAAACTTTGGGCCCCAGGTGTCAATGTCTCCAGTTGTTACAATGGCAAATTTTGTCATCTCTTGCTACTCTGGAGCAGCTTGGGACGGTCAGTAGTTGTACTGTGAAAAGTGCAGCATAAATTCAGCTTGCTCCAGTTGGGCAGCCTGTGGTACCGGCATGGTTTAGTTCCTCTTCCTTACTCATTTATCGGATCAGGGCAGCACTTACCCTTGGGACCGTTGTGGTGAGCCACTACCTTGAACTACTGCAGTCCATCTGATGAAGGCACTCCCACAGAACTCCCGAGAGGGTGTTGCAGGATTTAGACCCAGTGACCATGAAGGACCGTTGATATATTTCCAACTCGGGATGGTTGATTGAGTCACCGGATATTGAGTGACTCTGATCTGTTCCCTACAGGCCATTGATTCTTAGTCACACCTGAATGTGAAAGTGATAAAATAGCACTTTTTAATCTTTCTCAGAATTTGGAACGGTAAGGGCTGTCATTTGAGGTAAGGAACCCTCCCTGGCCGAGAATCCATCTATGCCATTCGTGGGCCAGCATCTGTTCAGGTCAGTGGCCTGCTGTGGGAGGCTTCGCTGGATCTGGAGGCCTACAGCTGCCGGGACTAATGACTGCCCATTGCATGTTCTCCTGTGCACTGGAGTGCATAGGAAACTAGTGAAACTATGAACAAGGCTGGGTACAAGTTACTTCACAAAAATATTACAGGGGACCTCCCAGCTGAGAGTTCCCAGCATCTGGCAGGGCCCTGTTCCCAGAAACCCCTGCTAAAGGTCATATGGCACTGTGTAAACATGGCTATTCTGGGAGTAACCAAACCAACTTTAACTGGGCATAACTTGCCCCAGCCTTCCTAACCACAAAGCGTGGCTGCTCTGTTGCCATCATCTACCCTTTTAGGAAGTGGGGTCTTTAGGCTGAACTCTCCAGTATAATCCAAATCTGCGGTGGGTCACCACAGGTGGAATTGGACTCGGGGAATGGAAACATGAGCCAGGTCAGAGAGGTGGCTATTAATGAGGTTAATGATCTTGGGTAATGAGAATAATGAACACTAGAGGGGCAATCATTTGCTGCTTGCTAACTGATAGCCTAAACCACACCTTGGAGCCATGTGATCTAGTTTTCTGGGCAATACTCCAAAGATGTCATGTGTGGAGCAAGTGATGTGGCACATCAGTTGCCCCACAGTTTGTACCCAGTTAAATTTCCCAATGTGATCTTCCCTGGAACTCATCCCTATTGCAATTCATTCTTGGAATTAGCATTTGTTTTAAAGATGCGCAGTACTAAAAATAATGTATTGAATATGACAAAATTTCTAGGCCCCTGCACTTGCAACCACATTGTCAGTAGTGCAGGAATGCAGCAGGTAGTGCCACTGTCTCTCAGCTCCAATGCCCCGGCTCAATCCTGACCTCCTGTGCTGTGTGTGTGCAGTTTGCACATTCTCCCTGCGACTGTGTGGGTTTCCTTTTGGGTGCTTGGGTTTCCTCCCATGTCCCTAAGCTGTACTAGTTGTTGGGTTTATTGGCCACTGTAAACTGCCCCCAGAGTAGGTTTGTGATGGGAGAATCAGGGAGAAGATGGGGCACGTGAGAGGAAAGGTTACAGGAAAATAAGTGGAGGAATGGGATTGATGGCATTGAGAGCCGGCATGAACTTGAGAGAGAGAGAGAGAGAGAGATATGGTATGATGTATCTTTCTCCACTTTGAAACTAACGCCTGACCCCTAACCATGGCCAATCGCATCAGTGGGGCTGGGTTTTTCCTCAACCCCTTTCTCCACTGCACCCCCCCCACCCCCATCCCCTTCACTGTCCTCCATGTGTCCTCTTTCAGTTAACCTGGTGATGGCGGTATCCTTGGGGGGGTGGGGGAAGCTGGTTTGTATCTTGGGTGAACAGTCATTTAAGAAATGGAAGCTAAAATGCATAGGCCTGAAATATTTTGAGCTGTTTACACTGGGTCCTGGTGATTGTGTTGTATGTGACTGGATTATCCAGGCCCTACCCCAACCTCTACGACACACTGACAACGTTTGGGACTGGACTGCAGTGAGGTGTTGTTTTTAATGGCTGAAGTTACAATTTCTTACTGGCAATTGTGATTAGGATGGTGATGTAGGGATGCAGTACCCAAGCTGGATTCAGTTTTCCATGCTGGGTTTTCACAGTGGGCCATTGGTGCAGGTGGCAAGGGCATCAAATAGGCTGGGACAGCAGGCGTGGGGTCCACCAACTGCTGAGAGAGCACAGCACAGGGAGACCGAATATCCAATTGAATCCAGATCACTAGAGCTGTGAGGTTGCTGCACCCCATGATGCCTGATGCTATTGGGGATGTAGTTACAACCACAGGACATTCAATCATGTTCCATTCTTTATTAAAATAGGCAAAGGACGAGTTGGAGCAAGCAGGTCAGAACCAAAGGGTTCAATGTGCTGAAACTGCTTATCAAGTATCATTCTTTCTTTAAGTAAATAATGTCTCAATGTGATTGGGCAAGAAAGTGCAAATAGTTCACTGTTTGTTCTGACCTCAGAATTGCGTGGTTTTTTTTGAAGCATCAACTCAAAACTTGTGACACTCGCTGCACTTGGGTTTCATTTGAGCAATGTTGAGTTTCACTGGGCAAAGTCACCTTCACAGCAGTGTCACTGTTTACTGTAAACAACCACATTTCACAGAGCTGTCTGCTTTGGAGCATTGACTGATGGTGGGAGGATGAATTGACGTGCATATTTTAACTGAGAGTGAAAGGCTTTCATGCCCAAACGTATCCTGGTATAATGCATGTCTTATTACCAGAAGCCTTTATAATGGACAATAAGATTGAGTGTATTTCTGGGTCAGACCGGAAGGCCTGATGGTCACTGATCTTGTGTTGGCAGCTTAACTAACAGTAATGTTTATTAAAGCATTCAAAGAACTGTTTCGGCTTTGGATGTGTCTGGTCAGGTGAGTGGCAGGTCAAGTAGGTTTTAATCAGCCTCTAACCCCCTGGAGTCCCATCTGTTCAAACGGCATCCTGGAAATAAATTGCAGCTCAGGGCAAAGGGAATGTAGCTTGTTCATCAGTAAATCAAAGCACCCAGGACCGCAAATGTTGTTTGGAGAGGAGGGTGGGGCTTAGTGTGAGGGAGTTTATATGGGCTGCTTCTGCATTTTGCTTGCTTTTTCTGCTGAGCTTAAGTGAATGAAGATTGAGGGGGTGGATTGATTGGGAAGTGTGGCAAGAGGGGCTGGTGTTGGTTTGAAACATGCCTGTGAAATTTAACAGGGCTAGTGATCTGAGCCAGTGCCTAGTGTGACCAGATTGATTCCAAATGATCATTTCTGGCAACGACGAGAATGCTTTATTAGTCTCAATTTAGCTGTTCTTGCAACACCAGCTCAGTCTCTGCAGTCGTGCTGTGTAGCTTTTGTCGGCGTACAGGATTCCAGTGCTGGGAATGGTCCCATTATTTCACCCAGTAACAGCACTCTGGGCAGTGAGCGATGCCCGGGTTAAATGGGTCGCACTCTGCTCCATCAGCGAGTCTTGCTCCTAACCCCAGTGTTGTCAGTTCTGCTGCTGTTTGACATTTCGACTTTCCACACCATTTGTCTCGGAGCATTTTGTGAATGAGGTTAGCAGTTCAATGCTGCTTTGTGCTAAATGTGAGCAGTTCTTGCCTGGGTGCAAATGGCCAATCTCATTTAATTTGTAGATGCTGATTTCCCCAACCCTGCTTTGAACCTGGGACACGCATGTGTGAAGCCCATATGTTTAATTCATTATTACTAGCCTCTCTATCCGTTTTTAATATAATCTGGAGCCTTAAATTGGTAAATGTATTTATACAGCTGAATATTAAATTGTAGATTACAAAGCAAGAGTTTTTCCTGTTTATAATGACTGGAGGCAGGAGACAGTGCGACTGTGTCTCCCTGTATTTATAATGCATGTGGCATTCCAACCCTGTGTTTATAACACATGCAATATCCTGTCTGTACAGGGCATGAATGCCCTGCTTATTGAGAATGATTGGAGATCTCTGGTCTGCCAGTGGATCATTGGGTGACTGAGCTGGGCAAGGGTGAGAAGTTTTATATTGCATGGTAATTCTGTTCGTTATAATGCATGCTGTCCTGTCCATGTTATCTGCTTTCCTTGACTTTGCATCTCTGAAATCGGGTGGCTGTTGTTTTTTAAGAAGTGTCTGCATTCCCACAGCTGTGTCTCTACTCAGTGGGCTGACTCGTTCTGATGGAAATTACAGCAGTAGATCGTTTGTCTTGATTTCGTACATGGAATGTAAGAAAATGAAGTGGAACTGGACCATTCAGCCCCTCGCATCTAGTCTGGGCATGTCTGACCTTGAACCTCTGTGCCGCTTTCCTTCACTAACACCATGGCTTAATGTCTCACTTTTATCAGCTGAAGATTTTGTCTGTGGGGTCAGGAGGTTGAGCCAGTGCTCTCAAAGCAACTCCAGGCCTGATATGGTCTGTTTTTTGTGCCAAACCCCATACGGTACGCCTGTAATAAAAAGCCTGTTGATGCTGTCAGTGAGACGAAAGAGGGTTGGTCTTATTGCTCCTTGGTCACTTTCCTGCTTTTCATCCAGAGGACACAGCAGTATTTCTTGCTGCTTGTTTATAATATGTTGCCAGGTCAAGTAATGTAGTCGCCTGCTGGTGGAACAGGTCACCTACTTGACTCGTGTTAACTGAGCGACTAGGGGAGGTGAAGCTGCACATTGCTCACTGCCCAGAGTGCTGTTACTGGGTGAAATAATGGGACCATTCCCAGCACTGGAATCCTGTATGCCGACAAAAGCTACACAGCACGACTGCAGAGGCTGAGCTGGTGTTGCAAGAACAGCTAACTTGAGATTAATAAAGCATAGTCGCTCAGTTAACACGAGTCAGGTAGGTGACTGTTCCACCAGCAGACGACTACATTACTTGACCTGGCAACAGATTATAAACAAGCAGCAAGAAATACTGCTGTGTCCTCTGGATGAAAAGCAGAAAAGTAACCGAGGAGCAATAAGACCAACCCTCTTTGGTCTCTCTGACAGCATCAACTGACTTGTTCTTCTGTGTGGTGCCAGCTGTTCTTTGTATGAATACCTACTGTAGTAAATCGTAACTAAAGGAATCTTGGCAACTTGACAGGGCTGCTTCGCCCACTCCCGCACCCCAAACCCTTGAGCCCTACCACTTAGAAAGCATGAGCATTATAGAATCATGGAGTTGTACAGCACAGAGGCCATTCGGCCCGACTGGTCTATGCTGACCAAGATGCCCCCTCCAAGCTAGTCCCATTTGCCAACGTTTGGCTCAATCTTCTAAACCTGTCCAATCCATGTACCTGTCCAACTGTCTTTTAAAAGTTGTTATTGTACCTGCCTCAATCACTTCCTCTGGCAGCTCATTGCACATATGTACCACCCTTTGCGTGTAAAAAGGATAATGGGAGCATCAGAGGCTCCAGGCTCCCATTCAAGTTGCACACCAGCATGACAGACACACTTTGACCACCTACCTCATTGCTAGGACTGTATTCTGTACTTTCCTATCCAGTAGCACTGTGCAAGTACCTTCAGCATGCAGGCTGCAGCTGTTGAAATGGTGGGTCACCCTTCTCAAGGGCAATTAGGGTCGGGCAATAAATGCTGGCCTTTCCAGTGACTCCCACATCCTGGGAATGATTTAACAAGGTAAAATATGACCAGGATTTATCAGTCTGATTTTTAAGGAGGGCCTCCTTACACTAAGATTAATGGTACATCTTTTTAAAAACTAGTATGTGTGCATTCAGTTTATTCATGGGGAAGGCACAGTGGAGGTGCACAGGATAATTTGATCTATATATGTGATGGAATGTTAATCCAAACCCTAACCTTGTCATTTAACCTTTTTTGGTTTTTGGAATGCTTTGTTCTATCCATCTCCTTCACTCCCATTTAACAGGCTGCTCTGGAAATCTTTCAGGGCCATTTCTTTGCAAACCTGGAGCTTAATGTCTGTGATTGCAGCCAGTCTGGGTGACAGGTTGTGAGGGATTGGACAGGATTTAATTCTGATTGTGATGATGGGAGAAACTGAATTTACCCTGACAATTAATCAGCTTTTCATCGCTGCGAACCATTTCATCACACGTCTATCAGTGCAGAGCTAAACACAACCGAATCAGAGCACAGTCCGGCAGTGTTAGAGGGCTGCAGCTTTGGGAACTCGAAGACACTAGCAGCCATTGGCAGCAGCAGATTTAGCAGTATAGTGAAAGGGGCTGTCTTCAGAGGAACACTAAACCTTGATGCACCCTCATCCATTGAGACAGCTCCATGGGTGGTTGCTATAGAGAAGACATTGCATGTCGAGGAATCCTACAGCACAGTAACAAGTCCTTCAGCCCACTGTAACCATGACAACCATTGTACTTATCTATACTAGTCCCATTTACCAACACTTCTGTAGCCTTCTATGCCTTGAACTTTTTGTGGTTTTGGAATAGTTTTGTATTCCTCATTGTCACACTGTTGTATTCAATTAGTAGTGGCCAAAAGTGATCTCAGTCCCCGTGGGCTAGGAATGTCAAAGTTAGGCAGCATCACAGAGGAACTCGTGCTGGGAGGTATCCATGTGGAATTTGGGTTGAGGCAAACTGTATGCCCATTGATGCCTCCCACACCCTCATTCACTGGAGAAAAATTCCCACCCGGATCAATTGTTTGGAAGATTAAGGATACGAGTGGGTGCTCTACCTAACAAGAGTTGACACCTTGGGTGATGGGGGGAGGGGGGGCTAGTGGGAAGAAGTTAGAACTCATAACATTGAGTATGTGTTTGCAGGCCCACTTACAAATATGGTGTGTGTCTGATTTTGAGTACATAGAACAGTACGGCACAGAACAGGCCCTTCAGCCCACAATGTTGTGCCGACGTAGCTATTCCCTCCTGCCTACAGAATGCCCATAGCCCTCTATTTTCCACTCATTCATGTACCCATCCAAGCCCCTCAAAAGCCCACAATGAATTTGCCTCCGCCACCCTATCAGGCAACGCATTCCAGGCATCCACCACTCTCTCTGTTTAAAAAAAAGTACCCCTCATGTCTGTTCTGAACCTGCCCCCCCCCCCCTCACCTTAAATGCATGCCCCCTGGTACTGGATCGCTCAGTAATGGGGAAAAATGTATTGCTTGTCCAGCCTAACTATGCCCCTTATAATTTCATACTGTATACTGCTAACAGACCACCCCTCAGTACATGTGACTCAAACCAGGGTTATGCAGGAATTTCAGAAACAAAGACATTTTTCTATATTATGCATGGTGTTTTGCTGTATTTCTTTTACACCCAAGAAATCCTTAGCAACGAGGACAAGATTTTGCCCATGTTACCAAGTTAACGTGAGTTCTGTCTCCCATTTGTGTTGGTTGGAAATTGGGTGGATGGCAGCTTCAGAGATGCTCACCCATCCGTCCTCGTGTTCTGACTGAGGCTCCAGCTGCATTGTACGGAAGGGATACTGTATTGTGGAACCATGGGGAGGATATCTGGCTCCTGACCCCAAGCACCGGAGTCTCTCTTTACTGCTCCTGTGTGTCGATGCTCTTTGATGGAGAGCCAGTGGGTTAAGGAATGTGTATTCCTCATTTCCATGTGGCCTTTCCTGCTCTATAATTGTCAGTTACTGGAATCGTGGAGTTTTGTGCCGTTACATCAATGCTGACAGAAACACCGCCAGGTGCTTGCCAACAAACAGGAAACTTGAATCCCGTTTTACTGTCTCTTCGTTGTGGATGTGACACAGTTTTCAGTTTTAAGGAGCATAAGTTGTAACTGTGTATCCTAACAAATCACCAAGACTGCGTCAACAACTCCCTCTAAGCCCACACCCACTATTGAATAGTTCCTTTATATGATGAGATAGACTCTGACCTCATGATCTACCTTGTTTTGACCTTGCACCTTATTGCACTGCACTTTCTCTGTAGCTGTGACAATTTACTCTACTGTTATTATTTTTACCTGTACTACCTCAATGCACTCTGTACTAACTCAATGTAACTGCACTGTGTAATGAATTGACCTGTACGATCGGTATGCAAGACAAGTTTTTCACTGTACCTCGGTACAAGTGACAACAATAAACCAATACCCTCCACTGAGGAAGGGTGAGGGCACCAGGCATGAGGAATTGCTGCTGCCTCCAAGTCACACACCATCAGTACTGCCACAGGTGGAGGTATCTGTGCAGGGAATGTGGTGGAGAGGTTGGGGGAGGGGTGGAAGTAACCAGTGTCAGTCCTGGGATGTGAGGGGGTTGGAGATTTGGATAGATCCAGAGGCAAATGAACTGTTTCAACCTGAGCAAGCAAAGTGATGGGAAAGGGTGAGTGGTGGTGGGAGAGAGGCAGTACTGTGGCTCAGCCAAAAATCCACATAAATGCAATCTCTTAGAAATGTACACATAAATTGAGAAGCACTAAAGCTAGAAATGGGCAAGACTACCCCACCCCTTTGCTTTGCCTTACTTCACCTATCAAGCCCATGAGAAAACAGTTAATTTGGATCAATTCACATCTTTATGTAGAAAGTCATAACCTGATTGAGCAGTGTCAGCATGGCTTCATGAGGGGAAGATATGTCTGACAGAAGAGTTCTTTGAGGGAGTATCACTCAGAGTGGATAGAGGGGAACCAGTAGATGTAATATATTTGGGTTTTCAAAAGGCATTTGAGAAGATGTCAACCAAAGGTTACTTTGCAGAAGAAGAGCTCAGGGTATTGGAAGTAATGTACCAGCATAGATAGAGAATCGGCTAACAAGTAGGAGGCTGCAGTTAAGGATTGGGGTCATTTTCAGGTTGGCAAGCTGTAACCAGTGAGGTGGCACGGGGATCAGTGCTGGGACTGAAATTGTTTACAATGTATGTCAATGAGTTAGAGGAAGGAAGTGAATGTACTGAAGCCAAATCTGCAGATGATACTGAAGTAGAATGGCAAGTTGGGAGGATGTCAAGTGACTGGGCAGAAGGTTGCCAATTGGATGTAATGCAGGAAAATATGAAGTGATTCTCTTTTGGAAGGAAGAATGATAAAACAGATTATTATTGAAATGGAGACAGCTGCATCACAGAGGGATTTGGGAGTCCTTGTAAGTGAAGTGCATAAAGCTAACATGCAGGCAATTTGGAAGTTCGGGTAATGCTGGCTTTCTTTTAAAGGGGATTGGAGTATAAAAATAGGGAAGCATTACTGCAACTGTACCAGGCACTAATGAGACCATATCTGTGTACAGTTTTGGTCCCCTTATTTAAGTAATGATATATTATCATTGGAAATAGTTTGGAGAAGATTCACTAGGACAAACATTTTATGTTGCGGGATTGTCCGATGAGGAAAGATTGAACAGGTTGAATTCCCATTGTAGTTAAAAAGAATGAGAGGTGATCTTATTAAAACCAACAAAATACTTAGGGGCTTGACAGTGTAAATGATTAGAGAGTCTAGGACCAGAGGGCATAGAGTCAGAATAAGGTGCATCCATTTTAAGACCAACATGAGGAAGAATTTCTTCTCCTGAAGGGCTGTGAATCTTTGGAATCCCTTGCACCAGAAAGCTGTGGCAGTGGAATCCTTGAATATATTCAAAGCTCATGGATTTTTAATCATTAAGGCAGTCAAGAATTATGGGAATAGGATGGGGACGTGAACTTGGGGAAAGTTGGATCAGCCATGATCATAGTGAATAGTGGAGCAAGCTCAAGGCCAACTCCTGTTCCTATTTTGTGTGGCTTTCTGCTCTCAAAAAAGAAGCCCCCCAGACCCACGTGGGAAAGTTGTTCTCCATGTAAATCTTTCCAGCTTAAAACCCCCTATAGCATTGTTGGAAAGCTTCAAAACTAAGCTCACTTCTGCAAACTTTCATTACATAAAACATTTGCTAAAATTTATGGATGCAAACTTAATGCAGTAACAGATGTGTATGTGTGATTAGTATATTTATCATGTAATCTTAATCTCAAAAATAGAAATTTGAAAACAAGTTGACAATAGAGTATTTTAATTTCGGCTCTTTTTCACAAAATAATTTTGAAAAACAAAGGAGTAGAGATTGCTAGAATCAAAAGGAAATATTTCTGCAGTGCAGTTGACTGAACACTACACATGATCAGACTGCAAAATTCCAAATCGGCTGAATGTCATAGTTCTGGACAAAAATATTGAACAAAGTCCAGCCTTTGGGGGAGGCTGAGGCCTTGAAGTAAAATCTTTAATGAAGGCAATAAAATGGTACTAAAGACAATTCAGGAGTAATTTAAGAAATTAGGATGCACATGAAAAGGAAATGGGAAGTTGTCTGGCTTGGTGCCTCTCTGGCACTCTGTGACACTTACATGGTGGACCTTTCACACAGCAGGCTTATTTTCTTGACCATTGACTCTTGTTATTGGGGAAGCAGAGTCCTGACTATGGAGCTGAGCTTTCAGGGTTCAGGTTTTCCTTTTTCTTTTTTTTTATGGTACATGGATGTCATTGGCACTTATCGTTCATCCCCAGGAGCCCCTGAACGGAGGAGAGTCTGGAGTTGTGTTTAGGCTGGACTGGGTACAGAGGGCAGATTCTCTTTCCGAAGAGCATTAATGAACCAATCCAAGAGTTTCATGATCACCATTACTGAGCTTAACCTTTCATTCCACATTAGTTTAATTACTTGAATTTGAAGTCCCCACTTGTCACGGTGGGATTCAAATCTGTCCGGATAACTGGATACTATTCCTCTTAAGCTGCAGAGAGTAGTGGACTCAGCCCAATGCATCACGGCCACATCCCTCCCCACCATCAGTAGTATTTACAGGAGGCGCTGCCTCAAGAAGGCAACATTCATCATCAAAGATCCCTACCATCTGAGCCATGCCATCTTCTCACAGCTACCATCGGGCAAGGGGTACAGAAGCCTAAAGTTTCACACCACCAGGTTCAAGAACAGCTACTTCCCTTCAGCCATTCGGTTCTGGAACCAACCAGTGCAACCCTAATCACTATAGTTTAGCAATGCTATGACCACTTTGACCTACAATGGACTTTTTTTTTGTTCTAGTTGTGTTCTTTATTGTAAAAATTGTGTATAATTTATATTTAATTGATGTTTTTCTTGTGAATGCTCCTTATATGATGCTATATGCCTGTGGTGCTGCTCCAAGTAAATTTTTCATTGCACTTGTGCCTACAGGTACGTGTGCAGATGACAATAAACTCAACTTTGACATTGACTTTGACTTAACCACTATGGTATGAGGGCAAGTCCTTGAGTTATAACCGAAGGATTGCTGTCAATGTGAGTCACTCCTCTGTGGCCCTATCAGAGGGAGGAGGTATTAATTGCTTCTTTGTTTGCTGATGGCCCTGATGATTTCCAGGGAGCTGAGGGGGTTTGAAATGAAGAGTCACTAGTCTGATGCTGCATGAACTTGGCCCTGTTCAAATTAATGTGTTTACTTTTACAGGTTAAATGGGTCGCTGCCTGTAAACGTGGAACCTCAAAACACCACCCTGCTCTTCAAAGGGACCGTGACCTATGAACTTGCTGGGACGTACGTCTGTGAGGCTACGAATGCAATCGGTACACGATCGGGTCTGGTTGAGGTCAATATCACAGGTAGGAAAGAGCCTCCAGACAGATCTTCATTAACAAATGCTTCGCTGATCTGAAACCTAACTTTGCAACGACTGCAGCCGCATGATTGGTGTGTGGGGGCCCTGTTCTCTTTGCTTCCTCGCTGGTTCTAGCAGCTTGCAGTTATTCCTCGCTCTCTGTAAGTCGGTAATTCTCACCCAAGTCTATTTTTGCAAAACCAACTGTTGTGCAGACAAGTGTTTTGAAGGTGTCCACAAGTCATGGTTTACAAGTAGATGGGGGAAGACGGAATGTGAGAATCATAAGTGGCAAGTAGTCTGAGAGCTAACCAACCTTGAACACATTACAGGTGCATGAACTCTTGCAGAATGATGTGGGTTTAGAGTGGCAAGGGCACACTCGGTTGGTTTACAGTCCTCAAATGAGCAATTGTGACCACTAGTCTCCACCCATTTTTAAGGGATAAGGTTAGAGGGGAAGTTGGCACTCTAGTTTCACATTCTTATCCAGGTTTAAGATGAACCTTGAGCTTTAGGGTTCCCCACACTGGGTTTCTGAACATAACTGGACTGTCAGAATATCAAGGAAAGAGCGCTGACTCATAAGATCACTGAGATTGGTAAGAAGGAAGGAGAGAAAACAATTTTAAGCATAAGGGCGAGGAATAAGCTCATCAGGTTTACTGGCTGTTGTAACATATTAAGGTACAGGGGTGGTGATGTGACTAACAAGCAGAGCATGGCTTGTGAGATGACCAAGGATCAGTAGTTACTAAAAGATATAGAATGCTAAATCTGTGATTGCGGAGGAAGGCAACATACACATGAATTGAATCTTTTTTCCCCAATATTCTGTAGGTCCATTTATGTAGCTGAACATGGGTAAATGTGTATCACATTGTAAAACATCAGCTAAATGATTTTTGGTTTGGTTTGCCCTGCTCAATTTAAGCATCATGAAACTCAACCAGTCTCCTCGTGTTCCACTGTGTAAAATGATGGGTGCAGATTCAGCAGAGTGGAAGGTAGGCCAGTCACTGCACCTGTGCATAACCAGAATCTGTTTATTCAACAGAATAATGTTTGCCCAATTTACTCCAGCTGTGGGATCATGTGTTTAACAGAGGAAGGGTTATTCACTCCCAGACTGTACCGGATCATTATTGCATGGACCAAAGGTTACTTGGTGTCGTTGCTTGGGATTCTTAGTTATTCTTTGTATAACTGAATGGAATTGGTGTTTATTGATCAGGCCACTTCCCCTCCCTCTCTCTTCCCTCTTAACCAACAGCACATGGATTAGCTGCTGACGCAGAAGGCTGGTTGGATGAAAACTCTTTCCCTCATGGTATTTGAGCTTCAGTTTCACAATGTGCCACTGCATTGGGGAATGAGTGTGGACAACAGTGCATATAATTTTACTGGTGCTGGAAAATGTCTGTGGCACCTGAGGCAGCACGTCTTGTTAATTATTGAAGAGTGCCAATGAATAGAATGAGACCAAAGCACCCCTTCCTACCCTGATTGGGAACCTGAGATGGGCAGGAGTTGCAGGCTGATTTGCTGGTTCAACCTTTGTAGTATTGTTTTCTCTAGGGCTTAAGTGAGCCTGGAGCCAGACTTTCTGTAGACCGAGTGACTTGAAGTAATTGCAGCGGCATTGTGCTTTTGTTACCTTCCGAAGGCTGTGTTGGCCGGAATAATACCTGGATTGAGAGGGCTCGTGTACAAGGACTGCTTTCAGATTTTGTAGTTCTGTTACCTGGAATTTAAAAGTTTAAGTCATGATCTGATTACATTTTCATACATATTCTTGCAGTGGTGCACAACTTTCTTTTTATTACAGAGAAGGCCAAATGGGCTGTCAGAAAATGTTCCGGGGCAGCTCACACAAGTGGAAATCCCAAAGTTGCCCTCATTCTGATGGTGTGCTGTCATTGGACTCTTCATGGAGTCCACTTCCCAGCAAATATCATTAGAAATCTGGCCAATGAACAAGCACCTCATTGCTCCATGTGCAGCTTCATCCGCTCCATTTGTTTCAAGGGAGGAAAGGTTCTCAGGAAGGGAGGTGGTTCACATTTCTATTTATTGAGTTAACGTGTTCAATTGTTAACTTAAATGTCTTGAAATATATTTAATCATTTTACTTTCTGTAGTTCTAAATATTTTTAATTCTTTAAAACCATTTTAATTTTACACTTTTTAATAGTATGATTAACTTTAGTTTGGTTTTTGAATAGTTGTAAATATCAGAGACATCCACAGCAATTCAATGTCATTAGACATTTTTGACAGCTGGCTAAGCCTGTTGGCAGCCAAAGCATTTCTGGGGGAAAGGCTTGCTGTTTTCAGCAGAAATGCAGAGTCTTGCCAGTCAGCATCTGACTTCAGGAACCTGTTGGCTTCTTGGGAAAGAGTGAACAGCAGAGGGGTGCGTGTGAGACAGGCCTGATAGAACAGTTGTGGGGCATGTGTTGTGGTATGAAGGAGAAACTAATGGGAAGTGGGGGAGGAACCATTTCCAGTGGTAGTGGAATCTTGAACTGGGAGTGTAACCTGAAGGTGAGAGCTAGACTGTTTAGGGGCAAAAATTGGGAATCATTTGTAGAAGGTGGGACGTTCCCAAGAGCGGCAATTGGTGTTGAATCATGTTAACCTTAAACCTGAGATTGAGAGGCTTTTGGTTCCCAAAGGTATAAAAGGAAATGGGAAAAGGTTATGGAATTGGGTTTCATTTCACCTGGAAATTGAATGATGGAACAAGCTTGAAGGGCTGATTGGTATCCTCTGTACTTGTGATCTTAGTCATACTACTTCAAGATGTCCCTGTAGGGGATAGACTGCAGTCCCCGGTGTTTTTCTGGAGACTTCTGGGCATGCAGTATCACCATTCTTACCAGCTTCCGGATGAAATGTCTGTATCGCAAATGTCTCCAGAGCCAGTGATATCAAACCTTGTTTGTTACACACAGGAATAGTTTTAAACGCCACATGTGGCTGAATCTGCTAGCAAACAACTAGTTTTGGAGGGGGCCATTGCTGGCGCTGTGAATCTGGCACACTTTCTGCTTGTAAACTCAGGATTCAGTGTTGGAATGTGTTTTTGATAAGTTCTGCCTCGGCTCTTTGCCATGTCACCTGTACACAGAACAATTGAAGCAGTTCTGCATCAAGTCATTAACAGCAGATGCTTGCAATTTTTTCCAGCAATGGATCCATCCGTACAGTGAATCGTATCAAAAGGTTCAAAAGCCTGAATGAGATAACACCTTCAGTTTAATTGCACTATTTATGCTGCTTTCCCAGCTCTTGCATCCCATGTCTACTAGGCTGTCTGTCAGGCTTCTCTTCATCCTGTCACACTACCAACTTGTACGTTTTGCTGGAAAGAAAGGAAGCCTGGTCATTCAGGCGATGAATTCAAGTGTCGTCTCCTGGTTTTCAAGCAAGTCGTAACTTGTAAAGGGGACTCTGAATTAAATTGGAGAGGGGAGCTGGCCAGGGAGCATCTGAGCTGAGTTCAGTCCTGCACTATTCACTCCTCCTGTTGACTGCTTTAAAGATAACAGAAGTTTTAATGTAAGTTCTTCATGGTTCTGTACTTACCCACTGTAGTGCCTTGCAGAGTATATGGGGCAGAGATGTCACATGATCTCATTTTGTTTTGCCCATGTTCGGAGGAGCACTTAATTATTTTTATGGATAAAGGTATTACAGGCATTTACTACCCATATCTAATTGCCCTTGAGAAGGTGGTGGTGAGCCATTGCCTTGAACTCCCACAAGGCTGTTTGGGAGGATTCCTGGATTTAGACCAGCAGTGATGAAGGAATGGTGGTATATTTCCAAGACACAATGGTTTGTGACTTGGAGGGGAACTGGGAAGTGTTGATGGAGTGGGTAGGTGCTGTGGCTTTGAGATCAGGAGATGTTGTGGTTGGATGTGAGATGCCCATCACATCTAGGGGAGTGTGAGAGGCATCAGAAGAGGCCTGGATGGATTACCTAGAGCTGGAAGTCGCCAAAGCTAATTGAAAGGAACTTTGAATTGGAAAGGAACTTTGAATTGGAAAGAAACTGCAAGGGATTTCATCAGGACTAGCAAGGAATCTGAAGTGTGTAGGCAAACTGGATCCAGAGTTGGCTTGGGGATAAGAGGTAAGTGGTCGTGGTGGATGGGTGTTTTTCTGACTGAAAGTCTGTAACAAGTGGTGTACCACGGGGATTGGTGCTGGGACACTTGTTGTTTGAAATGTATGTAAAAGATGAATGAAAGTGTAGGTGGTATAATTAGTAAGTTTATAGTCAACACAAAAATTGGTAAGAGTTGTAGAAAGCAAAGAAGGTTGTTTAAGGATGGGTCAGCTGGAACGTTGGATGGAGTGGTGGCAGATGGAATTTAATTTGGACAAATGCGAGCTAATGTATTTGGGATTCTGGTAGACGTATAGAAAAAATGGCTGGCAGCTTTGGAGCACTGATGTACAGAGACACCTGTGGTGCAAGTCCATACTCCCTGAAAGGGTGGTGATAAAGGCATTTGGTATGCTTCCCTTCATAGGCTGAGGCATTGAGTATAGGAGCTGGGATGTGTTGCAGTCATACATAACATAGGTTGGATTGCACTTAGAGTGTTGTGTACAGTGCTGGTTGTCACACAGCAGGAAGGCTGTGGTAGCAGTGGAGAGAGTGCGGAAGGGATTCACCAGATATTGCCTGGAATGGAATGCTGTAGTTATAAGGAGAGATTGGATTGGCTGGGTTTATTCCCACTGGAACAGAAAGCTGAGGGGTGACCTTTTTGAGGTTTATAAAATTATGAGAGGTGTAAATAGAATAGATGGTAAGAATCATTTTCTAAGGGCAGGGGCACAGGTTTGAGGGAGTTTTTCGCACAGAGGGTGGTGATTATCTGGAATGAGCCGGTGATAGAGGCAGATACATTTTCAACATTTTAAAAAAGGTGTTTGGACTGGTACTTGGATAGGAAAGGCATAAATGGATACCAGCCTAAAGTGGGCAAATTGTAGTGTAGATAGGCAACACAGTTGACTTAGGACAAGGTGACCTGTATCTGCGATGTATGTTTCTGATTGTGTGAAGACTGATATTAAGATAAATTTCTTCTGTCAGAGACTGGGGAATGCAATTGAAGCCAAATTATTATCATTTTGAATATATTTATTGTTCTTGGGGCTTGAGGGATCTTGGGGTGTTGGGGGGGGGTGGGTGGAGAGGAAGTGTGACAACTGCACTTCTGGAACTTGCACGATTGATGAGAAGGAGCAGATGGGTTCGAAGGTTGGGTGCTGAGACAAAAGTACAAATTCATTCCTACACCTGTAGGAGGAGAGCAGGAGCAACACCCCTGGGAGAGGAGGATGAGCAGGAACTTAATTGTATCATCTCTTCAACAAACTTTCACAATTTTGAGCAAACCTGAGCAGATCGTCATTGAGCTGATGATCCCCAAATGAAAACTAGGGCTGCTGTAAGTTCAAACTAAATCGATGGGTTCCATCAATCAATCTCCAGATAATGTACTCTGGATCAAATCCTGTAGTGTTCAAATGTCTGGCTCAATGGAGAGGCCATTCTAACTTTCTTTCTGCATCTCTCCATTTTCCTTTCATTTGGGACTTCAAGGTGCAGTCAACCATGGTATTTCTAGTTTGTGTCGATTTTGAAGAAAACAGGAAATAAGGGGTCAGCAAAGGTCACTGGTGTGGAAGGAGAGAGCAGGGAACAGTAATGGTCACCAATGAGGGCAGAGGGAAGGAGATCCACAGTCCCAACCACAACTTGGAAAACTAGGGCCACATCCTGTAGTTTTCTGGATGCTCGGTATTACTCCAGTTTTGCATCAGTGTGTTTATGCATTAGATCTTTAGGGAAGGATATTTAATGTTAATACATGGCAGATGTGCATGATTTGCAGTTTCATAATGTGCTGGTTTTTGTGGGTAAGTTAATGGAATCATTTTTCTTTAGCTGGGGAAATGAGGATAATTTTTTACACTGAGTTGTCAATGCCTAGTCTAAAAGGGTGCTCGAAGCAGATTCAGGAGTAACTTAAAAAAGGAAACTGATTAAGATGATCCCTTTCCAAGTATTTATAGGGCTGTGGAGGACATGTATCTCTATATCTCTCGATTCTCTTAATATCCTGAATATTGTCAATCTCTGTTTTGAACTCAATCCTCCTGGTTAGGGAACTACAAAGACTTGCCATCCTTTGAGCGAAGAGATTTCTCCTAAACTCAGTCCTAATAGCCTATTGTGTATTCTGAGACTGTAACCACTTGGGGAGAACATCCTCCCTTCATCCACCTCATGAAGTTGTAGAAGAATTTTGAAAGTTTCAATGTGATCACCTCTCATTCTTCTAAACTCCAGGGTGCTAAACTGTTCAATCTGATGGGTTTGGCTCTACATCTTAGTATCAGCCACTCATGGGTTTAGATGCCCATCACTAATGGCTATGAAGAGCATTTGATGGGTAGCTTGTGTGCAGTCTAACCACTTTTTTGTTTTTGGACCAGTGTATACATGCTCCCCAGTGTCTTCCCAATCTGTCTGAAAATACAGGCAGCTCTCTCCTGTCTTGTCTTGAACCAATTTGTCCTGTTTGAATTTTTGGATCTGGAAGTGGACCTTGGTTCTTTTGCTTTCTCAATGGAATTCTATTTATTCAATGTCAAGTTGTGTTGGTAACAAGCAGAGTTGTATGCAGATAACGTGGCAAATAAGAGGCAGAGTGGTTCACAGGTATCTATGAGCCTGCTCTGACATTCAGTAACATCTTTCACTTTAACCCCATTTTCCTGCCTTATTCCCTGCCTTATTCCCTATCCTTTGATTTTCCCCTTGCATCCAAAAATGTATCAGCCTCATTCTTGAATGTACTCAAAGGCTCAGCAGTGGATGCTCATGGGGTAGAGAGTTTCAAAGATGTGTGGTCCCTGAGAGAAGGTATCTCTCCTCATCTCTATCCCAAAGATAAGGATTACGTGTACAGGGGAATTGGTGTCTAAGCATCTAACCTGTCAAGCTCTTTTTAATATATATTTCCTTGATTTTTCTTTCCTCTAAACTCCAGAGGAATCAGACCCATTCTGCAACAAATGTGACCATGGGTCGTAACGGTGATTCACTGTGACAATGTAGCGCACGGTACCTGTAACACATTTGTATATGACCAATAAAATCAGGTACGGAGAGTTGGATCAGAGGGTACAAAAGTGCATCATTATCAAACCTTATCTATTAGTGTGTTCCATCTAGATGTTTAGATCTTTTATTAATTTATTTGCAGACATCACTGGAAAGGCCGGCATTTATTGGCTATCCCTAATTGCCTTGTCTCTCCTGTAACCAGGTAAACAGATTGTTTTGGAAAAGTTTACTGCCAACCCCTAATTCCCCTGAACTGAGAACTAGTTAAGGAAGGCAGAGTCCTTCCCTTGACATGAATGACCCAGATGCTTTTTGAACAATTATCCAATAGTTTCATGGTCTCTTTCTTTTTAATTGTAGATTTACTTAATTGAATTAATTTCTCCTGATACTATTGTGAGATTCAAACATGCCTGCAGATCAAAGGTTCAGGTCTCTAGATTCTATCTTAATTACTCTGCCACTGTACCCTGCACTGGGCAGTGCTAAACATTTTATAAGGTGTTCTGTGTATGGAGTTTAACCCCAAGCAGTCCATGTGGTTAAGGAACAGACTGAGTTACCTGCCGTTTGCTATTAAGTAAACTGGTAACTTTGGCCGTGCCATGATTCCTTGCAGACTAGGATATTGGTCCAAAGAGGGAATTGGAAATGGGCATCCTGACTGATCCATAATTCACTGTTTGAGGAAACCCACCATTGGATGTAGTGCCGTTTATACCTGCAGGTCCTTCTGATGGATCACTGCACTATTCCTAGATGCTGCCCTACGATACAGTTGATGAACACTGCGGGGTACATTAATAGATTGAGCAGTCTATGCGGATTGCATTAGAATATTTTGCAAATGATTATTGAAGTCAGTGAGTTTGATTTAAAGATGAGTCGTCATGGAAACGATATTTTAAATAGGCATAAAGGAGCATGTAAGCAGAGTCTAATGGTATAATGTAGCCAATTTTGCACTGACGATCAAGCAAATGGCTGATTAATGGCAGATTCTTCGTGGCCCATTTATTGGGTTCTGTTTCTTGTGCGGTTCGATGCGAACAGATCTGGGTTCAGTGGATTGACGGAGACCTCAGCCGAAGTGGCTGCTGATCACGAGCTCTGATGTTGCAGTTCCCTCACCTGCAATTGTTTTTAAGCATGTAATAATAGAGTGTAACAGTGCAGTGTCCTACCCGTACTCCAACCTGTCCCACAAACTCTGGTGTAATGATGGATCAAAACTTGCTGTTTGTCCTTTCAGACAGATGATTAGTTTGACTGGCTTTGCTCAAGTAGTCCAGGCTCCAGTATTTGTTGCCAGTCTTAAACTTGTTCTTAGGATTAAATTGAAGTTGATGATATCTTTGTTCGAAGTATAGAGTTTATTTAGTACACGCAATCAGTTTAATCTCGGTTATGGGATAATTACGTTAAGTACATAAATGAATAACAGAAGCCCCAAGTACCACAAAAGCTCTTTTAATCGAACCAAGATGAATCCAGCAGATGATGATTTCATCATTTTATTTTTTTTGTTGTTGTCTCCTGTGTTCTGCCAGTATCTGGGGGAGGCAGTGGTGGAACGTTAGCTTAACTTGGGCCCACGTTCCAGTGCAGAGAGTGGTACAGTGATTCGAGGTCAGTGTAACCTTGTATTCTACTCTGGGCAAGTGATTTCATAGAAAGTAGAAGTCTTCAGGCCTGCACTACCATTCAACACAATCTTGATTGATTATCCACTTCAGTATGCTCTTCCTACTTTCCCTCCATGTCCCTTAGTCCATTTGGCATGAATAAATATTTACCTCTTCCTTGAATATATGTGATGACTTGGCCTCCCCTGCCTTCTGTGGTAGAGAATCCTAGAGATTCACTATACTCTGGGCGAAGTAATTTCTCCTGATCTTGGTTCTAAATAGTATAGCCACCTCCTGAGACTGTGACCCCTGATTCTGGACTCTCCAGCCATTAGGAACATTCTTCAGGTTGAGTCTTGTTAGAATTTTATAGGTTTCTTTCAGATCCCCTCTCATTCTTCTTCACTGAAGTGAATATAGGCCGAACTGACCTAGTCTCTCCTCGTACATTGGTCCTCCAAGGAATCAGTCTGTGCTTTGATTCCATTGTATGACACCTGATTTAATGGAGAGAGTTCAGCCCAGCAGTTGCTGCAAGCTTATTTCCCAAATGTAAAACCAACAACTGCAGATGGTGGAAATCTGATGTCATTGACCTGAAACATAAACTTTGTCTCTCACCGCAGATGCGATTTGATACACTGAGCACTTCCACCACTTTCGACTTCATTTAATGTGTTTGTGCAAATAACACTTAAGGTTGAGGGAATTTAGTCACCACTTAAGATATAGAATCCCAGGCCAAAGACCCATGGCTGCATGTGTACATTCAGGGTCAGCTGCAGAGACAGAATCAGGATATCATTTCTTGTTATCTGGGACGTACTGAGCTCCAAGTTAGGCGGGAGGATATGGTTGTTTGCAAATACTTCAACCATAAAATGCAGCAATGCTCACCATAAAATTTAAATAAGTCATTTAAATTATTCATGATTAAAATAAGCAACATTAAATGCTGTTGTTTTAAAAAATTATTGCAGTTTAATATTCTAATGCTCGTTCCAATTTATTTTTATTTTTCACATGCATCATAGTTATTGTGTGAAACAAATGCTGCAAATTTCAGTAAAAATACCAACATAAAGTCTCCTTCTCCCATCCCCCCCCCCCCCCCGGTAACACAACACAAGGAAATAGGAGCATGAGTTGGCCACCAGACCCCTCAAGCCTGTCCTGCCATTAAATAGGATCATGGCAGATCTGTGCTGGCCTCAATTCTTCTTCTGTGCCAGTTCCCCTTAACCCTCAATTCCTCAGTCTTTGAAATATTTATCTATATCCACCTTAAATATTTCTAATGATCTGGCCCCACTATCATTAGGAGCAGAGAATGCTAGAGATTCAGTACCTTATGAGAGAAGAAATCTCTATGCATCTCAGTTTTAAATGATAGGCCTCTTATTTTGCACACAAGTCTCCTTGTTCATGACTCTTCCATTAGTGAAAACATCTCAACGTCTACCTGTCCAGCCCCCTTGGGAATGTGTTTGAATAAAGTCGCCCCTCATTCATCTAAGCTTCATCAAATACAGACCCAAACCGTCTCACGTCTCTTAATAGGATCACACACTCATCTCAGCAATCAGCCTGGTGAATCTCCCTTTGGATTACCTCCAATGCTGCAATGTTCTTTGTTAGGTAAGGGGACCAAAACTGTGCACAGTATTCCAGGTGTAACCTTGCCCAACACCCTGTACAACTGTAGCAAAACCTCTGTATCCTTAAACTCCACTCTTTTTATAATAAAGACCAATATGCTGTTTGCTGCCTTGTTGGACCTGCCTCCTAACTTTTTGTGATTCATGCACTAGAACACACAAATCCCTCTGAACTTCTCTCCATTTAGATAATAATCCATCTTTAGATTCCTTTTCCTGAAGGGCATGACTTCGCACTTCCTCACATTAAACTCCATTTGCCAGGTTTTCACCAGCATTGGAGGTAATCCAAAGGGAGATTCACCAGGCTAATTGCTGAGATGAGAGTGTGAACCCAATCTATCTAACTGCAGTCTCCCTCTCCCACTGCCCCCACCTCCCCCCATGTAACTGGTCTCCCCCCTGCCACCTCCTCAGATCCTACGTAACTGGGGTCTCTCTTCTCCATCTCACCCTCCCCGTAACCGGAGGCTCCCTGTCTCTCCCCCCCCCCCCCCCATTAGATGGCTCTATCACACGATGTTCTGTCCCATTCTCTGAATGGATGTGGAAGGGATTTCCAACCAATTTGTGATACCTTTGCAGGATTCAGTAACTTGCATTTCTAAAGGAATTTCTTTTAACATCACTCAGGTGGGAAATAAAACTTCTTTAAAAATTGAACCTCGCCATGGATCAAGTACCCTGGAGTTTAATTTAGTTGGGTTAACCGTGTGTTAGGCTTGGAGGATGTGGTCAGGAGGTCCAACACATCCAACTTGGAGAGAGCAACATATGAAATGCGTTGCTGATCTTCTGCAGTGTTTCAAAATGGATGGAAAAAAGTTAGATTAATAACATGCAGGGCAGTATTTGTGAAATACTTACTCTCATCAACAGTTATTGATGAGCTGTAAAGAAAAAAATCATTGCCTGGGTGTTAATTGGTGTTTGAAGAGCTTGCCAAGTGTGTGACATTTTGTCCATTGCAGTTTGGTGCTAAATCGATCAAGATGCTTTCAAAAGTAAAATGTACCAGTTCTCTCCATCACCGCTAGCTGTTAGGTTAAATGTTTATTATCGTACGTTGATGTCTTCCCTAAGTCATCGAGGACACTGCTCTTTGTGAACAGAGCTTCTATAAATAGAATGAGGCTCGATGTCCTGTGTTGAGAAAGAAGGGAATGGTCACCCAATATGTTTCAAGATGGTATTCTTTCCTACAGGATTAGATTCTGTTCCCAGAGCTTTGCCTATTGAGGGTATAACCACAGAATGTACCACAAATGCCAGTTCTGCTTCATCTCCTTGGAGAGCACAAAAAGTGAAACGTGTCATTGATCTTCTGAAATGGAGAAAAAATTTAGGTTATTTAATACTGGGTGATATGTTGAATGCTAGCTATCATCACAGTTATTGATGAGCTGTTTTTAAAAAAAAATCTTCGCCTGGGTGTTGATTGGCATTTGGAGAGTTTGCCAAGTTATGGCATTTAGTGCATTGCAGCTTAATAAGAATTCTGATTATAAAGTGCCATCCATATAGAATTAATAATTGGAGATTGTTGATCTGCCTTTATTCTTTTTGTTGAATTTCCAATTTGAGAAATGTTCCCTTGGGCCATGAATCAGTTGGGGCTTTTAAACATGACCGAGGCTTCCATCCAAATAGACTTATCAAGGTGAACGATGACAGCTGGAGAATGAGGATATTATTGTGTGGTTTTCTGTCAGTTCAATAATTGTTTTTAAAAGGAACTTAGATTTGTTGGTATTGCCAGCTTCTGCACAACAACATTGAGCACTATTAATCCCAGAGTTTCCAAATAAAATGGAGTCTTCTCTTGGGTTTGGGTGCCATGAAGGATTCTAGCCCAGATATCAAAAAACATGGATATTTGAACAAAATTTAAACCATCCAATCCCTGCTTCAATTTTTGTGCCAGTGTTCTTACCTACCTTCTCTATGGGAGTGTGCTAGAGGCATGCATCATCATTGAGCACAGAGAACCACTAAGTTATGAGGCTGTCCTTGTACATGTCCAAGAAAGAACAGGTCAATAACCTTCAGCGACTGGAACTCTTTCCTCAATTGAGGCCTGCTCAGCTTGTGTTGTTGCTTGCCTTCCCATTGTTTAAGGGAGTGTACAGATGGGAGATGGAAGCTGTGTCAGGATTAAGCTACCAGCCTGGATAAAGCCTGGCTCTGCATGAAATAGCCTGAAAGCAGAGCTAGTATTTGAAGAGCCAAGGCAGCAGTGTGAGTGTTCCCAATTTACCTCATCAGCCATGCGTCTACAGTCATTGGGTTTGCTCATTGGTCCCATGGCAGTATCGTTCTGCAATCCAACCACTGCTTATAATGTTCTTTAGTTATTAGGGAGGTGCTATCACTTCGATTGGTAACAGCTGCTAAGAGGGAGGCAGTGCTGTAGCATGTATATGGTTAGAATCATGGAAACCTATAACACAGAAAAAGCCTATTCTGGTTGTGCAAGCTTCACCCTATTGCCTCATTGCCTTGTAGATTATGGCACCAAGTATATATTCAAGTACTTTTTAAACGCTGTGCGGTTTTCTGCCTTCACCACCACCTGCACTGAGCTCCAGACCCTGGCCAACCCCCTCCATAAGGAGAAAAAACTCTCATCTGCCTCTAATCCTTCTACAGTTTACTTTTAAATCTGACCACTTTGCTGAGGGAAACGGGTCCTTCCTCATCATTCCATCTGGGTTCATTAGATCTCAGTTCAAAACAAATAACCACAGCCTGGCTGAAATTCCTTCATAACTAAAATTCTCCAGCACTGATATAGTCCTTGTAAATTTTCTGTGCATTCTTTTTAATGCAAACATATTTTCCTTGTAATGTGGTGAGCAGATCTGCAGCTGTGGCCTGATTACAGTAACCTTGTACCTCCAGTGCATGCACATCCTATGAAATCTGTATGCAAGAAAGGAGCCTGGTACATTGCCATTTGTGTGTCCACCTTGGCTTCCATCTTCAGTGGCACACCAGCAAACACTGCTGCCTCACAGCTCCAACAACCTGGGTTTGATCCTGATCTCCGGTGCCATCTCTGTGGAGTTTGCACATTCTCCCTGAGACTGCATGGGTTTCCCCAGCTTCTCTGGTTTCCTCCCATGTCCATAAAACATGCCGTTTGTTACGTTAGGTCACATTAACTTATCCCTGGTACAGATGGCTGGTGGGAGAATCAGTGCTGTGTTAATGGGCATGTGCAAAAAATAGATTACCAGAAAATGGAGGAATGGGAAGGAAGGGAATTCTCTGAGAGCTGGCATAGATCTGATGGACAGAATGGCTTCTTCCTATGTCATAATATGAAATCAATGGTCGCTAAAACTGCAAACAAGCTTTTGAATTGGCTTCCAACTGCAGGGAGAGCTGTGTTTAGACTCCAGGGCCCTCAAGTGAGATCACAGTTCTTGCTGCACATTCTATTTGGATCTGATTTGATGCAGCATTTTTGAAACGCAAGTCAGGAATTCCAGTACAGCACCAGCAAATGCTATGTAGCAAAGCACTGGAAAGGGCATGCTCCTGCAAAGCAAATTTCCATTTTTAGGTTCAGTGTGCAGTGTCCATCAAGTGTAAATGATGCACATTTTCTTCTTGCTGAGTTTTCAATTTTAACCATGGATGAAGCTTGAACCAAATCTGTCACTGGAATACACATTGGTGTAAATCCTTTTAGATGGATAGCACCTAAATCTGACCTCCTTTTAGCATGTCCGTATTTCAGAGCTCCCTATTCTGTCCAGCTATACAACTGGGTGTTGGTATGTGCCGATGGTGTACTCCATGGTGTGTGAGCCAGGAAGAGCTTGTCTTATAAATCTTGTTTATTTCAACGGCTAATGCTTTCACCAACATGTTGCAGGCTTAAAGCCCATGCAAGAGTCATTGGCACCCAGTCTAGCAAACGCTGCAGAACTGAGGGAGTGTTGAAGGTGGGATGTTAAACCAAGGTTCCCTCTTCCTTACGTTGGCATAATTGATCCAGTGACCCTATTCAAATTTGCGCAGGAGCATTGTGGTCTTATCCATCAAACTGCACAACTGAAAGAGGTTATTTAGCAGTGTTTTTATTTATTTGTGGGAGCTTCCTGTACTGTATTCACTGCATCACAAATGGCTATACATTTTTTTAAAAATTGTAAAATACATCGCATAGATAGAGGCTGTGAAAGTTCTGGATAATTGCAATTCTTTCTTTTTGCTGCATGTGGCAAGAAAATGTTTTCTTTTAGTATTAGGTCAACAATAATTTGTAACAGGTCAATGGTAGTTTGTGCTGAACGTGTTGCTTGTTAAAAATTGCTCTGCCCTTAACCTTTTCCCAAGCCTCTAAGTCATTAATCACAATTTCAGAATTGTGTGTGTTTTCCTCCTTCCCTTTTCTCCAGTCCTCCTGTAGATCAGTGGATCCCCTTGTCAGAGAGCTCATGGTCATTGGGTCTTTTCTCATGCCCCTCTGTATTGAGGGGATTGGGACAGCCATTAGTAGATAGCTTTCCTCAGATAGTTGTGTGCGTGATTCCTCCTAGGTGTTTCTTAAACATTTTAAAGCCCTGTCTCTGGATTAGCAGCATTGTGACAAGTATCATTCTGTACATCCACAGTCAACACTGATAAATAGACAGAAATCGGGAGCTGTTCGTTAGATTAAGCAGTGATGGGGAAGATTTGCAGGGGTTGATTCACACATTGGTTGCTATGGGACTCTGGTCTGTTCTTGAGAATACCTGTGGAGGACTAAATGAGATGGTGCTGAGATCGATCGACAGAGGAAGATGGAGTTGAAGTGTACAAAGAGGTAATAGGATGGGCCTGTGAGATGGTACTGAGAGATTGATGGGATGTGCAAGTACAGCAGGGAAACTCCTTTATGAGTAGCACTTTAGTATACTCTGTGATCGAAACATGCTTCCAAATATTAGTGAGAATTTTATGCTTGGACTCAGACCACTTTGTTGAAAATTACATGGTTAGGAACTGCCAGGCAGAGAGGCTGTTAACTAGAATGATGGAGCGATGGGCTGGAGCAAGGCAATGAAAGAGACATGGTTTTTTTTTGTTCCCTTTATTGAGAAGTTCAGCAAAAGGCTGACAGCCAAAGTGCAGGAGGCTGGTGAGATGGCAAAGAAAGCTGAGTTAACTAAAGAAAGAGTGACTGGATGATGTTAGTCTCATTTAAAAGAAAATAGGTTAGAAATTATATAGTGCAGCATTGCATTTTATGCTGCACAATGGAATTTTAATGAATTTTGTGTACGTCCAGGGATTCTGCCAGCTGCTTAGTGCATGTGACGCACGTAGGCACAGAGGCTGCTGTGACTTCGGTGTTGTGCAATGCACAATTGGCTCTACTCTTGTGATATTTTGCTGTGAATCAGGAGAGTCGAGCAGTGAGGATTCCACCAGCTTGAGCTAAACTTCCATTTGCTTTTTCCCTGAGATCCTGGAGGCAGGGTGGAGTCACTTTCAGCAGCAGATCCCTTCTCCTGGTGTCTGTCTTCAGCACATGGTACCCATGTCCATATTCCATCACCCCCAAATCTTTGCTGACACAGGTTGCCCACACAGAGCCACTTCCATCCATGTTGAAAGTTCTTTCCACAATGCTTTCTCAGTCAAGGGAAGAAAAGGTTTGAGATACTGTATTTGTGTATCTGCATAGAATGTTGACAGTCAGCCTTTAAAAAACACAGCCAGAGAGAAAATGGAGCAGAAAGTATGGATAAGATATCTTTATTAGTCACGTGTATAGTACATTGAAACACACAGTGAAATGCATCTTTTGTGTAGAGTGTTCTGGGGGCAGTCCGCAAGTGTCGTTACGCTTCTGGTGCCAACATAGCATGCCCACAACTTCCTAACCCGTGAGTCTTTGGAATGTGGGAGGAAACTGGAGCACCTGGAGAATCTCTCTCAGATGGGGAGAATGTACAGACTCCTTACAGACAGCGGCCAGAATTGAACCTGGGTCGCTGGTGCTGTAATAGTGTTACGCTAACCGCTACACTACCGTGCCAGCCACAGCACAGAAAAAATACGAGAGAAGAGAAACTGAAAAGACTGATTAAAGAGGTGCATTGACAGAAATTTGCTGAGAGTCACAACATCCTAAGGGAACTCTGGCTGTGAAGTGCAGGTTGGCCTTTACTGATGATACCAACTTCTCTCTGGTGCTTCCTGATGATGTCCTGCTATGCATTCCTGGTCCACCCTGCACTAGTCATGAGCACTAACGTCATGTGTTGGGGGTGGGGTTGATCCATTATGAATCAAAGCAGGAAAAGTTAATGCAGCAAAGTGGCAGAGGTTTCCGAACTGTCTGAAGGAAGTAGACCGATGTTAAAATGTGCTATTGCTTTCCTGATTTTGCAGCAAGTAGTTAGGGTTCCATCTTGTGCTGCTGTTAATAATTCAGTCGTCTTAATGGAAATGAAGAATGCAGCTGGCTTTGATGGACTTGGAATGAATTTTCGATTTTCATAAAATTGTCTGAGCTTCATAAATTGTATACTTCAGCTGATGGCTTCATTTGCCTCGGAGCAGTTGGGTAAAGAAAGTATTCAGGCTGCTAGGCTGCTGCATTTCATTCCTAAATTAGCATTTTTATAGTTTTTAAATGATAAAGACTAAATAAAAAAATTAGTTTTTCAAAATTGCTTAGTGGAGACAACAAAAATCAACTAAAGTACTTCAAGCCCAATTGTGCAGTGAGAGGAAGATTTCAGGTCTGGTTGGGTTGAAAGGTGCGCGCAGGCAGCAGACTGATGTTTGGCAGGGTGTTCTAGCACTCTGCACTGTCCCTCTGGCTCCAGCCTAAACACCCACTGTCCCTCTGTCACAAACCCTGCCCTGCATGGAAGGTTTGGGATAAACCTAGTTCAGCAGCAAGGATCCAGCATATTGTTTTTTTTCTCTCTCTATAATTGCTCTCATTTATTATCTTCCGCTTGCACTCCTCAAGACAGATCAGCTGTGATTAACACAATTTTATTTCCCTTTTACGGGCCATCAAAAGCCTTTGCGTCACCTGGACAACATTTGCCCACTACCTTCTAACAGCCATTCACTGTTCTCTCATCCTCTTCCCCCCTCTCTGCATTTAGAAAACACTTGATCTCATGAAGGGTCTTCGACCTGAAAAGTTAATTGTTTCTCACTCCACAGATGCCCCCTGACCTGCTGAGTATCCTCAGTATTTTGTTTTTATTTCATATTTTGAGCATCTTCAGCCTTTTGCTTTTCAGTAGCATTGCATGCAAGTGCTGATGTTGCAGGAGTAAGGTGGTTATAACTCAAGTACAAAAGTAGGGAGGTTATGCTTCATTTATAAAGAGCCCACATCCAGAGTACTGTGTACAGTATTAGCCTCCTTGTTTAAGGAAGGATGTTACTACATTGGAAGCAGTGCAGAGAAGCAACCTGGAGTGGGTGGCTTGTTTCATGAGGAAAGGTTGGACAGGCTAGTCTTGGATCAGTTAGAAGAGTCTGAGGTGACTTGATCCAGAGAGGTCTTGACGATGTGGAGAGGATGTCTTCCCTTGTGAGGGAATCTAGAGCTAGGGATTTAAAAATAAGGAGCTGCCCATTTAATTGTGAAATTGTTTGTGTCATGAGTCTTTCGGAATTTCTTTCCTCAAATATTTAAATGCTTTGCAGGCAGTGGTAGATGGATTCTTGATAAGCAAGGAGGGCTGGGATGGGGGGAAGGTTACAGTGAAAATATGAGAACGTGGAGCTGACTTGCACTCGGATTGGCCATGATCTCATTAAATGGCAGAACAGACTTGAGGGGCTGAGTGGCCTAATTCATATTTCTGAGGTAGCCGACCTATACCAGCGGCTCTTCCCCCACTCTGCATGGTATTTGTAAAAACCAGACTCTGTGATTGTGGCTTGGAGGTTCGAGCTCTTTCTCTCTCCTCAGATTGTGGGTTCAAGTCGCAACAAATCTAAGCAAATGCTGCAGTGGAGTGGTCCTACAAGCAAGGCATTAAACAGAAAACGCACTCTGCCTACTTGGATGAATGTGAAGGATGCCATGGTGTTGTTTTAAAGAACAAGGGACTTCTTGCCAGTTTGCTGGTCTTTTATTCATCCTCCAATCAGCTGCACAGAAGCAGATTATGTGGTAGTTAGTTGCATATAAATTAACTGCCTGGGTTCTAACAAGGGTGTCAACCTTTCAAAAATTCTCCACCTGTTGTAAAGCACCTTCCTGAGGGGGTGAGAGGTGCTAGACAAATGCACACCTTTGTTTCTTTCATTAGCAGGAAGTTGGTGAGTTAGGAAATCTTGGAAGACATGGCTTCGATGTGCTGGGACCACAGAACGTTCACTTGTAATTCAGCACATGGAGACTCTGATGCTGATTGTGCTATCGGTAGTCCAGTAACATAAGCGTCATGCTAACATGCCTATTATCCACTGCCATAATTCCTGTGAAGCACTTTGGATTTTATTGACTGATGTAATGAGGTCTTACTTCCAGAAACACAGAATTTGTGTTAAGTGTGATAGTGGACGTGGGTATTGCTTAATCTGTGAGAGCTGCAGACTTGTGTAATTCAACACACAATTCCGATGCTGGCAGTCTTTGGTGAGGCTGGGGAACTTTTCCCTTAGTGACACATGTCGATCCCTCTGTTGCAGTTGTAGGGAAGTGTGGGCTGGTGCAAGTAGTTTGAATTGCTGAAGTGTATGAGCCAGCAAGGTCACATTGTGTCACGTGGCTCCTCCTTCACCAGGAAGGCTGCCATTTACTGCTCTTTACTACACTCACACTGATACTGTCTTAATCACTGGCACCTTTATTAGGGCTATCAGTAATTTGTCAAATCCCTGCCTTATGTAATGCAACCTGCCAGATAGATACATTGGCCTCGCATTACAATGACTCCCTAGTCCACTGCTGCCTGTGTCCCTTAATGACCTTTATGATGTGACAGCTGACGGTTGCATCATGTATGATGGCAATTTTGAGCTAGTCTATTTGTTTTTCTTTTTCCCTCAAAATCCCTTTTCTTCCATGCTTTATTTTTTTAAAAAAAGTTCATGATTATTTAATTAACTGAAATCAAGTTCACAGATTCCCATGGTGGGGTTTAACTTGGAGGCTCCACATTATTAGTCCAGATCTGTGGATTGCTAATCCAATAACATAACTGTCTTGTTTACATGCCCATTATCCACTGCCATAATTCCTGTGAAGCACTCTGGATTACATTGATGGATGTAAAAAGGCCTTATTTAACACACACTGTTTCTGGAGATTTGATAGTGGGCATGAGTATTGATGAGTCTGTGAGTACTGGAAGCTCTGAGGATGGGGGTTGATCGATAAACCCATGTATAAAGTGAAGTTAGGTCACTTTCACAGACACGAGGGCATTGGAACAGGCCAATTCAAACTTGTAATCTAACAGTCCCATTAAGAATCCCAAAATGGTAGCTGATTTGTGTTGGTGGAATGACTTGAGACCGCCAGTCCCAGCAGCCAGTGTTTGTTCACCTTGCCTGATCTTGGTTGGATTATGAGCATTTAATTCCCATCAGAGGGCTCAGAGCCAGCACCACCTCCCACCTAACAGCACACTGAGGTCTATGCTTTTGAGGCTGAGGCTTTGATTGCTTACCCATCATAAAGGAACACCTTGTTTTTTTTAAAGATAAGATATCTTTATTAGTCACTTGTAGATTGAAAGACACAGTGAAATGCATCTTTTGTGTAGAGTGTACTGGGGGCAGCCCGCAAGTGTCGCCACGCTTCCGGCGCCAACATAGCATGCCCACAACTTCCTAAGCCGTACGTCTTTGGAATGTGGGAGGAAACCGGAGCACCCGGAGGAAACCCACGCAGACACGGAGAACATGCAAACTCCTTGCAGACAGTAGCTGGAATTGAACCTGGGTCGTTGGCACTGTAATAGCATTACACTAACCGCTACACTTCTGTGCCTGCCCATCCTTCAGGCACACACGTTGTAGGGGTTCAGTTTAGATTGACAAGGTTCAGGATTCAGGGGTGTAGATGATCTTCTGTGATCAGCAGCTCTTGATCTCAGAGCCCCTTTGCCCAGTGTTGAGTCACAATTTATACTTGTTCAGTTCCATCTGGTGAAGTAGATGATGGTCAGAAAATAGCATGGGTACGGGTGAAATTATTTTACATGCTACACTGCTGCAGATAACCCAATGCTTTCTCAATAATAGGTGCTTTTATTGGAGCTGTCAGTATTCTGTCAAACACCTGTCGTATTTTCAATGATTTGTCAGTTGGATGTGTTTTTTCTTGACTATCCATACTGAATGCCCTGGTTTCTGATGGCATTTGAAGCTACCTTCCTATAGGCAGGCTAAGACTCTTCAGTTCTCCCAGTAGAAACAGGAAATGCTGGAAATACTCAGCTGGTCAGGCAGCATCTAGAGAGAGAGAAACAGATAATATTGCATGAGCTTTCACGCATCAACCTAAAACATTAAATTTGAAGAACGTGGGAAAAGTTCTTCGTGAATACTGTTCAGATACCTTCACAGGAGAGATGAGATGAGGTCTGGGGAAGATCAGCCATGATCATATTGAATGCTGGGGTAGGCTTAGGGGCCTGAATGGCCTACTCCTGCTTCTCTTATTAAAAGAGAGAGATAATGTTGATGCTGTGGTTAGGACTCTTCCCGACCAAACATGGGAAAATCTTTAATAACAGCAAAACCACACCAGAAGTGTGGCAAACGCATAACACGCAGGATGGTAGAGGCAAAAGTACAATGGATTCTGAGTGTGGTTCAAAATATTCATGCTTTGAAGCTGATCTGTGCCAAGATGAGCTGAGTAATGGGATGAATTTCTAGAGTGGCCCAATATGATCAGAAAATAATTGGAATTGTGTCCAGTGCCAAATTTCTAGGGGTATGTCTGTGTGAAATCAGAGGCCTTAATGAGGCTGATGTTAGTGGTGCTAAGACAGCACCAGTGTGTCTCAGGCACATATAGTACCTCACAGAAACTTGAGAGTGGAAATTTAAACAGAGGTTTTGATATTTGTTCCAGATCAGGTGTTCAAACCAATTGCCCTCTTCCCCCCTCCTCAGCCACCGCTCTGCTCTAGTACATCCTTGCACCCCCTGTCTCGTTGTTTACAGTGGGTAATTGGAGAAGGCTGACTAGTAATAACCTAGGCTTGGGTTTCAAGGCTTTCTTGCTGCAGAGGTAGAACAGTGCGCAGACCGATAAGCAAAGAAAACAGAACAGAAAACAAAGTAAAATGAAAAGTACTGTGGTAGTGTGAAACAGTAAAATTGTTTTTCCAAGTCATTCCAGTCGTTCTGTTGGGGGCGTATATTCGGTGCTTGCTTACATGTGCATGTGGTTACTAGACACAGGCAGGGTGATCCTGATGGCTGGAGAAGATCAGAACCAAGGGTCACAACCTCTGGATGCAGGTATCCCTTTAAGAACTAATAAGGAGAAGTTCCTTCACCCAGAGGATGGTGAATCCGTGGATTCTCTGTCGTCACCGATTAACTGGATTCTGACAACTTGAACTCGTTTCTCAATCGCACTTTATTTACTTGTGCACAAGAACAGTCCAGCTCCTGTCACCGAACTATTCTAAAGTTTCAACAAAGTTGTCTTTTTTAAACAAATATTCACCAATTAAAATCTTTGGGCACCTTTAGAGTCCCTCATTTGCATACACAGAATACCATTAATATAGGTGTCAATGACCAATAAAAACTACGTTTAATGGCCAGTAATACCTTCGAGTTAAAGTAATTGTCCAGTAGTTGGTGTGTGCCTTGCAATCTTTTGTTTACATCCTTTTGTCTTGGTGTGCATGGTGACCTCTGCTCCCATGCTGTACAAAGAGGAGCTCTGCTCTAAAGGACCTTGCTTAGCACGGGTGACTGCACACTGTCTGCAAACCATCTCTGCCTGCACACTATCTTAACCCTCACCTTGCCACAGTGTCCACACTTTCTTTCTCTCTCCCTCTACCCCCCCCCCCCCCCCCCCCCCGTGCTGTTAAGGACAACACAACTCTTACTGAGTTTCCACAGAGTGCCATTGTCCCACAGAGTGATCTTGGGCAAGAGAATGAAAACAAATATCACAACCAGCAGAAATAAGGCCCCCATGTATCCATTGTATGATGGAGCTGGCCCAACCCCCCCCCCCACCCCCAACAGGGAATGGAGCCAGCTAAAGGGCCCCCAAGGTGATGAAGGGTTCCTATGTAACTCCTGCCCAATCTTTGACCTTGTCAGCCTCCTCCTGGATGTGTGTGGCCAAATCAGTGATGTTTCAGCGAGCTAGTCCAGAATGGGGCCATTATTATCCAGAAGCATTCAGCCTCTGTGATGGCTCTTCCGCACCCCTGCACAGCTGACTGTAGGTGGTGCATATGTGGTTTTACATAGGCCAAATAGACTTTCCATCCTAGTATGTCCCGTTAGGGTCAGGGGTGGTGCAGTAGCTTGTGTTACTGAATCTACACACGCTATTTCCCACCTGGGTTGTACCTTCCTGTTGGCAGGTGCATTCTTCACCTCTCCTTTGCCCCCATCAGGGTTAGAGAGGGTGGTGCTAGGGTTCTGTTATACGAAGGCAAATACCACCCATCAGAGCCGGTGCCTACACGCTGGGAGATGGTATATTATCTCTCCTTCAGACTACAGTCCAATGCCCCAGCCTTGCTTCCTAATAGCACCAGTCTTGGGTCCTCCTGATGCTTTCCCAGTTCCCTCCCCGACCGCTAGGTACCACTGTGTTTTCCTAGTCCTGTTGTTGAAATGGTGCCAAGCTTCCATTTCAGGGAAAAAAGGGGGATAGGATCCAGGGGACTACCCCCTGCTGGATGTGTGGGTCCAATAGAACAGACCCAGCAACTTGTCTGATTGGAACACAGAGTGTATTCATAACTAAGAAGTAAAAAGTTCAGTTCTGCACTTAAGGAAAGGACAGGCACGCAGAATCTCCATAACCTAAAACACAACGACTACTTAAAACCGCAAATGATGGTGATCAGATAATTGTTAGTTAGTTCTTGTTCTCGGGGTTGTCTTTGCCACCGGTTCCCTGGTCCAGTGGCACAGCAGGTTGGCATGCGATGCGTGGACCCAAGTCTGTTTCTCTTGGAGCCTCACGGCAGTGTGCATGGTCAGCAACACTTGATGTGGACCTTCCCACTGGGGTTCAAGGCAGTTTTTCTGTCGATAGGATTTCATGAGTACCCAAACTCCCGGCTGTTAGGTACGGCACTCTGTAGTCATCACAACCTTCTGGGCTTCAATTACCTGTTGATGGAAACTTTTAAGAGTTCACATTAGTGCCATACAGTGCTGCAACATGTTTCACTCGTGGTATGGATGTCCATCTGTTTGACAGAAAGGGGAGGCGTGACTAGTAAGCGCATGGGACGTCCCAATACTATCTCATGTGGAGATAGGCCCGTTATGCGGTTTGAAGCACAGCGCATTGTCACGAGGGCCAGTGGAAGCGCCTCTGGCCATTTCAGTCCCGTTTCCTCGCATAGTTTAGCCAGGATTCCACTCTGATTGTGGATGGTTTGGGCAAGTGAAGTAATGTTTACACTGCAAAGTGTTTGTCACTTGATACCTTCTCAGGGATTCCAAACTTAGGAATGAATTCTCGTAATAAAAGTTCAGCAACAGTTGCAGCAGCACTTCTACAAGTCAGGCAGGCTTCTACCCATCGGGACAACAAACACAATAACAAGTACATAATTAGAACCCATACATTTAAATAATTGTATAAAATCCACTGAGTCTTTTCGGTGTCTGATGCATCACACTGTAAATGTACGAGTTCATCAGTAGAGTTTGGGAAGGGGTTGGCAGTCTGAACACATCGGGGTACCACATGCCCATGTGAATCTGCTGCTGCTGTCTTTGCAGCAGAATCAGCTTGTTTATTACCTTCGGACATTTCATTATTTCCTTTAGTATCAGCCGTACATTTAATAACAGCAACTGAAGAAGGCAATTGAATTGCAGAAAGGAGATTGGCAATTAATTCACCGTGCCGTACTGGGGTACTCGAAGAGGTGAGAAACCCACTGGGTCTCCGGTGCTTGGCAGAGTAAACAGTCAGTGATATCATCGTTCTGTGACGTTCAAAACATGTTCGAAATTGGTGGGAATAAGACACAGATTTACTGTATGTGAAGGCAACTGCCTTGGGAAAAACCTGAGAGGGTTCCTTCTGGGTTAGAATGGGTGGCCTCTGCTGTTCTGCATAAGATGGTAAACCATTGGGCAGCATTTGTAAAAGCAGGTCTCCATCAGGTGGTAGTTTTGCAGCAGCAGCAATGCCTTCGGGACCCACACCGGGCAAAATCAGTAATAGAGAAGGACTTAGTGTGGCTGTCTCAATAGTTGCCTCACAGATTCTTCATATAAATGGTCCGGACCCTCTGCAGAGTAATGCGCCATATAGTGGAGAGTTGTATGCCACTAGGATGTCATGTATGGGTATTTTCCCAGCACTACGCAGGCTTCCAGGAGTTGCAGCAGTTGTTCAACTGTGGCTAACGCCCTTGTAGACAAAGATTTGTTAATAAACTTCCACTACCAAACTTCGGGTTTTACCCGAGCAGTCTCTTCTAACAAGGCACAGACAGCTGGGAACACAGTTTCTGATACTTCAAGTTGTATTTCATCAGGGGAATATACCAACGTACAATCTAGCTTGCAGAGGAGATCCTGACCCAACAAATTAGCCGGAGGGTTCTGTGCTTATAAGAAACTGATGTTCCCCTTGGTCTCCCTGAAGCTAATAAGTAACCTTCCGAGAAAGAGGTAAAGATACTGGCTGTCCTGAAGGTCCCACAACGCTGACTGATTCATTGCTCTGTGGTGCTAATGGCCAATCGGAAGCATGAATTATGGAATAAGTGGCTCCGGTATCAATTAAGAAATCAAGTTGTCCATTTACAGTAAAGGGAATAGAATAGCAGGCTCCGAAACCTTCATAATGGGCAGAATTTGGGTGTGGCACCCTGGCTGTGGCCACAGGGGATGTTGATCAAATGGGTTGTTTAAAGTGAATTGTGCAGCTTGTGGAGGTGGAAATCGTTAATGATCAATGTTGCCTTGGCCGGGGGAACTCTGGAGCCCAGTGACCAGGCTGTCCGCAAACAAAACAAAACCCCTCGTGGACTCGTCCTCTGCCGCCATGCTCCACCATGGCAGCAGACGACAAGTCACTAAATATATTCAGAAGGAGGTGGACGTATTTAATGCTGAAGAGAGAAAGTTGGGACAGGATACCAAAGTGAATGATCAGCCATAATTGCTCTGAATGATGAAGCAGGCTCCAATGGCCTACATTAGTTTCTGTGTCTGCATCATCTTTCTAATAGAGCTGAGTATATTGGTTCTGTATTAATTGTCACACAGTGACAGAGACCTATCCCTGCCTTGGTTTGTGTGCTGATGAACCTCTGGTTCACTGGCTGTGCTGCAGCTGTCCTCAATACAGTCAATGTGCCATCTCACTTGTGAAGAAAGGCAGCTCAGGACTTGAAGCGGTTCCGCACAGACTTCAAAGAGCTGAAAATAAATCAGCAATGGAACATGCAGTACAGGGCTGTGAACAGAGCTTGGCACCATGCTGGATGCTCAGGGGCAGCCTCCAGCAGCAAACCAAGGAGACCACATAGTCATGTGCCATTGCTGACATCTTGTCCACTGGTTAACGACTGATTAAAAGCAACCCAGTGGCCTCCAGCAGAATAAAAAAGCAGTGCATCTATCAGTGTCCATAGTATGTTTTGTGGCCTTCTTTGTATAATGAGTCTGCTGTAACTTTTATTACTTGGTATATTTATCAGTCCCTGGTGAGTGGTCATCAGAACACCACCTCAGTATTTCATGAATGAACTACCTATCGTGACAGCGTTTAAAATCTCTGCTGGAAAAGTTGTCCTTTAAACATCCACAGAACAACACACTCCATCCAATCCACTGCAGACCCAAATAAGCTTTGGACTTTTTTTTAAAGATCCTGCTGTTTTGGATAATATTTCTCCCCAAAGAACAGTACTGAAATAGATGATCAGGTTGCTGCTCCCACTCTTTCTACTCCCTTGCGCTCTTGCTCGCACTCTCTCATCCTCCAACAACCCCCCCCTCCCCCCCACCACGTCTCTCCCCGTATTGAGGAAGAAATTATTACATTCTTTTTCTATTAAAAATGGCTTTTGTTTTGGTTGTGTTCAGTCTAATTCAGTGTGCCGATGAAAGAAGATTGGTGTTTGTGTTCACTTATGTCCAAGACATTCCTGTTGGGCCTGCAACCAGCCAGGAGGTTTCAGCATCTTTCCAATAGGTTAGGAGATCATGTGTACTTATTATTTGCAATATCTGAGCATGAACAGTGAGGGAATTTTTGTTTTTCATCATCCTGTGTCACAGATGTACCAATCCCATAGTGTTGAGTTTTCAATATGAACATGATGAATATTTCTTTAATTTTTTCAAATTCAAGCTGGTTGACAAAAAGCGGTTCATCATTACACCAGGTTAAGATGGCGCATGTTGTATTAAAAAATTTGAAACAATGGATCTCTGTTAGCAGATTTCCATAAAAGCACCCAAATGGGCAACCAAAATGTTGATGTTGCAGAGATTTAAAGATGCAAACTTTACTAACCTGGGTGTTCTAAAGGTTAACCAGTTGTGGAAACTCGGGGACTGAGCAGCGTTATAGAGTTTGTTGGTTATTCTCCCAGTTTAAGATATTGAGAGTAGATTAGCCCAATGTCATTGTAAGGTTGTGATGGCGAGACTGGTTCCCGCTCCCCACTGCAATGCTGCTGCTGCTAACCTACTTCCTTCTAAAGCTGTGATGCAATCTTCTCTGGGTACTGGGCTGATCCTGACTTCTCTTCTGGCTGCAGATTGGCAATAGCATGAAGATCTAAAACTCTCAAATCTCTCCATCTGATGTGAGTTACTGGGAGCTGTGCACAGCTTGGGAATGCTTTAAGAAAGGTCTGTCCCATGGCTTGTTTCCTGGCCTGTTGTCCGTCAGCATGTCTCTATATTCTGTAACATAACCACCATTTCTTATTTCCATCATAGCATTTTTCTCTGCTGTGCACTAATTGAATGTAACTTTAACTGAATGAAATGTAAATGCATAATCTGTAGTGAAGTAGGTTCAAACTGTGAAAGCCCTTTTTGAAAAGAAAATCTACTTGAAATAAGTGCCTCTCCCAGTCTCTGAAAAACTGACAGTATAAAGTGTGAATGTGTTTCACAGCAGTTTCTGACAAACGAGGGACTACATAGATGCAACAGGGGCCAGGAATAGAAGCCCTGAGGTACGGAGTGGAGACCATGGAAGACCCTGCTGCTCTTTACTTGGATATGACCATGAGGTTATTTTCTATAACTTGGGGTCTCTGTTTTGAAATAGGGGTCATCTGCCTAAAGCAAAGATGAAGTGATTTCTCCCTGAGAATCATTTGCCTTTGGAACTCGCTTCCTCAAAAGGTGCTAGAAGCAGAGTCTTTGAATATTTTAAGGCAAATGCAGGTGGATTTTTGACAAGGTGGGAGTGAGAGGTTACCTTGGGTAGATGGGAATGTAGAGTTGATCAGACGTGATCATGTTAAATGGTGGAAGACATTCAAGAAGCCGAATGCCCTTCTCATTCATAGTTTTTTTTTGTGCCCAAGTATGGGTGTTAGTGTAAACTGAGATCTGCAGAGCCTTGGGTTTTATCTGTAATTGAATATGTGGGTTCTTTACTGAGGGTCAATCCCAGCCCCCTGCTCACATTGCCCCTTGGAATTTTTTATCCTTTTGTTTTCAGTTCCACAGAACCATGTCACAGTGTAAACTTTGTACCTTTTTTATAACTGGTTTGGAATGTGGATTCTCTTTGGTGTGAAGCCCAGTTGAAGGCCACAGATGCAGAGAGAAGAACACCACTGGAGGTGTAAATGAGGAAGAGAGAAAATGAGGTCAGTGGAGAGCAACTTTGTTTTGCCAAGCTGAAGCTCAAAAGTGAAGATGGGGTAAGGTGTTTTTAGTTTGAGACCTGGGGAGAGATTGACTTGGAGAAGAAGGCAGGAGTATCATGGGAATTGCCCTGCACCTCTTCACTGTAATCATTTGGAAACCCAGTTCATTGGTTCCAAACATTCCTTTGAGCCAACCAATCAGAGGCATATTCCGCCAAAGACCATTTGTACTTAGCAGGCCTGTTAACAGTAGTAGCCAAACTTCTAGTAACCAGATGTGTTTTGAAAGCTGCCACCTCTCCCCACATTCCTATGGAAGGTAATGACTTTGGGGAAATACCTGAGGCCTCTGTCTTAGAAAACATTCTATTGGGCAGCCCATTTGGACCCAGTAGGTCAATGACAGAAACTACATCTGAGTTGTTTAATAGGACAGGGACATTTGTTCTGTTACGAGATATTATATATGTCACGCTCCACGCCATAAAAATATGTCCCTACTAGCTGATAGAGCAGTGCTGAGGAAGCCGAATAAGTATTTAGTGCACTGAGTGCTATCCTCTGCAGGGTTAGGTAAAAGAATGGTTCCAATGGGGGGGGAGAGTGATTGCAGGCAAGGGTTGGGAGGGCTGTCATCTGCCAAATGGGGCATTTCCTTGTATCTTTGCTTGAAATGAGTTGGAATGGACTTTTGGATATAGGAGCGTTATTCAAAGACTGGATGGTGTCAGTAGCATCTGTAGCTGAAGAAGAGCTTAACTTGTCAATACAGAAATCATTTAATAATTTAATAAAGTTTAATTGAAATTCAAACTCTACAGCCACAAAAGAATTGTTTTTTTGGGAATACTGTGACTTTGAACCCATTATGAATGTCAGTGTGAAACTACTATGAGCAACTCAATTAAATTCCAGATGTACAATTTTATTGCTAACTGTGAACAATTTAATAAATGGAAACCTGTAAACATACAACACTGCACATACAAAATAGTTAGTGTAGGAGCAGGCCATTTGGCCCAACAGATCCATGCTTGGCCACTGCTTTAGAAAGTGTTTTTTCAATGTAACATCACCTCCCTTACTAGACTCTGCTGTCTTGTATTCAGCAAGTGAAGGGGTGGTCTTGGAATGCTCTGGACAGTTTTAGGGCCCCCTTGCTTGGACTATCTACCATAAGCTCTTGGAATGATGATTGATGGCAATACAGTGCTAGTGTGGTGTCCTTATAAATGTCCTAATCAAAAATACGATTTAAAAATACATGTAGTGCAAACGTTGCCAATAAATATGGAAACCATATGGCAAATTTGTTTGTTTGCCCTAGTTAGCATTTTTACCCGAGATGTGGAAGTTTCAGCCAATATGTCCATGATTCCAGTCTCGCTGGGTCAAAAAAAAATCATATCTTTCTCCCAAAAACAGCATTGTTGTAAACTGCAGCCTCCATACTTGGACTGTTCTCAACAGCATTGAGGTGGATGATGACAATTTAATGTATAATTCATTAATATTAAAGGATTGCGCACTTGCATTCCACTGCCTTGTGAAGCCTTCAAAGTTGCTCTTAATCCCCAGAGCTGGACAAGAGACTAAATCAATTCATTGGATTCTTAGAGGTTACAAGGGACCTTTTTTTGATAAGATAGGGGAAATTGTGTATTTTTTTTCCTCCGAGTTGGTGAGTTGCTTTTCAGGACAATCAAGTGAACTGGCAAAACTTAGTGCAAAATTAAAAGAGAGTTCAAACATTGGGGATTGCTGGTTAATAAATGTGAGTGTTGAGGTGAGGTGGTTAATAATTGTGAATGTTGAAGTGAAGTAAAGGAATGAGTTTCTCCTAATGAAAATAATTTGAAGGGATTCAAATCACCATTGAACCTTCTGCAGAGTGACAGGGTTGAGGGATAATATAAGAAGCTAAACAGGATTGATCTTGTACAAGAGACAGACGTATTGGCCCAAGTAGTTGTTTCCCATTACTGTTTATTTTTTCAGCATCTGGTTTATCTGGGAGTGCAATTTGAGATTGATTCCAGTCCCCAATTTAAAAGCAATGTGTGAAGCATGCAGAAATTGTGACCTATTCCATTATAAGAGGAGACTTACAGAATTAGGCATGTTTTCATTGGTGAAAAGAAGATTGAGAGTGAAGTGATTTAGGTCCTTAAAATGCTGAGCATGGAGAGCAGCAGGATGTTCAATTTAAAACGTGTTTGCAGAATGAAGGGGAAGCACTAATGTGGTCAATGTCATCAGACTGGAGCTCAGAAGCAGTGTTTATCTCTCGAGTAAAGCTGTCACTTTCGTTTCTCCAGGAGCATTTCAAAGGTGGGGAAAATCTAAGGATGTTGTGTCGAAAGGGAAGGAAAAGCAAGGAAAGGGGGCTTAGAGCTGTTTGAGATTTTTGCAGAGCTCATCGAAACACTGAAGGTCAAGCAGCTCTGAAGAGAGAGCTCCAGATCAAACTGCAGTGGCTGAAAGTGCAAATGCTGGCGATGGACCAGAAAGAGTGGGTACAGGGAGTGAGGCAGTTATGGAGGAGACTGGTCAGGCCTGAGAGAAAGTGGGATGAAATCAAGGAAAAGTTTGGATCTAGCCTGTTCTGAGGTTAATGGCAATTGTGCTTAGTAGGACAGAACCTTAAACTTGTACACCTATAGGCCTCCAAATTCTGTGCATGTGCAGGCTGTCCGTGTGTATGTGTGTGGACTAGTGACTATAAAGATGATGTAAACATTCAAGTGTAACAACACTGGAGGAAATAGCACCATCACTCGATTATCCAACAACCAGGAAGACCCAGGGAAAAGGTGTTATTAGCATTTTTTCTTAAAGAATCTCCTTGCTAACTTTGATTTGGTCTCCAGCTACAAGAGACTGCCAGGGGCATGGTAGCCAAGAAGCAATATATATTTAGCTTCGTTGCCATTGTTCTGTGATATTGTTCTCTGGTTTATGTCTGTAAGGTAGAAGATTTGTCCAAAAAGCTGTAATAATCCTTCACGGTCCAGCTCCCCAGGACTTGAAGTAAATAACAAACCAGCTCACCTTATCAGTGGTGCTGTGTAAATATTGGATACATGCCCTTTTGCTTCTCGCTGTCATGCACACACTACAATTACACTTTATGATATTTCCTAGATAATTTAACAATCAACATCGCACCCGCCTGCCAGATGCCACAACCCGTCTCCCAGCTGTTGATCCAATAGTCAAGGGCTCTAGCAGTAGATAAGTTTTTAAAAATATATAATCCTTTACATGAAAGAGTCAGCATCTCCTCCATGTGATGACTAAAATCTTCCAATGATCCAAATACTTTACTAAATTGCACCAGTGCCAGAATAGAGCTGTAGATTACAAATTTGTGTGTGGAGAAAATTATCTCACCAATAATGTTGTTCTTGTGCTGCTTTTAATTTCACTCTCAACCCAGTATCTTAATGTCCCTCGGGCTTTTGAATTCAAATGACAGTTTTATCAAGTTCACCTGTAATGACACGTGGTGGGATGGAACCCTGGAACTTTTTAAGCCTACCTGTAAATTTTATGCCTCTGGGCCTCCAGATTGGTTTATTGTTGTCATGTGTACCAAGATGCAGTGAAAACCTTTGTTTTGCATGCCATCAGTACAGATCATTTGAAAACAGCAGTATATCGAGGTGGTACACGGGCTGCTAGAGATATTTTGCCCAGTGGGTATTTGTGGATGAGTGACTGGTTGGCATCAGTATGGCAATAACATAAATAGCATTGAAGGAAGTGGCATCACCATTGGAAACCTGCAGCCTGCCCTTGGCATAAAACAGCCATGACTGGGAGGGGTGGGGGGAGGTGGGGTGGATGCAATCAGAAAACATCTAAACTCGCTGCCAGTGCGTGCACGTTCATTCACTTTTCCAATTCAGCTTGTGGTGAGGGAGGGAAGTTGAACAGATTTGCACTATATATTGACCTGGAAAGGGGCAATGGTGAAGGCAGTATAAATGGGATCAGTTAGATGGATTTCAGGACAGGGGAAGTGATTCGATGGAAATGACAGGCATGATGAACCTCATGGTCACTTTTTGTGGGATCTAGATTCTTGCACTTCCCCATTCCCTGCACCTCCTTCCCACCCTTCTATCTGTCATTATCCTTCTGTATCTCTCACTGTGACCCAGACTAGTCTTTGCCTTGAGTCCGTCAATTCTGATTCGCCTTGTGATCCTTCACCTCTGAGGGAGTCTGCCTCAGTCTGATAGTTGGACTTCCAAACTCATTATACAGAATCTTTTCAGAAACAAGGTTGATCCTCTGAGCCAGTACAAGGTCTCCAGGTGTAAGGGCTTTTTGGTCACAACATAAATTTTCAAATATTGTGCTTTTACAGTAGATTGGAACTGACAATCACTGCTCTTGCTGCAGTGCTGTAATAACAGTGCAGCTCATATAAAGTATCTACCAAAATTCACATCATAATTGAGTGAAAAGGGAATAAATTCACTTTCCATTTTCTTGCTTTGAAAACTAAATGTGCTTGAACACATGAATCTATTCAAAGCTGTTGTAAAACCGAGAGTTATCGCCACACTTTTATTTTCTCGTGGGTGTGCAGGAGCTTAGAAATTCCTCAAAGAACTTCTAAATAAACTGAGTCCTTTGGAAAATGATCTTGCTGATGGCACAGAAAATCTGCTTCAGGATTCATTCTTCCACTACAACTTGCATGCCCAGGGCGTGTATAAGAGGGACTTGAATGAAAAACCCAAGAGATGGAGGGTGCATGGGTTTTTCCACCACTAGCGAATTGGTCTGAAAAGGGGCTGTGCAGTTTGTAGACAAAATTTCTCTGGTGCAGTGAAAATCCTTTTGTATTTAACAAGGATCAGCAAAGGAGGCCACTCAGCCTATCACATCTGTGTCAACCAACAAAGAAACTATTTAGGTTGATCCATATCTTAGCAGGTCACAGTGCTCTATTCCCATCCAGGGGTGTTTTGAAGGTCATGAAGGTTTATGCCCTCCTCTGCCCTTTCAGTTTAAAAAGTTCCAGATACTGCCACTTTTGAGGTAAAATATTTTCTTTCTCTAATCTGTTTACCAATTAACTGAAATATGTGTCGTTTTCCCCCTCCAACCCCCCCCCAGTTATTGAGTCCTCGGGCAAAGGAACCTGGTCCTGCTTGTTCACTTGCTTGACGTCTCAGACCTCTGGTCCTTTGGGCCTTTCATGGGAATGAAGGTCTGATTCATTGATTTTTTTTTTATTTCCCCAAGTATGGCCAGCAGCATGGAACACTAGATTGAGCCCCTACGCACACTGCTTAGTCCTCAGACAAATCTGTGCAGTCACCAGCAGTATTAACATGAACATTCCTGGTATAAAATGCACAATTGCAGAATGATGTTCAACTGCTGCAAGGTGGACGTGAACTGCTGGGAAATGCCCTCTCCCCTTAAAGTGGCAAAGTTCTGTTTACCACAGGGCTTTCTCAGTTTTCAAATAAAATCTGAAGTGCTACCAGAATGTTCAGAGTGAGCGGCTGCTACCACAAGGTGTTGTGGTTATGGACAAGATTTTTGCTCCACACTTCCAGACCAGGAAGTACCTTCACTTCAGTAGCAATAATTTTGGGATGTATGTATTACATTATACACATTGTAGAAGGAGGCCATTTGGTCCATCAGCTCCATGCTATCTCTCAAGGTAGCAATCCCTACCCCTCCTTATTACCCTGTATCCCTGCAACTTGTTCTCTTTCACACATTGCCCATCAATTTATCTTTGCCATTAATCTACCTTAAGCGGTAACTTACAGCGGCCAATTAACCTACCTGCGTGTCTTTGGGATGTGGGAGGAAACAAAGGCACCCAGGGGAAATCCATGGGGGTCACAGAACATGCAACCTCCACACAGACAGCACCCAAAGTTGGGGTCAAACCCTGGTCCCTGGAGCTGTGATGCAGCAACTGCACCCTCAGTACCTGGTTAAATGAAATGAACGTGGAATCCTTTAGCAGTACATCAAATTACTTCAACTAATAGGCCAATCAGCCCAGCTGCTCTCTGCCCACAATATTACTTCATAAAATCCTACTCCCATTCTAATTAGCTTGTCCCACCTTGCCCTTGCGTTCTCTCTCTTGTATGCATCAGCATTCTCTTCAGATGGGTCAGTGCTTCAACCATTCTACATGCATGAGTCCTGCTGCTGAGAAATTCAATTCCATAAAGCAGTTTCTTTTTCAGCATTATGGAATTGAAAATTGATTTCTTTCCCCCAGAGTGAAACATGATGACGAATGTTTCCAGGTCATTTCACACTTCAGGAAATTCATCCTGGCATTTCCAGGCACGAATCACCTTTTGTGCCACGATTTCTGCACCAGTTTGGAAGCATTTTGGGGGGGGAATGTGGACCGTGTTGTTCTAGGTGCGGCTATCGAGTACGTGAATCCTGATCCACTGGTGTTCTGAGAAGTCCCATTAGACCTGCATTGAACCTCTTCATCCCACACTACCCCTTCCCAACCCTGATGTCAGCTGAATGCACACCCTAATTGTCCCTCTGATTTGCTGTTGTCCCTCCCCCTCCTCACAACTGATTTCTATTTCTCTCTGACCGTCGATCTACGAATGCTCTGCACCCCACAACTCTTCTCAACCCATAACACATTGGACCTGAAACAGCTGTTTGTTCTCTATACAGCTTTGGAACAGCACTTATGATGCCTGGGGTAGGGGCCCAACCATTGAAATACTCATTGCTTCGCTGAAGGTGCACTGGAACTTCTGGCCCACATTTTCACCAAATTTGGAAAAAATTTTCCAACTATTACCAGCTATAGCAAAACTCTCTGATAACAGCACTCTGGGACTTTCATGGTACTGGACTGGCAGATCTTCCAGAATGTAGGATAATTACTAGAATTAATGCCCCAACACAATTTTGATTCACCTTTTTCTAGGTGTTAGTAGTGCAATAAGTTTTATAATGAACCCAGTGGGTATTTTGATTCACCTTTTTCTAGGTGTTAGTAGTGCAATAAGTTTTATAATGAACCCAGTGGGTGTAAAGGGAGCACCTGAAACAGGGCCCCATTGAGCATGGGGAATGGGGGCACAGTGAGTTTAAGGGGAGTGCGGGCAACTGGGCCCCAGTGAATTTAAAGGGAGAATGAGGAACGGCGCTGGTGAGTCAAGTGCTGAACCATTAGGATTCCCAAACAAATGGGACAGTGGACCATTGGAGTTTTGCTTTATTTTAGTTCTGCCCATTTGTGGATTCATCCGCAGGTGGTATTTCGTCGCATCTGTCCTATCCAACCACTTCCATTAAAAACATTTTTATCTGGTGTGTGTTCCCTCTTTTCCAAGGAAAAGAGTCATTGCTTGTTCAATATTTCCTGACTGTAATATCCATCCAATAATAGTAACACCCTTCTGAATCCTTTTTGCACATCTTAAGTGTTTCAACCTACTGTAAAATGAGGATGGGAGCTGTATGCTCGTGGTCTAAAGTTTACACAAATTTAACAGTCCTCCCCCTACCGCCTCCCTTCACTGCTTTTGTCTTCCACACATTAGGAAATGAACCCCAATACCCCCTGGCCACTTCAACTTCGGTTGATACTTTTAGTGATTTTTAGGTTTCTTCCTCTCATTTTGCTCCTCTCACACCACTTTAGATTTCTTTGCCTTTAAAGTAATTAGTGTTCCCCAATTCTCTCTTTTAAAGGAACTATTTTCCATATTGATGAGGTGAATGTGCTCACTCGTCAGTTTAGCCTTCAGTCTCTCAGGGCAACTTGCTGCATTATTTGCAAAATCCTCTAATTTGATAGCAACTGCATCTTTGATAACACCTCAAATGTATGACCTCTACCGCCGAGTAGGTCAAGGTCAGCTTGCAGATAGGAATGCCACCAGATGCAGGTCCATCTCCCAGATGCACACAATTCCTCCCACACCCCCCCCACCACCACCAGCAATTTGTAAATCTATCACTGTTCCTTCATTGTCACTGGACTCGGATCCAATAACTCCCCTACCCAACAGCACTGGGAGTTTGTGCCACCTTCTCAAGAATAATTAGAGATGGATAAATGCTGACTTTGCCAACAGAGCTCATCCCATAAATGAATGAAATGGTATTCAGTGGCGTAGCCCTCATTCTGTATTCCAAACCATTTGTATTTATGGCAAGCAGCAGATGTTAAGGTGGTCTCCACCAGTCATTGCCACTCAATGTCAGCGGTAGACCTTGTAATATTTGTCACTTGCCAGGCAGTATCTGACAAAACAGGTAAATAAGTTTGTGTTTCCAATACAGTGTGTTAAGATACCATCAGGATAAGTGGAAATTACTGCAACAGGAAATTAACCCAATTAAAAATTCTAGATTGAATGTGCACAGGCCCCACTGGTGTTCTTGAGTTAATGGTGTTTAAGAGTTGCAGTACTTCAGTGTGAATCAATTTTATTGAAACTGAACCTCAAGTTATTCAAAAACACTTGTTTTTGGAAACAATAAGCTGAACAGTTCTATTCGGTCTCCTGTCAGTCTTAATTTTCAGAAATACAGCACCTCGAGCTAACTCCCAATTCTGTTTTTATACCAAAGACATCACTGTCACCTCACATCAATCCTGATTTTGTTTTCTTCTGGCCCTTTGTTTGTATGTGTGGATGTGTGAACCTCTGCCTCATCTATATTACCCTTTCCTCTGGTGAAGCACAATAGAGGGCCGGAACTGTACTCGCTAGATGTAATCATCCATTATAAATAAAGGGACAGAAGGAGGACACTCAAATTCTTAAGCCCTTCCTTTCACTTGGCTGATCCACCAGTTTTGTTCCGTATTCTGTGACACCCTCGACCTACAAAAATCAATTGAGGTGACACCCTCAACCTACAAAAGGAATCTATCCATTGACCCCACCCACCTCACACTTGTTTTTGTGGAGGAGAGTGTTCTGGATCTCCGCTGCTCAGTTTGGTTGCATTTCTTCAGCTCGGTCCTGAATGGCACTGCTCTAATGTTAGGACTTTGTCTCCTTGTTCTGGATTCCTGGATCTCACGGAATAGTTTGTGTAAACTTACCCTGTCAAATCCCTCTTGAATCGAGAGCTCAATTACAACAACTATAGGGCAAGTTACTTATGATGAACCATGATCTGCTGACAGCTCTGTGTAAATTGCATTCTAGGTAGCTGATGAAGTGAATCAGTGCCATGTGTGGGAAGTTGGACATTGACTAATCTCATCCATTTTTGAATACTATTTATGAAAGACCTAATCTAACATATGCAGGCTATGAATTTGTATGACATTATGCTGTGCGTAAAATTCTTTCCGGCAAGTTAAAGGGTCAAGGGAGATTATTTTGGGGTTTGAGAAGCAAGACCTAATTGTGTTCCAGGGTAGTAAATAAATTGAAATTGTATTCTGTGTGGCAATGAGGTGTCACAGCGGTGACTGAGCATTAGATTGAAGGTGCAGTGTTCCTGAGTGGGTCTGCAGATGGGAGCTCTGTGTGGGAGATGGATTGGATTGGCTGCTGGTGTACCGCCCAGTTCTGGACACTTGGTAGAGCCCACATGTAAAATCATATTAAATCGTGTCTGGTCTGCAAAGGTTATACCGAGAGTAATGCTGGTTGTGAATAGTAACCTGACTGTCGAGCATCTCTCTGCTTGAAGACTTTATAGTGGTTCTAGCCGTGAACCTAGAATGCAAGAAATGTAGTAGTGAGGTTATCACTGTGCTGTATTGACAGCTGTGAGGGAGCAGGTAGTCCTGTTAGGGGTGTGCTACCCTGATACAAGTACAGATCTATAGGCTGATTTAATAGACCATTAGTGAAGGATCATGAGGTATTAAAATAACACACAGCTGAGGCGCCACCTGACCCCCAAGGATGTAAAAGGTCGCATGCTGTTTGGAAGAAAAATAAGGGATTGATCCCTGACCAATATGCATCTTTCAACCATAATCATTGGTTGTTATAGAGAGATCTTGCAGTGCATAAATTGCTTATACATTTCCAAAATTGTAATAATATGGGTATGTAATAGACTGACTTGGCTTTAAAACACTTTGGGATGCCCTAAGCTTGTGAAATGTGCCATATAAATGCAAGTCTAACTTAGTTCGAGTTGTTTGCATGGACCAGGAGACAATGAACTTGTACCACAGAAGGAGTTGAATACGTGTTTGAAACCAAAGCTAAGGTGCAGTTTAAAGAATTTAGTTTTTGTCTTTTGGATATGAATGTGCCATTCAGGTGGGTATCAAAGATCCCAATGGAGCTGTCTCTACTGGTCAATCTTTCTCCCTCAATGTTGTCAAAACCCAAGAGCTGCCCCTTCTTCACACATGCTGACTGTAAAACTTTGTGGTCCCTATAGTAGCTGCTGAGCTTGTTTGTGGACCTACATTTCTAAACTGAGCACTATAAACATTGTAGAATCCTGTATAGTTATTCGCAAATCCTAGATTCTCCATGAGCATTACAGATCAATAAAATAGTGCTCCACAGGAATCATGAGCAGAGATATTTGTCATTTCCCTGAAGGACATGAGAGAACTAGTTGGGCTTGTATGACAGATCAGCTTTAGTCAGTCAATTGCTTGCACACCCCACCCATTTCCTTCCACTCCCAACATCCAAACAATCATAACCTCTCTCTTTCTCTGACCCATCACTGACCTTGGTTACGACAGCTGAATTTTACCCTTCGCTACAGGCATGGGAAGGACAGTTCTATTTTTCTGCTCTGAGGCATCCAGATTTACCACTTTGTATAGTCTAACTTATCCTGCTCTAACTGTGGACAGGCAAGAAATCTCTCCAGTTTAAAACTGTCGCATCAAATCCATACTTTCCCACCACTGCTTATTCTGAATGAATCCTGCAGTGTGCACTACTGAAATCTGAGCTAACCTTCGATTTCTGCATCCCATCCATCAACCGGGGCTCTGTGTTTCCACCTCCGAACCATCCTCCATTATTAATAGAAAGATGGTAGGAAACCTTTCCCCATAGCAGAGGTGCCTAACACTAGAGGGCATAGGCTATCCTGATACAAATACAGATGTATAGGCTGACTTAGGGTAATAAGTAAGAGGCTTGGAGGGGATCTGAGGAGGAAATTTTTCACCCAGAGGGTGGTTGAAATCTGAAACACTCTGGGTGGGCTTTGGAGGCAGAAACCCCCTCTCAACATTTAAGTAGCATCTAGGTGAGCAGTACTGGTAAATGGGATTAGATGGGATGATACTTGATGGTTTATATGGACCTGCTGGGTCTGTTTCTGTGCCATGTGACTATAACCAGCTCTTGCCAAAGCTTATTAGCTTTTCTTTCCCCAAATGCACCAGACTTAAAATCAGCAGCTACAAAACTCATCCTAAACTCCTCTGCTTGTTATCTGTACTCTCTTTAAAAAAAAATCCTTGTAATCTTCTTTTCCAGCTGTACCTTAAATCATTTTTGGTTTTTAAAAAAAATCTTTATTGCTACTTTTGTAGTTTGTTTTATCACAATAAGGAAGCTTTGTCAGTTCAGGTTACAAAGCAATCTTGAATATACTGGAATCTATAATTGTGCTTATCATGCAATGTACAATACAAGGCACTTACCTGAATTATAATAATTCTATTGCTGTCTAATGTACCAGATCTGCAGTCATTAATTTATTGAGAATTTTAAGCACAGTGATTAGTGGGCTTTTATTTACATGAGTCACTGTGAGGATTTGACTCTGTGGAGGTTTTTCTTCACATCCCACTCATTTGTTTTACTCCATCTTCAAGAGTGCATTCACCGTAGTGTGGACTTTATTGTCTAGCTCACAGCTACTAGTGATCTGTGTCATTGTATTTTTACCACAACAGAAGCTTTCCCTAATTTAGGGCCTTAAATCAACAAAACAGATCAAGGCATTCCAAAGAAACATTGGCAAAGAAGAATTGGCATCATCGCAGACAAGATACGAGGTTGGATGATCAAAGCAGAAAATGCTGGAACCGCTCAGCAGATCAGGCAGCATCCGTGGAAGGAGAAATGGGGTTAAGGTTTCGGATAGAAGATGCTACATGATATGAAATGTTAATTCTATTTCACTTTCCACAGATGCTGCCTGACCTGCTGAGTGTTTCTATCACTTTTTGTTTTCATTTCAGATTTCCAGCATCTGCAGTAAATGTTTAAAAAGCATCTTTGAAGAGGAAGGAGAGACAGGTTTAACGGGGATCTCCAGAGCTTTTCTTGGCTGAAGGCAAGGAATCTGGTGGTGGTTAAAATTGGGGATGATCAGGAGGTCAGAATTTGGGGAGCTTAGAGGGTTTCTTCATTATAGAACTGGAGGGGAGAGGTCATTAGGATGAGACCATCAAAAGGGCAAGGACATGAAAATCAAGAAAGGGTAGATGCTGAAAGCATTGGCTCTTGTCTCACTTTCCACACATGCTACTTGACCTGAGCAATTGCAGCATTTCCTTTTTTCATTTTTAAAATCAAGATTTTGCTTAACTTCAACTCTTTGCCTGTCAGTGAGCACATGGATGAATTGTGTTTTGGTGGCTGTTGAGACGAGGGCAATAGATGTTAAATGACTCAAGTTTATGGAGCGTAGAACAAGGGAAGGTGGGTCAGGGGTGTCTGCTGAATAGTTCCCCAGCTCAAACCCAATGACCCCTTGCACTCTTTTACTGACGCCACAGAATATACCAGCAATCAAACTATCTGGGCTAACCTCAGTCTCTTCACAGGACTGAGGGGAAGATGGCTTGGTCCCTCTTTATTTTTGTTTCACTAGACAAGATCAGGGAGATCCCAGTAATGCAGATCGTGTATGAAAACTCTGCCCTTCCAATCATTAATGCTTTATTAACAGTGCGCATGCATTCAGAAGATGTTTTATTTAATATAAAATATAAAGGTTGTGGTTCTGAGTGGTTTGTATACTGCACTTGTCACAAATTCCTTTTCTTTCGTCTTTCCTTGTGAAACTATAATGGAAATTGGCAAGCCTTTGAAGCTGTGTGTACCATGGCTGCATACTCTGATCGCTTGAGCACTTTGAAATAAGCTCTGTCTGTTTGAAGCCAGATTAATGAAGCAATGGGCACTTGTATTGCTGCTCCAGAATATGAGACTGATTTTGCAGGGATACCAACTATCTCCTTGGACCATATTCATGTGAAATAATGAAATCTTGGAAAGACTGATAGGCTGAATTAGACTGTAAGCATCCTTGGTATTTGATCTCAAACTGACCTTTGGACCATACAAACACCTACCCACCTACTTCTGTCTCTGCTGTACCACCCGACTGTACCTGTGCTTTAGCTCAAACACTGCTGAAATCCTTATAAGCTCCTTTATTACATCCAGATGAATGTCCCAACCACTTCCAACCAGGTTTTTGTCCACTGTAAAACTGTTGCCTGTGTCCCAAAGTACACCTGCATTGGCTACCAGTAATGATCTTAAAATTCCCTTCACTGTTTCCAAATCCCTCCAATGGCCTTGCCCTTCCTCTTTACTGTAATCTCCAGCCCTTTAACCCTTGGGGAAAAATTTGCACTTGTTTATTTCTGGTTTGTGTGGTACCCTTGTCATGTTTGCCCTTAACTCCCAAGGGCCCAAGTTCCAAGCCACTCCATGTCTCTTCCCTCAAGACCCACCTGAAATCCTTTGCCACTTCTGCCAACTCCAACGTGAACCCTCCAATAGTTGCATCTTCCCCTCTCCCCACACCCCACCCTCACCCCCACACACACAATTTCTGTGACTCCCTGGTCCACTCATCCCTTCCCATCTGCCCCGCCCCGTCCCTGGGCACTTTCCCCTACCACTGTAGGAGGTGCGACATCTGTCCTTTCACCTTCTTCCTTGCCACCATCCAGGGACCAAAACAGCCTTTCCAATTGAAGCAGAGGTTCACCTGCACCTTTTCCATCCTGACCTACTGCATTTAGTGATGTAGCCTTCTGTGCACTGGAGAAATCATGCATGGACTAGGTGTCTGTTTCACAGAGCACCTGTGCTGTCTACAACAGGCCTCTCCAATTTCTGGTGGCATCTCATTTTAACTTTCTTCCCAACTCCACATCTACCTGCCTGCCCTCTTTCTCCATTGCTACAAGGAGGCCAAATGCAAATTAGAAGAACAACTTCTAATACTGTGCTTTGGTAGCTTGCAGCCAAATAATATGAAGATTGAATTTTCCAATTTCAGGTAACCCACACCCCTGGTGTTCTCTCACACACACTTGCCTGTACACCTGGTTTTCTTCTCCCTTTGTTTACCTTTCCCATCCCCTTCCTCCCCAACTGGTTCCATCTGCCCATCGTCGGTTCCACATCTCCTGTCAGCATTTGTCCCACCCCTCCTTCACACTGTTATATACACAGATGATCTTTCTTCTTGGTCCTGATGCTGGGTCTCAAGCCAAAACATCGACTTACATCTTCCGCTTCCGCAGATGCTGCTTGACCTGCTGAGTTCTTCCAACGTTTTAGAGAAACAAAGGACTGCAAATGCTGGAATCTAGCTGAAAAACACAATGATGCTGGAGGAACTCAGCAGGCCAGGCAGCATCTGTGGAGAAAAGCAGGCGGTCAACGTTTTGGGTCAGGACCGCCTGCTTTTCTCCACGGATGCTGCCTGGCCTGCTGAGTTCTTCCAACGTTCTTTTTTTAGTTCCAGATTCCAGCATCTGCAGCCTCTCTTGTCCTTTTCGCACCTCCTTTGCCCAAACTTTTCATCTTCTGCCCTACTCTCTCCTCGTGCACCTCATCAGTTTTGTGAGACAGTGCTCATGGGGTACCCCCTAGTGCAGGGCACTTTGTTAACACAACTTGTTGCTGCTGGGATCCAAGGATGATCCTGCTGCCAGGTTAGAGCTGTATACAATATGGAAGGAGAGCAGTGGTGCATTCTGCTACTGGATGGGGAGGGTAGGGGTTGACAGAGTAACTGAGAGCAGCAGCGGGGAAGCCACTTTGCAACCAATCCGGTGTTGCAGCATTGTGTCATTTGCATTGTAACATTGCTGCCAGGAACACAGTGTAAAGAAAGGGCAAATCACAGTGAGAGTTAGCAGGAGGTGCAAGGTGCTGAATAGTAATGAGAAAGATGCAGCAAAGTGAAATCAAAATCTACATGTAAAAGCTAGTAATGTTCAGGACTCCTGTGTTATGCACAGGGCATGTGTAGTTGGCTGTTTCATTTACCATGGAATGTAGATTGCTTGTAAATGCCTGAAGGAAGCCTGTAAGAATGTGACTGCTGTACCAGGAGTTATCTGTTATCCTCTAGTCAGCAACTAATGGGCTAGTGCAGGGCTGCCACATTGGGAGAAAGTTGCTACTTTACTGGAATTTGCCACAAGGCTCCCTGTCACATAAACTGATACCTCACCCTGTGGGTCTGCTCCACAAGGATTCCCAGCTTTTAACTTTTGTAGCTCTCGTACAATAAAATAAGAACAATCCTTCAGCAAGAAAGCATTGGTTTTCCACCCTGTGGAGACTCTGCACTATGGGAAGAGCTTCCACTGTACAGCAGCTAAGATTTTGCCTTGAAAATTGTGTTCACGGAGCAGTGCATCAGGGTTCCATTAACATCCGAGTAGCGGGCCAGGCAGGTTGAACTGTGCCAGAGTTCTGGGTCAAATAGGGGTGGCGATAAGCTCTTGGAGGGTGATTCCCTTTTATAATTAAGGGAGCAATCATACTGAGATTTGTGATTGCTCTGGAAACCAATAATCTATTACTGAGACATGAGACTGCAGATGCTGGAATCTAGAGCAACACATAAAAAGCTGGAGGAACTCCAGGTCAGGCAGCATCAATAGAGGCAAATGGACAGTCAACATTTTGGGTCCAAATGTCGACTGTCTATTTCCCTCCATAGATGCTGCCTGACCTGCAGAGTCCCTCCAGCTTTTTGTACATATATTGTCGAGTTTATTGTCATATGCACAAGTACAGTGAGGTACAGGTACAATGCAAAACTTTCTTGCAGGATCAATGTCACAGATTCAGACAACACACAGAACATAAATTATACGTGGTACATAAATTAAACAAGACAGTGAAGAAAAAGACTCTGCAAAACAAGATATTAGTGCAAAGACACAATCAGAACCAGTTGGAAGTGTCTGTGAGCTGATGAGGGGCAGCTCTGTGGATCAGGAACTATTTGATTGTACTTTGTGTTTTTCTGGCTTGTCCTGCGGAGGTATGACTGCCTCAGCAACTTCTTTGGATTGAGGTTGCTGCTCATGGCACATCTAACATTATCCATCCTTCTGGCACTGTGAAGAGTTTGCGTTTTTGGCAGTCAGTGGTTTCCTTGTCCAGCCAAGTAGCTGAATCTGCAAAGCTATCAATTCTGTTCTTTTAATACTTCGTTAGAACCATAGAATGAAAGGTGACCATTTGGCCCACTAGAGCTGTACCAGCTCTCTGTATTACAGCAATTCAGTCGGTCTTTATCAATAGCCCCGCAATTATTTCTCCATTATCTATACAATTTTCTTTTGAAAGCAGTGAGTCATTCTGATTCAGCCCTGCTTCAGACAGTCAATCCCACATCGGGACTCCGCACTGTGTGAAAATGTTTTTCCTTCTGTTGCATTTTTTTTTTGCCAGTCACTTTAATTCTTCGCCCTCTGAATTCTTAACCATTCCACCAATTGGAACATGCTCTCTTTATTCATTTCATCCAGACATTTCATGGTTTCTAAGCAGCCCAGCCCAAAGTTAGGATTAATCTAGGAATGAGTGGGTAGTTCTGTCCCCCAAAATCTCAGTTCCATTTTATTTAAATCTGTGGTAATTTTATCTTGCCTGCCAAAGCACTTGGAGAGAAATTCCATTTTTTTTCAGTGGCTTTTCTCCCAGCTGTTTCCTTTTGTTTCTTCCTGTCTTGCTGGAAGCTGTTAGACTCCATCATAAATACAACAGAAGAGTATATTTGTATAGCTGTTTTAATGTAGCAAAAGATCCCAAGGTCACAGGAAAGATATCAAACAAAATTTGACAACAAGGTACAAGTTTCAAGATATTAGGAGGTATTAGTGCAGATCACCAGAAGTGGTTTTAAGGAAGTCTTAAAGGAGGGGAAGGTGGTGAGGTTTAATGAGGGAATTCTGGAACTTGGGGCCTCGGCAGCAGAAAGCATGACTGCCACTGGGGCAGCACTTGAATTCAGGGAGGAGCGGCACAGCTCAGACGCGAGTTCAATCCTGATCTCTGCTGTCAGTGTGGAGTTTGCACATTCTACTTGTGACCGTATGGGTTTCCCCTGGATGCTCTAGTATCTTCCCATGTCCCAAGGATGTGTGGATTGGTAGACTAATTGGCCACTAAATTGCCCCTAGGGTGTAGGGGAGTGGTAGATTCTTGGTTTGGGGGGGGGGGGGTGGTGGAAGTGGTAGGGGGAAATTAATGGGAATGTTTGAAGAATGATATGGGATTAGTGTAAATGGTGCTTGAAGGTCAGTGTGGACTTAGTAGGCTGGAGGTCCTGATTGCATTCTGTATGATTTCATGACTGTTTAAATTCTGGGATGATAGAGGCCAACATTAAAGGTGCACAGTTATGAGTTATAGGGTTGGAGGAGATTGTAATGATGGGGAACAGTGAACCATTGGAGGGATTTCAAAATCAAGGTGTGTTCCTTAATTAGTAGCCAGTGTAACCACTAAGTAGAGGGGCGATGGGTGAACAGGACAGTGCAGGTTAGGACCTGCACATTACTTTGTGGCTGCAAGTTCACGGAAGGTAGAATGAGGGAAGATTGTCCGGGAGAGGAGGAATAGTCACAAGTAACAAGCATGAGTGAGGGTTTCAGTAGCAGATGTGTCGACCTCACTGCTTGCCGATCCTCGCCAGCTCCTGCTTTAAGCATGTCCTGGATTTTTAGTTCCTCATTTTCCTTTTTGGAAGGTCCCATGTTTTGCCTTCCCAACATTGTAACCTCTGATCCCAAAACCTCAATCTGCTCCACAAACTCTGGCCACATGAGCTTCCTGGTTTTATTCACTCAACCTCTGGCTGCAAGGCCACGCACGCCCACACAACACTGCTTAAAACCTCTTTGAGCTAACTGCTCATCATTTGCCTTGATATCATTCCTGTGGTTCACTGTCACATCTTGGTGGATAGCTTTTCTGTAAAGGGCCTTGGGATGTTTTATCATGTTAAAGTGACATATAAATGCAATTTGTAATCTGGTCATTTTGCTCTGGTAAAAGAAAGCATCTTAATTTGTCATCAGGAGAAATCCAAACTTGGGCTGAGGCAGAACCCAAAGGCAAGGTCTGTTGGAAAATCCAGCAGCCCCTATCATTGATTATCTAGAAAAGTACTTGTGTCACAAAATCAAACATTGTTCTGGTTTTAAATGGGCGGGGAGGGGTTGGGCAAGTAGATTTCATTACCCATGTTTGAATCCGGAACATGCTTCCAGAGGGGTGACTGAGGCAGGCACTCTCAAAACATTTGAGAAGTATATGAATGAGTATTTGAATTGCCAAGGCAGAGAAGGTTATGGACCAAGTCCTGGGATCAGTATAGATAAGTTCCTGATGGTCAGCCTGGCTGTGATGGGCTGAAGGACCTGTTTCTCTGCTGTATGACTCTGCCTCTATGAAGTTGTACAGGACATCAGTTCACCATGGAATCCAAACATTGCCCCATGATCCACAAACAGTTCTTCCAACAATTTCCCCTCCCGCTTTCTCTTCTCTTCTCAAGGTGCTCCTCAAAGCATATGCTGGTTGGAAGGCTAATTGGCTGGCTGAGTGTGGAGGGTGGGGCATAGTTGATGGACTACAGGTGAAGGAATAGGTTACAGGGATGTATGCAGGGGATGGGGATTCTCCAAGAACCAATGTAGATTCAAGGTCACTCGCCCTATACTTGTATGTGAGAAAATATGAAAAAATTGGCGCAATGGAGGATCCTCAATGGGTGCAGAATGTGGTACAGTAGATGGCAATGACTCGACAGAATTGGCAAACATGTTGGTTATAATTTAAAACATTCTTTACAGCAATATTTAGAGGCAGTTTTAAAACTTTAAAAAAAAATGGACTTCTGGAGGATGGTATAATTGTTCAGAGAACAAGTCCAAGTAGAAAAACTGAGGTGTGCAAAGCAACCCTCTGGCTGAAAACTGGGTGATGATATTGCAGCTGTGTTTGGTGCAGTGTTGAGATGTGAAGGTGTATGTCATGATAATGAGTGCGGAGCATCAAGAAACACTGGGAAAACGCCTCTCCTGTAGCTAAGCCTGCAGTCAGGCAGTCTTCAAATAGGGTTTATAAATTTAGATGCTAAGTACTAATCAGGGCAGCAATCGAAGGGCTCAGGAGGGAGATTACACACACACCTGATATCACAACATTATACAATATAGAAAAACAGTCATTTGGCCCTTTGAGCCTCTACTGGCTAAAGTTCAGAGTGTGCAAGAGAAAATATTGTCCATCTTTCAGCAATTAGCATTAATGGCACAGGTTGAATAGGGAGTGCCTGGGCAATGCCTGAAGCATTCTAACCCTCTTAGACAAACAAGGATGATTTTCTAACCTGATTTTATCTTTATAATTCCTTTTGTTATTTTACAAACTCGAGATCTGTTTTCAATTCTATTGTGTTCCTTTCAGCAGAGATGTCTTTTCCATGGTAAATGAGCAAAGCTTTCCTCTTGGCTTGCTACTGCATCTTATTACTGACTTTCCTTTTCAAGTACTTTAAAATGCAGCTTTTGGAATTGTGAATGCTTGTGGGGGTTCTATTGTCTATATGTTGCACAGTGTGCACAACATGCTGTGCTCTGTTGTATAGGAGTGCATGTTTATGAGTGTGTATGTGTATATAGGTGAGTGTGTTTGTGTGATTTATGTGATGCGTAGGAGTTCATGGTTGTGTGTGGGTGAATGTATTTGTGTGTGTGTGCAGATGCCACTGAGGTATGTCAGCAAGGTCTGAATGCATGTTTGTCGTGGAGTATGTGTGCTCACATCACTGAGGAGCTGTACCTGCAGTGTAACTGCTATCATTGGGACTCTAACACATGTTGGTCATGTTACCAGTCAATGCAAGTAAAATATATTTATTTTCAATCAATTTGTTGTGTTCATTTTGATGTTCTTTGATTTACTAATAATTATTGTTAAATGGCAAACTTACACTAGTTTTGTTGCCAATGAATTGGACTCTGTCAGGACATATGTATTTTTCTTTAGCACATCTTTAACATCAAGGCAGTAGTCATAACCAGTGGCAGTAGTATTAAATCCAGACTTTTTGTTTTGATAAGAGCATAAGTACTTTTTAAGGATGATTAACTTTTTGGTTTGGGCATTGTTAGTAGCTGTGAGTACAAGTGTATGTGTGTGTGTATGTATGTGAGAGAGACTGATTAACTACATGGCTCCATTGGTGTGTGTGTGTGTGAGACTGCCCATGGACAAGCCGTATTAGGACTGGGGCTATATACGTAGCAGATATTAAGGAATGGTTTACATATAGATAAGGAATAACATGCTGGAAACTCTCAGCAGGTCGGGTAACATCAGTGGAGAGAGAAACATTTCATCTCAACATTGCCCAACCCACTAAACATTTCCAAGAATTTGCATTCTGATTCCAGATTTTCTGCATCGGCAGCATTTTACTTGTATGATAAAAGCACGCCGTTAGTGGGTGGAGGTGTGCTGTCAGCAGTGGAACAAGTGCTACTGTAGCTTTAATGATGTCAAGAGAGCAGCATAGATGTAGACTGTTAATTTCAGTCATCTTTCTCCCTTCCCTCTGTCTCCCCTTCCCTTCTCCCTTGTCACCCACATCTTTCAAAACACGGGACTGACGCTGTCCCTTCCATCTGTCTTTTCCTACCCAGAATCCCCTCAAATCCTACCATCCGACACCCCGAGTGTGAAAGAGAGTCTGGACGGCAGCAAGAGCGGAGGCAACACCTTGATGATTGGAGCAATTGTGGGAGGTGCGGTGCTCGTCTTGTTAGCCGGTGTCATAGTCTTCATCATCCTGCGCAAGAGGCAACAAACCTTCAAGGGGGACTACAACACCAAGAAGCACGTGTTTGGCAATGGATACGGCAAGGCTGGCATCATGCCTCCTGGCCCACAACAGGTCCCTTACCAGGAGGAATCCGATGAGGATAAAAAGCTGTCTTCCATGAACGTAAGTTATGAAAACGAGAGGAAAGTTATCCGAGACGGTGCAGATTTTGACGCGGACTCCAAGCGTCCTTACTTTACGGTGGATGAGAGTGACACGCAGGAGGAGTTTGACGAGCAAACCCTGAGCTTCCAGTATCCCCCGGATCTGACAGAAGACATGGTCTCACAGAACGATGGCTCCATAATTTCAAAGAAAGAGTGGTATGTGTAGTGCCAGACCTCTTGTGGTACAGGGCAAAATCAAAGTGTCCTGATTCCGACCCAGGTGGTCCACTATAAAGAACTCTGCATCGGCTAAGGTCTTAATGATTACATTATGGTTTATTTTTTACATTTCATTCAAAAAAAAATCTAAAGACAATGATTTCATAAATATTACAAAAAAAAAACTTTTCTGTACAGCACTAACGAGGAGTGCCTCACTCATTGCCGGCTGGACTTGCTTAAAAAAAAGCTGATGTCTCATCACTAAACTGCACAGACATCAGGTAACTTGTGCTAAACACTGGAACTCGATCAGGCTGCCAGCATATCTGTGGCTGCATTACCTTAACTGTCATTCACTTGGTCATTAATTTATAACCACTAACTAGGACTGGACGTGGCTAATAACTTACTAGCATGTGCTAGTGAGTGGTTAGTTTTGCTTGTTAAGCAACTGGTGATGGCATGCAATAGCAACTTTTAAAATCCCATTAATTGGAGAGGGTGTGGGGAAAATCAGTTGCTCACCTACTCTCCAGCCAATAGCTTCTGTAGCTGGATCTTCCATTAGATGTCAGTCTCTAAAAAACCAAATTTCTTCAAATCGCACATAGCTCTAACATCATAAAGTCCTTTTGGGCACCTTAAGTGACTTGTACATTTTTAGGGTCACAGTCTTGTTAATTTTTTTTTAATACTTTGAAGTAAAATGAATTTGCCTGCAAGAAAATGAATTTTATTCCCCTCCTGAATGAGGTCCTGGTTGTAGCATACAACATTCCTGCATGTGAGTTTGTAATACATTAAATCTCAAAATTGTGTCCTGTTGTGGAGCTACCTAGATGTGAGGAATCGTTTCCTTTCACAAGTCCTAACAAACCTCTGCAGCATTTAAAGATTGAGGTTCAATTGTTGAGTCTAATCAGTGCATGTTTCAGAATTCTCTTTAACAAAACGTTTGATGTGCTGCATTTTGCCTAATGTCAGCTGTGTACAATAATGTATATTTCAAACTTTTTAACATCATGTCGGATTTAGAGTATTATTTCAACATATCCATCTATACTGTGGTTTAGTCTAAATTAAGCCCCAAGGTATGGAGACCCAATTATTTGGGTGTTTACCTCTTCCTGGTCCTCAATCATTTGACCCTAAAAAATAGACGTTAGTGGAGGTGAGCAGTGCGGTGTGGGGGGCTTACAGTTATTAATAAGACTAAGTCAGAGTAAAGTGAAGGAAACCTGCCAAAGCTGAAAGTCTGAAATAAAAAGAGGAAATGCTGGAAACAATGTCAGAAAGAGGCGAAGAGAGTCGACCTTTCAGCATGATGACTTTCCCATCAGATCCAGAATGAAGAGAAGCCCTTGCAAGCTTTATTGTCTGCTCTGGACCAGTGGTATTGTTCCTGAGATTGAGTGTTGAGAATGTAAGGTACAAGTGTCATGTAAGAATTGTGTGCCTTCAGCTGCAAGATGTGCCTACTCTAGCAGGGTAGGATGCCAAGCAAGCCTGCTCATCGACTAATGATTTAAGACCTTCCAGCCTTTGCCCTCTTTCCCCTTTAAAGTTGGTAAATAATTGCAGTCTGTCCCCTTTGTGGGCAGCAGGTCTGTGCTGTGAGCACAGCACTGCATCTCCCACAGTATTAACACGCGGGCATTGTGCAGAGCAACAAACAACACACAGTTCAGCAGATGCTACCAGGCAGGAACAGCACTCTCTTTGTTCCAGAACTGCCAATGCATTAAGTGTTAACTTTGCTGAAAAACGCCTACAAACGCGGTGGCAGGAATGTTATCAGTAAATGATAGTCGTTACATTGTACTGCTCTGGCATCAGGAGTATGCCTCCACCAACCCCAGCAATAGATTCAGTCATGGCCTTAAGCTTTCTGTAAACAGGAATGCTCAGAACAAGGACAGTGTGTCTTGTAATGTTGAAAGAAAGAGCGTGGTACATTGAAGGGGCACTGCAAGGATCTGCCAAGTTGGGGTGGGGATTGGGATGGCCGTACAATATTACTATCAATCCTTGGGAGTGTATTGCTGTAAAAACTGAAAAGACAGGAAGATCTATAATGAGATGAGCTGTGACAGTTCAGACATGTACCCTTATCAAATTCTTGTAGGAATTGTGAGCTCTGCAGTGCCATAGTGACTCTGTCATTGAACTAATAATGCAGAGAATGGTCGTATTTGAAAACATCTTCCACAAAAGGCTTGGATAAGTAAATGTGCATGAAGCTAATGGATTGATATGAGATTGTGACCGCTTCATTCATGTTTTAAGAAGTCAAGTTGAGTTTATTGTCATATGCACAAGTATGATGAGGTACAGGGAAAATGAAAAACTTGCAGCAGCGTCACAGGCATGTAGGTTCAGACAACATGCAGAATATAAATTATACAAGACAGTGAAGAGAAAAAAAAGACTCTGCAAAAATAAGACATTAGTGCAAAAAAAAAAGCACAATCAGAGACAAGTCCACGGTAGTCTATGGAAAGGAAACCAGCCATCCTTCCCCTGTATGGCCTCAATTTGACTCCTGTTAATCTAACTAGTTCTAGCTGACCTTTAGGCATCTGGGATGAGGAATAAATGTCAGTCTTGTCAGGACCCTAAGAGTGTTTTAAAAAAAAATTGGAAAGCTAAGTAGGGAGATGAAATCCTGTCAGCACTTTCAGTATTTAAACCATTCACTATGGCTAGAATCAATGCAATCTCATTGGAACATTGGTGTTTGTGCGAGGGATGTGCACACTGTACTACACTCCGCATAGGGTAATTTGCTTTTCAGAGAGGCACATCAGTGTTGTTTCCGTCTGATTTATACATGGCCCCCTGGATGTCAAAATGCAGATTGTGCCCAGAGTGCGCTCTTCTGTATTGAGAGTATTTGACTTTTTTTTTGTAAATATGGACATGCAAGAAGTTAGTGCAATGAATTCCTGCCTCATCTTCGCCTTACCCAATGCAAACCTATCCTGAGGGGGAATAACTCGGATATGTGCTTAGTGCTCACGCTTCCCAGAATCATTTTTTTCTCTTCTCAGCATGTTGCGTGGTGCCAACTGAAATGTTGCTAAACTTAAGTATAATTAACGTACATTCATAAAACCTCCTGGGTTAAGTCTCTGATCACTGGCCATTCCCAACCTTGCCCCTCTGCCCCCACCCCCCACCTCCCCAACTAAATTTTGATCGATGTTCAAAAGAATCCCAATGGGGAGTCAGAGGATTCAAGACTGAATATTTCTACACAAAGCTTTTTCCTTCTAGAGCTACCCATTCAGGACTAGAATATAAAAGCAAGGATGTATTACTGAGGCTTTATAAGGCATTAGTCAGACTGCATTTGGAATACTGTGAGCAATTCTGGGCCACGTATCTAAGGAAGGATGTGCTGGCCCTGGAGAGGGTCTAGAAGAGGTTCACAAGAATGATCCGAGGAGTGAAAAGCTTAACATATGAGGAGTGTTTTGAAGTCTCTGGGCCTGTAGTCAATGAAGTTCAGAAGGATGATGGGGGAATCTTACTGAAACCTGGATACTGAAAGGCCTGGATAGAGCGGACATGGAGACGATGTTTCCATTAGTAGGGGAGTCTAGGACCAGAGGGCACAGCCTCAAAATAAAGGGATGTCCCTTTAAAACTGAGATGAGGAGGAATTTCTTCAGCCAGAGGGTGGAGAATCTGTGGAGGCCAAGTCTTTGGGTGTATTTAAGGCAGAGATTGATAAATTATTGATTGGTAAGGGGATTAAGGGTTATGGGGAGAAGGTGGGAAAATGGGGTTTTAAAAAAAAATCAGCCATGATTGAATGGCGGAGCAGACTCAATGGGCTAAATGAGCTAATTCTGCTCCTATGTCTTATGGTCTTATTTGACAAACTGATCTGCTGTGAGAACATTGCACAGAAACTCATGATTTAGGCATATCAGTGCTACTTGTTGCAGTGCAGGTGAGCTGGTTATGATTTGGTTTGAAAGGACCAACAATTTTTTTAAATCTCCTGCTCTTCAGTCAGTTTTAAATGGGGTGTGATAACTGTGGAGAGCCGTCAACCAGAGAGCTGTTCAGTCCTTGCATCAGTGGAACCTTAAACTCTGTCTCGAACACATGATTGAGGGAAAGTGGCGAAGTCGCAGAATGTTGCCAGTTGAAGTTCATACGGTACTGGATGCAGGGAGGATGTTCCTCCCCGGTTTAGGAGTTGAGATCCAGGTGTCGTAATCTCAGAATAAGGGGTTGGCCATTTGGGACTGAGATGAGGGGAAATTTCTTCACTCAGAGGGTGGTGAATCTTTGAGAGGGTTGTGGAGGCTCGATCATTGAGTTCATTCAAAGCAGAGATCCATAGATTCCTGGATTCTGAGGGAAACGAGGGATGCGGGGATAGTGCAGGAAAATGGAGTTGAGGGGGAAGATCAGTCATGGCGATTCTGCTCGAATGGCTTACTTCTGCTTCCAATTCTAATGTTCTGCATGCTGGTTAATGTTTGAAGTTCACTGAAACCCAGACTATGAAAGTCAAATATGGTTGATACACATTTCACAACTTTGAGAATTATTCTTATAACTCTGAGAAGCCCATTAGTCTGAGACAAGGTGGTTAGTGCTTTACTCTGCACTTTTTGTATATTTCCTTTTTATATAGAGCAAGGTCATTCAACGCATCAAACAGACTCTTGGAGCATTCACAACCCCCCCCCCCCCCCCCCCATGTATTTCCCTGTCATTCATTCTGTTACTCAGTGGTGGGTGGTGGGAACTGGGGGTTTTCAAGGGCTTCTACAACTGTGCCAAATTTTTAAGCAAAACTGAAACCTGAAACCAAAACGGCAAATGTTTAGAAAGATCTAGAAGTCAGATGGCTCCTGTGGGGGCAGAGATGGTGGGAGAGGGTTGAGATTATATCCCTCTTTGTGAGGCTACTGAAGTGTTAGCTGATTTCAGTTCAGCTCAATTTTTAGTAATTTTCAGGGACTTGTTTCAAATAACTTTGATATTTGAAACCACAACTGATCAGAAAATTCTTAGCTTACTAATTTCTTTGGCATTCAATGCCACAAAAGAATTTAGTAACCTAAGGAAATTCTTTTGTAGCATTAATTCTGGGCTTTAACAGGCAGAATGGTGCCATGAAACATTGTGAAATGGGCTTGGAACAGTCCACCCTCGGAACCAACCAGTTTGGAGGCTTGGGTTTGGGTCAAAGGGTGGTTGGAGGGGCAGGGAATTACTGAGCTGGCTGATGGTGGTGCGTTGTTGCCGAGGAAGGGTTCTGATGTCAGAGGTTTAAATATCAGGTTGGCTAGCAACATGAAGATTAAACATTACCTGTTTTCAGGGAAAGTTATTTAATAGACCAAGAAAACTGGAAGCACTTCTGGAGAGTCTGGTGCTGAGCCGATAAATTGAGATTAATCAGAAGCACTGAGTTTGATGGGCTTTCCAAGTCCCCGAACATTGGTTTTAATACCACCACCATCTTATTACATTCTGTTTGTTTTCTGATACCTTAATATCGTTTACTCTACAGCAGAAAAAAAAAACTCGCTGCTGTTCAATGTCCTTTCCTTAAAGGGCACTTTGTCTTTGGTGTATCCTTCAGCTGGCAGACTGACCACCAGAAAGACTGAGACTGGAGACCAACTGAGAGAAGGAAAGAGATAAGATATCTTTAATAATCATATGTACATCAAAACACAGTGAAATGCATCTTTTGCATAGAGTTCTGGGGGCAGCCTGCAAGTATCACCACGCTTCCAGCGTCAACATAGCATGCCCACAACTTCCTAACCTGTACGTCTTTGGAATGTAGGAGCAAACCAGAGCACCTGGAGAAAACCCATGCAGTCATGGGGAGAACATACAAACTCCTTACAGGCAGTGGCCAGAATTGAACCCAGGTTGCTGGTACTGTAAAGTGTTAAGCTAACCGCTACGCTACCATGCCGCCTACCAGAGACCAACAGAGAGAGAGAGAGATGGGACCAACTGTGTGTGTGTCTGTGTCTGAGAGAGAGAGAGATTGGGGGGAGGGGAAGGACCAACTGGCTAATGAATCTTGCTTTTGTTATTCGGTACCCATGTGTAATTTGCTGCTTTTTATTCTCTCTCTGTTGGTCTCCCTGGGATTTGATGGAACTTGCAACTTGCCTTTCTCGGGTGAAAGGTTCCCTATGGGCATCACTGGGTAGAGTTCGTCTTAATGACCGTTGTCAGCACATGTGAATGAATCAGTCTGTGAAAAGAATAGGACTGATTCAGAATGGGGAATATTAGGATTTGAATTTCCATAAATGAAGAACGTTTCCTGTGGACTTGACTGAGTATTATAGCTCTTGGGAAGTCCTGGATTCTCACCAGTGGGGCAGTGTGGTGGGAATGTGATTTATTTAATTATGCCATATGGAGTTCAATGTGCAAATTTGAGGTCATTCACTTTGGACCCAAGAAAGTTTAAATCATGATGCTTTTTAAATAGGTGTTAAGCAGGAACTGTAGAAGGACAAAAGGACTTGGGAGTCCATAAATCATTAAAAGTCGGGGAATAAGGACAAGAAACTTTCAAGAAAGGCTAATTGAATGTTGGTCTTATCTCGAAGCGACTGGAATACTAAAGGGAGATATGCTAGTTGTACAGAGCCTTTTTTTTAGATCCACTGCAGTACTACATTCAATTTCATGCACTGCACTTTAGAAAGGATATCTTGCAGCAGAGATCCCCAGAATGATACCAGGGATTAGTGGGTGACATTATGCGGACAGGTTGTATAAACGTGGCTTGAATTGCCTTGCGTAGCGGTGACTGAGTGCTAATCTAATCAGGGTTTTTTTCAAAGTGGGAAGGATTAACATGTTCGTTATGAAGAAACCCTCTTCTCTGAGAGGGTTGAGAATGAGAAAACGTATAATTATAGCTTTGCTGTTCCGGAATAAAATCTGGAAGCACTTCTGGCCAAAAAGCATCAAAATCTAGAATTCTACCACCCCTTTTTTTAAAAAAAATTCAAATGATCTGGGAAATAGTTAAATCTTTCAAAAGAGTGATCTATTTTTGTAAATTCAGAAGCTCGTGGAGAAATAGGGAAAAGATGGAAAAATGGAACCGGGGCCATGCACTGACCGAATGGCAGACAGGGCCTGAGAGGCCATTCGCACCCCCGCCCCTCCTGTGTCTTGTGTCGGTGAGCCTGTGAATCCAGAATCCAGTCAGGTTTGGGAAACAAATCAAAATGACTTGGGGTACAATCAAATTGCTAACTAGTTGCTGCTGACACCAGATTGTCAATTGGATTAAATACCTGAAAACTTCAGGTAGTCGGGAAAATAAAACAGAGGATGCAGGAAACACTCAGCAGTCAGGCTGCATCTGTGGAAGGAGAATTGGAATTAAAGGGTCTCAGACCAGAAACACAAATTGTTTGTGTTTCCATAGTTGCTGCTTGACCTGGGTGCTTCTAGCATTATCTGTTTTATCATAATACACAGAGTTATACAGTATGGAAACAAGCCCTTTGCCCCAACTTGTCCATGCTGACTAAGATGCATATCTAAGCTGATCCCATTTGCCTGTTTGCCCCATATTCCTCCAAACCTTTTCATATCCATGTACCTGTCCAAATGTTTTTTTTAAATGTTGTAATTGTTCCCACCTCTACCATCACCTCTGGCAGCTCATGTACAAACCACCCTGTGTGTGTGTGTGTGTGTGTGTGTGTGTGTGTGTATGGGGGGGAGGGGGGGGAAACTTGCCCCTCATTCCCTTTAAATCTTTCCCTCCTCACCTTAAACCTGTGTCCTCTAGTTTTAGACTCCCAAATCTTGAGAGGTGGGTTGGAGAGACTGTCTACCCTTTTTTATTTCAGATTTCCAGCCTCTGCAGTTTTTGTTTTGATTTTCAAACAAGGGAAGTTATTGGGCACACAAAGTAAGAGAAATTGTTTGGGTCCTGGTCAAAAGCTGTCTCCTTTAGGAGCAGAGTTTTGGAACAGAATAGAATTAATCCTGCATGTTTTCAGCTTTTCAGGAACAGCAATCTCTGAGCAGAGATTCACTATTTGGAAAGAAAATTAAGGCAGTATGTTTGTGCGAGAGGGAGAGTCTATCTGCATGTGTCCTTGGAAACACTTAAGATGCAGACCTGTAGACCAACAAAAAGAAGTCTTAACTAGAGTTAGTAAATAGTGCTTAAAATTCTGAGTGGATCTCTGCAGGAATTGTCGCTAATCCCTACACAGTAAAACCTGATGGACAAGTGCATTCTTCTGATAAAATAAAATTGATATTCAGGCACCAAACTGTTTCTTAGGACTGACCAAGTTGCTCTTATTTTAGTTGTCTTGTTTGTATCCTGTAAAGAATATTAATCCACCACTGAAAATCTTTCACTGGGAAAACAATCCAATGGCATCCCATTCCTGTCTTAGCTTGGCCTGGTTCCTTGGTGCAGTATCCCAGTCCAGTCTGGATTTGGCCTGGTCCCTGCCTGCAGTATCACTAGCTAGGCTCTGATAGTTGTGGACCTTTATTTCAATTCCTGGGATTTTATGTTTGGAGGAGTGGACACTTTTTTTTTGTTAATTTTTCGGGTGTCTGAACTCATACGTGGGAATTGGAAGATTATCACGTTATCTCTTCCATTCCAGTTACAGAGTTCTCAACCCGTCGTACTCTGCCACTGTGCACTAGCATGACATTCCTAATTCCTCATGACAAATTAATTTATAATGGGGCAAGATAAGGTAACCATGGCAGGTTGTTTTGAGCACCAAGTTGCTATGGTTATGTTTGAAGTTTCCTGTTTCGAGTTTTGTGCTGCATTTACTGTGTCCATTGAATCTTGTTAACTATTGTGCAAATAAAACCATTTTGTAAGATGTATTGTGTAACTGTTTTGTACAATGTTGCTGATGCAATCTGTTTTATTGGCTGCTTTCTTTCTTGTTGATTCTTTATACGGATTCTCTGGTTGAAGATGGTTCGTTGGTGGATCTTGCCTAATCTGTTATGTGCCGAAGTGTGTGAAAATGTTTAAAATCTTACATGGGAGGGGGAACATTTTTTTAAATAAAATTCCAAATGAAAATTTATTTGACCTGCTGTTTTCATTCTATTGTTGGTTTTGATCCAGTGTCATATGTGAGTTCTTCCCACTTTGTTCCCAGCGCAAAGAAAACTCATCCAAGTGACAGGCTTCAGGAGCTGCACAGACATTTATTTTCCTTTCTTTCAATGTTCCTCCTGCCATTTGAGTGCTAAATCAAGGCCAGCACTCCCAGTACAGGCAACCCCTGCATTACAGCCTTTCAGGTAACAGAAATTTGCCCTGATAGAATTCACAAATCACTGCCCAGAAATTTGAGATGCAGAATGAAATTTGCTCTCAAGCAATTTGTGGGGGAGAAAAAAGTAAATAAATACAAATTTTGTTTTTCAACTCTCGTTTCTTGATGCATGTGGAGATGGCACCATTTTGCATAACATGGGAGTTACCTGTGTAGTCCTGAGGTGGTGCTGCTTGGTGGAGATAACAGTTTAAGCAGAATTTCTACCTGCCCTCAGGTGGATGTTTAAATATCTGTGCACCCTTCAAAGAACATGGGTTCTTCCAGGTGCCCTGGCCAATAGTTATCTTGCAACTAACGTGACTAGAATAGTTCCATTTGGACATTTATAACTTGATTTTTTGGGGAGTTTGCTGAGAGCCATTTGGCTGTAGTGTTTCCTTCATTACCACAGTGCTTGTAAAAGTGGACATCCCAAGGTTGTCAGAGGTATAACACAAGTAATTGGTTTATTATTGTCACTTGTACCAGGATACAGTGAAAAGCATTGCATGCCTTCCAGACAGTTCATTCCATCCATCAGTACATCAAGGTAACACAAAAGGGAAAAAAACAATGCCAAATGCTCTGCCTTTGGGGGATGGGGGGTGGGGGGGAGATGCGAAGCAACCGGCTCCAACTTGGGTTCAGTTCCATGTGTAGCTTCTCCTGGCTGCCTGCAGTCTTGTAATGGGTGCCCAGTCCTCTGCTCGACCACTACATTCCCTCCACCATGGTTATAGTTTATACCATCAAGATGCAAGGTAGCAACTCACCAAGGCTTTTTTAACCACACTTTCCAAACCTGTGACTCTCTTCGAAGGCAAAGAAAATGGGTGCTGTTCCTTCATTGCTGCTGAGTCTTGGTTCTGAACCTACCTATCCCACTGCATTGTAGGAGTACCTTCACCAGATAGTGGTGAGCCACTGCAGTCTATCTTGAAGGCAGTTGGAGACATTGGCCTTGCCAGTGATGCCCAGATCCCAAAATTGAACACAAAGTAATTCCATTGCTCTTTCCCAGTAGCCTGTTTTCTGTATTCGGGCACATCCAATTTTGGAAGCATACCAAACAAAAATGTATGCATGTTTTATTTTCTAATGTAACTTCTTTGCCGTGTATCTAAAGCCATTGGACTATTGTAAAAGGGCTTCTGTGCAAGGCATGGTCTAACCCTGAACTGAAAACAGTGATCTACAGCAGTGGAAAGCTATTGACACATTATGTGGATTTGCTGCACTAAATAGATGGATGTTAAGATTTAGCTAGATCACAGGAAGGGTAGGAATGATGTACTTTCCGGACTCTGTGTGTGGGGTGATGGCCACTCATCCATCCTAATGCCAGGTTACGTTGTACAGGGATTACACATTTTGAACTGTGATTGATTATCAATTACATTTATATTTCTAAATCTGCTTCATATAAAACTATGGATGTTAAGGACTGATGACCAACAAATGATACCTCTGTCGTTTAAGATGCGTTCTAGAATTTCTCAATTACCATTGAATGCAGAGCAAAGAAAATTTCACATTGTGGTTTATGAAAGATTGATTTCAGAACATGTAAAAGACACGAGCTGCTAACAAATTTCAGTGAATGTAAACGTAGGGATACTTGGTGAAATTTTGAATGATTGTCTATTTAGATTTTTGAGCAATGTGCGGTCTCTGTGTAGGAAGGTTTGAGATGTTGGCCTTTCACCTGTCGCTCCTATTTTCCAGTCAAGCATGATGTAGCTGTCCTCTTCTGTCACCCATACATGTATGTCAAATAGTTTCAGGCCACATCAGCCCACTTGACAACATCCAGATAATCACAGTAATGAGCTGTCTAACATTTTGTGAAGCTTCCATGAGGAATGGGAGTAACACACTGCTGAAGTAATGAGTTCATCAGAGGCTAATTATATTGATGGGACAGTAAGAAGGGAATGTTACTCTATTTCTCCTTCACTGGGAGTATTTGCTGGGACACTAGAGGAAATTTTTTCTCCATGCTTAGCCTTGCCTGGGTGCTTAATAAGAGTGTTAAGAAGGGAACATTACTCTGTACACTTTGCTGGGACTGTCTGAGACTCTGTAGAAGCAACCTTACTCCATATTTAGCCCTGCCTATGTGTTTGCTGGGATAGTGCAGAGACTGTTAGTCTGTTTATGCCCTTTGGAGGTTTTGGTGGGATGTTTAGAGATAACCTTCCTCCACATTGGACCTTCACTGGGAGTGCTTGATGAGGCAGTGCAGTGGGAGCTTTGCTCTGTATCTAACCTCTGCTGTGCATCTGGAGGATTTGGCTAATATAGCTCAAAAATTCCCCACACAATAGACAAATTGAATCAAAAGGAAAACAGATACAAACTGTCCTGCTACCCTGTTTGATGTTATCAGCCATTGTAGAATACTTCTGCTTTGAATGTCGGTCAGTTAGGGTGCATCAGCAGAGAAGATGATCCTTTGTAAAGGTTCCTATTTGGCCGCCTCTCCCACAGCTGGCATTGCATGAGGGACGTAAATCATGGCTATCCACTGGCAGGGAAAGATAGTTCCAGAGGAACAATTGTGGAGTAGATGTTTTGCTGCTTGGTCAATGCTACAGAAATAGCAACATCACTTCTGTACATTCTTATGCACTTGCCTTCACTTTCAAATATTCAAAAATGCTGCATTTCACATGATTCCATTCCTAATTTAACACTGATGAGGCCACATAATTCAAACCGTGCTTGGGAACAAAGCTTGCAGCATAGCTGTTGAACAGAGACTGGATGGGATTAGCTTCTCTCCACAGCTTGCATGTAGTCCATGGCCTACAGCTTGCAGCCAACTTCACGAGGACGTTTGTCTGCCTTCTCCCAGTTGTTTTACTGTAAGAGGCATTCCATAGATGAGTGCAGTCAGCTCTATCTGATTAGCAAGGTGATTTTTTTCTAAGTTAGCCTTGCAGGGAGAAAATCTTCTTTTCCATCTGGTTGAATTAAATGTGTTTAGCAGTGTGGGTGTGAATTTAAATACTAACTTTCATGGTTTGTGATGTGGTCCCCACCACGTTTATTAGAGGTAACCAGCTAGTTAAGGAAGGTGGTTCTAAACCTTTGTCACTACAAGCCTCAATTACAACAGCATAACTTAAACCACTTAAAGTGAGGTGATTATTTTCCACAGGCAGAGAGTGTTTATCCTTTATTTGCTAATTTAAAAGGCTCTGCTGATTTCAGACAGATTTGATCAGCTTTCACAGTGGGTTAAGGTGTGATTACCGTATGATGATTTTTTTTAGATGCAACTGAACACACAGGAGAGTTGGGTGATGAATGGAGATCACTTTTTTGTTGGATATGTCGTTCCCTTCACATTTTTGTTTACAAGATGGCAAACAATCAATTGAAACTGCTTAAAGACCCAATTTTGGCTGAAATCAGTGGAGCCATTTAAATGGGTGAGTACAAGGTAAGCACTTATTCAACAGTCAACACACAATGTATTATGGATGAGGCCTTTGCAATTACAGTCATGTCAAATTGTTAGTGCCATTTGTCCAATATAGGTGCCTGCCCAAGCTATGCTTGGATGATTTAAGTGGAAGGACTGTATTTACATTACCCTGGCCATGAATTTCTCTTTGCAGTCAACTCCTCCAATTCATTACAACATCAATGAGGATTGGACACAAACATTTAAGTAATATTGAGAAATATTGGTACAGTGGAATTCATTGGAACCTTGTGATCTACAAGCATAATGTGCAAACAACATTGGTCCTGATGCAGGGTTTTGACCTGAAACATCAATTCCTTTCCCCCACAGATGCTGCTCGACTCGCTAAGTTCTTCCACCAAATTATTTGTTGCTTTAGTTTGACCATCAGAGATATTGGGGTCATATACTCAATATTATCAGAGCCACAGAGAGGATTGGAGGTCAATGGTATCAAAACCAGATGACCCTCAAACCTGAAGGATTAGTGACACCAATGGCCTTGAGTCCCTCTGGCTGCACCACGCATCCTTCAATTCCAAAGGCATAAAGGGCTGGTATTATTGTGTGATTCAAAGGGCTCATAATAAGATATAAGGTATATTTATTAGTCACATGTAGAATCGAAACACACAGTGAAATACATCTTTTGCTTAGAGTGTTCAGCCTGCAAGTGTCACCACACTTCCGGCGTCAACATAGCATGCCCACAACTTTCTAACCCGTACATCTTTGGAATGTGGGAGGAAACCCACACAGACACGGGGAGAATGTACAAACTCCTTACAGGTAGTGGCTGGAATTGAACCCGGGTCGCTGGTGCTGTAATAGTGTTACGCTAATGGCTATTATTATGTGACTCTCAAACTAGGGTGTGAGCTCCTGCTGACAATTGTTCATCCTTTGTTCAATCAGTTTAAAGGGGACCACAGAGTCCTCTCCCCCTCTCCGGTTTTACTCAGTTCACATTTCATCCACAGTGCCTGGCCCACTACTGTTATGAGCAGTGTCTTCAATAAAGGAAGATCATGTGAATGACACTATATTTAAAAAAAACAACTATGAAAGAAGTGTTTAGTAAAGATGCATTCACATTTTTCACGCATACAGTTGCAAAATCCATTGTGGGCAGATTGGCAATAAACCCAATTTATCCCCTCTCTCCCTTTCTTTCTGTCTTTCCCCTAATACCATTCTCTTGCCGTCACCTCTCCACATCTCCCTTTCTCCTTCTTTCTACCTGCCTTTCCTTTACCCCTTTTAAGCTCTTCTCTCATTTTGCTGTTTGCCAACCTTCCATGTGTGGAGGCACTTGGCCTTTGAAAGAAGGAAAAGATTGAAGAAAAATGAGGTTGTCAGTAGCTGATCAAGCCAGCTCATTATTGTATTTGCATTGGGTAAACTCGAGTGAGTGGTTCTCACTGATGCTGCACTGTCACAATTGATGGCACTCGCTATTCCTGAAACTTGGAAGTAAATCTAAATCGGGATAGAATAAGTGGTGAGGCTGACTTTTAGCATAACTGTATCCCTTCAACCCTTCCCTCAATCCTCAAGTTATTCCTCCCATTTCCTCCTGAAGGTGATGATGATTATTCTGGAGAAAGTTGGTAATTGGTTTATTATTGTCATATGTACTGAGGTACAGTGAAAAACTGTTTTGCATGCATCCATACAGATCATTTCATAACATAAGTACATCGAGGTAATACAAGGGAAAAGCAATAACAATACAGATATAGTGTTACAGTTAGAGTGCATTGCAGGCAGACAATAAGGTGCAAGGCTCTGACGAGGAAGATTGTGAAGTCAAGTGTTCATCTTCCCGTACAAGAGATCTGTTTAGTAGTCTTAGAAAGGCAGAATAGAAGCTGTCCTTGAGCCTGGTGGTATGTGTTTTCAGGCTTTTGTGTCTTCTGCCCAATGAAAGTGGGGGAGAAGAATGTCCAGGGTGGGAGGGGTCTTTGATTATGTTGGCTGCTTTCGTGAGGATGGTAACTGGAGAGCTCAGACCTAGCTGTGGTTCTTGTTACCTGCCTGGACATCAAGGGAGTTCTCTACATCTATAAATGCATCCTTTGAATGAGTTGTTAAGATGAGATCCAGTCTGCTTCAGGTGCATGTAAAGATCCCACAGCCACGATTGGGGAAAAGAGGTCTCACAGTAGCATGACCAAAATGTACATCTTGATCAATGCCACTAAAATTGTCACAGTACTGTTTTTGAGGGCCTGTGATAGTTGGCTGCCACATTGTGGCAGTGACGACCATTGAAAGGGTACTTAATTTTCTGGGTGCTTTGGAATGTCCTGAACTTAAAGAATGTTTTAGAAATGCAAGTTGTTCTTTTCAGTCCATACAATTGACAATGATTTCAGCTGTATGATTACTAAACCTTTTGGTTTTAAGATCATGCATTCAGCGGTGAGTACGTGAGAGCATCTCTAAAACGAGAATGTGGAAGGCGTTCATCAGTACTGCAGATAATTAAGGTGGGCATTTTCGTCACTAGGAGGCAGCTGACATCATTCTTCTGGTCACTGGAGATATTTCTGATTTGTGCATCTGACAGATTTCAGACTGGCTGAATAGAGGAAGAGAACATTTCGGTAAGTGCCTTGCTGCCTCCACCTCCACCAATCAAACAATTCAAACAGCATCCAAAAACAGGCAGCAATGCATGAATCTTGCCCTTTTCACATGTCCCCATACTCTGAAATGTACTGTTATGTGCAAGACTCAGGCCTATTAAATGGCTTGAAAAATTACCTACTGTAAAACCCATATTATAAGCCCCCCATACCTAAATGTAAATGCAACAACACAATATGTTGTACTCGTTACAAGTGGATTGGCATTTTGCACAATCTTAGGATGTATGAAGAGCAGATAGAATATCAGCCAAGCCTTAGCAGAGAATTGAGATGTGTTTTGGCAGTGAAAGGCGATATGTAAATACAACTCTTGGAGATACAAGGGACTGCAGACGCTGGAATCTGGAGCAAAAAAACAAACTGCTGAAGGAACTCAGCAGATCGAGCAGCATCTGTGGGGAGGAAAGGAATTGCCGACATTTTGGGTTGAGACCCTGCATCAGGGCTGAGAAGGGGCGGGGCAAGTCAGAGGCTCGTAAGTGATGGGTAGACTGAGGAGGGGTAAAGACTGACGGGCAGAAGGAAAACCAGGTTTGGGGTGGGGGAGGGGGATGGTGTTGAGAGACAGAGGAGGTGGAAGGAGGTGAGGAAAATAAAGAGCAAATGGAGCCAGGTGGGGGAAGGGAAGAGTGAAGGTAGAGACAGGCTGGAGGGAGATAAGGCAGGGACACGGGCAACAGGTGCTGGAGGCAGACAAGTAAAGGTGAGAAATGGGAACCATTAAGGAAGAGGTGAAGGACAGGTGGAACCAGGAAGGGAAGGGGGAACAAAAAATGGGTGATCTGGAGGTGGAGGGGTATCTACACTCTGTCCGTGATGGTCATCACAAGCTTCTGGTTGAATGCCATTCCCACTCCCCCTCCCGTTCCCACAATGACCTGTCCATGCTCGGCCTTCTCCACTTCCAGGGTGAGATCCAACACAAGGTAGAAGAATGACGCCTCATATTCTGCATGGATAGTAAGCAACCCAATGGAATGAACACTGAATTTACCAGTTTCAGGTAACCCTCACCTCCTGTGTTCCCCCCTCACTCCCTCTCTCCCTCGACCCCCCCCCCCCCCCCACCTGTCTTCATCTGCCTTTTTTTCTCCTTTTGCCTGCTTCCACCTATCACCTACCGGTCCCTGTCTCACCCCTCCCCTCCCCTCCTCTTCCCTTCTCTTTCTACCGGCTATCTTCCTTCTCCACTCTTGGCCCTGATGCAGGGACTCGACCTCTCGACCTGTCAACGATGCAGAAACGTCAAAGTTCCTCTTCCCTCCACCACCACCACCACACGCCCCCTCCCCCCCACACACACACGCACACAGATACTGTTGGACCTGTTGAGTTTCTCCAGCAGTTTGTTTTAAATGCAAATCTTTTTAAAGGTATAAGCAGAAGTCTTTGTTTTCCTATGAAATGCAATGTAGTCACTTTCAGAAGGAAGGAAGTGTGCACAGCAAGATTCCACAGATGGGACTCTGGTAATGATCAAATAGCTTATTGTAGTGATATTGATTCAGATGATAACCATCTGTGAAACACCATTTAGAACCTTGAAATTCATTGTTAGTTCAAGTTGATTCTTACTTGCTGACCCTATAACAAGAGGTCAGTGTGGGTTATGATCATTGTCTACAAGATGAGATCAGTGTGAAGCCTAATCATAGTCCACATGTGGTTGTAAGTCTGCAAATCATCACTGCCTGATTTCTATTTTTTTTAGTGACTCTTGATGAAAGGCATTCAGTAACACCTCAATGAGTCCAATTTATTTTAACAGCTATAACAGCCAGAGGTGTAGGGAATGTATTATACAGAGATGCTACACCTTTTGATATTTTGTTGTGGAAAATATTCAGATGATGCAAGCGGTTATACTCTAAGACTTACAGTAATATTCAATGTGTCATTCAATGGAAAAATAAATCGAAGTGCCCTTTGCATTATCTCCAGTAGGAAGCCTCATTAACGAGGTGGGAACGAGTTCCGAGCTCAGCTTACTGATTTCAATCACTCCAGCTAATGTTCTGGGCCTATTACAGAGCTGGGCCATGGTATTAGCATCTCTATTTCAAAGTAAGTGAGGATGTTTGCTCATTTTGTCTTCCAGGGAACTAGTTGTACATGATACAGGAAGCTTTGAATCCAGGACTTCTGTAAACACTGAATAGGTGCTGGTCCATCCTTGTTTCAAACATTACACAGTTTTATTGCTATTCTGCACCTTGCTGTGCACAGCAGACTCCCTACGTCATCTGTGGGCAGAGATGAGCACTCAGGAGTTTACCAAAACTTCAAATCAAAGAAATGGGTTCAGGCCAAATATTTTTGTGTTCAGTGACCTAGTTACCTGTTACTATGGTGATCAAAATCCTATTTCCATTCAGTTCCATTGCATGTGCCAAGATCCAGTAAGGACAGATACTGAGAAGAGAGTTCAACTCAGGATGTTAACTTCAGTTACTGACCAGTGATGTTGACAATTGGATAAAATTGAATAGATCACGTGCATCAGCGATGTGGGGGGAAAAAAAAGTTGGAGGTGGTCAGTCAACTCGGAAAGAACATGGCAGGAGATGGGGTGGAATCTAGAGAATGATGGGAGTTTGGAGGTAGGAGGAGGAGAATATTTGGAGCCAGGAGAAGAAGAATACTTAGGAGAAATGTTGGCCTTGTGGGACAAGGGAAGGTGAGGAAGAGGCAGAGGGAGGGTTAACATGGGGAAGAGAAGCCAGGGGTATCTTTGCATTTCAAGATGATTTTGCAGAGTGAGGAGTTTTACCATTGGATATTTTGGCCTGAACACTTTGTGATGAAATCAGAATTGGCAACAGGGTTAACCTTTTCAGCTTCCACAGACTTCTGGGTCTGTGTGTCTAGAAAGTGAGAAGGCAGAGAACAGGTACACATCAGGGGAAAGGATGAGGATGAGAGGGAGTGATGGTTTTGATGGAGACAACATCGAAGGTGGGTGAAAGGCTGTGATTTAGTAGAAATGTCATGATGAATAGAAGGCTGAAGGTCAGGGAGCCGCAAGTTTGAAAATGGTGGTAATGGATTTGAGGAAAAGCTTTCTTTTCCATGGATGTCATAGAAAGAAGTGAAGTTGGGAGGTGGAAGGAGAATGTGGATGGAGAACAACACCGATGCCTTATGTATGATGACCAAACCTTGTCCTTAGCACATCCTCTAATGTAAGAAAAGCAAAACATCAGAAGTTTGTTTGCATTACAATAAATATAAGACGTGTTTAGCCTGAGAGACTTTGGTGTTGCCCTTGCAGCCCTTGACCGCACCATAGCAAATGTGTAAGCGGGAACTAAAGTCACAAATTATTGTTCAAAATAAACAAATCAGAAACAGATTGTTAGCAAAAAGCTGGCAATATAAAGGGGAGCTAACAAGCTCCTTCCAAATATACTTCTTGGCTGTGATCTTCGATTCTCACTAAAGGGAGGGGGGTGGGGGGGAATGTAACACTGCAAACAGAGTTTGTAGTGAAATAAAGACTTTTAATGATTTTCTTGTAAACGTCAATTTATTCAGCAATGTTTTCAATGGAAGTGAGCAGTGCCTGCATTTATTTGAACCGAACCTTTTTGTGATACTTCACACAGTTGATGCCGTTGTGGGGATACACCATAAGGAAACATTTCAGGAGCACAACATGGTGTGAGGGGAAATATGTCAATGGGCTTCTGCACTTTTTATAAAGCTGAAGCTTTGACCCAGTGGTCTGGGTTTCCTGCTTCTGTTCCCACTTGCAAGAGTTTACTTTCAGAGGAGTGCATGGGTGAAAGATGACAAGTTAGTGAGGCACTGCAGTGGGGATCAGTAGTCAGCGGTTGTATCGTGACCCAATTTATTGTGGGCAACACATTGGTAGGTTTGTGGGATGCAATAAATATATGCAGGTCCTAGTTCATTCTTCCATGAATAGGTGGGAGGGTGTGCGGATTCAGTGCACAAAGTGACACAGGCCTTTCTGCTTATCTCCACCAAGACTTCAACAATTTCTTCATTGCTGGTGTTGTGGAAAATCATGAAAAAGATGGAGCTAAGTGATCTCACAACCAGCAGATCAGATCTGCAGTCCTGCCACACCCACTCGTGGATGGTGGTAGACAATGAAACAGCTAAAGGAAAAAGTAAGCTCAGGAGCTTGGATAGAAAGGTTTAGAGGGATATAGGCCAAATGCAGGCAAATGGGACGAACTTGGATAGACATCTTGGTCAGCATAGACAAGTTGGTCTGAAGGGCCTGTTTCCATGCCATATGGCTCTCTGACTTGTGCTCAAAGATGGCAGGACCCAGCAGGTGGCTGACAAAGTGAAGGCTGATACCCCAGTCACCATATTCGTCCAGAAATGCCAAATAGCTTGTCCATCTGTGCTTCTTCCCAAGATCCCCACTGTTACAGGAGGGGATAGAAAAAGCTTTCTTGGCTATTTTCTTAACTGTCCGTTCTGTTGATGTAAAGAAATGACTGAGAGCCTGTGGGACCAGACAACATCCCAGCTGCAGTAATGAAGACCTGCACTCTAGAAGAAGCTGCACTTCTAGCCAAGCTTTTCCAGTCCAGTTACAACACTGGCACTTACCTGACCATATGGAAAATTGCTCTGGTGCATCCTGTTCATAAAAAGCAGGACAAATCCAGTTTGGCTAATTACTGCTCATCAGTCTAATCAATCATCAGCAAAGTGATGGAAGCTATTGTTGACAGTGTTATCAAGCAGCACCTACTCACCAATACCTTAGGGATGCCCAGTTAGAATTTCACCAGGGCCATTGGGCTCCAGATCTCATCAGAGTTTTGGTCCAAACTTTGGCTCTTGAATCAAGGCAGTATTTGATTGAATGTAGCATCAAGGTGCCCTGGTGAAACTGGAGTCAATGGGCTTCAAAGAAAAAATACTCAGTGATTTGTTTCACCATCACACAAAAGAAGATGGTTGTGGCCGTCAGAGGTCAATCATCCCAGCCCCAGGACATCACCACAAGAACAATGACAGCAGGCGCATGGGAACACCACCCAGGCTGCACAACATCCTGACTTGGAAATATAACTCCAGTCTTTCATTGGCATTGGATCTATATCTTTGATCTCCTGACCTAACCGCTCTGTAGGAGACCTCCAGTAGGACTGCAGCTGTTCTAGAAGGCAGCTCACCACCACCTTCTGAAGGGCGATTTAGGGGTGTGCAATAAATGCTGGTTTTAGCAGTGATGCCCAGATCCTGGAAACAAATTAAAACAAACTTGCATTAATTTGTACGGCATCTTTTAAAGTAGTAAAAACTCTTTACAGATGCACTATCAACAAAGTTTGATACTGATCCACATGATAATAGAAAACAATCCCTAAAGTTATAAAACATCTCAAAGTGTTTCACAGGAGCATGACAAGCTAAAGCTTTGGCTAGAAACACATAAGGCGATATTAGGATAGGAAATCAAAAGAGGTTGTAATAAATGCATTACAGGAGGAGAGGTGGAGAGACAAAGTGGTTTATGGAGGGAATCTGAGGGGTCAAGGCACATGTAGTTGGAGGCACAATTGTCTGTGGTGGAAGAATGAAAGCCAGGATTGTCCGAGACGGCAGAAGTGGAGGACAGCAAAGATCCCAAAGGATTGTTGGGGTTGTACATAACAGAAGTGGCGAGAGGTGAGGAGTGAGGGTAGAAAGGGATTTGACGTAAGGAGTGAGGGCATGGAGGGATTTGAAAACAAGAGTGGAGACTTGTGGTGTAGGGAAGAGAAAAGTACTTTTCCTGAAATTGGTACAGTATTGGTGCGAATGGGCAGTTAATGGTTGGCACAGACTTGTGGGGCCAAGGGCCTGTTTCTGTGTTGTATCTCCCTATGACTTAGAAAATCCTAACTTAGTGAGTTATGTGGAACATGGGAAGTTCATCAACATGTGTCCCTGTGCATGAGAGCTACAGGGTTGTACATTGAGGTATATCCCAAAATATTGTGGCAAAACATATCCACTGCACGCACACACGTAGAAATAAATACCTGGAGATAATATCTTTCTTGACATTGTTCATAGTGATTTGGGCATATCGCAGTTGCTGCTATTGGCAGGGTTGTACACATCATCACAGAATTTAGAATGACACGTGAATGGAACTGTCCTTCCCCAGTCTCCATAACACAGAATTCAGAATGATACATGAATACTATGTGATGTGTACAATCCTGCCAATACCAGCAACTGCAATATGCCCGAATCACTATGAACAACGTCAAAAAAGATATTATCTCTAGGTATTTATTTCCACGTGTGTGCAGTGGATATGTTTTGACACTACATTTTGTAATATACCTCACTTGACAACCCTGTAGCTCTTATGCATAGGGACACATGTTGATGAACTTTCCACATTATTCATTAAAAAAAGGTTAGAATTTGCTAAGTGTTAGAGAGAGACATCACAGAAACAGAGCCTTTGGTCCACCAAGTCTGCACCAACCATCAACCGCTTACTTACATCAATTCCTACATTAATCCCATTATATTCTCCCCACATTCTCAACAACTCTCTACCACTAACCTACACCTTAAAGGCAGTTTAGAGTGGCCAATTAACCCACCAACCTGCACATCTTTGGAATGTGGGAGGAAACTGGGGCATTCAGAGGAAACTGGGGCATTCAGAGGAAACCGGGGCATTCAGAGGAAACCCTCGCAGTCACAGGGAGAACATGCAAACTCCACACAGACAGTATTTGAGGTCAGGATTGAACAGTGGCTCTACTAACTACATCACTGTGCTGCCCAAAGTCTTTATCTTTTATATTCATTCAAGGGATATGGGCTTCGCAGGCTGAGTCAGCATTTAATTGCCTCTTCCTAGTTGCCCTTGAGAAGGTGGTGAGCTGCCATCTTGAACTGCTGCAGTCCTTGAGGTGTGGGTATACCCACAATGGTGTATGGGAGGGAGTTCCAGGATTTTGAACAGCGATGCTGAAGGAACAGCAATATATTTCGAAGTCAGGATTTGCTAAGTTATAGAGAGATACAACACAGAAACAGGCCCCTTAGCCCAACCAGTCTGCGCCAACCATCAACCGCCCATTTACACCAATCCTACATTAATCCCCATTTATTATTCTCCCCACATTCACATCAACTCCCGTGGGCTTGGAGGGCAACTTCCAAGTGGTGGGTTCCCAAGTTTCTACTGCCTTTCTAGCTGGTTGAAGTTGTGGATTTGGAAGCTGCTGTCTGAGGAGTCTTGGTGAGTCGCTGCAGAGCATCCTGTATATTGTACAAACTGCTGCTACTGTGCATCAGTGGTGGGTGAGTGTATGTTGTGGATGGGGTGGGTATCAGTGCAGGCTGCTGTGTCCTGGATCATGTCAAGCTTCTTGAGTGTTGTTGAAACTACATTAATCCAGGCAAGTGGGGAGTGTTCCATTCCCACTCCTGACCCGAGCCTGTAGATGGTGGATCGGCTTTGGGGAGTTCGGAGGTGAGTTGCTCGCCACAGGATTCCTGATCTCTGACCTGCTCTTGTAGCCACATTGTGTATGTGGTTACTCCAGTTTTATTTCACTTCTATATATATGTGATTTTAATTAATTAACTATAATTTAACATGTTTTACTATTTTAATTAAATCAATTTCAACATTTCTAATTATCAGAACATCTAAAAACAGAGAAACAGGCCATTGACAGCATGGGCAGTTAAAGGCTGTCAGGGAAGTACTAGGGGACGTGACCTTGGGTGCACCACCTTATGGTCTGGTCACCATTTTCAGCTGCACAACAGCCGTGGAGTCTGTGGGATGATCATGGACGGCAGTCAAATGGAGCATGATCCAACACAATACTTGAGAGTGCTTCGAGGCCCAAGTATTGGTTTATCATTGTCACTTGCACCGAGGTACAGTGAAAAACTTGTTTTGCATACCATTTGTACAGATCAATTCATTACACAGTGCAGTTACATTGAGTTAGTACAGTGTACATTGAGGTAGTACGGGTAAAAACAATAACAGTACGAAGTGTCACAGCTACAGAGGAAGTGCAGTGCAGGTAGGCAATAAGGTGCAAGGTCACAACTATGTAGACTGTGAGATTAAGAGTCCATCTCAAGTGACTGCAGATGCTGGAATTTGGAGCAACAGAATAACAGCTGGAGGAACTCAGCGGGTCAGGCAGCATCTGTGGAGAAAAACCAACGGTCGCGGTTTCGGGTTGAGACTCTTCATCTAGATTTCACCAGTCCAGATGAAAGGTCTCAACCCAAAACCTCGATTGTCCATTTCCTTCCACCGATGCTGCCTGACCCGCTGAGTTCCTCCAGCAGTTCGTTACTTCAGACAGCTTGCTGCCTGTAAATTGGCTTGGAATTTCCTACTGTGCAAACACATCCTAATGCATTATAAAGTACTCTGGAATAGCCTGAGGTTGTGAAAAACACCATATACGTACTAGCATTTTTTTCTCTCCAGGAGGGAATGGGGGAATCGAAAGATTAGGGTTGGAATTTTAATTTGATACTGTGTCACTTAGTGGAACTCAGCAGCACGGTAGCGTAGCGGTTAGCACAACGCTATTACAGCGCCAGCGATCAGGGTTCGATTCCCGTTGCTGTCTGTAAGGAGTTTGTACGTTCTCCCGTGTCTGTGTGGGTTTCCTCCGGGTGCTCCGGTTTCCTCCCACATTCTAAAAGACGTACGGGTAGGTCAATTTTGGTTTAAAATGGGTGGCGCGGACTCGTAGGGCCAGAAGGGCCTGTTACCACGCTGTAAATAAAATTTAAAAAATTAAAATTAAAAGATCAAGGGTGCATGCAAGCATGCTCTAACAGTGTAAAAGGTTTTAAGAAGTATATATTTGATTTGATATTGGGTAATGAACCTGGTCAGGTGTCAGATCTCTCAGTGGGTGAACATTTTGGTGATAGTGATCATAATTCTATCTCCTTTACGTTAGCACTAGAGAGGGATAGGAACAGACAGGCTAGAAAGGTGTTTACTTGGAGTAAAGGGAATTATGAGGCTCTCGGGCAGGAAATTGGAAGATTCAATTGGGAACAGATGTTCTCTGGGAAAAGTACGGAAGATATGTGGCAAATATTCAGGGGATATTTGTGTGGAGCTCTGCACAGACATGTTCCGATGAGACAACGGAGTCATGATAGGATACAGGAACCATGGTGTACGAAGGGTATAATAAATCTAGTCAAAAGGAAAAGAAAAGCATACAAAAGGTACAGAGAGCTAGGTAATGTTAGAGATCTGGAGGAGTACAAGACTAAAAGGAAGGAACTTAAGAAAGAGATTAGGAGAGCCAGAAGGGGACATGAGAAGGCCTTGGCGGGCAGGATTAAGGAAAACTGCAAGGTGTTCTACAAGTATGTGAAGAGGATGAAATGCAAAAGGATAGCGCCTATCAAGTGCAGCAGTGGGAAAGTGTGTATGGATCCGGAAGAAATAGTGGAGGTACTTAATGAATACTTTATGTCAGTATTCACCACGGAAAAAGATCTGGGGGATTGTAGTGGGGACTTGCAGTGGCCTAAAAAGCTTGAGCATGTAGATATTTGAAAAGAGGTGGTGCTGAAACTTCTGGAAAGCATCAAGTTAGATAAGTCGCCGGGACCGGATGAGATGTACCCCAGGTTGCTGTGGGAGGCGAGGGAGGAGATTGCGGAACCTCTGACGATGATCTTTGTGTTTTCCATGGAGACGGGAGAGGTTCCGGAAGATTGGAGGGTTGCGGATGTTGTTCCCTTATTCAAGAAGGGGAGTAGGGATAGCCCAGGAAATTATAGACCGGTGAGTCTTACCTCAGTGGTTGGTAAGCTAATGGAGAAGATCCTGAGGGGCAGGATTTATGAACATTTGGAGAGGTATAATATGATTAAGAATAGTCAGCATGGCTTTGTTAAGGGCAGGTCCTACCTTACGAGCCTGATTGAATTTTTTGAGGATGTAACTAAACACATCGATGAAGGGAGAGCAGTAGATGTAGTGTATATGGGTTTCAGCAAGGCGTTTGATAAGGTACCCCATGCGAGGCTTATGGAGAAGGTGAGGAGACATGGGATCCAAGGGGACATTGCAGTGTGGATCCAGAACTGGTTGGCCCACAGAAGGCAAAGAGTGGTTGTTGAAGGGTTGTATTCTGAGTGGAGGTCGGTGACCAATGGTGTACCTCAGGGATCTGTACTGGGACCCTTACTATTTGTGATCTTTATAAATGACCTGGATGAGGAAGTGGAGGGGTGGGTTAGTAAGTTTGCGGATGACACGAAGGTTGGGGGTGTTGTGGATAGTTTGGAGGGCTGTCAGAGGTTACAGAAGGACATAGATAGGATGCGTAGTTGGGCTGAGAAGTGGCAGATGCAGTTCAACCCAGATAAGTGTGAAGTGGTTCATTTTGGTAGGTCAAATATGTTGGCAGAATATAGTCTTAGGACTCTTGGCAGTGTGGAGGATCAGAGGGATCTTGGGGTCCGAGTCCATAGGACGCTCAAAGCGGCTGCGCAGGTTGACTCTGTGGTTAAGAAGGCATATGGTGTATTGTCCTTCAATCGGGGAATTGAATTTAGGAGCCATGAGGTATTGTAGCAGCTATATAGGTCCCTGGTCAGACCCCACTTGGAGTATTGTGCTCAGTTCTGGTCACCTCACTACAGGAAAGATGTGGAAGCCATAGAGAGGGTGCAGAGGAGATTTACAAGGATGCTGCCTGGAATGCAGAGCATGCCTTATGAAAGCAGGTTGAGGGAACTTGGCCTTTTCTCCTTGGAGAGACGGAGGATGAGGGGGGACCTGATAGAGGTGTATAAGATGATGAGAGGTATTGATAGGGTAGATAGTCAGAGGCTTTTCCCCAGGGCTGAATTGGTGGCCACAAGAGGACATAGGTTTAAGGTGCTGGGGAGTAGATATAGAGGAGATGTCAGGGGTTTTTTACTCAGAGAGTGGTGAGTGCGTGGAATGGGCTGCCAGAAACGGTGGTGGAGGCTGATATGATAGGGTCTTTCAAGAGACTGTTAGATAGGTACATGGAGCTGAGTAAAATAGAGGGCTATGGGTAAGCCTAGTAATTTCTAGGGTAGGGACATGTTCGGCACAGCTTTGTGGGCCGAAGGGCCTGAATTGTGCTGTAATTGTTCTATGTTCTATATAGTTACCAAATACTGTAATAAAATCAGCTTACTTGTAGTCTCAGTGAATATTGGTGAAGCACATGCAAGAAATTCATCTCAGTTCACTACTGCTAAGTGTTGGTACCTGGTTGCTCTCTCAACAGCACATTCGATCACATAGAAGTCAGAGGTGGGTGAAACCAGTGGCTGGTACTACTGGAGCCTTTGCAAGCAGCCTGAGATGAATTTCTCTCCCTTTGAATTTAATCCCCTTAGCACTAGTAAAAATGTCAGAATTGCCAAGCAATAAAAGTAGAATATCACCTTTAAAAGCACCATCAGTTTAAAAATGAAAAGCCAGTCACTTAAAGCTGGTTTCTCCTAATGGTTAGAAACTTGCCAGTACCTGCCAATTTGCAAACCTTCCCCTATCAGTGTCTGGATTGAGTACTTGTAGGTGTGTGTGTGTGCGGGATAAAGCTATGAAATGCAGCTTGATCATACGGTATAATACAGTATATTATGTTATGAGTGCAGGAGATCAGCTAATATATTATAAACATCCATTTCAGAACCGTATGAAGTCTCTATTTTAGGAATCTCACTGCCATTTTATTGCAACTGGCTGTAATCCACTCAAAACTATCACAAATGCCAAAACTGGGAGTAAACATGCATATAAATCTGAAAATTGCTACAGCAGAAATCAATTTTAGTTGACAAAATTTCTGGAGTGGAAGTACTGAGGATTTCAGCGGGATTTCATGTCAAGGGCAGGTACTCACACCAACTCAGTGTAATGTCAGTAACAAGATTTGAGTTTTATTGTCCTTTGAGCAGAAACTGTAATAGAAAGAAGTCAAGTTCTCTATGATTCAAAATATTTATATTTCTGCTCCAAAATATGTAACCAAGCAGAATTCTCAGTTTTTACCATTTAATATTTAAAATACCTTTAAAATATATTTTAGAGTGGTGCAGTGGTACAGCTGCTGTCTCACAGCTCCAGTGACCTGGGTTCAATCCTGACCTCTGGTCCTGCCAATGTGGAGTTTTGCATGTTCTCACAGTGACCACATGGGTTTCCTCCGGGTGATCTGGTTTCCTCCTACATCCCAAAGACGTGTGAGTTGGTAGGTGAATTGGCCACTGATTGCCCTTGGTGTGTAGGTGAGTGATAGAATCAGGAGGGAGCAGTTGATGGAAATATGGGAAGAATAAAATGGGATGAGTTTAAATTGGTTCTTGATGGCCAGCATGGACGGTGAGCCGAAGGGCCTGTTTCCCTGCTGCATGGATCTATGACTCTATACTCTCCTCATTTGTGCAAAACAAACTGCAATCTTGTGTGCTAGGCAGTATTATAATCTCAACTTTACTTCTGAACCTGCTTGTGAACGTCTGTTAGTGCCTGCCTGCTGTCTCTTGTTTGTCTGCTCCAAGCTGACTCTGTTAACTTACCTGGCGGGTATTGATTTAGGTTGGATCCTGGCATCTACCTTACAGTGAATTGGATTCCTGGCTCTCCTCTTCAAATCTGGTAGTCCCAGATTTCCATGGGTGCTTCTGGGGATACAGGTATATGGTCTCCACCAGGTGAACTAAACAGGAGAACATTGTGGCTCATGTCGTTTTTGTCCTGGATTAGATTATGCGCTTTTGTTCATAAGATGTGGGCATTGCTGGTGAACCAACATTTGTTGTCAATTAGTCTACGCCAAACTATCCCAGATTAAGTGTCAACTAGCTGAGATGAGCACCTTGGTCAGCACAGGCAAGTTGGGGCGAAGAACCTGTTTCCGTGTTGTATGACTCTAAAACTACATTGCTATGGGTCACGAAGGAAATCCAGGTCAGAAATCAGTAAGGGTACAGATATCCCTCAATGAAGGGCGAGTGTATCACATGGATTTTTACAACAGTCTAGTTGTTTCCTGGTGGTCTTCACTGATTTTTTTTATTTAATTACTTAAATTTAAATTGTGCATGTAGCTCAAGTTTCAAACTTTTATTCCCAGATCATGTGGTTAAGTGTTGTGGTTAGGTTACCAGACTGGCATTCAGAGAAGCCTGGACTTATTGATTTTGTTTTTAAAATGTATTCATTTTTTTTGACATGCACATCCTGATGATCGATAGGGAGAGAGATAGATACTAACATCATTTTCATTAATTGGAACAAAAAGCTGAAGGTGCTGGAAATCCAAAATAAAAACAAAACGTACTGGCAGCACTCAGCACGTCAGTGGGAAAATAGTCAACGTTTTATGCTGAGGACTCTTCGTCAGAACTGGAAAAGTGGGAGAGCAAGTGTGTTTAAAATTGCAAAGTGACGCTTGGGTGGAGAGTTATACAGCACAGAAGCAGACCCTTCTGCCCAGCTAGTCCATGCCAACCAAGATGCCCATCCAAGCTGGTCCCGTTTGCCTGTGTTTGGCTCATAACCTTCTAAACTTTTCCTATCCATGTACCTGTCCAGCTGCCATTTAAGAGTTGTTATTGTATCCCCACCTCAATCATTTCCTCTAGCAGCTCATTCCACATACGTACCACCCTCTGTGTGTGTTTTAAAAAAAAAATTCCTATTAAACCTTTCCCTTTAAACCTATGCCCTCTAATTCTTGATTCCCCAACCCTGGTAAAAAGACTGAGTGCATTCACCTCACTCTCCCTACACTCTGCCTGACTGCTCCGTTCCTCCCTATCCTTCTGCTTCTGTTCCTGATGAACAGCTTTTAAATCATCGTTTGTTCAACTACCTTTGCACTTATCCTCTGATCAATTCCCTCCTGATTATACTTAATTCCAATCATTTTAATTGGTTACACACTGACGCTGAAGAAACTTTTGTGCTGAACCCACTTTTCCCAGTCGTTCCCATCCACTTCTGCCAATATGATTCCTTGAATTACATTCATTATCCAGAACTTTCTGGAGTCCATCTACCACTACCTCCTGAAGGCTCATCCACCTGTTACTACAGCTCTGGCTTTCACTTTTCATCCTGGTGTCTCTGCGTTTAACGTGCCAATAGCCACACTGTGAAGACTTAAATATGGACCTATGCATCCATGATTCAGCCTCACACAATGGAACTACTCCCTTCTAGGATAATCTGAGCCCACCCATCCCTGACATCACCACTGCTTGTCCAAAGGTACCTCGCCCTGTCTGCCTTTGTGCATCACCTTGTCCTGCTCCTGGTTGATCTGTACAATAAGTGTCTCCATTGCCCGCTAATGTACTATGGGCCACTAAATGAATTGCTGCCAACTCTGTAGAAATCTTGACAAGGGTTTTTAATAATTTATAACAGACCAGAATTCCCTATTCTATGGTGAAATGCCTTTATTTGAGGTTGCGAGATTACAGTAATAATGTATCAGCTGACACCCCCCTTTCTTTCTAACCCTCCATGCAACAAACTGAACCCAGTGTATATGTAAACTCCATTTGCATAAACAACTGTGGTCTAGCTTTCCCTTTGATCTAACACTAAGTTTTCCCTTTTACTTGTGGCCTGAGCTAACAAGATTTGGCTCTCTTCCCCTATCACCTCTGGTATCTTTGTCAGCTATTTGATATAATTTTTAATATTGCAAGGTCATGATTCTGAATTACATTCCAGGTGGTCAAACACATTTTCACGATCCACAGTGGAAATTCATAGAACATAGAACACTACAGCACAGTACAGGCCCTTTGGCCCACAATGTTGTGCCAACATTTTATCCTGCTCTAAGATCTATCTAACCCTTCCCTCCCACATACTGTAGCTCCCCATTTCTCTATCATTCATGTGTCTCTCTAAGAGTCTCTTAAATGTCCCTAATGTATCTGCCCCCACAACCTCTACCAGCAGTGCGTTCCATGCACCCACCACTCTCTGTAAAAAAAAAACTTACCTCTGACATCCCCCTTTATATCTTCCTCCAATCACTTTAAAATTATGATCCCTCATGTTAGCCATTGTTGCACTAGGAAAAAGTCTCTGACTGTCCACTCGATCTATGCCTCTTATCATCTTGTGCAGCTCTATCAAATCACCTCTCATCCTTCTCTCCAAAGAGAAAAGCCCTAGCTCACTCAACCTATCCTCATAAGACGTGCTGTACTCCAAGTGTGGTCTAACCAGAGTTCTATAGGACTGCAACACCACCTCGCGGCTCTTGAACTCAATACCCTGACTAATGAAGGCCAACACACTGTACGCCACCTTAACAACTCTTTCGACCTGCATGGCAACCTTGAGGGATCTATGGACATGGACCCCAAGATCCCTCTGTTCCTCCACACTGCTAAGAGTCCTGCCATTAACCTTGTATTCTGCTTTCAGATTTGATCTCCTGAAGTGTATCACTTCACACTTTTCCGGGTTGAACTCCATCTGCCACTTCTCAGCCCAGGTCTGCATTCTATCAATATCCTGTTGTAATCTACAGCAACCTTCTACACTGTCCACAACACCACTAACCTTTGTATCATCAGCAAATTTACTAACCCACCCTTCCACATCCTCATCCAAGTCATTTATAAAAATCACAAAGAGCAGGGGTCCCAGAACAGATCCCTGCGGAACACCACTGGTCACCAACCTCCAGGCAGAATACGCTCCATCTACCACCGCCCTCTGTCTTCTATGGGCGATCCAATTCTGAATCCACACAGTCAAGTTTCCCTGGATCCCATGCCTCCTGACTTTCTAGAGAAGCCTTCCATAAGGAACCTTATCAAGGAAATTCATGAGGAAATTCACTTTTCACTTCAATAAGATTACAAGTAGGAAAGTAATTTCAATGGAATTACACATTTACAATGGGGTTACATGCTAGGTTGGAAAATTTAAACTAGCACCAATTCTCTATTCCAACTCATCTAACTATGTAACGGCTTGAAATGCCATGTATAAATAAACAAATCTGTCAGCACTTTTCCAAGTGCTTTTAACTTAATTTATTCCCATTATAATTCTAAAGACACTAGGACAGAACTTCAAATGTGGAGCCACTATTTTATGACCGTATGGTGTATATTATAGCATGGTCAGTCAAAAACCACAGGGGTTCAAATAAGAAATGATATGGTTAAACTGTCAAGTCATGTTTTACTCTCTCTCACTCACACTGTGCTCACAGTTTATAAGTTCACAGAGTCTTTTAGGACATGATGGATACCAAACTTCGGATCGATTTCTGAGCATGTGGGATATAAACTGCTTTTACCAAACAGCTGGCTAGCCCTATTAACGTAGATAGAGTTAGTACCACTTCCTGTGGAGACAGCTCCAGGCATGGTGATAGAAGCTTGGCCAGCTGAAGGCTATCTGATGTTTCTACCTCTGGTTGCCCCATTTGCAACTTTAAGCCACTTCTTTGCTCTTTGCTGATCTCTATCTAATTTGCGGATTAAAATGGGTTTCCCATGGTGATTGAGTATGAATGCAATTTGGAGTTGGTGATGTTCAATGTTAGCTCACTTCATTGTGTCGTGAGAGCAATGCAATTAATAGCCTTCGCATAGCTGGTTGCCATGTGTTGGCAGATTAACTTGAGGGCACAGGCTGCCAAGCTGGCTGTCACTCCACTGTTGCACACTCTGGGTTTAGTTGGCATCCTCTGATAGTGGCGTTGTTTCTGTTTATTCAAAGAACACAGGACAAAAATATCAAGTTTCTTTCAGAATAGGACAATCAAAAGACTTAAGAGTCGACAGATGGCTGTAGAATCATATTGTGGGTAATAAAGCCATTTAGTCCATGTGCCTGCTCAAGCTCTTTGAAATTATTTCCACTGCCTCTGCTCTTTCTCATAGCCCTGCTCATATAATCAAAACCCCACCCGGCTCTTTGTCCATAACCCTGCTCATATAATCAATACCCCACTCTGCTCTTTGTCTATAGCCCTGCTCACATAATCAATACCCTCTCTGCTCTTTGTCCATAGCCCTGCTCGTATAATCAATACCCCCCTCTGCTCTTTGTAGCCCTGCTCATACAATCTACATCCCCCGCAACCGGTATCTGCTTTCCTTTCTGTGTCCCCTCCTCTTTTCCTTGCGTGTACATCGTATCAGCAGAGATTTGATTTCACATATCTGTGGGTATAATTAGTGTCAGTTGGCTATTCCACAGGGAAGAGCATTATGACCGAGCCTGGTGATCCCATGCCTCTTGCATTTTCTCAGGTGTCGCACAGTAACAAGTACCGTCACCTCCGTGGCCCAAGGTTTTGTCATTGCAGCTTCTGTCTGGGCTGCCCCACTAACCTGGCATGGTCTGGTGATGTGTAGGCCTGTGTGGTTCACCATCACATTGTTGCGTTACTACATTGAACCTTGAACCTCACCGTAATCACCCAGGGCATGGCCTAGCATGTAGAATCATAGAACGCAGATGTCACCCATCATGTGGATTTAGCTATTTGATCAAGCTGCCTCATTATCCTGCTCCTGACTAGTTTTGCCAGAACCTTGAATTTTTTCCCTTTCCACAACTTATTCTGAAAAAACTTAGTTTCCTCCTTCCCCCTTTGTGCCTTTGGTTACTGACTCTACTGCTACAGGAAATAGTTTCTCCTTGTTTTATAAAAAAAAGTCAGGATTTTGAATGCCTCCAGCAAGTCACCTCTTAACTCCAAGGAGAATACCCACAGGTTTTCCAGGCTCTCCATATGACTGAAGTCCTTCATTTCTGGCTCCCTTTCTAGTAAACCTGCCACACTCCTGGGCCTAGTGGCCAGAGTTGAACACAGTGCTTTAGCTAAGGCCTAACCAGTGTATTCCATAGGTCTAGAATAACTCCCTGTCTTCTGTTCTCCTTTCCTCAATTAACAAAACCAAGACTCCCGTATTTGTTTTAACGACCCTTTGAACTTGTCCTGCTGCTGTTAAAATGTTGTGTACATTGTGATCCTGTACTCTCTCCTGCCTATTTAGTGTATAATTCAGACAGGTTTTGACTTTGATCAACTGAAAGGAGTGGGTGATTGTGTGTGTGGTATTAGTATCAGGGTAAATGGGTATTGTCAGCTCCAAGCTGACTGAGCACAATACACCCACATTATTCTTTTACTTCTGAAGCGATTATCATTACTCTTGATACCTGATACCTCTTAGTACCTCGGCACTCAAGTAGTTAAAGGCCACCATATCTCAATCAGGAAGGTTGCCTTGAATTGAAAGTACTCTCAGAGCACTGGGGTATTCTGTATTGTCAAGCTCTTCTTGCTGTGACCTTTGTCAAAAAGCATTAACATTGCTCCAGATTCAGAGGCTGAAATTGTTGTGACTTCAGTAGTTTCGGTAACTAAAAGCTGTGGGGAGCAGCTGGAAAAGCTGCAGCCTGATGTAATCCAGTCCTTGATGTAATATGGTCCAATCAGGTAACAGGAATCAGTCTGCCATGTTGCATCAGAACAGTGTTTGCAAAATAAATCTATCCTTTCTTATCACCTGTCTCTGTAACATAACCCACTTCTGTAATGTAGCCAACATAATCCAAACCTGTAATGAAATCCAGTCCTGTAAATTTCAATGTTCTGTATCTCTGATGTTTCCCACATTGCTGCAGCAGCAAAATACTGCAGATGCTGGAAATGTGTTCTAAAGCCAGAAAATGCTGGAAATTCTCAACAGGTCAGGTAACATTAGTGGAAAGAGAAACAGTTAACATTTCAGGCTGGTGACCTTTTGTCAGAACTAATAACCTTCACTGCTGACTGCTTCAAAGAACTACACATGTACTTGAGGAGGGTTTCACTTAGACTTAGCCAAGCTACTTGGGAACTGTCCTAATTTTTGGAGAAAGTATGTGGGGTTCAGCCCAATGGCATTCATGACCTGAAAATAGGGATCCTGGGAATCTGAGCTTGAGGGGGAAGGACGGCAGCAACCATGGGCCTAACGTCAGGCTTTTAATGACCTCGCTGCGACAATAAGGACTTCAGGGATTTGACTTGTGATTGTCGAAATATGTTCCATTAATGCAGGTTTCAAGTATTACATCAGTTGTCCTGTTCCTTACATTTTTCTACATTTAACTTTGCAAATCGTCCCTTCTCACAGCTGACATCAATTTTTGTGTATTTTTTTCTATTCCCTTTCTCTACATTTCTGCTTCGCTCCTTCTCGTTCCAACCTCCACCTTGTTGCGTGACTCTTCCCTCCACTCACTCGCTCCCAATTCCACATACTCTTCCCACTCCCTCAGTTGCTCTCTACACCTCACTCAATATCCCTTCCCTGCGCTCTCTCCCTCCTTACCCTGCCTCCCCCGCGCGCTCTCTCCCTCCTTACCCCGCCTCCCCCGCGCGCTCTCTCCCTCCTTACCCCGCCTCCCCCGCGTGCTCTCCCCCTCCTTACCCTGCCTCCCCGCGTGCTCTCCCCCTCCTTACCCTGCCTCCCCGCGTGCTCTCCCCCTGCGTCCCCACGTGCTCTCCCCCTGCCTCCCCCGCGCGCTCTCCCCCTGCCTCCCCCGCGCGCTCTCCCCCTGCCTCCCCCGCGCGCTCTCCCCCTGCCTCCCCCGCGCGCTCATCCCCCTGCCTCCCCCCCGCGCTCTCCCCCTGCCTCCCCCGCGCGCTCTCCCCCTGCCTCCCCCGCGCGCTCTCCCCCTGCCTCCCCCGCGCGCTCTCCCCCTGCCTCCCCCGCGCGCTCTCCCCCTGCCTCCCCCGCGCGCTCTCCCCCTGCCTCCCCCGCGCGCTCTCCCCCTGCCTCCCCCGTGCGCTCTCCCCCTGCCTCCCCCGCGCGCTCTCTCCCCCCCTCCCCTGCCTCCCCCGCGCACTCTCCCCCTGCCTCCCCCGCGCTCTCTCTCCCCCCCTCCCCTGCCTCCCCCGCGCTCTCTCTCCCCCCCTCCCCTGCCTCCCCCGCGCTCTCTCTCCCCCCCTCCCCTGCCTCCCCCGCGCTCTCTCTCCCCCCCTCCCCTGCCTCCCCCGCGCTCTCTCTCCCCCCCCTCCCCTGCCTCCCCCGCGCTCTCTCTCCCCCCCTCCCCTGCCTCCCCCGCGCTCTCTCTCTCCCCCCCTGCCTCCCCCGCGCTCTCTCTCCCCCCCTCCCCTGCCTCCCCCGCGCTCTCTCTCCCCCCCCTCCCCTGCCTCCCCCGCGCTCTCTCTCCCCCCTCCCCTGCCTCCCCCGCGCTCTCTCCCCCCCCTGCCTCCCCCGCGCTCTCTCTCCCCCCCTCCCCCGCCTCCCCCGCGCTCTCTCTCTCCCCCCCCGCCTCCCCCGCGCTCTCTCTCCCCCCCCTCCCCTGCCTCCCCCGCGCTCTCTCCCCCCCCTGCCTCCCCCGCGCTCTCTCTCCCCCCCTCCCCTGCCTCCCCCGCGCTCTCTCTCCCCCCCTCCCCTGCCTCCCCCGCGCTCTCTCTCCCCCCCTCCCCTGCCTCCCCCGCGCTCTCTCTCCCCCCCTCCCCTGCCTCCCCCGCGCTCTCTCTCCCCCCCTCCCCTGCCTCCCCCGCGCTCTCTCTCCCCCTCCCCTGCCTCCCCCGCGCTCTCTCCCCCCCTGCCTCCCCCGCGCTCTCTCTCTCCCCCCCCTGCCTCCCCGCGCTCTCTCTCCCCCCTCCCCTGCCTCCCCCGCGCTCTCTCTCCCCCCCTCCCCTGCCTCCCCCGCGCTCTCTCTCCCCCCCTCCCCTGCCTCCCCCGCGCTCTCTCTCCCCCCCTCCCCTGCCTCCCCGCGCTCTCTCTCCCCCCCTCCCCTGCCTCCCCCGCGCTCTCTCTCCCCCCCTCCCCTGCCTCCCCCGCGCTCTCTCTCCCCCCCCCCTGCCTCCCCCGCGCTCTCTCTCCCCCCCCTCCCCTGCCTCCCCCGCGCTCTCCCTCCCTCCCTTCCCTGCTCTTGTGGCCGAGACATCATCTTCATATTTACAGCTGGAGGATCCAGTATTAATCCCCCTCTCAAAAGGACTCTCAAAATCTCTGAATCCACTAGTATTGCTTTCTTCCCATTTTTGCAAAGCCATTTGGCCTGTAAGGTACAAAGGGTAAACATCGTTCCAGTTAGGGATTTCAGAGAACATAATAAACCCATCAGCAATTCTACTGTGAAAGCAGATCTCACTGCATTTATGCTCCCTTTAGGAAGACCTCCCTGTTCCACATGTTTATCTTGTGTCTAAAAGGGACTTTGAATCTGCAGAACTGCATTTTGCCCAACCATAAATTCTTGCTCCAATAACTGCTCCGTGTATAGGAGCATGCAGCTGTTGTCAGCTTGAACCATTCCCCAGAAACACGCCAGAGACCAAAGATATCAATATCTGTGTCTGTAAATCGAAGGAGTTAATCCCCGAATCTTTTGGGGGATAAGGATGTTCTGCTAGTTCTAGGGGATTAAGTTGGTGAGCAAAAACGCAGAAGGAATATGAAGTGACTGAGAATACATTAATTAAGTGGAAGATGGAATGGTATAATGAGAGTATTAACTTCACTGCTCAAGCTCATTTCTGGTAATACTGGCTAAACATGGACATCTTCAATAGCTTTCTGTTTGCTCAATTTACCTTCTCCTGGATCTGATGTTTTGTGCTGTTCTCTCTGCTCTTCATCACCCAGTGTAAATGCCTGTGTAATTTTTCAGTGCTTTTCATGGAAGTGCCCCAGGATGTTTAGCGACCAGAAGTTCCCAGACTTTGTTCTTGCACCCAAATGCAGGGAAATTTATTTTTCTGCTTCTCCCCATTCTCCCCTGCCCCCCACCCATTCACTACAATGATTATAAATGTCAAATGTAAAAGATAGCCGAGAAATTCAGTTGTATGGTGCTGTTTATTTCAGCACCGTGCACTTGAAAATTTATTTACAACAAACCGAAACACAGTAACACCACTTTGAGTATTTTTAAGAAGTAACCAAGAAGGTCGATGAGGGCAGGGTAGTAGACGTAGTCTTTATGGACTTCAGTAAGACCTTTGATAGGGTTCCACGTGGTAGGCTGCTCTGGAAAATTAGATTGCATGGGATCCAGGGAAAGCTAGCTAATTGGATACACAATTGACTTGATGGTAGGAAGCAGAGGGTGATGGTGGAAGGTTGTTTTTCAGTCTAGAGGCCCGTGACAAGTGCGCCCCAGGGCTCGGTGCTGGGCCCATTGTTGTTTGTCATCTAGGTCAATGACTTGGATGAGAATGTACAAGGCATGGTTAGTAAGTATGCAGATGTACAAGGCATGGTTAGTAAGTATGCCAATAGTTGGTGTCATAGACAATGAAGGTGGTTATCAGGAATTGCAGAGCAATCTTGATCAACTGGGTAAGTGGGGTCAAGGAATGGCAAATGGAGTTAAATTCGGATAAGTGTGAGGTTTTGCATTTTGGGAAGACATATGAGGGTAGGATTTTCACAGTGAATGATACGGCCCTGGGGAGTGTTGTAGAATAGAGGGACCTAGGAGTACAAATATGTTTCCCTGAAAGTGCCTTCTGGCATGCTGGCCATCAGTCAGGGCATTGTACAAGACGTTAGTGAGGTCGCGTTTGGAATATTGTGTTCAGTTTTGGTCATCCTGCTATAGGAAAGATGCCATTAAGCTGGAAAGAGTGTAGAGGAGATTTATGAGGATGTTGCCAGGACTCAGGGAACTGAGTTATGGAGAGGGATTGAGCAGATTTGGACATTTTTCATTGAAGTGTAGGAGAATGAGGGGTGATTTTATAGAGGTATATAAAATCATGAGGGGCATAGATAGGGTCAATGCGCACAGTCTTTTTCCCTGGGTTGGGGAATCAAGAACTAGAGGGCATAGGTTTAAGGTGAAAGGGAGAGATTTAACAGGAACCTGAGGGGCAACTTTTTCACCCAGAGGGTGGTCAGTATATGAAAGGAACTGCCAGAGGAAGTGATTGAGGCAGGTACAATGGCAGGTGCATTAACAATGTTTAAAAGGTACTTGGATAGGTACATGGATAGGAAAGGTTTAGAGGGATTTGGGCCAAACATGGGCAAATGGGACCAGCTTCGATGGGCCTGTTTCTGTGCAGTATAACTCTGACTCTGTAACTACCACGTCAGGCAGTTCCCAGTGTGAGTTGTACCTGATGCAGTTTCAGGTTATATGCATCCCCTTTGCATCTCTCATTTTCAAGCATTGCCACCAAAACCAGATTTTCAAAGAACAGCGCGGCCTGAGACTCCACTAAGGTGCATTGGGCAAGCAGCCCCCAAATCAACATGCAACCTCCCCCTTCCCCGGCTGTTCAGTCAGCTCGGCCTCCGTCTACCCTCCCTCCTGCTCGCCCGCAACCCACAACACTTCCCAGACCCACTGATCAGCCCAGGCACCCAATTTAGCAATCCCCCAAGGGCCTCAATAGAGACCCCAATTTCCAGTCCCTGCCCCCAGTCCCAGGCCCAAACTCTCTACCTGTTGGTTCTGACCCCACCACCCAACCCTTGGGCCTCTAACCAATGCTCACTCCCAATCACAGGCCCTAGTTGGGCCTACAACTACCAGCATTCTTTTCCACCCCCACCCCTGAGAATTGGTAGCCTCAGTTGCGTTGCATGCCAAATAATGCCCAAGGCCCCAAAATCCTGGCCCTGCTGAAGTTGACGGGCAGGACCACTACTGATGATGCCTTTATCATCTGGCATGTCCTTCAGAACATTGTAGAATTTCTGGGCATATTTATTTTTAAAATTACTTCCCTCCTCTAAGTTCACCATACCTCCCAAGGGAGTCCTGCCCCCATGGTTTGAAAATAGATTGGAGATAGATAAATATTTGAAAAGACCGAGAAACTGAGAGTTATGGGGAACTGGCATGAGAGAGGAGTTGAGGCCAGCACAGATCAACCGTGATCATATTGAATGGCGAGGCAGGTTTGAGGAGCCTGGTGACCTACTCCTGCTCCTATTTTCTTGTGTTCTTGTGAAAACCAGGATTATATAAACTAATGACAAAGCCTCAGATGGGTAGCTCTCTTATCTTCGAGTTAGAAGATTGAGTTCAAGTTCCACTCTACTGATTTGAGCCCACATTCCAGGCTGACAGTCCCAGCCCAGTTTTAAGGGAGTACTCTGCCTTCAGACACATCACCTTGCAGTTAGCCAAGGCCTTGTCCATCCTGTCATCAAACAGGTCCCACGCAACTGTTGTAAAGAAGAACAGAGGAGTTCCCCTGGTCTCCCGGCTAATATTTAGACTTAAACCAATGCCACTAAAGTGTTTATCTCATTGCTGTTTGTAATAACTTTCTGTCCATAAATCAGATGCTGTGATTTCCCAACAGTGCATTACAAAGTGCTTCAATAGCTATAAAGTGCTTTAGGACACTTTGTGATTCCAGCCTCAGGGACAGAAGTTATACTGAGGCTGTGTTTTCCATAGGAGGGAACAATAGAAAATAAAGCAGAGAGATCCCCCCCCCCCCCACCCCACCGCAGGTGATAGGCTGACAGCTATCTCTCAATCACCATCTCTCAATCACCATCACTAAAACAGTTGATCTAGTCTTTGTCTCATTCCCATTTTGTGGGATCTTGAACCCAAGTCTGCTCCAAGGTCTGGTTGCATTGTACGAGACTACTTTATGGCCTGTATAGAGCTTTAAGACAGTGTGAGAGACATGTTGAGTGGTGCATAACGCAGGTTCTTTCACTCAGAGTATTTAAAACCCAGACTGGGAGGATATAGGAAGCTGAAGGAATGAGCTTCTCTGGGACAAATGTTCCTTTCTTGTCTAAAAGATTTGTTTTGTCTCAGCGGAACACGACTTTGGTTGGAAATAAGGTTTGCTCAGAAACCATGTGTTGGGTGCCAGTGACTGGCTGTGAGTGGGAGGAGCTCCACACTGTGCTACAGCTGGTTTAGAAGTGTGCTTGAATCAGCTGTGCTCTTCTGCATTGTTCTACTGCTGTCCCCGTGAGAGCAGACACTGGGGTGGGGTCTCACCGTCAGAACCCCCACCCCACACACAAATTTTCAGAACTTCATAACTATTGCAGCCAACTCTTTGAAGCAGTCTGGTCCTGATTTTGTTTTCCCTCTGCATAAAGCCAGCTTTCACTGCTTGAATGTATAAACTGCTCCAAATGGAATTTAACTTCACATTGTGTGACCATAGAACATAGAACACTACAGCACGGTACAGGCTGTTTGGCCCACAATGTTGTGCTGATATTTTATCCTGCTCTAAGATCTATCTAACCCTTCCCTCCCACATAGCCCCCTATTTTTCTATCATTCTTGTGTCTATCTAAGAGTCTCTTAAATGCCCCCTAATGTATCTGCCCCCACAACCTCTGCCGGCAGTGCGTTCCACACACCCACGACTCCCTGTGTAAAATAAACTTACCCCTGACATCCCCCACATACCTTCCTCCAATCACCTTATAATTATGTCCCCTCGTGTTAGCCATTGTCACCCTGGGAAAAAGTCTCTGAGTGGGGAATTAACGAGGGGAGATGCGGAGGGGTTCGTAACAGGGAAAGTGGAGGTTAGGGGGAAAATGGGAAAGAAGCGAGGACAGAGAATGGATGAAATAGGGAAGGGGAGCAGGAGTGGAGATTGAAATAGTGGAAGAGGGCAAGAAGGGTTGGTGAGAGAGGAGTGAAAGAGGCTTGTAATATGGTTTCTCAAAAGCCATTTGATGTTCTTAATAATTTGATGTCCTTACTAACAAAAACTAAAGAAGTCAATGATCACCCTGGCTGAGGATTGACTAAGCAGCAGGAAACAAAGAATGGAGATAACGAGCAGGTACCCTAATCATCAGTATGGGGGGACTTGTGATGTTCAGGAAGAACTCGAGTACGCAGGCACGGTAGTGTAGCGGTCAGCATAGCGCTATTACAGCGCCAGCGATCCGGGTTCAATTCTGGCCGCTGTCTGTAAGGAGTTTGTACGTTCTACCTGTGTCTGTGGGTTTCCTCCAGGTGCTCTGGTTTCCTCCCACATTCCAAAGACGTACAGGTTAGGAAGTTGTGGCCGTGCTATGTTGGTGCCGGAAGCGTGGCAACACTTACGGGCTGCCACCAGAAACTCTACGCAAAAGATGTATTTCACTGTGTGTTTCGATGTACATGTGACTAATAAAGAAATCTCATCTTACTGTTTATAAACTATTTAGATGATGTGACAGAAAGCCATATATCCAATTCTGCCAATGATAGAGATAGGCAGCAATGTAAACAGTGAAAATGGAAGAACAGATTTACAAAGAATTACTAGTGGATGAAACTGTACCAAATTGATTTTAATTTAAGCACATATAAGGTCATTCACTCTGGACCTGAAAACAATTGAATAACATGCTTCTAAATGGTGGAAAAACTCAATGCAGTGGCAATCCAAAGAGAAGGGGACACTGTGGTGCAGCTAGTAGAGCTGATGGCTCACAGCACCTCTGACCTCAGGTGTTGTTCGTGTAAACTTTGTACGTTTTCCCTGAGTCCAGAGCGTTCCCTCCCCCGGGAGCACCAGTTTCCTCCCACATCCCAAAGATGTGTGGGTTAATAGGTTAATTGGCCACTGTATATTGCCCCTTGTGTGTAGGTGAGTGGAAGATTCTAGGGAGAGCTGATGAGAATTCTGAAGAAAATAACATGGATAATGGACGGTGGCCCAGAGGGCCTGTTCCCTGAGAATTGAGGCCCATGCACAGCCGACATAGTTAGCGACAGAAATTAAACAATAAAGCTGATGGAATGTTGGCTTTTATATCGATTGGAAAAGAATGAAAGGTAACAATTATGCTACAGCTATATAAAGCTCCACTGGGTTACACCTGGAAGACTCTGACCACATCTCAGTAAGGATGTATTGGACTTAGCAGGGTGCAGCTTAGATTTACCAGAATGATATCTGGACTCCACAACTCAATCTGCAAGGGAGGATTACACAAACTAGACTTCAATTCCCTGAACTTTAGACGGTTCAGGGTGATTTGACTGAAGCTTCTGAGGTATTAAGAACTGATAGGTTTGTTAGAGAGAAACTGATTTGCTGGTTGTGTACTCTGGGACGCAGTAAACACTGGAGCCAATTCTTTCAGGATTGAAGACAGGAAACTTTGACGCATGGAGGATTGCTGGAATTTTGGAGCAAACTTTCAGAAACAGCATTTGATGCTAAACCCATCGTTAACTTTAAATCTGAAATGAATAAGTTTTTATTTATCAAATGTAAAGTGGATGGCAAGCATTTGGTCACAGTATTGATCCCACTGAATGTTGGAACTGGCCTGAGGGATTAAACAGCCTATTGCAGGTCTTATTTTTCTAAGGGATGGAGGGGTGGGGGGGAAGAGAGGAGAGGATGGGGGAAGCTCTTACCACATTTCTCCTGTGAAGTACATGTGTTTGGGTGTAAACTCTTGGAAGCATCAGTTCAATAAGAGTAGTTGTTCTCTCAGTGAGCTTAAACCATACTTTTAAAGTATAAACATGAAAGGAGTGCGTTAGATGAGAATTATTAATGACATCATACATAACAAGAAGATTCTGCTGGCAGGCAGCAAGATTTACTGGGGGTGGACTCTCATTAACATTTCAAACTACAGTGGCCTTTAGAATCCCACATTTGCTTGTCTGTTTTCCAAATCTGATTTGTAAAAGTGGAATGAAATGTCAGTGGCTTTGTACTTGACTTTAGCTGATTCATGGTGATTGCAGAGAGTCTTTGACAGAAGGGGAAAGTTGCTTAAGCAGTATCTTTCTTCCCGTCCTTCCCCCTCCTCCAGTCTAAATGATTCTTTGGAAATGCCATGGCTTCATTTGCCAAAATTCACAAAGAGCTTTTCCCTCAAAAAAAATGCCTAAGGTCATCCAGCAGAACTACAAAGACATGCCCCTAATGGCCGCACACAACATAGTATTTGCCTTTCTGCTGGCATTAATTGGTTTCTTAAATAATTTCTATTAATTGGAAGATGGTTAAACCAAAGGATGTCAGACCACAGCAGCCCCTGTGCCATGGAACGGGCCCCTGTTCCCAGGCCTGAGCTGTAACGCAGCCCAAACAGATGGAATGGAGACTTCTTTCTCTGAAGTCCAACTATCCTGTGGGACGTGGGTTGAATTCCTGCCCAGGCTAGTGGAAATAGATACCAGCTCTTCCTGATATTTAGATTCATCATTATCTGAGTATTATAAACAGATTTTTCTGAGCCCGAGCCCACAATAGCCATCCTGGAATCCTTGGGATATTTGCTGGGCAAGTCATGAGAGCATGATGCATTGATTTTAAACTATTGTCATCCTTGCACTACTACAATTACATCTGTACTGACACTGGTCTAAGCTACAGCCAGATCACTAACCACCACCAAATCACTACAGTCACTAGTCAGTTGTTATGTGGGGACTTGCAGGCAAGAGTGACCGTAACCTGATAGAATTCTTCATTAATGTGGAAACTGAAGTAGCTGAATCTGAAACTAGGATCCCTGCAGAGTGAGTTGGCTCTGATCGACTGGGGAATGGGCAATCGCTATCACTGGTGGAATGAACGGAGAAACTGCAACAGTTATGCATTCCTTCCTGGCACAAAAACAGGAAAGAAAAGTGACCTAGGTACGGCTAACAATAGAAGTTATGATCGCATTAGATCTAAAGAAGAGGTAGATAAGGTTGCCAGAGAAAGTAACAAGCTTCAGGATTGGGAGCAGATTAGAGTGCAGCAACAAAGGCCCAGGAGATTGATTAAGAGGGCAAGAATGGAGTATGAAAATAAACTTACCAGAAACATAAAAGCAAATGAAAAAGCTTCCACAAGTATGTAATAAGAAAAAGATTAGTGAAGACAAACATAGACCCCATACAGTCAGAAACAGGAGAATTTATAATAGGGAATAAAGCAATAACAAAGCAATTACACAAATACTTAGGTTATGTCTTCACGGAAGAGGTCACAAATAACTTCCCAGAAATGCTAGGGAACCAAGAGCCTAATGAAAATGAGGAATTAAAGGAAATTAGTCTCAGTGAAAAGATAGTGCTGGAGATATTAATGGGACTAACTGCCGATAAATCACCAGGGCCTAATAATCTGCACTGCAGAGAGCTAAAAGAGGTAGCCATGGAAATAGTGGATATATTGATTGTCAATTTCCAAGATTCTGTGGATTATGAACCATTCCTGCAGACTGAAGGGTGGCAAATGTCATCCCACTGCTTAAAAAAGGAGGGAGAGAGAAAACCAGGAATTACAGACCAGTCAACGTGGCATCAATGGAGGGGGAATTGTTGGAGTCTATTATAATGGATGTGATAAGAGAACACTTAGAAAATATCAATGGGATAAAGACAAAATTAGCATGGATTTATGAAAGGGAAATCATGGTTGACAAACCTACTTGATTTTTTTGAGCATGTAAATGCTATATTAGATAGGGGAAAATCAGTTGATGTGATGTATTTGGATTTTCAGAAAGTCTTTTTAAAACTCCCACACATAGTAGGCTAGTGTGCAGAATTAAACCACATGGGATTGTGCATGGATTGAAAATTGGTTGATAGACAGGAGGCAAAAAATTAGGAATAAAAGAGCCTTTATCAGCAAGGGAAGCCTTGACTGACCTTTGCTTGGGCCCCAGATATTCACAATATATACCAATGTTTTGGATGAAGGAACTGAGTGTAATATTTCTAGCTTTGTAGATGATCTTTGAATGGTAGAAGAGGCTGGAAGGACTGAATAGCCTACGATTGCTCCTATATTTCTATGTTTCAATGAGGTTCAATCAGGTCTGAACTGTAGTCACATTTGTCCAGTCTAATTGAACTGGTCTCAGCCACTGTTTGATCTGTACCATCCATGGTCTACAATACAGAGTGATGCTGCAGCCATCAGTCTCACCTCTAACCAGCCCTGTTTCCTGGTCACAACTTAATTTTTACCACTGAAGTTTGGAGACTTTCCCTGCCTTTCAGCAAGAGACTGGATACACATGTGCTGTGTTCCTGAACTGGTTATATTCCAAGTTGTTGGTAGTAAAATGGCAGCTGCATCTAATATTTTCTATTAGGGTACCTGGTTTCATGCATTACTTAAAACTTTTATACTACACTTTAAACTGTGGGAGGTAACTGATGAAAATGCTTCAAATAATTCAGTCTCTTACCAAGGAAACCATCTCATTAGCTCCATCATCACTATTCATATATGATCCTGCTAGTGAAGCCTCCCGCCTTGCACTGAAAAGCCAGGTGATAATGCATTCCTTATGAGAGAGATTTACCAGCTTGCATCGCAATATAAGCAGAAGTGGTCCAATCAATATTATCCCTTTGAGTTGGAGCTGTGCAGGGGCAATGGGTTAACTGAGCCCCTTCATCACACAAATCTCCACTATCCCACTCTGGATCCCATAATCCTATCCAAATCCCCACACTTTTTCAAAATGCCCACGGTATTCTTCTCCCAAACAATACAAATATTCCTCTCCCATTCCCCACAATATCTATTTCCCCATGTCCATTGTATCTCTCTTCTGAAGACGATGTTATCCATCTCTGAATCCATGCACTATCCATCTTGTAATCCCCATACTACTCCTCTCCCAATTTTCACAGCATTCCCCTTACTAATATCACTCTCTTAATGCCCGTAATTTGCATCTCCCAATTCCCACATTATCCCTCTTCCCTTTTGCTCAGTATCCCTCTCATATCTCCCTGTAGTGTCCCTTTCCTACACTATCCCTCTCCTATCTCCCTGTAGTGTCCCTTTCCTACACTATCCCTCCCCTCGTCCTCACAACATCCCACTACCAGTCCCCACACTGTCCCTCTCAAAATGCCCTGTTCCCTACAGTATCCTTCTCCCAACATCTGTAGTATTTCTCCCAGTCCCTACAATATCTCTCTCCCTATGCTGACAGTATCCTTCTCCCAAGTCCCATACTATTCCTCTCCCAGTCCCTTGACTACCCTTTATCTGCTGTACCCTCTCCCAATCCCAACAATATCCCTATTCCAGTGCCTCCTGGAGCCCTCTCTCAATCCCCACAATGTGCCACTCTATTCTCCTCATTATCCCTTTCCTTTTATCAATGTTATAAATCTCCCAGTTCATACACTTTTCCTTTCCTAAATCCAACATTGCCCCATTCAAAAAGCTCATGGTATCTCTCTCCATTCCCCATAATATTCCTCTTCTAATGTCGATGGTATCTCTCAGTCCTCACCATTATCGCTTTCCTACAGTATCCCTTTCCTAACTCCCCATAGTACTAATCTCGTATTGCCCCCAATATTGCTCATTCCCCACAATATTTTTCTCCCTTTGTCCATGGTATCCCTCTCCCAAATCCCACATTATCCCCCTCCTAACTCTGTGCACTATCCCTCTCCTAATATTCACAATTTCCCTCCTAATCCCTGCAATAGCTTTCTCATTTATCCACAGTATCCTTCTCCCAATTCCAAAAATATCCCTCTCTCAATCCTCTACAATATCCCTTGCCCAATCCCCACAATATTCCTCTCCAAATCCTCTACAATATTCCTCTTCCAACTCTCTATAACTTCTCTCTCTCACCCAATTCCCTGCTTTAATGAAATATCAATGGCTTGCACTTACATACCTCTAATAATGTAGTAAAACTATTTAGGCATTTCATGGATATGTTGTCAAACAAAATTTAACATGAGATTTGAAGACAGAGCAAAGGCTTAGTCCTAGGAAGGCTTTAAAGAGGTTTAGGTTGGAACATCCTGAGCCATGGGTTGAGGCAGCATCATGTATGACCACGTGGGAGACAGCAGTTAAATTCCATGCAGAACTGGAGATGCAGAGATATCACTAGGACTGGAGATGGTTGCAGAGGACATGGAGGGGTTTTAAGATCATGGCATGCAGCAAGTGCAAGGGTAAAGGGTGAAAGGTCTTTGTGTGAGTCAGGATATGGGCAGTGGAGTTTTGGGTGAGGTGGGTGAGAGAGCAGAGTGGGAGACTGATCCGAAGGGTGACCAATTATTCTGCAGTAACCTTCCTTTGAGGTACAGTGGCAGAGTCGTTAACCAGCAGCTGTCATTCTGGACTGTTGATAAAGTGAAGTGAGTTTGAATCTCACCAGAACAACCAGAAAGTTTAAATTCACGCAATTAAATAAAAGCTGGTCTCAGTAATATTAACCATCAAACCCCAACGTCCATCAGGGAGAGAACTGTGGTCCTTCAGTAATCTCACCCATGTGTGACTCCACAACCACCAATGTTGCTGACTCTTAACTGCATGAGTTCAGGGGCAATAAAGGATAGACAGTAAATGCTGGTGTTGCCAAGAATGACCACATCCAGTGAATGAATAAAAAAACCATGTGAAGTCATGGTGAAGTCACCCTCACTGTGTGATCAGTCCGACCATTCACTGGAATGTCACTGTATCTCGGAATAACTACAAATGGGAGGAAAGAGTTGGAAATTCGGCATCTTTTTGTTAGAATAGCAGAATTATGGTAGTAATTTGATAGAAATGTTGAACATTTCCATCAAACATTATTAACAGAGGTGCAACTGGTAGAGCTGCTGCTTCTCAATGCCAGAGATCAGGTTCAATCCTGACAGTGGGTGCAGTCTGCATGCAGTTTGCATGTTCTCCCTTTGACCATGTGGGTTTCCTCCAGGTGCTCCAGTTTCCTCCCACATCCCTTAAGACGTGTGGGTTGGTAGGTTAACTAGTCACTGTAAATTGTCTCCAGTGCGCAGCTGAGTGGTAGAATCTGGATAGAGTTGATGAAAATGTGGGGAGAATTAAAAAACAGATGAATGTAAGATTAGTGTAAAAAAAATGAGTGATTGTTGGTTAGATCGGACTTAATGGGCCAAAGAGCCTGTTTTGGTGCTCCATGAGTCTATGACCATTATAAACATTTATAAAGATTTTCTAATTGACACTCATGTTTTTACAATAATAATAATAACTGATAACCGGGAGTCAGGTCTTTAACATTGATTTTTTTTGCCCAATGCTGCTGAATTGCTCACTGTCATACCTCCAACATTCCACTTCTTTTTCCTGGCAATCAACAAAAGCAGACCAGCCCCAAGAGATATTTTAGTCCTTCAAGTGGAAACCAGCTGCCAAGAATGGCAAGTGCCTGAGCTGGGAACTGAAGTGGTCACTGGCATCAAGTCCCTGTGTCTGTTTGCATGAGAATTCAGCCCAAGTGTTGCAGAAAGTAGCCAGAAAAGTAAAAGGTCTGCTGTTAGTAATAAACCCCAGGACATCCGAACATGCACTTTCCACTGTGAATACCAAATTACAGTGAAACTGGTGCAGAGTTGATCAAGCACCCCATGATCTTTCCTCCCTCACATTCCCAGCTGCTTTATCACCACAGTTCTTTTGGGCTTTCAGTGCAATCTCTTCCAGTCAGTAAAACCTTCCACTCATCAAAGCGGTGGAGTGACTGTAGGTTCCCCACTGCTCTCATTTATTAGTCAGGATGGCACAGTGTTAGTCTGAATTCCCCTGTTCCCTCTCCAGATGGTACAAAGTTGTATACATCAGACTGTCCTTAGCCATATTTCCCAGCCAAAACAGTCCCAAACCTAACCAGAGCTCTTGATGTTGGTAGCCAGCAGTTTGATTCCACTTGCTGTTGATGAGATTTGACAAAGCCCCTCACTCCCAGAGCCTCCAACCACTGGGAGTGCAGTTTGAGTTTAGTGAGAGAAATGGACTTTGATGTTAAAAGTATGGCTAAATTTCCAGAGGCACTGGAAACTTTTAGAATGGGCATACTAAAAGCCATCCATCAAAACTGTAAACCAGCCACTGTTACAGACCAGGCATGTGACTACATCTACCCTGCGCCCAAGTTTCCTAGAACTGGAATTGGTTTATTATTGTCACATGTACCGAGATACAGTGAAAAGCTTTTGTTTGTGTGCCATCCAGACAGATCATTCCTTACATAGGTACATAAAGGTAGCAAAAGAAAAAGCAGAATGCAGAATAGTCCATGTTAGTAAAGAGAATGTTAATAATGTTGAACATTCCTATCAAACTACCTCCAAGTTTCTCTAACAAAAAGACACCCAATTTCCCATGTCTTCCTTTTCATTTGTGTTTCCTCCCATATTCCAAAGGAACTGTGCTGTGCTTTACCCTCTCAATTGCCCATGTGTAGAACCCAGAACTGCAGAGTACACCAAGGGTAATGTCACTAAGGTCTCTAATTTTTTTTTAATCTGTTAATTTCTGGACATTTCAGTCAGATAGAGGGAGAAGTGACATTCTGTGGAACTGGTACACAAGGAGGCTGATTTCAGGAGGTAGATTAGGGCTGGATACAGAGTAATGTTGAAAGTGTGACAGACAGCCCTTGTCCAAGGACAAAATGCAGTGAAGGATTCTGATGGAAATGCCAAAGATTTTGCAGAGAGGAGGCTCAATACTGGTGCAAAAGTCTAGCAGAGCAATACTTGTATAACACAGTTTGTCAAAATATTGTGTTAACATGTTGCTGAAGGCAATGGGATATTACATCTCCAGCTCCTGTTGATGCATTGGTTAGCTCTGCTGGATCCTACACTACTGAGCCATGCTTAATGGAGTTGTGCTTTTTCAATTATATTCTAAAATCACATTAGACATAGTTTAAAGGAGACACACTGGGCATTGTTAATGGAGGCTTTACAAAGACAGCAATCCCTTAGTTATACTCAAGTGCTTTGGACTCTCTGTAACTATCCAGCACAGCCTGTGAGCAACTAAAGTATTGCAGTTCCATTAATAAGTATCCATTAAAGTTGTTGTACAATGAATGCTAACCTTACTATTCCTGAACTCAATCAGGGTAATTGACCAAAACTCTTTCATAGCATGTATTAGGAATTTAGGCTCACTGCGCAGGGGTCCAACCACTTTAACTGGTGACCGGTACATCATGCTGCGCATGGACCCAAATTTCTGATATTCTCCCCTCTCACTGACACTAATCCTCCATCTTTCACCAACATTTTGTAAGCTACCAGAGAGTTTTGTCTGGTCCTTATAACTTGCTATTCCTAACACCCATAGCATGCACTTTTCAATGTGTCCAGGAGTATGATCTTATTCACAATTAATTCTTCTCAAGTTATTATACACTACTAATTCCTCTAAAGCTAGACCATACCGCAAGTTCCTCTTAAATTAATGTACACTTATTTTTTCCTCTTAAGCTAATATGCATAGTAAATTTCTCTTACTGTGCACAATTAATTCCTTTCACATTGTAATAAATATGATTAATTCTTCTCAAACTAGTATCCCAGATCAATTCTTTTAAACTAATGAATGCAATTAATTCCTTTCACACTGATGCACACTATTAATTTCTCTCACACTGTATTGTACACAATTAATTCCTCTCACATTGTAATATCCACAATTCATTCCCTTAGACTAATGTACACAATTAATCCTTCCACACTGATGCCCAGGAGTAATTTCTTTTACACTGAACTGCACACAATTAATTCTTCTTGCACTGTAACATACCTAGTTAATTCTTCTCATCCAGTATTGTGCAGGATTAATTGCATTTATCACCTTTCTGCTGTAAAAACCTCTCGCCGTGGGCTTTGTTAGATTATGTTTGGTCTTATGTTGTGGTCTACACTGGGTTGGCTGGCTGGTTGTTGGAAAGTGGCATTGTTATTTTAAGTCCCTGTAGAAAGTAATGAAATAAAACAGGAACTACTGAAAACACTCAGCCGGTGAGGCAGCATCTGTGGAAAATGAAACAGAGTTAATGTTTCAGGTCAAAGATTTTCAGTTTTTGTTTTCCAGCATCTGATTTTTATTTGATTTCTACTTCCTGTAACAATTAACTTGCTGTTCCCTACCATTTCCCCCAGCTCTTCACATACATCACAGGCATTGTTGCAGCAACTTATTACCACTAACTTGCATCAAGCTTTAGCATTAGCTTATCGGCATGGTTTGTTCAAATCAGTCACCTCCTTGATTGGATCCTTACTGTCTGGTTGAGAGATGGTGGTGTAATGGTCATGTTACTGGGTGAGGAATTTGAAGAAAGTAAGTTCATATTCCACCATTATTTAACAGTAAAAATGGCTGTGGAGATGTTGGATTGTTGTTAAAATAAGCCAAATTGATTTGTTTCTTTCCTTTGGAAGAGGAAAACCTGTTGCCTGTGCAGAGCAAACCTTAATCTGTCCTCAGTCCCAACTAATGAGGTCGACTCTGAGGGAAGTGCTACCACTACCTTCTCAGGACAGCCAGGGATAAACCTTCTCAGTGATATCACATTCCAAGAGTGATATCACACGTGCAATGCAGCAATTAGCTGCCATCTGCCAGGCTTGTTTTGGACTTGGTGCCATTTTCTGGGGAGCTGTGTGTGGTGAGTTGGAGGCGGTAATGTCTTGCAAAGCTCAGCCTGAGGGCAGAAATAGTGCCTGCTGGATCAGTCAGCAGGTCAGGCAGGGGCTGTGGGTTTGGACAAGGAGGGGGAAGAGGAGACACAAGAGACTGCAGATGCTGGAATCTGGAGCAACAAACAATCTGCTGGAGGAACTCAGCGGGTTGAACAACATCTGTGGGGGGAAAAGAATTGTCAAGAAAGGAGAGGAACAAATTGTTTTTGTTAGTCTTACACATCCAATAACGGGTTTGCAGTTGAAGCACCTGGTTTATTCTTCACACAAAGCCTGACTGGCCTGCTGATTGTTTTCCGCACCTTCTACTTGAACCAGCAGCTGTGGGAGTTTCATAATCCACTGTTCTTCTGCTGACACCCAACTAATCCCCACCTGCCTGTTCTGGTGGCTGTGGGCGGACTCTCCTTCTTCAACCATGAGAGCCAGACACAGATTTCACTGGTTATTTATTTCCACAATGTTAGTTAATCTTGTCGACACAAATGCCTGATGTTCGTGTCTGTACAGTTTGCTTCAGAGTAGTCCATTAAGTGTGAAATACTTTGTGACATTTCAATGAATGTAAATATTTCTTGCTAAGATAGCTGTCAAACAGCTGATACATCCTGCATGTTCTCTCTGCCGTTATCTTAAAGGAAAATCATTCTTAGGTTGCAGGCTTCATTGGCAAGGCTATCATTTGTCGCCATTACTGGTTGCTCTTGAGAAGAGGATGGTGGAGCTTGAGCAGCTGCAGTGAAGGTGCTCCCACAATGCTGATGAAGATGGGAGCACTGGAAAAGAAAGAGATGATTTAGCCCCTCGGGAAAGTTCTGCCATTCATTGAGATAATATCTGAGCAAGTCCATATACCCAACTTTATCCTGAATCGCATCATAGCTTAAACTAAAATCTACGGAAATAACTTCCAAACATCTACCATCTATTGCTAGTAGAGCTGTTTCGTATATGTACACCTGAAAGGTCGGCCTCTTTAGGCCATGCCCTTAACTCCACAATCAGTGGTAATAGTTTCTTTGCATCCTATCATTTCCTTAATATCTTGAATCTCCTGCAACTGTCTGAATTTCAGAGAACATAATCAATGTTTCTCTAATCTCACTTTGTAACTTGAGGCTTGCAGTCCAGGCATCACTCTGGTAAATGTACACTGCACTTCCTCTAAGACCAATATATACTGCCTAAAACGTAGCTTCCCAGAACAGCTTACACTACCCTGGGTCTGATTTATCAGTGGCCTTGCATAGCCACAGGATAATCTTAGGTACCTTTACTCTAGTTCTCTAGATATAAAGGCCAACACTCCATTAGCCTACTGCTTATTTTCTGTACTTGCCAATGACATTTTATTTTATCTGTGAGTTCCAAGGTTTTAACCCAGTGAACTTGGGTCTTTTTAGGAGACCTTTTCTATATCTAACCAAGCCTATGGTATGACCAAACCTTTGGGCACCTGTGCCAGCACCTTGACACATCTCTGCTGCTGAAAATGCCCCAGGGGTGTTCCACTACCCCAACGTTGCTTTATAAAAGCTCCTTATCCTGTGCTGAAACAAAGTATGATTCTGCCACAGTGGAAAAGGTTTGCCCTTTTATATAAAGCAGACGAAAGTGCGTTTGTAATGCTGGCGATAGCATCATCACTCGACAGGCACTGCAGTTTCAAGGTCCATTTCCTGAAGCTTTCACTGAAACTTAGCCAGCAAGATAAGATGAAGGGTTGATTTTAGATGTTTACATCCAAGAAAATCAATCGAGCAAAGAACAAACAGCAGCATTTAGTGCACAGGATCCCACTGCCATTTAATCAATTTGAAAACTGCAATTTGAAAATTACCAAAAGTCCAAATATGTCAACAGTCAAATATAGAAAAATTGACGTGGGTGAGGTTGGATGCTATCTCACTGTCCCCGCAGCCTAATACAAACTCATAGTCAGAGACATACTTACAGATGCATTATCACAGTCAGATACATACAGTCAGATGCAAACTCCCAATCGAATACATACTCATAATTAGATACATATGGTCAGATGTACATTCACAGTCAGATACATATTCTCAGATGTATACCCTCTGTCAGATACAAATTCACTGTCAGCTTCATACTGACTGACAGTCAGATGCATACACAGTCAAATACATAGTCATTTGTGTACTTAGTTAGATACAACTCTCAGTCAGATACAAACCCGTAGTTAGATACATTCTGTTAGATTCACATTCACAGTGCAAGGCATCACCCTGACTTAGATGCATACTCAGAGTTGGATAGAACCTCACACTCAGATACATAGTCAGACACAGTCATAGTCAGATACATACTCGTAGTCAAATACACATTCATAGTCAGATACTTACTCAGCTGCTTATACATGGTTGGATACATATGTAAAGATATTCATTCCACAGAAGGAATATATATATATATATATATATATATATATATATATATATATATATATATATATATATATATATATATATATATATATATATATAAATAAATAAATGTGTGTGTGTGTGTGTGTGTATGTGTATATATATATATAGTCTATAAAGGCTATACAGAGAGTTGAAAATCATGGTTATATAGGATCTTACTTACATGGTATGCATGAGTTTAAAAAAAGATCATTTGTTGAAGTTCCAGACACTATCAAAGATGATTATGGCTTATGCTATTAGGTAATGCTGATAATACAGAGAGAGATGTTTGGATGGCAAGAAAGAAAAGGAAGTTTCTCCGACAAAGGAGGTGTTTCATGAATTTCTCAAGGCCGTTATGGTTACCTCTTTTATACAATGTGTACAGAGATAAGCAGTGTGAAAGGGTCTGCAGAGATGCCGGAACGTGCAAATTGAGCAGGAAACTGCTGGCTCAGACTGTGGGCTGAAGGGTGTGTTTCTGTGCTGTGATGTTCATTCAGTAATCCTATTCTGATGCATATATACTTCACGTGCCTTTTCACACAAATCGCATCCATAAACACACACTCGCACACATCTACCATTTAATCTCAAGCATTTGCACACATGTACAAACACAAACATGTGCATATGCAAAATCACACACACAAACTTCATTACATATCATACAAAAATCTGTATGCACACATTTTTGCACAATCCAACAAAAGTACACATGTAATTATATGTACATTCACGTGTAGTTCCACACACACTTTTATTCGCACTTGTGCATTGTCACCCAACTACAAATTAACATGAACCCACACACGCTATCTCAAGTATGTGCATACCTACATGGACAACTATGTATACACACTTTCACATAATGTCTCTCTCTCACACACACACGCACACGCACACACACACACACACACACACACACACACACACACACACCGATTCTTATACCCTCAGTCACACACATGCACAATCTCATACATCCTCACAATCTCTCACACTCAGACTGTCTCCACTCATTCACAGAATCATGCACATTGATATAATGGGTCAGATCGTCCTAGTCCCAATTTGCTGCCCAGATCACTGCCTGTGGTCCCCACACCTATACCCCACCTGGACCACACTTACATCATCCATATGTGGCGTCCTGAATGATGCTTCCCAGCATCTTGGGAGGTAGAGCAGACTACAAGAGGGGAGTGGACCTCAGACACTGTACCCGAGGTCCAACCGCCAGAAAGCTCTGACAGCCTTTATCAACTCACCAGCTGTCAGAGACTTTTTGTGCTTTTAAATCAGAAGCATTTAAAAACAATTGAAATGGATTCTGAGGTTACTTAGTTTGAGGTTAGGTTCTTCCTACATGTGGCTGAAGCAACATTTAAAAATAAAGTTTGAGCCACTTTTCGAATATAAAATTTATCTCACAAATTTTTACATTGAAAATTTATGAAGGGTAAGATGTGGTCCATTGTTAGATCTCGGTTACTACATTGACAGGCAGAAGAAGGTTGATCTACCACTCATGTATTAAGTGGCCTCATCATCCACATCCCATTCAGACACTGTTTAGAACCATCCAGTATGACTGGTGAAACCCAGGGTGCTTTGTGATTAGGCCTTGTGATTGATGGTTGTTTTGTTCCAGGTTTTATTCCATTCGTCTTCACTGTTGAACTTGTTGAGGCAAAGGGGGCAGACCCAGAAGGGGTTCTTTGAAACCTCCTGGGGATTTGGGGTATTAGAGAGGTCTGGATGGATTGGTAGGCACGGGATGCTGACAGTTCACACAACCTCTATGTACGTCACAGCCTCATGACATGCCAAGAGAGATGATATTCCTCAGCACTGGAAGCCATTTAGGTGAAGTCAACTGTAAGGTGTGAGTGACCGTCCACATGGCTGGGTTCCTCTTGTGTCAATAGGTTTTACATGGCAGATCTCCAAACTGGAATGCAGTACTCAGCAGTAACAGATGCCCCTGCCTCAGAATGCCTGGCAATGCCTGCAGCTTTGTGGACCATGTTAGCCCATATTTTGTTCCTGCTGCAGCCTTCTTCAGTTGATCATGGAAGGTTGGTGACCCGTGAAAGGTTGCTGCATTGTAAATTGGTGCTGGGTTGTGATGGACTCTCTCTCCACAGAAGATAAGGTCAAGTCTTCTGGTTGTCAAGTGGTTTGCGAGGAGAACGCAGTGACTGTGGCTTTTGGTCACAGCCTCCACTCTGCAGCTAGGTCCCTGAAGATTTTTGCCCTTTTTTGTAAGTAAAGCATCATCAATGAAAGCAAATTTCCTAAACACTGTGGCAGTCAGGTTTCTTATTTAGAAGTTGAAGAGAGTTGGAACAACTCAGCCCAATCTCCAACACCCAGATGTAAACAACGTAAATGAAAAACACAATGATGCTGGAGGAACTCAGCAGGGCTGGCAATATCCATGGAGAAAAGCATGTGGTCAACGTTTTGGGTCAGGACCCTTCTTCAGGACTGAACGTTGGCTACCTGCTTTTCTCCATGGATGCTGCCTGCCCTGCTGAGTTCCTCCAGCATCATCGTGTTTTTCATCTAGATTCCAGCATCTGCAGTCCTTTGTTTCTCCTATAAACAACCTATCAGTTTGTTTAAAAAAAAAGCCTTTCAGACACACTTATGATCCAGAGGCAGGTGCTTGGTACAGTTTTGAAGTGTTAGGACTGCAAACAATGCTTGACTGCTTCAGGAAGACCTTGATGTGTTGTGAGTCTGAGCTCATGGCTGGCAATTAATGTTTCATTTAAACAGGTGCAGTGTTATTCAAGTGGACAAGGTGAATGCTAACACTTGTACATTTGTCAGGGAAAAGTATTAAAGAAGGTGGGGAATGAAAGATCTGGGTGTACTAGTGTATCATTTAAGATTCAGGACTGATTGCTGCAGAGCGGCTAATTTGTTGGATGCATTCATAAAACAACGGATTATAAAGCACATTATGGTATTTGCCCTTCTGCACAAGCTTAGTCAGGTCTCACTTGCTGAACAGTTTTGGTCTCCTTACATATGAGTGTCCTGCAGGCTTCATACAAGGAGCAAAGGAGGACCACTTAAACTATTTCCCAGTAAAAGGCATCCAGATTATCACGATCAAAAGCTCAGATCATACACTTTAGAGACAGAGAGAGAGGGAAGCAGAGAGGCAGGGAGTTAGAGAAGCATAGAGGTGATCTGGTTGAGCTTTGGAGGAACTATACGGTGATTCTGTTGACAGTTTGGTAGTTTAGGGAGGGCAAGGTTCACAATTAAGATGGAGTAAGGCCAGGTCTAGATTATATGTGAGGAGGTTCCTGTGAGAGGTGGACCTCTGGATCAGGCTGCTGGCTAACACAGTGAGTGCTGTTTCATTGAATTCATTCAAACAAGACTGGGATATATTCCTAGTCAGGATGAGCATCTTCTGCTACAAAAGTTAGTTACAGAGGGAAATTCGGTTGTCTGGATTAGTTTCAATTGCATTGATGGGGAAAGGAGTTTCCCAGATCTCTCCCCTAAATTAACCTGGGTTTTATCTGCTTTCTTGCACCTCTCAGAAGATCCACATGGCTTTGCCTTTCCTCCCTTATTTATTCTCAGGATGTGACCATTTATTGCCTTTGCTCTTAAGAAGATGGCAATGAGCCCCCTTTTTTGAATTACTGTTCACGTGCTGGTGATCCTCTCGCAGTGTTTTTGGATAAAGAGATCCAGGATTTTGATCAAATAACAAATTGCAGGAGGAACTCAGCAGGGTCTTGACCTGAAACGTCGACCATCCCTTTGCCTCTACAGATGCTGCCTGCCCGCTGAGTTCCTCCAGCGGTTTGTTTTTTGCTCCATATTCCAGCATCTGCAGTCTCTTGTGTCTCCAGGATTTTGATCTTGTGACAATAAATGATTGGTACTTCATATCCAAGTCAGAACGGTGTGTGACCTAGGGGGAATTTGGAGTTGTCGCTTGCTTATTCCGTTGACATTCCAATGTAGCTGCTGCCTTTGTCTTTGTAAGTAGTAGAATTAATGGGTTTAGGAGATGCTATTCAAGAAACCTTGGTGAATTGCGTCTTGTAGATGCTGCAAAATGTGTCCATTTTGTGCTGGTGGTGGAGGAAGCAAATGCTTATGGTGACACATGGGGTTCCAATCAAGAAGGCTGCTTTTCCTTGGATGGAGGTGAGATTCTTGAGTGTTGTTGGAGTTACACCTACCTAGGCAAGTGAGAGGTTTTCAACAGACAGCAGGTAGAAAGAATTCGGGGAGAAAGCAGCTGAGTTACACACAACAGAACATCCAGCTTCTGATCACTTGTAGACACAGTGTTTCATGACTCGCCCTTTTCAGCTTCTTGTTTGTGATGGGCTCAGGGTGGAGCATTGGAGACAGCTGAAGATTCTGCAAAAGGAACCTGGGTTTGACATAACTGGGCTCCAACAGTGACAATCTGTTCCCTTTGTGCAAACGCAGAAGACAAAACATTAAAGGTCCGAAAAGGATAGGTGGTTCCTTTGGGCAGGGGACTTTAGTATCTTTTAACAAGAGGAGCTTGGTAGCATCATTACTGACTAAGTTGGCCAAACCAGGAAGGATAGAGCTGCCAAGTTGGACCAGTACCAAGTGCTGAGAGAACAACCTGCATGACATGTCCTCATCAATCTACCTATTACGATGCATTGGCCAAGTCAGTATTGTTGGAAGTGATGCCACTTGGGCCTTGTTGTGTCCATTTTAATGCAAGCAATGGTTTACAGTGACACCTTGGGAAACATGGACCACTTCCCATATCTCAGGAGCTCTCTCAGTGAAGGAAGGCATCGACAGTGAAAATCACCATCCTCTTCCGTGCACTGGCACAGTCCCGGGCTGAATGAGGAAAAGTGTGTTTGAAGATCAATACTTCAAACCCAGCAGCAAACTCGTAGTCTACCAAGCAACAGAGATCTCTGCCCACCTTTTTGCTGCTGAGACCTGGACTACCCTACAGTAGGGACTTCAGGGCACGGGAGAGTTATCACCAATATTCTCTCTCGATTTCCACAGGGCGGTTGAGTGAACCAACATCTATGTCCTCTCCCAGGCCAACCTTCCCTAATTTCTCTCTATTGTCAGTTCCATTGGGCAGGCCGTGTCATTCACGTGCCTGACACCACCCTGCTAAAACACTCTAGCCTGAGCTCTGTAATAAGATAGATTGCTAAATGGACACAGGAAAAGATTCAAGGATGTTCTCAAAACATCCTTAAAGAGGTGTGACATCGCCATCTGAGGAATCCCTGATCGCTGACCGCTCAAAGTAGAGAAGAAGCATTTGAGATGAAATTGAGAACCATATGACCATATGCTGAGAGTACACATAAACCCTGTGTAAACAGCAGAAGGAGTGCTCCATCTTACCACCCCCCCCCCCCCCCCCCCCCCACTTATGGAAGAGCTCGCAGTTCCTGCATTGGCTTTATCAGTCATCTCTGAAGCCACAGAGTTGAAATGGAAGTGAGTCCATCCAGCAATTTTTTTTTAATCAAAATTCTGAATCTCTTTATCCAAAGCACTGTGAGAGTATCATTAGCACGTAACAGTAATTCAAAAAGGAGATTCATTGCCACCTTAAGAGCAAGGGCAATAAATGGTCACATTCTGTGAACAAATAAATGAGGAAAGACAAAGCCATGTGATCTTCTGAGAGGGGCAAGAAAGCAGAAAAAAATCCAGGCCAATTTAGAGGAGGGTTCTGGGAATCTCCTTTCCCCAAGGGATTGCCTATGAAGGAGTAAATAATGGTTTAATGAGAAATGTTGGATAAATTAGTAATGAAAGAATTATTGGGAAATTCTGGATTAACCTAAGTGTTGCAGAAATAATTGCCACAAAATTGCTCAGTTGGCCTGTTTGATTTTCTCTTTCATAAAGCACTAATTTACGATAGGGGCTGTAGTTCAGGAGAAAGACATAACCCTGATGATTCTCACTCAAAATAGCTATTTCTGCTTCTACTTGAATGGACATACATTCTTTTCTGTCTGACATCATGCAGTTTCACCTACAGGAAATTGAAAGTAGGGGCCCTGTTGAAATTTGCCAGGTTGGTAAAATATGTTACCTAGTACCTAATGGTTAATTTGAGATTACTTAATTTGAATGGAATTAACCTGAAGAAGGAATGTCTTCTGTGCTTTGTTTAATTTGCTTAATTCCAACTGTAGAACAATTCAATATTTCTGTTTTATGTACTTATAAATCATGGTTGGTTCTGCCTGGAGTATGGCTGTTTTTAAGCATAGCACAGCCATGAATAGATAGTGAATCATGCTTTGTATGGATACTTGAATTTTCAATGCCATTTGCTTCAATTTAAGAATCAGAATCAGGTTTATCATCACTGAAATTTGTATGAAGTGAAATTTGTTATTCTGCAGCAGTACAGTGCAAAGACATAGCAATTAGTATCAATTACAAAATAAATAAATAGTGCAACAAAAAAAGGAATAACGGGGTAGTGTTCATGGGTTCAGAAGCTTGTTCTATTGATTGGCAGTACGTAGCACCTACAGTGTGGGAGGAGATCTGGGGGGGTGGGGGAAGCAGGTTTGAAAATTAAAAGCTAGATTTCAAAATATTGTTGCATCTAATTCAATTGGGATAAATAACTTAATGTGGATAAGGGGCTGTTCAGAAGCTGACAAGATAGCCTGCTGGTTATCAATGTCAAAGCCCACTTATGGAGAATCACTACATGATCAAGGTACCCTGGGTTCCCTCTGCCATATTGTCTCTGGGCATCTATAAAAGAGGAAAGGTGAGGGGTCCGTTTCAAAAGTGATTGGTGAGTCTTCAGTCATGACTGCAAGAGCCTTTATGAATTTTGCCATCCTCGAGATGTAAAAGCATCGGTGGGTGTCAAAGTTGTGGAGTTAACCACATTCATCACCTGGACAAATAACCCTCTTGATTCCCATCCATCAACTTAAATTTTCAGTCCTTCCACCAGTAATGTAGAACTTCCCAAACCCACAACCTCTGCCACCTACAAGAACAAGATGTCGGGTTACTCTGGAAATCACACACCATCCTGACTTGAAAATGCATTGGCCATGTTTGCTGTATCCTAATACTTGAGAGTCCATTGCCAGGACTGCAGCGGCTCAAGGGTAACTAGGGATGGGCATAAATGCCAGCCTTACTGGCAATGCCCACAACTCACGAATGAATGAAAAGGGTCGCCACAGTGTCGTAAGCAACAGGAGCCAATCGCGGATTTCAACCTTTGCCAAAAGGTTAAAGAAAATTGCTTCTGCAGAGCAAACATTAGGGAGCCAACAACAGCATTAACTTCAGTCAGAACTTAACTAAATATGAAGGGCTGGGTTTAATTAAGTCAGGAACTGCAATGCAGAAGAGACTCCATTTCCCTTTTTGCAGACTTGCTCACATACTAACGTGCCCATGTTCAGCTGTAATTTTATTCACAGCCCCTCCGGGTCCACACTCAACATCATTGGTTCTTTAACGCGCAATAATTTTTATCCCCCAGCAACAAGCACTGAACCTCTGTGATATCGCATGTGTGATCTCTCCCCACTCCACTGGTCCATTAGGCTCATTGGTTCCAGGAGAGTTCAAATTGTTATCAGCCTCAACAGGCTGTGCTAAGAAAAATTATAATTAAAGCACTCAACAAATTGAATCCAAAACAATATCTTTATCAGTAAACAGCAGCTTTTTATAAGGCAGTCAATTGTTATGGAAATGTGATTATTCTTCTACCAACTTTTTCAAACACTGACGAAAGAAAGCAGAAACGAAAGGGAGTGAGAAAGAGATGGAGGTGTTGAAAATGGGAGTCAGAAATGGAGAGAGGAGGATGGAGCCATTGTGACAGAGTGAGAAACATGGCTGGGAGCAGAGTGGTGGGGAAATTTGGGGTAAGGGTAAAAGATGGAGAAAGTGAGAGAGAGTTGGATGTATAAAGAGATGGAGATGGGCAAAGAATTAGAAATGGAGAAATGGAGGCACAGTGGGTATCCAGTGTTTTTCAATTGATACTAAGCCGCTGCTCCTTTTTAATCTTTAGAAAATAACTCTTCACGTTCAAGGGATAAAATTGATTTGCCCTGCTGAAACTCTGCCCTCTTCATGACTCCACCCAATTTTTTTACTCTGCCCTCTGTGCAACACAGCCCAAATGGAGACTCTCCCCTCTTTAAGACTCTCTGATGTTGTAGAGGGGCACTTATGTAAATAGTGTGTTCATCTCAAGCAGATACTTCTTTTTAATATTAACGCAGAGATGGGTGGTACATGGTCCCAAATCCTACACTTGAACCATTAAACATCTCTCTGCAGAGACATGAGTGACCCTAGCAGAAGCCGGATTGGATAAGCACCTTCCCATTGTGGTGGAAAACCTTCAGTAGGATTTTTGATCTGGGACCAGATCTAAAGTTACAGATTTCATGACTCTGTTGCCTTTGTCAGGGTGGGGGGAGCAGGGGTCTAACTAAACGAACTAGTTTCCTTAAGACTAAAAGGCGTGATGGCTAATCACTTACTCCCAGAGTAAGGTAACGAGCATCACAATCAAAGGCAGAATACTGAATGGCAGGACAAGAGCCGAATGGTATCCCGTGGACACCATGATACTTCCTCTGTTCTGTTCTAGCCTCCAGCAGTTAACAATGATCACTCAGGAAGCCACAGACTTTCTCACTGATATCTCTTGTCCAGCAGACCATTATCCACCTGCTCCTTTCTCCACAGGAAGTGAAATGATTAACTCCCATGTTTCACCGTGGTTAGAATAGCTTGATCTGTTAGGTCAAAGAGGACAGCCAGGCTGAGAAACACTCAACCAAACCCGAAGCTGACAAACAGCAACCACTGCCTGTAGTTGCATTGCCAACCAACAACAACAACCGGCCTTTGGAGAAAAGAAAAATACTGCAGATGCTGTGGATCCTAAACAGAAAGTGTTGGAAATACTCAGCAGGGCAGGCAGCATCTGTGATGAGAAAAACAAAAGGGCAGATCTTTTAGGATAGAGTGAATTTGAGTGAAAGTCCAGGATCCACGATTCCAAAGCTTAAGCTGAAGCCTAGCCTCCCTCTTTAGTTTACTGCCAGCCCTGGGGTCTAATGGGTATGGTTCCGTTGTATGCAAGGTTTTTACCAGATATAACAATAATATTTGCACCAGTGGATCATCTGTTAAAAAAGAATGAATGATGGAGATGGAATACAACTTATGTAAGCATACTGATACATTATAACACAACATTAAAGTACCATGTGATGCCTCAAACTATGCAGTGGCCACTGTAGCCATTGCAAGTTGCAGTTGTGTCTCGCACTTAAAGTGAATGAAATTATGCTCAGACAGAATAAGAAGCATTTCTTGGAATGGAGAAATTTCACCTATTTCTGCTAAACACTTTTAGTCTAGTCATAGATCACAAATGCCTATTAGCCATTCATGGTCCAGAGCCCACTGTTTCTAACCATGGCAGTTTCTAGAATGCAGAGATGAGTGATTCCATTATCCCAGTGCAATTACACAAATGAGTATCAGTCTTCCAAGCAAAATGTTTTATCCGGGTACCACACAAAGGTTCTGAGTATGCAGCAAGAACACAATCATTATCTTCTAGTCACAGCTACTGAAATCTCAGAAAACAAAGTTCTGAATGCACTCTGAAGGATCAATAAAGGTAAATGACCAAATGTGGAGATGCAACAATTTTATCAGAGACAAGAACCATATGTTGCCATGTTTTCTTGTTCCCTTGCCTTTGCAATCAATGGCTTCAACTTTGTCCTTGACACGTTATAAATCATTGGTGTCTAGTAAGCAACAGACAACATGTTGGACAAAGGTGCATTTACTTTGTTTGAGTTCCATGTACATTGATATAACTGTTTGAGACCCTCTTCCAAAGTACACAGGTTTTCTTCCTCAGCCATAGTAACTTTGAGGAGCTGATTGTGGTTACACAACTATGGTCTGAGCCTTGCACGATCTTATCCTTGATCAACTGGAAAATTGTTTTAGTGACAAATTAACTCCATGTGACTATTTTATTATAAGAATGCAGATCTTGTGCATATTTATACTGAGGTAATAGTGACTCTCTTGGTCTACATTTAATTGAGCCTAGACATATAACATATCTAACATGAAGAACTCAGCTCTCTCTAATTCTGATAAATGAACATAGGGCCTTAGTAATGCATATTGGTCACCATCAAACTTTTGGTTAAGGATCATTTCATAGTCGTTGCACAGTCAAAGTTGAGTTTATTGTCACATGCACAAGTACATGTATGTACAAGTGCAATGAAAAATTTGCTTGCAGCAGCATCACAGGCACATAGCATCAAATACACATTCACAAGAAAAACAAACTAAACATAAATTATAACCAATTTTTGCAAGAATTGAGGTTTCTCATTCACTCAGAACCCATTCTTCTCTAGTTTGTCTAGTACTTTGAATTTTCGTGAATATGCACAGGTCAAAGTTTACCTTTATCTATCTTATCTTTCATTTAAAATGACACAAAAAGAGGTCGTTCAGCCCATCAGGTCCATGTGGGTCCCCAGGGGAGTAATCCCACAGGTCGAATATCCCTCTCCTTATTTCCCTGTACCCCTGCAAATTATTCTCTCTCTCATACATTCCCATCAACTCCCCTTTGGTTCCGTTTTTGCCATTAACCTCTACTAAAGTAATCTGATTGTGGGAGCCCTGTAAGGTTAAAAGTAGCCTGTTAACCTGCTGTCAGGAACTAGTTCATCACTCAGAGGAACCCTGCCACCAAAAGGCCACGGGGCTAGGGTGATGTTGAGTGGGGTTGGGAATAGGAGATGAGATAGATGGCAGGTTAATTGAAATTTTCAAGACTGAAGGCTTTAGTACTTTGTTAGGTAGGAATATTAAGGCTTATTGAAGCGAGGTGAGCACATGATGTAAAAATACAGGTCCACTGTGATCTAATTGAATGGAGGGAGACATTCAGGAGACTGAATGGCCCCCTCCTGTTCCATGTTGGAGGTCACCTGTAGCTAATGTCGATCCTGACAATGAGTCACACACAGAGCCCTGGAGATAAGGCTGTGTGATAGATGGGCACTTTGACACAATCCATTACTTTGTTTGCGAGTTACTCAGATCCCAGCAGATCTTCACTAACTAGCTCCTGTATCAGAAATGTGAGCGGACAGTATTCCTATTGACACTCAGCATGCCTGTGAGATAAATCATGCAGGTTTTCATAAAAATCCCAAATTGCTGCACTTTGAAAGATGAAACATGGCCTTATGGAGTCCCTCATACTATTATCTAATGGAAATGTGTTTCCATTCAGCTAAACACTCATCTGTAGGGCTGCAGCTATCACTCAGCCTATTATCCAATCCATAATACTCATCATCAATATAAAAATAATCTTAAATCAGATTGATGAGACTCCCTGCCCACTGGCGCCTCCAGAAAGTAGTTTAATTTTTTAACATAGTAATTTTCCTTGGTTTTCCTCCTAACTTTCCACTTTGTCCCCCGATGCTGCTGACTTTCCTCTGTACTATTCCCCGGTTGGTCACCAATCTCCAGGATCTTGCCCTATTCACTCCCATTCCTTGTGCTCACTCGGTGTTAACAGACCTTTTGATCAAAATGACTTTTTGACACTTTTGTTAACCCATTTATTTTGTAAGGGTTAGAGTGACTGGATTTAAAACATAACAGTCAGTAACTATAAACTTTGAATGCTCTTTGACTACAAAAGCCATCATGCTGTAATTTTTTTCCCATTTTTCCTTATGACATAGAAGGAGGCCATTTGGCCCATCGGGTCTATGCCGGTGCACAGAGCAATCACTTAATCGCTTTCCCCCACTAATTTTTCCTTGTACCTCCCACCCCCCCCCCCCCCCCCCCCACAATCCCATCAACTCCCTCAAATTCTACCATTCACCTACACTAGCGATTTTTGTTTTAAGCAGTAACCAACCCGCATGCCTTTGGGATGTGGGAAGAAACCCACAGGGTCATAGTCTACACAAACAGCACTGGAGGTCAGGATTGAACCAGGTGTGAGGCAGCGGCTCTACGAGCCACACAACTGTGTTACCCATCGTTACAAACAAGCACGCAATATGAAGCAACCTCACAGGTGCAATTTCTGCATGGTAATCAAGGGCAGGATCCCTGGATGAATTTTCTACTCCTGTAGTCCAGAAGCACTGAGGTTAATTCACTGAGACGATCGATTGTCTGTGCTGAGCTGCAGTATTCCACATTTTGTTGGGCTGGAGTGGCACAGCGAGTGGGTAGGAGTGTTGACAGAGTCTAAAGCCTCTACTGTCACCTTACTTGAGTGAAGTGCTTCTCACCCCTACTGCTGTCTGAGATCTGCACAAATCTTGCTCCTCCTGCACTGGTCTCTTGATCCTCCTTGAATTAAAGGACTCCACTATTGATGGGCAAGCCTCAGCTGTTAGGGCCCCATTGCCTGAAACTGTCTCACTAAACTTTTCCCCTCTACCTCTTGCCTCCTTTAAGATGGCCCTTAAACCCTGTCCCTTTAGCTGAGCCTTCAGTCATCAGCTTTAGTCTGTGGCTTGGTGTCACAGCATTAAAGGTGCTGTAAAATGTAAGTTGTTGTTGTATTCTTACTGTTCGTGATCTGTAATCTCCAGGATTCTTTTGCTGACTGCCCTCGTAAACTTCCAGTTTATCCAAAGCTCTGCTGCCCTTCTCCTGATTTGGGACTCTCCTATTCACCCAGCCATACCTGCATTACTGTCTCATGTTGACCATCAGTCCAGCGAATTCAATCCCTCATCCTTTTATTCATGTCCAGGAATCTTAACTCAATCTATTCTCTGTAACCACCTCCAACTCTAAATCCTAAAGCCATTCCTCTTATCTGGCCTGTTTGAAACCTCCCTTCCCACTGCCTTACCACCTCCCAGGTGCCATCAAGCTCCACACAGTCAAGACCCTTACACCTCTCCAAAACCTTCCTTAATACCCAACTCTTCACCAAGCTTATGGTTCCCCCTTACACATTTCACACAGGGGCGACTCCCTTTCATTTTGCCTCTGTGCAACACCCTAGGACATTCCTTCACCAATGACGTGTGCACACACTAAAATTGTATGCAGTTCTGGTCATCACACTTTGGGAAGGATGTAATTGGAGAGGGTGCAGAGGAAACTCACCAGGATTTCACTGAATTGCAGCACTTCAGTTATAAGGAGGGTTTGGATAGGCTAGGTTTGTTTTCCCTGGAGTAAAGGAAGTTGAGAGGTGACCTGATAGAGATCTGTAAAATTATGATACAATAGATGGTTAGAATCTTTTTCCCTTGCTAGGGGTGTCAAAAACAAGAGGGCATAGGTTTATGGTGAGATGGAGGAGATTTAGGGGAAAGTTTTTCACACAGTAAGTGGTTAATATGGAATGTGATGCCAAGAAGGTGCTACAATCAGGTATGAACACCACGTGTAAGAGGCATTTAGACAAGCAAGGCATAGAAAGATATGGACCTAATGTGGGCAAATAGAATTAGTGTAGTTAGGTACAATGGTTGGTATGGAAATGGTGGGTCAAGGGACCCATTTGTCTGCTGTACAACTCTATGACTCTCTTTGATAAGGAAGTAATTAAGAACATCTGTTGCTACTGCCTTTACTGATGAGGGATGGAGGTAAAAAATTATCTTGGGGCACAGCAGCTCTTTTGGCAGCACACTGAGTTTTGAGTGAAGGGTGATTATCTTGAGGTGTGCTGAGGAAATGATGTCTTTTAGATAACATGTTCAACTGAGGTCCAGTCTGTGTCTCAGATCCCATTCCACTCTGTTGAAGAGGAGCGGGAGACTTTTCCCTAGTGCCTCAGTCATCACATCCATGTACTAATGTCATCTGGTTGTTATGTCATTGCTGTTTGTGGGAGCTTGCTATGCACAGATGGCTTCCATTCCAACAGGGATGACGTTTCAGTATTTCAATGGCTGTAAAGTGAGAACAGGAAAGTTTTTTTTCCCCGGCATTCCTGAAACTTTGGGGATTGGATGTGAATCAAAGCTCACTAACCAGACCACCCCCTCAGCCATCGCCCCCATCCCCAACTGAACCCTGTCCTCTGCAACACTATGTCATTTGCTAATTTGATCTTGGATTCTAGTCTCAACCAATTGCTCTGTGCTGATCAGCAAGGTCTCACACTGGGAAGGAACAGACATATGGAATAACTAACTGACCCCATATGGTTCGAAGGGTTTGGGAGAATACTATTGCTTTTTGTGACCTTGAAAATGTTTCCACTGTACCACAGTTTGAAGCTCACTTGGAGGAAGCATATCCTTTAAAAGGATTTTCACCAACTTTGAAGGGCTCAAAGCCAAAAGAAACATGGGAGAGAAAAAGCACACCAGGGCTGTGGTGTTTCCGCCCAGCTGTCCTCTGCAACCTGAGCCCAGAGGAGCTGGAATTCTGTCCACTGAATGTAGAACTGTCTCCACACAGCAGAACTAATGAGCCAGCTGTTTGGAAGCTCTCTGCACTGTTAATATCCTGATTCAGACTGTCAGTTTAAATCCAGCATGCTTTTGGCAATTTTCAATGTCTGTGGGCTCTGACTATAGGTAGAACCTTCCAGAAAACAGGTCATTTTTGTAATAGGTTCTTCTCTTTTAGATTTATTTAATATTTTAGAAAAAAATTAACATTTAAGAAAATGCTGAATGATCCACTATTTCCAGATGTGCGCTCTATGATTTCTCAAGGTTGCATTTATGTGGCATCTTCAATTAAGTAACATTTCCCAGATCCCTCTCCCTCTCCCCCCCCCCCCCCCCCCCAGTTCTATCTGAGGTAGTTGATAGGGTCAATGTGGGACCCATATTCTGCCACGGGTGGGCAAGTGCTGCTTGACAATTTGGGGGGGTGGGGGGGTGCGGTGGTGGGGGTGAATACTTTAACTGATGATGTGCTTCTTCTAATTTTTACACTGGGCTTCTCCCAGCAAATAAACTTGAGGTTCTCAATGGCATTCCCGACAGCTCATTCTCCAATGTGAACAGCCATGCGTCAGGGCAACCTGTTGTTCAGTGGGGATTACATTTTGTCAAGGAGGCATTGAGACATCCTTGAATCTTTTGTTCTGTTGGTCTAGTAATCTCTTGCCGTGTTGAAGCTTGGAATAGAGTGCCTGTTTCAGGAGTTTGGAGCAACAGAGCTTCCCCAGCTGAACCTAAGTAGGGCCTTAATGTTGGGAATGTTGTCCTGGGAGAGGACAAGCTGGACATTGGTTCACCCATCCTGCCTATGAATTTGGAGAGTTTTGCATTGACAGCATTGGTGATATCCCGCCGATGGTTTGAGGTGCCTAGTGTTTGTAGTCCTTGATTGGGTGGGGATCACTGCTGCCCATTTGACCATGTGTTTGTACCAGGCTTTAGATCTCAACCTTCAAACACACTTTTCCTCAGACACAAAATGGACTGAAGGTTGATGATATATTTCCTCATCAATGTTCACCTTCATTGAACTGTGGCTCCCAAGATACGGGAACATGTTCACTTTTTCCAGAGTTTAGTCATGAACCTTTGTTGTCGGGGTCAGGTCGGTGTTGTTCAGCAGGGGCAGGTTGGTGGAAGATTGTTGTTTTATTGATGTTGAGTCTTTCATCTTCTTCAGTGAACAAGTCAATGATGGCTTAGAGCTTTGTGTCTAAACCATACACAAACACAAGTGTCAGCTGCATACTTCAGTTCGATGTTTGAAGTAGGGGTGACGTTGGTTCTGGAGTGAAGTTGACACAGGTTGAACAGCTTCATTTCTGTCCTGTAGATTAACCCCACTCCAGCAGGAAGCTCACTGGAGGTGAGTGCGCCTTGTAACAGGAACAATTGAGAAAATTGTTGAAACAATGATACAGCCCTACTTGACACCAGTCTGCACAGAGATTCAATCTAGGGACACAAGAGACTGCTGGAATCTGGAGTAAAACACAAGCGGGTGGAAGAACTCAGTGGGTCAAGACCCTGCATCAGAACTGAGAGTGCAGAGGGAAGATGGTCATTGTGTAGAAGTGAGAGGGAGGGGTGAGACAGAGGTTGATAGGTAATAGCTAGAACTAGAGACGAGGTGGAGGAGGGGGCTATAATGGACAGATGGAACCCAAGTGGTGCAGAAGGGGGGTGGGGGGTGCAGGGGAATGTTGAGACAGACTGGTAGGTGATAAATGGAATCAGATAAGGGAGGGATGATGGGCAGATAGAATGAGAAAACAGAGGGGGAGAGGGTAGGAAAGGTGAACTTCTCTGTCCTCGGCCTTCTTCACTGCCACAGTGAGGCCGAGTGCAAACAACACTTCATATTCCACTTGAGTAGCCCATAGCCCAAAGGAATTGAATTTTCCAGTTTCAGGTAACCCACCTGCCCTGTGTTCTTCTGCCACTCTCACCAGTCCACCAGGTTCTCTCTTCCTTTGTTCACCTTTTCCATCCCTTCCCATTACCTCGACTCATTACCCTCCCCCACCTGGTTCCACCTGCCCATCACTTATCTACCAGGGTTTCTTCTCCCTTGCTTCACTGGTTCATCTTTCCTATCTTCTCCTCCTCCCCCATTTGGTTCCACCTGCCCATCATCCCTCCCTTATCTGGTTCCACCTATCACCTTCCAGCCTCTGTCTCCACCCTCCCCCACCTGAATTCATAACTCGCCCCGGCCCCCCCCCAATCTATCAGCTCTACCTCTGTCTCAACACTCCCCCTTCCTCTCCCCCACCTGCCCATCCTTACCCACTCCCCCAATCTGGTTCCACTTATCACCTACCAGTCCCTGTCTCACCCCTCTCTCTCACTTCTATATACTGTCCATCTTAGCTCTACACATTCAGTCCTGATGCAGGGTTTTGACCTAAAACGGCGACCATCCCTTTGCCTCAACAGATACTGCTTGACCCAGCAGTTTGCTTTTTGCTCAGAGATTTGATCTCGTGGACCTGTTGGTTAAGATCACAGCTTGCATCCCACCATGAGGAAGGCACAAGATCAAGATCAATTCCTGTGAACAGCCAAATTTGAGATGGATGTTCATAGCCCCTGTCAGCTGTCAGTCGAAAGCTTTAATGAGGTTAAAAAAGGCCGCGTGTAGCGGTTGACACTGCTCCGTGCATTTCATATAAAGTTGACGCACAGTGAAGGTCATGTCCGTTGGACCTCCTGGTAAACAAATCTGTGCCGTGATTGGTGGATAGATCTTCAGCCACAGGGAGGAGGCAGTTGAGGAGGACCATGGTGATGACTTTCCCTGTGGAAAACCCCTCTGTAGTTACCATAATCAGATTTGTCTCCCTTCTTGAAGAAGGTTGTTGAACTGATCACCGAGCATGCTATTATCTCTATCAGCCTCACCCCTAAACCACAGGGAGCACCTACCACATCTGGACTGCCCTGAAGACTTGGTACAAATCTCCACTATTTCTTCCCTTGGCTCTTTTAAGACCCTAGGATGCATTTTACCCAGGTCTGGCAATTTAGTCACTTCTAAAGATCCATTAATATGTCCTCCCACTCTCTGTTTATCATTTCTCAGGTTGTTATGAAGTTATTTTAAAAATCACCATCCTTTTTTGCTGCTTTTGATTTAGTTGCAGCCTTCTCTGGGAGAGCGAGCTTTAATTCCTCGAGACCCAGGGCCATCCTAGTGGGTTGGCTACCCTGCCGTAAACTATTAATAGCTCCTGCCATTGCGTCACTTTCTAATCGTCTCCTTCCAACACCGAGCCTGCAGGATACTGTGCTGTTACCTCACTCTCCTGCTGCCTTTGCACTTGAGTAAGAAATTTCCAGGTTTTCAGTTATTATACAGCAGTGACAGATGAGCCTGGAGTTTGGGGGTGGAGGTGACAGTATCAGCACTGCCTGCTCCTTGGACTCTGCATTGCATGAAGCAAGCGTGTTATCAACATGTCATGGTGCTGTATGCCTGCCCACTGGGTGGGAGAGAGTCTCAGTATGAACAGCACGATCCTCATTGTCTGGTGGTTGTGTGGGCATGATACGGCTAAACAGTGGGAAACAATTAGTGAAAGTGTGAGCTCAGGTGAAGGGATTTAGTTGAAGATATAGAAACCCTGCCTGAATGAAGTTTAATTTCTCAGCTTTGGTCTTGCTAGCTGTGATTTCCAAAATCCTTCCTTTGTAATGGAAGTGTTTATAAGCCTATCGTTTCAGGCCTGACTGTATTAAAGGACTGATTTATACTCATTAAATCAGAAATCACATAATCTGGTATATTAAATCCCACTCCTTCATATCAGTGATGAATATATTAAATTTTTACCACAGCTTGCATTGCAGATAAATGGTTTACTAATATAAATGGATCCTCAGTGGTGAAGAGAAGGGAAACAGCTCCCGACAGGGCTGTGAAGGTCATGTTAGCCCAGACCAGACTTGTGCACGTCCTGTGTTAGGTTCAGAGTGGCTGGGGAACAGTACTGTGGAACAGCAACACACTCTGGTTGGGAAATGATGTCAAAATCTTGCTGACGACTGGTGCAAACCTCTCCTGACTGGGTGGTGGTGCCTCTTGAATGAGGATTGGTACCTGTCTCCACTGGTTAAAGAATGGTGCTACTCTCTGGTTAACGAATGACCCTACTCATGCCTTTGCTCTCCTGATTGGATAACGGCACCATTCCATTCCATTCCTGGTTGGATGCTAGTGCAGTCCTCTTTTTGGAGCATAATGTCACTGTCCTATTGGAGAATAGTGCCACTCTGTGGCTGGAGAATGGTGTTACTTTCTGGTTGGGCATTGGCGCATAAGAAACAACAGAACATAAAAAACAGAAGCAGGTGTTGCCCATTTGGCCCCTTGTGTCTGCTCTACCACTCAGTAATATCATGGCTTATCTTTTCCCTCAGCACCACCTTTTGGCATTCATGCCATAACTCTTGATTCCCTTAATATCTAAAAATCAACCCGTTTCTTTCTTGGATATACTCAGCAACTGAAACTCCAGAGCCCCATTGGCAGAAAATTCCAAAGATTCACCACCCTTTGCAATGAAGACCTTTCTTCTCATCTCAGTCCTAAATGGACAACTCCTTATTTTGAGATTGTGACCCCTAGCATGGGACATTCCAGCCAAGGAAATCATCATCCTTGCAAGTACTCTGTCAAGTCCGATTTAGAATTTTGTACATTTCAAATATGATCACCTCTCATTCTTCTCAACTGAAGAGAATTAGGCCCAGTCTGCTTAAACTCTCCTCCCAAGACAAGTCCACCATCACAGAAATCAATCTGGTGGACCTCTGCTGCACTCCATTTATTGCAAATATATCCATCCTTAGATGGGGACCCCAGACCTGAACAGGATATTCCAGATGCAGTCTCACCAGGGTCTATATAATTGGAGCAAGTTGTCTCCACAACAGCAATAAAGGCCAACATGCCATTTGCCTTCTTAATTGGTTGGTATACCTGTTTGTTAACTTTCAGTGATATATACAAGGGTCCCCAGGACCCTTTGAACATGAACACCTTTCAAATTTGCATAATTTAAGAAATACTCAGTGTTTCTACTTTTTATGCTAAAGATGATGTGCTCACATTTTTCCCCTTTAAATTCCATCTGCCATTTCTTGCCCATTTGTTGAACCTACCTGTATTTCTCTGAAGCCTCTGTGCATGCATCCTTCTCACCCCTCACACTATCACCCAGCTTTGTATCATCAGCAGACCTGGACATAACTGTACTTGATCTCCTCATCCAGGTCACTGCAATAGATTGTGAACAGCTGGAAGCCCCTGCGCTTATTCCCGTAGCACCCCTTTCGAAACAACTGCCTAACAAACAATCTGCTGGAGGAACTCAGTGGGCCGAGCAGCATCTGTGGGAGAAAAGAGTTGTCAATGTTTCAGGTTGAAACCCTGCATCAGGACCAAGAATGGAGAGATAGCCTGTATAAAGAGGAGAGGTGGCGTGGTGAGATGGGGGCCGGAGGTGATTGCTGGATTGAGGAGGGGTGAAGGATGATGGGCAGTATCGAGCCAGGTAGGGGAGGGGGAGGGGTGGAGTTGGGAGACAGAGGCAGATGGATGGAGGCAGACAAAAAAGAGAGGCAGATGAGTTCCAGCATCTGCTGGAACCCATCTGCAGTCTCGTGTGTCTCCAGACACATCTTCCCAACCTGAAAGTGATCCATTTATTTCTACTCTCTGTTTTCTGTCCTCACTCCACACCAATACTGTGCACTCTAATTTTGTTCAATAACCTCATGAGCGGCACCTTATTGAAGGCCTTCTGAAAGTACAAATACATCAGAACAACTAGTTTGCCCTTATCTATTTTGCTAGTTGCAACCTCAGTGAATTCCAATAGATTTGTCAAATATGATTTCCACTTCATACGTTTTTGTTGACTCTGTCCAATCTTATTATTTTCAAAGTGTCCTTTTACCACTTCCTCAATAATGGATTCCAGTGTTTTTCCTACACTTGATGTCAAGCTTCTTTCTTCCTCCCTTCATAAACAGTGGGATTACATTTCCACCTTCTAATCTGTGGGAACCATTGAAGAATCAATGGACATTTTACATATCTACAGAAGATTTTTTCAGTCTTCTCATGTTTATTGCTAGACTACTTTTGTTGTCTCCTTTTCTTTTTCTCATCAATATCTTGGTTACCTTTGCTGAATTCTGAATTTTTTTCAAATCCCCAGACTTACTGTTGTTTTTGGGCAAAATTGTATCTTTTCCTTTGATCTAATACTATCGATAAGTTCTCTTCATAGCTATGGCCAAATCACTTTTCTCTTTTTTTTTGCCTTAAAGTGATATATACAACTTCTAAATGATGAATTAAATCTTTAATTGTTAGCTGTTGCTTGTTTACATTTACATTCGTATCTTTTGAAGTAGTTTCCTGATTTATTATAGCCAACTCATGACTCACATCTTAGTGGTTTGCTTCTTTCACATTTAAGACTCCATTTTCAAATTGAACTAAATCACTTGATATTTTTATGCATAATTCTATCATCTAATGATTTCAGTTCCCTAAAGACCCTTTAACCAACAGATTGCCAATTAACCTTTCCCATTACTAATCTAAAATAGCCTATTCTCTCATCGGTTCCTCAACAAAGTGGTCCTAAAAAAACATAACAAACACTCCATGAATTCATCCTCCTCACTCTTACTTCTGATTTGGTTTGCCCAATCTAGATGTAGATTGAAGTACCCCATGATTATTGAATTAGCCTTTTTTGCGCACACCTCTCTTTTCCTGATTCATACAATGCTATGCATTGCCACTCTATGGCAGTTTGAAAATCTATGTACAACTCCCAGAAATATTTGCTGCCTTTTCCTGTTTCTATCTCCAGTAAAACTGATTCTATGTCTTGAACTTGTCTTCTATGTCTTCCACTCTTGAGCCTTCGTCCCATACTTTAATATCCTGAGCTATAAGGAGAGGTTGAACAACTTGGGTTGTTTTCTCTGGAGCATCAGAGGCTGAGGAGAGACCTGATAGAAGTTTATAAAATTATGAGGGGCGTAGGTAGGGTAGACAGTCAGAATCTTTCTCCCAGGGGAGAAATACCAAGTACTAGAGGACATGCATTTAAGGTGAGGGGGGAAAGTTTAAAGGAAATTACACAGAGAGTGGTGGGTGCCTGGAGCGGGCTGTCAGGGGAGGTAGTGAAGCAGATACGATAGTAACATTTAAGATGTTAGATAGACACATGAATGTGCAGGAACATGAATATGATCTATTTCATCTAGATTCCAGCATCTGCAGTCCTTTGTTTCTCTGAATATGCAGGGAAATAGAGAGATATGGATCATGTACAGGCAAAAAAGATTTAGTTTAATTCAGCATCGTGTTCAGCACAGACATTGTGGGCCAAAGGGCCTGTTCCTGTGCTGTACTGTTCTATGTTTTATCCTGCTCCTCTTCCACCGTGCCCAACTCTACCAAAAATTTAAGCATTCTGGAACACTTCTAACTTTACAATGACATCACTAAAATAGCTATTTGATTGAACCCATGCATTTCCAACTGTGCCATTTATTCACCTACCTTGTTATGTGCGCTGTATTCATTCAGATAAAAAGCATTTAGTTTTGTCTTTGAGCCATTTTTCCCTGCTCTGATTCAAATTGGCAGCAGTATAAAGCAAGCCAATTTTAGGTTGAATATTGGTATCACTCAGTGGTTGGGGAACAATGCCACAGGTTGGGGAATGGTCTTACTCTCTGTTTGGGTGTCACTCCCTAGTTGGGGAATGGTGTCACTGTGTGTACAGAATGGTGCCCCTCTGTGGTTAGACATTGAGATCATTCTCTGGTTGGGGAATGGTGTTAATCTGTGTTAATCCACTTTAAGCATTGCAAAATTCCATCTGCAGCAGTTTTATTATTTTTCACAGAGCTGACTGTTTAATTTTGTGGATTATTAAATTCCATTTCTGGTAGTTTTTATCCCTGTCCAGCTTTCAGCTTTACCTTCAGGGCTTAGTGCTTTTGATTTTGGCTTCTGCCCAACTGATTGAAGCTAATTCCAATCTGAAGATTTAAGGCTTTGAACTGGAACAGTTCTTACAAACTAAAGGCTCAAATCTTTATCCTCAATTATCAGGCACATTGTTTGCCCACTTCGTTTCTTGCATTTGTTTTCCTCTAATGCCTATTCTGTAAAACGAGACCAGTGAGGTAGGAAGTAGACACTTTGCTCTTGACCCAGCTCCAGGCATTTATGTAAGAACTACTGGGGAGCCTCAGGCTCTGTGAGGAGTCTATTGGAGAAAACCTTACACACTGAGGGATCAATTGAAAGTCCAAATCTTCCTGCCTTTTTTGAATTCTAGTTTCCGATCCATTTTCCCTAATTCTGTTTCCTTTCTGTCAGTCAACTTTCTAACAGTGCCGTAACAGTAAGCCTTAATTTACCTAACATAAATATTTGGGGGCCAGGAATACATTTGAGATTTGACGCCGAGGTGTAACAGGACTGAAGCGCCATCGAAGGAAAGGGAGCAAAAAAAACGAGCTGCTAGAGGAACTCGACCCGAAACATCTATTTCCCTCCACAGATGCTGCCTGACCCTCCGAGATCTTCCAGCAGCTCCATTTTTGCTCCAAATTCCAGCATCCACAGTCTTGTGTCTCGAAGGAAAGGGATCCAGCAGCGAAGACAGTCATTGAAGGAAGCAGGAAGGAAAGTCAAGCCAAGTCAAGTTCATTCTGCACAAGTACGGTGAGGTACAGGTACAATGAAAAACTTGCAGCAGCATCAGAGGCACATATGTTCAGACAACACAGAGAACATAAATTATACCAGACAGTGAAGAAAAAAAAGACTGTGCAAAACAAGATACTAGTGCAAAATAAAAACACATCAGAGACAAGTCCATGGTGGTGCAAAACACAAGCAGAAACAAGAAAGATCAGTGTTCAGGATCTGAATTAAAATATGATTGAGGGATTGAGGATGTGGAGGATACCAAGTTCCACAGAGATGATTATCTAGCTACCTATTGAACTGATTGCTGTTATGGAATTCTTATTGGAGAAAATGGCTGTTACAACTCTTAATGATTATCATACTTCAAAGTAATTCATCATCTGCAAAATACTTTGAGAGATCAAAGCATTTCTAAGAGATGTGATAAGGTGCACTTTAAACAAAGTACTCTTATGGATGGCACTGAGTTGCTAAATTATTAATGACAGTATATTTATATGTGGAAACAAGTGATTACATTCTGTGGATTAGCCCATGTTCAAGGGAAAATTCAGTTGCAGATGACATCAAAACCAAGGAGAAGGGGATCCCAGTTATCAGCTGATCTCACATACAGTCAGATGTTCATGAGAGGCAGGCCTATTTTATCAATTCAGAGCAACACAAAACGCTGGAGGAACTGAGTGGGCCAGGCAGCATCTATGGAGGAAAATGGACAGTCAACATTTCAGGTCGAGACCCTTCATCTGGATTGGAGAGAAAGAGGGGAGGTAGGTGGCTAGTAGGGAAAGGAGGAGAGAAGGGTTGGAGCAAGAGCTGGAAGGTGATAGGTAGATCCAGCTGAGGGGGTGACAGGCAGATGAGGGAGGGAGGTGAGTGGGAATGATGTCAGAAGCTGGGAGGTGGGTGGAAGCTACAAAGGGCTGAAGATGATGGAATCTGATAGGAGGGGACAGTAGAACATGGAATAAAGGGAGGGAGGTTCAATATTTGTTCATGCCCTGCAAATTTCAGGGAACTAGATGATTTGGCCCATCCTGTCCACCTAAGTATATCCCAATTTGTCTGCCTTCTTCCCATATTTCTTCATTCCACTTCACTTGAATCATCTAAGCACCTATTAATATTGACACGATCTCTGACTCCAGAAGTACATTCTGCAACCCTCTATTTCTTGTTTTTAATCCCATGACTTTGTCCCTTTTGAACGATCCCCTTGTACAGTAAGATGGATTCTTGACCTCACAATCTACCTTGTCATGGCCTTGCACCTTATTGTCTGCCTGCACTGCACTTTCTCTGCAACTGTAACACTATATTCTGCACTCTGCTATTGCTTTTCCCTTGTACTACCTTTGAGGTACTGGTGTTGCGAAATGATCTGTATGGATGGCATGCAAAACAAAGTTTTTCACTGTACATTGCTGCAAATGACATTAATAAACTAACTACCAATTATCAATTACTATAACAAAGCAGTCCTGATGTTTGCTTCTCCCTCTTTTTTTTTCCCCTTCTACTGGGTAACTTCCCACTGAACCTGGGCTGGACTCTCTCCACTGCCACATTAGGATGTTACATCACAGAGCCCAGGACTGCCTCAGTCCACCAACTCCAGGACTGCTATAGATTCACTATCACTTCTCAACATCAATAAAATAAAGTATTCCTTTTCTGAATTGTCCTATCCATTTGCATTGCTATTTTTAATAACCTCCCAACCAGAACCTCTAAATTTCCACCTCAACCTTCCAGATATATTGTTTGATTTACCTACCAAAGTGAGCCACCGCACATTAACCACTGAATTCCACCCCCTCCCACAACCCTACCCCACCCCCACCCCCGTTTCCAGCGTTAAGTCATTCACTGATTCTCCAGCAAACATCCACACATATTAAAATGTATAATTATAATTTCCAGGGCAATGCTGAACAAATTTTTTTAACATATCTTTATTAGTCACATGTACATCGAAACACACAGTGAAATGCATCTTCTTGTGTTGTGTTCTGGGACAGCCCGCAAGTGTCGCCACTCTTCCAGCGCCAACATATCACACCCACAAGTTCCTAACCCGTATGTCTTTGGAATGTGGGAGAAAACCGGAGCACCCGGAGGAAACCCATGCAGACACAGGGAGAACGTACAAACTCCTTACAGACAGCAGCCAGCATTGAACCCAGGTCTCTGGCACTGTAATAGTGTTAAGCTAACCGCTACACTACCGCGCCGCCCCCTACACTACCATGCCTACACTACACGGCTCCTGAGAGTAAAAGGTCCAAGGATCAGAAGATGGAATATGGGTTCTTTTTTAAATTTGGGACTATTGTTACTTTTTTCAACATTATGATCTCTCTCTCTCCCCTCCTTTAAAATGCTCTGAAATCCTACCTCTTTGCCTAAGCATTTTTTTCACTGCCCGTAATAGTTCTATATGTGGTTGAGTATTCATTTTGTTTGATGGTGAAGGCTGTTACCCCTGACCACCACCCCATTCCCTAGCTGGGGACTTTAGAAATACAGTGCATAGTCTCAGGATAAGATGTCAGGCTATTATAAATTTGGACTAAGGAGAGGAGATATTTCTTCACACAGAGGATTGTGAATCCCTACCCCAGAGGGCTGCAGATGCTCAATCATTGAACATATTTCAGAGCTGAGAACGATAGATTTTTTTTGACAAGTAGATCATGTACGAAGTTTGGGTGTGAAAGTGCTGCACAATCAGCCACAAAGTGATTGAGTGGAAAAACAGCCTTGAGGAGCCATATGGTTTCCTCTACCATTTCTTACCTTCTGAAATTCATAAGAAATGCCCAAGCATCTTTGACTAAAGTAAATCTGCTATACATAATACGAGTTGGTGCTCAGTAAATTGAGGAACGTGAAACCTTTGAGCTGGTGTGAAAGCAGAAAATGCTGGAAACACTCCACGGGTCAGGCAGCAGCTGTGGAAAGTTTTAGGTCCAAGACCTTTCGTCAGAAATGGGAAAGAGGGAAAAAAGTTATTTTTCAGTAACAGAGAAGGCAAGGGAAGGATAGGGAATACGTCTGTATATGTAGGAATAAAGAGAATATGTCTGATAGGGGGAGACCAAATGAGTTAATGTGGCAGCTAAACTCAGATGTCTGTGTTGTTAATAGCAAGGCTGTGGAAAATGCACAGCACACCTGATTGTACTAATAGAAGGAGAAAAACTGAAGCAATATCACAGACGGATGACTGTCAGAAATAGCAGTTCTGATTCAGGCTACTCTGTCTCTCCTCCCATAGATGCTGCCCGACCTGCTGAAATAAAAACAGAAAATTCCCAGCATTTTCCATCTTTATTTCAGATTTCCAGCATCTGTGGGTTATTTATAAATTTTTCCTTACAACTAGAAGTTACTTGATACAGTTGCAAATCAGGGGTGAATTCTGGAGTGCCAGATTCCAGTCCTATAACAGCAGATGCTGTTTAAATGCACAAATGTAGGGATTGAGAGCTTCCCTGTTCTTCATGTTAAGAAACAAGGAAAAAGCCAGCTGGTGGATGTTGTGCACAGAATGCAAGTTAATGCAGCCACATCTTATAGAAGTTTTCACTGTCCGGAAAGATTCAAACATCGAGTCATGAGCACCTTCCCCCAACCAGTTCTATGTGTAATTAAGTACCAGAGATAGTTAATTGTTTTAGTCCTCCAGAGGTTTCCCTGGACCCCTCCCCACTGTTGTTGAACTCACACATCTCCACCAGTGGGACTCCCAGCAAACACACCCCAGTGATGTATCAGTGGGGTCAAACTCTGATGGCACAACTGAAAATTCTACAGAGGTTTCTGTTCCACTTTTACAAGGCACATTTAATTCCATCCAACCGATAAAAGACGAGCAATAAATCAGAGGGGAAATGAGGAGAATGTTATCTTTACACAGCAAGTTGTTGTGAACTGCAAAGACTGCCTGTGAAATTTGCAGTGCTGTGGAGAAGAGCAGGGATTGTGATACTAATTAGATAGCTTTACCATAGAGGCAGCTAATCTAAGTGGCCTTGTACTGTACTATATGGTCTTCTAGCAGAAATAATGCAATAGTCGTTTTACTGTGTGCTCCAAGTGCTACTCAGGGAAGTTATGTCGGGATTGGGAAGGAGGCATGGGAGGAGAGCAGCCCTGAGGTCATGATGTCACTGAGGATGTTAGGGAGGGGATGTATGGGAGACTATCCCAAGAAACACCCTATCTTGAGCCTCGGCATTCCCCCAGGACAATCCTACCCTGTGACACCTGGGAGATCCACCCTCATTGAGAGTCTCATTCTCCAGGACACCCCTTGGTCTCCCTCAACCCCTCCACAAATCCCAGGGACTTCAGACCTTAAACCTGAGCTTCAGGGCAGCCAAAGCTGCCTGGTGCTGCTGTGAGGTATTTACTGAGTTACGGTAGATTGGCAATGAAAGGGAGTGGGTTGAGTCAAGTAAGTGGGAACAGATGGGAAATTAAGTGAGTTGGTCAAACAGAGAAATCACAATAATCGTGTTGGATTTTGGGCAGATACCAAAGTGGAAGTGAACTTCTAGAAGAACGGCTCACTAAATGTACACCGTCCCTATCTAGAATTCAAATTAGATAAAATTAAATGTATTTAATAACTCCTGATGGAAGAAGTCTCACTTCCTGTTCCATTACTTTACTACCCGCTCCCCTGCCAGAAGGTCAGTTTATTACATTTCCCACTTCACACCACGCTGAGACTTGCTCATGCCAGAGCCTGAGTCACTCACCATCGAGTTACTTTCAGTAATTACCGGTGAAGGAGCAAATTAACTGTCTGATCAACAGTTCAGGTTCCTGTGTTATGGGAAGAAATTGAGGAAGGTGCAAATAAGATCCACTTGAATGACACTAGACCTGAAACATTGTAACCACCATGAAAGATGGAAGAGCTTTGGTCTGTTTTCTGTGGGAAGGTGTGGTGCAGGTGGGGGGATCTGAAAGACCTTTGAAGAGTTTGATGTCATGAAGATATTTGTTTTAATCGTGGCCTAAAACTAGGAGTCATCAGCATAAAATATTCACTGATATCTCTAATGGAGAACTTGGGAGAAACTTCATTACCTACAGAGTAACAAGAATTTGGGACTCACCACCACACTGAGTGGTTGAGGGATATAGCATGGATATATTAATGGATGCTGAATAAGTATATAAGGGAGAAAGGAATAGAAGCTTATGTTGACTGGGGGAAAGTAGGGATCAAGTCTTAACACCAGTGTGGACCAATTGGGGCAAACGAGACCCTGGACCATAAGTTCCATCTGATGTAAACATGTTGAGCTGAAGACTGCAACAGAAAGCATTTGAAAGGGAGAATGAGGCAACCGTGGCTGGCAATGGAAGTCAAAGTCAGTATAAAAGCAAAAGAGAGGGCAAACAATATTGCAATAATTAGAGGGAAGCTAGAGGATTGGGAAGCTTTTAGAAACTAACAGAAGGCAACTGAAAAAGCAATAAGGGGAGAAAAAAATATGAAGGTAAGGTAGCCAATATAAAAGAGTACACCAAGAGTATTTTCAGATCTATAAAGAGTAAAAGAGAGGCAAGAGTGGACATCAGACCTCTAGAAAATGACGTTGGAGAAGTAGTAAAGGGAAACAAAGAAATGGCAGACAAATTCACTAAGTACTTCGCGTCACTCTTCACTGTGGAATCATATCTTGATGCATCACAGCTTGGTATGGCAACTGCTCTGCCCAAGACCGCAAGAAACTGCAGAGGCTTGTGGACTCAGCCCAGCATATCACGGAAACCAGCCTCCCCTCCATGGACTTCTCACTGCCTCGGTAAAGCAGCCAGCATAATCAAAGGTCCCACCCACCCCGGACATTCTCTATTCTCCCCTCTTCCATCAGGCAGAAGATACAAAAGCCTGAAAGCACATACCACCAGGCTCAAGGACACCTTCTGTCCCGCTGTTATAAGACTATTGAATGGTTCCCTAGTACGATAAGATGAACTCTTGACCTCACAGTCTACCTCGTTATGACCTTACACCTTATTGTCTACCTGCACAGCACTAGTTTTTCATTGTACCTCAGTACAAGTGACAATAATAAACCAATTCCAATAAACCAATTCCAATTCAATGGAAGACCCCAGAAATTCGAGAGAGTCAGGGGACAGAAGTGAGTGTAGTCACTATTACTAAGGAGAAGGTGCTTGGGAAGCTGAAAGGTCTGAAGGTGGATAAATCACCTGGACTGGATGGACTACAACCTCTGGTTCTGAAAGAGGTAGCTGAAGAGATTGTGGAGGCATTAGTAGTGATCTTTCAAGAATCACCAGAGTCAAGAATGGTTCCATAGGACTGGAAAATCGCAAATGTCACTCCACTCTTTAAGTAAGCAGGGAGGGAAAACACAGGAAATTAATTATAGGCCGGTTAGCCTGACTTCAGTGGTTGGTAAGATGTTAGAGTCCACTATTAAGGATGAGATTTCAGGGTACTTGGAAGCACATAATAAAATAGGCCAAAGTCAGCATGGTTTCCTTGAGGGGAGATCTTGCCTGACAAATCTGTTGGAATTCTTTGAGTAAGTAACAGGTAGGATAGACAAAGGAGAGTCAGTGGATACTGTGTATTTGGATTTTCAGAAGGCCTATGACAGGGTGCTGCACATGAGGCTGCTAAACAAGATAGAAGCCCATGGTATTACAAGAAAGGTACATGCATGGATAGAAGATTGGCTGACTGGCAGAAGGTAAAGAGTGGGAATAAAGGGGGCCTTTTCTGGTTGGCTGCCGGTGACTAGTGACGTTCCCCAGGCACTGGTATTGGTCTGCTATTTCTCACATTATATGTTAATGATCTAGATGATGGAATTAATGGCTTTGTGGCCAAGTTTGCGGATGATACAAAGATAGGTGGAGGGGCAGGTAGTGCTAAGGAAGCAGGGTGTCTGCAGAAGGACTTGGACAGGGTGGGACAATGGGCGAAGAAGTGGCAGATAGAATACAGCATAGGGAAGTGTATGGTCATGCACTTTTGTGGAAGGAATAAAGACATAGACTATTTTCTAAATGGGGAGAGGATTCAGAAATCGGAGGTGCAAAGGGACTTGGGAGTCCTGGTGCAGGATTCCCTAAAGGTTAACTTGCAGGTTGAGTCGGTAGGAAGAAAGGCAAATGCAACGTTACCATAGAATAGTATAGAACCATAGAACAATACAGCACAATACAGGCCCTTCGGCCCACAATGTTGTGCCAACCTTCAAACCACACCTAAGACTATCTAACCCCTTCCTCCCACATATCCCTCTATCTTAAATTCCTCCATATTCTTATCTAACGATCTCTTGAACTTGACCAACGTATCAGCCTCCACCACCACCCCAGGCAGTGCATTCCATGCACCAACCACTCTCTGGGTGAAAAACCTCCCTTTGACATCTCCCTTGAACTTCCCACCCATTACCTTAAAGCCATGTCCTCTTGTTTTGAGGATTGGTGCCCTGGAAAAGGGATGCTGGCTGTCCACTCTATCTATTCCTCTTAATATCTTGTATACCTTTATCATGTCTCCCTTCATCCTCCTCCTCTCCAATGAGTAAAGCCTTAGCTCCTTTAGTCTCTCCTCATAATCCATACTCTGTCATCCAGGCAGCATCCTGGTAAATCTCCTCTGCATCCTTTCCAATGCCTCCACATCCTTCCTATAATGAGGCGACCAGAACTGGACACAGTACTCTAAGTGTGGCCTAACCAGAGTTTTGTAAGCTGCATCATTACTTCGGGGCTCTTAAACTCAATCCCACGACTTATGAAAGCTAACATCCCATAAGTTTTCTTAACTACCCTATCTACCTGTGAGGCAACTTTCAGTGATCTGTGGATATGAACTCCCAGATTCCTCTGCTCCTCCACACTGCCCAGAATCCTGCCATTTACCCTGTACTCTGCCTTGGAGTTTGTCCTTCCAAAGTGAGAGGGAAAAATAAATCAGCCACAATCAAATGGCGGAGCAGACTCAATGGGCCAAATGGCCTAATTCTGCTTCTATGTCTTAAGGTCTTATGGAAATTGGACCAGTACTCATATTAGAAGGGAAATACTGAAGCCTAGATCATCTTGGCAGGAGTGAGAAGCAACTTAACAGAGCGACAAGACATTAATAAACCAGAGGTTAAAAATCAATTAACAAGTCTTTGATAGATCTTACGATATTGATAAACTTAAGTGCTTAACATTAAAACGGAGAGGACAGTAAACTAGTTACTGCAATTCAGAGATTAAGCAGGGTTTAAAATAAGGAAGAGTAGACTAGAGGATGGGTTCTTTTGCTGTATAAAGTGTGACTGAGAGTCAGGATGGAGGATTGTTTCACCTCAGTGACAAGTAGACGGCTATTTTAATAGCCAAGACTTTGCTCGGAAAGTCCAACAGCAAAAAGAAGCTGTGGTTTCTACAATAAAACAGAACGCTGGAAGAGAAAGATGCAGAGTAAACATTTCACATCGCTGACCTTTCCCTGATTTCTCTCTCTACAGATGCTGCCCGACCTGCTGAGTTTATTCAGGATTTTCTGTTTTTATCTCAGATTTCTAACACCTGCAGTATTTTGAATTTTGGCTGGGTTTTATAACCTAATCAGGCCTTTTTCAAGTATCCCATAATACTTCACAAACAAAGAATTTTGCTTAAAAGTGGGATTACTGGTATAATGTAAGCAAAGACAGCAGCACTAAATGCACAGCAATATGCCGTAAGCAGCAGAAAGGCAATGGCCATTGCATCGGCTTTTATGGTGTTGCTTAACAGAATGATATTGTTCTGGTTATCAGACAATTCCTCTGTTGTGTCTGAATATCTTTCAGAACACCATTGAATCTAGAAAATCCACCTGAACTGGTAGAATGGTCCTCTGATGTCTCATCCAAAGGACAGCATCTCCAACAAAGAAGTGCTCCTCAGTACCATACTGCAGAGACTACCTGAAAATTGTACTCAGGCCTCTCAGTCGGCAGTTAAACCCACGTCCCCTGACTTAGAGCAGAGAGTACTACAACTGAGTCACAGCGAATGAAGAAATTGTTGGGAAATTATCACAAGCAAACACTTAGTAGCACCATCATCCCCTGTTTACACCCTGCAACATTGCCTGACTCTGTTCCTACCACAGTTCATCAGCTCCTGAAAAACTTGGCTCAAGCTTTGTCACTATTCTGAAGCACTTATCCTGGCAAACCTGCCCCCTTCCCTCCTACATTAACTGGACTTTATCCCAAACTCTGCTGCTCCTATTGAAACTAGCTCCAACTCTTATCCATCATCCCAGTGTTCACTGACCCACAATGGCTCCCAACTCAACAACACATCAAATTCTAAATCTTCATCCTTATTTTCAAATCCCTCCAGAGCCTTGTCATTCTCAGTTCCTGAAATTTCCAGCCCTACAACCCTCTGAGATATCTGCATTCCTGACTAACATATTCCCCATTTTAATCACTCCACCACTGATGGCCATTTCACCTCCTGGGCTCTAAACTCTGGAATTCCCTGTGCATTTCTATTTCCCTCCTCCTCAAAGTGCTCCTTAAAGTCTACCTGTGACCAAGCTTTTTGGCAATTGTCATGATCATCTTAACGTCAAAAATGTTTCTATCGCAATCAGTCTTGGTCTGTACCTTAGAGTATTTAAAAGACACCATATAAATGCAGACACAAAAGACTGCAGATCCTGGAATCTGGAGCAACACACAAAAAGTTGGAGGAACTCAGTGGGTCAGGCAGCATCTATGGAAGGAAATAGACAGTTGATGTTTCAGTTTGAGATCGTTCATCTGGACTGAAAGATAGAGGAGAGAGAGCCAGTATAAAAAGATGGAGGGGAGCAAGAGCCGGCAGGTGATAGGTGGATCCCAGTGAGGAGGGGTGATAGACAGATGGGGGAATGGAGAGTGGAAACAGCTCCAGAAGCTGGGAGGTGATCGGTGGAGGAGACAAGGGGCTGAGATGGTGGAATCTGATAGGACAGGAAGGTGGAGCATGGAATCAAGGGATGGAGGTGGGAAAGTGGGGAATAGTGGGGTGAGGGTATCACGTGGGAGGAGAGTGTAGGTCGTGGGCAGGTGGAGGAGGGGAAAGAAACAGGGTGATAGGGCTAGGGTAAGTGTTGGAAGAACTGGGTAGATCAGGAGGAGAGAGAAAAGGGACGGGTGGTGGGGGGGGGAGGCACAGTTTACCAGAAGTTAGAGAATTCAATGTACATGCCGTCAGGTTGTAGACTGCCCTGGCGGAATATGGGATGCAAGCTGTTGTTGCTATAAGTTGGCATCTTTGGGTGTCTGAATCCTTCAGTTCACCACTTGCTAAGGATAATCAAGTTGTTCAAGATAAAAATAATCTGATTAAAGGAGGAGCAAGCCCCAGCCCTGTGTTCGACAGGGAGCCTAGTGTGTATGCTGAAGCAGAATTGAATTCCACCATTGGGACCGTCATTAGAATAAGGTTTCTGAAACCCTGCGGGGAGCAATATAAAAACAAATTGAGCTGGTTTCAGAAGACTGAGAATAAGTCAATGAGTGTGGAGCTGGGGAAATAAATTACATGATAAAGTGGAGGGCGAATCCAAAGATAGATTAGAAATCTGTTTGTATTCCGTGACAGACGAAGGAGGAGGGGTGATTAGTATCCACACAGTGCTCTGAACTGGTTAAACAAGATAGCTTGATTAGTAATAACAGAATGAAATTGGAGAAAATGGACAGAAGCTCACAAAAATATTCAAAAGGAACTGAAGTGGAGGCAGAGAACATTTGACCAAAGTGAATCCTTTGCTGCAGTGATCCAGAGGACAAAAGTGAAAGTGGAGAGAGAGGTAACAGGGTCTGTCAAACATCTCCATGGTTTACATTCTAGCCTTAATGATTGTAGATTGTTAACACTGTACCCAGGAGAGATCAGGTAACAGCAAGGAAAGCGTGATAGGATTGTGATATTATAGGCTGCTCAGAGAGTGCTTTTCACATTGTCCCAGGTCCCCCCCACCAGACCATTTTATTATTTCAAGTAAGTGAAAATCTGAAGAAGGGTCTCTGACCTTAACTATTGACCCTACTTCTCTTCCTATAGATGTGCCCTGACCTATTGAGTATTTCCAGCATTTTCTGTTTTTGTTACTCAGTTCGACTTGTAAACAGAAAGTGTGAAGCTCAGTCACACATCGGATCCTGTAGTCATTTGCTCGGCACCCTGGTCATTCCAGGGAAACCCTGGTCGTTCACTGGCACTGCGGTCGTTCACCATGCACTGCGGTCGTTCACCGTGCACTGTGGTCATTCACCATGCACTGTGGTCATTCACTGGGCACTGAGATTGTTCACTGGGCACTGCAGTCATTCACTGGGCACTGCGGTCGTTCACCGGGTATTGTGGTCATCCATTGGACGCCATGGTCAGCCATAGATATGGTGGTCATTCATCAGACATGTGGTGTATGAGCTGCTCACTAGAAGCTTGGAATAGATTTCAGACTGTACCCACTTGGCCTCTGCTTCTAGCCATTGGCTCCCAGCAGCCCCGTATAATTAAAGGTGAACTGACTTAAGCAGCAGACCTGGAATTTCACAGATCACCTTCGGGGGCTGTCTGTCTGATCTGACACTGGGCCCTGGAGAGAGCCTCTTCCAACCTGCTCTATATGTTAATCCCTGTTTGATCTCCTGGTATTCCCCCCAGGAAGTTCACGCAGGTGGCTGCTGCTCACCCTCAGGTCCCTGTGGTCAGTGTAAGTGGCTGACAGGCCGCAGCAGGCGGCTCTGGCTCTATTTCATTCTCAGCAGGTTTCAAAACTAGTTTCTCTCTCCCCTCTTTCTTTCCCTTCCTCTGTTACAGCTTTCTAGCTCTTTATTTCTCTTTCTCAGTCGGTCAGTCTGTCTGTCTCTGTCTCTCCCCCTTTCTCTCTCTCTCCCCCCCCTTGTGCACTATGTCTGCCTCTCCCTCTCTCTCCTTCATGTCCACTTTGTCTCTCTCTTTCTCTCCTCTCTCCTTCTTGCGCAGCCTCTCTTACTCAGTCTCTCCCTCTCTCTATTCACTCTGTCTCATTCCCCTTCTCTGTTTTCTTCCCCTCTCTTTCACTTTGCTTTTCTGTATTATGGTCTTGCTCATTCACCACCTTTCACACTCTCTCTCAAATCTCTCTCTCTCATTGTCCTCTCAATTTCTTGGTGACTCTTTTTCATTTCCTTACTTTCAGCACGTATTTCATTATCAACAGACCCTGAAATTATTCTTAATTCCTTTCCCTTTTCTCATTGTACCTCTGCTTTGGAAGAAAAAAACACTCATTTCTGTGGCACCCTTCAGGGAATGAGGATGACTCGAAGTGCATTGTAACCTGTGAACTACTTTAGAAGCCCAGTCACCAGTGCACTGTAGGAAATGTGGCACCACGAAGTAAGATCCCACAGAGAGTGATCTGATAATGACCATGTGATCAGCTTTATTAGCGTTGGCTGAGGAAAGACTGTTGGTCCTCGGGGAACAGGGAGAACTTCCGAGTCGATCTTCAATTCAGTGGCCATGGGATCTTTTGGTTCTGCTTGAAGAGCAGATGGTTTAACCTCTCATGGTACAGCACTCCATCAGTACTGCACCAGGAATGTCGGCCAAGATTTTTGTCCTCAGGTTTCTGGAGCAATGCTTGAATCTTCAACCCCCGGCCACCAGACTATCCTCATCAATCTATTGCTCAAATTGTCCCATGGTCAGGCTTGTGGGTGCTGCCTGTGAACCAGTGAGAATCTGCTGCCATCCTCTGCTGAGACTGGAGTTTAATCAGACACAGATTTCCATCATTTGCTAGGTCTCCTCCAGGGCTCTGAGTGATTGATAATTCCAATTAATTGTTACAGCCAATTATCTATTAACATTGCAGATTACTCCTCTGAACACTTATACTGTAGCCCACAGGATTCTTTATGAGGATATACCAGGAGAGCAAGAGTGCCAGACAAGGAGAGCTGGGAGAGTAAGGGGAGCATGGAGGGGGAGAGGGGAAGAGAGGGCTGGGGAGAGCAGTACGGTGGAGGGGAGGTTTGGTGGAAAGTAAGTGGTGGAGGAGAGGGAGGAGTTCAGGGAAAGGCATGGTGGAGGTGGATAGAGGAAAAGGAGGGAGGGTGGATGGAGGACGAGGAAAGGGAGTGACTGGAGAATGGGAGAAGGAAGGATGTGCAATGAGAGAATGTAGGCAAAGGAGAAGGGGACCGTGTGTTGGAATGAAGTGGGGGAGCAGAGCTCAGTGATATATTCTGCTGGCAGTGAGGAGACACAGGTCAGAGATGTTTTATGCCATGATAATTCCTAATCCTTGACCTATCCCACCCAAGTTCTAAGGCCTTCCCATCCCCATCACCCACCACAGTTAAGTAACTCTCTCCCACGTGATCTCCAACTATCCTCCCCTCTCTTGGGTAAATTACCCTTTTCCTGGGGTCAGTAATCTCAACCCTGCCAGGTCAGTGACCTCTATGTCCAGGGTCAGTGACCTCACCCTCTAGAGAGATGACCTCTGCAGCTCCAAGGTCAGTGATCCCATTTTTCCAAAATTACCAAATCCCAGTCCTCCATTGTCCCTGAGCACACTGACCTACATTGACCCCTGGTATGGTAATGCATTGGGTTTACAATTTTCATTCTTCTCAATTCTCTCTGTGAATTTTCTCCTCCTCCCTTTCTCTCTGATCTTCTCCAGGCTCCACAGCCCTCTGAGGTTTCCCCTGATTCTGGCCTCTTGGTCATCCCCAAGTCCCACTGCTCCGTCCTTGACAGACTTGCTTCCAGCTGCCTCAATTCTGGAATTCCTTCCTTCAACCTCTTCTTAGAATTCACTCTTCTAAATGTACCCTCACCTCTCCTTACAATGCTTCGAGTCAATGCATTGTTTGTTATTGTTCTATCCTGAGTCTCGTACATTGACTGTTAGATCTTTGTTCCCTCGCTCTTTCTATAAGTGGTCCTCTATTCCTTATTAAATGGTACAAAGTACAAGAAACAATACTACCACAGGTACAGGAGGGAAGACGGTTTCAATTTGTTCTTGAGTTTATTCAGGGAATTGTCAAGCAACTAGTGTGTTTGAAGCATAATTACCTCATGGTAAGAAAATTCATTAAAAGCATCAACTTCTTGTAAAATTGTTCAGATTTTAAACTGACAGCATTCTCAAAGGATGTGAGATACAATGCTTGTGCAGGCATACTCATCCTTACAATTGTGAAGTGAATACTGTAACTGTCACACTCTGGATAAAGTACAGCTGTCCACGGCTGTCTGTAACCTCCTCAAGGGGAGTGTGAGTTGGAATGAAGCGGACACGGCTCTGTGTCCTTCCATTTCTTGTCTTTTCTGAAGCCCCAGTTACCTTCACCTCATTGCTGGGTGCCATGCCTTCAGCCATCAAAGCTCAAGAACATAAGAAATGTTACAGAAAAGAAGCAGGACTACTGAAGCTGGCCTTTTAAGCCTGCTCTGCCTTTCATTAAGATCATGACTGATCTTCTACCTCAGCACCACTTTCCTGCACTCTCCCCACATCCCTTAGTTCTCTAAGTATTTGGAAAACATCATTAAAATGCATGGGATTCACAGTGACTTGGCCGTTTGGATTCAGAATTGGCTTGCCCATAGAAGACAGAGGGTACTGGTCAATGGGACTTATTCTGGCTGGAGGTCCGTGACTAGTGGTGTTCCGCAGGGATCCGTACTGGGACCTCTGCTGTTTAAGATATATGTATAAATGACTTGGATGAAAATGTGGATGGGTGGGTTAGTAAATTCACAGATGATACAAAGTTTGGTGGCGTTGTGGATAGTGTAGGACATTGCCAAAGGATATATTGAGATATAGATCATTTGCAGATATAGGTGGAGAAATGGCATAGATGGAGCAGACAGCCGGTACCTTTCTCCCAGGGTCAAAATGTTAAATTAATGTCTAATCTAGAAGGCACGCATTTAAGGTAAGAGGGGGAATATTCAAAGATGTGTGGGGCAAGTTTTTCTACACAGTGGTGGGTGCCTGGAATCGTTGCCAGAGATGGTGGTGGAGGCAGCTACAAAAGAGGCATTTAAGAGTCTCTTAGATAGGCACATGAATATGGAGATATGGACATTGTGTAAGCACAAGGGATTAGTTTAGTTAGGCAATTAGTTACTAATTTAATTAGTTCAGCACAACATCAAGGGCCAAAGGACCTGTTCCTGTGCTGTACTGTTCTGTGTTCTATTGATCTCTGTTTGGAATGAATTCAATGACTGAGCCTCCACAGCCCTCCAGGGTAAAGAGTTCTCCAACCTTGAAAAAGTTTCTCCTTATCTCAGTCCTAAGTTGCCTGCCCTTTATTCTAGACTCCTCAGCCAGGGCAAATATCCTCCCTGTCAAGCCCCATGAGAATTATGTAAGATTCAAAGAAATCATCTCTCGTTCTTGTAAACTCGAGAGAATACTCAACCTTTCCTTTGATGAATGTCATAGAATGTCATAGTCACACACTACAGAATGCTGTAGACTGTTGTACACTCCTTGTACAGCAAATCCACCATCAGTGAAACCAGTCTGGTGAATCTTCATTGTACTGCCTCTATGGCAGATATATCTTTTTTTGGGTAAGGAAATCAAAACTTTACACTCTTATCAAGGCCCCATATAATTCCAGTAAGGCATCTTTACTGCTGTGTGCTCAGATCTTCTCATAACAAAACCTAGCATACCGCTTGCCTTCCTTTGAACATTAATGTTTCTCAATCTGTCACCAATTTAAAAATATTCATCATTTCTGTGCAGCAAAATGGATGACGTCACACTTTTCCACATTATATTCCATCTGCCACGTTCACACCCACTCACTCAGCCTGTCGAAATCCCCCTGAAGTCTCTTTACGTTCTCCTCCCTACTCACAATCCCAACCAGCTCTGGAATTGCCTGCCTAAACTTCTCTGCCTCTCTCCCTCTTTCTCCTCCTTTAAGATACGCCCTGAGACCTTTTACCTTTGATCAAAATTTTGGCCACCTGTCCTAGTTTGTTGCCTCAGATGGGTTGCTGTACTAGGTTAAAGGCACTACATAAATGCAGTGAGTACATAGTAATTGTACAGTTGCAAAACGGGCCAATTTTTTTACCTTAGTGAATAAGCAACAATTCTTGGATTGACTGTACACAAATGCCCTTAGCAGAGTGGCCAGGTCTTAGGAGAGCTATTTTTCAGGACCTGGGTATCACTGGCAATGCCAGCATTTACTGCCCCTCCCTAATTGCCTCATTGAGAGATGGCCTCGAGAGGCCTGCTGGGCCTTTTCAGAGGGCAGGTAAGAACCAATCATATTGGAGGATCTGGAGTCCCATACTGGCCAGAAGGCATACAGATGGCAGATTTCCTCACCTAAAGGACATTAGTAAACCAGATGAGTTTTTACAACAATCTGGTAGTGTTTGCAATCATTGTTACTTAAGACTAGCTGTTATCGTTTTCCATGTACCATATTATTAACTGAGTTTACATTCCACAGTTGCTGTGGTGGGATTTGAACTCAGATCTCTGGATTACTAGTCTTACCACAATATTGATGCCCGCACGATGCATGAGTTGTAATGTTAAGAGGGAAGTGTTTGTTGGATTGATTTTTTCTTCAGAAAACTGCCTTGATTTGGAAGAGTCTAACTTAAGCAATTCAGTTGGAGTATTTGAATAGGACCCAACTTCCTCACCTGTGTATGTGTCTGCTTTGCATAGGATTCATTAAACTGTCAAGCAAGAGGAAGCTGCACAAACTCTTCTAAAGTTTACTGCAGACTGTCAGAGGTATCAATGTGACATATCTGAGAAGCTCTGTGAGTCACTTGCTTGCAACAGCAGGGCTTTCCTGATAAGAGACCATTTGCTTGTTGCAAGTTAGCGGGAGATGACAGTGAAACATTGCACTGAATATTTATTGCAATTTAGAAGTAATGGAGGTTCTGTGAAATGGAAGTGGTATTTCTGTTTTGAATACCTCCAGCTGTACTTTGTTAGAATATGAGACATGTTTTTCCTTTGGATGGCCAGGTCTTGCTGTACACCAGAGGGCTCAGTGGTGTAGGAATTTGCTAAAGGGAGAGTTTATTTTAATTACTTATTCTCCACATTAATTGAGCCTTTCAAATTATTCCTCAGAAGATAGTGCTGAGTCACCTTCTTGAATGGCTGCACTCTCTGTTGAGAAGATGCTCCATAGTGTTGTAAAGACAGCAAGCTTCTGAAATTTGGCCCATAAACTAAGATAGGTCCAGATCAGGGGCTGGTTTAAATACTGGGGAATCTCTTGCTCTGCTGTTCTGAATCCTCACAATGATGGGTAGATTTGGGCAAAACTGTCAAAGAATCCTTGGCCATTTGCTGCTCTCCAGTTTGCACACACTGTGTATCTGACTGTATGCATCTTACGTGCATCTGGGTATCGCACTGTATGTATCTGTTTGTACGCATCTATCTGACTGTATGCATCTTACATGAATCTGAGTGTATTTTATCTGACTGCAAGTTTATATCTAATAGTGAGTATCTTACTGTATGTATCTGTGATTCTGACTGTGAGTATGCATCTAACTGTGAGTGTAAATTGGATGATATGTAACTGAGTATCTATGTGGCAGTTTGTATCAGACTGTGAATAAGCCTCTGGCTGTATGTAACTAACTACATGCATTTAACTGTGAAGATGTTTCTGACTGTATCTGATTCAGTCTACATCTGTGCATTTATATCCAACTGTGAGCAAGCATCCAATTGTATGTTACTGACTATGATTGTATTTGTATTTGCCTGAGGGTAAGCATCTGACTGTGAGTATATATCTGACCACGTGTATCTGAGCGAGAGTTTGTATCTGAGCATGAGTGTTAATCTGAGAGTGAGTATCCGAGTAGGAGTGAGCATCTGAGTGTGAGCATGTATTTGACTGTGAGCTTGTATCTGACTATTAGGATTTTGTGTGTGGATATGTATCTCACCATGTATATGTACCTGACTATAAGTGTGCATCTCCCAAGCTGTTCCTGAATTTGCGGACTGGGGCAGTGTGGAGGACAGGGGCCCTTTGGGTTAGGGTTATTGTACATGCTGAGTGATGATAGTGGCCAGGTGAGATGCTCCCAGTCCCACAGGTTGAATCTGTCTCCATCGGCCAGGAAACTGCAGTGGAACCCACCAACTCACCCACAGTGTACCGGAAAACCACAAGGAAGAGGGTGCAGGAGGCAAGGTTTATGTGTGTTTGTGTCTGTCCACAAGTGGTAAGAGTATATCTGTGGGTGCTGAGAGAGATATGTGTGTGTGTGTGTGTGTGTGTGTGTGTGTGTGTGTGTGTGTGTGTGTGTGTGTGTGTGTGTAAACTCTGTGATGCAGAGCTTAGTCACCAATCATCATGGACCTCCCAACCAATGAACCAGGACCTTACTCTGTCAAGTCTGTGAGGTAGCTGGTGTCTAACAGCCACCCTTCATTCCTGAAGTTGAATCAGTTGACCTCAGAGACCGAGAAGAAAGAATATTTGGTGCTTTGTGCATGGGAGATCATGTCTCACAAATTTGATTGAATTTTTTGAAGAAGTAACCAAGAAGGTTGATGAGGGCAGGGCAGTAGACATGGTCTATATGGACTTCAGTAAGGTTTTTGATAAGGTTCCACATGGTAGGCTGCAATGGAAAGTCAGATCACATGGGATCCAGGGAGAGCTAGCTAAATGGATACACAATTGGCTTGATGGTAGGAAGTAGAGGGTAATGGTGGAAGGTTGTTTTTCGGACTGGAGGCCCGTGACTAGTGGTGTTCCCCAGGGCTTGGTGCTTGGCCCTTTGTTATTTGTCATTTAATCAATGATCTGGATGAGAATGTACAAGGCATGGTTAGTAAGTTTGCAGGTGACACTAAAATAGGTGGTGTTGTTGATGGTGAAGATGGTTATCAGGATTTACAGAAGGATCTTGATCAGCTGGGTAAGTGGGTTGAAAAATGGCAAATGGAGTTTAAATCGGATAAGTGCGAGGATTTGCATTTTGGGAAGACAAATGAGGGTAGGACTTTCACAGTGAATGGTAGGGCCCTGAGGAGTGTTGTAGAACAGAACGAATTAGAAATACAAGTACATGGTTCCCTGAAAGTAGCGTCGCAGGTAGATGGGGTGGTGAAGAAGGCTTTTGGCACGCTGACCTTCATCAGTCAGGGCATTGATAATAGAAGTTGGGATGTTATGTTGCAGTTGTACCAGACATTGAAGAGGCTGCATTTGGAATATCGTGTTCACTTTTGGTCACCCTGCTATAGGAAAGATGCCACTAAGCTGGAATGAGTTCAGAGGAGATTTATGAGGATGTTGCTGGGACTCGAGGGACAGAGTTATGGAGAGAGGATGAGCAGGTTGGGACTTTTTCATTGGAGTGTAGGAGAATGAGGGGTGTTCTTGTAGAGATATATAAAATCATGAGGGGCATAGATAGGGTCAATGCACACAGTCTTTTTCCCAGGGTTGCGAAATCAAGAACTAGAGGGCATAGGTTTAAGGTGAGAGGGGATTTAAGGGAGAGATTTAATAAGAACCTGAAGGAACTTTTTCACCCAGAGGGTGGTCAGTATATGGAATGAGCTGCCAGAGGAAGTGGTTTAGGCAGGTATATTAACAACATTTAAAAGGTACATGGATCAGAAAGGTTGAGGGGGATATGGGCCAAACACGAGCAAATGGGACCAGCTTAGATGGGCATCTTGGTTGGCATGGACCAGATGGACCAAAGGGCCTGTTTCCATGCTGTATGACTCCGTGACTCTATACATGGAGCAATCACATTGCACCATTGGTGGAGGGAGAGAAAGTGATCCTCTATACGCAACATTCATTCCGAATACACAGCACTGATCTTCAATACAAAACATTGTTCCCCAGTACGTGGCACTGATTCTCAAAACCCATCAAGTCCAATCCATAATAACGTACTTGTCCTGATAACGAGAGCTCTTTTCTTGAGCAGTTACCTTTTATGTAGTGTCTTATCAAATGTTTTCTGAAAATCCAAATACTCTATATCTACAGGTTCCACTCTATTGATTCTGCTTGTTATACTCTTGAAGAACTCCGGAAAATTGGTGACGTGATTTTCCTTTCATAAAATCATATTGACTATTTGATTGCATTAAATTTCTCTGAATGACTATTTCTTCATTGATTATAGACTCCAGCATCTTAACAATGAATGAGTTAATTGTTCTATAAGTCCCCACCGTGTACTGGGGAACAATGTTTTGTATTGAAGTGTGCTGTGTATTCGGAATGAAGGTTGCGTATAGAGGATCACTTTCTCTCCCTCCACCAATGGTGCAATGTGATTGCTCCACGTATAGAGTCACTGAGTCATCTCTCTCTCCTTGAACAAGGGCACCGAATTCATGGTTTTCCAATCTGCTGGTACCCCCTCCCCTCCCCCAGAACGCGGTGAAAAACTTCAACCAAAGCTTCTATTGTCTCCGCAGCCACTTTCTTTCAAACCCTTGTATACAGGATATTGGGTCCTGGTGACTTGGCAGCACTGATCCTCAATACACAGCTCCGATCCTTAACAATACACAGCAATGATGTTGATTAGACTGCACTGATCGTCACTGCACAGCAGTGATGCTTCATATGAAACACAATAGGCAGCAGTAATTCTGAAAACACAGCGCAGGTCCTCAATACACAGCACTTGCATTTAAAATACAGCCGTCTTTTTCCGTGCACAACACTATTCCTCAATACGGATCTTCAGTGTGCAGCACTGCTCCTATGTAAACAGATCTGCACTCCATTATGCAGCACTAATCTTCAATGTACAGGAGTCACTTGCATTACACAGCATTGATCCCTAAGGCACGGTAGTGTAGCGGTTAGCGTAACACATTATAGCACCAGAGACCCGGGTTAATTTCAGGCCACTGTAGGGAGTTTGTACGTTCTCCCCGTGTCTGTGTGGGTTTCCTCCCACATTCCAAAGAAATACAGGTAAGGAAGTTGTGGGCATGCTATGTTGGCGCCAGAAGCATGACAACACTTGCGGGCTGCCCCCCAGAACACTCTACGCAAAAGATGCATTTCACTGTGTGTTTTGATGTACGTGTAACAAATAAAGAATCTTATCTTACAATACTGATGCTCAATGTAAATATCTGCTCCTCAGTATACATCACTGATCCTCAATGTACCACACTGGTCCCCAGTTCACAGCTGTAATCCTATAAATGGCTCCAATATACAGGCCACAGCTTTGACACTAGACTCCCAAGGAAGGCAGACACTTATTGGGGATCTTCACTGCAAAGGTTACCGGGAGGACAGAGGAAAGAATTCAAGGAAGTTCTCAAAGCCTCCTTGGAAAAATTGTAACCTCAAGGGAATCCTTGGCCCATGACCAATTAAACTGGAGAAGAAATATCAGACTGGCAATGAGAATCTCAGTTGTCTTCTTGGGAGAACATGGAAACAGTGGAAGGGGCACCTCCCAAACTACCCACCACCCCTGTCCTATTAAGTAATTCCTGCCCCACCTTTTGCAAAGTTTGTGGGAAAGATTCTTGGACTATAGGGAGTCAAATGTATTGGGGAACAGGCAGAAAGGTGGAGATGAGGCCTAGCTTGGATCGGCCATGATCATGTTGAATGGTGGATCAGGATCACAGGAATATATGGCCTACTTCTGCTCCTTTTTCTTCTGCATTGATCTTAAATATACCACGCCCATCCTGAATACACAACAATAAAGAATTAGTGATGAAAGTTAAAAAATATTCCAGTGGTCTCAGGGACAAGCAAGGAAGTGGGACTAATTAGACTATTCTGATCTTATAGAGTGCTGATCCTCAGTGTACATCACAGATCCTAAACATGAAGCAGTGATTCTCATTATGCAGAACTGACCCCAAATACAAAATATTAATCCTCAATATGCAACTCTACCTTCAGAACATGGTCCTGGTCCTGAATATGCAGAATTAATTTTCAGTACATAGTACTGGTCCTCAATACAGAACACTGATCTTCTCACAGTACTAATCCTCAATCAGCGCCTACCTTCTCATTGTGCTCGTTTTCAATAAGCAGCTCTGATTCTCATCATGCAGAATTTATCACAATATACATCACTGGTCTTCAGTATGCAGCACTGATTGTAAAAATGCAGCAGTGATCATAAATATCTGGTATTGACCCTCAGTAGACAGCACCGGTTCTTGGTATGAAACAATGATCCTCAGAATGCAGCGCTGATTGTAAATTCACAGCACTGATCAATTCTCAATACATACTTGCAGGTCTGATAAAATTAATCACTGCAGCCTAGGATGAATGATACGTCTGAGAGCAAATAGTTTTTGCCTCGATGGAAGAGAGGAGCTTCCTAACCCTGTGACATGTTAGTGCAATAGCACATAATATAGTTGTTATTGTTGCAGGTCACAGGTGTGTGGGATGAGTCAGGTTCAATGTCAGTGCCACACCCCTGGTTATAGTGTCAGTGAAACACTGACACCTGCTGGAGCTCAGCTCCTAACACAGGCTCTCTCCATCAAACACCACTGGGCTGGCCAGGCATTGCATGACAGAGATGGTTCCACGAGCTTTAGAAAGAGATAAAGTTCTGAATCGGGTGTATACAGCCACACATCACAGAAACATGCACATCAGCCACCAGGCCTGCACCAACCACCCTGCCCCCACTTGTACTGATCCTAATTTGTTCTCCCCACAGTGCCTCCCAGATTCTACCACTCACCTACACAATAGCGACAATTTACAGTGGGCAATTAACCCACTAATCTGCATGTCTTTGGGTTGTCAGAGGGAACCCATGCAGTCACAGGAAGAAGGTGCAAACTCCACACCTACAGTACCCTGAATTCGGCTCACTGGAGCTGTGAGGAAGCAAATCTACTGGCTGCTCCACTGTGCCACCCCATCTGTTAGTGTAACCACCATAATTGTTCATCCGTCTGCTCTTTCAGACACTTGTGTAGCGCAGCCATTATTCTTAATGTACTAAGGCTGGGATCTTAATTCAGAAGATTGCTGCCTGTAATTCTGTCTGTTCTCTGTCTTGTTTGGTCTCTGTGGTTCTGACTCAGCTGGACATGTGTTTATGAAGATGTCCGAATGCTTATACAGAGGAGTTTTGTTTTTCACGTATTATCATTTCAGTCTCCACACTTACCAGGACCACCCAGTACTGGTCCACACTGAGTCGGACCACCCACTACACAGAGTGGGATCAGCCACTACCAGACCCACACAGAGAGAAAGCCCCTTATTATGCTAGACCCACACAGAGAAAGACCTCCTCCACACCAACACTAGTACAGAGTGGGACCACCCAGTACCAGACCCACTCAGAAGACCTTTGGTAAAGACCCACATAATAGATAAGTCTGCAAAATTAATTCACATGGGATTGGGGGTTATATACTGACATAGATTTAAAATTGGTTGACAGACAGGAAGCAGAGAAGGCAATCAGTGACAAGTGGGGTCCCATAGGGATCAGTGCTTGGGCCCCAGCCTGTCACAACATATATTAATCACTTGGATTCGAGAATAGAATGTAATACTTTTGTCGATGGTGTGAAACTAGGTAAAGATTGTCAGGAGGATGCAAAGAGGCTAAAAGATGATTGAGACAAGTTGAGTGAAAGGAAAAATGCATAATAGATACAGTATATGTGGAGAAATGTGAAATTATCCACTTTGGTGGGAAAAACAGATAGGCAAAGCATTACATAAATGGTGATATTTTAGGAAACATTGATGTACAGTGGGATCCGGGTGTCCTTGTACACCAGTCACTGAAAGCAAACATGCAAGTGCATGGTATGTTGTCCTTCATTGCAAGAGGTTTTGAGCAAAGCAGTCTTACTACAATTTTACAGCTGGACTATTGTCTGCAATACTTGCAATAAAGGGAGTGCATTCAGATTGATCCCTGGGATGGCAGGATTGTCATACGAGGAGAGATTGGGTTGACTTGGCCTGTATTCACTAGACTTTAGAAGAACGAGAGGAGTTCTTGTTAAAACATACAAAATTCTGATAGCAGTTGAGCGGCTGGCTGCAATGAGGATGTTTCCTCTAGCTAGGTGGTTTAGAACAAGAGGCTGCAGTCTCAGTATATACAAGGTAAGATATTTAGGACTGAGGTGTGGAGAGGGTGGTGAATCTGTGGAACTATGGCAAGGAGGATCTTGGAAGCTACGGTGCTGAACATACAAAAGATAGACTTCTTGATGCGTTTTGTATCAAGGGAAATGGGAAGGGAGTATGGATATATGGTTGTTAGATAAAGGATCAGCCATTTTCATATTGAATAGTAGGGAACCCTCAAAGAACCTATGGCCTACCCTGTTCCTATTATTCTGTGTTTTCCATGGGATTATCTTGTACCAGTCACACACAGAGTGGGACCACCCAGTACCAGACCCTACACTCTAGGACCACCCAGTGCCAGACCCTACACTCTAGGACCACTGAGTACCAGAACCTACACTGTGGGACCACTGAGTACCAGACCTCACACTGTGGGACCACTGAGTACCAGACCTCACACTGTGGGACCACTCAGTTACCAGACCCTACGCTGTGGGACCACCGAGTACCAGACCCCACACTGTGGGACCACCCAGTACCAGACCCCACACTGTGAGATTACCTTGTATTTATCGAACACAATGAGTGGTATCTTTCAGTATTAGAGACCACACTGTATGTGAATCAGACCACAGTGACAGGAACCAGCCCATGCAGTGTGGGAGCAGTGGGCATTAGACTCTACTTCCCTGGGAAAGTCCATCACCTTCAGCAATCCCTCCCCCACTGCAGCAACATTAAGTCAGGATGAGGAGGAGCCTGTATCGCATTCAGACAGTGGAAATATGAGCCGTTGCTGCAACTTCCTTTGAAGTATTTGCTTAATTCTCTAATTCTAGTTCTTAATGTTCTGAACAGAAATTAGCATTTCTGCAGATACTGCAATATAAAAATTGCTTATTTTTACATGCAAAAGACATTTCACAGATGAAAGATTTAAAGAGAAGTCTGTTCTCCTAAAAGTACAATGGTAAAGACCGCTGACAGAGCTGAATGAGGATTAAATCCCACCAGCTCATTTTAACCTGCTAATCCCCATCGTTGTAATATTCAGATCTCCTGGAGTTCCTCATTAATCATAACAGAGGTGGTTTTGGCTTGTTTATAAAACATTTCACTTTCTCAGCAGCAGTTACCAAAGCTTTCAACAGCCGACTAGTTGCTCTGGGCTTAATGATGAGTAATCCATTGCAGGCACAGTTTAATAATTCGATACACATGTTCGTGGGGGTATCTCATGGGATAGCATAGAGGGAGCTTCATCCAACCAGTGTAGAACCTCTCCTAGCATTGTTTGATCAGATAGTGTAGAAGGAATATTGAAAAGAAAAATCTGCAGATGCTGAAAATCTGGAATAAAAATGTAAAACGTGTTGGAAATACTCAGCAGATCAGGCAACATCTGCTGATTTTTGCTTTTCAATGTACCTTCCATACGGTCCTTTCAAAGAAGAGAAAAAAGAGTTAACGTTTCATGTCAATGTCACTTCATCAGAACTGGAATTGAGAAAACAAGTGTGTTTTAAGTTTCAGGAAGGGTAAGGAGTGGAGAGAACAAAGGGAATGTCTGTGATAGGATGAAGTCCAAGATTTTCCCGGGTGACACAATTGCTTTTAGTGTTGTCTAAGAGAGGAGAAGGAATGCTCGTTTACTCGTAGCTGGCTGTCTGGAGGAGTATAAACAGAGGATGAAATATGAGGATAAAAGGGAGAAAATAACAACATATTGGAACTGTGAGATGCAGGAAAAAGTAGTTGCTGGAAAACTGAAATAATGCTGGAAGTACTTAGTAGATCAGCGAATAATGTGGAGAGAGAAAAACTGAGTTAATGTTATAGCTGGATGAACTTGCATCAACAGTGACCAATTCTGACACAAACAGGAAAGGCTGGTTACCTGAAATTGTTGAATTTATTGAGTCCCGGGGAGTGAGATGGAAGATAAGGTGCTGTTCATTGAGCTTGCATTGGGTTCAATGCAGGAGGCCAAAGAGAGGAATGAAAGTGGCAGGTGATTGGAAGCTCAGGGTCACCCTTGTAGACTGAACAGAGGTGGTTTACAAAGTGGTCACCCATTTTTGTTTTGGCTTTCTTCATTGTAGAAGAGACCACATTGGGAGCACTGAATGTAGTACACTAAACTAGAAAAAGTGCAAGTGAATTGCTGGCTCACCTTGGAGGACTGCTTGGAAGGGAAGAGGTAAAAAGGCAGGTGTGGCTGAATGGGAAAGTGCTGAGAGAAAGGATTTGGTTGGTGGAGATGGAATAGCAAATGAACAATCCACCCGAAATGCTGAAAGGGGAGAATGTGTCCGGTGGTGGAATATCTTCGAAGGTTGTGAAAAATATGGTCAAATGCAGAGGCTGATAGTATGGGAGGGAGGGATAAGAGGAACCCTATCCTTGTGCTAGCTGGGAGGAGAGGGAGTGAGGGCGCTGAATACTGGAGCCATGGTTGAGAGCCCTGTCAGCTATGGTGGAGGGGAAGCCATGGTTAAGGAGAAATAAAGACACCTGAGAAACGCTGGGATGAGAAGTCTCATCCTCAGATATGAAAGACATTTACTTTGTGTGCAACTCATGCTGCACCTGTTGTGGGAGTATTTGATGTTACAGTGTAGAGGGAGCAGTGTTCTATCTAATCTATGGTGTACCTAGTTGGGAGCATTTGGTGAAACAGTGTGAAGGGTGCTTTCCCAACCAGTATGGTAACAGCCATCAACCCACTGAAGAAATAGTATAAGGTGTCTGAGCAAGTACCCAATGAATGCATTGTCATGAAGCGTGCATGGACGGGAGACGGCTTAGCTTTGAGGAGCATTGTATCCCAATATAACTGGATGTGGACTGATGTTAAGTTTGGAAGACTTAAGGTCCCAGGAGTTGTGGAGCAGCAGCACTAACTGCTGTGCCAGCACACTGCCTGTGGGTTGCAACAGCTGACCTCAAAGTCGCAGTGATCCATATAACCATTTTCATTGGTCATCAGCCCACAGAAGGAAATACATCATTCCTAACTGAAAAATAAACCAAGTGCATCTGCAGGATGGGCTGAGCCAGGCACCTCCATTACACTCCAGGAACACCGAGCAGGACTTCACTAATGTCCTGATTGATCCCAGCCCAGTACATAGAGCTTCTGGTCACCACCTTTATGTGAACAATTCCAATACACAGAGCATGGACATCCTTCAGTAATTGGAAAACGACAAAAACAGATGATGGAAATCTAAAATAGAAAGAGAAATAGAGTTAATGTTTCAGGTTTATGATCATTCATCCTAACACTGATGAAGGGTCACTGATGTGAAACATCAACTACTGTTCCTCTCCCCATTGACACTGCATGGCCTCCTGAGTATCCCCACTATTTTCTGTTTCAATACTGGAGATCTTTAAATATGTGCACTTGTAATACCTTCAGACTCATCACTTTGTGGTCCCACCTCAAGCAGCCTTCTTCAGAACCATCCAGAACATTTCAACACATTCCATATAAAGCTGGATTGCTGAATCTGCTCCGATCTCTTGAGCTCCCTAATCCATCTGACATACCCACTCCCTGCTGTTGTCACTGATCTAATTAGAAAATCCATTCCCCATTTCCTTCGCACTATATTCCAATCCCGCTGCTTCCTCAAGCAGCAAACATCCCAGTCTCAAGGCCAATGTAATGATGTCTAAGTGCTTTCTTTGAGTTGCTGCTAGCTTTAGTGATAGGATAGACGTTGAGCTGTGAATCATGACTTTACAGTGATTCCTCAAGTTACAAAAGGGATGCTTTTCTGGATAATGTTTCATTAATTAGAGCAAAATTTTGTAAATTGATAGGGCTGGGCAGAATAAATTGTGGGACTTTCAGTACCAATGGGCAGGGAAGGCACACTATTCATCGTAGTAAGAAATAGTTTGGGAAATAGAGGATACATACCCCATAGAGTAAATGGCATTACAGTGAAAATTCGTAAGTGCAATATTCATGAATCAGGGAATTAATTACTATAGTAAGTTTCAACTAAACAGCAATGACTGTTACAACAGTGTATCAAGGTCATATCTTAATGTACACTCTGTTCTTAGAAGTACCTTTACACTTATAAAATACCACGGAGACACAGGAACAGAGAAAGCTGCAGGTGCAGGGATGCAAGCTTCTCTTTGAAGATAGCAGGTCAAGCTGAAAAAGTGCTTAAAGCTCATGGGATTCCTGGCTTCATTCATAAATTAGAATACCAATTCAAGAAACTTGTGTTAACTCTATACAAAGTACTGGTTAGGTCCCAGCTGGAGATTTAGAAGAGATTTACTGGAATGGTGTCAGGCTCTTCAGTTACATTGGAGGGACTGGGGATGATGAGGCTCTCATTATGTAATCTAGAGAAGGTTAACGGGAGATTTATATGAGACGCTCAAAATCATGGAGGGTTTTCTACAGTAAATAAGGAGAACCTGATCCCAGAAGCAGAAAGGTTGGTAAACAGAGGCAACAACAAGGATTTTTTTATATATATTCAAAATAGAAATGGATAAATACCTGTCAGGAAATACATTTGCATGGCTGTGGGAAAAGAATAGGGGAATGGAGTTAATTGGTATCAACTACAAAGAGCCAACACAAACTATATTATTGTGAGGCTTGGAATCACGGAATAGTCGACACGGAAGGAGGTTAACCAGTCCATTGAGCTTGTCTGCTTCTTTTGAAGTGCAACACCATTGGTTCAAGTTCAAGTTATACTTTACTGTCATTCACCCATATGCTGTAAAACACGTGGAGGAAGGAAATGTTGTTTGCCCCAAACTCACACAACAGAAAACATACATAGAACAGAGAACACACAATAAACGCAGACAGAAAAATTGTGCAAGCACAAATAGTGCAAGAAATGGTATATACAGGATACAAAATTAGCACAAGGTGAGTGCAAAACCAAATTGGACAAAGAAAATGCAGAACTCAGTGCACTAAGTGTATGACATGTTCAGCAGCAGCCGAAGTTCTTATGCGCTGTTGTGCAAACCAGGACTTTTGACGCGGCATTTGTCTGAGACTGCCTCCAGGGTATTCAGGAGCCTGACAGCCTGGAGGAAAAAACTGTTGTGCAGTCTAGTAGTTAGAACCATAGAAAACTACAGCACAGAAAACAGCCCATTCGGCCCTTCTAGTTTGTGCCGAAACATTATTCTGCTAGTCCCATTTACCTGCCCCCAGCCCATACCCCTCCAGACCCCTCTCGTCCATATATCTATCCAATTTACTCTTAAAAATTAAGAGTGAGCCCACGTTTGCCGCATCATTCTGGCCCGGATGCTCCGGTACCGCTTGCCAGACGGCAGTGGGACAAATAGATCGTGGGAGGGGGTCATCTATGATTCTGCAGGCCTTGCAGGTGCATTGTGTGTTGTAGATGTCCAGGATGGAGGGAAGAGGTACTCCAATGATCTTTCCAGCTATGCTCACAATTCTCTGCAGAGTCTTGCGGTCTGAGGTGTTACAGTTACCGTACCAGGCAGAGATGCAGCTGGTCAGGACACTCTCAAATGGTACCCCTGTAGAATGTGGTGAGGGTGGGGGAGGGCAGGTTTGCTCTCTTCAGCCGCCGTAGGAAGTGGAGACACTGCTGTGCCTTCTTGGCGAGGGAGGAGGTGTTGGTTGACCAGGACAGGTCATCTGCTATGTGTATTCCCAAGAATTTATAGCAGCTGACTCTGTGTACAATGGTGCCATTCCATTGGTCAGCCTGGGTCTTTCTAAAATCCACAGTCATCTCCCTTGTTTTGTCCACGTTCAAGGAGAGATTGTTGACTGAGCACCAGTCCACCAGCCTCTCCACCTCCTCTCTGTAAACTGTTTCATCGTTCCTGCTGATGAGACCCACCACTGTTGTATCATCAGCAAACTTGATGATATGGTTGGAGCTTGAGTTGGCAGAGCAGTCATGGGTCAGCAGCGTGAACAGCAGTGGATGGAGCACGCAGCCCTGGGGGGCTCCAGTGCTCAGCCTAGTGATGTCTGAGGTGGTATTTCCAATGCGAACGGACTGTGGCCTTTCAGAAAGGAAGTCTAGAATCCAGTTGCAGGTGGTCCCACCTTCCTGCAATTTTACCGTCTGCCTGTCATTTTCCTCTCCTTTGGGGAGTAATATTGAATGTATATTCTTGCTCCTATGTTTGTAACGGTGAATGAACTGGGTGGGAACTGTTGCACAATGTGAACCAAAGACTGATACACCAAAGGGAAAACAGAAGGAACATTGCAGCTCTGAACATCCAAGCCCTTGTCTTGTGAAATCCAGCAGTCTGTGCAGATTAAAGGTCCAGGAGAAAACACAGCAAATTTTCCTGCCACTCCTGTCTTATTTCTGTAAAACATTTCAGGCTGTGTTTAAGAGGAGGAACGGCTTGTTCTGCTGGATGAAGCGAAGAGCCTGATGCATGATTGCACAATGACAAATGGTTTCATTTACATGGCACCTTTAACACTGTACAATGTCCCAAGTTTTCAGACACTGAGAAAGCACGGGCAGCAACATTTTTGATGAAAGTGTGTTATTCATTGGTTAGCTCTGTGCCTCTTATCTCAATGCAATCACTTCAATAAATACAAGAGTCACACCACACAGCAGCAATGAAGCAAAATGTCAGAACAGTTACCATAACAATGAGGCTATTTATATGTGATTCATGTTAGTAACCCTGTCAGATTAGAACATAAACTCTTAATATTGTTTACTGGTGTATACTGCAGAATGAGTTAGTGCCTGTGTCCACCCATGCAGGCACAGCCCAGGTACTGTGGTGCTTTTGTGAGTCTTGCCCATATCCTAATATGCATCAAGTCCTGTAGCCCCATCAGTGCTCACTGATCTTCATGGGTCCCAGTCCACCAACACTCTAAGGCACCTTACAGGGCATGAAGAAACAAAAAAATTGTCATTCATCTATGTGAGATCATATCAGCACAGGTGAATGAACTCTTTAAGGAGATTCTTAATGGAGGAGAGGAAGGTGGAAGCAGAGAGGTTTCAGGACACAACTCCAGAGCTGGGGGCCCAGACAGCTGAAAACATGGACATCAAAGATGGAGAGGTTAAAGCTGGAAGTGCACAAGAGGGGCATAGAGATTTCAAAGGGCTGTGGCTGCAGGGGTAATAGAGATAAGGAAAGGATGAGGCCATGGATTGGTTTGAGAATTTTACAGCAGAAACATTCTAGACAGGGAGGCAACGTTGGTCAATGAGCATAGAGGTGAATAGGTCCACCTCTAGAACCAAGAATGGTATCAGTCAGAAATATGTATCTGCTGCTTTGTAGACAATGACGAGATTCTCTTTAAGCTCAAAAAGGACAGAAGCTCCAGTAGCTGAGTTTTCAGATGAGATGGAAGAAACAAAAAGGATGGGGAAGCAATATTGTAAACAAAACAATTACAGCTGTGAGGAGGGTTGATGAGCTAACAAATGGATTGAACTGGGGAGCATGAGGCAACCGTTCTGCTGGGGGTGTGGTGGCAGATCCTGAAATAGGTAAAGGTATGTAGTGGGTGCAGTGGTGGTACAGGGGTTAAATTACTGGACTCGTAATCCAGAGGTTTGAGCTCAAATCTCATCACAGCAGCTGTGGAATTTAAAATCAGTTAATAATCTGGACAGAAAAACATCAAATTGTCATAAAACCTCCACCTGATTCACTAATGTCCTTCAGGGCATGAAATCTGCTGACTTAATAGCTCTGGCATACACGTGACTTCATACCCACTTTGACTCTAACAAGGCCGCTGATGTCCTTAGTTCCTTTGAATTAAGGTTGGCATGTTTGCCCACTGGTTGTGTGGGTTCTGTGGGGATCACAGACTCCTCCATGTCTGAGGCAGGTTGGGCCTGATGGTTGAGCAGGTGGGTAGCTTGTGAGAAGATGCGCTCCTTCCACTGTGTGCTTCAGATGCGTGGACTCAAGGTTTTCTGTACTATTCCGAATGCTCTCTATTTTGAGCAGACATGGGCCAGGAACTCCTAGGAGTCAGTGGGAATGTTGCACTTTTTTTAAGGAAGCTTTGGGCACATCCTTGAAGCTTTCCTTCTGTCTGGTAATCTCTTCTCAACACAGAACTCAGAATAGAACATCTCTTTCAAGAGTCTGTTGTTGGGCATGTGAACAACTTGGCCCAATGGAGCTGACTGAGTGTAATTGGGGCCTCAATATTGGGGTTGTTGGCCTGGGAGAGGATATGGTTTGCTTCCAGTGTATTTGGAGGATTTTCCAGAGATAGTGTTGGTGGAACCTTTCCGGTCCCTATTGTGGGTAGTCCAGGAATCAAAAGCATACAGGAGGGCAGGATTCACTGCTGCACGGTGAACCATGGGCTTTGTGCCAGGTTTAGGGGGTTGATCTTCAAGCACCCATTTCCTTAATAAACCAAAGACTTTGCTGGTGTATTGGAAGTGATGGTGACTCTGCTCTTGCTGATAGATAGTTCACGAGTATAAGAAGTGGTCCATGTTTTTCAGGATCTCACTGTGAACCTGTATTTTCAAAGGGTAGTGTTGTATAGTAGGGGCAGGATGTTAGGGGGCAGATATTAAGTGTAAGGCCTGTTCCATTGCACGCTTCAGTGAAAGAGTTAATAGCTTGGAACAAGGCATAGAAGGCAAAGTAACTAACACGGGTAAATGGGATTAGTATAGATAGGTACAATGGACAGAATGCAGATGGTGCATCTCTCTTCACAGAAGAAGGGGGAGGGAAACAATATTGACACTGTAGTAAAGGAAGTAAAGTAGGAAATAGCCATGGTAGAAGATAGAGATACAATAAATACTAAGGAGTCAAACATCTTTAAATGTAGATAAATTGCCAGGCCTGGATAAAATATACCCCAGGCTGTTAAAGAAGCATAGAGGAAATAGTACTGGTTGTCTCCATCATTTTCCAATCCTCTCTTGTTTAATGTTTGAGGACCAGAAGTCTAGTAGCATGTTGCTGTTAATTAAAAATGGAGAAGGGAGAGTGAGCTGGTCATCCTGACATCAGTAGTGGGCAAATTACTGGAAAAAAAATCAACTATATCAAACATCATTAGACAAGGCATAGGATAGAAAAGGCAGGGAAGTCATGCTAGAACTGGTGAGGCCATAGCAAGGAGATTGTCTGCAGTTCTGGTAACCACACTACAGGAAAGATATGATTGCACTAGAGATCAGAAATTTATGAAAATATTGCCATGAATAGGGATTTAGTTATGAGGAAAGATTGGCTCCAGTTTCCTCCCACATTCCAAAGGTGTACAGGTTAGGAAGTTGTGGGCATGCTACGTTGGCACCGGAAGTGTGGCGACACTTGCGGGCTGCCCCCAGAACATTCTACACAAAGATGCTTTTCACTGTGTGTTTTGATGCACATGTGACTAATAAAGAATCTTGTCTTATTTACCTTGGAATAGAGGAGACCAAAGGATCATTTAATCAAAGTGTATAACATTATGAAGATATGTTTCCCTCAGGAGAGAGGACACTAATTGAGAGTTATGATAATTGGCAGAAGGATTAGAAGTGAGAGGAGGAAACAAGTTTTCGCCTAAAGATTGACAGGGTTGTGGAAATCACTGCCTGAAAGCGTGGTTGAGACAGGAAAGCCTCATTACATTGATGTTAAGCTGAATAGTTTTTTGACCAGTATGGCCTCCTGGTTTGCTCTAAATCTATACAATTCTTTGAACCCTTTGTGTCCCTGCCATAGGCAGTCGATCCTGTGAGTGAACAGAGTTCCCTAGGCCACAGCTAGAGACGAACCCAGAAGCACCAACAGTGCATAATCCTTACAGTTTGCCCTGTGGTTGGAATAGGCAAAGGCAGTTAGTGAGCCTGCTAGTTAGACATGGACCCACTAATATTCCTATCTTAGAATCATGCATTCCATCCTCATTTAGTGTAATATGTGGGTTATTATTTATTGTAAATCAGCAAGGCTTATCTGAAAAGTCGAGTTAGCTTAAGAGTGGAATTTTACTCTAGTACCTGCTTAAGGGCTGAGAGTTAATTAAACTGAGGACCTGAATACCAGGGGAAATGGTGTAAATGTGTTGTGATGTTTATGCCCATAATTTACATAATATATGTATACATAGGAATTTACAGTGGGGGGGGAAAAAGTGCACTTGTCCTAGGCATATTTGATGCAACGGTATAGAGACTTGATGCAGGGTCTCGACCCGAAATGTTGACTACCCCGCTGCCTCCACAGATGCTACCTGACCCGCTGAGTTCCTCCTGCTGCTTGTTTTTTTTGCTAAGCATAGAGTAAGCATTGCACTGCATCTAATCCAGGCTGTAACTGGTAGGGGAGTGTTTTATAGAAGAGAGAGAGCTTCTACTCTGCATTGAAGCCAGGCTGAATCTGCCACGGGACTGTTTGATGGGAGGACGTAAAGGAAAGTTTACTCAGCATTATTTCAATTGTACATAAGCTGAAACTAGCAGCCCTATGTGTATGCCGTTTCCCAGCATTAACCTCCATCAATGTGAGGAGTAAATGTCACTAAAAATAAAAGATTCAATTATTAAATAAATCCCTGTAGGACAAATTAAAAAGGGATTAACTGACCCAGATTTATTTGGTTTAATCCTGATGATTTGTTATTTGATCCTACTCAGCGACTCTAAGCTGTGCTGTTTTGTTCTGGTGAGGGAACATTAATATTACCAGCCTCTTGAGTCAGTAAAACATTAGCAGTGTTTGGAGTCCAAATTGATGTCTGATACAGGAGATCTATCTGCCCAACATACAAACCCTCATACTGGGGTCCTGCATAGTTCCACTAACTCAAGCTGATCATCACAGAGTCATTGACAGCATGGAAACAGGCCCTTTGGCCCATCGAGTCCAGGACAATTGTTAACCACCCATTTTACACTAGAGTCATGGAGTTATACAGTACAGAAACAGGCCCTTCAGCCCAACTTGTCCATGCCAACCAAGGTGCCAACCAAAGCAAGGTGCCTGTCTTTGGCTCATCTCCCTCTAAACTTTTCCTATCCATGTTATATTATTAAGATTATTATATATTATTAAAATATTAAGAGGAATAGATAGAGTAGACAGCCAGCATCTCTTTCCCAAGGCACCAATGCTCAATACAAGAGGGCATGGCTTTAAAGTAATGGGGGGGAAGTTCAAGGCTGATATCAGAGGAAGGTTTTTTACATAGAGAGTGGCTGGGGCATGGAATGCGCCGCCTGGGGTGGTGGTGGAGGCAGGTACGTTGGTCAAATTCAAGAGATTGCTAGATAAGCATATGGAGGAATTTAAAATGGAGGGATATGTGGTAGGAAGGGCTTAGATAGTCTTAGGCGAGGTTTAAAGGTTGGCACAACATTGTGGGCCGAAGGGCCTGTATTGTGCTGTACTGTTCATTGATTCTATGATTCTATGAACTTATCCGAATGTCTTTTCCATGTTATCGTAGACAAAAGAGACTGCAGATGCTGGAAGTCTGGAGCAACACACAAAGGAGCTGGAGGAACGTTAACTGATGCTGCCTGACCCATTGAGTTTCTCCAGCTCCTTTGTGTATCTCCTACATGTTACCGTGCCTGCCTCAACCACTTTCTCTGACAGCTTATTCCATATACGCACCACTCTCTGCGTGAAGTAGTTGCCCCTTGGGTCCCTTTTAAATCTTTCCCCTTTCACCTTAAACCCATGCCCTCCAGTTTTTGGTTCCCTTTCCCTGGGGAAAAAAGCTGCGTGCATTTACCCTGTCTATGCCCCTTATGATTTTATACACCTCTATAAGGTCACCCATCAGTCTCCTATGTTCCAACAAATGAAGTCCTAACCTGCCCAACCTCTCCCAAACTTACTAACCATGGTTTGTACATTCTCTTCCAAATCGTTTTTATAAATAATGAACAACAAAGATCCCAGCACCAATTCTTGTGGCACATCACTAGTCACAGGCCTCCAGTCCGAGAAACAACCCTCCATCATCACCCTCTGCTTTGTACTGTCGAAACAGTTATGAATCCAGTTAGCTAACTCTCCCTGGATCCCATGTGATCTAACCTTCCAGACTTGCCTACCATGCCGGGCCTCGTCAAAGGCTTTGCAAAAGTCCATATAGACAACATTCACTGCCCTGTCCTCATCTTTCCTCTTGGTTACCTCTTCAAAAAACTCTAACAGATTTGTCAGATATGATTTCCCATGCACAAAACCGTGCTGACTATCCCTAATCAGGCCTTGTCTATCCAAATGCGGGTAGATCCTGTCCCTCAGAATCCCCTCCAATAACTTACCCATGACTGATGTTATGCTCACCGGCCTGCAGTTCCCTAATCCGATGCTAATCCCATTTTTTATTCTCTCCTCATTCTTATCAACTACACCCCCTCTTCCCCCCGTCTACACACCAGGGGCAATTTACAGTAGCCAGTTAACCTAACAACACATATGTCTTTGGGATGTGGGAGGAAACCAGAGTACCTGGGGAAAACCCATGCAGTCACAGGGAGAGCATGGAAGCTCCTCCCAGACAGCACCTGAGGTCAGGATTGAACCCGGGACTCTGGCGCTGTGAGGCAGCGGCTCTACTGGCTGTGTCTGTGCTACCTGTCTTGATAAGTGGACAAAGCAAATAATGGACAAACTCATGACATTCTCGTCCATTCGCTTTTCCCCCATGGCTCTAATCTTTCGCTGGGATGTTGGTGTTCGTTCAGTAAGCAAGTGGACTAAGGATTTCCAAGTGTCCGGATTATTCCCAGAATGCCCAAGAACATAAAAACTAATCTCCATGTCCCTGATATGGCCAAAACTCAGGAGGAAGGGAGAAATTGCTATGAATGCTTTTGTTTATTATTTAAGCAGATATCTGAGTTGGGATAAAATGGCCATTTGGTCAATGGTCAAAAGTAGTGAATTTTTATTTTAAAAATAAGGGAGTTTTGCTCTCCTTCTATACTTATACTGAGCTTTTTAAGTTGTCCCTTTCACAATCTCAGACTATTTTATGTGTTTCATAGCCTAAGAAGTTCTTGCAAAGTCTAGTCACTGTTGTAATATCATAGGTGTCTATTTTCTTTGTGAATTAGCAGTGGGAAGGCGGAGTCTCACAAGGGTGGACATGATTGGGGGTACCAGTGACAAGATTGTGGCACTGGGGCAGCTTGAAACAGAGGGGTCATGTGATGCAGTCTCCAGGAATACACCCAACTGGACTTGGAATCACAGTGTGGTGGTTAAACGCTGTCCAGTAATCCAACTCCAACACTCAAATCCCTTGAAGCGTTTTATATCGAGAAAATCCAGCTTTACAGTGTCCTTCAGATTTTGTTTTTAATCTAGCACTAAGTTTGAATACAAAGATTAGAGCAAGTGCATTATGTTAATGGATCTCTGTGACCTCAATCCCCCAGCTTGCAGAGACAGTTCTGCACACCCTTTGAGTGCTAAAGGATCTTCAAGTAACATAGCTATCATTTGCAGGAAAGAGTTGTGGACAAGGTGAACTCATAAACTAGGATCTACTCTTTTTTTTAAATCTACTTGAGAGATATTTAAATGAAAATCAAAAAGCTGCAGATGCTGAAAACCCGAAACAAAAACAGAAAAGGGCAGAAATATTAAGCAAGTAAGTCAGTGTCTGTGAAGACAGAAACAGAGTTAATGTTTCAGGTTGAAGACCCGAAGCATTAACTGTTTTACTTTCCATAGATGCTGCCTGACTGGTTGAGGGCTTCGTGTATCATTGGCTCTTGTATAAGATACTTAAAAACAATCATTTGATTTATGCTTGAGGTAGTGTATGGTCCTGGTTGCTAAAGGTGCAGGGCTGTTTGTTTAGGCCTATCCCTTTAAGAATAGTAAACCTAATTGCTGCAACCAGGTGAATTCAAGGTCAGTCTGAGTTTAAATTTTTTAAATTTTTAAAAAAATTTTTAGAATTTTTATTTACAGCTTGGTAACAGGCCCTTCCAGCCCAATGAGTCCGCACCGCCCATTTTAAACCCAAATTAACCTACCCATACGTTTTTGCAATGTGGGAGGAAACCGGAGCACCCGGAGGAAACCCACGCAGACACGGGAGAACGTCCAAACTCCTTACAGACAGCGACGGGAATCGAACCCCGATCGCTGGCGCTGTAATAGCGTCGTGCTAACCGCTACGCTACCGTGCCAGTTGTTTATGAGCAGATTAGCAGTTGCTGTTCATGCCCAGCTCCCAGTCAGAAGAAAATCAAGGTGAAAGGATCAGCTGCCTTTCTCTGTTCTTTAAAACAGTTGCCACTTGCTCAGAGAGCAGGGGTTGGGGGTGGGGAGAACCTCTAAATGTTAAGCTCTCAGGATTTATGTGATGATACCTACTATGATTATGCTTGTCGTCTGACACAGTTGATTGATGTTACCTTGTTTTATGAGATGGAGGTATTATGCCATACAGTTTACAGAAGACTGGCTGAAGCCTTGGTGAAACAGCATGTGGCTACACACAGCCATTATTTATCGGTGTTCATCATTTCCTGCATTCTCCAGCAGCGTTAATGGAAGAATCCCTCAGAATACCTTTGTCGTGTGTTGCTCCGGTGCTGAAGCAGAGTTGCTTTCCAGCTCACAACATCGATACATTTTCTGCAGCTGGCCACCCTTAAAATGCATCAATTAAATATTCCTTATCATTGTGATGACATCTTAGACCAGGCCATGGCCAAATTCACAAAGGTTGCAACGAAATGGCAAATAGTTAAAAAAAAGTCATCTGACACTTATTATTGTAAAATAGGGCCTTGGACTCATAACGTTCAAATGTGCAAGAAAGAAATGCTGTATACATTCACCACTGTGCCACCATTCATTGACATGAACTGAAGATGAGCAGGAGAAATAAGTACTCAACATTAACACACCACACTAATACAAAGCTCCATTCTGTGCAATGTGTAGGACTTCACAGGTTTATTCAATCAGGACATATAGCAGGATTTTGGACATAGAAAAGACATTAAAAGAAGATTTTCTTTTATATCAAGGGCCATCATGAAGTAGAAAGGGAAGTACCTAAGCTTGTCATAAGCATCCCTTACTTAGTATTTGCGCAATTTGCTGCCAGCCCTATCTCAGTTGGTTGGGCTTTGCATCTGATTCGGAAAGTTCAAGCACTGCTCCAGAGACTTCAGTCCACGACATGACTGACATTCCCAAAGCTGGGGGAAAGCTGCACTAATGTGGATTCCATCTTTCAGATGAGACATTAAATCAATGCCTCGGCTGCCTGTCAGGTGGGCATGAAAGATCCCACAGTTAATTTAAAGAAGAAGAGTTTCCCTTTGAGTCCAGAACAGTAATTACACCACTGAACATCACTACAGCTGATTTCCTGGTTGTTATTGCCTCACTGTTTGTGGAATCTTGCTGTGCAATAGTTGACTGACAGTTCAATGAAGATTACACTGCTAAAGTACACTGTTGGCTGCAAAGCTTTAGAGGTATCCCAAGATCACAAAAAATCTCAGTTTTAACACCACACACCCTCACAGTTCAATCTCAATCTTGCAATCTTTACTTTGGGGGGGGGGGGGAATCTAGGTCACAGGCATATATATAAAAATCACAGGCATGTTGGCTTGATAACTATAGAAGGATGAACATGGGAAGTCTGTAACATAGGAAACCATTTAAGACCATTTCTCAGGAGTGAAAGCGCTAGTTTCAAACTCGTTTCTAAAATGCAGCTTATGTCAATCAAACTTATTAGAATTCTTTGTGAATTTCCCCAAGCCAGTGGAAGGAGTTATCTGAGTTGGCTGGTATCATTTATCGCAAACTTTCAGAAAACACGTGATAAGGAGACTCATGATTAAGGTGAAAGCTCTTGGAATCCACAATGAACTCTCACGTCAGGTCTTTAAGTGGCTAAATAATTAAACAGAGGATGGTTAATCTAGATGAAAGAGCTAATGGTTTGTCAGAGCTAATCCTAAAGGAACCAGTCCTTCACAGTTCAGGTTAACTAATGCCTTTATTTCTTTTTTTGATTACATCTCAGTGAAGCAGCTTGGGGCATTTTTTCTATATTAGAGGTGCAAGGAAGGAAATCTAAGTTTTTATTTGACATATCAGTCACAAGGGAAACCAGAAACCTCCAAGGAAACAGGTATCATTCACCTAATGAACACTCTGTAATGAAGCAAAATTGGAACTTACTTTTAGTGAGAGTTGTGAAATAATATATATCAGTATGAAGCTGTTTAGCTTTTTCTAACACATCCCAAGTCAACAGTGAGAACCCTAACTGTCCCTATTGGAATAAATAGAGTGTTCCTACTGGAAGCTGGGTGGTGTGAATATCGCTGTGTTCTCATGAGAGGGTATATAGTTTGAATGCATTGCAGTATTCCTGTTATATTGAATGAACATCTCAGAGTATCTCCCTAGAGTCCTGTGACCATTTATAGGCATCACAGCCTAGCCCTCTCACCAATGCATAGAAGGCTACAGACCATGTGCTGATAAATGAGATTAATATAGGTATGAACTCGTTGGTCAACATGGACATGGTGGGCCGAAGGGCCTCTTTCTGTGCTGTATGATCCAATGAAAAGGCGTGTTGGCCTTGGAAGGAAAACAGTGCAGCCTCATCAAAGTGACACCCAGAGCCTTATGTTGAGCATGTATAGAAACTAAGGTTGTATTCCTTAGAATTTGGAGCTCAGTGGGATTTGAATGAAGGTTTCAGATATTAAGTGGAATCATTAGGGCAGAGTGATAGAGAAACTATTTCTGTTGTTTGGGGAGTCAGGCTACTCGTGAAGTATGAAAGCACCTCAACATGCAAATGACGGTAGAGATTTGGAACTCGCATGTGGACATGTTAGATTGATTGCTTATTTTAAATTTGACATTGAGAGGTTTTTGTGATCCAAGTGTCTGAAGGGATATAGGGGGAAAGGTGGTCATGCAAAGATAGGTCACAAGTCAGCTATGAGCTCAATTAATGGTAGAACAGGTTTGAGAGGCTAAATAGCCTCTCCTTGTATCGGTATTCCTATGTTGACGTCTCTGTCAAAAGTGCTCAGAGTCTATTATAAAGGGCAAACCCTCCGCCTACAGCAAAATAATTGGGGATTGGCAGCTTTTCCCCTGAACACCAGCTGCAATCCAAAATTAGAGTTCACCGATTTAATGACTGGATGTTAGCAACAACAAACTTCCAAAGTATAGAGTTTTAAGATTAAATCTGCCCTTTTAATATCTGAAGGTCCATTGTATCACGCAGAGCAATGGGTTCAACACAATGAGCAATCAATTAACTAAATTAGAAAATAATTTGCAATAGTTCTTTAATTTTGGAGATAACATGCGTCTAACCTCTACAGGGACTGAGGGGTGGAAGTGAAACAATTTATCTGCAGTTTACAATTTAACCCGATTGTTCTTGTTCCAAGGCCATGTTAAATGATTACATGTTAGTAAGGATTTTTTTTGTTGAGCTAACACTGCTGTGTTAACCTAGTCATAGAGTCATAGAGTAGTACAGTATCAGTGAAAGTTTGGAAACCCAGATGGGAGAACATGTCAACAGCTGTTTAACTGTTTAACCCACTCTCAGGAGTGCAAATCTTAATGCACTATCATTCCTTAATGTGCATAATGATCACAAGTACAGAATATCTTCACCCCAGATCGCACTTTGTACAGTAATATATTCCTCCCCAATACTGCTCTGTTTAAATCATCTTTACCCGATCTCTCCTTTCTTGAAAATTTCTTCCACAATCACTGGCTGTGTTAACTACTTTGTCCAAATGGCCTTTTTCCATGCCAATGATAAGGTGTTTACCATCAGAAGAATGAGAATCAAACTCAATCCAAGGGAGTCTGCGTAAATTAACCAACAAGTCTGCAGCCCTTCATTCAGGAGCAGGGATCTTGCTGTGCTTTTCCTCTGCCTTACCTATGAGTATTAAGACCAATTGTCACCCACAGTGAAATCAATTAGCTCAACACAGATCATAGAGATCTACAGCCCATTGAGTGGACTACTTAGGGTAACCTGGCTTCCCAGCACTTGGTCCAAATCAGCTTGGTAGATTATTGTTCTTCAAGTAAGCTTGCCTTCTGCATTTGGTTTGGAGAAATTACAATAAGATGTCAGCAGCAGCAATCCACAAGTGTGACACCACGGTACTCAAACGTGCAGGAGAGGGAAAAAGCACAGCAGTTATACCTGCCACAAAGGAAGATACATGTGTAAGTTGTAGCCAAATCATCATGGGTACAGGACATTGCTGGGGAGTTCCTGAAGGCAGTGTCCAGTTCCCACCATTTTCAGCTTCTTTCACAATGGCTTCCTTCTGTTGGAGGTTCAGGATGGAGCTGTTTGCTGTTAATTCCACAGCACTGAGTTCCAGCTACAACTCTTTCGATAACAAAGCAACCCGTGCCAGCAGAACCTGGATAACATCCAGACTTGGGTTGGCAAGTGTGGGTGACATTCACATCACATAAGTACCAAGGAACGACCATCCTGAACTTCAATTAATCATCTGGCCTTTCCTCAACCCCAGCTGCCTCTCTCTAATGTTTTTTAAATGTCGACTAAAAATACAAGTTCCCAACAGCTGTTGCCTGGTTTTGTGATGGTGAAAGGCTAAGACTGAGCAGATCTCTGATCCAAAGCTATAATGGCAGTCAAAAATTGAAAATTACCTCAAATTTTAAAATTTCTTTTGAAAAAAAATTACCTTCCTTTCAACAACAGGGCCTTGCACAACTTCAGGATATCCCAAGCTGCTTGACTATGCAATCACACTTGTAGAAAATTCAGAAGATTACATACACATAACAAAATCCCACTTGCCTCGTTGGTATGATAAACACCCAATGATCTGATGAGGATAAATATTGGCCGGAATGTTTGCCTTCTTCAAAATAATCCTGTGACACCGTTAGTAAAAACGTTGGAAATACTCAGCAGGTCAGGCAGTATCTGTGGAGAGAGAAACAGAGTTGTTGACTTTCATCAGACCAGTGTTTCTCTCCAGAGATGCTGACTAACCCTCTGAACATTTCCAGTAAATGCATTTTTCTTCCTTTTCAATTCCAATGAAACCTTTTAAGTCCACTTGAGCAAGCATATGTGGTAATATTATGCATGTGCTATAATGCCCCATGTCTCCATTAGCACCAATGTGTACATTATAGCACTGTGTGTGCAGCATGGCACATTGTATACAGTAACACTCCGTAACTTCAGGGTCACACCATGTGTGCAGTGTTGCACCTGGTGTGCATCTGAAAAGTGCACGCCCAATAGTATCAGTGAGAAAGATGTGCTCAAATCACTGGAGTGGGCCTTAATTCCATGATGTTCTGACTCTGAAGAGGGAGGTCATGTCCACAGATCCATAGACCCGAGACCAGTATCCCTCAATTTAAAGACACCTGATTTATGAATTTTCACTATCATGCCATTGACAGTTTGAGATATGTGTCTTTAATTTATGAATCTATTTTTCACTACAGCAAAGAGCCACCACTCCCTTCCCACAGAAATTCCCAAAATACCCATACTGCATTGTGCTCAGCTTATTTTTCCATTTACACAATTTCACCCAACATATTACTTTCCAGGAATGCATCCCTTCACTAAACTGAGGAATACCTGAAATCTGTCTCTTACTGGGCGACAGGACTTTACTGCTGATAGCTGGTTGCATGTGTAAGCCAAGGGCAAGGAATGTTGCAAGGTGGATTACTGGGGGGAGAGGGAGAGGGAGAGGGGACTGTCACCGATAAACTGGTGCATTTCTAACACCCAGCAGCATTGTCAGATGATGATCAGAAGCAAGACATCTCAATGAATAAACCACACAACATAGATGGAAACTTGGCTTCTTCCAGTGTGTGTGTGGCTCAGCAAAGTGATATGGTGTCGGGAGGTTGGGAGAATTGTTTCTGTCTTACTAATGTGTACAAACATGAATAAGAATAATGTGTGCACTGAACAAGTGCTTGGAATAATAAAGGGCTCAGCTTTTAAAAGGACATTAAGGGACATTCAGATTGATTTGCTGTTACAGTGTGTTTAAGTAAAATGCTCTGCATTCATAACGCACACAGCGTTACTCAGGGATTCCATAGCCTCATGATCTATGTAATGCTCAGGTGCACATTTCCCAAGTGATTAACAACAGGTCCTACATTAGGAGTTATCAGATGGTTCACATTCAGATGCATCAACCAAACAAGTTCCCAGCACAGTGTGGGACAGCAGGAGGAATGTCCCGGGACTGCCTTGAGTGTGCTGCTAACAGCAAAGGTGCATCAGCCTGAGTTCAACATCCTTGCTGTTCTTGGAATAGGCTGTGCATCACCAAAGGCCAGGCAAAAAAAGGTTGTATTGTGTATAGTAACATACTAGATCTATTAAAGCACTATATAGACCATAAAGTGCTCTGTTTTAAAAAAGAAATGCACTGTGTGTATAGTAAAGCAGTGTACATATAGTAACAACCTGGTGTTCAGTAAAGCACATTATGTTAAAGCAGTAGTCCATGCGGTAATGCATTGTGTGTTTTTTTATTCATTTAGGGGATGTGGGCTTCACAGGCTGAGCTGCATTTACTTGCTCCTCCCTAATTATCCTTGAGAAGGTGGTGGTGAACTGCCTTCTTGATCTGCTGCAGTCCTTGAGGTGTGGGTATACCCACAATGCTGTTAGGAAGAGAGTTACAGGATCTTGACCCAGTAACAGTGAAGGAACGGCGATATAGTTCCAAGTCAGGATGGTGTGTGGTTTAGAGGGCAACTTCCAGGTGGTGGTGTTCCTGAGCTTGTCCTTCTGGCTGGTAGAAATCGTGGGTTTGGAAGGGGCTGTCTAAGGAGTCCTGGTGAGTTGCTGCAGTGCATCCTGTAGATGGTACAAACTGCTGCTACTGTGCGTCAGTGGTGGAGTGAGTGAATGGTCGTGGATGGGGTGCCAGTCAAGTGGGTTGCTATGTCTAGTACGGTGTGGAGCTTCTTGAGTATCATTGAAGCTGCACTCATCCAGGAAAGTGGAGAGTATTCTGTCACACTTCTAACTTAAGCCTTGTCGATGATGAACAGGCGTTCGGGGATTAGAAGGTGAGTTACTCGCTGCAGGATTCCCAGTCTCTGACTTATTCTTATAACCACATTGTATATATTGGCTACTCCAGTTCAGTTTCTGGTCAATGGTAACCCCCCCAGGATATCGATAGTTGGGGGGGGGGCGGGGGCGGCTTCAGTGATGGTAATGGCATTGTATGCAGCAGCACACAGTGTGCAGTGACCAACTGTACATAGAAACACACTGTGTATGAAGCATTTGTGCAGTAATACAGACACATGGATTAGAAACAAGATTAGACCTTTCAACACTTTGTGCTTATATCACCATTCAGTAAGCTCATGGTTAATCTGTTTGTAACATCAACTCCACATTCCCATCAATCCCCAGTAACCTTTCGCCCCCTAAGTTATGAAGAAACTATCTCTCCCTGACAAGTATTCTGCTTCCACTGCACTTGGAGGAATCCAAAGATTCACAGCCCTCTGAGAGAAAAAATTTTACCTCATTTCTGCTTAAAATGGGTGACCCCTTTATAAACAATGAGTCCTGCTTCTAGATTCTTCCAGAAGAGGAAACATCTTCTCCACATTTCATCCCATCAAGATCCTTCAGCGTTTTATATTTTTCCATTATTCCATGGGTACAATCCGAGCCTGTCCAATCTCTCCTCATGACTATCTGCCTATTCCAAGTATCAGTCTACTAAACCTTTTCCGAACTATTTCCAATGCACTTACATCCTTCCTTAAACAAGAAACTAATAATATACACAATACTCCTGATGTAGCCTTACCGGTGCCCTATATAACTGAAGTATCACCTTCCTACTTTTGCATTCATTTCTCTTGGCAGTAAGTGAAAACATTCTGTTAGTTTTCCTAATAATTTACTATACCTGCACTGCAGCCTTTTGCAAATCATGCATTATGACACCTAGATCCTTTTGCATCTCAGAGGTCTGTGATCTCTTACCATTTAGATAATATTTTATATTTTTCCTGCCAAATGTTCACATCTTCCCACATATACTCCATTTTCCAGATCTTTGCCCACTCACTTAACCTATCTATATCCCTTAGTAGCCTCTTTTTGTCCTCTTTGCAACTAAATTTCCTACCTATCATTGTGCCTCCAGCAAATTTAGCAACCACACCTTCGGTCCTTTCCATAAAACCATAAAATGTAGGAGCAGAATTAGGCCATTCAGCCCATCGAGTCTGCTCCGCCATTCAATGATGACTGATTTTCTTTCCTCAACGCTATTCTCCCACCTTCTCCCTGTAACCCAATGACGTGGCCTCCACAGCCCTCTGTGGCAACAAATTCCACAGATACACCACCCTCTGGCTGAAGAAATTCCATCTCAGTTCTAACGGGATATCCCTTTATTCCAAGATCCTGGGCTCTCAGAGGCTCTCCACATCCACTCTATCCAGGCCTTTCAATATTTGGTAGATTGCAATGAGATATCCCCTCATCCTAATGAACTTCATCAAGTACAGGCCTAGAGCCATCAAATGTTCCTCATACATTGACTTTAAGCCTTGGACTTTCATCCAAGTCATTTAAATAAGTTGTAAAATGTTGATTCCCAGAACTGGTCCCTGTGGCACACCATCCATTACTTCTTGCTAAGCAGAAAAAGACCCATTTATACCTACTTTCTGTTTATGCCTATTCTCTATTTTCTGTCAGCTAGCCAATCTCCCCACACTAACATGTTACCTTCTACACACCATAAGCTTTAATTTTCCACATTAACCTTTGGTGTGCCACCTTATCAAATGCCTTCTGGAAATCTAATTATTGTACATCCACCAATTTCCATATTTCATGGCACATGTTACTTATTCAAAGAACTCCAATAAATTGGTTAAACATAATTTCCATATGTTGACTTTGTCTGATTACCTTGCAATTTTCTAAGCACCCAGCCATCATTTCTGATATAATAATTGATATTTTCCCCGTGACAGACTTTATGCTAACTGACTCGAGTTTCCGGTTTTTTGACTCCCATCCTTTTTGAATAAGGAGGAACATTCGCTCTTTCCCAATTTAATGAAACCGTTCTGGAACTTGGGCATTCTGGAAAATTAAAACCAATGCATCAACTCTCTCACTAGCCACCTATTTTAAGAGTGTAGGATGAAGTTTATCAGGACTTGGGGACTTGTCAGCCCTTAGCTCCAACAATTTGCTCAGCAGCATGCCCCTTGTGATTGTAGTTTTCCTAAGTTTCTCCCTTTCAACTCCCAATTTACAGCTATTTCTGGGAAGTTACTTGTCTCCTGCAGAGTGAAACCCAATTGCAAAATGCCTGTTTGGTCCATCTGTTATCCTGTTATTTTCCATTATTAATCACCCACTCATTTTTCATATTCACTTTGCATCAGGTACGTGCAGTAGCACCCTGTGTCTGCAGTATTGTCTGGCATATAATAATGTCCTGTCTGTTCGTTAGAACTCTGTGTACACAGAAATGTGCTGCATCTAAAGTAATGCACTGTCTGCAATATTGTGCACAGTAGTGTGCTGTGTGCAGTAACTCAGTGCTACAGTAAAGCTGTAATATTAATGCCTAGTGTGCATTTTATTTTAAAGTCCAGGAATTCCACATTTGCATGGGGTAAATAGAATTGTTTTTTTTAATCCCCACTCCTGACTTCCTTCCCTTCATCTCTCTCGGCCCTCCATTAAGAACCTGCTTCTTTTCAATGTCTTCTAATATCTCCTTCTTTGACTCAAATTTTGTCTGATACTCACTTCTCACTTCTGACAAGCACCTTGGGATGTTTTACTCCATTAAGGGGCAGCACCATGGCTCAGCAGATAGTGCTGGTAGCTCCCAGGTTCAATTGCACATTCTCCCTGTGGCTATGTGGGCTTCTCCCGGGTGCTCCGGATTCCTCCCACATCCTGAAGACAGGAGGTTGTTAGACTAATTGGCTACTGTAAATTGCCCCTGTGCAGGTAGGAAGTTGGAGAACCATGGGGAAATTGATGAGCACACGGGAGAGAATTAGTTGCCAGGAACTACATGGGCTGCTGCGATTGGTCTGAGACCTGGCAAAGATTTGAAGGGTTGAATGGCTTCTATGTCATAAGAAAAACATGAAATAATATGAAATTAACAGAAAGATTTTGCTGGAAGATAGGCTGTGTAATTTTAACTCCCAAGTGTAATAAACTATACAATTGAGTGATGGTGCCAGCAGACTTTACTGTAGTTCAGTGGGGCTTATTTACTTCACTTGAATGTATGACAACAAATGGACAGTGGTTGTTGTTATGACATGGTGCAGAGTGTTCAACTCACAAACGTACTGTGTCCCATTGCCGGTCCTATCAGACTTCAATAATCAATTCCTGAACTGTAGCTTAGGAGCAGGAACCAGTTGTCACAGTTAAATAGCAGAGTGACTTTGCCTCCTCCAAAGTGCCCAGCTCATGTGTCCTTGAATAAAGAAATATCTTAATCACAGAGAGAGATAGCAGGAGAGTTCAGGGACAGACTCGGCAGAGGCGACGTGTGAAAATTACTTGGAATTTACTTCCATCACTGAAGGGCTGCAGCAGTAAGTGGTGTGTGGGAAATGGCATTAGTGAGAAGGATGTAGGTGTTTCACACTTCTAGTGACAACCAACCATGTGAAACTGAAATATTTCAAAGTGCCAGCTTGACTGTCCTGATCTTCAACTGCATCATAATGTTCTGTGGGAGTTACCAGGACTTCACAGCTTCCATTAATATAGATTCATGGAAACGTTTAAGTGTTGCAGCACACAAAGAGGCCCTTCAGCCCATCACACTTGCCAGCCTATCATAAGAGTGATCTAGTTAGTCCCATTTTCCAGCTCTTTCTCTGTAGACCAGCAAATTACTTTCTTTTAAGTGCTTACTAAATCCCTTTTGAAGTCCACATTAGAATCTGCTTCCACCACTCTTTCAGGCGATGAATTCTACGTCTAAATACTTGGTGTAAAAAGAAGCTTTGGCTCTTTTGTTGATGGCCTCAAGTTTGTGATCTCCCCTTCCACCAATGGAAACTCTTCCTCCCTACTAATTTTATCCAAATCCTGCATGACCTTGAACCCTTCTATTAATTCTCTGCTCAAAGAGTTGTGAATTGGTAAACTGGTTTATTATTGTCACATGTACCGAGGTACAGTGAAAAACTTGTCTTGCGTACTGTTCATACAAATCGATTCATTACACTGTGCATCGAGGTAGTACAGAGTGCATTGAGGTAGTACAGGGTAAAAACAGTAACAGAATACAGAATAAAGTGTCACAGCTACAGGGAAGTGCACTGCAGGTAGACAATAAGGTGCAAGGTCAAACAAGGTAGATCGTGAGGTCAGAGTCCATCTCATCGTATAAGAGAATTGTTCAATAGTCTTATCACCGTGGGATAGAAGCTGTCCTTGAGCCTGGTGGTATGTGCCCTCAGGCTGCTGTGTCTTCTGCCTGACGGGAGAGGAGAGAAGGAAGAATGACCCAGATGGATGTGGTCTTTGATTATGCTGGCTGCTTCACCAAGGCAGTGACAACAGTGCATTGAGGTAGTACAAGGTAAAACAATAACAGAATGCAGAATAAAGTGTTACAGTTACAGAGAAAGTGCAATAAAGGCGGACAATAAAGTGCAAGGTCATAACAAGGTAGATTGTGAGGTGAAAAGTGCATCTTAATGTAATAGAGAGCCATGATCTTTGGAATCACGTAAACCAGTATTACCCAGGGGACTGTGGATACTCAGTTGTTGAGCAAATTCAAGGCTGGGATCGATAGTTTGGAATCCAGGTGAATCAAGAGACTGGGGATCAAGGTCAAAAATGGCACTGAGGGAGGAGATCAGCAAACTGCTCTTGCTTATTATGGGCCCCTTTAACAAACAGCTTTGGAAGGTCTAATTAAACGGTATGGTCTTCATCAACTCTCTCTGTTACCACATCAAAAAGTTGACTAAATTAGGCACAATTTGCCTTTAATAAATCTGAACTGGCAACTGACTATAATGTTGAGCTGGATTATCATTCCTGGCAGCCTCCACATCACCGAGGTTAAATGACCCGGCCTATAGTTGTCAGGTTTATAATTTATACATCTTCTTTTAAGAAGCTTATTTGAACTTCTTTAATCATCTCTTGTCTAAGGAGGATTGACAGGTTCTGTCTGGGTGCAATTTCCACCCTTACATCTACCGGCAACCTGGGTTGTATCCCATCTGGACCTAATAACTTGTCTACTTTAAGTACACCCAAACTTCTGCTACCTACTGTTTACAGACTACCTGGTATCTCAGCTTCCTCCTCTTTTACAGCAACTTTGGCAACAATTTTTTTCTTTGGTGGAGACTAATGCAAATTACTCATTCAGTATCTCACTCCAAAACTCTGCCTCTTACAAGGATCTCCTTTCTATTCTCTGGCCTGCCCCACCTCTTTTATATGGCTGTAAAAAGACATTTGGATTCCCGTTTTGTCAGCTACCAATCTACTGTGCTTCTCTATTTGGCACTCTCATTCACTTCTCCATTGATCGTTTTAAATTCAGCCTGATTCTCATTGTGCTTATCAACCAGACATCTGTCACTCTCCATTTTCTACTACTACTTAGTCTCTATCTATCTCCTTCCTCCCAGGGAGCTCCAGTTTTGGTTGCTCTATTTTCTTCTTTATGGAAATGTATCTGCTCTGTACCCAAACCATTTCCCCTTTAAAAGCAGCCCACTGATCAATTACACTTTTGCCTGCCAGTCCTTGATTCCAATTTATCTTGGCTGGATCTGCTTTCAAACAACTGAAAATTGGCCCTCATCCATTTCAGTACTTTTACTCTAGAATGCACTTTATCCTTTTCCACAGCTAATCTAAACCTTATGATTCAATGATCACTCAAGACCTTGTAATACAATGATTAGCCTTAATGGAGTAAATGTCCTAAAGTCCTTCAAAGGATCATCAATCAGACAAAAACGACAATGAGCCACGTAAAGAGATATTAGTGCAGGGCACCAAAAGCTTGGTCAAAGAGAGGTGTTCTTTTTTGTGTAATTCTTTGATTAGGGAGATCTGAAATCCTGAATTTTAAGCAAGTGATTCATGTTTGATTGGGATCTTATAGTAATCTTAAAATGTACTCAAAACACAATAAGGTGTTGATGATTCCATTAACTGAAAATCTTCAAAAGCAATTAAGCTTGTATCAACCCCAAGTTTCTCTCATTTGAAGCTGGTCTCTTGAAACAAGAGCACTGAATTACATTCATTCAAAGCACGACACCAAAATGACAGTATTAGGTTACTTGGACATTGCCAGGAATATACAGAGAACATAAGGGATTCTGATTCTGCCTAACATTTACTGGTAATGTCACTTCAAAATTAAATCCTGAAGAATGCCCATTAAACAACAGCTAATTACATTTGTCTGGCATCTCTAAAACAATAAAAAGGTTCTTCTCAGGAGGTTCTTCAAACAATTTTTTTCACTGAGGAGATATGTGGGCAGAAGATTTAAAGGATGAGGCCCTTTAAATAGTTGAGGGTTACACATATTTGAGCTTAATGATTATTGGGAGGGGTGGTGGTCTATATATACCTGGCTGCACCCTTTCCCCACCCACTGAATATGGCTTTAAGAGGATGAAGGAGAGATAGAGTGGTGGAGAGTGGGGGGAAGGAACTTCAGAGCCTTGGGCCTTGGCAGCTGCAAGTCTGGGGACCAGTGGTGTAATGAAAGAGGTAGAGCAGATTTGTGGCAGTTCTATTAATGGTGAATGATGCTGATACTCAACAGCAGTTGAGGCTGTTACTCTTGTCTTCAGCACCTGCAGATTAGTGACAGAGCAACAAGTCAAGAACCCCACTCTTGATTACTCTACTCAGCCTCATGCCCTTTCTCATTGTTGGACCGAACACACAAGCAAAAGGACTGCTGATGTCCCTCCCAATATGAATGGCCTGCTGGCACTGAGTGCAGGAGGGGCTCACATGTGATGGGTGGCCAGTGGTCTGAGTCAGTGGCCCACAGGAAGCACAGTGGTGCAACTGCTGCCTCACAACTCCAGTGACCTGTGTTCGATCTTACCTCCGAGACTGTCTGTTGGAGTTTTCCCATTCTCCCTGCGACCACATGGGTTTCCATCAGGTGCTTGGAAGGCTCATTGACCTAGTGTGTTGGCAAGTGGTAGAATCTGGAGGGAGTTGATGTGAATGGAGGGAGAATGGTTTACAGGAAAAATTAGTGGATAAATGAGCCAGCATAGATTCAATGGGCTTAAATCCCCTTCTATGCCAAAAGGAAATATATGAAAAATAACTATTGCAGTGCCAGAGAAGGGTGTGGTGATGGAGTTGGGGTGGAGAACTGTTCCACTATATCCCACAGTTCAATGAATACACAAGACTTGCATTTACCTTTCACATTCTACAATGTCCCAAAATATCCTGTTGTGAACCAAGTCATTTGCTGAAGTCTAGTTATAGGAAATGCAGAGCAACTCGCAGACAGCAAAATCCCACAAACATCAATGTGTCAACAATCAATGTATGGTGTTTTAGTGGTCTTAGTTAAGGTATAAAAATTAGCCAGAATGGTGAACAGAATTCCTTTCTTCTTCCTCAAGCTGTGCCTTGAATCTTTTACAGCAAGAGGGTGGACAGTGTCTTGATTCAACGTCTAATTGGTAATTGATTTATTATTGTCACATGTACCCAGATGAAAAGCTTTTGTTCGTATGCCATCCAGACAGATCTTTCCTAACATAAGTACATCTAGGTAATGCAAAGGGTTAAAAAACAAAATGCAGAATATAGTGTTGCAGTTACAGAGCAAGTACAGTGCTGGTAGATGAATAAAGTGCAAGAGCCATGACGAGGCAGACTGAGAGATCAAGAGTTCATCTTTATTGTATAAGAAGTACATTCAAGAGTCTTAAAACAGTAGAGAGAAGCTGTCCTTGATCCTGGTGGTACGTGTTCTCAGGTATTTGTATCTTTTGCCCAATAGGAGGGGGGAGAAGAGAGAATTACCAGGGTGGGAGGGGCCCTCGATTACATTGGCTGCTTTCCCAAGGCAGCGGGAAGTGTAGACAGAGTCAATGGAGTGGAGGCTGGTTTTCGTGATAGACTGGGCTGTGTTCATAACTCTCTGCAATTCATTGTGGTCTTGGGCAGAGCAGTTGCCATGCTAAGCTGTGATGCATCCAGATAGGATGCTTTTTATGGAATGCACACTCATAACACAAGCCCAGTGACACAGAAGGTCCAAAACCAGCTGAGAAACACACACTCTCCAACACAAACACAAGGATACAGAAGGCCCATTACAAGCCCCGAGACACTTGGTGTCCAAGAAAATTCAGTACAAGTCCAAGGACACTTTTTGTCCAACACCAGCCCAAGGATTAACTCTCTTTAACACAAGGTCAGAGACACAAGAGATTCCTTACAAGCTCAGAGGCACTCAGTGTCCAACCAAGCCCAACACCAGGAATACACTGGTGAAAATTAAAAAAAAACTGCAGGTGCTGCAAATCTAAAACAAAACCAGAAGGTGCTGGAGATACTCAGCAGGTCAGGCTGCGTCTGTGGGAAGCAAAACAGTCAATGTTTCGGGTCAGAGACACAGGAGTGCCATTATAAGCCAAGATACACACAGTATCGTAAGAGAAGACCAAGTACACGCATTCTCCAATGTAATTCCAGTGATATATACTGTCCAACACAAGCACAGGGGCGCATGCTGTCCAACGCCAGCCCAGATACACACATCCCAGGTGCATAGGAGATCCATTTTAAGTACAGAGACTCAATGTCCACCACATGCTGTCCAACATAATCCCAAGGATACATACCCTCCACCAGCAGCCCAGGGACACACCCTATCCATCACGAGCCCAGGGTACACTGAACAACATTAACCCAAGGACACATGAGGTCTATCAGCATCCTACGGATATGGTGGTTCAACACCAATCCAGTATGTGTGCGTTCCAACATCAGCCCAGGGGTACATGTGGTTCAACAGCTGGCAAGAGACAGCTAGTCACACCAGCTGCAGCTACCACAGTGTGTGAACAGGAGACTGGACCACCACCACTAAATTAGAATGATGTGTAACATCTGGGGAATCCATGGGAGAAGGGATTGCCTGCATTCTAGGTAGGAATGCAGTGTGAGTGATGTTTTTACAGATGTGGGATCTCCACGTAACACAGTGCATCAAGGATGAGGAGACAACAACACTTGAAGAGGTGCTGTTTTCATTTGGTCACAGAAAGTGGTTTGGAAACAGTTTGAAGCATTTCAATTCCCAAATAACGAGCAGGATAACCAGTGCACTGTGGCCAATACTTAAACACTGCCATTTACAAGAAAAGCAAAACACTGCAAATACTGAAAATCTGAAATAAAAACAGAACATGTTGGGAATACTCAGTAAATCAGGCAGCTTCTGTGGAGAGAGAAACAGCAGCTAATGTTTCACCAGTTCTGATGAAAGGTCAATGACCTGAAATGTTTATTCTGTTTCTTTCACTGCAGAGGCTTCCTGACCAACTGAGTATTTGCAGCATTTTCTGTTTTTACTTGTTGATGTTAATCTCCTGTCAGTGTCAGAGCTTCCCTCAGTCTTCTATCCACCAATATCCCCACATCATCTGGAGACATAAGAGAATACAGGTGCTGGAATCTAGAGCAACAAACAATCTTCTGCGGGAACTCTGCGGTTCGAGCAGCATCTGTGGGAGGAAGGGAACTGTCGACATTTCGGGTCGAAACCCTGGATCAGAACTGAAAGTGGAGAGGTGAGATGGCCAGTATAAAGAGGAGAGGGGGAGAGGTGAGACAGGAGCCTAAGGTGATTGGTGGACTAAGGAGGGGTGTAAAATGACAGGCAGGTTGCAGCAGGTAGGGGAGGGGAGAGGGGGTGGAGTTGGGAGACAGCGGCAGGTGGATGATCGATGGAGGCAGACAGAGAGAGAAAAAAAATATTTGTTTGTTGTTTCCACATCATCTTATTGCTCACCATTGACTCCAAATGACAGCATCCGGTCTAGTGTCCTGTGACTCCATATTTTACCAAATTACAGTGGTGTGTCTCCTGCCTGATACAGTGTGTGAATCTATAGAACACTGGCCCCTCTGTGATTCCAGGGATAATGCAGCCAACACTTGCTAAAGGCAGGAGGGACACTGACTGGGAGTCCCTGTGGTTTCCATTTCACACCAGACTCCATTGACTGCAGATTTACTCTTCTTAACATTGACTGAAGCTTTAAACAATACCAAGCAGCTGTAGAGTGTACAATGTACTCTGTCAGTGCAGGAAACCCTTACGCACTCTCCCAAACTCTCTCATACATCTAATCGATTCTGAATCCATTCCCACATGGTCAGGGCAGCCACAACAACACTTTACCTCAGCCCTTGTACTTGGATTGGATTACACTGCAAGAAAACACCATCATTCTGCTGAAGCCGAAGTAAGCCCAGGTCATTAACTGGGCAGCTGTCTTGCTGTGTTGCTGTCAGTGTGAAGAGTAACAGCCCTTTACTTTAGATAATGTTTAGGCTTTCCACTGAGCACACCAGTTCCTCAGGCACACACATAGACTGTGAACAGCAATACAATCAGCTCTGTGATTGGGCCACATATTCTTCCAGACCAACTGGATTGGAATGATGACCAAGGGCTAGAAACCTAGGTCCGTAAACCTTCCCCTTCACCCCACACCTCCACCTAGCCTTGTCTTATAGCCATGGTCCCCCTCCTCCCCTACCCATTCCCTCCCTCCTCCCCTACCCATTCCCTCCCTCCTCCCCTACCCATTCCCTCCCTCCTCCCCTACCCATCCCCTCTCTCTTCCCCACCCATCCCCTCCCTCCTCCCCTACCCATTCCCTCCCTCCTCCCCTACCCATCCCCTCTCTCTTCCCCACCCATCCCCTCCCTCCTCCCCCACCCATCCCCTCCCTCCTCCCCTACCCATCCCCTTTCTCTTCCCCACCCATTCCCTCTCTCCTCCCTTCTCTCCTCCTCTAGAATTTCCATCCCCCTTCCCTACCCATTCCCTCCCCCTTCTCTACACATTCACTCCCTCCTCCTGCACAATGCCTTTCCATCCCTTCTCCTTCCCCTACCATTCCCTTATTCCTCTCTCTTTCCTTTTTGACCTAGCATTTGATCATCTTCCCTTATCTTCCGCAGATTGATGTCAAATTTTGTCTGCATTTATGAAGAAAATTGAGATGCTTTACAGTATAAATGCCACAATCTGTTGAGCATTTCTAGATCTCTGTGCTAGAATTCGCACAATGATTCTGTCAGATGATGTATGGTTTACGTACACAGTTGGAATTACACACAGCTTGGAGGGGAAGTGTAGGTAGTAATATGGCATTCAGCATGACCTCTGACCCTTCACCCAACCTGCTAACCTTTAGTCCATCAGAGGTCAAACTGAGCTTATGACATTGAGCTGGGAAATGTACTAAAATTTAAATATTTCCAGGATATTCAAGTTCTGATTGGTACGTTTACCCTTCCCTAGATCCCAAAATGTCAATATTCAGCGGAGGTGGAGTGCCCAGATCTGGAAGGTTAACAGTGAGCAGAGGCAGGAATCTGGGTCTTTGTAATGTACTTAAAAGTACGTCAGTAATGGCACAGCAGGTCCAAAAATAAAAGCCTGCCTAGGCTCAGCATCTTGCGACAGTTGAGTTTGTTTGTATGGAGTGATTCACGAGATTGATCCTGTGCACTGTCAGCTGCTGCTCTGCCCAGATGTTGCCAGTCTGCTGTTCAACCTCCTGCTGTTCATTTCAGCTGTTGGGGAGGATTGTGAGAGCGATGAAAGATGGTATTATGTATCTGAGGGAGGGAGCACAACTCATGTGTGAACAGATTAGGTGGTGATGTTGCTGCAAGTTCTGTGTACCAGCTTTGCTCTAATTACCAATTGTAATATGAAGGCCTATTCTCTCAAGGTTTTTGGTGGAATAAATGATGTAGACTACCTAGCACTGTTCCCCTGCTGCTGTACATCCCAATAGCTAACAAGCCCAGCTAAAACCTCCCACAATTTCAGCACATTGTTAGTTAATTACTTGTGTTTTCACATCCATTCAAGTGCTCTGTGTGTGTGTGTGTGTGTGTGTGTGTGTGTGTGTGTGTGTGTGTGTGTGTGGCTGTGTGTTTCGTTATGTCCCCATTTGTGTCACTATATGTTTGCGTGTATTCTGTGTATTTGTATGTCCACATGTACATGTGTGCTTATGTGTGTTAGCATTTGTCCCTATTAGTGTGCATCTGACTCTGTGTGTGCTCCTGTTTTTGAGTGTTTATCAATGTTTCTGTGTGTTCGTGGTTCTGTTTGCGCCAGTGTGTCCCTGCATATTTGCCTGTGCTTTTGTGAGTTTGTCTCTGGCTCTGTGTGTGTACTAGTGTACATGCATGTGTAGTGGTTCTGTGTTTGGTTCTATGTATGTAGCTCTGTATATTTGTGAGTGTGTGTGTGTGTCTGACTCTGTTGTAGTGACTCACCACACCGGCATCGAACCGGCTACCGACATCACGAACGTTGTCGGAGGCCCCGATCCAAGATGGCGCGGGGCCCTCCTCCTTCCCCATCATCGGGCTGGGAAAGCCCACGCGCGGGAAGGTCAGGTGACCCGCGCGTGACGTCAGCGCAGGAACTGTAGCGCGGGAAGTTTTCGGATATTAAAGGTGCACCGCGCCCCTGTCGTTCATTCGACTTCTGCTTTCAAACCAGCGACTCTGTGTCTTCATTTCATAGTGTGTAGCTAGCCGCTACACTGTCTTTGTATCTCTGTGTGTACATGGTTATGTGAGTGTCTCTCTGTGTGGTTGTCTGTGTCAGTGTCCTCCCTGCAACTATTCACTGGCTCCCCATCAGCGGAAACCAGGAGGAACTCTGCTGGCCACTGCCTGAAAGGAGCAGGTGATTTCAGCCTGTCAAAAGCAGAACTGAAATGTCAGTCTGGGGAGTGAACGATCTAATGGATTTTCTGCCCTCACTCTACAGGTTAATAATTGGCCATGCACAGCTGCTCCTGTCATACAAATACATACAGTGACGATAGAACTACAATTGACACTAACAGAGCAGCTATTGAAGACCTGCCGTCGAGAGATTGCCGGATGGACCTGAGACAGAACAAACCCTTTCTTACATTATTGCTCTCTGATCTTTTATACATTTAAAGACCTGCTAGTGATAATTCAGTGTCTACTGAATAAAGACCTGCTGATATTGCACTAAAACTCAGACACCGGACACAGGGCAATCCCAGACTAATTTGAATTCATCGACTTCATTTTTGTCTTGGGTTGGCTGGTGATAGATTGTCCGGGGTCACTGCTCCTGAACACTCAGGTGACTCATGTTAGAGGGTGGAGCACAAAACATTGTGAAACAGCCCACTGGTGCACCACAGGGATCGGTGCCGGAACCCTTCCTGTTTACTGTATACATTCATGATTTGGATATGAATGTAAATGGTATGATGAGTAAGTTCACAGATGGTGAGAGAATTAGTTATGTTGTTGATAGTGAGGAGGGTAGTCTTATGCTAAGGGATAATATTGATCAGTTGGTAAGACGGGCAAAGCAATGGCAGATGGAATTTAATCCTGATAAGAGTGACGTAATGCATTTTGGGAGGATTAATAAGGCTAGGACACACACAGTGAATGAGAGGACACTAGGGAGTATTTTGAGGCACACTGGGACCTCGGTGCACAAGTCCAAGGATCTCTAAGGGTGACAGCACAGGTAGATAAGGTGCCGAAGAAGGCATTTGGTATTTGCCTTCATTAGCTACAGTGTAAAATATATGAGCAGGGAGGTTATGGTTCAAGTTCATAAAATGTCAGTTAGGCTCTAAATGGAGCGCAGTATGTACTTTTGATCACCACACTGTAGGAAAGATATGATTGCACTGGAGAGGGTGCAGAGGACATTTACCAGGAATGAAGAGACACTGGATAGGCTGTGTTTTCCTTGGAGAGGAGGAAGCTGAGAGAAACCTGACTGAGGGCTACAAAATTATGAGGGAGTCCAGATAGTAAGAAACTTTGACAATAGTAGAAGTGTCTAAAACCAGAGGGTATAGATGTAAGGTAAAGGGTAGGAGGTTTAGAGGGGAATCTAAGGAAGAATGTTTTTCCACCCAGAGGCAGGTGGAATCTGGAATGTACTGCGTAAAAGGGTACTGGAGACAGGTAACCTCACAACATTTAAGAAATATCTAGACAAGCACTTGAATCACCAAGGCATATGAGGCTACGGACCAAGCGCCGGTAAATGAGATTAGTGTTAATTGGAATGCAATAATCAGTGTGGACATGATTGGCCAAAGGGAGTGTGTCTTGGCTGTATGACTTTGTGACTCTAAACCTCTCCTGTAATTATCCATCGCTCAATTCCAGCCCTTTAACCTCCAAAGCTACACTCTCAGATTCCGAACTCCCATCCATCCCCAGTTTCCTTCACTCCAGCTCTGGCGACCATGTCTTCATTTAGCAAGACCCTGACTTCTGGCTCGCCCTCCCGAAACCTCTCAGCCTCTCCTCCTTTGTGACCCTCCTTAATACCTACCTGTCTGGTCAAGCATTTTGTTTTATTTCATACTGACTACTTAGTGGTTCAGTCTTTGAAGGATTCCTGATAAGCCCACTCACTCAATCACGCACACACCACTGAAAGAATTGCAACCGTATTCAGACACGCACACCAGACATAAAATTAGTCACACTAATGCACACACCAGCTGTTGAATAAAAGTCACACTCACACACCAGATATAGAATCACAGTCGTATTTACAAACAAAATATAGAATCACAGCCACACACACACACCAGAACTAGCATTACAATCATATTTAAACACACACACAAGACACAGAATCAGTCACACTCATGCACACCACAAGTAGAATCACAGTCACACTTAGACACACCACATATAGAATTACAGTAACAATCACACACACACTAGATATTGAAGCACAGTCATACTCACATGTACACCAGGTACCGAATCATGGTCACTCACACACATACCAGATATACAATGATATTCACAGTGCATGTACACTTACTGTCACACTACATATACATTCACTGTTACACCACATATATACTCACAACTACACACACCTTTACTTGGACAATCACATTCATGCACACACCCAAAATCAGACACAATACTGCATATATGCATAAAAATATTCATGTACACTTAATCATATAGATGCCACACCTACCTACTTTCTCAAATATACAGTCTAACACACACACTATCAAAATACTCACACATTCTCATTCACAATGTTGTTGATTTCAAGCTTGGTTTTTGTTAATTGCACAAAATCCACTTGGCAGTGAATCGGATTATCTACAACTAGAAGAAGGTTGCAAGAAACAGTGCAACAAGTTCAGCAGCAGGAGGAGGGATGGGAGATCCAGCTGTCAAACCTGGTAAACGTGGTGTGACAGAGGACAGTGCCAGAGACTGTGTGTGGACACTGACTATGATACCTCCACAGTTAAATATCTGACCAACGCACACTGTTCAATGTAGCACTGAGAAAAGCCACTGCTGAGGTGTTGGGGCAGGGCCCCAAGAGGGCTGGGAATTTGAACCACCCCCACGTGCCCTCACTAGCCATTACCTTCACTGAAGCACAGAATAATAAGCAGACAGGGAGGCCTTTCTCTGGAGCTATCCAGTTGATCTGAGACCCCTGCTGTTTCCCGATAGACCTCTACATTTCTCATCTGGTACTTAATCCAATTCTATTTTGAGTTTTGCTATTGATTCTGCTTCCCCATCTTTTCAGGGCATAAAGTATTTAATGCCAACACTGCGTCAGATGGTTAATCAAAGGTGGCTCAGAACATTTCACTCAGAGCAAACGGCAGAGGAAATTTACACAGTGAACTGCCTATTTAAAGAGCCAAGGAAACATACGACAGCAGCTACTCCCACCAAAGAGAGAGTAATTTCTCCAGAAGAGCGCAGTGAATGAAGGAGTGTTACTGGTACATAAAATCAATCTAAGTCACTCCAGCAATGTGTCCACCAAGTATAATGCAGTCACCTCCACTCCAGCATTCAGATAGAGCATTCCAAATCAGAATAACTCGCTGTGTAAAATATAGTTATCTCATGTCACTCCTGGTTCTTTTGCCAATCCTTTAAAGCCAAAGCTCTCTGTATCAAGAGCATGGTGTGAGGGTACCTTTAAGGACTGAGTGTACCACTTGCAGTAAAAGCCTGGTTACCCAGCACTCAACTAAGCAGGCATGCTCCAGTAACTGGAACATCTGAGCTGGCATCAGGAAACCATTGAGGGAGGCCCTGAGCCTAGGTCAGGAGAGTGGTGAGAGCGCTCTCCGTTAGTGGAGAGTCTTGAACGAGGAGACAATATTACAAGAAAACAGGTGCTCATTTTAAACTGAGGTGTGTAGGAATTTTTTAAGAGAAATTTTTGAAAGATTGGGTAGAGAGTTATGTGGAACTGGCACAAAAGAGCTGAGACCTGGGGATATCTGCCATAATCTTATTGAATGACAGGGGTAGACTTGAAGGATCAGGTGGCCCACTCCTGCTCCTATTTTCATGTGTCTTGCGTTCTCTTAAATCAACATCAGTTGATAACTGGGATCACTGATTACCATTACTGAGTTAACTGGGATCAATATGTGCCAGATAACAGAGCATTTCTTGTAATATCCCTCTGATACGTTGTTGTACCAACCACTGCTGTTTAGTTGAGAGCTACAGACTTCATTGAAGGATGTTATATGGATAGCTACACCTCCAGTTTTTGCCCTTGCAAGCTGCAAGATTCTACACTCAGGGACCAAACCTTCTTTCACTGGAGACACAAAGAGACTGCAGATGCTGGAATCTGGAGCAACCCACAAAGGCGCTGGAGGAGCTCAACGGGTCAGGCAGCATTTGTAGAGGGAAATGGACAGTTGACGTTTCAGCTGTCCATTTCCCTCCATAGATGCTGCCTAACCCACTGAGTTCCTCCAGCGCCTTTGTGTGTTGCTTCTGTCACTGGAACCACCTTCTTCTTTACTTATTCTATGAAAACTCCTCATGATCTTGAACACCTCCATTAAATCTCCTTCTAACTCCCCTGCTTTAAGGAGACGTCTTACCTCATGTGCTTGAAACATTGCCCCAAAGGTGACCCAGAGAAAACACACCCAGCCTAGTTTTGCCCTTCTAATCACAGTCAGTTTGATAGAAAGATGTTTAAAAATATATCAAGGTATCTAGGAAATTCTCTCCACAAAAGATAAAAAGTAGGAAGCAGGAATGACCCCTTAAGCCTGCTCAGCCATTTGACAAGATCATAGCTGATTTGCATCCTTTGTTAATACTTTACAGTTTTTCTCAGCCAAAAGAAAGACTTATCTATATACAGCCTTAGGAAGCCTTGCAGGAGTACATTTAGTAGTATATATACTGTTGTAAAATAGGAAACATGAAAGCATAGCAAGATCCCTCAAACACTAGTAAATTACCAGCTAATCCACTTCTGATGAACAGTCACATTTCTGAAACATTAACTGTTTCTCCTTCCACAGATGCTGCCTGAGCTGCTGAGTTCTGTTTTTATTTTAGCTAATCCATTTGTACTGGTATATTTGTGCATAATAAGGCTACTGTTCTCACTGAACATTAAGTGAATCTATAATGACCAACTAAGAGAGCCCAAGTTCAACATCTCACCTGAGAGACAGTGCAGCAGTCTCTCAATGCTGTCAGCCATCACTTAGTGGTTTACCCTGATGCTTGTGGTTTGTATCCTACACAAAGACTCGAGGACAAAATGGGTGTGCTAGATCAATCAAAAGCGATAGAGTTTTTTCCCAGTGTCAAGGAATCAGCAATTGTCCCTGAAGCAGATTGTCCTAACCTAAAAACAGAATGTGAAGAGGTCTTGTTTTGTTAAACCAGGGTAGGTGGCATAGTGGTTAAGTTAACAGACTGGCAGTTCAGTGTGTGAACCACTGATCCAGAGACACAAGTTCAAGTCCCACCAAGGCAGCTGGAAATTTAAATTCAAGTAATTAAATAAATCTGGAATTTTAAAAAGGTGGTAGTGGCAGCAGATGTGCCCATGGAACCACTGGACTGTAAAAACCCACCCAGCTCACATATCTCCCAACCTTACCCAGTCTGGTGTATGTGTGATGACAGACCCACCAATCTGCCTTCTCAGTTCAGGGACAGTTAAGAATGGACAATAATTCCACATCAATTTTAGAAAACTGACTGGCAAAGGGATGGAGGCCGAGAGAGAGAAAGACAGAGAGAGGAACTGAAGAAGGAACTGCTTCCAACAGCTCACCTCATGTAAGCCAAAACTGATTGCAACAGAAACTTAAGCAGACTGTGACGTAGACAAGCTTATTACTGGAAGAGCAGAGCCAGGGATCTTAAACCTTTAATTGAGGGAGAAGCAGTGTGGGTTTCTGATGGATTACAAGAAAAGCTGGAAGAAAGCAGAGGTTCAAAGACAAATCATAATTTGATCCCATGAGTCCTTACAGATGGAGTATGGGTGCAGATGAGACATCATTGCTTTCCAAGGCAGGCACAGGAGAACTTACAAGGATTCTACTCAGAGGTGCCTAGATAGCTTAACTTGAGCCAAGTGTGGCCACAGGAGAGGCCGTTCAGACCCTGTCTAACGGTTAATCACCACACAGCAAGGAGGGTGTAATGAACCAAAACAGATTGACATAGAAATTGTTGAAGACCCAGTGGGGAATTGGGATGTTGAATCTTCCTGAGCTGGAGGTGAATGGGCAGTTTTAATGGGAGAGAACGATCGTGTTAGGAATTGAGTTTAAATTTCCTCAGGCTGAATGTGAAATGCATTAATAAATGTGAAATGATTTTACAATCAGAATCCCTTACACATTCCCAGGACTGCACCACCTAAGTGCGCAAGCTGAGCAGTTACTCAACTTTCCTTATGTATTGGTATTGGTTTATTATTGACACTTGTACCGAGGTACAGTGAAGACCTTGTCTTACAAACTGATCGTACAGGTCAATTCATTACACAGTGCAGTTACATTGAGTTAGTACAAAGTGCATTGATGTAGTACAGGTAAAAACAGTAACAGTACAGAGTAAAGTGTCACAGCTACAGAGAAAGTGCAGTGCAATAAGGTGCAAGGTCACAACAAGGTAGATCGTGAGGTCATAGTCCATCTCATTGTATAAAGGAACCATTCAATAGTCTTATCACAGTGGGGTAGAAGCTGTCCTTAAGTCTGGGGATACATGCCCTCAGGCTCCTGTATCTTCTACCCAATGGAAGAGGAGAGAAGAGAGAATGTCCTGGGTGGGTGGGGTCTTTCATTATGCTGGCTGCTTCACCAAGACAACAAGAGGTAAAGACAGAGTCCAAGGAGGGGAGGCTGGTGTCCACAGCTCTCTGAATTTCTTGCGGTCCTGGGCAGAGCGGTTGCCATACCAAGCCGTGATACATCCAGATAGGATGCTTTCTATGGTGCATCGGTAAAAGTTGGTGAGAGTCAAAGGGGACAAACCAAATTTCTTTAGCCTCCTGAGAAAGTAGAGGCACTGGTGAGCTTCCTTGGCCGTAGCATCTACGCGATTTGACCAGGACAGGCTCTTGGTGATGTTCACTCCCAGGAACGTGAAGCTCTCAACCCTCTCGACCTCAGCACCATCGATGTAGACAGTTGCATGTACACCGCCCCCTTTCCTGAAGTCACCCCCAGTGTGAAAGTTTAACCAAGGCAGAATAAACTTGTGTAAGTGAGTTCTTGTATGGACATATAACCTCTGACATCTCCTTGAGGTCACAAAGAAACAGAGAGCAACACAAGATCTCAGGTGGAAATGAAGAATCATTGAGTCTACAGAAGGGAAACCTTGCGGTCCACTAGGTCTGCTCCAACCGTCAAACACCCATCACACTGCTCCCACTTTACTCTCCCCACGTTTCATCATTTCCTCCAGATTCTACCGCTCACCTACAGGCTCATGGCCAATTTACCTATCAACCTGCACGTTTTTGGGAATATGGAAGGAAACCGGAGTATCCCACGGGAAACCCACAAGGTCACAGGGAAAGAAATGAACCCAAGGGCCACTGGAGCTGTGAGGCAACAGCACCAACTGCTGTGTCACTGAGCCGCCCGGAGTCTTGCAATTATCCAAGGTGAAAGAAAATCTTGCTATAAATAAGAACTTTACAGCCAATAACATCCATTTGAAGTGCAGTCGCTGTTGAAAAGCAGGAAATGTGACAGCCAGCATGTGCACAGCAAGGTCCCATTAAAAACGATGTGCAATAACAGGACAAGGTTCAGTGAGAAATAAATTTTGTCCAGGACACCAGGGGTAATTTCCTAGTTCTTTATAATTTTTTATGACAATATAGTGGTGAGCCTCCTTCTTGAATTGCTGCAGTCTCTCTAGTAAAGATCCATCCACAAAGAACATAAGAACATGAGAAATAGGAGCAGGAGTCAGCCATCTGGCCCATTAAGCCTGCTCCGCCATTCAATAAGATCATGGCTGATCTCAGGTCCACCTACCTGCCTTTTTCCCATAATCCTTAGTTGCCCTACTATGCAAAAATCTATCTATGTCTTGAATATATTTAATGAGGTAGCCTCTACTGCTTCTCTGGGCAGAGAATTCCACAGATTCACTACTCTCCGGGAAAAGCAGTTTCTCCTCATCTCCGTCCTAAATCTATTCCCCCGAATCTTGAGGCTATGTCCCCTAGTTCTAGTCTCACCTGCCAGTGGAAACAACCTTCCTGCCTCTATCTTATCTATCCCTTTCATAATTTTATATGTTTCTATAAGATCCCCTCTCACTCTTCTGAATTCCAGCAAGTGTAGACCTAGGCAACTCAGTCTCTCCTCATAGGCTAACCCCCTCATCTCCAGAATCAACCTGGTGCACCTCCTCTACACCGCCTCCAAAGCCAGTATATCTTTCCTCAGGGAGAGATGTTGCGTAGTTAGCTCCAGTATACAGATCCAGCAAAAGTGAAGGAATAGTTATATGTTGGAGGGTGTGTAGCTTGCATATGTTCCCATGCACCTGCTCCCTTCTTGGTGGTAAAGCTTACAAGTTTAAGAGGTGCTCTTGGAGTAACCTGGATGAGTGATTGTGGTGCATTTTGTAGATAGTAAACATAACAGCCATTGTGCACTGTGGTGGTTGAGGGAATGAATGCGTAGGGTGATTGATGGGGTGCTAATCAAACAGGCTACTTTTTCCTGGATGGAAAAAAACTGGCCAGTAAAATCAAAGAAAATTCAGATGTTTTTATAATTGCATTAGGAGCAAGAGGATGACTAAGGAAAGAGCAGGGCAAACTAGGGACCAATGTGTGGAGGCAGAGGATGTGAATCTTTTGCAGCCATCTTCACAGAAAAAGGGGACGATATGTCTTTTGTAGTTTGTGTGAATGAGTGCAAACATTGGATGAAGTAACCAAGGAAAAAAGGAAGTACTAAGGGTTTCATCATATTTGAAAACAGACTCATCACCAGCACGGATGAAATATATCGCAAGCTATTAAAAAGAAGCAAGGGAGGAAGTTCTGGAGGCTCTGATTATGAATTTTCAATCACCTCTAGCTGCAGGAGTAGTGCCAGAGGATGGGAGGACTCTGTACTATTGTTTATTAGTGGAGGTAGGGATACACCAAGTAATTACAGGCCGGTTAGTTTCACGCAGGTGGTGCACGTATTATTGGAAACCATTCCAAAGGACAGTATAAACCCTCATTTCCATAGAACATGGAACAGTACAGCACAGGAACAGGCCTTTGGTCCACAACATCTCTGCCAAACACGAATTAAACTATATTTCTTCTGCCTGTCATGATGCAGATCCGACCATTGCCTGCGTGTTCATCTGTCTAACAACCTCTTAAACTCCACTATCATATCTGCTTCCACCACTCCCCCCCATCAGACTGTTCCAGACTGTCTGTGCAAAAAACTTGCCTCACACATCTCCTTTCAACTTTCCCCCTCTCACCTTAAATACACTTCCTCTAGTACTTGACATTTCTACCCTGGGAGAAAGATTCTTACTGTCTACCCTATCTATCCCTCTCATAATCATATAAACTTCTATCAGGTAGGCAAAGGTTAATGAGGAATAGTCAGCATGGGTTTATTGAAGAAAGATTGCATCTATCCAACTTGATTGAAATTTTTGAGGGGGTAACATAAGGGTCAACGAAGGAAATGCACTGATGTCATTGGCATGGATTTCAGCAAAGCCTTTACAAGATTCAGCATGGCAGGGTGGACACCGAAGTAAAAGCTCAAGGGATCCAAGCAAGAACATAGCATAGAACATTGCAGCACTGCACAGGCCCTTCAGCCCACAATGTTGTGCCAACATTTTATCCTGCTCTTAGATCTATCTAACCCTTCCCTACCACATAGCTCCCCATTTCTCTCTCATTCATGTGTCTATCTAAGAGTATCTTAAATGTCCCTAATGTATCTGCCCCCACAACCTCTGCCGGCAGTGCGTTCCACGCACCCACCACTCTCTGTGTAAAGAACTTACCTCTGACATCCCCCTTATATCTTCTCCAATCACCTTAAAATTATGTCCCCTCGTGTTAGCCATTGTCGCCCTGGGAAAAAGTCTCTGACTGTCCACTCGATCTATGCCTCTTATCATCTTGTACACCTCTGTCAAGTCACCTCTCATCCTCCTTCTCTCCAAAGAGAAAAGCCCGAGCTCACTCAACCTCTCCTCATAAGACAAATGGAATCTATAATTGGCTCAGTGGCAGGAAGCAGAAGGTAATGATTGATAGGTATTTTCATGTCTGGAAGGCCAGACTTGAGTGAGGATGGGGGTGGGGGGTAAGGTTGGGGTTGGGATTAGAGGTGGAGTGGGAGTGGGACTGGGGTTCCACAGCACTCAGTACTTGGTCCTCTGGTTTATGTAATATAGATTAATGAGCAGGACCTGAATATAAGTGGCATGATAAAAAAGTCTAAAGCTTATACAAAAATTAGCCATGTGGTTGACAGTGAGGAAGTTTGAAACCGAAGGGAGGTATAGATGGTCTAGTCAGTGGGACAGAAAAGTGGCACATGGAATTTAATCCACACAGGTTTGAGTTGATACATTTGGGGAGGTTCAAGGCTTTGGAGTGTTGGTTCACAGATCCTTAAAATTAACAGGACAGACCAATAAGGTGGTTAAAGAGAACGGTCAATGAGGATGCTTTTCTTTGTTAATTATCACATAGAATATAAGAGAAATAAAGGACTGCAGATGCTGGAATCTAGATAAAAAACATGATGATGCTGGAGGAACTCAGCAGGCCAGGCAGCATCCGTGGAGAAAAGCAGGTGGTCAACATTTCGGGTCAGGACCCTTCTTCAGGAGTGAAGAGAGGAAAAGGGGAAGCCCAATATATAGGAGGGAAAAGCAGAGCAGTGGTAGGTGGACAAAAGAGGGGAGACAGGGTGGGCACAGGGTGGGGATAGGTAGATGCAGGTAAGGCATGGTGATAGGCAGGTGCAGGGGAGGAGGGGAGAGCAGATCCACCGGGAACTGGGGACGGAAAACACGATGATGCTGGAGGAACTCAGATGAAAAACACCCCCCAGTGGACCCAAAACGTTGACTGCATGTTTTTCTCCATGGGTGCCGCCCAGCCTGCTGAGTTCCTCCAGCATCATCGGGTTTTTCACATAGAATATAAGAGCAGGGAGGTAATGCTGGAACCGCCTGCAGCACAAGTTAGAACACAGTTCTGGTCACCACAGTATGGGAAAGAATGTGATTGCACTGGAGAAAATGCTGAAGAGATTTATGAGGATGTTGCCGGAGGATAGATTGGAAAAGCCATCTTATTTTCTTTTGAATGAAGGAGCCTGAGGGGAGGCTTAATTGAGGTGTATAATATTATTTGGGGTCTTGATGGAGTAAATAGGAAGACCCTGTTTCCTTTTAACAGAAGGGTCAAAACCAGGAGACATCGATTGAAATTAACAGTTCGAAATATTAGAGGAGAGATGAGGAAAAGTCTTTCACCCAGAGGGTGGCAGAGGATTGGAACCCTCTCCCTCAAAGGGTGCTAGAGGCAGAAACCCTCACCACACTTAGACAGTGCTTAGATGTGTACTTGAAGAGTCACGGACTAAGTGCTGGAAGGTGGAATTAGATGGCATAGCTCCACTTCAGCCAGCACAGACGTGATGGCCCAAATGAACCCCTTGTAAGTTTTTTATCTCTCTTTTTCTGTCGGTGTTTGTTTTCAGGTGTCCATGTGTCTGTGTGCTTATGTGTCGCTGTCAATGTGTCAGGCTTTGTGTTTTTGCACGCAGATGCTGTGGGCTGATGCCCGTCTGTGATGGAGTGTGTGTGCAACTGGACTGGTGTTTGTATGCAGGTGTCATGCAGATGGGCAGGTGTCTATGTGTGTATGCAGGTGTCTGTGGGCAGGTGTCTGTGTGTGCATACAGGTGTCTGTGGGCAGGTGTCTGTGTGTATACAGGTGTCCATGTGTATACAGGTGTCTGTAGGCAGGTGTCTGTGTGTGTGTGCAGGTGTCGGTGTGTATATGTAGGTGTCTGTGTGTGTATGCAGGTGTCGGTATGCAGGTGTCAGTGTGTGTATGCAGGTGTCGGTGCGCAGGTGTCAGTGTGTGTATGCAGGTGTCGGTGTGCAGGTGTGTGTGTATGCAGGTACATGTGTGTGAGTAAGTGTGCATCTGTGTGCTTTTGTGTGTGTGTGCCTGTGCATGTTAGCCTGTGTAATTATGTGAACAAGCTGGTGGTAGCACAATAGAATATGAATAAAATTTAAATAGTTGTCTGCATTAGACCCCTGGGGACATCTCTCCATTAGATCTATGAACCTGATTTGAAAGGATCAGTGAAAATTTAGGCCTAAATGATATGTTAAGTAAACAGGAGAGAACAAATCGTCTCCTCAGCAGCTGTTTGGAGGCAGCAAACCCAGCCTGCAGAGAGTTGTAAGGACAGATTGTTTGTAAATTGAGATGAATAAGACAGCACAATGGCAGTCGCAAGAAAACAACTTCATTTATAAAAAGATTTTGTTCAATTATGCGTGTGTTTGCATCTTTGATCATATTATAGTTAGGGTGCAGCCTCTGTAATTTTATTCCACTCAATTCTGATGCAAGGTCTCAGTATTTATAGTTCTAATTCATTCCCACAAGTACAGAAAAAAGAACTAGATGTGAAAAAGACCAACCTACAGGGAGCAGAGTGGCTCAGGTCTGAGCTGTTATATAAATATTCACAAAGAGAAAGTGAGAGAGGCAGGGAGATCTTAGGAGAGAAAATCAGATAGAGAATCAGAGGGAGAAAGAGAGGCAGCAGGAGGGAGATAGAGAGACATAGAAAGGGAAGAAATAGTGGGAGAGAGAAATTTAGAAGGAAAAAATATGTAGAGACTATGGGGAGAGGAGAGAGATACTGATTCAAAGAAAGAGAAAAAAAGATTGTGTGACGGAGAAAATGATGGAGATAAAGAGATAAACATATGCGCACTCACACACACAAAGCCCACTAACCTATCACTATCTACCCTATCATCAAATACTGATCCCCATCACCAGCATGAGGGTTAGTATCTGATCCCTGGCTCCTAGTTACAAGAGGGGGAAATTATCCTGATTCCCATTCCTGTTCTCCATCTTGTAACAAATCCTTCAAAAATATTTTGATATCAGCTGAGAAAATAAGTAACCTTTGCTGCAGTTTCTCAGAACTCATGATTAGCTATGTGTGAAAGATCCTGTGGGCATCCATTGCCCGTGGATCCCAAAACCCAGCAAGGGTCAAAATGTCAGGGAGGAAAAAGCACAGAGATCACTCATCCAGGCGACAGAATGGGAGATGTCACTTTGATTTAACTAGATGTTTTCTTAAGGGTTTTATTCTGCATTTACTGGGTAATGTAAAGGGACACCTCCCCCACTCCTCAGGAGTGTTTCATGAGCCAGTGTAGAGGAAATTTTTACTCTGTATCCAATCCATTTTGTCTTCTTTTTTCATATGCCACTTCTCTGGGAGTGTTTGATAATACAGAGTAGAGGGACCTTTGCTCTGTTTTAACCCATGCTCTACTGCCCCAGAACTGTGTAGAGGCAGTTTTATCATGTATCTAATCCTAAACGAGAGTATTTAATGGGACTGAGTAGAGGGAATACTTCATCTCTGCCTACTTCCTTTGCCAATGACTTTAAATCTGAGCCATTTTCTCCTGACTTACTCTATCAAAACACTTTACAAATTTGAGAACCTCTTGTTAAATCTCCCCTCTTCTCTGTTCTAGAGAAAGATCCCAGATTCTTCAGTCTTGCCAAATAATATCAGTTCCTAGTTTTCCACCTTGAAGTTTCTCAGAACCTCAAAGTTTGGTCACCAAGACAGTTTTTTTAACAATTGGCAAAAAAAAATTCTCTTAGAAGCATGCAATAAAAATGGCCAAGTGGAGACACAAGAAACTGCAGATGCTGGAATCTGGAGCAACAAACAAAAAGCCAGAGGAACTCAGCAGGTCAAGCAGCATCTATGGGGGGAAATGCATAGTCAACGTTTCAGGTCGATCTGGACAAAAGAGACCATTCAGCCCAATCTGCATGTCCCAGCTCTTTATATCATGTGAGCAATTAGTCCCATCCCCTGCTTTTCAAATTCTCCATTTCCAAATGTTTAGCCAATTCACTTGTCATAGCTGAATCTACTTCCACCAGCCATTCCCTCAGTAAATGTTCCTTCTTAGCCTCTTTGATTGATCTTTTGTCTATTTCTGTAAGTTTCTTGGCAATTGTTAAAAGCCTGTCTTGGTGACCAGGCTTTGAGAAACTTCATGTTGGAAAACAAAGAGCTGATTTGTTATGTGGGCAGACTAAGGAATCTGAGATTTTGCTCTTTGGAGCAGGGAAAATTAACAGGAGATTTACCAGAGGCTCTCACATTTATTGAGTTTGGAAAGAGCAAGTCAGGAGAAACTGTTTCCACTGGCAGTAACCAAATGTGGCCTGCGTCAATTTTTGTTTGATGACGTTCCTGAGAAGTGCCTTGGGATGTTTTACTTGTTAAAGGTGCAATCTAAATGGAAGCTGTTGTTTCAAGCAGTGCATTCCAGATTATAACAACTCCCTGCTTAAAAAAAGACAAGAAATAAATTAGCAAACTGTCAAAGCTTAAAATTGTTGGACTGTTTTGTTACCTGGGTGCGAAAGGTTAAGGGTCTGAATCAGAGCTGTGATATCTGTGGTTGCTATTTTTAATTCTGTCACTGCCAAAATATCAGTGGCACAGCTCCTGTTATTGTTGGTTCGAAATAGCAATCGGAAGCAAACATACCTCCCCTTTTTTCAAAAAGTAGGGAACATCTAAATTGAATAGCTTGAGGATTAAATCCGAGTTTAATCCCAACATGTGTTGTCTGAATAGGAGGCTGGCAGGACACAGAATCTGCAAGTTTTGTCTTAAAACTGAAACAATTAATTGGACCTGCAGTTGTGAGGTGGTCTCGTAGTTTCATGCAGTGCCTGTTGGAAGTAATCGTAGGCAGCAGTTTGTGGGTCACTCTTGTACTTCCTGAAGGATAAATGTGAAGGACATCAGTGCCCAAGTGTGAGTAATAGAGCGGCAGGGACTCAGTGAACCTTGCCCCTGAGCACTCAAGCTCTGATAATCACTGAGGCGACAGCACTCTGCACAACACGACTCCTCTATAAATAGAACTGCATCGCCTGGCTTCACCCGTACTTACTCTCAGAGGGCAGACTCTGCCATCAACACAGGAACATTTAACTGGTTGATTCCGATGCACGCAGCCTTATTAGAATTATGTGATGTAAAGATTGAGGCTCAAGACCAGAGCCGATTTGGGCATAGATAGGGGAGACAGAATCTTTTCCCCAAAGGAAAAATGTCAAACGCCAAAAGACATGATTTTAAGGTTAGGGGGCGGAAGTTTAAAGGCGACATGAGAAGCAGGCTTTTTTATGCAGAGAGGGGTAGGTGCCTGGAGTGGGTTACCAGAGGTAGTGATGGAAGCAGGCAGTTTGGTGGAGTTTAAGGCTTTTAGATAGACACGTGAATATGAAGGGAATGGAACAGTCTCCTGTGTCATTGGAAATCTGAAGTTAATGTTGTTTGGTTTTACTGATGTTTGAGAGAAGTTGATGGTGTGGTAATTTGCTACACTGGACTTTTCCTGCTCTACTATAGATGACAACTTGGGTTGTTCTCTCTGGAGCAGCAGAGGCTGAGTGGAGACCTGATAGAGGTTTATAAGATTAGGAGAGGCATAGATAGAGTGGACAGCCAGTACTTTTTCCCCAGGGTTGAAATGTCTAATACCAGAGGGCATGCTTTTAAGGTAATAGGGGGTAAGTTCAAAGGACATATGTGGGGCAAGTTTTTTTACACAGAGACTGGTGGGTGCCTGGAATGCGCTGCCTGGGGTGGTGGTGGAGGCAGATACGATCGGGGCGTTCAAGAAGCTCTTAGATAGGCACATGAATGTGAGGGAAATGGTAGGATACGGATATTGTATAGGCAGAAGGGATTAGTTTAGTTTGCCATTTTATTACAAATGTAATTGGTTTGGCACAACATTGTGGGCTGAAGGGCCTGTTCCTGTGCCGTTCTGTTCTATGAAACATATCAGGGCAATTTGCCAGTTTCCCGCAGTTGTAGCCAAACAGGATCAGCTTGGCTTTAGGTGAGGCTAGCTCTGGAGCACATGCTATGGTGTTGTCAGGCCGTTAGTTTTTGCAGTTTACAGTACCTAGTAGGCTGAGCTGTTGCTATCAAGTAGAGTGGATTAAATTGGACCTATGAGGATAGGATCCTCGGGAGGAGGCCGAGATGGATTATCTGCCAACGATGATTGCAAACTTCATTCTTGTCATTTGTCTTTCCCCTCACTAAGGAAAGGGAAGACTGGACTGCTCTTTCCTCCCATTGGTTTAATATCCTACCATCTCTTCAATGGAAATAAAAATCAAGAGAAATGTAAACTGCGACATGAAAATTAAATGGTGACTGGGGCCCCTAATAGGGTAGAGCACAGGAGCTGTAGAAGAAAATTAAAACAGATCGCAAAAATCCATGATAAGTCCGCCTGTATATGTCCTCCCAAGCTCATGAATGCGCAGCTTACGCACAGTCCATACATATGATCCAGCATTTGGGAGACCGGTGGGATGGATTTGCCAGCTACTGCGGGGCTGCAGGCAACTTCTGCTGTGTGGGAACCGTGTTTGCAGCTGCATTTCTGACACAGACTGTTTGGGTTACGAACAGTTCTCAGAAATGGAACGCTGGGAGGACCTGATAAGATTCCTTTATTAGTTACATGTACATCGAAACGCACAGTGAAATACATCTTTTGCATAGAGTGTTCTGGGGGCAGCCCGCAAGTGTCGCCATGCTTCCAGAGCATGCCCACAACTTCCTAACCTGTACGTCTTTGGAACGTGGGAGGAAACTGGAGCACACAGAGGAAACCCACGCAGACACAAGGAGAACGTACAAACTCCTTACAGACAGCGGCCGGATTTGAACCCGGGTCGCTGGCACTGTAAAGCGTTACGCTAACCGCTACACTACCATGCCTGCGGAGGGGGAATAAATTTGCGGGAAGAGTCTGTGATGGGGTAGAGTAGCAGAATTGTGGAAAGTATTTCTGTGATAGAAAGAAGGCTTTTATCATGTTCCATAACTTCTGCAGTTGCTATAACAACCACATCTTGTGCGGCTGATTTTTCAATTTGCTTACTGCTTTGTCTCTACAACAGTGAGTGGGACGAATGTTTGCATCTCAATACCAATTTAACTGATACCTTTTTAAGTGCAATTGATGACCTTTAATTAGGTGTGTGCTTCTGTATTTGTAAACCTTTTTGTGGGTGTCCAACAGGATGAATGAAAAGGAAGATTTCTACTAAACCTGAACATATCTCAGGAACATCCCAAGGCATTTCACAGATAATGAAATACTTTGAAGTGCAGTGCCTGTCGTTTTGCTGCCGAAGTGGGTGGCAACTTGCACACAGCCAGGCCACACAACAGCAGCGTGACAGATGGATGATTAGTTAGTTGGTGGTGTATGTCAAGACACTGGGAGATCGTTTGACCCTGAACAACAGAAGAACAACTAGGAGGAGCATTGCTTTAATGTCACACTCAAAGGATGACAATCCCTCAGCAGCACACTGGAGTGTCAGTCTGGATTACAAACAGGAGTCCTGGGTTAGAGCTTGAATCTACAACCTCATACACGTGGTAGTGTAGCAGTTAGCATAAAGCTATTGTAACACCAGCGACCCAAGTTCAATTCCAGCCACTGTCTGCAAGGGGTTTGTACGTTCTCCCCGTGTCCGCATGGGTTTCTTCCGGGTGCTCCAGTTTCCTCCCACATTCCAAAGACATACGGGTTAGGAGTTTTGGGCATGCTATGTTGGCGCCGGAAGCGTGGTGACACTTGCGGGCTGTCCCCAGAACACTCTACACAAAAATGCATTTCACTGTGTGTTTCGATGTACATGCGACTAATAAAGATATCTTATAAAGCCTGACAACCTGACTGACCTATAACCTCATATTTGATGTGTGTGTCCAGTTTTTAAAACTTATAAGCCCTTGGACTCTTGTTGGGTTTGGAATGGTCGTGGTCAGATTGGGTTCAAAGTTTATATCTGAGATCCTCTGTCACACAGGCACAGAGGTGCCAACACTGACTTTATACAGACTGCTCTTGCTGCTGTGATCAATTCAGAGAAACATACAGGAGCTGGTACAGCACCTTCGGATGGTATAAAGGGCAGGCGGAGGATTTGGTGCTGCTAAAGAGTACCAGAATTGTGCTGGAAGAGACTCCTAAGCAATTGGAGCAGGCATGTCACTCCTTAACTAATCCAGCTTCTTATTGTATTACCAATTCCATTTTGAAAGTTAAGTGGCTTGAGAGAGGTTGTCATACTGGAAAGAAAGGAGGAATTTAGCATTAATAGGTATTATTCAGATAATGTGAAATGATCTTTTGAGAGTTTAACTCACACTATACATCCCATTACTGTAAACATCATATATTTATTGAAATATATCATCTCATAAGCCCCTATTGATAATATTAGACAACACTGGATTTTTAGCCAAGAAAGACCATGCTGGAGCTTAATACATATCCAATGGATTCATTCTTAAAAGCAGAACGCCGTCCTCCAGATCTCCCATTCCCAGCATTTTCTTCCCTTACTGCAAGGAATATATTAAATGTTTTACTTGCTGAACCATTAAATCATTGGAAAGTGATGGAGATAGCTGATTGTTCCAGATGGAAATGACAGCCAAAAAAGATGGTAAGAAATACTCCTCCTATCACATTAAAGATCCCACATATTTTCTCTCGGGATTCTCTATCAGAGTGTGTTGTCCCCACACTGTGGGCACAATCAAGACCTTGGATGGATGAGTTAGTCACACAGTGTGATTCCCCACACTGACCCCACCCCCCATCACCAAAATTCCCTTAGGTAGATCTAGTACGTTGATGGCTTGAACATCTTTCTCTCTGCGAGCTTCCGGGGTCCTGTAGGATGTTTGCGCAATGCTTGGCACAGGTCTGCCCACCAGTTACCACTCAATGCCAGCTTTACTGAGATCCACACTGGCTCTGAATGTGGGATTATAGCAGTGGAGACAGACACTTACTCTGCAGTTGCTTGTGAATCTCCTTCTGTGCATGAGTTATGCTGATACAAAGTGCTACCTCCATCAGCACTAAATTTGGTAAATGTGAAAAGCAGCACTTAAGGGTCACTTCGGATGAGAATGTGTAGCTGTTTATGGGCAGTTCCAGCGTTAAGGGAGATAAATACAAGGCAGACACAAAAAAATTCTAATTTACTGAAAATGTTGCCCAGGGAGTGGTTAGGTTGTGGAACTCACAACTGTACTGATGCTGAATGCGAATTGCATGGATGGATTTCAAAAGGAAGTTAGATGTGCACACACAGGAGAAAGAATTGTTTGAATATTGTGATGGAGCTCACTGAAGGAGGATGAGAGGAGGCTCATGTGGAGCAAAGATCAGTGGGGCCATTGTCTCTGGGCTATGAATTCTGTGGACTTTCACTAGTTGACCACAGGGAATTGTGCTGGGAGTGACTCTGACACAAAGATGATGCCAAGAGTGAGACTGCACCTGGTCACTGCTGACTTAAACAGATTCAATCACAACTTACATTTCAGATTTGACACTGTCCACAGCCTGACACTAATTGAATTAGATCACAGTGCCTTGATGGTCTTTATGAAGGAAATAAGTTTTATCTAGACACTGACCATCCTCGTCTGCCTTGTTCCAATTTAAACAGAGCACAGCTCTGTGGATAATACGTTAGAAACCCCTGATTGGTTTTACTGACCCATGAAATCGAGTTCTTAGAACTAGTGACACAAATTCCTAATGCCCTTACCTGCTCTCTCATGGTCCACACTATGATAAGTACCAAACAGAAAGCAAGATTGGGCAAGTGATCTGATCTTAAATTACAGGGAGACATAACAGTGAGAGGGACAGTCTCACCTGACAACTCCCCACACCAGCCTGCCATGCACTCCCAATCCATCACCTTTATCCCAAACTTGAACTGCATTACACACTGCAGAAAGGCACAGCCAGGAAATACGCACACACACACTCATGCACACATACAAATCCACACAATAAAATGTGCATATGCATGCACATGTACAAACAGGTGCACATACACCCATACGTGTGTACACAGCATACACAAACATTTGCGCACACATGTAAAAAGTCACATAGAGACACAAGAGACTGCAGATGCTGGAATCTGGAGCAAGAAACAAATTGCCAGAGGAACTCAGCAGGTCAGGCAGCATCATGGAGGGAAATGGGCAGTTGACGTTTTGGGTGGAGACCCTTCCAGATATCAGCTGTCCATGGATGCTGCCTGATCCGCTGAGTTCCTCCAACAATTTGCATTTTGCTGAAAAAGTCACATATTCAGGCTATCCCATGCAAATGCCTGCATACATCACTCATATACTTGTGTGCACATACATGCACACACACACACGTGCAATCATTTGCACTGCATACATGCTTATACACAAAAACATTTGCACACAAACACAGATGCATATGCACCATGTGCATAAACACTTGCTCGTGCATACAAAGACACACAGGTGGACCAAATCACACACATACAGCTGCACATGCACACAAACACGTCCAAGATAAGATAAGACAAGATATCTTTATTAGTCACATGTACATCGAAACACACAGTGAAATACACCTTTTGCGTAGTGTTCTGAGTGCAGCCCGCAAGTGTCGCCACGCTTCCAGCGCCAACATGGCATGCTCACAACTTCCTAACCTGTATGTCTTTTGGAATGTGGGAGGAAACCAGAGCACCCAGAGGAAACCCCGGCAGACACAGGGAAAACGTACAAACTCCTTACAGACAGTGGCCGGAATTGAACCCGGGGCACTGGCGCTATAAAGCGTTACAGTTACAATCACCACATACAAGTACAGCTACATGTGCACAGAAGGGCTTGCACGTGCATTGACTCCTGGACATAGAACCACAAATGCACATGTAATCACAGCCTAAATCATACAAAAACAGATACACAACGGATGGACAAATAGAATGGTCGTAGTTGTTAGTTGTTCTCAAATGCAGCAGGGGTGAAGGTGCTTTCAGAGGCTTATATTGTGCTTGTTTTTATCTTTGGCAGATGCCATTTTGTTTGATCTCTGTAAGGATGTGTTGGCAGACATGTGCACTTAGCAGACTTGAAGAAAAGAAATGTATTTCCTAATGAACAAAATTTAGTCTCCATTATTGTTTGTATTTTAAGTTATAACATATTGGCAATGGGGAAAATTCTTCTCAAGATTAGGTAGGACCAAAGATAGACTCACTTTAAAAAAAAGCACAGAAAGAGAAAGCAAGTCAAATAACAGTATGCTTTAAAAAAAGTAAGGAAAAGAAAATGGTCGCAAAAATAGACTCCAATGCAGCATTTGATTCTCAAACCCACGTATGGAAGGAATATTGCAAAATACTGTCGCATTTCTTTGCTGCAAATAACATCAATGTCGAAAATAGACAGGGTTCTATCCTAATTAGTGTGATGGGAGCCCTGCACATAGTTTAATGAGAAAGCTGATGAGCCTGCAGAAACCCAGTAATAAAAAATAAGGAATGGGTGGATCTGTCAAAGAATCACTTTAACCCAAAGCCAAGGGAGATTGTGCAAAGGTTTAACTTTGAGTTATGGCTAAGAATACCTAACAAAACAATTGCTGAGTATGTAGCTGAACTGAGGAACTTATATCAAGACTGTAATTATGGCAACACACTTTAACCAATGGTCACAGGTTACCTTGTGGAAACAGTGATTCAAAAGCAGTTGTTACTCAAGGTGAATTTGATCTTTGAAAAAGCAGTATAAGACCAAGTAAAAGACAGGCGGGATTTGTGGATGAGACTGGGTGTTTCATTTAATAGTGTGCACAACGGACAAACTACAAATTGCATTGTTTCAAAGCAAACCCAACATCATTTTATAAAAGTAAACAAAGATTGATACCACTGTGGAGAGAAATATATGATGTCTGAATGTTGGATCAAGTAAGAAAAAGGCTGCACATGGGGTTTAAAAGGCCACATTGCCAGAGCTTGTAGGGAAAAACATAAAGCAAATATGAGGCAACAAAATGGAAGAAAGAAGTTAAAGGGCAGTGCTCAACATATCCAATATTTCCATCATTCTCACCTCAAAGGAAGCAGGTGAAGGTGGTGATACAGAAGAAATGTCCACAATGTTTAATGAAAAGGCAGTAGCTTCCTCACAGCTCCAGTGACCCGGGTTCAATCCTGACCTCCAGTGCTGTCTGTGTGGAGTTTGCATGTTCTCCCTATGACTGTGGGTTTTTCCAGGGTACTCTGCTTTTTTTACCCCCACATCCCCAAAGCATCCAGGTTACTGCAAATTACCCCTCGTGTGCAGGTGAGTAGTGGAATTTGGGGGGGGAGAATTGTTTGGAACTTTGGGGAACATAAAATGGGATTAGTGAAAATGGGTGCTTGATGGTCAGTACAGACTCAGTGGGCTGAAGGGCCTGTTTCTGTGCAGTATGACTCCAGAGTTAACAAGAGTAGAACCATTGATTGATGTCATGAATAGCAGAGGTGTGACACCAGGTGCAGCGTTATATGGAATATGCAACTGTGGCCAGAAGTAGATATACCTGACCTTTAAAAGGCACAGCTAAACCTGAAAACTATACAGGTGAAAGCACTGAGTCATTGGAATCGCTGGCATGACTGAAATCCCAAAGATGGGTGAAAATATTTCTACTAGCAGTTGCTGCAAACCAAACCTATTGGGAAGGAACTGGTGAAAGGACATTCACCTGGATTTGGGAAACATTCCAAGAGAATCTCCTGATAGGTAAGGCTGAAACATTACAGGAGGTGCTGAGGGCACATAAAGTGGCTTTCAAAGAAGAGCTGGGCACATTGAACGGCAACCAAGCCAAAATTCATGTTGATCCTGATGTTCCACCAGGATTCTTCAAGCCAATGCCTTATGCAATGAAACCAACATCAGAGGCAGAAATTGTCAGGCTTCTTCATGGGAGAATAATTGAACCTGTTAGATCCTCTGAATAGGCAGGACCAATTATGCCAGTGTTAAAGCATGATTTGTGGAGATTACAAGCTGACTGTTAATCAAGTCTCATCCCCTGAAGCAGTATCCCTTTCCTAGAGCAGACAACTTAGAACAGTACAGCACAGGAACAGGCCCTTCAGCCCACAATGTTGTGCCAAACCAATTACATTAGTAACAAAATAAGATATCTTTATTAGTCACCTGTGCATAGAAACACACAGTGAAATACATCTTTTTGCGTAGAGTGTTCTGGGGGCAGCCCGCAAGTGTCACCACGCTTCCGACGCCAACATAGCATGCCCACAACTTCCTAACCCATACGTCTTTGGAATGTGGGAGGAAACCCACGCAGACGTGGGGAGAACGTACAAACTCATTACAGACAGTGGCCAGAATTGAACCCGGGTCGCTGGCCCTGCAATAGCGTTACGCTAACCGCTACACTACCCTGCAAATACTAAACTAAACTAATCCCTTCTGCCCACACAATGTCCATACCCTGCCATTTCCCTCACTTTCATTGTGCCTATCTAAGAGCTCTTGAACGCCCCTATGATATTTGCCTCCATCACCACCCCAGGCAGCGCATTCCAGGCACCCACCACTCTCCGTGTAAAAAAACTTAGTTGCAGTTTAGTTTGGATGGCAGCAGTTTACTGTCGATTGTGAGTCAGGCAGATCAACAGATGGTATTAGGGGATTAGTTTCATAAGTTTTTAACTGTCAACACACAAGGGCCTGTTCACATATAAGGAAATACCCTTCAGAGTTTTGTCAGAGAACCATGGAGGGGTTGCTACAGAGCATCCCCAGAGTTGCTGTATGCTTGGATAATATCCTGGATATGGCAGCCACACAAAATGAACATCTGCTGAATCTGGGATAAGTGTTGAGTAAGGCAAACATATTTAAAGAGAAGGAAGTGTACTTTAATGAACAATGTACATTCCTTGGAATACTGCATGGACACAAAACGACTGCACCTAGTTCAAGAGAAGTTAAACACCATTATCATTGCTCCTGCTTCAACTAATGTAATTGAGCTGAAGGCCAAACTGGGATTGTTGAAGCATTGTAATAATGTTCTTGCCAATTCTAGCAATGCATTTAGCTCCATTGCACAAGTTGCTGCAAAACAAAATTAAGGGGTGGGGGTGGTTGGACTGTAAAGGCTTTTGTGCTAGTCTGTTGATGTGCTGGTCCACTACTCAGCAGAGAGTTAATCTTATCATGTGGCACATCATCATATGGTGTTGGTGCTGTGTTGTCCCATCGATGGAAGATGGTTCTGAGCAGCCAACAGAGTTTATGTCCAGAACACTGACATCAGCAGCAAGAAAGTACTGTCAGCTGGATAAAGAAAGTTTCGCTGTCATGTTCTACAAGTACAGAGTGCAGCGGTTCCATAACTATATCCACAGAGATCACCAAGCCCTGATTTCCCTGTTCTATGAAATGAAGCCGGTGCCTCAGACAGTTTCCCCAGGAGTTCAAAGATGGGCATTGACCTTGAAAGCATATGGATATGCCTCTGCTCTCAAAGCTGGGAAATACCATGGAAAGGCAGATGCTCTCAGTCATCTTCCGGTGCTGGAGACGACTGCTGATGAAGGAAGACAGGGCCAAATCCTGGTGATGGATTATCTGGGCAAATCAGGCAGTGCACAGCAAAAATCCTCAAGTGGAGTTTAGACGCTCCGACAGAGAGAGGAGATCGTCAGTGAAATTGCATGATTTTGTTAAGTAATTCTGGATTACTTGAGGGACAGAATATAGTAACATACATAATTTATGTAGTTTATATATAAAATTGAATGTATATAGTTGGTATATAGTATATAGCTTGGAGGAGACCAACTATATGTCTCCTCCAAGCCAGCTTTTTGATGCTTTTGAGGGCTTATCTTGTGTCACAGTCATGATCTTTGACAGATACCTCTGTAGTGGTTCATTAGCAGACATATGCACTCAGCAGGCTTGAAGAAAATGAACTCCCTAAAGGATGAAGCTCAGCCTTCACCTTTTTGTGTGCGAGTGTGGACACCCAGACACAAAGGTGCACGATGAATTGTGGATGCAACTGAACAGATATATGGATTCACAAATGTTCATGCTAAGATAGGGACCGAAGAAGAACATCAACATGTAAAGATATGGAAATATTTAGAAACAGGAATACAAACCAATATCCTGTGTCACAGTCCTGTATAGTGCTGGGTCACATCTTGGTCTCCTCAGGTAAATGAAGCCAGAGAGACCAGAGGTCCAGTACCTGGGTTAACTGACATCAGGAGTGGGGATTATAATTGGTCTCAACATCACTGAACTATGAACTTGGTTTCAGTGTTTGATCCTAATCCAGTGACCCTCAATAGATTGTGCATGTTCGTGTGTGTGAGTGTGTATGTAGTGAGCAAGAGGAATTGAGCTTGCTGTGATGCCCTTCACAGTCAAATGGCCGGTGGACATTCATTGTCTGGCCACAAGGGAGCGATCAACCATCGTGTCTGAAATTCTAACAAGGAATCAACGCCTTGAGGAGAGCAGGAGGTAAAAGAGTGGAGAATGATAAGGGAGAGCTGCAGTTACAGACCATCCAGTGGAGATCAGAAGGAGATCAAAGTTCCAGAGAGTGACAATGCATAGATTTATGTCAAATCAACAGCCCAGAGGCCATTCAGCCTGAGGAACTCAGGCTGCACCTCCTACTTCAGATCTCCTATTGGCCTATTCTTCTATTTCTTTTGCTCCCGTATGTTTATACAGTGGTCCTCAAAGATTTACAAGGTCACAATTTCTAGTTGTTCTTTGGAGTTCAGAATAAAGCAATTTAAAAATGTACATTTGCTTTCTATTTACAGATAAGCCACTACCCCAGGGAGCCCCTGGAAGTGTAATAGGAATTCTGGGTGGAATTATCGCTGCAGTTATCATCATCAGTGCCATAGTGACCATTTTCTTCATTTATCGACGTCAGCAGAAGAATCGAGCAGACACGGACAATGACCTGTGAGTACTGACAAGGCACTGATCAAGTAGCGGCCAAGATCTTACCAACTTCTGACCAAATACTGACCGTATACTGACTGCATGCTCGGTATTAACTGAATATTCACTCAGTACTAATTGAGTATTGACCAAATGCAGCCAAGTTCTGAGTACTCATTAAGAACTGACCATGTGCTCACTGAATCCTGACCAGGTGCTAATTACTGACACTGACTAGTTCCTATTTAAATTGTAATTTTATGAAAATTGCAGATTCAGCAATACGAGTCCACTAATGCAACATTTCAGCTCAAGCCATCACTGTAAAGTGTCACACCATCCTGTCCCACCCACAATGGCCCTCTGACTCTGAAGTGCAGGTGGTAGAGCAGCTGCCTCACAGTGCCAGAGACCCTGGTTCAGTCATGACTTCTGGAGGTGTCAGTGTAGAGTTTGCATGTTCTCCCTGTGACCACATGGGTTTCCTCTGGGTGCTCCCATTTCCTCCCACACCCCAAAGACATGTAGGTTGATAACTTAATTGGCCACTGTAGATTGCTTCCGGTGTGTCAATGAAAATCTGGGATGAGTTGATGAGAAAGTGGGAAAATAAACAAAATGGAATTAACATAGGATAAGTGTGCAAAGTAAGTGTAAATGGGCGATTGACGGTCTGCGTGGACTCAGTGGGCCTACGTACTTGCTTCCCTGTTGTACCTCTCTATGACACCAAATCCTGCTGCCTCAACATAGTATGAAAAAGAAACACAGAGAGAGGACAGAGGGAGAGAGAGACAGAGATAGAGTGGGGGTGAGAGAGACTGACAGTGCAGGGCAGTGCTGGTGGTGCATAGGCGTCCCTCACTGCGAAGGACCTACTTTGGTCTTGACATTAACATGAAAAATATTATGATTCTCAAAGCCTTAGTGTTTACAAAGTTAATGAGTTCTCCCTTTCTATCTTTTAATATCTCTTTATCTATCCCATCTATCTCCCTGTCAAGTTCTCTGTCTTTAAATATCCATCTCTTTCCATCGCTATCTTTCTTTCCTTACCTCCATTTCCTTATAACTTTCAACCTATCAACTGTTATATCTATCTTTCTCAATCTTTCTTTCAGTATCTCTTTATCCCAATCTCTATCCTACCCTGCTTTTGTCTCTTCCTCTATTGCTTTAACTTACTCAGTAAAGACAGCCTTCATTAGTTTTTGCCTCAGGCCCTTTATGATGAAGTTAGCATATTAAATTAGAACTGTTAAAATCTTATTAAAATATCCCTGAGTCCCTTTGCCTATCTTCCTACTCATGCTGAATTTTTACAGATGAAAGTTTTTTTATTAACTGCTTTGTGAGTTTGATATTTCATTGAGTTCCACATTAACATGATTCATTAAGTGAATACAATCCTGTACATGTTTGTTGAGTCAGACCCACCTGCTTTGCATTTACACTGCCTTGTGCAGAAATATTAAACACTGTCAGGGAAAATGAAATATCCTTTAAAATACAATAGTATAGCGCTTTCTGGCAAAGTACAGCACTTCACAGTAAAATACAACTACAATCTGAAGTTTCAATGTAGTAAGTGATCCCAAGATGCAACCTGAGAGGGATTTAAGAATTTAACCTTGCTTTATGAGTCAGTTCCTCTCTTCCTTGGGGACTTTTCTCTGCACTATTCCAAAATCTGGATGTTTATTCTTGTGTCTTGGCAATGCAATAATTAAAGTATTCAGATTAATATTTCCTCATTGGACCACTTGTGAGATATGGTATGGTACATGTGCTGTACTTGATCTGGACGTATTGGAGGGATCACATAAAGTATGAGGAAGCAACTGACAGCACCGGGAATTATGTCACTAAAGATGACGAGCTGTATGTAATCTTATTAGAATTGTCTTGACTCTGTGATCAGGTTACTAATATTCACTGACAGGATATAAGAAGGTTCACCACCCCACTCAGACACCAGAAACACGAGCTTCTATACAACATGGAATTATTTAAAGGCTATGGCTGTCCCTTTAAACTAGGACTATGCCTTCAGAAGAGTGCTACCAGAACCAAGAGATTATAACCATCAGGAAATGCAGCAGTCTGGGGCTCTTTTTTCTCGAAAGAAAAATACAAAGGATTAACCTGATGAACATCTTCTGAACTAGTCTTATAAAGGTCTGGACAAGGTTATAAACTGCAACACAGTATGTGTAGAGAAAATATGGGGGAAAGCAAGCAAGTCGCTACAGAATTAAGTTAACACTGCAGATCGATGTTTTGATGAAAAGCTGACACTTTCTTTCTCCCCACATGCTGCCTGACTCACTGAATATTTCCAGCATTTTCTGTTTTTATTTCAGATTTCCAGTGTCTGCAGTATTCTACTTTTATTAAGTTAATCATTAAGAAATCCATGAAGGAATCCAGGTAGAACTTATCAGAGAGTAGCTAGAACATGGAACTTGCCACCACAAGGAGTAGTTTAGACTAGTGGTGGCATCAGTATGTTTGAGAGGAAAGTAGATAAGTGAATGAGAGAGAACGTTATAGGAGAATATGCTGAGATTAAGTAGAATGGCTTGTATGGACCATAAAATTCTACCATGTAGCAGTTGGGCTGAATCATCTATTTCTGGGCTGCAGATGACGTAACTCCATGTTAACTTTGTCCACATTCTAAAATTATCTTTTTTATCCCTGGATTGGTGGCAATGTCAGATGTAATAAGCCAGCACCACCATCAATCAGAGGCAGCTAGGGGGCAGTACACCCAGCCTTATTACCACCCCCATCTCACTACCTTCCCACCAATCCCCTCTCCCTCCCAAGCTAAGTGGAACTATCAGGAGTGTTTCCTGAGATATGTACTGTATACCTTCCCTTATTTTCTATCATGAGCCAGACCACAATCAAAAGAGGGTATAAGTGTAATAAAAATTGGTAAATTGGTTTATTATTGTCACATGTACTGAGGTCCAGTGAAAAACTTTGTTTTGCATGTCATCCCTACGGATTATTTCATCACATCAGTACATCGAGGTAGTACAAGGGAGAAGCAATAACAGAATGCAGAACAGAATATAGTGTTACAGTTACAGAGAAAGTGCAGTTCAGGCAGACAATAAGGTGCAAGGCCATGACAAGGTAGATTGTGAAGTCAAGAGTCCATCTTATCGTATGAGAGGGTATAAGTGTGTTTGTTTCTGAGATGAAAGGGTTAACAGTGTAGCATTGAGTCAAAAGGATTGCTGAGAGTTGGTGGACCATGGGATGAGGTCAGATCATTGCTTATAGAAGTTTGTAATTAATTACTTCCACACACCAATCTCTCTTGAATGGCAATTGTCTTAACTTGCTATTTTTAATTATAGAAATATAAAGGTTAGTCAGGCAAGGTGCTGGGTAGAGATGTTGCACAGCATCCAGTGTAAGCAGGCAGCCTGGAACCACACACTTCATCTTTCCTTTGCGTGACTCTGGAGACTGTCAGCACAATCCAAAACTCAGAAAACCAAGTCTTTGTGTTATTTGTTAAAGTACTTGAACTTACAAAAGTGTTGACCCAGAGAGGCAAAATTTGCAGGCACAGATAAATGCAGATGAGCAAAGGAACAAACACAGGCACAGACACACACAGATGCCACTAAATAGAGGCATATACAAGCATATTCGCAGCTGAACACAAGCATAGATAGACATAAAGCATGAGTAAATGCAGGCAGGTAAACACAGACTGATACAAACCATGGCAGAAACACAGGCACAAATTAACACATGCACTGATAAGTGCAGACAGATAAACTGAGGTACAGATTAACACAGGCTCTGGAAACAGTGAATCAAATTAACAGGTTATCCATTCTGGCTAATTACTGCCCCATAAAGCTACTTCCTCTCAATCATCAGAGGAATGGGAGGTCTCAACAATAATTAAGTGGCATCTATTGCCCAGTAACCTGTCTAACTGATGCCCACTTTGGGTTTCAGCATGATCTCTTGGCTCTAGACCTCATCACAGCCTTGGTCCAAACTTGGACCCGAGAACAAAATTTCAGAGGTGAGGTGAGAGTGACTGCCCTTGACATCGCAATAGAATTTAACCAAGGAGCCCTGGTAAAACTCAAGTCAATAGGTATCTGGGAAAAATGCTCTACCTCATACATAGGAAGTTGGTTGGGAAACTGTAGGTCAATCATCCCAGCTGCATGACATCACACTGCAGGAGTTCTTCAGAGCAGTGTCCTCGACCCAACCAACTTCAGCTGCTTCATCAAAGGCCTTCCTTCCATCATATTGTCAGAAGTGGGGATGTTCACTAATAATTACACAATGTTCAATTCCATTCGTAACTCCTCAGCAAATGAAGCAGCCCATGCCTGCATGACATAGACAACATACAGGCGTGAGCTGATAAGTGGCAAGTAATATTTGCTCCACAAATGTACCAGATAGTAGCCACCTTCAAGAGAATCTAACCACCACCCATGACACTTAGTGGCATTACTGTTGCTGAGTTACCCACCATGAATACCCTGAACATCGCCAATGACCAGAGACTCAACTAAACCAGCCACATAAATACTGTAGCTACAAGAGTGGGTCAGAGGTGGCAAGTGACTTACTTCCTGACACTCCAAAGCCTTTCCATCACCTACAAGGCACAGCTGAGGAATGTGATGGAATATTCACCATTTACATGGACAAGTGGGGTTCCAACAACTCCACAGCCCATGTGATTGGTATTTCATTCACCATCTTAAACATTTATCCCCTCCAACTGTAGTGTACAGACATTGCGGTGTGTATCAATTACAAAATGTACTACAATACTGGCAAAGGCTACTTGAACAACACCCCCCAAAACCATACCTTCGACCAAGAAGAACAGCAGTTGCATGGGAACACCACTGCCTACAGGTTCCCCTGCAAATCACACACCATCCTGATTTGAAGATATATTACCGGTCCTTCATTGTCGCTGGGTCTAAATCCTGGAACTCCCTCTCCATAGCACTGTGGAAATACCTTCATAGGACTTAAGTGGTTCAAGAAGTGGTTCATCACCACCTTCTCAAGGGTAATTGGGAATGGACAATAAATGCTAGCCTTAACGCTGATACCCAGATCCCAATAAATGAATAAAAAAAGCAGGACATTAAATGCCCAAGTCAATAGTAATGGAGATAAATCCAGTGGCATGCAAAAGCTTGGGCACCCCTGGTCAAAATTTCTGTTACTGTGAATAGCTAAGCGAATAAAAGATGACCTGATTTCCAAAAGACATAAAGTTAAAGATTACACATTTATTTAATATTTTAAGCAAGATTATTTTTTTATTGCCATCTTTTACAGTTTCAAGATAACAAAAAAGGAAAAGGGCCTGAAGCAAAAGTTTAGGCACCCTGCATGGTCAGTACTTAGTAACACCCCCTTTGCCAAGTATCACAGCTTGTAAACACTTTCTGTAGCCAGCTAAGAGTCTTTCAAATCTTGTTTGGGGGATTTTTGCCCATTCTCCCTTGCAAAAGGCTTCTAGTTCTGTGAGATTCTTGGGCTGTCTTGCACACACTGCTCTTTTGTCTATCCACAGATTTTCGATGATGTTTAGGTCAGCGGACTGTGAGGGCCATGGCAAAACCTTCAGCTTGTGGCTCTTGAGGTAGTCCATTGTGGATTTTGAGGTGTGTTTGGGATCGTTATCCTGTTGTAGAAGCCATCCTCTTTTCATCTTCAGCTCTTTTACAGACGGTGTGATGTTTGCTTCCAGAATTTGCTGGTATTTAATTGAATCCATTCTTCCCTCTACCAGTGAAATGTTCCCCGTGCCACTAGCTGCAACACAAGCCCAAAGCATGATCGATCCACCCCCGTGCTTAGCAGTTGGAGACGTGTTCTTTTCATGAAATTCTGCACCCTTTTTTCTCCAACTTTCCTGCATCCTCACCACAAAATTCAGTGTCAGAAGTTTGCAAAGGAACATCTAAACAAGCCTGATGCATTTTGGAAACAAGTCCTGTGGACTGATGAAGTTAAAATAGAACTTTTTGGCCGCAATGAGCAAAGGTATGTTTGGAGAAAAAAGGGTGCAGAATTTCATGAAAAAAACACCTCTCCAACTATTAAGCACTGGGGTGGATCAATCATGTTTTGGGCTTGTGTTGCAGCCAGTGGCACGGGGAACATTTCACTGGTAGAGGGAAGAATGAATTCAATTAAATACCAGCAAATTGCGGAAGCAAACATCACACCGTCTGTAAAAAAAAAGCTGAAGGTGAAAAGAGGATGGCTTCTACAACAGGATAATGATCCTAAACACACCTCAAAATCCACAGTGGGCTACCTCAAGAGGCACAAGCTGAAGGTTTTGCCAATGCCTTCACAGTCCCCTGACCTAAACGTCATCGAAAATCTGTGGGTAGACTTCAAAAGAGCAGTGCATGCAAGACAGCCCAAGAATCTCACAGAACTAGAAGCCTTTTGCAAGGAAGAATGGGCAACAATCCCCCAAACAAGAATTGAAAGACTCTTAGCTGGCTACAGAAAGCATTTACAAGCTGTGACACTTGCCAAAGGGGGTGTTACTAAGTACTGACCATGCAGGGTGCCCAAACTTTTGCTTCGGACCCTTTTCCTTTTTTGTTATTTTGAAACTGTAAAAGATGGCGATAAAAAAGTAATCTTGCTTAAAATATTAAATAAATGTGTCATCTTTAACTTTAAACCTTTTGGAAATCAGGTCATCTTTTACTCACTTAGCTATTCACAGTAACAGAAATTTTGACCAGGGGTGCCCAAACTTTTGCATGCCACTGTATAGATAATCACAGTGCTGATAAACACACACCCAACCACAAATAAACTTCTGTGATATTTTGAGCTCCCCTCTGAACTGGTGTGTGTGATCCTGTGATTGGAAAGCCGGTTGATATTGGGACTTTGGTGTCTAGTGGGGTATACTCAGGCAGGTGATGCCGCCTTTGGTCCAACCAAAATCAATTCATAGCAAAAAAAAAACAAACTGCTAGAGGAACTCAGTAGGTCAAGCAGCATCTGTGGAGGGGAACAGACAGTCCAGACGAAGGGGCTGGACCCAAAATGCAGATTGTCCATTTCCCTCCAGCATTTCATTTGTGGTTCCAGATTCTAGCATCTTCAGTCTCCTGTCTCCCCAAAATTCATAGGTTTGCAAAAGGCAAGTTGCTATGGATTTCCTGATCACTGTAATACCCTGCAGAATCTTATGCAATTCTAAAGCCTAAATTAAAGCCTGTCTTACAATGTGGGTACCCAATCATCGGTACCCTGTTGAAGCTTCCCAGTAATAATCATTAAATTCTGTGTCTCTTTATTTAATTGAGCGCCTTTAGGAAAGTCTATGTCCCAATGATTTCCAGCCTGCTTATCTTTCAATGACCTGAATGGCTAGACAGTCAGAATTAACGCAGGCTGCTCCAATTTCTTACACTTTCCACAAACAGCTTAGAGAGGACTATTTGTAACTTTTTACTGGTACAGTTTCAAATAAAAGCTGACTTATTAGAAGTTAAGACTCAATTTCATGCTCCTTGCTCTTGATAAATCACTGATGTTGTTACTTGTGTTTCTATTGGTGCAGGGCAGCTAGTAATCTGAGAGGAATCAGATTTACCATCACTCTGATATATCGCCCTTCCGACAGGGAGCTGGGATAGGATTGCTTCCTTGGTCCTGGGGCTGTGTGTGAGACACTATCTGTTTGACGAGGAGAACAACTACTAACTAAATTTTACAAAGTTTCACAGAGTCAAGTCTTCAACTGAGAATCTGTCTCTTTCTGATGATGAATTGGAAAATTTATGAAATAATTGAGTCAGGGAAGTGGTTGTTTCTTCTGGAAGCTTAGTACAGACTTCAAGATATCTAATAGCAGTCAATATTGAGCAGAATGTTACTTCAATGTTACAAAACATTGGTTAGACTGCACTTATTGTGTACAGTTCTGGTCACCACACTACAGGAGAGATGTGGTAGCGATAGAGAGAGTGCAGAAGAGATTCGGCAGGATGTTGCCTGGAACGGAGGGCTGTAGTTAGAAGGAGAGATTAGGTATGCTGGGTTTATTCTCACTGGAACAGAGGAGGCTGAGGGGTGGCCTTATAGATTTTTATAATATTATGAGGGGCATAGAGAGGATGGATAGACCTTTTTCCCAGGACAGGGGACCTAGAACTACAGGGCACAGTTTTAAGGTAAGGGGGAGAAACTTAAAGGAGATCTGAGGAGCAAATTTTTCCACACACGGGGTGGTGGTTATCTTGAACGGGCTGGTGGAGGCAGATACAATTACAGTTTTGAAAAGGCATTTGGACAGTTACCTGGATAGGAAAGGCACAGATGGATACAGGTTTAATGGAGACAAACTGGATTAGAATAGATAGGCATCATGGTTGGCATGGACGAGGGGGCCTGTTTCTGTGTTGTATGATTCTGTGATTCAATAGTTAGGCATCAATAGCAATGACTTGACATCGGTATCCTCACTGACATTACTTGAAGCTTCTAGAATAGAATGAATTCTCATATTCTCATACTTTTTTTTAATGTCATTGAAGGGGGCCATTCAGCCCATCAAGTCAATGCCAGCTGTCAGAAAATCCCATCATAACCCACTGATCTTCCTGCAACCCATTCTGTCTCTCATACCCATAAACTCCCTCTGACGCTCCTGCCACCCACCTACACTAGAGGCAACTTACAGAAGCCAATTAACCCACCAGTGTGTCTTTGGAAAGTGGGAGAGAAGTGGACTATCCAGGGGAAACCCACACATCACAGGGAGAACATGCAAACTTCACACAGACAGCACCGTAGGTCAGATTGAACCCAAGTCATTGAAAGCTGTGAGGCAGAAGCTCAACAAGCTGTCCCACTGAATAGTCATCATGAGTTAACCATGTCATAATTTCTATCTCTTCCTCCAGCTGACAATCTGCCCAGATGTCTGTGCTCTTATCAGTTCTAGCCTCTTGCTCATCCTTCATTTTCAACACACCACCATTGGCTGATGTGCTTCATTTGCCTCAGCCTTAAGCTCTGGCATTTAGTCCAACCCCTTCTGTCTCCCTTTCCCTTTCTCACCTTAAAACCGTCTTAAAACTTCTCTTTCTGTCCAGGCTGCTGGCCACTAGAATTCACATTTCCTTACACACTTCAGAGGTAAACTTTATTTAATAATATTGTCCATGAAGTGCCTAGGACAATTTTATTACAGGGAAAGTGGTTTATAAATGCAAGTTAATGCTGTTGTAGTATTGGTAAACAGCATTGATGGATTGTTTGTCCCTGTGCAGTGTGAATCTGAAGAACCTGCCTCTCAACATGGATAAATCAATATGATGCTGGAGGAACTCAGCACGCCATGCAGCCTTTTTTGTTCTCTCCTTACCTTTGACCCATCCCCTGGTGGACCTGCTCTCCCCTCCTCCCCTGCACCTGTCTGTCACTATCTCTTACCTGCATCTTCCTATCACCACCTTTTACCCACCCTGCCTCCCCTCTTTTGTCCACCTATCACTGCTCTGCTTTTCCCTCCTATATATTGGGCTTCCCCTTTTCCTATCTTCAATCCTGAAGAAGGGTCCTGACCCGAAATGTTGACCGCCTGCTTTTCTCCACAGATGCTGGCCTGCTGAGTTCCTCCAGCATCATAGTGTTTTTCATCTAGATTCCAGCATCTGCAATCCTTTGTTTCCCTGTGGATAAATCAATATTAAGAAGGATTTTGAGAGCAGAAACATGGTTTTCTTGTTTTGCTCTCATGAATCTTGCACTTCTACAGTCAGTCCTGAAAAGTGAATATTTTACTCCAAGGTGGATATGCAGTTAGTAACTCTGCATCAATATTTGTTAAGCCCCATGAACCGCTGAGGCTGTGCGTAACAGCACAAAGTAAGCAGAGGTCGACACCACCAGATGGATTGTCCTAGAGAAAAGACAGGGTCTATATTTTCTGTAGATAAGAAGAATGAAAAGTTATCTCCCTGAAACCAATTCAAATCTTGGAGAGCTCAGCAGTATTATATTCCTCTGGCTGAACAGTTGAGAAATGGGACCTCATCATCTCAGAATAAGGGGTGATGCATAAAGGACTGAGTCACACAGCACAGAAACAGGCCCTTTGGCCCATTGAGTCCATGTCAACCATCAACCACCCATTTACTCTAATCTTTTCCCCTCATTCCCATCAACTCCCCTCAGATTCTAACACTAACACTACATTCACCTAAACGCTAGAGACAAGTTGTGTTGACCAATTAACTACCAACCTACAATCTGTGGCACGTGGGAGGAAGCTCCTGCAGCCACACAGTCACAGGGAGAATGCACAAACCACACACCAACAGAGCAGGATTGAACCTGGGTCAATGGAGCTGTGAGGAAGCAGCTCTACCAGCTGAGCCACTGTGCATTCAGGGGATTGTGAATCTTTCCTGAATCACTGAGTATATTCATGATGAGGATCAATAGATTTTTAGCCATAATGCCATCAAAAGATAAATGAAGCAGGCAAGTGGAGCTGAGCACTGATCTCACTGAGTGGCAGAACAAAATCAGGGAGCCATATTGGCCAACTGGTTCACCTTCCTTTCTGCCTTTCATCACCTTCCTGTACCTCACTCTTCACCCCTCACTTCTTACCCTCCTCTACACCATTCCTCACCTTGTGTGCCCTCAGTTCCTGCATCACATCTCCTCACCTCCAGAACCTCTTATCTCACATATTTCCTTTGTCACTTCCTCCACGCCTGCCCTCCTATGCATCTCGACACCTTGCACCTCAACTCAGTTTTTCTCATCCTTCCACGCGTTCCACCTTGAGGGGGTTCTGTTCACCCTGCTACCTCTGCCACCAATATCATGTCTTCTCAATTTCTCTCTGGGCAGAAATATCATTGATAACCATGAATGATCACCTTCAGCCATATTGCTTATAAACTGGTCTGGCTTGCTTGATCTTGCAGATACCTAAGCCCTTTCCATCTCTCTTAAATGCTCTACTTGTTGACAAACAGTGGCAGAATTCTTCCTGTTTCTGAAATGGCACTAACTGCAGAGTTCTCTTCATCTCATATACAACATCTGCTGCCATCCCCAAAACAAATCCTTTAATATTTTTCACTGGATTTCAGTCAGTGCATCCTTCATTTCTCTCTAGCTCTGAGGTCAGTTATATTTGGACCACAGGCACTCATTCACTTGGATCTTATTCCGGGCACTCACTAAGAGAGAGAATTTTAATTTCATCACAATCCCTCATCTGTCTCTCTGGGTACACCTCTTGGGTCATTGAGATAGAGCAGTGTTAACCTGCTGGTATCGCAATGATGTATGAGCTTTAACTTGTGATCCAGCTGTCACTCGACATTTATTGGCAATTAGAGCAATTGATTGAGTCCAAACAGCAGGCGCTCAGAATTAACAGAAATCAATGCAGGTTTATGAAATAACCCAGGATTGCTCACAAGGTAGGGACGGGATATAGTAGGGACTGCTCTTGTATCCAGTGATCTGTACTCTGGCTGGAGTGAGGGTCATTTGGAGGACAGTCTGGTAATAAAACCAATATTAAAAAAAAGATCTGAGACAAGTGTGAGTTGAAATTTCAAGGTGAAATTGATTCATGTCCCTGCATTGAGTGGAAGTCTCCATAATGGTTGCAGCCCCTGAACTGAAGTGTTTATGTTTCTGCCACAAACAGGATTGATTTGCCGCCATCCCATAAACCTCCACCTCCTGAAAAGAAGACGGAGATGAAAAGTCCCCTGACAGCAGATGATATCCAGGTAACAATGGCATGAAGCTGATAACTGATCGGTCACCACCGTTGGGTAAGATAACCATTAGCATGTGAGGCAAACGCGTAAACATTGTGTCAGCATACCCCAGAATGTCAGAGGTTGTGTGGGTCACTCAAAGGAACAGTGGTTTTCTTGGGTGGGTTCGTTGATCAACCTCAGCTTTGGTACCGCACCACTAATTCACCTGTAGAATCGGGCACAGTTAGTGTGTGCAATTCTGGAACCTCACTCCAAGAAGGAAATCAGACCTTTGATAAGATGCAGAAGAGATTTACTCCAATAACATCATATATGAGGGATTTTATTTTGCAGGGGTACCTTCTTGGAGCCAGTGAGGGAAAGTTGTTCAAAATTATCAGGGAGATGGATGTCAGGAGAAACTGTTTCCATTGGTCAAGGGCTCGTGACCAGAGGAGAGGGCACTGTTGTGATATAACTGGCAAAAAATCTAGGGAGAAATGAAGAATTTACATTGTAAGTTGTCATGAGCTGGAATCCATTGCGTGAAACGTTGTTGGAAGCAGATTCAATAATAACTTTTAAAGATTAATTAGATAAATATTTCAAAATGAAGACCTTGCAGGTCGATGAGAAAAGGGCAGGGATGAATTGGATATCTTTGGCAGAGCCAGCATGGCAGCATGGGCTGAATAGCCTCTTGCGGTGCTATATATTCATGTTCTGACTATGTGTACATGTATCAGTCTGAATTATGCCAAGGATCAAGGTCCATCCATGAGGTGAGGAAGGAGATTAGGAAGAGATCCCTGGGGTAATGCCACTGGGCAGATGGAAGAACTGGCACCTGGATTGGGGCAGGACTGGCAATAGATTTAGGGCAGGACTGGATGCACTAAGAAGGGAAGAGTGTGCAACATTAACTGTGTAAGCCATTTAGCTCCATCATTCAGTTAGCTTGGGTGTTCTGTTTGCTAATTCCACCCTTGGCTCCAAATCCTACACCCAGCAACAGGAGAACTAAGCACGCTGGAAATCCATGCAACAAGTCGGCAATTGAAAGGGAAACAACACATTGCTATTTAGATGGCCATTTGGTGGTCTGGTAAACTTAAGGGCTCCCTTGTTCTTGCTCTTTGATTGCTCTTTGCTCGTTTAATATAAAGCACCACCTTAAACTATATGTACTGCTTAAGCTGAAATTGTTTTTAACCAAGCCTTGATTAAATGAGAAAGTCTGGGTACCTTGACTCAATAGGCAGCACTCTTTCATTGGAGCAGGCAGGTACCATCTCCCTTCAAGTGTTGACAAAATCCTCGCGAATACAACACTTGCTAAGTTGCTGTCTTTAAAATGGGAAGTTTGACAAAGCTGGCAGTTCCCTCAGTGGGCGTTAAAGATCTTGTGACTTCAACTAAGAGACATAGCACTGTTCCCGGTGCCCAATATTCCTCCTCCATCAACAAAAGTAGATCATTTGGTCCTTTACTAATTGTGGGATCTTGATATACACACATATGCTGTTGTATTTCTCTACATTGCAGTGGTCACTAATCTTCTAGTGCTGAACCTAACTAGCTGTAAGGGGCTTTGGCACATCCTGAGATGAGAGAAGACACTTTGTACATGCAGATTCCTGCCTGCGTTGTGATCACTCTCCATTTTCTGGTTTCCTTCCTTCTCCGATATTTCACCATAGGCCGCTCCCTCCTATTGCAGTATTCAGGCACTGATTTTGTTTTGATTCCTGTCAGGTGCCCAGAGGGCGGATGTGACTATGTTTTCCAACCTGTCACCAGCACTATTGGGTTACAGGCTGCATTACCCAGGGAACTTGCTCATCAAACGCCTGTAAATATTTAATAAACCACTGTCTTCTAGTTTGTAAGATGAGGCACAAGATTTCTGGACTTGTGTCTGCAGTGTCAGTTGGCTCTTTTGTGTTGCTGCTTTCATAAGCACTTCACAGAGGGAGAGCACACCACAGAACATACTTTATTGATTAAACAGCATTACTGGTACAACAATGTGTCAAAGCCATACCACATTATTCTCAGTTCTTTAAAGTGCACTAATACTTAGGTACACTATACTATCAACGTACTAAGGGTGAATAAACTGATACCAATACAGCCACTGCATTCAAACTGCATGAGTGCAATCAGCGAAAAAAAAGACTGGATATGGCTTTTACAAAATTTACATTTCCTCTCAGCATTTCTGAACTTTAACTCACTTCAACTACAAGTGCAGAGTCACAATGGGCTGCAGTTCCGTGGTAACTGACCCTCTCTCCAGGGTACAGCTCCATAACCAAGAACCGTAACAGGGGTACAGTTCCGTGGCAAATGACTCCCTGTGGGGTACAATCCCATGGTGACTGATTCTCTCGAGGGCACAGTTCCATAACCTCTAACGGTAACAAGGATACAGGTCCATCAGTACTGACCGTCTGACCAGTACTGACTGGTACAATTCCTCAGTACTGACCGTCACTGAGGTCCAGATCTACAGGCACTGACTGTCACAGGGGTACAGTTCCACTGGAACTGACTGTCACAGGGGTACAGTTCCACTGGCACTGACTGTCACAGGGGTACCGTTCTATGGGCACTGACTCTCATTGGAGTACAGTTCCACATGAGCTGACTATCACTCAGATACAGTTCCACTGCCATTGACTCTCACTAAGGTACTGTTCCAAGGTATCGATTTTCATTGAGTCCATTTCCACAGGCACAGAATCACACTAGCTTCTTTCACTCATTGCGAGTAGAATGTATTGTGATAGATGCCATGATCCCTACCTGCTGTATCTACTGCAAGTGGCAGTTGATTTGTGCACCACAGCATCCCTCAAGCAGTAGTGAGATAATTGGTTTTACCGCTACTTGTGGAGGGATAAATAATGACTCAGAAACCCAGCACTGTACTCCAGCCCTCCTTCCATGTACTGCCTTGGGATCTCTTACATCTACTGTGAGGGCAGATGGAGCCTTTGGCCCAATACACCATCAGGGACATGGTGCCACCAACAATGCAAAGATAGGAAAGGTCTAGAGGAATATGGGCCAAACACAGGCAAATGGGATTAGCATAGATTGCCATCTTGGCTGGCATGGACAAATTGGGCTGAAGGGCCTGTTTCCCTGCTGTGTCACTCCATGAATCTATGAATGCAGCACTCTCTCAATACTATAAATACTATACTGGAATGTCAGACTGGATTTCTGTGCTCAGTGACACTTGAACCCGCATTCTAAGGGGAGTATGTTACCACGGACCCCCAGCCAATCCCATTTCCTGACTCCGATCCAAATGGCTCATCCAAATGGATCTGGCCCATTCTCCAGCACTTGGAACGGGCACTTTTTAATATACCCCTCAGCTGTGACCACTGGCGGTTATCACCATCTCCTGAAAGTTCCCCGATGGCTAAAGCAGCACTGTGATCCAACATTCCCTCTCCAGCAGCTGAAGCAGCTACTCCCGGCCAGTCTGACCACCACACTGGCTGCTTCCCTGCTGGGGCAAGATGAGTGGAAGATGATCAAGGGTCGATCAGCTGAACAAAAAAGATAAGGGAGATTGCTAATATCGAGCAATAAAATAACTAAATATATCATGGCAACAAACATTTCTTCAAATAGAAAGCATTACATGCTCCTCAATAAAGTATCAGCCCAGCAGAATGTAGTAGCCAGTCACAATGACTGCAACATTTACAAGATGAAAAGAACATTGTTGTCACAGGAAGACTTTTCCCTCTGGAGGCACTTCCAGCTTCCAAGCAGTCTCTTATCTCTCTCCTTAGATAAAACTTACATTTTCCATCCAGATTTCCAATAGAGAACATGTTTTATCCATTCACCTTTCTGAGAGGGCAAGATTACTGACGCAATTTCCTTGGTCCTTCCCTGTGGTTCAGTATGTATTAGTCTCGCCTTTTGAATTATACAAGTACAAAGGAGCAGGGGCAGAGTACCCAGTACAGCTCCTGAGCCTGCTGTCATGCAGTATTTTCAAGGCTGATCTGATCCTGGGTTCAGCTCCACTTTCCTGCCAGTTCTACATAAAGCTCTATCACACTATGTGCCAAAAATCTATTTCAGCCTTGAATGTTAAGTGATTTAACCTCCACAGGTTCCTGGGATAGAGAATTCCAAAGATTTACAACCATCAATGAGAAGTAATTCCATTGCGTCTCCATTTTAAATGGGTGACCCCTTTATTCTATAACCTAGTCGTCTAGTTCTGGATTTCCCCTCTCAGCGTCGACCCTGTCAAGCAGGAAACTGTAGACGATGGAATCTGGGGAGCAACAAACAATCTGTTGGAGGAACTCAGTAGGTTGAGCAGGATCTGTCGGGTGGAAAAGAATTGTTGACATTTCGGGTCGAAACTCTGCATTAGGACCCGATGCAGGGTTTTGACCTGAAACATCGACAATTTCTTTCCCCTCCACAGATGCTGCTCAACTCACTGAGTTCCTCCAGCAGATTGTTGCTCTACCTTGTCAAGGTCCCTTGGAATTTTATGTGTTCCAATAAGTTCACCTCTCAATAGGCATCCCACCAGTGACGGTCACACAGCACAGAAACCACTGTCCGCACCAATCTTGAAGCATCCATTTACCCCAATGGTACCCATATCTCATTCTATTCTCCCCATACTTCCATCAACTGCCCCCCCCCCCCCGTCTCTATCAGTCAGTAGGCGCAATTAACCGACTATCTTGGGCATCTTTGGGACATGGGATGAACCCAGAGCACGGCCACAGGGAAAACTCGCAGACGCCACAGAGACAACACCCAAGGTCAGGATTGAACCCAGGACCCTGGAGCTGTAAAGCAGAAGCACTACCAGCTGCGCCACTGTGCCACCCTTGTAAGAGTACACTTCATCCAAGGAATTAACCTCATCAACCTTTGAATTATATCCAATGCATGGATGCCCTCCTTATACACCAAAATTTTGTGCGGTATTCCACGTATGACCTCACCAGCACTCTGTACAGTTGTAGCAAGATTTCCCTACTTTTATACACCACCTCCTTTGCAATAGAGGCCTTGGGTTGAAGGACAATACAATGCTTCAGCACACAGACCCCAGACATACTTTCTGAGTGCAGTACTGGGGAGGATTATACACTGTTGGGAAAGGTGACTTCCCCGTGGATGTTAAATGAAAGCTCTGTCTGCCTGTCAGCTGATGCAATGCATCGGAAAATGTACAGGAGGGTTCTCACATTGCAGTGGATCAACATGGAATCCTCAACCCACACACCTACTGCACAAGAGATGATCATTTCACACTGCTGTATGTGGGAGTTTGCTAAACACAAATTTCTGACTGCATTTCCTACATTACAATAGTGACAACATTTCAAAAAGTACTTACCTTGGCATGAAGCTTTTTGGAATCTCCTGAGATTGTTAATGGTGTTATTTGAATGCTATCGGTTATTGGTGGAAGTGTTGAGAGCGGTTTTAGTTTTCATTTTACAAGGCCTAAGATTACTGATGATGCTGCAAAATATAGGGCCAATGACAGGGCCGATCAGAGCAGATGCAAAGGGTGGGTGAAGTAGTGAGTGAGGAGACAGCAGATGTATCACCCTCCCTGAAGTGGAGAGGCCAACCCCACTCTTGCACACTTGCCTTCACCAGCTGTCAGACTGCGCTGAACTCCTGCATTGAATGTTTGTTATTATTTTCTGCTCTGGATCAGGTGCATCCCCAGTATCTGGGCTGTCCACTGGGATCTGGGAAGGCTGCTGACATCTGGACACTCCTACAATCTGGGCAATCTCCTGGTGCTTGGGAACTCCCCCGATCTCTGCCAACTTCCCCTGGTTCCTGACATCCCCCGAGTATGTGCAAGATCTCAGTGTCTTTGAGCTCTTCTTGTATCTGGGCACTACAGCCTGCATCTGGGCAATCCCACTGCATGCTCCCACGGTGTTTTTGAGCTTCCACAATGCTGGGCACTGTTCCTGTACCAGGGCACCCTCTGCTATCTGCGCACTCTCCCATTATCAGGGCACTTGGACCTGTGACTGGGCACTCTCCCATTACCTGGTCCTGGTTTTGGCCATTCTCCCAGTATCTGGGCACTCCCCTGCTGTCTGGAACTCTGCTAGTCTCTGGGCAGTCTCTCAGAATCTGGGATGTCCGCTAGTGTGTAGGCAGTCCCCCAGTATCCTGGCACACACCTACTACCGAGGCACTGCTTGCTGCCTGAACAGAACCCCAATATCTGGGCCCTCCCCAGTATACTGGTATCTGGCCACTACCCCTATATTTTGGCACCCCTAGAGCACTGAACAGTACAGCACAGGAACAGGCCCTTCAGCCCACGATGTCTGTGCCGAGCATGATGCCAAATTAAACTAATCCCTTCTGTCTGCACATGATCCATATTCCTCTGTTCCCTGCAGATTCATGTGCCAGTCTAAAAGCCTCTTAAACACCACTATCATATCTGCTTCCAGCACCTCCCCGGCAGCCTGTTTTAGGCACCCACCACTCTGTGTAAAAAAAAACTTGCCCCACACATCTCCTTTCAACTACCCCCCCCCCCCCCTCACTCATTGGTTCCTGGACACTCACATGTGCCACTGTTTATGGGGAACACATAGTGACCACTGCTAATGTGACTGTGTTTCTCTCTCTAGCTGCTGTAGTTCCTGTGTAGCTCCTCTAATAACTCACTGACAATGCTACAGTCGCTCTGAATGCAGTAGGGTCTGGAGCTGGGCTGCCACACCCTCTCCCAGCAACTGCCCTGATCAGAGATCAGAGTTGGGTTCAAATGTTCGACCTCCCTCGGTAGGAGGCATCTGGTGCGCTAGAGATGATAAACAAAGGGACCGACTCTGCAAGGTTCAGGCGAAATATTTTACTTCTGTGTCAGGAAAATTGATTTGCTCCAGAAAGGGTTATAAATAGGGAAGCATGCTCCATTTGAGCAAGCTGCTGTTTCATTTGCAGTCTGTGCATCTCAAATGCAAAGTCTGACAAGGACAAATTGTGCCTCTTTTACTTAATAAAATGACTTGTTACTTTGCTGAAAAGCGTGTAGTTGGAAATCACAGAGCCACTGTACTGAGCTAGACCAAAAAATCTATCAGTGAGCATTCTTCATCCCAGTGTCAGTAATGCTTCTCAATGGACATCACTGCGTTCATTCTGGCTCCTTGTAAGGGATACGCTTCACAATTCTCATTGTGACTCTGAACCTGACTTACTCTTCTCAAGTGTGGCAGTCAATCCCACTCACTGTTACTAGTGACTCCAAATCCTGATCTCAATCACCAGTGACTCTGAGTCTGTTCACTATTCCCATTGTGGCTGTGAATACTGTTCACTATTACCAGTGGCATTGTTTCCTGAGCTGCTGAGTGGCTCAAAGTCTATTCATTATTACCAGCACTCTGATTCCTGCTCACCATCCACAAAGCCATGAATCCTGCTCACTGTTCCCAGTGAGATGCTGAATCTTGTTCTCACCAACATGACATAGTATCGTCTGGTCTGTGTGCTTTGACATTACCTGGTATCGAGTAGATTTAGCCAATGAAACATCAGAAAACTCTCTGTATTTTCCAACAAGACAGTCAGCTGTTAAACTACCCAATATTAGATTTCTTCTTTTAATCTAATACTTTCCTTAACCTCTCTATATACCTACTGAAGAATCATTTTCCCATGGACTTTTTATTTCTCAGTGGAAAGGACAATCCTTGTAGAATTATGAAACGACACATTAATGTCCCCATTCATATTATGTCCCGTCACAATACAGACTTTCTGACTGCAGTGCCTGAGATCGATCAGGAATCATTTATTTTTAAGTGATAGATTTGAAGAAGTTAATGGCTTTCCTCACGTTTATGGCGGTGGATTATTCGCATTATTGACAGCAGGTTTTACTGGTTTCGGCACTGCACAGTATAATAGCATGTGGCACTGACAATGAAACATGGGATAATAAAGGGTCAAGGGATTTTCAGAATGAAGTTTCTAAAGCGGAATTCAATACAACTGCATCAGTTTTCTGTAAGGAGCTTCAGGAAGGAGCTGCTCACAGTGGGGAGGGGGGGGAGAGGGGGGGGAGAGGGGGGGGGGAGAGGGGGAGGGGGGGGGAGAGGGGTAGGGGGGGGAGAGGGGGAGGGGGGGGAGAGGGGGAGGGGGGGGAGGGGGGGGAGAGGGGGAGGGGGGGGAGAGGGGGAGGGGGGGGAGAGGGGGAGGGGGGGGAGAGGGGGAGGGGGGGAGAGGGGGAGGGGGGGAGGGGGGGAGGGGGGGAGAGGGGGGGGGAGGGGGGGGAGGGGGGGGAGGGGGGGAGGGGAGGAGGGGGGAGGGGGGAGGGGGGAGGGGGGGAGAGGGGGGGAGAGGGGGGAGAGGGGGGGAGAGGGGGGAGAGAGGGGGGGAGAGGGGGGTGAGGGGGAGGGGGGAGAGAGGGGGGGGGAGGGGGGAGAGAGGGGGGGGAGGGGGGAGGAGAGGGGGGAGAGAGGGGGGGGGAGGGGGGAGGAGAGGGGGGGAGAGAGGGGGGTTGGGAGAGGGGGGTTGGGAGGGGGAAGGAGAGAGGGGAGGGAGAGAGAGGGGAGGGAGAGAGAGGGGGGGGGAGAGAGACAGAGAGAGAGGAGAGAGAGAGAAAGGGAGGTGGGTAGAGGGAAGCTCCGGGCTGGAAGTCTCGTGGTAACACAGTTGCTGTGACATTTAATTTCTCTTCAGTACTTAATTAAATTACTGGCCACAATTGAAGCAAATTGCTAATAAGCATCTCATTTAAAATAGAAGTGGGGAATTAGAATAGCTGCTGATTAGATTTATTGACTTGAAATCAATGATTCAATCACTTGGGGGCCAAACCACAACTATCATACTTGCAACAAAGGTTCCCTTACTCTTTTAGAGACACAAGAGACTGCAGATGCTGGAATCTGGAGCAACACATAAGGTGCTGGAGGAACTCAGCAGGTCAGATGAAGGGTCTCGATCTGAAACATTGACTGTCCATCTCCCCCCACAGATGCTGCCTGACCCGTTGAGTTCCTCCAGCATCTTGTGTGTTGCTCCCTTCCTCTTCTGTCCTGGAGGTTGTTCCTTGTCACACAATATCATGGGAATTTACAGAACATTGGGAGGTCACTCATCCCAAGTGGCTAATATCCCAGAGGGAGATTCATTGTCTCAACATGTCCCCTCTTGACACCCAAAACAACAGTAACTTCCATCGATGCAGTTATTTCAACAAAGATGCCTCAAAGGAACATTATCAAACAAAATTTGACACCAAACCACAGTGTGAAGAAAAATTTTAAAAAACCTAAATACTGTAAAGTTACCTGATATTGTAGAATTCAACATTGAGTCCAGAAGGCTGCAACATGCTCAGACGGAAGTTGAGGTGCGATTACTCAAGCTTACATTGCACCTCATTGTAACAATACAGGAGGCCACAGACTATGTCAGAGTGGGAGTGGGATGGAAAATTAAAGTGGCAGGCAGTGGGAAGCTCAGGGTCACCCTTGTGGATTGAACACAGGTGCTCCACAATGCGGTCACACAAGCTGCATTTGGTTTCTCCAATGTAGAGGAGACCACATTGTGAACACTGAATGCAGGTGATTGACAAAGTGGTCATCCAATTGTATTTGGTTTCTCCAATGTGGAGGAGACAGAAAGAAATAGGGTAGGTGGTCTTGGTCAAGGTAAAAGGCATGGTAAAATGTTTAAAGGTAGCCTATGCTCAAAAGGAGTGCAGATACCTAAGGGATAGTAATGCTGCCAGAAAAACAGAGAGAGAAGAGGTGAGATTATGGAGGACTTAGAAAACTTTTAAAAAATTTCCATGTCATGTTGTGGCTGTGTTGGGAGCCAGTGATGATTGAATGGGACGGTCTGTGTAGGATACAAACATTAGCGAGTTTGAGCTCAGGCTTAGTGAGGATGGAAGACAAGGGTTGGTCAGGAAAGCACTGGAATAGTTGAGGCTGGAGGTAGGTGCTTATTCCAGGTTCACGAGGTATTCACCAGCATTGGCAACGTGAGCTCAAGGTTTCCTTGCTTGTTACACTGAGTATGTCGAAGGTAATGACCAGTCACTAATACTCATAAGATGAGTCAGATAGAGAAACCTTGGCTGGAATAGTTTGTACACTTCTGCAAACCACATTTTTGGAAGAAGTTGAAGAAGATACAGAAGAGGTTTACCAAAATGTTTCAGAGATGAGGGATGTCAGTTATGGGGAGCAACTGGACACCTGCACTTATTCTCCTTAGAGAAGAGAAGACCAATAGGAGACCTAATGATAGAGTCATACAACACAGAAACAAGCCCTTGGGTGCACCATATCCATGTTGACCATCAAGTACCCATCTGCACGCATCCCATTCATGGGCACTTGGTTCACAGCCTTCTATAACTTGGTGATTCAAGCACCATCCATATACTTTTAAATGTTGGAAGAGTACCTCCCTCCACTGCTTTCTCAGGCAGTGCGTTCCAGACTGAAAATATCTCCGAGTGAAAGAATTTTTCCTCTAATCCCCTCTAAACTTTTTACTCCTTATCTTAAAACTATGCCCTCTAGTCTTAGCCACCTCTGCCAAGGGGAAAAATTTTTCCCACTATCCACCCTATCTATGGCCCTCATATCATTTATACCTCCGACGGGTCCCCCCTCAGGTCCTCCACTCCAAGGAAAACGAACCCAGCCTATCCAGTCCTTCCTCACAACTGAAACATTGATGTTGAAATTAATTTTTTGATAGAGTCAAAGATCAATAACTGGACGTCCAAGGTTTACAATGATTGGCAAAAGAACTAGGTGTGAAATGAAGAATAGTATTTCACACAAAGGGCTTTTATTACCTCTGGTGCAATCAGATTCAACAGCAAATTTCAAAGGCAACTGGGCATAAATCTGAAGAGAACCAATTTGCAAGGTTATGGAGAAGCAGGGACTGGGACTAAATTGGTTCATTATTTCAAAGTGCCAGTAGAAGCATGATGGGCGGAATGGTTGCACTCTGTGTTGTAAATTTCTAATGTTGTAACTTGGGTCAGCTGGGAATCAAAGCTAGATCCATGTATCCTCCATATGGTGTCGAGTGGGTAACACCCTCACCTGTGACAGGAGGCAGTGAGTCCATCCCATCACAGAACACTAAATCCATGTGACAAGCCAGTGCCATACCAAGGGACTACTACACTGACAGAGAGGCCAGCTTTCAGGTGGCATGTTAAACTGTGGCTCAATAGGAAAATAATCTTTCTATAGGTACAAGAAAATAACAGCAAGCGTTATAGTATTATACTGAAATAACTGGATATTAGTGTGATTCCACAATAACTGAATATCAGGTAGGTACTGTGATAACTGGTTATTGGTGTGATACTGGAATAGTCATACTGGTATAGTATTTAAATGATCAGGTATTGAGAAGTACTGTAACAACTGGATTCGTTTGTAGGTTTGTAATAATCAGGCACAGCTGGAGTTGCATTATAAAAATGGGAATTATTATGGTGACAGGTTAATTGAACCCTGGTATGATATTGTTGAAAGTAACTGCAGATGGGATACTGTTGCTGTGATACGGCACCAGCTCGATACTGATGTGGTCCTATAATAACAATATGTCAGCGTGTTGTTTATTTTTGCCGGCAATATAAGTGGCACTGGCAGCATTTTATTTACTCTCTTGCCCTTGTTGACATGAGGGAGTTTGGTGGCAACCATATAATGTAGACCAAACTGCAAAGGGCCATTGTGTTCTTTACCTAGAAGGACAGTTGGATAGTTATGACAATCCAGGAGCTTCCATAGAATCACGTAGCAGAGAAACAAGCCCTTCAGCCCACTATGTCCACGTCAACCATTAGTCCTATATATACTATCCATTTACCAGCACTTGGTCCAGAGCAGCGATTCTAATGCTCTTCCAAATTCTTCTTAAATTTTGTGAGAGTACCAGAGTCCATCACCTGACCAGGCAGCACATTTCAGATTGGATGAAAATATTCTTCCTCTGATCCACAATAAATCTCTTACTCCTCACCTTAAACCTATGCCCTCTGGTCTTAGACACCTCTGCCATGGGGTAAAACTTCTTAATATCTATCCCCTTAATAATTGTGTATATCTCTATCAGATCCCTCCTCTGCTCTGAGGAAAACAAACCCAGCCTTTCTATTCTCTGCTGAACCATTCCGTCCCTGGCAACATCCTGGTGAATCTTCTCTGTACCCTCTCTAGTGCAGTCATGTCCTTATAGTGTTTCGATCAGAACTGCACACAGTATTCCAGTGTAGCCTATTCAGTGTACCAAGTCCTCCCTGCTTTTATATTGTATAAGCTAATGAAAACAAACATTCCATTATGCCTTCTTCACCACCCTATCTACCTGTGCTGCCACCCTCAGGGACCTTTGGACTTATGCACCAAGGTCCCTTTGTTCCTCAACACTCCTTAGGGCCCAACCATTCATGGTATTTGTCATACCTTTAATGAAACTCCAAAAATTCATCATCTCACACTTATGAAGATTAAATTCCATCCATCATTGCTCTGACCAACTTACCTGCTGATCATTATCATGCTGTTCCTCCAGCATTTTGTGTGTTGCTCCAAATTCCAGCATCTGCAGTCTCTGGTGTCTCCACTATCATTCTGTTACCTAAGCCTATCCTCCTCACTGTCAGCAACACCACCAATTTTTATGTCATTTGCAAACTTACTGTTCATATCTCCTATATTCACATCTAAGTTGTTAATTGTATAACAAACAGCAAGGGTCCCAGCACCGATCCCTGTGGTACACCACTGGTCACAGGTTTCTAATCCATGGTAACCTTTTGGTGCAAGCAACTTAACCAGATCCATTTACAGTATCACCAGTGGACAACTATTCCATTTTAATACATACAGCTTGTGATGTGGACCACTGTCCGTGCTGTAACAGTTGGGTAATGATGTGGTAGTATAATAACTGACTACTGAGCGTCATAATAGACACAGGTGTGGTTCCATAACAGCTGAGTATTGAGCACTGTAATAGATTCAGATGTGGTTCTGTTATAACTGATTATTGAATACTGTAATAGATTCAGATGTGGTTCTGTAATAGATCAACATTTGTAATAGATCAACATTTGTAGTAGTGCAATACTTGCTGTTGACGTAGAGCTGTAATAACTGACTGTGTTGTGGTAGAACATAGAACATAGAACAATTACAGCGCAATTCAGGCCCTTCGGCCCACAAAGCTGTGCCGAACATGTCCCTACCCTAGAAATTACTAGGCTTACCCATAGCCCTCTATTTTACTCAGCTCCATGTACCTATCTAACAGTCTCTTGAAAGACCCTATCATATCAGCCTCCACCACCGTTTCTGGCAGCCCATTCCACGCACTCACCACTCTCTGAGTAAAAAACCCCTGACATCTCCTCTATATCTACTCCCCAGCACCTTAAACCTATGTCCTCTTGTGGCCACCAATTCAGCCCTGGGGAAAAGCCTCTGACTATCTACCCTATCAATACCTCTCATCATCTTATACACCTCTATCAGGTCCCCCCTCATCCTCCGTCTCTCCAAGGAGAAAAGGCCAAGTTCCCTCAACCTGCTTTCATAAGGCATGCTCTGCATTCCAGGCAGCATCCTTGTAAATCTCCTCTGCACCCTCTCTATGGCTTCCACATCTTTCCTGTAGTGAGGCGACCAGGAGTGAGCACAGTACTCCAAGTGGGGTCTGACCAGGGACCTATATAGCTGCAACAATACCTCACGGCTCCTAAATTCAATTCCCCGATTGAAGGACAATACACCATATGCCTTCTTAACCACAGAGTCAACCTGCGCAGCCGCTTTGAGCGTCCTATGGACTCGGACCCCAAGATCCCTCTGATCCTCCACACTGCCAAGAGTCCTACCATTAAGATTATATTCCGCCAAGATATTTGACCTCCCAAAATGAACCACTTCACACTTATCTGGGTTGAACTGCATCTGCCACTTCTCAGCCCAACTCTGCATCCTATCTATATCCCTCTGTAACCTCTGACAGCCCTCCAAACTATCCACAACACAACATCCGCAAACTTACTAACCCACCCCTCCACTTCCTCATCCAGGTCATTTATAAAAATCACAAATAGTAAGGGTCCCAGTACAGATCCCTGAGGTACACCACTGGTCACCAACCTCCACTCAGAATACGACCCCTCAACAACCACTCTTTGCCTTCTGTGGGCCAGCCAGTTCTGGATCCACACTGCAATGTCCCCTTGAAGTCCATATACACTACATCTACTGCTCTCCCTTCATCGATGTGCTTAGTCACATCCTCAAAAAATTCAATCAGGCTTGTAAGGCAGGACCTGCCCTTAACAAAGCCATGCTGACTATTCCTAATCATATTATACCTCTCCAAATGTTCATAAATCCTGCCTCCCAGGATCTTCTCCATCAGCTTACCAACCACTGAGGTAAGACTCACCGATCTATAATTTCCTGGGCTATCCCTACTCCCCTTCTTGAATAAGGGAACAACATCCGCAACCCTCCAATCTTCCGGAACCTCTCCCGTCTCCATGGAAAACACAAAGATCATCATCAGAGGTTCCGCAATCTATGTTCTATGTTCTATAATTTAATTCTCTAGGTGACCATCTCTGTAGGTCAGACAGTTTGCAGATCCACTCCTGGCCAGGGATTTATTAATCTGAAGATCAATATACTCATTGATTAAAGAAGTGTATGATTAATTTCTAGGTTATGCTCAGATTCCCAAGAATATTAGGATGCAATTTCTGTAACAGGTAACCTAAGGCATCCTTTGAATATCTGAAAATCAATTTCTGATGGAGGTGATGGCTTTTTAACTGTTTGATTTTTAACAATGGATAAATTCAGTGAGTTGCCCCAAGTGTGGATTTACCAGCTGAGAGTAGTGAATCTCTGGAACTCTCTGCTCCTGACGGTGGAGCAGACAAGATTATTGGATATTTTTAAGGTGGAGATAGACAAATATTCCAAAGATCGAGGAATTGAGGGTTATAGGGAACTGGCACAGAACAGAAGCTGAGATCGGGGGGAGATCAGCCACGATCATACTGAATGGCAGAACATGCTTGAGGGGTCTGGAGATCTACTCCTGCTCCTATTTTGTTCTTGATTCATGAATAAGAAGACAAAATCTTTATTTAAGATGTGAGTTTCTGACCATTTTGCCAAAGCTTAACAAAAATTTTGGGCACGTTGTGGGGTTTTAAATTTCATTTAAAACACTTACTGGTGGACTGTACTTGATAAACTTTTGGCACAGAGTGTTGGGCCTCTTTTGCTTTCTCTACTGCTCGCCTATCTGCACTGCCTAAGTTTAGCTCTATGGGCACTGATAACTCCTCGCCAACCTACCTTAGCTTCCACTGCCCCACACCTTGTCCAAACTCAGTCTTCAAGTGGTTTCTTCAAATCATATCTCCTTCTTCATCTACCTCCCCCATTATCCTCTCAAAACATCCTCAACCCCACACTAACAACCGGTCTGTCTCCAATCTCTTTCCCTTCCAAGTCTTTGTCATTTCCCTTGACCTTGTCTCTCCTGCAACTCCATTTAAGTCCTTCTTCAACCAGGTTTTTGCTGCTGTTGAGCACCAAAGCCTCATTTATCATAGTCACAATAACATCCTCCGAGATTATACCCAAGATTTAGTTGCAACACCCTGTCTGCAGCTTTTACTGCTCTTGGGCACACCATTCTCCAGCTAAATCGAACTCCTAGTTCCCCTCTTACGTAACCAAATATAACCAGAGAATCTGCAGTGATAGATCTTGTTGCCTGCACTCTGTGACATCCAAGGGTTCTTCCCACCTCCACTAAGGAGCTGTCCTTGATAACCCACCCCGCCCCCCCCCCCACATCTCATTTGTTCATCTACATGTTGTCTCTTAGCAACAGTATCTTTAGAACACATGCTAATGACATACAGTTCTATCGCTTCACCGCCACCTTCAGCCATTTCACCAGCACTATGTTGTCAGATCGCTTGTCCCAACATTCAGTCCTGGATGAGTCACAGTTTCCTCCAGTTACAAATTGGACTGAATACAGCTCCCATCTCACTTTCATTCCCAAACAATCAAACACACCAACTGTAAGCTTTTAATTTATGCAAGGTTCCTCTTACCACATCCTACAGTATTCAGTCCTATTGTCCCAGTCCTTGCTGACCTACATTCTGTCCCAACAATGCCAATCTATAATTCCCTGTCTTTCTTTAGTTCCTTCTATCTACACAACAGTCTCTAGCCTGCACTCTTGCCAAATTCTGCCTTCTTCCAGCCTTGGTTTTTTGAGCATTCCCTTTCTTTACTCCACCACTGACAGCATCCCCGCAACCACTCGTGTTCCTTGCTCTGGACAACCCACTCTAAACCTCCCCAGCACCGTTCCCTTAAGACTTGCATCTCTTTCACCAATATTTTGATCACTTTTTTTTGGCTCAACATCCATTTTTTAAATTACTTTTTGTTAAGTGCTTTACATTTTATTTTATAGATAACATTTTGTTATCTATAAATGCAAGCTGCTGTTGTACAATTCCAGACATTGAGGGTCAGCAGAAAAGTCAGCAGAAGATGGTGGCATTAGTCTTGAACCAGATTGTCTCTCTCACTCACACACACGGAGGCACACACACACACCCGCCCCCCCCCCACACACACACCTGCAGCATACACATAAAACAATGCACATGTGCACAAACCAAATAACACCAAATGACATACAACACAACAGAACACTCTCAACACAACACACCTGTACAAAAGCAACACATACTAAACTACAAACAATGCACACACGCAAAACACACACACAAAGCAAGCCACAAACACATACACATGAACACAGATATCGATCTCAGTGGGTTAGTAGAGATTCCCTGTGCTAGAAACAGTTCCCATCCCCCAGTCCCTGGATTTCTGTTGCGTTCCTAACCCAGCGTACTGGTGCTGACAATAGTGCTTGGTGGAATTTGCTGTTCCATTTCCTTGCTATTTGATAATGCCTTTGTTTGCATTGCTTAATTTGCTGGATTGGATTCCTTCATCTTATAAAAATTTCAGTTACTGAAACCACATGGGAGACATCTTGCTGGCAAAGAATTTAAAACTTGCTGGGCAAAGGGATATCCAGATTAATGCTGCTCATGAGGCTCTGAAAGAGAGGTGAAGGCGCTGAGCTGCCTCAGTGCTCGGATCTTTGTTTATCGTCCCTCAGTCCTGTGACACCTACTACTGAACAAGGTTTCACTGTAAGGGAAGCACTCACACTTCTGCACTAACTCCTTCCCATGCACATCCTACTTCCTGATCTTACCTTGCCTGGAAACACAGCCCGAGAACAAGTGCTGGGAGATTAGAGCCGTCTTTTTCACATCAAGGACTGGGAGATGGGGGAGATGGGAACTGTTTCTACCACAGGGAATCTCTACTAACCCACTGAGATCAATATAAACACCAATACATAAAGCAGTGCAAGGGAGGCACATGTAAAAACAATGCTTACACACATACTTCACATACAGGTGTATATACAGACACACTCATATTGACTCTCATAAAACCCACACACCCTTGCATACACATTGACTTCAACATATACACCCACACACACTCACTCAGCTGATCCTTATTCACACACACACATACATACACACCCACCCCTTCGCCCATGCAATCACTTGCACCCCACTACTACAGAAAATCAATCTTATGTAAATGCTCACTTATGTATTAACTCACACATCCACCTGGAGCTACACACACACACACTTAGTGGGAGAGGGACGTGTGTAACAGTCCCGTCCTGTGCAGTAGATAGTGCTGGGACTGAGTGCCATCGTGTGCATGCTTTCGTCATAACATTGAGGAGCTGCCCCATTCACTTACTGCAGTTAGTTTTCTCTCTCTCTCTCTCTCTCTCCCCTTCCCTCCTAATGTGGCACTCATTGTCTGCAGGTGGTGCATGTGGACAGCACTAAAGAGGAGGAGGATGTACAGAAGATGCCTCTGCAGACCAAGTATTACGACATGGCTGCTCCAGAATCATCTCCCTACTCAGAGAAATCGGTGAGACTCCCCACTAATGTCAATCGTTTTCCACTTCCCAGCCCCAGACAGGTTGGGTTGGAACCCTTCACCGCACACTTAGAGTCACAAGTATATTCCAGTAAACGAAAAGGCCCATTTGGCCCATCAAGTCTGTGGTAGAGCTATTCAGTTGGTTTCTGACCTCTAGCCACATTCCTACAAACTTATCAACTGCATGTTTATCCAATTTCTTTTTCACCATCTTCTCATGCGACTTAACTCAGCTGAAACAATAGTTCCTCATGCCCACTGTCTTTTGCCAGTTATCTGATATCTGGACCCTCATTTACTGACCCTTTAGCTGCAAAAGTTTCCCTTACTTTGTTCATGATTTTAAATGCCTTGATCATTTCTCCTCTCAACCTTTCTTACTCTGAGAAAAACCCCACCTTCTCCAGCACCCCCAACGTAACTAAAGTTCCTCATGTGACAATTGTTACTTCCAGTAGCTTTACATTACTTCCTGACTGTACCTTGTGATAGCGATCACTCACATTCACTTCTACACCAGATGACTATTAATCCTATCAATCATGTCAAACCTGCATTGTTCCTGCCAAACCATTTACCAGATTTACTGATAAGTTCATAATAAGCTGTGACTTTGTTTCATTCTCAGGATGCAGCTCATTCATTTGTCTTTTTCTTTCACTCATTCTCTGTCCTGTCTTCTTACTGTTAACTGTTCCCTTTCTCTCTCTCTCTCTGTTTTGCCTTCCTCTTCCTTTGTTCTCTGTTCCCCTCACTATTTAATAATTTACTTCTATTCCTGTCTGACTCTCTCTTTGCTATTCGTTTCATCTGCTGCTTTCTCACTCAGCAGTTCTCTCTGTTGCACTCTTTCTGTGTGTGTGTGCATCTGTCTCTCTCTCTTCCTCGTTCTGTCTCTCTCTCATTCATATTTGCTGATCTCTTTGCGGTCTGCAAATGAGAAGCAAGCTAGCAATTTAGATGTGAACAAGGTCTCTCTGAAGCAAATCTTCAGAGCTTGGAGATGTCTTGATCCCAAGCACTAATTATTGTTTACATTTCTCTGGGGCAAGCCAGACCTGCCCGGCCACAGTTAACAAGACACTTGAAAGTTTTTAACACAAGCTGATATTTCATTACCAGCACCCAGCTAAAGCTCATCACAACCTCTTTTTTCTTGCACTAAACTGCATAATAACAATGAATAAAAAAGAATAAAAGAACAAATTACATTCAAGGATTATTACAAGGCCTGAATGGGAGGAATGATGATATATAGGATGGTTGTGGGGTTGGAAAGGTTACAGAGGTCAAAATGGAAGGGGTCAGCGAGAGTATCAAACACAAGGATGAGAATTTTAAACCGGGGGTAAGAATAGCAGTTACAGGGAAGATGGCTAGGACACAGGCAGTGGAATGAGGGAGATTAACCAAAACTTTGGAATATCTGGTCTGGAGGTAACAAAGGCATGGATGAGGATTGTAGCACCAGATGAATTAGGAAAGGGATGTAATGGAGTTAGAAATGGGCAGGACCAGTGGCACCACAAATTGTGATGGGAAGTTCATCTTGGGTGCAGTTCAACAGGCTTTAGCTCTCCCTGGGATACAGTTCAACAGGCTCAGACTCTCACTTGGGTGCAGTCCACCACACACTCTCTCTCTCTCTCATTGGGGCACAGTTCCACAGACACTAATTCTCAATGAGGTGCAATTCTACAAGCACTGAGAGGGAGACACTTCCATAGATGCTAACTCTAAAGAGGGCAAAGTAACACTGAGATTGAACATCACTGGCAAGCAGCTTCATAGACTGGTCTCACTGGGGTACAGTTCCACAGACACTGATATGCCTGGACTATGACATTCAATTTCTACAATTAATTATTTGTACAATTGTGCAGCCAACTTTACACATGGATATTGATCGGAAGTGGCAGAACTCTGAGCCCAGTCATTCTCTTTCACCACCTGGAACACACTTCATTCTATTACTGTTGGCCACTTGGGTCCCAGTTGTTAATTCTCCTGAACTTCACTGAAGTGCTGAGGAAGCTGACTAGAACACTAAATCACAAGAAAATAGGAACAGGAGTAGACTGACAGCCCCCTCAAATGTGCCCCGCCATTCAATATGATTATGGCCGATCTGTGCTGACCTCAACTCCTCTTTTGTGCCTGTTCCCCATTGCCCTCAATTCCCTGATTGTGCAAATATTTATCTAACTCCACATTAAATATATCTAATGTTCTGGCCTTCACCACCCTTGAAGGCAGAGAATTCCAGAGATTATCCTCTGAGAGGAGAAATTTCTATGCAGCTCAGTTTTAAATGACCAGCCCCTTATCTTGTGGCTATGCCCCCTTGTTTGTGACTCTCCCCCACTAGTGAAAACCATTGGGAGAGTCTAAGACAGTTGTGTGCAAGTTGGAGGGAAAGTCAGTGTTATTTACAATCTGTACCCTGTCTCATCCATTCTCATCAACTTCCAAAGTCCTGGTAATCAATACAGTCATTCCATCTTATTCCTTAATGTATTTCAAACAGTTGAATCCTTTCCCAGTGAGTTGAGGAAAATGGCTTGAAATAAACAAGATCTTATTTACAGGCCAGAAGAATTTTTAATAAAGAAAAGTAATAATCTTGGAACAGTTTAAGAGGCTGTTAGATAGTCACATGCATATGCAGGGATTGGAGGAATATGGATTATGTACAGGCAGAAGAGAAGCAATTTCATTCGGCATTGTGTTTGGCACGGACATTGTGAGCCGAAGAACCTGGGCTGTGCTGTTCTATGTTTTATGTTTAATTTTCTTTGACACAAAGTACCGAACTGTCATAGGGTAGATCAGCAAAATAAAATTACATGAAAAATAAAGGAGTAGCAAACCACACAGCCCATCAAACCTGCTCACAATTTCATAAACTCAAGGCTGACTTCTTTTTTAAGTCTGCTTTCCTTCCCTATCCCATACACCTTGATCCTTTAAATCCCAAACATCTACATTGTCAGTCTTGGGTCTTCTCATTGCTTGATCATGCACAGCTTCCGAAAATTCCAAAGCTTCACAACACTAAGTGAAGAAATATTTTCTCCTCTCAGGCTGATGTGCCAAGCACTCACACTGAGAGACTTTTTGTTCTATGGTTCAGAGCCGAGGGAAGCAGTCTCTCAGGGTCTACCCTGGAAAGCTCTCAAAGAATTTAATGATTAACAATATCACGTCTCTTTCTTTCAAACTCTGGAGAAAATAGGCCTATTTTCTCCACTCTCCTCATAGGAAAGTCCTTTTAATCTCAGGAGGCAAACCACTGAGTCTTTATTACACCCTTTCTAAGGCAAGTATATCCTTCCTTAAGTAAGGAGATCAAACCTGTACCCAGTACTCTAGCTATAGCCTCTGCAAATCTCTATAAATTTGTATCAAGTCTTCCTCACTCATTGCCAAATAAAGCTGATGTACAAATTGCCTTTATAATTGTTTGCTGAATCTGCATGCTAAACTGTGATTTGTAACCTAGGCAATCTGTAAAATATCACCTTCTTATCGAGGAATAATCTTCCATTGCCTTTTGCTGCTCCCACCTAAAATAGGGGTGTGTGAATTGCAATTAGCCGCCAAGCATGCATTTATCTAATACCTTTCACAACCTCAGGATGTGCCAAAGTGCATCACAGCCAACGCAGTGCTTTTGAAGGGTTGTCAGTGACATACTGCAGGAAACGCAGCTGCAAATGCAAGTTCCCACAACAGCAACTTGAAAACGACCAGATCATCTGTTTTATCAGTGGTTTTGGCCAGGACATCAGGGAGAACGACCTTGTGAGGGAGACATGTTTAATGTCTCATCTAAAAAAACAACACCTCTGTCAGTGTGGCTCTCCCTTACTGGATAGCAGCCTGGATTGTGTGGTCACTTCTCTGGAATGTGACTTGAACAAACGTCTGGCTCAGAGATAAGAGTGCTACTCACTGACCACAACTAATGCTGTGAAAGGCGCTACATAAATCCAAAATTTTCCTCCCCAACTCTACAAAGTGACCAATAACAATGAGCAAACTGGGAGTTTCATTGGCCTGTAAGGTGGGAGAAAGTTGAAGTGTCATGTCAGAAATGGCTTCAGCATTTCTGTGCTTTTTCTCTCCGTGTTTTGTTTTGCCATAATTTTTCTTTGCTGAGATATTAAACCTGCTTTTAGAAACTATGCTGTTAATGGCTGTGGGAAGATTGCATTGAGATCTTTGAGTGAAACAGGAAGAACAATTTTAAAAAGGTAAAAGAGTGGATGGACTCTTGAAGTTCATGCTGAGTGTTGGGAGTACTTGGAGCAGGGATAAGTTTTCACCTCGGGTGTCACTTGTCCAGTGCTCCCTCCTGATGGGGTGTCACGACAGATATACCTTCCTATCTCTCTACCGATGTAATGGGGCTTCCCACGTCGCCCAGGCGGAGCTGATGACGATCGCTGCTGTTGGATGCAGACAAATATCGAAGTATGATCCTTTCTGCTGTTGGGATTAAACCCAGCCCCAACTGAGAAGTGTTTTATATGTAACAGTGGCTGGTGTGCCAATCTCGTTTCAGAGGTCACTGCTGTGTTGATGTGTAAGCAGCTAGTTGTGGGAACAGATCTGAACTACATTTCATTACTTGACACACCTTGATGGTCAGTGCGGATCCCAGGCTTCCTGACAGTTGATCAAACCTGCCGTCACATTCCAAATGGGTCTTATTCATGACCATTCGTCCAAGCTTTGGGCCAGAGGGGAAGTGTGGAAAAACCTTTCTCTGCAGTGAGCGGTTGAGGGCCAGGGATGGGACTTCCTGTAAGGGTGGTGGGAACAGGTCTGATGCCAACTTTCAAAAGAGAGTTGGATAGATGCTCCAAGGGGAAAAGATTGTGGAGCTATGGAGAAAGAGAAGGGAAGTGAGACTATGATGAGTGTGATGAGCAAAATGACCCTCATGCTGTTTATTTCCATGAATTCAATTCTTATTTTGTTGATTTGTTGGTGTTCGTGTTGACAAAATGTGTTGACAGGTTCAGACTAGCTGAAGTTATTAGGTGTACAGTAGAAGATAATGGGATTATTGATAAGTTATTGAGTGCTCACTGGATGCTGAAGGAGGTGTGAAAGTATATACAGTAACACTGTTAAGAGAAACAGAAACATCAAGATTAAAGTCTTAAAAGGACAGTCACTCCTGAACACTGTAAAATGATGTCCAACGCAATGGGAGAAATATTAGTTATCAGCCAACCCTGCCCATAGGCAACCTGCCCGTTTTAAGGATCTTGCCTCATTACTCTGCACTGGTTGGCTGCAGGCATCAAACTGCTCTAGTTCCACATATCCCAAGGAGAAAATCAAAGGAAAGAAGTCAATGTCAGATCCCAGCTGGCCAGTAAAGGGAAGGGGTGACTGGTGAAACCAGCTCACATTAGTCTTGTGGACATCGTTCCTTCTGACCATTCACAGAAATGCTTAAACAGTCTTGATCGCCTATTTTTAATGTTGTATGGAGAGAGTCTGACCCTCACTCCATTCAGTTATCTCCCAAAGCAGCCTAATGTACATTTTAGGATGCCAGTCTGTAAACTAAAATGATCAACCACCTGAAGCAGACACAGTGGCTGGATGGCACCAACAGAGAGGTGGGTGGTTCCGGCCCACAGATATCAGGGATGCAACCGGCCAGCAGAAGTAGTTAAAAGTTCCTCCAGTGTCACTGACCCCACTTATTACATTTATCCCAATGACAGGATCTCTGCCTTTGACCTTGATGACTCTCAGATCTCACTGTTTCTCCTTTCTATTCTTGGTCTTGACAAGCAAAGGTTACTCTTTTCAGCCAGTATGACTAATCAAGATCAGCATCGGAAACGTGGACTGACTCTATACCCCCTCCCTAAGCCACCAAGGCCGATTACAGACCAGTTAACAAACCAAAAATAGAAAATTTTGCCTGTGGCACCAGCCACTGATGAGACGTTAAAGTTTGCTTATCTGGAACTAGGCCCTCTGCCCACTCCATCTTATAATGACTGAAGTTACATGTGTACTGACTCACTCCAAGGTACAGTTCCACAGGTACTAACTCTGCTGCAGTTCCTACTGCATCTGAGTGGGGTATGTAAGCATAGACACAGACCCTGATTGAAGTACAGTCCCACTGGCATCTACTGTGACTGGGGTACAATGGCAGATGCTGGCTCTTACTTGTGTGCATTGGTATGGACACTTGCTCTGAGTACAGTAAAACATCTGGGGGCACAATTGGAAGATCAAGAACACAAGAAAATAGGAGCAGGAGAGGGGCACCAGCCCCTCAAGCCTGCCCCACCATTCAATATGATCACGGCTGATCTTTGCTGGCCTCAACTCTTCTTCTGTGCCACTTCCCCATAGCCCTCAGTTCCTTGATCTTTCAAATATTTAGCCATCTCCACTTTACATACTTCTAATAATCAGCCTCCACAACCCTCAAGGGTAGAGGGTTACAGAGATTCACTATCCTCTGAATGAAGAAATTTCCAAGCACGTCAGTTGTAAATGACCAGCCCTTTATCTTGTAACTTTGTCCCCTTGTTCAAGTCTCCCGCTAGTGAAAACATCTCAGCATCTACCTTGTCAAGCCCCCTTAGGGTCTTCTATGTTTAGCCTCTCTTGACAAGGCATTCATCGCATCCCAGGAATTAGCCTAGTGAATCTCCTTTGGACTGCACAAGGGACTATAGGTGCTGGAATCTGGAGCAACAAACAAAATACTGGAGGAACTCAGTGGGTCAGGCAGCATCTGTGGAAGGAACTGAGCATTTGATGTTCCGGGTTGAAACCCTTCATCTGGTCTGCAGATGAAGGGTCTCAACTTGAAACGTTGACTGTCCATTCCCCTCCCTAGATACTACCAGACCCACTGAGTTCCTCCTGCATCTTGTTTATCGCTCCTTTAGACTGCCTCCAATATCCTTTTTTTTAGCTAAGTGGATCAATAGTGTGCACAGTGTTCCAGGTTCCAATACCCTGTATCATTTTAACAAAACCTCCCTATTTTTAAACTCCAACCCCATTGCAATAAAGGCCAAAATGCTGTTTACCTTAACAACTGTTGGACCTGCCTGCTAACTAAAGATGTTTGACATCACTCTCCCCCTCAGTATGAATCCCTCCACCAAACAGAGCAATTAGTCATTTATCTGTTTGCTGCTTGTGGGAACTTCCTGTGTGACCACCATTGCAACAGTGACTAATCTCACCGAACTGCTTCATTAGCTGGGAAGCTTTTGGAATGACCTGAGGTTGAGAAAGGCACCTGATTAAATACCTTTCTAAGATTATCCAGTCACTAAATTACAACCAAAAATTGTGTGCAGCCAATCTATGAATAGGATGTGCTGAGCAGGCATGTGGCAATTGTCCTTTCTATTTCCAAATGGTCAGCATTGACTTTGTTACCTTTCAGACTTTACAGATGGAGTGACTGTCACCTGAGGCTATTTTTAACCTGCACCTCTGCCAGTTCTGGTTGTACTAATTATTTAGTTTACTGTTTCAGAAATCTTTTTAAATTCTGCATCAGTTCTATTCTTTAATTTTTTTTTCTATTACTGTCTTTCTTCCCCCTCTTGTTTCTTGCCTTGATCTCTCTTTCTCTCTCCCTCTCTCTATCTTTCTCCCTCCCCTTCTCTCCCCATTTCCTGTCACTCTTAACTCTAGACTCCCGGTGCCAAGGACTATGACATCCAATATGCTGAGCTCGACACAGCCGCTCTGGCCTCTTCACACTCCAGCCCTCGGACTTCCACTCACGCTGGCGGAGATCTTGTCGAGTATGCAACTATCCAGCCTAACTTACGTTAAAGCATGCCTTTTTAGGCCTTTCCCTCAGACCTTTGACCTCCAGGTACACTTCTGCACTCCCCCCTCTTTGTTCCTCAAAGTAATCTGGTCACCATTGCACGCAGTACACTTAGTGGAATGGTTCCATCACTAACGGACTTTGTAGTGCATGTTCCAATTTATGGGCAAAACTGTTCCAATAATTATTCACACCTTTGCGCACCCAATGCTTTTTGTGTATGTTTATAATGAATGTTTTAACATTTTGCACTGGTTGCTGCTTTGACCAGTTGCACTACGCATGGCATGCTGCAGAGTGAATCCAAGAATTTTTTAAATTGTGTGTTGCAAAATTGCATAAATAGTTGTATTCCTAGTTGACCAGTCTTGATTCTAAATCACAATGATGGTCTGTCGCAGTACAGAAAGATAAGCATAGATCTATTTTAAAATATCCCTGCGTTCCCAGAAAGTTCCACTTGGTTTTATTCATGTAGAGGGCAGAGACGACCTTTATCCCCTCAAGGGCATTTGCCTTCTAAGTTCCATGCACTCAGTCACTTTTCTCTTCTGGCATGACTTACTCCACTGTGAGTATTGGTAGATTTTATACACTAAAATGGATGTGGACTATTTATACTCAACCTTCCAGTGTCAGCTTCTTGGGCACTGCTTCAGGGGCAGGTTAGGATGAGTCCAGGGAGTGGTGGAAGTAGAAAAATTATAGCAAAGCTAAATTTAAATGGACGAGGACATTAAAGGAGTGTATCACAGTCCGGTGAAAGAAGTTCTGAACATCTTAGAAACAATCTCACTCATTGGAACTGAGAAACTGACAAAAACAAAGGGAATTCAGGATGCAACCACGTTTTCAAGCGTGTAACAGGGCAGAGAGCTCCTGAGGCCATAGCTGATGGCTGGGATTGAAGGGGAGCCACTTGGGGTGGTTGTGAGCAGTCTAGCATCAGTACCATGCTATGCATCATTGATGTCTGCCTACGAGTTTAGACCCATTGCTGAGTTGTCCTCACTGGATGTGGCAGCCCTGTGATGTGCAGAGGCTGTAGATGGAATGGCCCTGTTCCAACCACCACTTGTGTCCCGAATCACAAGGAGATCTCCCTGCAGTTACTGCCAGCTGTCAGTGCAGCAGCCCGGTGATTACTTGCTGAAAAACGACTCCAGGATCAGGGACAGATTGAGCAAGGACCAGTGAAATCTTAGAAAATCACATCAGCCCCTTCAGTCTCTGAAACCGCTCAGGAATGGACCTTAATCAGGTCATTGCAACTTACAAAGATAACACCAGAATTGAGAGGTTGTAACAATCAGGAAAGCCTGAACCATCTGGGTCCCTTCACTCTGGAAAAGGGAAGGCTGAGAATGATTTGACTGAGGTCTTTAAAGTAGGGTTGGTAGGGCAGGCATGGAGAAAATCTTTCCACCTTGGGGGTGGGGAGACCAAACCATGAGCCATCATTATAAAATAATCACCAATAAATCCAATAGAGAATTTATAGGAAAATGTTTTACCCAGAGTGGTGCAAGTGCAGAATTCACCATCATACAGAGCGAGTTGGATGAATGGATTGAGGTCAAGTTGAATAAACAATAAGAGAGCGGGGAACAGAAGGATATGCTGATGGGTTAGTTGAAGGCGGCTAGCAGGAGGCTCATGTGGCTGACTGATCTCAGCATAGAGCAGTAGGATGGAACAGTCTGTTTCTTTGTTGTAAGTTGGATATAATTCTTCAGGTGAGGAAGTAAGATCCACATAGAAACCAGCTGACTTGCTGGTGCAAAATTTTCTGGTTTTATTTCAAAATAAAGAAGAGCCAACAGAAATGGAAGGCTGGTCCATGTTAAATATCACCCATTTTCTGAATGCCTTTTTAAAATGCTTTCAAAATATTATCTGTAAAAACCTTTAAAGGGAGACTTTGTCTTCTAATCTTCAGAGCCCATCTGAACATTGCACAACCTTTGACTTCCCATCTGTTAGCCTGGAAGGAAATGTCTAATAAAATCTATAAAGTGTGGTTGTTATCTGGCTCAAGAACAGATGCCAGACAAGGATGACGCAATGGCTGGATCATTATCAGATCCCATGTGCACTTAACTCTTCTTTTTGATACTAAGCTTTTGGAGTTAAGGGACACATCTGCAGAATCTCATTGATAATATTTAAAACCAAGCATTGATTGGTTGGTTTATTGATAGTGGTGTTATGGTCAGACATGACAATGACTGGGTGCATTTGGTCACGCAGGGAGCACTCTCTATCATAGCCATACCAGCAGTGCCAAGCACTACTAACCCAACCCTTACTGTACAGTGAATGACTAGTGTCAGGATGCAAGTCTTCAATTCACAGCAAGTAAATCATTACAAAATGAGGAGTCAAACCCAGTGTTGTAAAAACATAAAAATTAACAATATCCATTCTTATTACCCATGATTAGTTAATTTCCTTAACAGCAACCTCGCCATACCCACCCCTCTACCCATCCCCAAGCTGTTCTGCACAAGGCAGTCAGCAGGTAGAAAACTGTAAAATCACCTTGCTTGATTGGCTATCAGAAGTTGGGCCAGAACTTCTTGGTGATTCACCACTGGTAGGAACTTGCTCCTGGAATGCACCTTTAAAATGTCTGGTCAGAGGGTGTGCCAGGGAACAGCTGGATATCAAGAAGATATTGTGGGGAGTGAGGTATGCTAGTGATGAATGATATACAGTACAAAGGATGCAGCGGAACAGTGGCTTGAATCAGCCAGAACAGAGGCGCAAGGGTACACTGGTATATCCAGGCGATTGGGACACACTGGGAGCAGTGTTAAATATTTAGGAGGGAAATTCTGCAGAGAATTCAGGACAGGGAGAAAAATCTGTGAAATCTCTTTCTTAAACATTTTTTAAGAGGAATCCATTGAATTTACCTGACAAATATGTTAGAATCTTTGAGTTATAACTAGCAGTAGATGAAAGGAAAATATTACATGTCATGTATTTGGATTTTCACAAAGCATTCAATGAAGTGCAAGAGGTTAGGATATAGGATTGTGGTGACTCTATTGGGGATTGGCTAATGGACAGCAAACAGCCAAAGCAAACAGTTCACTTTCTGGTTGGCAGGCTAAGTGTTGCAAAAGTCAGTGATTGAGCCTCAGTTTTTTTTGCAATCTTGATATTGGTTTATTATTGTCACGTGTGTCAAAGTTATAGTGAAAAGCTTTTGTTCTGTGTGCCATCCGGGCAGATCATGCCATACATAAGCACACTGAGGTAGTAAAAAGAAAACAATGCAGAATATAGAGTTGCAGCTACAGTGAAAGTGCAATACAGGTAAATAAATAAAGTGCAAGGGCCGTGACGAGGTATATTGGGAGAACAAGAATTCATCTTTAGCATACAAGAGGTCTGTTCAAGAGTGTGATAACAGTGGGATAGAAGCTGCCCTTGAGTCTGCTGGTATGTGCTTTCGAGGTTTTGTACCTTTTGCCCAATGGAAGAGGGGAGAAGAGAGAATGACTGGAATGGAAGGGGTCCAAGTTAATGACTTAGGGGAGGGAACCGGGTTTGCCCATAATATGAAGTTAGATCAGAACGTAAGCTGAGAGGAGGACACAGGGAGGCTGTTAAGGGATGTACCCAGGTTAAGTAAATAGGCACATACTTGGCACATGGAGTATACTGTGGAGGAATTTTGATGTGAAAAATAGAAACTGAGAATTTTTTTTTAAAGTTGAGAGATTAGGATATGTTGGTATCTCAAGGGACCTGACGATCATTGTACAGGGATCACAGAAAATTAATATTCAGATACAACTAGAAATTAGGAAAGTAAATAGTATGTTAATACTCCAAAGAAACTGGAGTATTATTGCATTTATGCCAGGTCTTGGTGGAATCACACATGGACTGCAAACTTCACTCTTGTTTCCTTATCTAAGAATGGATATACTTGCAATTGAAATGAGTGCAGTGAGGATTCAGTACACTGATTCTTGGCATGAGGGAACAGACATATGAAGAGAATTTAACTGGATGAGACTTGCATTCCCTATCACCATCAGCTGGTTTTCCTCAAGCTGCAGATTATCCTGACTTGGAAATATTCCACTGTTCCTTCATTGTTAGCTGGATGAAAGTCCTGAACTCTGGACTGATTGTAGTGATGGTGAGCCATCTTGAATGACTGTAGTGATTCGATAAGAAGGCTCAGTACCACCTTCTCACTGGCGATTTGGCATGGCCTTGCCAGGAATGCTCAAGTCAGGTAAATGAATTTTAAAAAATAAGAATAAATGATCACAGAATCTTTACAGCACAGGAGGAGTCAGTTTGGCCCATCAAATCCATGGCAACACCGAGGAAAGCATCACATTCCATCCAATTCCTCTGTTCTTTCCCTATAACCCCGCCTGTCCAGTTCCTTTCAAAAGCTCTGATTAACTCTCTTTCCACTACCATTACAAGCAGTAAGTTCCCGTTCATGAATACTTACTGCATAAAGAAAGTTTTTTCTCACATTAACCTTGTACCTTATGTTCAAAAGTCTGTGCCCCCGGCTCTTGAACCACCTTCCACTGGGAACAGCTTCTCTCTACCCTGTTCAAACTAGCCATTATCTTGTACATCTCTGTCAAATCTCCTCTCAAGGAGAAACCCCCAGCTTCTCCAGTCTAATTAAATTAAATTTAAATTTTATTTACAGCATGGTAACAGGCCCTTCCGGCCCAACAAGTCCGTGCTGCCCATTTTAAACCCAAATTAACCTACCCGTACGTCTTTGCAATGTGGGAGGAAACCGGAGCACCCGGAGGAAACCCACGCAGACACGGGAGGACGTACAAACTCCTTACAGACAGCGACGGGAATCGAACCCCGATCGCTGGCGCTGTAATAGCGTCGCGCTAACCGCTACGCTACCGTGCCGTGTGGAGCTGAAATCTCTTGTCCCTGGAACCACACCACACACCTTCTCCAGCAACTTCACATCCTTCCGAAAGTGAATTAGATGCTCTTACAGAAAATTCTTAAGGACCTTGACCATGTGACTGCTGCAAGGTTATTTCTGCTGACTGGCGAATTGAGGATTGGAGGACACCGTCTCAGCTTGGGGTGTGAATTTTTGGAACTCTGTCCAGAAGGTTGCTCAGTTTTTGAGGATATTCGAAACAGAGGTCGATAGTTTGTTAGATACTAAATGGGTAGGGGTAGGATCAGGGTAAAAATGGGTGTTCGATGGGTGCGCAATGGTCAGCATGGACTCAGTGGGCTGAAGAGCCTGTTCCCGTACTGTATCTCTCCATTTTATGACATTAAAATGATGGAGAGATACATCAAAGGATATGAGGATAGTGCAGGAAGATGGAGATGAAGGGTGGCATGAGCTTAAAAAACTGAATAGCCTGCCTTGGCTCTTGTTTTTTTTTAATTTGTTCTTTTATTCTTATCTTTTTAATACAAAGGCCAACTCGCATGTAATAGTGGTGGAAAAAAAGTACTCAGTGAGTTTCAGGATGTTTTCAGGGAAAATGAATCTTTTGTATTAGCTCAGAGATGATAGGGTAATGATTGTAATCTTTTCCCTGAAATCCATGCAGGAAGGAGAGATACTCTTTCTGGTGCATCAGTAAGAATCAATCTTACCTGAAGGAGCAATTAAAGGAAAATTATGTCCATGGATCCTGCTCCTCCCAGCTATCAACCCAATTTCATCCATCAGTGAGACAAGAACATCTCAGTTTCATTTCTGTTGTAGAATTTCCTCTCTGTGCATCTCCTTAAACCAGAAACAACTTGTATTCATACAGTCATTAGCATGATGGTCAAATATCCTGAAGCACTTCACAGGAGTATCTAAACTTGACACTGAGCCACTTTGTGGGATGTGGGGAGTGGTGATGAAATGCTTGGTCAAACAGGTTAGATTTTAAGGAGGGTTTTGAAGAGGGAAAGAGAGATGAAGAGGTTTACAGAGGAAATTCCAGAGCTCAGGACCTTGGCATCCGGCTGAAGAGTGATACCAAATCTGGATACATAAGAAGGCAGAAACGGAGGAGATCCAGGAAGGCTGTAGAGCCGGAGGGAGAGACAAAGATAGGGAAGGGTCAAGTTGGGGAGTCTCTGATGAGCTGTAATTCACCTGAGTCCCAATGTAAAGCAATCACGTGTGGCTAGAACCAACCCAACTCGATGTTCCCTGAAACTCCTGTGCTTCGCTATCCAACAAAATGAAAAGGAATTACTGTGTTTGCATTTAGCAATAAAGAATGGAACATTTACACTCTACAAACCAGCTCCCAGGTTGCATTCACTGGTGAATGGGTAAATTTACTGGGGGGGCGGGGGGGGGTTGTTGTGTGTGTGTGTGTGTGTGTGTGACCACACATGCACAAGCAAATCCTCACATGGCAGAATATTGGGTGAGATCAGTATCGGCCTCTCACATGAAGGCCAGACCTGTCAGAGAGGTGTAGGAAGGTAGCTGTCACCTGTGGGAATATATCCCAGCAAGAGATAGTGACCCTCCTTGGAGAAAGGGTGATCTAAGTGTTGTGTAAGTGGATTTCTGTTGAGAAATATTGCTTAATTTGTCAAAGCAAAGGACAAAGCTGATTCTGAATTCTGCCCTGTCTTCCACAGTACAATGGGAATCGCTATGAAGAACTATCAGATGAGGATGAATACGTGAGCAGCCAGCACGATTACCATGATGACTACTTGGAGCAACTCCACCCTATTTACAATAAGTTATCGTATAGACCCCCGGACCGTTCCCATCACCCTGACGCCGCTCACAGATATCCCCAGCCTGGCTCCCGGGCACCGTACATTTACCCAAAAGAACAGTATGTGTAAATGACTGTCACTGACCAACCGCAGCCATGAGGGCACAGCACTGAGCCCACTGTCTAGCAACAAAACCCCTCCTTCAGACTTTGGCTGTAAAGCCACTTAACCCTTTATTAACCAATGGGACTTAAGTTTTGTTTCACTCTCTTGCGCCCCACATGGCACTCAAACGGGAAACATTTCTGCCACACACTGGTTTTAAAAGGGTTAATGCTGTGACTTTGCTTTCACGAGTAGTATTAATGTCAATGCGAACACAAACTTCTCCTGCCCAAGGCCTTGTTATAGCGCTTTTGGACTGACACTATCAGGAGTGTCCGCTTTTGAGCCAAGACACTGCTGCACATCAACCAGTAGGGGGTATTGGGAGCAAGTTGGGGCTTCGGTGAGGGTGGGAGGGAGGGGAAATGTTGAAAGTTGTTAGTGCCGTTTGATATTGTTCTTGTGTAAGTGACGGTGGGTATACAATGCTGCTGCTGCTGCTGTCTTTGATGCAATGGGTTTGGGTCTTACTTTACATGCAGAAATTTCTGCTTGCAAGCCAGGTTTTTTTTGTCAACACTGCCCCTTGAACACACTGGCTGATCAATAACCAGCAATGATCCCTGTCTGATCGTGAACTCTGTGTGTTACAGAGGGATAGGTTTAATGGGCATCCGCACATGCCCACTGTTAGCCTCCTCTCCGATTGGCTGGTTGTAATCCCCATACTGTGCTAATGGTTGGCCAATCCTAATGATCATGATTATGACCCAATGTTCCATTGCGCTTATCTGCTTTTGTGTGTGAGCAGTGACCTCCATTTTATTTCAGACCCTGCAATGAGCCAATATGTTCAGTACGGGTGAAGCTGGCCTTCTCTGAGCAGGAGTGCATTGAGGGTGGATAGTTAACCACACTGGGCCTGACCTGCAGGAACCCCCTCCTCTTCACACGAGAGCACTGCTGCTGACAGTTCACATTGCACTGTGGAAAGACAGTCGGTGGGTGGAATGGTGTAAAGGCTGGATGCAAATGGACCCTGTAATGTTTAATGATGTGCTCAGTCTGAAAACTGAAAACGTCTACAAAAAGCAGGGAAGAAAATGACCACTTGCCATGCATATACTCAGGCCTGACCTGAGTGTGCTTAGTGCTGGAAGGAGGTGTGGTTGTGGACATATTTGGGACCAACAGAGGGGAGTAGAACGGGAAGATGAAGAGAATAGGAGAACTAAGGGAAGAGGAAATACGAGAAGTCGTATTGGTCGACTATAATTTAATGCACCTTTTCTGAAGGCTTTGTAGGACGTGATCCAGTGGGGTGACTTATAGCCTGCCAGAGGCGAAGTGGCCAGTGATGACTGTTTTTTAATTCATTCACCGCACGGGATTTTGCTGGCAAGCCTCACATTTATTACCCATCCAAAATTGCCCCATGAATCTGCAGCTTGCTTGGTCATTTCAGAGGGCAGTTAAGAGTCAACCTTATTGGCGAGTGTGGAGTCACATTTAGTTCAGATCGTGCAAGGGTAGTAATGCTTTTTCCTTGATGGAAAAACACTGGAGTTTTTCATCAGCAACTTCCTGCCCTCCTCTTCTGAAAGCACCATCACTTCGTAGGGTACAGGTTCCAAGGGTACACTCTGCCTCGAGTACCTGACCCAAGCAGCCCTTCTGCATGTGCAGAGCTGCTCAGTAGATTTCACCCAGACACTCAACCCAAGGGCATCATTGTTAAAGTAAGTCCTGCCCACTCCCATCATCCACACAGGAGGGGCCAGATGGCAAACAGGAGCCCTGGATCAGCCTCTCGCCCCCCCACCCCACCCTATTCAGGGAATTGATGCATCATAACTGTTGCCCCCGCTGAAGTCCATGAGTTTAAGACAGACCTGAGACTGAAGCTGAGATCTTTCTGGACTGTGTGGCTCAGTAGTGCACTAGTTAATGTAGAAGCACTTTGTCAAGAATTATTTTAATGATGAAAATATTCTCTATTTAGAGTTGTGGATATGACAGTTTATAGTTTAATGGCTCCAGCTTTTACTTAAACAAAGGTTTAGTTTGGAAGTGTCACTTGTTATAGAGAGAATTGAGGCTTTTCTGGGTTGTTTTTAGCCAAACTGGTAAAGAGATGGTTTGCTGGTTTTTGGCATAATGGATATTGACCATGCAGCAGCCTGGAGACAGGTATCAGCTGAACTCAGCTTTTTTTCCCCTCTTACTAAGGTCATCCCTATTTCAACTATGTAACAATTGCACTTTGTTTTTTTTTGTATCTTAGATATACACAAAGTGAGAAAGCAAACTATTCTTGGAGTAGAAGCCCTGCCTCTTGTAATGTTTTACCATAAATAGAGAATCACAATATCCCAAACTCTTTCTTATTCATTCTACTACATAGAATCTAAACATTCCAAACCTATCCTGATTCTATCCTGTGCTCTGTAATGATTAAAACCCCTTCCTATTCACTTCCACTGCATACAATGCCAACAATTCAACCCCCATCATTTTCACTCTAATAACATAATGGCCAAACACCATCCTATTCTTTACATTGGAATGACATTTCATAAAACCAAACCCTTCTCACTTACTCCCATAGGGTAGAATGCAATGGACCCAGCCTCTTTCTATTCTGTATTTTGCTGGATCCATCACAATGACTCTTTGGATAGAATTCTAATGGACCAAATATCTTCCCTCTCCTTGGATAGAATTTCCAGTTCCTATTATTGCACTTTGATGTAAAGTCCTGTATAGCACTGAAACATGTTTTCAGTATCTAAGCACTATGTCAAATCTAGGCTTTAAGATTAGGAAAAATGCCAGGTGTCTTGTGCCCAGAATGTATAATTTCTCTCTCCTGATAGATTCTTGCTGCTTTTCTATTGTGGTGCTGGTTTTCAATATTGGTTTCAAACACACCGTTAAAACGTAAAGATGGATTAAGAAATAGTATACTTACATTGACTCTTAAAACAAACCAAATATTTAGCCATAAATATAGTGCCGAAGATGTATTTTGCAGGCACTCTTCACTTTATGAGACTCAATCCAGAAGCTGCATTAACAACCGAGAAGCAGGGCAGATAAACTTAGAATAAAAATAGAAATGACTGCAAATATTTGGCAGGTCTAACATCTTGGGAGATTAAAACATGTAAAATTCAGGTTAATAACCTTTTATCAGAAAAGGGCAATTGGCAATTGGATTTCACCCATTTTTGCTGCATTAAGCAGGCACTGTTTTTGCCATAATGCTAAATTTAGAGTCAGTGAATAAAATGGCAAAATTGGGACATCCTTGCTTTAAAAATGGATGTTGTGGTTTCCTTCCTTTAAGGTATCCACCCAGCAGGATGAATCAGGCAACTGTGCCTCACTCATGGGATGACTCATAGGAAGCAATCAATGCTATTGAAGTGCTTTCCTTGGATCCCACAGCACTGGGGACACAGATTGAAGACATCAGCACACAGGTGCTTCTATCAGTTCTCAGGATTGTAGCAATGAGATTTTTAAATACGTTAACATGACTGGGTGGAGGATTTATGATATACAAAATCTGTTTCCAAGCTGGGACATTTTAAAGCACACATGATGCACTGCTGTCAATGTTTCACTGAGAGTTTAATGTTAAAGATCATAGGCCATGAACGTTTGATCCAATTTGTGCCAGTTAATGCCTGATAGGCATTGTACAAGTTGATGATGTCATCCCACAAGGGAAATACAATGGGGAACTGGCACCTGCATTATGGAAGTGTCCAGTTCAATGTTCCATATGACGTTCAATCAGCATGGAAATGAGGACAAACATTTCAAGACATGTGACATAATGAGCAAGTGCAAAAGGGTCCAATTCAAGGCAGAGGTCAATGCACCTTGTGTCCCTTTTTCATTCCAAACGTCTTGAGCATTTATTTTTCCTTTGGTGGGGTCCTGCACTGAATACCTTAAAACACATTAAATAAAACACAACTGCACTATGGCATCAAACTGTTCTGTGAGAGCAGAGAACTTTCATTCTGTGCAGCTCTCCTCCCACTGGCCTCCATTTGGAACCATCAATATTGGATTGAGAATTGGATTATTACACCTCTATGCTGCAGGTAGTTGAAAGGTGAATCAATATCCTCTGCAGCACCGCAATCTGTCTGTGAACCTGTTTCAAAGGGGAGAGTAGAGTGCAAAGTCCAAAGAGTACGAGGTTCTAATAAAGAGAATAGTTGACCACTGTGATGGAGAATTAGTTCCCAAACATTAACTTTCCTCTGTGCCAGCCACAGACTGCCTTGTATCTGCGGCATCTCTTGTTTTTGGAAACTTATTCTCTAGCTGCTTGAATAACAAAGACCCTACTGAACAACTGAACGTTAACTCAGCATTCCAAGAGAAATAGGATACACAGAGTCTTTGTGCTCTACCGCTGTTAATGTGGTACACAGCAAGGATACGGTAGTCCATCACTGGTGCAGTTAGTGTATACCACACCAGAGATACACAACTATCAATCATTGATGCACAGTGTGTAATGCATGAGGGTGCTCTAATCTCCATCACTTATGCAGTCTGTTACACGCTGAAGCTGCACTAGTTTATCATTGATGCATTTAGTGTGTAACACACAAGGATACGCTTATCCCTACTGGTGATCAGTTTGTAACACACTGAGAGTGCACTGGTCTCCATCTCTCCCTGCAAGTAGTGTGATATATATAGGGTGCACAAGTCTCTTCTGCTCTTACACATAGCTAACATACCATTCCTGAAAAACTATATTTCACCTTTATTTCTGACATTAATGGATGCTGTGTTTAGCTCTGCAGCCTAATTAGGGATCCCCAGCAATCACAAAATTGGGGGAATTTACTTATTAAAGGTACATTTTCCCAATTTTGTTAAAACAAGACCAACATCTTTTCCCTGCAAAGATTGCTGCTACATTGTCTGTAGACACTTTTGTGTTGCTGTTCACTAAGGTATGTCACAAGGGTGGAGCTACCAACAAAACATCCTTTATTGGAGACAATCAACACAGAACTCACAGCAGTGCCTGCTGCAACAATATATCCAAAGCTGTAACATACAGTGGTAAAAACAACAAACCCATGCAAACCATTGACTATCTAATTGTGTTATGCCAGCATTTAACTTTCTATATATGTGTAATTATACAATAAACTAATGGATTTCAGAGAAACATACTTCCAATGTCATAAATGTAATCAAACATAAATTTATTCATGTTCCTAGTTCCTCCCACTACAAACCCCTAAACTGAACATCCCGATAGTACCCATTCCAGGCACTGTAATTCCCATGGACCTTCTCTCCAGATAGGCTTTGTACATAATCTTACATTCCATAAAACAGCTGTTACTCTAACTGTGCACAGCCATTAGTACATTGATCTACATATTTTCTAAACATGAACATTAACACAGGCAGATATCACTTCCTGACCATAACAGCAGTTGCAACTACATCTTGTTTTCAGCATGTTTTCAGTATATTATATTTTTGTGGGGTTTTTTATTCTTGATTCCTTTATTAGGCTCCCCTTCTTCATGTCTGTGCACTCATGTAGTCTCACATGTTGAATTCCCATAGGTACAGAAACTTGTTCCTATTGAAATTCAAGTCATCACCTCTGACCTTCTCTCTCTGGATTGTTTTCAACTATCATAATTCAGCTGTTCTTATCCTCTCCTATCTCACTTTGGATACACTGTATTGAATGAACCTAAGTTTAGGGCTAGTGCAGCATCACTCATGAGATCTTTGGAATGCATGAATTGCCTCCACAGTGCAATTCCTTCCTTCCTCAAGGCACTCGACTCAATTTGAACTTAATTCAGCCCATTCTATACTACTACAAACAGAAGCCCTGTAGACATCAAATTCTTTTCAAGACTTGTGCAGTTTGCTCCACCACAACTGTATCATCTGAATTCATTGACGTGACCTTGCTACAGCACCCGTACTGAGGTTCTCATCCTCTACCTTATCCGCCGATCCTCACAATGGCACAGCCATCATGCTGAGACTCCAATAAACTGGTTGGCTGAACAGATTACAGACTGCTTCTCCACTCTGGTTGCTAGTGAGGACTGTGATATTCCCACTACTCTTAAAATAACTACACTGTCCAAATGATATTCTGACTCAGACCTTCATTTTGGGACACCTCACATCTATGTTTCTGGATCACTTGGTGTTTTGCTCCACAGGATTATTTTTCCATCTTCTGATAGCTTCTGCAGAGACTTAAGTATTACACATCTTCTGCCCAAATATCTCACAGCCTTTGTAATACAATATTTGCTTAACATGCTGCCCCACAGTGAAATAAATGCCCATACAGCTTTTTGTTGGTGGAGTCCTGATCAGTTAACGCTACAAATCCCTGAGTCTTGAAATGCTCTTAGTAGACTCTAAATGTCCTCAGTGGTGTATTCTTTCTTGAAGTTACCAACTTACACTACAACATCACCTTTCCCTTCCCTGCCAGGTAATTTCACTTCAGCTCTGTATCACTCAATCTTTCTTCTATCTCCAGCGTGCAACCTTTGTCTCCATTGGCACAACCTCTCACTCACCTCCCCATGAATTTAGCTGCTCTACGTGTCCTTTAGCTTCACGTTTCCCTTCAGATGGGCTTTAACCAAAATCGGACTGTTGCGCCATTCCCTGCACCTTGATCACCACAGCTGCCCTCACAAAGCGACGACCCCATCTTTGCTGTACTCTCAACCCAAGTTTTATTTTCTCTTTCATTTTCAGGTGCTGGAATAGCACTATCAATTCCTCATTCACTATGACCACTGTTAGAGCTATAGCGAACATCTCTGGTCTATGCACAATAGCCTTTTTAGTATCACTCAAGTCCACTTGATAGTGAATTGTTTGGGTGAGGCCAGTGCATACCAAGACTCCAATGATTCCTGCATTTCTTCATTGGCCACTGCTGCAATTCTTTGAAACACACAGTCCCTCAGTCTGAGTGATTCAATCCAGTCCATGTCCTATACCCATGCTTCTGGCCCATAACTATGATAGGTAACTGGACCTTTCCATCTCCACTGGCAACCCAACAGTTTATCTCCCCCTAACTGGAGAGTCCCTCCTACAGAGATGCCCAACACCATTTTGCAGTGCCTCTTCAGAAAGTATTTGTGATACACATCTTGGTCTAAAACAAACCAACTTGCAGCTATATAAATATGCATGCTTATAATGGAGTTCTCAATTAATAAGGTGGCTTTGAGTGTATTTTCATTATTCTCCTCCTTAGATGTGCAATAAACTCCATTCAATACACCCACTTCCAACTCTTTGTTATCCACTTCCAGTGTGTGAATGGCACTCCAGCAGTACTCCCCACTTTTGCCTCTTGTGACCAAGGCAAACAGGGACTACCATCCTTGCCAGAAGTTTCTTTCTTCAGGGACTTCTGCCTCCATGCTAAAGGCTCTATTCTGAGGCCATTAGAACACCAGGCCATCTTGAAAGGAGATTCCGAGGCTCATGTAACATCCATTGCAGAGCCTCCTACCTTTAGCACCCATATGACCCACAACCTTCCTGCATTTAGTGGATTTCCCAGCAAACTGACCTGTAGTGTCCGCGTAACTCAGCTAAGAAGAACACCATGCCGCCATTCCGACTTCTGTGGCTTGTTTCCTGCTTGCACCTCACAATCAGGTCCTGACCGAAGTTAAGTGTCACTTCCATACTGGTTACTATCCTACACAGTCCTTTGTACATTAGATCCAGTGTGTCAAACCTGAATACTCTCATTTGCCAGCCCACACACCAAATAATCCCACAATGCCCATTCTAAAATGACATGCAAATTGCACGTTTTAGTCATTATCTTTAACCGGGTTGTGTTCAACCATTTTCTCCGGTCTCAGGCTTCACATGCCAAACTTGCAGCATTCAAAAATCTCCCAAGAGTTGTCTAGCACAGAACCAGGCCCTTTGGCCCACCACATCCATGCTAACTTTCTGCCCATCTACACTAATCCCATTTGCCCCCTTTAGGTCTGTATCCTTCTATGCCTTGCCTATTTAAGTGCCTGTCTAAATGTCTCTTAAATGTAGTGATTGTGTCTGACTCCGCCGCCTCCTCTGGCAGCACGTTCCAGATACGAACCATCCTCTGTGTAAAAGACTCTCCCCTCAAATCCCCTTTTGCTGCTCAACCCGCTGAGTTCCTCCAGTAGATCGTTTGTTTGTCCCCTTCCTCTCACTTTAAACCCATGCCTTCTTGTTTATGATACCCCCAAAACAGGAAAAAGATTCTATCTACCCTTTAGTGCTTGCTTTCAAGGTTTTTACAGTGTCCTTATAAAAGACCTCTTCCATAATTGTTATACTTCTACACTCACCAGCATCTCAGATGTTTTGGGCTGTACGACGAGCAAGGATATCACCGCTTTTCGCATGTGGCCTCCTTGCTCTGTTTTGTATTCTTCCCCAAGAACTTGAGAATATTATTTGCTCTCAGAAACATCTCCTCTAGTTCCACGTATAGACAAATGGCTGAGACCTTTTACTTCTCAAGCTTGCCAATATATTTGCCATATCCACTGCCTCCCATCATCACCCCTCTGCCTAGTGAACCCCATTATCTAACACTTCACATCAAAACAGAAAAGGTAGTAAATACGCAGCAGGTCAGGCAGCATCTGTGAAAAGAGAAACAGAGAATGTTTTGGGTCAAAGACCCTTCATCAAACTCTTCATCAAGTCTTTCACCTGAAATGTTAACTTTGTTTCACCTTCCACACATGCTGTCTGACTTGCTGAATGTGTGCAGCCTTTTCTGATTTTATTTCAGATTTTCAGCATCTGCAGTTGTTTCATTCTCCATTACTTTACGCTCATTAATGCTCTGCTAATCCCTCAAGAAGCAACATCCCAAATGTGTTGCCACTGTAGCTTTTTTGTGTCGCTGATCATCAAGGTAGGTATCAAGCAGTGAGCTGCCAATAACACATCCCTTATTGAGGGCAATCAATGCTCAACTAACAGGAGTGGCTGGTACAACAATATATCCTGAGTCTGTCACATGGTGCATACTCTTCTCAGAGGTGCACTCACGCTCATACACACCACAGTACTGTTGCATCTTTGCTAATGGAAATTAAGGGACACCATGTGAAGTGGTATCAACACTCTCCACAGCAGCATAAAAGGCCGGGATGGAGGTGAGGGAAAACACAGGGAAAGCTGGGACATTTGTCTTCAGTGTGTGTGGCCACACACCGTCTCTGCAATCATCCTCACAAATTGAGTCTTGTGCCGCAAGTGGCCCCAGGTCACTGCGAGATGCAGGCTCATTATTCAGGCAGATAGGAGCACACTGCTGTGCATGGTTTTGAAAATCTACAATAAGCACTGTGAGACCCAGCAATAATGTAACAAATATGCACAGGATTGAAAACTCAGGCAGGCATGTGCAGACAGCAACACATCGATGTCCCAACTGGGACTCTTTAATTCACGCCTCCTTGCCAACCTACTCTTTGTTTTACTGGGAGTAATAGACAAGAACTATAGCCTGCAGATTATAGCTCCAAATTAGCAAAGCTGTGCATCGCACACATTGATGACATCATCACGTGTGTGAGTGATGCTGGCAAAATGTAAGCCATGCTAAGGTGATTAGTGTCAGAAGTGGGACTTGCAGATAAAAGTGTGTCCAACTTCTAGGCTTGAGATTGCGTTAGTAGTCTCCGTCACTGCTGCAGTTAGTGTGGACCGCTCTATAGGTGCCCCACTCCCTATCACTGCTGCAGTAGGTGTGGAACACACACTGAAGGTGCACTGGTCTCTATCACTGCTTCTCCTGGGACGTGCTTCTATGAAAAGTCGAGTTAACTACTGGTTAGTAATCATGCAACATGGTTAGTGGTCACAGGCTAGTGTTAATACAACACAACTGGTGATCATCCAACACAATGATCATTAAATGTCGTTAGTGATCATATAACATAGTCTTTGATCGAACAACACAGTTAGTAATCATGCAACATAGTTATTGATAACATAATTTGTTTATTTATGGCATTTAATAATCATATAGCAATGTTATTGATCACACAACATGGTTATTGATCACATGATACTCTGGTTATTGATCACTTGATGTAACTTCTTTTTTGCATTGTTAAATGTTGTAAAAAGTTCCCTTTCTTGTTTTGTTTGGTATGATTGCTTGGAAAAGATTTTACCCTGTTCATTAGACCTTTAAGGTGCAACAGTTCAAACCTACGTCACACTCTGTTGTCAACCTCATGTACTACAAATGTGTTTTAATTCTTTGAGTATTCAGTGTCTTTTACACCTTTTGAATGCATGTCTCCTGTCATGTAAAATGAATTCTGTAAATTTTGAATGATGAATTTTTTTGTAGAAGTACAAAGAGAATTCCAAACTCAAAGACGCATTCAGTCCAGCTTTCAATTAATTCAGAATAAGAATGCACATTGCAGACTTTAAATTTTTATGCAAGAATGTCTTTACATTCAAATGAACATGAAAATTGAGTGCCAAAGAAACAATTATAATGTCACTGGGTCTCTGGTTCAGTGAGGGGAAGTTTTCAGGTTTAAAATTTGTCAGGGTTGGCTCAGGATGTTAAAACCAACCCACCAACTAGTTCTCTTTAATAGATGGAAGTAGAGGTGGGAGGAAACAAACTTCCACGAGGTGAATTATCCAGTTAAATATTATAATAAGCCTGTGCCTCAATTTTTCCAAAATTTTACACTTATTCCCAGCTGGCTGAGTTTTTCAGGCTCTGAGTGACTCAGAAGCTGAAGGGAGATGCTCCCTGCCTCAACCAGGAGATGTGCCTTTCCGTTAAAGCAACTTAACCCATGATCTTTTATTTCCTATAAAGGTGACTTCTCAGTAATTTGGGTTTCCCAGTAGTTCCCCAGTATTAAGCTTGTTGTAAATAGTCTGACCTAAAAATTCACATTGACATACAATGGTTAAAATGGACCTGCACATGGGGTTCCACATCAGAGTTCCCAGTCCAGACGAGAAACAATTTTTGTGAATAAGCATCACAATTTGTGGTCTTTGGTGCAGACATCAACAGCTAGGAATTGTGTGTGACCCATGAACTCACCTATGCTATCTTCCATCATGGTTGGAGCACTTAAAGCAATGCTTTGCCACTGGAAGTTGTGCTGGATGCACTGGAAGGTTTGAGTACTCAAGAGCGTCGAGATGATACTACTCAGCACAGCATTGAAGAACATGGACACCTAGGGAAAGATTCAGGGTGCTCAGAACACCCATGTCTGCTCTCCAAAAACATAGAACTCACCTGAATAATGATCAGTTCTGGATGCTTGTTGCATCCGAGCTGAGCCCATTAAAATCTTCCACATTGGACACCACAAGAAAGATGAAGGTAAGGTTGGTACACTTTAAGGGATGCATCAAGTCCTACATGTAGGAGCCTGGACTTGCTTTCCTATGCACAGCACACACCGTTTATTCATTATGCACCCACTCGCCAATGTGGCATCTGCAACATCCAATATACATCGCACAACAATCGTCACATCTGCTCCCCAGTATCTTCCACGTGTAAGCACGTTGTGCATACAAAAGTGGGCACAATCCTGAGCTGTATTGCATGTGTGCACTGATGCAGTGGGTTTTTACAACCCAACTCAATCCTGTGGCTCCATAAAAAAATTGCAGCATGCAATTGAGTTTCTAGGCCATTGTCGTTAAGATTAGTGGATGAGCCTTATTTGCAGAGGATGCTTGACTGAGCAGTCTCATATTTTCTCATTAATTCACTTCAAGTCAAAGCAGCCTCACTGCAAATTAAAAAATCTTGGGAAGATGTCAACCAGAAAGGCTGTGTTTGTAGATATTTAACTCAGCTCCAAACACTGCTGTCTGAGCAGCAATGCTACACTGATACAATCTTTCTTTTAAGGAGATTTTACTGTCTCTGTTATTTCCTGGTAGTTCGGACACAGCAGAAACAGTAAACTTATCACCTTCACCGTAAATTGCTCCACAATCTAAAGTACATGAAAATGACTACAACAGGAATACTAAAATATTGGCAGAGGCATTTATCATCTGGCCCAGGATGTCTCTTCCAGAGAAGTAGGAATTAAAAAACTGGCTGCAGGATATACCGGAAACTTGTTTAGGGACTGATTTGAATTCATTCCCTTCCTAAAATTCATCACTTCTTCAACACTCTCTCCTGAACAAAGTAATGCCTTAAAATCTACCTCATTTACCAAGCTTTCCTTCACCTGTTGGGATTATAAGTAATTCTAAAGGTACTTACATGAAACACAATGAACAATTCTTACTTACTGATTATGACACACGAGAAGGCCATTTAGCCTATCAGATTCATGCTGGCTTCAGCAAAGCAATCCTTTTACTCCAATCCTTTACTATAGTATAGTTGCTACACTAATGAAAATTGTTGCTATAAAGACAGGTGCTGGCTGCCTGTCATAAGGATCTTCCAAACTCTACTTGAATAGAGACTTTATACTGCATTAAGTGAAGTCAATGTGCAAAGATAAAGAGGGTCTTTATGCCACATTACAGAGCAGCCTCTATTTCTAAGTACTGTATTACCTTATGGTCTGTTAAACTGATGTCTGCACACATCTGGAGGTTCCCCTCCAAGTTGCACACCATTCAAACTCGGAAATATTTTCCTGGTACTTCACTGTGACTGTGCCTAAAACCTGGAACTCCCAACCCAACGGCACTGTGGGGGTACCTTCAACAGAAGGACTGCAGTGGTTCAAGAAGGCAGCTCGACACCACTTTCTCCAGGGCTGTTAGGGATGAGCAATAAATGGTGGCCTTACTAGTGATGTTCAGATCCCAATAACAAATTTTAAAATCTTTATACCCTCTCTTTGCCTTTCTACTTTCATTTTTAATTTCACTCCTACACTTTCCAAATGTGTCCAGGATTTCTGTTGTATTGAGCTTGCAGTGTCTGATATGCACTTCTCTTTTTTGTTTATCATACTTTTTATGTACCCAGTGATCAAGGGTCTCTAGATTTGGTGGCTTTTTTTTCTTTATGGGAACCTTGAACCCCTTGAATCCCTGTGTTTAATGCTTCCATTGCTCCAAGACTGATTTAGCTTCATGTATGTATTTCCAGTCCAGTACACTTTTGCAATTCACTTCACAGTCTAGTAAAATTGGGCTTGCTCCAATATAAAATCTTTACTCCTTTATTTTCATCTCTTTCCAGAACAATAAATGTAACTGAATTATGATCACTGCCATAATTTGCTGTCCCACTGATTCCTTCCACTTGCCCAGCTTCATTCCCCAAAACTAAATCCAGAATTTCCTCCCCTTTTGTTGGACTTGCTGCACACTGGCTAAAAAAAAGCTCTCTGGCCTACAGTTTAGGAACTCTGTGCCTTCTACTCGTTTTACATTGATTGCCCTCCAGTCACTATTTGGGTAAATGAAATCTCCGACTATTACTGGCCCTGATGCTTTTGCATTTTTCAGAAATTTGCCTACAAGTTTGCTCTCGTCTCTCCCTCAGACTGCTTGGAGGTCTATAGTGCATTCCCAACATTATCATTGTCCTTTTCTATTCTTTGTAGGTGTCTATAAACTGCATTAGGGTGTGGCTTGTGTGCTGCATTGCAGGAGTTCTGTATTCTATGTTATTTGAGGTGGCATGCCTAATAATTGGTAATAGGTCTACTATTGTCACACGTACTGAGATACAGCAAAAACATAGAACATAGAAGAGCACAGCACAGGAACTGACCCTTCGGCCCACGATGTTGTGCCAAACTAATTAAGCTAATGATGCCTAATTAAACTAATCCCATGCCTGCACATGGTCCATATCCCTCCATTCTCTGCAAATTCGCGTACCTAACTAAGAGCCTGTTAAGTGCATCTATCGTATCTGCCTCCACCACCACCCCTGGCAGCGCATTCCAGGCACCCACCACTCTCTACATAAAAAACTTGCCCTACACATCTCCTTTGTTGAGAAAAGCTTTGTTTTGAATACCATCCAGATAGATCATTCCAAACGTAAGCACAGCAAGGGAGTACAAAAGGAAAAAGAATAACAGAATGCAGAATCTAGTGTTACAGTTACAGAGAAAGTGCAGTGCAGGTGGACAAATAAGGTGCAAGGGCCATGATGAGGTAGACAGAGAGATCAAAAGTTCATCTTTATCATACAAGGGGTTCATTCAAGAGTCTTATAACAGCAGGATAGAAGCTGTCCTTGAGCCTGGTGGTGTGTGTTTTCAAGTTTTTGTATCTTCTGCCTCATGGAAGGAGGGACAAGAGAGAATGATCAGGGTGGGAGGAGTCTTTCATTACGTTGGCTGATTTCCCAAGGCAGCAAAAAGACTAGACGGAGTCAATGGAGGGCAGGCTGATTTTCGTGATGGATTGAGCTGTGTCCACAACCTTCTACAATTTCTTGCAGTCTTGGACAGAGCAGTTGCCGTACCAAACTGTGATGCATCCAGATAGGATGCTACTGGATCCTAATAGACATGATACTGGTGTCTGTACAGTGCATGACATGGAGAGAGCTGTTGTAGGAGGGTCATTGGGTTATTTTACAGCTGTCTGTATGTGTCATTATACTGTGTTATTAGGATGGGGAGGGGGGGTGTCTATATTGTGTTACAAGCACCAGTTTCCTCAGTTAAGGCGTGCTCGTGTTATAATAGGTCTGCATTCTATTCTATTATATGTATGCTGTACTACAATGTGCCTGTATTCTATAATATAGGTCAACTTTATATTGAGTAGCAGGGCTCCTGTAAATTGTGTTAAAGTATGCAAAATGTTCTGCATTACAGAATGTTTGTAAACTGGGTTGCAGAGCTGTGCTATAGCATGTTACATGGGACCCTGTTTCAGATCAATTTAATACTGAGTTTCTAGATCAACAAGGGATTCTCCATCAACGCTTTGGCTTTGTCACAACTGCATTCTTCCACACCTCTACAAATCCATCATTATTGTCCTTCTCTCCAACCATCCTCTATTCCTCATGTTTCTGGACTTTCCCACTTCCATACCACACATCTCTGATCCTCCACTTGTCACTGTGACCATTGACTCACTCTATCTTTACTGCATGTCTAATTACATTGCTTGTTTGAAACCAGCACTGTTTCCCTCCCTGCTATTTCCTACTTTACTGTCCTCATCCAGAAACTCTGGATGAATTTTAAGAACTTCCCCAAGAATGCTTTTGGAGAAATGATGGAAGGAAAGGGGCGGTGGTGCAATATTAAACACTTCAAATATCCAAAACACTACCGGCTGCCAACACACCCTTTTTGGTTTGTAATGAGGTGGAGTCATGGGTAGATAACTTTCCTGCTACAAGAAGTTATAAAATAGTTTAAGGGAGTTGGTTCAAATTTAACCAGAGTTTTACTTTTAATGCCTTTGAGATAGATTTCCCAGAGAACAAGCTGGAAGCTAAAGGGAATTGGGAAGAATTAAGTCGAACCTTCCCTGCACCACTTGTGGACAAAGGGGAACAGTGGTGCCTCCTTCTGCCCCTCCCCCTCCACACCTACCACCACACCCCTTGCCTTTGGTAACACAGCACCCAAACTCCCAGCGAGCGGATCCCCAGGTCAGTCAGTCACCAGAGGACATAGGATTTTTAGAAATTTGCCAAAACATTTGGAGGAAAAAGAGGCTTAGAAATCCTCATGCATCCCATTGGTAATCACAGCAGAGGCATACCAATAACCATTTCAGCAGTGCACCCATCACTAAAGTCAGTAGCACCCAAGGCATGATACCACTGAACAGAGACAGAGCAAGTTGTTGTGATCTGGAATGTGCTGCCCAAGAGAGTAGTGGAAGCAGATGCAATAGTAATCTTCCAAAGGGATTTGATAAATTTGAAAAAAGGAAACAGTCATAAATTTATTGAAAAGAGGAAAACGTAAGGAATAACTGGAGAATTTCAATAAACTGGCTGAATGGCCTCCTGCTGACCAATTCTCCAATCTGACCGATGCCAACTCCTGGCAAACCACAGCTGGCTCTGCTGTCCTTTACCCTCTACAGACAAAACCAGCAGGAATTCATCCTTGAGGACACTGTTCAAGAGCATCAAGAACCAAAGAATCTTCCCTCCAGCCTACATCACAAAAGCTGGGGCTGTTTTCAGATTGCCAGCTCCTTTCACACAGTTGATCGGGTTTTGTTTGCTGCTGGGCTGTAGGGTAATTTATATTGTTTTCCTTTTAATGATTTCTGAAAGAATTCCCCTGCCAGATTTATGTGTGCACTCTTGCATCTTTCAGTGACTGTGATACAAGCCACAATGCTTGGGCATCCAGGTTCAGATTACCAAATCGTTAGATCATTAAACACAGGCTACTGGAGGCTGAAGCATGCACTTACCTCACTTCGGGCAAGGACACCTACAGAGAACGAGAAGTGGGTACTAAGGGGGCACATCTGACCAGCCCTATTCCAGCTGACACATCCTGTGTACGGGTAGTCACCCTCCTGCTTAAATGCCACTGTGATTTTGCTGTGCTCCTGAGACTTTTTCGTTCAATTTTAACAAGAATGCATCAATCAATGAGTTGCTGACTGATAACCTCAACTTGGCTTCTGATGGACTGCCCCTCGCTGCTACAGTACAATATCCCTTCTGCAGCTATCGAGTGAGTCAAACCAACTCATCATCCACTCTGGTTAACAGAGTGTTAGTCACTTGAGCACTGTTCCCAATTAAAGAAGCCACTCAAGCAAAGCTAGGCCTCTAATATTCTCACCAATCAATTCTTTTTAATTAAATTGTCATCTTGAAAATCCTCATTGGGTTGCTGCTGGCTCCATCTCTGGATGGCCACTAGTGCAGAGCTAAATGTATGATTGTCTCAGCTGTGTACAGGGTGACTACCTGTACACAGGATCTGTCAGCTGGAATAGAACACTTCAGGAGAAGGCTGACTCTTACAACAATTTATAGGGCCTGTCCATTTAATTACACATCCTCTTCTTAAATGCGTCCAATAAATCCCAGAAATTGTATCCCAATGTGCAACCCTCTCCTTCCTGCACTGTACCACCTGCACACGCTCTGTTGACCCACTCGCCAACATTATAAAAGAAGTTGCATTTCCATAGCCTCTCTCACAAACTCAAGTCATTGAAAAGCTCTCTACAGATAATGAAGTGCTTTAAAGATGCGGGACATATGACAATTAATATGTGCACAGCTAGATCTTAGCAACAGCAATGAGTGAATGACAAGATAATTTAGTTTTAAAGGTGTCGGGGAATAGATTTTGGCCCAAGAAGAACTCTTTTCATTGACATAATGCCGTGTGGGCTTTTATCAACTTGGCCTTGCTCTAACATCAACAAAAATTGAGAGTTCCAGTGGCAGACTCGATATGGACTTCTTACATCTGTTTTTTTTTATTAGCTTTGATCAGAAGTTATCTATGTTTTCCATACATTTGGAAGTATAGATAACTTGATGTTAGCGCTTAATCTTACACAACTTAATAATGCCAAAACCCATAGGAACACCTGTTCTAACTTCAGTATCACCATAGAAACACATTTTAAATGTCTCCCTAGTAATGCATTTTGACAGTATTCTCTCTCCATAGCAACCCCTCCTCAAATAACTTATTATTCTCATACATTTTTAAATCTTCTCAAGTACACCTGGTCTATGCACAGACATGCATAAAAACAGCTAGGATTCCCAGTTGATATTGACATCCAATAACTCCTGTTGGACAGTCAAACTACTAAAACAGGATTGCAACTCACTGTGATGTCTCTGGAGGTCAAAGAACCGGTTGACTCTTCTGAGTATTTTGGCTTCAAAGTACATTCTTGCCTCATTCCATCCTTCTACCATGTTGTAAAAAAAGTTCAGAGGCACTAGAAAAGATGCAAAAATGATTTACGAGAGTATTAATAGAACTGAAAAATACACTTATCAATAAAAAAAAGCTAACCAGCTTGAGATTCTTTATTTCTTTTAAAGAAAATGTTGGGTGTGTGATAAAGGACTTAGAAATTATGAAAGAGTTTAATAAGGTAGACATAGATAAAGTGTTTCCATGTGGGGAAAATTAAAAACCAGGACAAAAACTGTAGGATAGTCAGCCATCAATAAAACATCTTAGAATGTTGGAAGAAGTGTTAGAATGTCGAGCTTGCTACCACAAGGAGTGGCTGTGGACAATATCATAGATGCATTGAAGGGTTAGCCAGATAAACTCGTAAACAACAAAAGGTTTTGCTGATGGAGTTAGATGAAAGGCTGAGGGACAAGGCTCAAGCAGAGTGTAAACACCTTATAGATGAGTTAAGGCAATTGGCTGTTTTTGTGTGCTGTAGACTTGATTTAACTGGATGTAACACTTCACAACTCCCGCTCTCCAACCTCTTAACTACTAGAACAGGATTGCACCCCCTTCCCAAACTTCTCAAATCTATATTCCTCGTTCTGTGATTGCCAACCCCAACTCCTCAATCCACTTCAAGCAACCATACCACCCTGCACTCTCTGATCCATGACATCCCACCACTTCTGCCCAACTCATGACACCATGTTAGCGCTTTCCAACCCAACCTTAAATCCCTGCTTCTCGATCTTTCACCTCAGTTCCAGATCATCAACCTGTGACCCCCCAACCCTGCTCTCTAACCTACCTTTCCAAATCAAACTCCAATCTGTACTGTTCATACATACTCCCAATGTCTCATACTCCCTCAAAATCCTCTCCCCTATCCACAACCCCAATCTGTGCTCTTCAATCCTTGCTCCCCAAACTCTATCCCTCAGTCTCTATTTCCCAACCTGTGACCCCCAATTCCTGTTCCCCAACCCGAGACCCCTCCTCCATTTCTGATCACCAGCTCCCAACCCCTAATCCACTCTCCTTTGAGCCTTGTGTTAAAAGAGTCAGGTAATGTTTGAAATTGTTCTCCAATAAAATTGAGAACAAAGTCAGAATGTTGAGAGAAATTAAATTAACAAGAGATTGAGCATGAAATAAATGAATAATCTCTAATCAAACCTTATTTAAGGCCATGTTTTTAATATCATGCTTTGTGTTGCCAGTTTTAACGGCCTTGAAGGCTGCAGGATACCATCAGCTACTTACTCTCTCACTGGAGAGACTTCAAAGTCAATCTTTGTCCTTTCATCTCCTTGTCTCAGAATTAACATAATGATGACGTTTTTAATGGAATTGCAGAACTTAATTCCCTGATTCAGATGCCAGATTCATTTAACACACAGCTCCCTAGGAATTCAAAGGCATATTTGTTGCTTAAGTGTTTGGATCTTTTGGCATGTTCCTCTAGTCTGTTCATTACCGAGCTGAAACCTAGTGTGGCACCAATCCCCAGGGGGCAGCTACCTGCCCCTTCCCCACATCTTCTGCTCAAGTCCCCAATCTTCAAGCAACCCAAGCTCCTGAGTGGCAACTGCCTTTTCAACCTTACACCATCAGACCGCAGCCTAATCTGGTCTTTGCCTGCTTTATGTGCGGTTTCCCCTCAGACTGGGTCAGGAGCTTCTGAATGGAATCACCAATCTCTGACCTGGGGGTCACTGGTCAGTGTTCAGCACTAGTAACTTCTGGATGGTATCAACTCCCACTGTCTCCCTTACCAATCCCCAACCTCAACTTCACTGGACAATGATTGGGTCAGCAACCCTTGGCTCCTTTCACTCCTCCCAACCTAAACTTCACTGGAAACCAATCAACAGTAAGAGTTCCTGTCCAATATTACCCTTCCTGGCCAAGGTCAGTGGACAGTGATCTCTCCATTCAACCATGGAGGTTGACATTAATTCAGTTTACTTTTCCAGTATTTGGGAATATCCGAGTTATTCACAGACATTCAAAGTCCTTTGACAGTCAACAAGCTTAGAGACATGACATCATGGGACGGCAAACCATTAGTCATAGTCATAGAGTTATACAGCATGGAAACAGGCCCTTTGGCCCAACTTGTCCATCCTGACCCTGAGTTGTTTACCTGAATAGTCCCATTTGTCTGCATTTGGCCCACATAACTCTAAACTTTTCCTATCAATGTACTGAACAAATATCTTTTAAACGTTGTAATTGTACCTGCCTCTACCACTTCCTCTGGCAGCTCGTTCCATCTACCGACCACCCTCAGTGTGAAGAAGTTGCCTTTCAGGTGCCTTTTAAATCTTTCCCCTCTCATGTTAAATCTCTGCCTTCTAGTTTTAGAATCCCCTACGCTGGGAAAAAAAGACTGTGACCATTCACCTTGTATACATCTATAAGGTTAGTGAGGGGGACAGGGCTTGTTCGTCACTCAGGAGTGGCCTGACCTGTGCAAGGCCTCACTGCCGCTGCCAGTGAACATGCTCACCACTCAATGAGGCTGGCTGCAATGAATCAAATGTAGTGCATGGGCCGGATATGGTTTCCCGACAGTCTGGGCTAACTCTACAGTACTGCGAAGTACTACTGTAGGACAAGCTATCTCTTGATTAAGATGCCAACCCATGGTGATCTCTTGATAATTCCCAATTGAAGCATGCTTGGAACAGTCTCAAAGTCTACCAGTCTCAGACTGAGGTAACCCAGGATTGTCTGAAATTCTAAACTCACACTAAACAATGCTGCCCGTATCTTGTTCACCCCTCTCACCTTTTGTGTATTTTAACCTACACTGGCTCCCAATCCGGTAACATCTTGATTTAGAATTCTTAACTTTATTTTCAGTTTGTTTTTTAAGTTTTTACTTATCTCCATAACCTCCTCCAGTCCTGCAACCCTAGGTGACTGGTTCCTTCAGCTACCAAGGCCCTCTGAGCAAACCTCTCCCCCCATTCTTTCTATCTCTCCTCAAAATTCTCCTTCCAACCTACCTACTTGACCAAGCTACTCACAACCTGTGCTAATTTCCCCTTGAGTAGCTCAGTTTCAAATTTCATTTGATAATTCTATGAAGTGACCTGGGTTATTACATTACATTGCCATTATTGAAGTTTTAAATGCCACCTTGACACAGTGGGTCTCAAGAGATTTTCATTCTTTAATTGGCACAAGCATGGTCAGGAATGTCAATGAGATTCCTGAACGTGTTTTGGTGCCAATCAAAGGATGCAACTAGTAAAAACTGCAGAGAGAATCGGTAGCAGATGGCAACATCAGTGAATAATTGGACTGAAGGGCCCAACTGAGAGAACTCCACAGACGCCACTGACAAATATCTTATGAAACAAATCATCTTGCTGCCTGTAATCAGTGTTCACTGATGTATCCAGATGTTACTGACCCCAACTGATGATTCCAGATGTTACTGCCCCTGGTTTGCAGATGCTACTGCCCTGCCAACATTCCAGTTGTCATTGACCAGGTTTACTGTTGTTACTGACCACATGCTGACATTTCAGATGTTAGCATCCTTGCTGATACCTCTGGCTATTTCTAATTCTCATTGATGGTTCTAACGTTAACCCTTTCTGATGTTTCCTGCTGTTCACGCTCTTTTCTAATATTTCCAGATGTTGATATTCACTTATGTTTCTATTCTTCATTGCCCCTCAACAGTGTTTCTTGCTATTACTAACTATTCTACATACAAAGGTCAGGATGGGTGGATGGGTGGGTGGGTGGATGGATGGATGGATGGGTGGGTGAGTGATAAGTTGAAAAGGTGAGATCACATGGGATCCAGGGTGAGCTAGCCAACTGGATACAAAATTGGCTTGTCGGCGGAGGCAGAGGGTGGTTGTGGAGGGTTGCTTTTCAGATTGGAGGCCTGTGACCAGTGGTGTGCTACAGGGATTAGTGCTGGGTCCCCTGTTGTTCATCATATTTATAAATGATTTGGATGAGAATGTAGGTGGCACGATTAGTAAATTTGCAGATGACACAAAATTCAGTGGTATAGTGGTGAGTGAAGGAGGTTATCTGAGGTTACACCAGGATATAGATCAACTGGGAAAGTGGGCAGACGAAAGGGGAATGGCAGATGAAATGTAACTCACACAAGTGCGGAGTGATGCATTTTGAGAAGTTAAACCAGAGCAAGACATATACTGTGAATGGCAGGGCCCTGGGGAGTGTTGTTTAACAAAGAGACCTTGGGTACAACTACATAGTTCCCTGAAAGTGACAACACAGATAGACAGGGTGGTGAAGAAGGCATATGGCATGCTTGCCTTCATCGGCTAAGGCATTGAGTACAGGAGTTGGGACATCATGTTACACTGGTACAAACATTGGTTAGGCTGCACTGAGAGTATTGTGTGCAGTTCTGGTCATCACACGACTGGAGAGATGTGAGAGAGGGTACAGAAGAGATTCACAGTGTAGAGGAGACCATATCATGAGCATTAAAGGCAATAAACTAGATTGGATGATGTGCATCTGAATTGCTGCTTCACCTGGAAGGACTATTTGGATCTCTTGATGGTGGGAATGGACAAAGTAAGAGAACAGGTGTTGCATCTCCTGCAGTTGCATGGGAATGTGCCTTGGAAAGGGGTATGTTGGAAGAATTGACCAAGGAATCAAAAAGGGAATGATCACTTTGAAATTCTGAGAGGAAAGAGGAGGGTAAAATGAGTCTGGTGGTGGAATCTCTTTGAAGATGTTGGAAATCGTAAAGGATAATCCATTGAATGTGGAGGCTGGTGGGCTGGAAGGTAAAGGCCAGGGAACCCTATCATCGTTCTGGCCAGGGGGGTGAGAGCAGAGGCATAGGACATGGATGCGATGTGGTCAAGAGCAATGTAAGCCGTGACAGAGGAGAGGGGGACACGGGAGACATGCCTGAGGCACCTCCATGGAAAGTCTTATTTTCAGAGCATATACAATAGAGATGGAGGAACTGTGAGAATGGAATCCTTACAGAAGGCAGAAGGAGAGAAAGTATCATCGAGATAAGTGTATTGGTATTGGTTTATTATTGTCACTTGTACCGACGTACAGTGAAAAACTTGTTTTGCATACCGTTCGTACAGATCAATTCATTACACAGTGCAGATACATTGAGTTAGTACAGAGTACATTGAGGTAGTACAGGTAAAAACAATAACAGAGTACAGAGTAAAGTGTCACAGCTACAGGGAAGTGCATTGCAGGTAGACAATAAGGTGCAAGGTCATAACAAGGTAGATTGTGAGGTCAAAAGTCCATCTCATCGTATAAGGGAACCCTTAAATAGTCTAATCACAGTGGGATAGAAGCTGTCCTTGAGCTTAGTGGTGCATGCCCTCAGGCTCCTGTATCTTCGGCCTGATGGGAGAGGAGAGAATAGAGAATGACCCGGGTGGGTGGGGTCTTTGATTATGCTGGCTGCTTCTCCAAGGCAGCGAGAGGTATAGACAGAATCCATGGAGGGGAGGCTGGTTTCCGTGATGCACTAGGCTGTGTCCACAACTCTCTGCAGTTTCTTGTACAGAGAGTCTGTGAGTATGTAATGGATGTCACTAACCCATCTCCTGAGACGGATGCAAAGAGATCCAGAAAGGGAAGAGTCTCTCTCTAACTACCCTCATTAAGCTATAAACCAGATGATTCCATAAACAGCAAAATCACCTTGGCAATCTTAGCCTCAGAGGCCAACAAAAATTGAACATGGTAGAAAAATTCTGTGGAAAGAGAAACAGTCAATGGTCTGGGTCTGTGACCCTTGCTCAGAACTGGGAAGGAGGGATGTCAGCTGGTTTTCAGTGGGAGAGAAGGTGGAATAGGTGTGTGTAGAACCATGGGAATGTCGGTGATTAGATGAGTCAAAATGGCCCAAGTCTCCTCTGCCTATCAGGGGCTCTTTCTCCTGTTGGTCACTCCCCCACCCACTATGCAGGTTAAAATATCTATTTTCCTACTTTCCCAGTTCTTACAAAGGGTCTTCAACTTGGAGTTAACTCTGATTCTCTTTCCACACATACTGCCCAACTTGCTGAGAGTTTCCCATATGCTTTTTATTACTAATCCTTTCTTATTTCCAGCTGCTAATGAACCCACTGATGTTTCCAACTCTTATCAACTCTTGCATATGTTTCCAGCTGTTTTTATTATACTTACAAACAATTAATTCTCAATTTGGGGTCCAGTTACATGCAAGCTGGATAAATTGTAAGTTAAATGGATCTTCTATTACAGCCAACAGACTATAAAATAACATTCTCAAAAGTGTTACAGTTGTACAGAGGAATCTGTTGATTATATCCCAGAAATGACCATTAAACAGAGAGTGATTCATGGAGCAATCATTTATACTGGGAAGATCTCCAGCACTACATTACCCAATTTAATAGACAAATAAATAAATAAACACCAAACTTCACAAGGGTTGAGACCCAGACCTCTCACCCTTACAGACAATTGATGAGCCAAATAGCTTCCTTCTACGATTCTGTGAATAATTGATTCTAGGACTTAAGGTTGATAGATTCAGCCCAGTCTTCAACCCGAAGTACATACACCATTGTCGTCAGGTAATTGGAAGACAGGGGTTAGGGCTATGGTTGGAGGGGTAAAATAGTTCCTTGAGTAGGAGAATCAATGAGGACAGCGTATTGTGGCAGATGTACCTCATATTCTGTAGTTGCTACAATGATAAATAAAGAGCAACTTTCAGTTGAGATGGTAGGAAATTCAGTTATGCAGACACCTTAAACATTAGTTGTTCATCTCCTCTCATTATCTTCAGACTCCTGCCAGTTACATTTTTTGTTTGGTGGAATGTGTAAAATTTTGAGGATGGCATCTCCCCAGCAGAAGACCTTTGGCACAAGGAACAAGACGCCCACAGGAGAAGGTTGTATCGTCCGAATGCACCCTGGAGACAGAGCACACAGTCCCCTTGCAGAATAATGAGCTGATTGCCAACATGGTGCAGTCTGAAGATGGCACGTGTGCTTAAACTAAAAATGCTCGCTGTTTCTTTGGATGGAATTGACTGCGGGAAATATCAAATGACAGACCTGCAGGACTATAAATCAGTCATCAACAGACATCAGTTCCCCCAGTCCCAAGGCACTTTACTGAGCATTGTCTGGTTAGTGTGTGTACTTCACCTTGTTTATTATGAAGGAGAGTTTATCAGTGTCATTGAAACTACTCTGGTAAATATATCAGCTGGCTACACATTAAGGCAAATGTTTCCTGGATTGGTAACTCACAGGAGCCGAGCACAGATGTGTGATAAAGGGCTCTCTGTTACTATCTAGGAGTGATGCTTCTCTGTAAGGGACTGATAAGCAAAAGGTGGCTGTCATCTACCTGCCTCCCATGCAGAAATTAACTATCACACAAAATGCTGCTTCTCATTTAATTTCTATTCCTGGCAGCACCATCTGAAATTACAGTGTCATGTTCCGCGTGTCTGCGGATGAGATCCACCATTCCTCTCTCTCCTGATCCTTCCACTTCGCTTGGGTTTGTCCAACATTCAGCACAGAGTCCTCCTCCATATAAGTACTGAGATCAAAGCCTTTGTCTTTGGACCCTGCTGCAACTCCATTCCCCACCACCACTCCTCTCCTTCTGCTTGGTGACTGTCCAAGCCTGAACCAGAGTGTTGGTAACCATGGTGTTGTATTTGTCCATTCCAACCACACGTCCACAGCATCAACAAATCTGCACATCCCTTCATTGTAAAATTCACCCATCTCCACTCCACCGTTTTCCTGCTGCTGAAACCTTCATCCTTCTCTTCCTCACCTCCAACTATTTGACTTTCCTGAGTCCCTTCTGCTCTCCATGAACATGGACTCAACCAAAACTCTGCACCTCTTTCCCAACTCCCATGATTTCCTGATCACCCTTCCCTCCGTGCTCACTGAGCTACACCGTCCCCTGCCCTAGCACTGTAGCATCCAACAGCACACGACGTATGACACCATTTCTACAGAATTCATTTGCAAATGAATGGTTCACAAATAATATGGATGAGCCTCCCATGCAGAATCAGGTCACAAATGTGACGCCTGTTTCAACAAGACTAAAAGCATTCAGTTCTGAGGCAACAAAGCCCTGCACTTGGAATTAACAAGAATGATAGCAAGCATTTCTTTCTGCTGTATATAATTCCAAGAGGTTTCCCCACATTCCATTGATTGCAGTGCTCCAGAATTCCCTCCCTGAAACTCTCCACCTCTCTATCATATTTTCCTCCTTCATTAAATCACCTCTTTGAACAAGTTGTTTGACACCTGTTCTAATGCCACCAGACGTGATTTGCTGCTGAGCAGCTCATCTATCTCAGCTTCCTCCGGAAGTTCCTTCCATTACAGAAGCCTGTCTTCAGCTGCTCATCCAACACCTTTTACCTGCTCAACCAGATAGTTTTGAAATGTGTGGTTCCTGCTGCCACCATCCTTTCAGGTGTCAATTCCCCTCAACTCTTAGGGTTAAAATGTTGTTCCCCAGCTTCCTTCAGATCCTTCTACCAATTATTTTAATCATTTATCTCCTAGTTATTGATTGCTCTAAAGTTAATATCTTCGCTTTGTTTACCATATTACAGGATGCTACAAACATGGACAAAAGAGTCAAATTTCAGACTTGTTTTTTGACATATTGGCAACATTTGACCAAGTGTGGCACCAAGGAGACTTGGATGATCATTGAAATCAATGGGAACATGGGGAAACCTCTCCGTGGGTTGGAATCAAATTCAGCACAAAAGGAAATTGCTTGTGATGATTCACTTGTCTCAGTCACAGATCAGTGTCCTGGGCCCAAGTATCTTCAGCTATTTCCTCAATAACCTTGTCTCCTGTAGATTACAACAAGATATTGATAGAATGCAGACCTGGGCTGAGAAGTGGCAGATGGAGTTCAACCAAGAAAAGTGTGAAGTAATACACTTCGGGAGATCGAAGGCAAAATACAAGGTTAATAGCAGGACTCTTAGCAGTGTGGAGGAACAGAGGGATCTTGGGGTCCACATCCATAGATCCCTCAAGGCTGCCGTGCAGGTCGATAGGGTTGTTAAGAAGGCGTATGGTATGTTGGCCTTCATTAGTCGGGGTAATGAGTTCAAGAGTCACAAGGTAATGTTGCAGCTCTATAGAACTCTGGTTAGACCACACTTGGAGTATTGTGTTCAGTTCTGGTCACCTCATTATAGGAAGGATGTGGAAGCTTTAGAAAGGGTGTAGAGGAGATTTCCCAAGATGCTGCCTGGATTGGAGAGCATGTCTTATGAGGATAGGTTGAGTGAGCTAGGGCTTTTCTCTTTGGAGAGGAGGAGGATGAGAGGTGACTTGACCGAAGTGTGCAAGATGATAAGAGGCATAGATTGAGTGGACAGTCAGAGACTTTTTCCCAGGGTGACAATGGCTAACACAAGGGGACATAATTTTACAGTGATTGGAGGAAGATATAAGGGGTAATTATCAGGGGTAAGTTTTTTTTTACACAGAGGGTGGTGGGTGCATGGAACACACTGCCTGCAGAGGTTATGGGGCAGATACATCAGGGACATTTAAGAGACTCTTAGATAGACACATGAATGATAGTGAAATGGGGGACTATGTGGGAGGAATGGGTTAGATAGATCTTAGAGCAGAATAAAATGTTGGCACAACATTGTGGGCTGAAGTGTCTGTACCGTGCTGTAATGTTCTATGTTCTATGTGTTCTATAAGATCAGAAGCAGGGATTTCACTATCAATTATACAGTTGTTCAGCTTTGTTCACAACTAATACAACAAAATCCATTTCTGAATGCAGCAATATCTGGGCAGTATTTAGTCGAGGTGTCAAGTGACAAATATAAATTCATAAATAAATAAAAAGGTGGAATAAATTAAAAAGTTTCCGGAAAGGTGAGATTACATGGGATCCAGGGTGAGCTAGCTAACCCTGGACCCCATGTAATCTCACCCCCCTGCCTTCTTCTGCCCCCTCCCACCAAGGCAATTTAGTATCCAATTGGCTAGCTCAACCCAATTTTTCAGATCGGATGCCTTTGACCAGTGGTGTGCTACAAGGATCAGTGCAGGGTCCTCTGTTGTTTGTCATATTTTATTAATGATTCAGATGAGAATATAGGTGGTGTAGCGGTTGCTACCGTGAAATAAAACAAGACGCTAGTTGAAGGATTGCCAAACAAGAACTGGTTTATTTTCCCGCCTTCCGTGGGCCCTTTAAGGGAGAGTGTTCCCGCCCAATGCAACCGGCAATGACGTATATGCTACGTCATCAAGTCTTTCCCGCGCACGGGTTCTCCCCGTCGCTCGGGGAAGACGAAGGCCCACCGCCATCTTGGGCCTCGCCGCTCCGATGTCGTGCGACCCAACTGCCGAGCTGGTTCGCTCGCCCGGACGGTGAGTCGCTACAGTGGCATGATTATTAAGTTTGCAGATGACACCAAATCCAGTGGTATAGCGGACAGTGAAGAAGGTTGCCTATGGTTACAACAGGACCTAGATCAACTGGGAAAGTGGGCAGGGGAATGGCAGATGGAATTTAACTCATACAAGCATGAAGTGGGAAGTTAAACCAGAGCAAGATATAAACAGTGAATGGCATAGCCCTGAGGAGTGCTGTTCAACAAAGAGACCTACAACATTCATTCGAGTTGTCAAGTGACAAATATAAATTCATGTCACATAAATTCCAGGCAGCGATCATCTCCAGTAAGGGAGTCTAAGCGCCAACTCTTGATATTCAACAGTTCCACCATTGTTAAACACAACACCGTCAACTGCCTGGAGGTCACAATCACCAGAGACTTAACTTTGAGCAGCCAACACAAATATATGGTTTCAAGAACTGGGCAGAGGCTGGTTGTCCAGCAACTGGCGATTCACCTCCTTGGAGCTCTTCCACCTCCACAAGGCACAAATCAGGACTGTGATGGGATACTCTCCATTTGCCTGGATAAGTGCAGCTTCAAAAACACTCAAAAAAGTTTGACACCATCCATAACAAAGCAGCCTGCTTGATTGGCACCCTATCTACCACCATAAAGACTCATTGTGGATATAACGTGGCTGCCCTGTGCACATCTACAAGATATACTGCAATGGCCAGCCAAAACTTTTGCAATGGCAACTCCACCACCTAAAAGACCAAGGGCAGCAGGCACATGATAAACCTCTGGATCATCCTAATATACCTATCTGGGGCAACACAGTGGCACAGTAGGTAGAGCTGCTGCCTTATAGCTCCAGTGACCTGGGTTCAGTCCCAACCGCCAGTGCTGTCTGTGTGGAGTTTGCATGTCATTAGGTTAATCCGCTACTGTAAATTACCCCTAATTTAGGTAGACAGTAGCAGATAAGGAATGAAGAGCACGAGAGAGAGAATAGGTTACAGTGGGGGAATGGGATTGCTCTGAGAACCAGCGCAGACTCAATGAGCACATTGTATGCATACACTAGAAACATTCCTTTTAAGATTCTGGATCTCCCTGCACAACTGTGGGACTACCCTCACCACAGACTACAGCAGTTCACCACCACCTTCTCATGGGCAACCAAGGACAGCAGTCAGTGCTGACCTTTCTGATGACACACACGTCCCGCGCATGAATCAAAAAAGTACCCTCGCTTGTGAGGAATGGTTTAAGGAAACTGTAATGGTTAGCCCAGGATTCATGCACAGCTACACAGAGGATTCTGTCACAGAGGGAGCCACAGCATCCGGTTATCAGCAACTGCACCTGAATGTTGTATTGAAGGGCTATTGTTGGTTATCAGATGTGAACCAGCCTCATTCATCCAGCTAGGGGTTAAGTCCCTCTGCAACTCATGCCAACAGTCCTTGGAAAAATATATTCTTGATAAACTTCAACTGCAGGCGAAGATGAAAAGGCACAGAGAAGAAAGCCGGCAAATGGAAAGTGGTAGCTACTGTTTACTGTACACTACAAAGCCTTTGATAAACATGCAGTCCCAGTGCACAGGGGAGATTAGTCGATGACTCCAAAAGGTAGCTGTTGAACAATCTGAGAAACCCTTCTCTAACATCAGTACATATTTAATGCAAGGTGCACTCAGAGTGGTTTTAATGTAATTGGGAGGTGGGGTTTGGGGAACACATGATAAGCAGAGGATAACCAGCACTTCGACACCCAGGGGAAAGCTCTCCAATTAATCATTGACAAGGTCACTCATGTAACGAAAGACAGAATTATTGCCAGTTAAAGTACAAATAATTAGAATAGTCTGCTGTATACTGGCTCCAGGGACACAGCAAGATAAGGGAGCAGCAGTAAAATTATGTAAAGGGTCAATAGGCAAGGTTAGGATTCTTCACATAAATTATAAACCAGGCATCCTCAGAATTCTAAGTCACTGAAATATTTCTATTTTTTATTATTACTTCTGATGACACTACTTTACAAAGTTTTTTCATATGTCTTTCCAAAGGGATATTAAACTGAAGCCCTTTTGCCCTCCCAGGTGTATGTAAAGTGCCACATGGCATTATTTTTAAAGATGGGCAGAGTGGCTCTCCTGAGAACCCCGTCTCTATTTATCCCACAGCCAATTTTACTAAAAATGGATGGTCAGGCCATTATCACCTGCTGTTTGTAGACACTGGTTGTGGTGTTTCTCACTACACAATGGTGACTGCACTCTAGAGGTACTTCACTGGCTGTTAAGATGCTTTGGAACATCCTGAGACTGTGAAAGATACAAAATAAATACTCCCTATTTTTATCTGCTGCGAATGATTCAAAAAGACTCCAAGGGATTTGGTGATGGATTTGGCTAAACTACCCTTTACCTTTGAACTCATTCATTCATTCATTCTAACAAATGGGAAACATTGCTGCTGAGTGAGAGATCAGCAACATTCACAAATCATCATAGCACTGGAACAAATTGAGTCCAGTTTCACCAGTCTCTAAGGTTTATATTGATGGGGGAAACTGTAACACAAAACTGTGGTGGAACATTAAGAATTGGAGCAGCTTTACTCTATATGTTGTTCCTGTCCTGGGAGTGTTTGATGAAACAATGTAGGGGAAGTTTTATTGCGTATTTAATCCAAGCCATAGTAGCCCTGATAAGATAGTGCAGAAGGAGCACAGTGTAGAGTCTCCACTCAAAAGAATCAAATATCACGAGAGTGTATAACAGCTTGTTGATATCTTAGCATGATCAAAGTCAAATTTCTGCCCCATAGTGTTGAAATTTGCATCCTTTCTCCTAGTCCCAGAACATCTATTGGTTATCTGCAGCAAGTCTCAATGAGTAATGTGACTAAAATGTGACCAATTATAGGAACATGCTCAGGATATTACTATGCATGAGCCAACTCAACGGCAAAGCTAGACCCTGGTTAATCTGTGGCTCAGATCCATTGACTGCCTTATACCAGTGATACCAGAGATATATAATTTTCAGCACTATTTCTCATATTACCTTAGAACAGAGAAGGAGACGATTCACTCTATCAAATGTAAGCCAGTTCTCAGAGCAATTCCCTCAGTTGTTTTCCTCTAATCTATTCTCCCTCACGAGTCCATTAACTCCCCTTATGATTTTCCTACTCTCCAACTGCAATAGGGGTAATTTACACAAGCCAAATAACCTGCACATTTTTGGGATGTGGGAGGAAAGTGGAGCACTCACACAGTCACAGTAAGAACATGTAAACACCACACAGACAGCATCTGAGGTTAGAATCAAACCTGGGTCACTGGAGCTGTGAGGCTGCAGCACTGACTGCTACAAAATACTGTATATTTAATGCATTTTCAGTTTATTGTGCATTATAAATTCCTGCATCCACATTTATAATGGAATTTGTATATTTAGATTGTCACATTATAACTTGTTAATACACGCAGGGATGAGCAAGAGACTAGATTTAGAGGAGAGGACATTCCTCAGGGGGTTGCTAGTCCGGAAGTGACTACAGAGAAACTGGGACTCGATAACAGAGATGTCATAAAGTCACAGGATCATATAGCACAGAAACAGGCCCTTCAGCTCACCATGTCCATTTTAATCATTGAATACCCATCTCTATGAATCTCATTTTCTGATTTGGTGATTGCAGTGCTCATCTAGATATTTCTTGGATGTTGTGAGAATTTATGCCTCCCCCAACAGCCCTTCAGACAGTGCATTCTGGATTCCAACCACCATCAAATGCCTTCTAAACCTCCTACCTTTTACACTAAACCTATACCCTCTAGTTTTAAACATTATGGAGAAATTGAAATCCCTATTGACTATAACCCTATTATTCTAACATCTTTTCATTATCTCCCTACATGTCTTCTCCTCATCACCTGCTCACTGTTAGAAGACAATAGTGCATCCCGCAAAGTGTTTGCTCCCTTTTTGTTTCTGAGCTCCACCCATATGTCCTCATTTCATGAGCCTTCTAAGATGGCTTCCCTCGTAACCACAGTAATGAAGTCGTTAATTACTACTGCAATGCCATATCCCATTTCACATCCCTCCCTCTCTCGTCATGCCTGAAGGTTCTAAACGCGAGAATGTTGAAATGTTGAGTTGCCAGTCTTGCCCTTCTTTCAACCGTGTTTTTTTGATAGCAACAATATCATATTCCCATGTGTTAATCGATGCTCTCATTAGTTCCTTCCATGAAATAGTTGCAATTTAGCCTGGCATTCCTCCCATGTGCCTGATCACACCTGTGTAGCACAATGGAGACAAGAAACTCCAGATGCTGGAATCTGAAGCAACAAACAAGATGCTGAAGGAACTCAGCGAGCCGAGCAGCATCTGTGGAGGGAAATGGACAGTCAACGTTTCGGGTCAAGACCCTTCATCCAGACACCTATGTCTCTCTGTCTACTGGACTGACTTTGTTTCCCTTCAATATTTGACTGTGTTTCTCCCCCACCTGTACATCCATTCCCCTGCCAAATAAGTTTAAATCCTCATCAGCAGCACCAGCAAACCTCCCTGCAAGGATGTTGGAATTATAAGATCAAAATATTGCCAGATCAGGATTTCATGCAATTAATGGGCACAATCTCTATTCTGTCCCTACTTATATACAGGAATTCCTTTTTAATCCCTCAAGTTTACAAAGGGAGGATGGCTCCCTTGCAATCCCTGCTGTGTTTAGTCCAGATCTCATATGTACAGGAGGGCAGGGATCACTGCTACCCAGTAGACCATGAGTTTTGTAAGTGAGGGTCACTACACTCCGGGGGTTGGAGAGGTGGAAATATAATATGACAACCTAAATAGACAACTTCCATTGTAAAAGGAATTTATAATACACAGTTAACTGGAAATACATTAAATGTAAGATATTTTTAGATGGCTACATGATCAGTGGGCAGCACAGTGGTGCAGCAGGTAGTGCAACTGCCTCAAAGCTCCAGCATCCCCAGTTTGATCCCAAGGTATGGTGCTCTCTGTGTGAAGTTTGCACATTCTCCCCGACATAATTCAGGTCCCCCCGGGTGCTCTGGTTGCCTGCCAAATCCCAGAGATGTGCCAGTTGGTTGGTTCATTACCCATTGTCAATTCCCCCTAATGTGTAGGTGGCTGGTGGGAGGATCAGACAGTGGCTTCAGTAAACTCTGGAATTTTTACTCTGAACCTCTCTAACTAAAATCTATCTTGTTAACCATTCCTTTGGTCACCTATCCTAATATTTACTTTTATGGCTTAATGCTAAACTTTCTCCGATTCCAGTTGTGTGGAATGTCCTTGGAAGTCCTAGTGCACCGGATCTGCCTCATAAATGGAATTTACTGAAATCCGTAATCCCTCATGCTATTTTAGCCGAGCCAGAAGACTGCTTCACCTGGAATCTAGACGTGGGCTCCCAGCATGAAACTCAGTAGGAGAGATCTGCACACAGTTACTTCTGTTGATCGATGTTTTGCCTGGTGAGAAATAGGTAGAACGCCCCCATCCACTTGTCGGCATGGCAACAATCTTTTCATGTAAATGAGATTAATGTTACGAGAGGGGGAGCAAGTGTACATAACTCTGAATGGGGAAATGGATGCCATGGCAACCAAGATAGGCTAAACCAATGAGCATTCAGAGTCTGCTTGAAATGAATCGAAAGAAAGAAGTATTCCTGGAGAAGAAAAGTAATGATCAGGGAATAATTTCACCCCTCAGGTGCAGCCTACCTTTGAATATTATGCACTTATAGAAGTTTAAAGCTCGATTTTGCCTTGAGTATCATGTTATTAACATGAATTCACATTAAGTTAATCTTACATTTAAAATAATATTCTCCAAGGTGGCATTTATTACCCAGCCATAGTTGCCATAGATTCCTAGAGAGATACAGCACAGAAACCGGTCTTCAGTCCAACAGGTCCACACCAACCACCAACCACCCAGTTACACTAATCCTACACAAAGCCCATTTTATTCTCCCCACAGATTCCACCACTTACCTCCACACTGGAGGCAGCTTACAATGGCTAATTGAGCTACCAATGCATACATTTTTAGGATGTGGGAGGAAAACCCTAATCACTACAGGTTAGCAACACTATGACCACTTTGATCACTTTGCACTTAGTTTTCTTGTTCTAATTGTGTTCTTCCTTGTTAAAATTGTGTTTAATTTATGTTTTTCTTGTGATAGCTGCTTATATGATGCTATGTGCCTGTGATGCTGCTGCAAGTAAGCTTTTCATTGCACCAGTGCATATATGTACTTGTCCATATGACAATAATCTCAACTTTGACCAGAGGACCTAGAGGAGACCCACTTGGTCACAGGGAGAATGTGCAAACCCTACACAGACAGCACCAGAGGTCAGGATTGAACCCACGTTGCTGGAGCTGAGAGACAGCGGCTCTACTAGCTTTGCCACTGTGCCACCCTTCCCCTTGCCCTTGTAGAACTGGTGATCAGCCTCTTCGTTTAACCTCCGGCAGAGATTTGTTATAACTGAGAGGCTTACTTAGCCACTCCAGATAACAGTGGCAGCCACATTGATGTGGGGCTGGAGTAACATATAGGTCCAGACTGGGTAAGCTCTGGGCCTATAGTACTTTTTTTCCTTAAACATAATTAGGGGACTAGCTGACTTTTCACAACAACCTGATACCTTCATGGTCACTTAATTTGTTAGTTTAGGTTATTGTCATATATACCAGAATGCAATGAAATTCCTTGCTCCTGTGAAACTCACAGAGTCAACAGTATACTTGATAATAATAAATACAACAATAAATAAGGGAATAAGTGCAAAAACAACAGAATGGTGCTAGGTATAATACTGCAAACTGAGGTAGTGCAAAAAGAAATGATAAAGTGACAATAACAGAAGAGGTAAAATTAAGAGTCCAAGAACGTGGCAGCACCACTGGGAAGGGGATGTGAAAGAGGTGATTGGTTCAGGAGTCTGACAGCAGTGGGGAAGAAGCTATTCTTGAGTCTAGTTGTCCAGGCTTTCAAGCTCCTTTGACTGATTATCAGCATATCTAAAAATAACTCTTCCAAAAATGTGTGAATGGCAATGTCACAAGCCCTTCTCCCTCTACAATATGAAAAGAGCTTATTAAATTCAAACTCCGCGGAGAGTTTGCCTTTAAAAATATCTTTCCTCCCTTCGTCCCTGTCCTGTGAATAGATAACCTTGCTTCAGCTGCTGATCAGAGAGCACAGTTTCCTGGAGCCGTGCTGTCACATTAAGGGAATTCCAAACTCCATTACACTAATTTCCCCATGTCTGTGACTGTTATTAACCCACGGAGAGCAATCAGTCTCAGAACCTAGGGGTCTGCTCTCATTCTAGTAGAACAAGGCTTCACAAGCCCGATACAAGCTGTGTGTGCAATCACATTTGCATCGAGTTGACCCATTAAAACTTTACTTTCAATTTGAAGAAAGACACTGTAAAGTCCCTTTCTTCTCCCTGGTGTTTCCAGACCCCAGTCTCATATCTTTCCTAGTTTTACCTCATAGCTGCAAGAATAAGACATTTTTGACTTTAACCAATAAATCAAATGAAAGCCAAACTGAGACCAGAATGTTGTCTGTATTTTAAGCATGCAATTAATTTTCTATCAATGTAAGGTACATTTATCATTCAGATTATTTTCACTTCAGTCTAGAGGATAAGTGCTTTGAGACACTTTTGAGACAGGTCTCCGCTTAAATCAAAGCGATGTCAAGTCTTTTGGTGAACCTGTGGATTTAGAAGGGCAAATTGACCAACAGTAGCCTAAAATCTGGATCTTCTTCTCCCTGTTTTATGAGGTGCTATGAATCCAGTTTTCGTTTTACCCAGAGCAGAAACACTGGAGATCATTTCCAGGTGAAATCAGTCCAGACACAAAATTAGACTGAGCATTGAAGTGCACTCTTCACATTAGCACGCCTGACATTTTCCTTGTGTCAGGCACCCACCTAATGCTGTCACTAGCCATATAATAACTATTTCTGCCAATACCGACTTCAGTTGGAGCAGATAGTGCCCCACACTATCACCACTATTGAAAAGTCTCACTAGAACTAGGAGCACACAATGCTAGCTTGATAGTTATCATAGTTAAACAGGCAGTTTGCTGACACTGGGAGACTTGACTGGGCACCTACAGAACTGACTGCAAGTTGCTTAAATTACCTGCTGAGTCAACCAAGTATGCTACAACGAACAGTGAGTGCTTTCTCCAGAATTTAAAGATACTCATTCAATGGGTGCCTCAGTATTACTCTGCTGACAGTGTATCCTCACTGGCTGAAACTGGTCACTTCAGGCTGTGTTGGGAACCTTGAGGAGGAGGCAAAGATATGACCATTAGCAGAGTCCTCAGAGGTACACATCTTGACTAGACTCTTCTTTTGCACAATATCTTCAAAGGCTCACATTACTCAAGGCTGTCAATACTGAGATAAGTGCAGGAAAACCTTCACCATAGTCTCATGTTCGGACTGCTCTCTCTGTGAGGGTCAAGGTCACGTTGACTCTCAACTTCCCCACAACAGGATCTTCCAAGCAGGTGTAGCTTATTCTGCCATATTTCCCAATTTCCATCAGAGAGGTCACTCAGACTCCCTAATCCCAAAGGAAATAGGTGCCATCTCAGGAGCAGGGATGTGCCGGCATTACTGGCTTTGACCAGTGGAGGCACCCATCAACTGCACTCCCATGCCAATAAAGACTACCCCCCCCAAATAACCCAGACCTGTTTACGAACTCGAAAGGTTTCCACTCCCATGATGTTTGCTCGTAGATCACGAGGAGAACTTCCTCCTGGTGCATCTAGTTTTCTGGGAAATACCTGACTTGTACATGGGCTGTTTCAGCAGGTGGGTCTGCCCAGAGGGATAGATCCATGGAATCAGGGGGTCCTTCCATGTCTACGCATGCCCCTCGCACCTAAAGCATCATCTGCTGCCAGAGGATGGGTGAGGAACTCGAGAACCACAGGACAGAGCCTAAAAAGAAGCAGGAGCAAGATGAGCAGGAGACAGAAAGGGATGTCCCTCTCTGGCATCCACAGCCTCATCCCCTGGCCGAGCAGAGGAGGCAGGCATTGGGCTCATGGAATATAAGAGACTTCCTAATGAAGTGACAATTGTCATTAGGGGCCTGCAGAATATAATCCCTCAGTATTTGCCATCACCCTCTCCACACTGCAATCCTTAACACCAACACAGTACACCAGGAAAGTCCAGTTCTGATGAAGTGTCTTTGACCTGAAACACTGACTCTGTTTCTCTTCCCACAGGTGCAGCCTGACTGCTGAGTATTTCCAACATTTTCTGGTTTTGTTTTAGGAAAGTTCAGATGATGCACAAAATCCTTTCCCATCCTGCTGTACACCTCAACTTGCATTGAACATACCACTTCAAGTACAGATTCCTGACCCTATAATGTCAGTTGCTTGATACAAATTTTCCATATTTCTTTAAGACTGGCATCTTGCTTAAACAAACATGTCCCCTGCATGGGATACATTTTCCTTGGATCCGCTCCACACTGCAAGTCGAAGTGAAATCTTGAATGCTTTGCAGATACAATAGTGGCGTTTAAGAGGCAGTTAGGTAGATGCATGAATATATAGGGGATGGAGAGATATGGATCATGGACAGGCAGAAGAGATTTAGTTTAATTCAGCATCACGTTTGGCGCAGGCATTGTGGGCCAAAGGGCCTGTTCCTGTGCTGTACTTTTCTATGTTCTATGGACTGCCTCGTATCACCACTGTAGTTTCAGCAACTGAGACTAATCCACATAAAGGCACATTGATCAGATTGGTATTCAGTGGGTAGAGCAGTGCATTGCGGGACTAATATTTCCAGCCAATGATCATTCAGCAATGAGAAATCCTCATGAAACTCCAAATGAGTCACAGAGTAATATAGCACAGATACAGGCCCTTCAGCCCAACCAGTCCATGCTGACCACGGTGCCCACCCAGCCAATCCCAATTTCCTGTGTTCAGCCCCTAACGTTCTAAGCCCCACCCTAATAGTATCCTTAAATGATACTACTACACCCGCTTCAACCACTTTCTCTGGCAGCTCGTTCCATTTACTCACCACCCTCTGTGTGGAAAAAGTTGCCCCTCAGGTCCCTTTCAAATCTTTCCCGTCACCCTAAACCTATGCTCCGTGGTTTTGGACTCCCCTACCCTGGGGAAAAGACTGTTACCGTCCACCTTATCCATGCCTCTCATAATTTTAAACACTTCTACAAGGTTGCCCCTCATTCTCCTACGTTCCAAGGAATAAAGACCTAGCCTGGCTAACCTCTCCCTACAACTCAGGCCTCCAGTCCTGGCAACATCTCATAAATCTTCTCTGTACTCTTTCCAGTTTAAATGACTGGAATTTACTTTAAGCCATTGTACCAGTTGACTATATCAAGGTACACAATGGGGCACAACTGAAGAAGTATCATTGGTTTATTATTGTCACATGTACCGAAGTACAGTAAAAAAAACTTTGTTTTGCGTGCCATCCATACAGATCATTTCATTATATCAGTACATTGAGGTAGTACAAGGGAAAAGTAATAACAGAATACAGAATAAAGCATTTTGAGGCTCTATATTTCATGCAACTTGCAACAATTGGATATGATCAAAAAAGCGCCACACTTTCCTGTCCAAACCATCACTTCTCACCAACGACCTCTCACCTAATCCCATCACTTCCAAATCCCCATCATATTTTTCTTCTTTTTTTTTTGGAGTCCCTCCCTCAGAAATAACCATGGTAACCATGGTAACCATGGTAGGAATGGAGCAAGTAGGGGACAAGAATCATGGGAAAGTAATCAACCTTAGAATAGGGGTCAGATAAAATCAATGCCAGAAAAACACGGCAACTGCAGCATCAGTCTAAATATTTCACAATCATGTGGGCCACTACAGTGAAGCTATAATTTTTCAGGGATAAGCATCACTCATTGTCTAGCTGCAATCAAAGTTTAGCTCAAGCTCAAGCACCAAATGAGGGTGCATTTCAGCGGTGGGAGTCTCTTGAGAATATTTTATAACAATGCCAGATCAATTGGTATATTAATGGCAAATCATAACATCTTTCAGAAAAATTACACAACCTGGTGACTTTCCCATTTCACAATCTTCTATGTGGAAGTTGATGTTCTAGAGATACATTCCTGTGTCCCCAGCCAGGCTGTTGGAAGGTGACTCCCTTTCTCTTTGGCTGCACAGATACCCGAGATGACCCACAGAAGTTCTTGGCCTAGATAAATGAGCTTCAGGGTGCTGCCCAGAGCCATTCGGGACCCTTGTAAGGCTCAATGTCCTGATATCTCAGAAGAGGCTGTAGACAGTGGTGCAATAGCACTCAGACTGCTCCACCATTATTACAACTTGCAGATCCAGAGATGACCTGGCTGATGGTGTTTGAATCCCAGTTGTGGAGGCTCTATGAATGCATTGATCTCACCTCATCTCAGTGCAGACCCCACACAAGATTCGCAATGCCTGGTAACAGGTTACAGTTTGCTGGTGACTGGTTGATCTACCTGCGACACACACCTCTCCAAACTAAGCTGGTAATACCTCATGCTCCCAGTCTCCAAGTGACGTCTGGAGTATTGGCACAATGCTGTACTGTAGTCTTCATTCCCCTCACTCTCCCGTCTTCCCTCTGATCCCACTTGAGATGCCCCATGTTCTGACTATTCTGCTGGGTGTGATTATATTTTGGGGATGGGGAAACAGAGGCCCTCTCCTGAGACTCTGCAAGGACAAGGCAGAAGATGGTTGCACACAAGCTGCAAGTGGTTCTGCAAGAGCACAGATGAGGGTGCCAAATCAAAGGGAGTGTCATCATCACGAGTCCTGGTTAGTGAGCTTCTGCTCGAGGTGGATTGGGCCTCTGTGCTTGCTAAAGTCATAAGCCAAGGAAGCAGGCCCATCAGGTCTCCACTGATCATCAAACATCCATTTACACTAATCCTCTTTGATTCTCCCCATATTTCCATTTACTCCCTCTTCCCCCACCCAGATTCTAGCATCCACCTACACCAGGAGCAATTTACTGCAGCCAATTAACCTACCAACCCAGGGGTCTTTGGGATGTGGGAGGAAGCTGGAGCATTTGGGGGAGACCCACGCAGTCACAGAGAGTATGGGCAAACATTGCACGGCCAGCACCCTGGTTAGGATCGAACCTGGGTTGCTGGAGCTGTGAGGCAGCAGCTCTGAGGATGGTCTCCAGTGTGCTGAGGTGCTGAATTTGTGAGCTGGCCTCCCTCGCTGTCTTAGCCTAAATGGAGGAGATTCAAAACGCAAGGAGAGCTTTTCATTAACCTTCGCCCACAGTGTTCCTTTAAGAGCTCAACCCCATCAGTGACTGCTAGGCACTAGATATCAGCAACTGCACTCAGCTGAGTATGGCCCCATTGGAAACTGCTCAAGTCCCATTTTATCATTTGTTTATGGGTGAAAAACATCCTAATGCCCTTTCAAGATAAAAATTCATATTATTTTTGGCAAGTAATCCCATTAGATAGTAGTGGAAAACATAGCTATAATTTAGCACAACAAAAGTAAATGCCATCTGTTACCTGGGCAAATATCTCCACATCTAAAACATAAGCAGAAATTGCTGGAAATACTCAGCTGGTCAGGCAGAATCTGTGTAGAGAGAAACAGAGGTAATGTTTCAGGTTGAAGGCTTCCACCATCTCCTCTCCATAGGTGCTGCCTAACCGGCTGAGTATTTCAGCATTTTCTTTTTTTTAATTTCAGGTTTCCATCACCTGCAGATTTTTGCCTTTTGTTTGTAAATATGAACTCAGACACAGATATAGTCCTGTGCATTGCAGCACAATTGCTTGAGCAGAAGTGTGAGTTGGGAGTGTACACGTGTGGATTTCTCTGTGCATGTGTGCATGCACCTGGGGTTCATTGCATGGATGCGTTAATGTTTATGTGCGTGCGTGTGTTGAACGACGATGACATCTGCTGTACATCCAATGCTCATTTTGATTCCAGGCACAGATGGGTCCCATTCCATCAGTGCTGCATTCATTGATCGTCACTGGCTCCAGATCCATCAAGATCACACTTTCAAAATACACAACCATTTATGAAATCCAAGTATGGCATTGCTCTCTCTGGAGACTCCTCCAGTCCAACCACTCTCCAAGGTCTGTATGACCCTCCGTTTCTGGCATTTTGCACAATCCTGATTTCCTTCATCTGCAGATTGGCAGCTTGCCATCAAACTGTCAAGGCCCGCGCTGGAATTTCCTCCTTAAAGCTCTCCAGACCATCTTCTTCCACCCTACTTAAAATCTGCCTCCTTGACCAAGCTTTTGCTCACCCATCCCAATATCTGGTGTCAGATTTGGCCTGTGAATTATATGAATGCAAGTTTGTGGCAACATCACATGTGAAAAGTGATCATGTAAGCAATGTCAATCAAATTGTTAACTCATGGAACAAGAAATGCAATATATATAGAAGTAAGTGTATCTTTAAAAATTGAGTGTGCCATGACATCGATACATTATTGCTCCAGCCACTTAACTTTATTGAGAGTTACTGCCTTCAACAAAGGATGTTCTGTTGATAGGTCTTCCTCTGTTATTTGCTTGTGCAAGCAACAACTCAAGAGAGCCTACAGACACCAGACACCACAGGCTGGTAGAATCAGCAGCCTGCAAACCAACAGAACTGACTGTTTGAGCTTCAAATTTCATCCACATGTTGACTGGAGAATGGAGGATGTTACAACAGGACTGTGCAGAGATTATCTGCAGCTCTAGATCAAGGCGAATGTTGGAGTGGAGTGCAGATTGCAAATTGGGGAGACAACTTTGGAAATGAGTGGAAGTTACAGAAAAGAAGCCAGGATAGCTCCAGAAACACCAGATGAGTAAGAAGAATGGTGATGAGAGGAGGGAAATTGCAATTGCATTTATATAGTGCCTATCATAAATTATCCATGATTGAGACTATGGGTGTGAAGGGGCCAAGTGAGATGCCAAGGGTCAGAAATCACGTACAAATATTCTGAAATAATGAGGCTTTCTTTTTTAAACAAACAAATATTAGATCAAAACTAACCTCGACAATCCAGCATGAATGCAGTTAATCATTTCAAATCAAAACCTCTTCTGTCTCCACCTGATATGCCTCTTGACCTTAGACTAATTGGCTGTTTAGCTGGAAGCTAAATTAGAGGTTGATTGTTAATTGCTGTGTGTCTTTGAGTCTCCTTGGAGTCTGTGAGGGCATCGAGGATACTGGCTGTCCTGGAACACCAACTGTGAGGAGTTGAATATACTGTTGAATATAGGGCAGCTGAGGGAAGCTAGTAACCATACCCAAATGTTGTTCAATCTATAATAACTGAGGAGAGTTTTGAGATATCAGGTGATGATATACTTCATCTCCAAATCACATAAGCCTCTGCCAATGGAGGTTTTGCAGGTTTTCATACTTTCAAAATGAAAAACCAATTTCATAAAATAACAGAGTTGCAATTTCCATTTTAAAATTATAGTTCTTTGACTCTCAGGCACACAAAACTTAAGTGAGCATCAGCACCTGCTGAAGAATGTGATCTTTTAAATTTGCAGATGAGGTGAAGTCAAAGTGCGCCACCCAGCCCAGTCTCGGCTTAGGGAGTAAAGAATTGTAGGGAGTAGTTTCTGGTTTCTCATTTGTCTTGTGAAAAGTTATGTGTGAATAACAGACCATTTTTGGGAGAAGGAGAATGTGCACCAGTGAGTGAAAGAATTAAATTCCATTTTAATAAATGTCTGATGCTGGTTTTCTTATCACAGCTCAACAACCATCAATCGCAAGCAGCCTTTATGACACCATTATTTTAGCAATAGCACTGTCTTCCCTGGCAATGCTCCAAGAAGCTAAATGTTTCTAATTTCAATATCACTCTGTTATCCTGTCAGACAGAGGACTGCTTCACAGCTCTTTATTTATGCATTACGATGGAGTGAATAAGACAGACTCAGTTGGAACAAATGCATCGTCTTTTACATGAGAAATGGAAATGTTTAGAAAATTAAACCTTTAATCCATTGTGGGGAAAGTGAACAGTGCCTCAGTGTATTATGTGCATTCCTCAGCAGAGGATGAATAAATTAGACGGTACCATTTAGTGTGAGTGAATACATTGGAAATAGGAACAAGAGAAGGCTATTCAGCCCATCAAATCTGCTGTCCTATTTCATCAACCATGCAGTCTTATTTATTTAATCCTACATTTCTTGCCTTTTCTCTATATTCATTAACACCTCACATCCAAGTATCTGTCCACGGCACCAGAGACGATACTGGTACCAAATACGAGGCAAGTGGTGATGAGAGCCAATAGAGGTCAGGGAATGAAGGCCGAGTGTTGGGATGTCGAACTGGATGAGAAGTGCAATGTTCTCAGCACATTGAATGCCTGTCTCTTTTTGGATACATGGGACAATCCCACACCTCCATCAACTCTCCTCCCAGTACATGAATGGCTATATTGATGCGATTCTCTGACTTCTTCTCTTTCCTTTCTCCACTCTTGCAAATTTCTACACATGTACAGTGGAGAACATTCTGACTGGTTGCATCACCGCCTGGTATGGAGGCTCCAATGAACAGGATCAAAAGAGGCTGCAGAGAGTTGTAAATTCAGCCAGCTCCATCATGGGCACCACCCTCAAGAGGCAGTGCCTCAAAAAGGTGGCCTCCATCATTAAGGACCCTCACCACCCTGGACATGCCTTGTTCATGTTACTACCATCGGGGAGGAGATACAAGAGCCTGAAGACCCACACTCAGCGATTCAGGATCAGCTTCTTCCCCTCCGCCATCAGATTTCTGAATGGTCCATGAACACTACCTCATTATTCCTCTTTTGCACTATTTATTTATTGTTGTAACTCATAGTAGTTTTTATGTCTTTATGTCTTGCACTATACTCCTGCCACAAAACAACAAATTGCACAACATATTTCTGCGATAATAGACCTGATTCTGACTCACTTTAGGGAAGAAGTCAGTGACCAGTATCGGCAACAAATCCCATAACCTCTTTGACTACACTCTATCCCTTCCTGCAAGGATTCCGTTCCATTCTCCCAGTTTTTCCTTCTCTGTTGCAGCTAAGCTAATGACATCACCTTGAACATGAATGTTTCTATGAAGTCTTCCTCTGTGACAATCATATTTTGTATAGCTCTCTCTGCCTCTCCTTTTCCCTGCAACTTCATTTTGTTATATCCATCTTTTCCCCATTCACCACAGATGCTGCCTTGCTGAGTATTTCCAAATGTTCTATTTTCTTTTAGATCCAGTATGTCTTAAATCACCAATCTATTGGAACTAATGGATAAGGTTGCACAATGGAAAATAATTAACTGGGCTTTCAGTAAGAGTTTGACGTTTCATAAATATACAACCCAAAACCATACACTTTGGTTCAAACCATGCATTTACACGGTGGCACAGCTAGTAGTGCTGCCACCTCACAGCTCCAAAGATCCAGGTTGCTTCCTGACTGGTGCTGTCTGTGTGGAGTTTGAACGTTCTCCCTGTGCCTGTGTAGGTTTCCTCCCACATCCCAAAGAAATGCAGATGGGTAGGTTAACTGGTCACTGTAACTCGGTCCTAGTTTGCAGGTTAGTGGTAGAACCTGGGGGAGGTTGATAGGAACATTGGGAGAATACGTTACAAGTCAGTGGGAAATGGGTTTACTCTGTAAACAGGTCCGAGTTGAAATTGACATCCTTAGAAAATAAATATTAAAGGGAAGTTAGGATTGTGCATTTAATAACAAGTTTGCTCTTTGGATTGGAAAACGGGTTATATACTGGGAAGACAGTGCATCATGAAGTTGGGAAGGGGTCTGGTTGAGGTTTATTGTTCCCAAAAGTGATTGCACACCAAGGATTCATTAGCAGCTGGTGTGGTGATTGCTAAATCTCGATATGCCTGGGGCAGAGATCACATTGTATAGAAGATAAATGGATTAAGGTGGATCTGGTCTCGAAGAGCTCAGAGAGAAATGCAGTTCGAGATATGCAAACTGCAAAATGACATTCAGAGAGCAACAAGTGTGATTCAGGGTGGGAGGTATTCAATTATCAGGAGGCAATCACAGCACTGAATTTATTAACATTGGAGAATAGAGAACAGCAGGGAGGAGGTGCCAGGGAGCAGTTTTTGGAATCATGGATGGTCCAGAGAGACAATAGAACACAGAAAAATAAAATAAAATCTCCTTTGGAATAAAGATTTGATAGACTCCTACGTGTAATTAAGTTTGCTATGAATTACAAAATTCTTGTCAGCACATTTATATGAAAGTAAAATATAATTAAAGACTCATCTCTGTGTGTTTGTGATGAACAGATTGTCTGAAAGGGAGGTTAAAGACTAGAACAATAAAAACAAATCCCCTATCAGTGTGACTGATTAGAATCCTCCACTAACCATTAATCATGCCCAAGGGTTAAGCATCCCTAATCATTTCACCATTCCTCACTTATTAACCATTTTAAAGGGGAACACAATCAGATGAAGGCATGAGATTTATTTACTTCACATTTGGTCACCTCTTCTAATCATTTCATCAGTCTTTTCTCAGGATCTTTTCGATGTTAGAGGTGCCACACAACTACAAGGAGAGGCTGAACTACTAGATAATATGTCATATTCTGATTTGAAATAATTAGCACCAAAACCAGAACTTAGGCGAAGATGAAAAATGTTTACACACTGTGCTGTTATGATCTGGAAAGATAGCAGAAGATGATTCAATAGTAACTTTGGAAAGGAAAATGGATAAGGACCAATACAGGAAATCATTTGTAGCTTGGATGTATGGGACTGATTGGACAGCTCTTTCCAACAGCCTGCACATGGCCAAATGGCCTCCTGTGGTTTGTAGTTATCAATGCACTGACTATAGAATTGCAATCTCACCAGATTAAGACAGGGCCAAATTCTTTGCCCCATTTTGTACCACAAATGTAAATTAATACCAATTTCCCTTTAGTCTGTAGATATCTATCCTGTTCCTCATAGTCTGTGTTGTTCCAAGTTGGGGCTTATCCATCAGTGGAGAAAACACACCAAGAGAGTAGGTATCAGGAGGGTCACATAGTGTTACAGAGACATTGCACAGAATTGTGCAGGCTGTGGTTGATGCTATGTAGAGAAACTGCCAGCAGTCAACCCCGCTGTGCAAGGAATTTCCTGATTTAAATAGACGGCCATAAGGCTAAATGACAGTGCACCTTTCAACCCGTTCCACCACTGGATGCCAGGTTGAATTCAAAAGTGAAGCCTTAACCGATTGGGATTCAACTGGGGAACATACCTCCCCAATCCTACGTCAGTTGGACCAGATGTGTCTTTTTTTTTGCATTTCAACTGAATTTTTTAAAAATGAATTATACAATTTTAAAAGGTATTAAATGCTTCTGAATAACAGAAACATTTATATGCACCTGTGATGCTGCTGCAAGTAAGTTTTTCATTGCACCTGTGCATAAATGTAGTTGTGCAGATGACAATAAACTCAGCTTTGACTTTAAAAATGTAAAAATAAAATATCTCACAGCTGTTTCACAAGGGAAGGTTCCAGCCCAGCTGTGACCCAACAAAGGCTGTGAGCACGGTCCAGGGGCAGAGTCTCAGCATTACACCACCTGAAACCCATTTGTCTCCCAGGTGTAGAGTCAGTTTAATCAAACATTCACATCTGACCAAAGCAAGCAGCAGGCCAGGATCACGGCCAGAGTCCATGGGAGGGCCTAGACACAGCACGATTCAGCCCATTGTGGCACTCATGAACAAAACTCATTTGTACCAATGGGTACAGTACAACTGCAATGTTTGGCTGTGAGACAAAACAGACTCCTCAGTGTGTGGAAGACGGGCCACAGGTTCAATGGTATATCTGGTGTTTATTTATAAACCACAAATGGCCACCAGCCCAACTAAAAAATACCAGGAAGTTCTAACCAGTGGGTAATGTGTTTAGTAGATCAGCACATTTACGCTAGACAGTTTTGTTTGCTCCACTTGACCCAAGATGAAGCTAGATAGATAAAGGATTGTTGTAGAATCTGTTTAATTTATTTATTGAAAGTGGCCCTTGTGAAATGAAAGTTATTGAAATTAATTACATGCCTCCATGTAACTGTTATAAAACCATGTTATATGTTATTAGTTAATAGTATTCATGCTTCAGTAAATCCTCAAGCAATTCTTCCTCACTCCCCTCTGCCCAGCTCCCAGCACAAAGTGTCAGACAAAGAAAAAACAGGCACTTCGAGTCAATCACTGGACAATATTGCATTTATCACTGGCTAAATTAGACACTAGTTGTTATGCTAAGTTTCCAGTTCCCATGAGCACCTACCAAGCTGTGTGAGTGCGGGGGTGGTCACTCTACAATGTTGTTTCACCTCTAGGATCAATGAGCGCTTGTACCAGTTTTCATATAACTGTGTCTGCTCCCTTTTCATTGAAAGTGGTTTTCCTTCAACAGCTATTTTCTGCTTGTGAATCAAAAGGAGATTTAAAGATTGAATTCAAGTCAGTGGCATCTATTTTAAAATATATCTTTTTATGAGCACACACAAGCTCAACAAAGATATCCAGAAAGGTACCGAGTCAAGTGACGGAACACTCCAAGTTCAGTCCTTGGTCATTGCTGTAGAACACCGTCTGGGGAGGAAGAACAGAAGAACCACAGATCAGCCTGGATGTGTGTTCTCTCTTTTTCTCTCCATCCCCAACCCCCGCCCCCTCCACCACCCCCCCGACTGCTAAAAGAACATACGGAATAGCAGGAAAAGGTCATTCAGCCCCTCATATAAACTTCACTGTTACTTATACCTGAACTTTTAGCTCAGTACCACTTTCTCTAAACTAAAACCACTTCCTACAACTCCCCTGCTGACACAGTGCATGTTTAGATTGGTTGGGCATGGTTGTGACAGAGTTGATTCATGTCAAACTGTGAAATGTCATATTGGCTGATTTCCTATTCGACTACTATTTTTCAGAAGAGGATTCACCCACCAGAACTGTTAAAGCATCGCAGACTTCAACCGCACTCAAATTCACACAGGCCAGCTTGGAGAAGATATAGAGGAGCCCCTGTTGAAACTAGAGCAAAATCCTATCTTGCATCTTCCAACTCATTGGGAAGAGAAAAAGGGAAGCAATTTAAGCAACAGAAGAAAGTGATAGCACTTTCTTCCATTGAAGATGTGCAACACACAAAGTGGGGCATTGGGAGATAGTACAAGCCTGCAGTTCTAATGGGAGAAGTCCAAGGTGTCCATGCTGACCAAATAATTGCAGCAAGAGATAGACAGCAACTTACTGGAGAAATACATGGTGATGGAGTTATTCCATGAGTGAATGACAGGACCAGTTACTGAATTCACAATGAATTCAGTCACAGTGTCATATGTTGTGACTTTGAATGAGCCACATGGAGACTGGAGCTGTAGATATAAAGAGGTCTTTATTTAGCAAAACAAGCAGGCATTCAGAAGACCTGGTGAGAGAATCTCCTGGGAGAATCTCTTGGTAGAATCTCAGAAGAATCTCTCTAAACTCAAGGTATATTAAGGTGTTATACTCTAAGCACAAAAATATCAGCAGGTGATTAAATACAGTTTCAATAGTTACAATTACATATTTTACTTCAACATTTCAGGTAGACAAGTGGTTCCATAGAATTACATATTTGCAATGAGAGCACATCTCAACTGACAAGACACTTTTGAATATTCAAACATCTTTGTCGTAAATTCAGACACCCAAAACAACCTTTTTACTCCTGCATTGAGAGATGGCTCTCTCTGCAGACAATAGTGTTTATTCATGCAGCTATCTTTTGTCCTAGATTGAAGACTGATTTTTGTTTCTATTAACTGGTAGCCACCCTCATAATTCCTGAAGGATGTCCCATGCCTTCACAATCACTAACATTGTACATTCTTAAAATCAAGAAATAACTACAATGTCAACAATTCAATGTTTATCATTAAAATGGTCCAAGCATCTGAAAAAGCCATTTAACAAACTGAATCTGTAATTACTGTACAGATATGAAACACTATCAACGTGGGAAAGCACTGTGGTATATACGTAAGAGTCATGCATGCTGTGGTACATGTAACATAGGTAGATTGCATTCGTTTTTCTTTATAAATAGTCAACATATGGTCTGAAGCTCCTGGTGTCTCTTGAAGATTATTTAAATTTGTATTCCCCCAATTCTACAATAGTGGCTCACAGACCAGTTCCCCAATTCACTGCAGGTACTTTGTGCAAGAAATCAGAAGGCCCTGGGTCCTATCCAAGTTGGTTGGTATGGTCAGTGTCTCTGAGCTAGGGAGGGACATAGATCAAACTCTTGTGAACTGGTAATGCTAACAGAAGATGCATTGATTTGGATTTCTGGTGAATATCGGATATGGTTGGGCTGCGATGCCTTCATTGAACATGCTGTCAACATTTACCGAGTTCACCACAATGATGCCCACTTAGGCCAAATACCAAAGGACCATGAGTCAGGATTGGGAAGGGAAACAAATCGAAGGAGAAATCCCAAACTCTAATGATACTGGAGACATCCCAGTGGGCATGTGCCTGGGGAAGTTAATCATCACTTCTATACCATGAAAATGCTAGACAGGTTGGACTGTAGATTTACACTGAAGTGATGTGTTTTATTTATAAAGAGCTCCTATTGCTTCTATTCTCTGATCTCATGTTTGATGTATTTTTATTGCTAAGTCAAATAAAGTCTAATCTTATTCCCACCATCTCCTCTCACTCTCATTTGGTTGCAGTGTCTGAACTAATTAACCCTGGCTAATGAACCTCCAGTTCATACCGTGCTAAAAGAGTATCATAAACTTTGATAATTTGGGACTTCTTTATTTGACTAGCATGATGATGAAGAGCTGATTAAAAGACATAAAGTAAAATCCTTCATCTTACATTCAATTAAATGGAGTTATTAATTTGACCAAACAGTTACCTTCACAGCACTAAAACACTTTAACTAGATTGTTCACAGTGGGAATGATGGCCAAACCAACTCAATCAGAATATTATTAGTGGCCTCATTATGACTGGTTGCAGCTGTAGGAATAACCAATGTTATTCTGTACTCCACCACACAACACAGGACCTCAGACTAGAAGTGTCTTTGGGCCTTTATTGTGCCTCGATTAATCATCCCTTGCTATTCTCTACACAAGCAGGAGGCACGTAGGCAGCTCTCGGCTGAGAACAAGTCACCCGTACAGTGCACAGCTGGGGATTCTATAAACAGAATATAAAAGAAGATTTTAGAAGTTGTTTAATGGCCCACTGGTGATTCAGTGTCAAATACATTAGTTGCTTTAGTTTCCTGGCTGTGTCCACGCCAAAAAATTGTCAAATCTCCAGGAGTAGCCTGGTATCTCCAGGTTGTGAAAAGCACAAATATTTGCTGAACAAATTTCTGGTCTCTATATCATAGATAGATTATAGAAGCACTAGAGAAGATGGGAAAAATACAGAGATGATGCCAGATATTGAAAGAATATCACAAAAGAAGGCTGGAGAGGAAGGAGAAGATGGTTTAATAAAGATGGCTTGATAGATTAGGCATAAATATCATAGTTATCAATAAACCAATAGGAAATTCAGGAGAAACTTTACACAGTGAGTTATATGAAGAGCTCAACGCTACAAGAAGTTGTGAATGTAAACAGCACAGACACATTTAAGGGATATTTAGATAAGCACAAGGGAGAAAGTAACAGCAAATAGAACTGTGGAAGGAAGGTTGTGTGGACCATTAACTATGACGTGAACCTATTGGGCAAACTGGCCAATGTTATGGGTTCTATGTAATTCTATGTGATAACACTACTATCTCCAGCCAACATTCACATCCACAGATTGATGGTAAGAACATATTATGTAATCACACTCCATTCTGTATTTTTCTAGAGCAATAATGTTGCCTTTACTGAGGTCTGTGTTTGCTGTGGTTCATTGTGACTCTTTCAAAGTAGGATCTGTAAATAGACTTTGCTGTAAAGTAAACTTTGCTGCAGACAATGATGCAACTGTAATGATACCAATAGTCACTACAGAATCTACATTTAATCAAGTCAGGCAATAAAGGGTCCATTCAATGAAACTCAGAAATAAAACTGCAGATACTCAAAATCTGAAATAAGATCAGAAAACACTGGAAACCCTCAGCAGGCCAGGCAACGTTAATGGAAAGAGTAAAAAAAAGTTAATGTTTCAGGTCTGTGACCTTTTTTCAGAACGGGGAAAGATAATAACGATGATTTTAAGTTGCAGAGACAGTGATAGAAGGAATGGACAGGACAGAGGGAATATCTGTGATAGGGTGGGACTAGATCAAATGGGTTAATGGGGCAGTGAAAGGCTGATTGTGCTTCTTTCTCTGTGTAGCAGGGCTGCAGAACATACCCAACAAGTCAGGCTGCACTAATGGAGAGAGAAAAACTGTTCACAGATGGACGACGGGCAAAAATTAAAGAGTCAATTAATTGTCCAATTGGCTGACAACAGGCAGTGTGCTTGGAGGATGAGCCACTTGTGGAGTATGTGGAGTAGCTTGAGTTGATCATTTTGTTCACATGATCATTTTGTTGAGGAATACAGCACATCCAAAGCGGGTTGGTGATATTGATCCATGTAGCCTCCTACAATGCAGGGTCCTGTACATTGCAATCACCTGCCAAGAACAGCTTTGTCCACAAGATGACAACTCACACTGCTGTGGCAGCTGAAGGAAAATCATGTGGACAATGGCCTGCCAGATCTGTGCTATTAAAAGAAAGAAAGATGATGTTAGATCAACTGTAATCTCTCCACATGAGACTGATAGATTTTTTATTAATGGGTGGCACGGTAGTGTAGCGGTTAGCGTAACACTGTTACAGTGCCAGCGATCAGGGTTCAATTCCCACCACTGCCTGTAATGTTTGTACGTTCTCCCCGTGACTGCGTGGGTTTCCTCCGGGTGCTCCGGTTTCCTCCCACATTCCAAAGACGTACGGGTTAGTAGGTTAACAATGGGTGTAATTGGGCGGCGTGGGCTCATTGGACCAGAGTGGCCTGTTACCATACTGTATAAATAAAGCTTTTAAAAAAAACTGTAGATACAAGAGAAATGGGGGAAAGGGAGGTCAGGGAGCCAGAACACAGAAAAGACCTGATCTACTTTAAGTGTGGAATGGACTCAAGTAGAACACAAGAAATAGAAGAGTAGGCCATTCAGCCCCTGTGCCTGTTCTACCATTAAGATCATGTCTGATCTTTTAGCTCATCACAACTTTCCTGCACTAACTCCCACATCCCTTGTTTCCCTTAATAACCAAAATCGATCACCATCTTAAACACGTTCAGTGACTGAGCCTCCACAAGCCTTGTAGGTAGAAAATTCCAAAGTATAGCTGCGCTCACGGTGAAGAAATGTCTTCTCATGGCATCCCCAAATAGCCAACCACTGACTTTGAGATGTGACCCCTGGTTCTTGGCATGGGAAACATCATGCATATATCTACACTACCACCCCCTAAATACAAACATTTTGAATGTTTCAATTGAATCAATCTTTATTCTTCTAAACTCTAGAGACTATGGGTCCAGCCTGCTTAACCTCTCCTCATAGGACAAATCCTCCATTCAAGGAACCAATCTGATGAACAGACAGTCTGCTGGAGGAACGTAGCAGGCTGAGCAGCTTCTATAAGGAGGGAATGGAATTGTCGACATTTCTGTACCTGCAGTTTAATTTTCAGTGATTCATGTGCAAGGACGCTCAGGTCCCCCCAAACACCAACACCTTCCAATCCCTCACATTTAAAAAAACTCCACCTTTCTCATTTTCTACCAAAAAGGATGACCTCACATTTTTCCACCTTATATTTTATCTGTCATGTCCTCACCTATTCACTTACCTTTGCTATATCTGAAGCCTTTCTACAATCTTCTCACACCAAAGCTCCCTGCATCCTCCACACTACCACCTAGCGGAGTGTCATCAGGAAATTTGGGTACATTAGAGGTGATATTTGTACACAAGGTCAACTCATCCAAATCATTGATATGTATTGTAAAGAGCTGGGGCCCCCATACCAATCCCTGCAACACCCAACCAGTCACAGCCTTCCATCCAAAAATAACCCTTTTATTCTATTTTCTGCTTTAACCATTCCTCAATTCATGGTAGTACCACCAATACCATATACTCTAATTTTGTTTATTAACATCTATTTATCATAGGCAACTCACAGTGCATACCCTTGTAGTTTTCTTGCTTGGACTTAAGACCCTAATTTCAGATCGAACTAAATCCCTTTTAATTTTAATACAAAATCTCTTATCAAATCATGATCATTCCTCCCTAAAGGCCCCTTGCCCATCAGATTATTAATTAAACCTTTCTTGTTGCACAATACCAATGTCCACTCACTCATTGGTTCCTCAACATACTGATCTAGGAAACCACCTCTGATACACGCCACAAATTTTTCCTCCACATTATTACTGCTAATTTGGTTTGTCTAGTCAATATGTAGACTAAAGTTACCCACTGTATTACCTGTGTTATGTGTACTTTTAATGTCCTGACTTGCATGATGCTCTTCACCACTACACTTTGATGGACCTGTGGATTCAGTGTTTTCTGCTTTTTCTTAGCTCCAGCCAAATTGGCTCTACTTCCTGATTTTCTGAACTAGGACCTTTTCTCCCTACTATTATACTCCATTCTTTATCATCAAGTCTACCCCTCCACCTTTTCCATTTTGCCTCCGTCTTCTCAAAATTAAGTATGATGGAAACTTAATTCCCAATCTTGGTCACTTTGCAACCACGTCTATTACATTATACGTGTTTATTTCCATTTGTGCTGTTACTTCATCTACCCTGTTATGAATGTTGTGTGCATGGAGATAAAGGGCATTCAGTTTTGTCTTTTTCCCCATTTTTCCCTACTCTGACTTTAATTGGAGTAACGCTGTTATGTTTCATTGCTCTCACTCTCTTCCTGACACGCTCTGGTTGTCATTCCTATTTTGTTACCCTGCACTATCACCTCATCCTTTCTCTTGAACTTTCTAAATTCCCCTCGGGAGAATCCAAGCACCCCTCCTTCACCATATCCCCACCACAACGTTTAATTTAAACTTATCTACAGCCTTGGTTATCAAAAAGCAGCTATTCTTATTTATCTACCTTTCACAAAATCAAGATGTCTCAATAAGCTTCACAGATAATAAAGTGCTTCAGCTTTGTAATCGCTTTTGTAATAGAAGCACAGCAAGCAATTTTCAAACTGCAAACTCCCACAATGAGCTGCAAAATCCTTTGAAGCAATGTCGGTTGAGGGATTAAATATTGGCCCGGACAATCAATAGAACTCTCCTGACTTTTTATTCCATTGGCGAGGGCAGACCCAGCCTTAGTTTAGTGTCTCATTCAAAAAATAGCACCTCCGACAGTGCTGCACTGGATCAACAGCCTTGGTGACATGCTCAAACTTTGAGCGGCAATTGAACACACAACCTTCAGATTTGAAGTAAGACTGCCACCAAGTGAGCTGCAGCTAACCTGTGTGGGCACATGTGCTTAGATGAGATTGCCTTTATGCCAATAGACAGATAAAAAGGTGAAAAAAAAGCTCAAATCAAATCAAAAGCAACAGAAAAGTGTTATGTTACTGTGGCAGTGAGCGCAGAGTGAGTGGAATTTGAACCATCTGCCCATGTGGCGTACCAGATGGAGATATTTGTTGACACCGTTGATAATTGTTTCTTTATTCATCTTGTTAAGAAGAGTACTAGAGGATCTAACCTTTCAGATTTAGGTTATACTCTTGCAGCAAGGTTTTATTAAATTTGCTTCAGCTGCATATTTTGTCCAGAAAACAGTGTGAAAGAAAGATATACGAATCAAGCATCAAACCAAGAGTCACACTAGAATATTTCAACTACAGTATAAATATCTAAAGGTTAAAGCAAATTGAATCAGAGCAGAAAGTAGGAAATGCCTGAAGGGTAGCCAGCTCTGAAATCCTCCGCTCTCTGCACACTGACTGGCCTTCAGTACACAAGTAAAAGTAAGCTTTGTGTAAATGAACACTGGGTAACGCAGTGGATCAGAAAACTTTCCTTTCACTGGATTTAAAGGATGCAAAGAAATTCTAATCTTCCAAAAGTCATAAAGATCCCATAAGAAAGAAGTTTTGTTCTATCTCAGCCCAGTTTTTTGTTATATGAAGCCATGACTGGTTTGTGATGCTGAAATACCATGTGGTATGTTGGAAGAAACTGCTTAAAACACCATAGTGCACATCTAACACGTGATGTTCATCTGCATCTAACCTACCGTGGGAGTGCTTGATGGAACACTGTAAAGGGAGCATTTTAACCCTTACTATTCCTGCCCTAAGACATTGGAACACTGCAGAGGGAGATTTACTCTGTATTTAACCCTCACTGTACCTGCCCTAGAAGTTTTCATTACTATACTGTAGAGGGAGCTTTAACATAGAACAGTACAGTACAGGAAAAGGCCCTTCAGCAGACAATGTCTGTGCCGAGCATGATGCCAAATTAAAACTAATACCTTCTGCCTACTGATGATCCATATCCCTCTATTTCTTGCATATTCAGATGCCTATCTAAAAGCTTCTCGAACTCCACCATCATATCTGCTTCCACCACCACCCCTGGTAGCACATTCCAGGCACCTACCAATCTCTGTGTAAAAAAAAACTTGCCCCACATATCCCCTTTAAACTCCCCCCCCCCCCACCCCAAGGCTATGCCCTCTAGTATTCGAAATTTCTACCCTGGGAGAAAGATTCTGGCTGTCTACCCTACCTACATCTCTCATCATTTTATAAACTTCCATTACATCTCCCCTTAGCCTCCAATGCTCCAGAGAAAACAATACAAGTTTGTCCAGCCTCTCCTTTTAGCCAATACCCTCTAATCCAGGCAGAATCCTGGTAAACCTCTTCTGAACTCTCTCCAAAGCCTCCACATCTTTCTTGTAATGGGGCAACCAGAACGGCATGCAGTCCTCCAAGTGCGGCCTAACCGAAGTTTTATACAACTGCCACATGTACTCTGTGCCCCTAGTGATGAAGGCAAGCAGGCCACATGCCTTCTTTACCACTCTATCTACTTGCATTGCCACTTTCAGGGAGGTATGGACTTGGACCCCAAGATCCCTCTGTACATCAATATGTTAAGACCCCTGCCATTAATTGTATACTTTCACCTTACATTTGACCTCCCAAAGTGCAACATCTCACACTTGCCTGGATTAAATTCCATCTGCCATTTCTCTGCCATAACTATAAGTGATATGTATCTAGCTAGATCCTTTGACGACCTTCTTCACTGTCTGCAACTCCACCAATGTTTGTGTTGTCTGCAAACTTACCAACCAACCCATCTAGGTCCCAGCACTGATCCCTGTCTAACACCACTAGTCATAGACCTCCAGCCAAAATTACACCCTTCCACCACTACCCTCTTGTCTTCTACGGGCAAGCCAATTCTGAATCCAAGCTACCAATTCACCATGGATCCCTGTCATCTTAAATCTTCCTGATATACCTACCTTGAGGGACCTTGTCAAACGCCTTACTGACGTCCATCTAGACGACATCCACCGCACTACCCTCATCAATCACCTTGGTCACCTCCTTAAGAAGCTCACTCAAGTTTGTAAGACAATGACCTGCCCCGCACGAGGCCATGCTGACCGTCCCTAAGTAGCCCAAGTCCTTCCAAATGCAAGTAAATCCTATCCCTAAGAATCCTCTCCGATAGCTTTCCTACCACTGATGTGAGGCTCACCGGCCTGTGATATCTTGGATTATCCCTATTTTACTCCTTATACAAAAGAATAACTGCATAATTCTCTGTATTTAAAACTCATTTAACCAGGTCTGGGAATGCCTGTTGTTTTAATCCTTAGTGTACAAACTCTGGGAATATTTGATGGAGCAATGTAGAGAGGGCTTTTCTCTTATCCAACCCAAACTGCATCTGCCCTGGGGGAGTTTGAAGGGACAGGGTTTAACTTTCTATCTAACCTTGCACTATACCTACCATGGGAGGATTTGATAGGTTTCTCATAATACAAAGTACAAAAGCTACAGAGAAACTCAAAGAACAGTTCAGCCTTTGTGAGTGGCAACTCTCTGCATCCAGTTCCACAGTTGCAGGCATTAATGCATCTCTCTCAGCTTCTCTTAATGTAACCCAATTAAAACTAGCACTTTCTCACTCACTGATGGTTACATTTAGTGAGATCCACTGCCTTTTCTCACTGGTTCAATATTCCAGGCTGCCAGCTGACACGTGATGATGTTTCCTTTTGCCACAGTTTATCAGGGCAAGCTTCCTGTTCCAACCTTCATCCCCACCCCTTTCTTCTTCTGGTTTTCTGCCTCTGGATGGTCACTGTACCACAGGTCCTGATCTCAACTGACCATGTGCAGTGTGAACAAGCATCCTGACTACATAATCCAAGAGTTTTTTCCTGTATTCACCCATCCCAAGACACATGCATAGACACCCTAGAAGAATGTATGAGCCTCCATCTGAAATGTACAGAATGAAGTGCGGCTCATTGTCTCAGCTTTAGAAGGTCAAAGTTTTCAGCCCCACTAAACAAACAAGCACATCATAGAACAGGGCACAGCTGGGTGCCATTCTGTGTTATACCAAAGCCAACTCTTTGAAAGACCTGCCCTACTACTCCCACCCTGTTCATCTTCCTCCAAAGCCCTTCAAATTTATCTTTCTCAGGTCTAATTTTCTTTTGAAAGCTACCAGTGAATCTGTCTAACTAACCCCTCAGGAAGCATTTTCCAGATCACAACATCTTAGCACATAAAAAACACAGCTCATCATCGCTCCATTGCTTCTTTCACTAATTGTGTCTTTTGGTTATGAGCCTTCTTGGCAATGGACGTAAGAGTAAATGAAAAGGAGCTATCAAAACCCTTCATTGTTTTGAACGCCTACATTAAACTTCTCTTGAACCTCTCTCTCTTTTAAGAACAACCCCTGCTTTCTTGTCTCTTCACACAATTTGGCTGCTTCCCCAGTGCTACAACACTGGAGATGCTAGCTTAGAAATTAGATTTCACCCTTTGCTGATATATTATGTTATCATTGCATTTAGTGTTAATGCACATTTAGCTCCACCGCAAAGAATTATGAAGTTGTTGTTCACATTTGAAACAATGTTAGGTTGATTTGCAGCAAAACATGAACTAAAGCTTGACCCACACATCCTGATGGGACTACACCCAATTTAGCACAGTTGCTGAGATTCTGCTGCACATTAGGGTGTCAGGGTGTAAAGGTACCCTCCCTATGGCACAAACAGCAATAAACACAACTCTCCACGGACAAGAAAGGGACTGCAGGGAAGAGGGGGAGAACCCCCAGATTCAAATCAGTGACATTGACAACCTGGTGGATAAAATGCAGTCCAGGAGGGATCAACCTATGAGCTGGAGGACAGGAGAGGCTGTGCTTGAGACCTACCTTCACCTCCCTCAGGGTCACCAGGAGAGGAGCATGGCAGGGTTAGTGTCAACCCAGAGCAGCAATCCCTGAACTATGCAGCAATGCTGCCAGAAATTTCATAACCTGATTATGTTCAAGTGAGCTACAAACCAACACATATATTACTCTTTCATCTCTCTCTCCCACACACACACAACTGTCTTCTACAGTTCTTCATCACCTCCATTTTGCCTAAAGGACAAGGAAGGAAACCACCCAAATGCCAAAGAGAGTGCAATGCCTGACCCAAGTAGAAGATACCATCCCTATGGAAAAATGGGCTACCAAGTCTAACCACAGCAAGAGCAGATACAATACACAGTCTGCCAGGTATGCCTGCTAAGGTATTTCATCATGATCACTACAACCCTTTGATTTGATCAGCACTAGGCCCCAATCATTAACATCTGTGCTGCTGCATCACCAGTGGGTGTTTTGGCTACAGATTTCAAGTGCAACCATCTTCTGTCTTGCCAGATTATTGGGATAGGCCACCTTTTCCTCTTCCCCATAGAAGGGAGAGATGGAAAATAGGAGCAGGAGGGGACACTGGAAGAAAAGGAGGGGTTTGTTGATGATGATGAAGACAGTGCATCATTGACCATGAGCCTCTCTCCAGAGGTCATGCCCACTTCCTTGCAAAGGGCTTGGTGCAATCCCATCACAAAATGCTGGCTGGTTGAGGTGACATTGACAGCCCATTGATCACCACCTCAGAGACCGGCACTGCCAGGGATGAGGGAAACAGGTTAGAGTGATGAGATACACCAGCCACTAGAGGGTGCAGTTTGCCATCTGGCACAGGGAATCCAATGCAAAGCTCGCTCGAGGGATAGTCCTTGCATCTGTCTGTCCCCAAGGATTCAAGTAAAGACCACACTTAGGATTCTGTGAGTGCAAGGCCAAGCCTCTGCACAATTGGATGTTGAGCACATTGTCAGGCTTGCCTGACCAAATGCGGGAGATAACAAAAAACATGAAGAACTCCACGTCTGAGCTCTCATAGGGGGTTGTGTGGAGCCAGAAGACCATGAGCTCCTCTCCAGGGACTCTGTGCCAATACCATCACTAAATTCCTGCTGGATCAGGTGGCAGTGGGGCACTGAGAGAAGCCACTCAAAACATTTCCACATTTCTGCCTGATCAAGATAGAAATCAGCTGGAAACTCCTCTGGAAGAGCAACGTGCCAGCAGGAACCAGATAGACGTCCTCATTGAGCAGAGAGATGTCATTTTTGAGCAGACTGCTGCTCTCAGTGAACAGGAGGATGCTACACAAGGGCAGCTCACTGTTCGACCCGAACAGAGAGAGAATGCACATCAGCAGATTGATCTCCAACAGGAGCATATAAATGAGAGCTGCTCAGCTGGCACTGGGAGCTGAGAACACAGAGAATACTGAAGATAGCAGGGACCTGACACCTGTGATTTGGAGGCTTTTAACAAGCCAGCTCTTGATATAGAGGTTAAAACAATGGTGGAGAGATCTTCATCATTGTCTACCTGAAGACCTCACGTGATGAGCAGGTTCAGACACTGATAGCCTCCCTCACGAGGACACTCTCATCTCCTACCATGGCTTCTTATGTAGCAAGCTCAATCATGTTTTACAGCCAAACATCCCAGACTAAATCTTTTAATTGGCTCTGGGCAGCAGTCTGAGACTGGGGCAAGAGTTTTCCCTGGGCATCAAGGACATCTGTACAGACTTAAAAAGCATCCTTCCAGCAGTTGACTTGTCACCATGTTCCTACTATGGCTACAAGTGCAAGGACATTGAAAACTCATATACAAAACAGTGAAGCAGGAAAGTACTAGGGTGTTAGAGCTCACACCCAAAGTTAACAACTTCAACTTTAGTATTATTTGATTTTTTGTTGTTATAAATGATTTTGAGCACTCAAACACCATTCAAATATGCATCTTAGTTTAGAGCAGATCATATCCTTCATTGTGCAGAGATGAGTGACAATGAGTAGTAGCTGCTGGAGTTACTGCAGATCCTGCCACACCTCACTGGAAAAGTTGCTAATGGAGCACTCCCAGCAATGTCAGCACAGAGCCTCCCACTGAATGAGTACATCAACAGCTGAATGCTGAAGAAAGCAATCCCTGTAAGCTTTAGCTCAACCTGCAGATGTCGGATGGTGTCGAATTAAACCAATTTCACAATATATAAGTCAGTGATAATAAACTTGGTTCTGAATTAAGCTACAGCGAGCTACAAACGATCTACTGGAGGAACTCAGCAGGTTGAGCAGCATGTGTGGGGTGGGAAAGGAATTCTCAATGTTTTGGATCAAAACCCTGCATCAGGACCGAGAGTGGAGAGGGGAGATACCTAATATAGAGGAGAGCGGGAGGGGTAAGACAGGAGCCCGAGGTGATTAGCGGGCTAGGGAGGGGTGAAGGATGACGGGCAGGTCAAGCCAGATAGGAGAGGGGAGGGGTGGAGTTGGGAGACAGAGGCAGGTGGATGATGGATGGAGGCAGAGGGGAAAAAAGGGAGGCAGATGGAGCGAGGTGGGAGGGAAGAGTGAAGGTGGACACAGCTACTGGAGGGTGAGAAGCAGGAACACAAAGGCTACCAGTGCTAGAATCTGATGAGTAAGGAAAGTGATAATGAGAACCATGAGGGGAGAGGTGAATGGTGGAAGGGACCAGTGAACTCTTTTGCTGCCCAATCATATCTCCTGATGTCAGTAAAGCATCCCTTTAAATCAGTAGAAGCAAATGAAATTACACAATGAGCTCAGAGTTCCATAATAAAAAAGGGTCGAAATTGGAGCTCAGTGAGGCAATCTATGTCAGTAGGGAATGGGCACAGCCTGAACAACCATGGCAATTGGGAACTCTCCTTCCACTGGTTAACATTGGGTGCACTGAAGTGCATAGAAGTAATCCATCTGTTTTCATGTTGGGTGGAGTTTTACCAGGCAGTAATCACTATCACAATCTGCACCATGTTCTACTGATTTTTGCAAGATGTGCGCAAACAAAAAAAGAGACAATTGATCCAGTTTCTAGGTTGGTCTCAGGGAGGCATTCAACTGATATCCTGTCTGCCTTCCTAGGTGGACATAAACGTTCCATAACAACTATTTAAAGTATCTGTCCCTTAATCACAATGATTGGATATATATTATTTGGCCATTTATCTCATTGCAGTTTGTGGGAGCTTGCTGTGCATAATTTGGCTTCTGCATTTCCTTATTTGCAAGGAACCTTATTGATGTAAATAACTTTAAGTAATGAGGTCATGAAAAGTGATGAATAAAAGAAAATCCTTTTTTTCCCCAGTAGTGGTCATAAACTTTTAGTAAATAGGTTAGTACAAATCAAACTGAACATTCAGAGTATATTCCTCAACTAGTTAAATATCTAAAACAATTTGATAGAGATGGCAGTGAAGGCGACGTGTTGTAGCTGCAACATGTGGGAGTCATTGAAGGCCAGGGAGAATACCAGCCATCACATCTGCTGTAACTGTCTGCATCTCAGAGATGTCCAGTTGGAGTCAGAGTTGCAAACTCTGGGATGCATCAGGGAAGGAGACATTACCTGTACAGTTTGTCCCAAGAACCAATAGTTTGGATTGGAGCAGAGGCAGAAGGGCATGTCTGAGAGAGGGACAGATATGGGAGCTCAGGATGAAGTGACATAGAAGCCTTTGCCTTCAATGTTGTTCAACTAGCATGGTGTACGTGCTGCATGTATGGATGTGAACAAGGAGTGGTAGCAGTGGGGAATGTTTAGATAGGGGGAAAAACCCAAAGACGGTGTTGTCTGCTTTTGTCACGATCAACATCTTCTTGGGGCTGAAGAGGAACCAGGAGGGAGAGTGTTCAGTTGTTGTGATTCACATAGAAACAACCGCATAGGTAGAAATCAAAATGGCGAGAGACCTTAAGGAGCTTGGGACCAAAATAAAACAAAACCACAAGGATAAGAATCTCAGTATTATTTCTGGAGTCACATGCAGAAAGATTCGGAGAGTTAGATGCATGACCTAAAAAGTGGTGCAAGTGAAAGAGGTTTTCATTTATGTGACACTGGCAGTAAAACTGAAGGAAGAGCTCTTTGTGAATGGACAAGACCTAAAGCAGGCTTGGAGCAGTGCCCTTGTGAAGTTGATAAATTAGATACTGAGGCTGTAGTGCTGAAGTTAGAGTTGGGGGAACAGCAGTACAAGGCTCAGGTAAGGGGAAGGTTATAGATTTAAATGGAATTGCTAAGGCCATGGTGCAAAGTAATGATAAGCAGAGTGAAAAAGGAAGGGATATGACAGTAATAGTGCATCAGTAAACAAATACTATTCAAGGCATTGCATCCGAGTGCACAAAGCCTTCACAGCAAACTAAGTGAACTAATTACACAAATAGAGACAAATGGGGTTGCGTTAACACTAATAAGAAGATATAGTTGCATGGTAACCAAGATTGGTAATTACATTTTCCAGGGTTCTCAGCATTTTGAAAGGACAGAAGAAAATGAAAAAGTTGAAGGTGATAGGAGGATGAGATGGAAAGAAGAAAGATGTTGGCCCAGAAGGGCAATGTCGAATCGATATTGACAGAGATAAGGAACAACAAGGGACAGAGTACTGGCTGGAGTGGTTTCCAAGTTCCCAAACAACAATAACATAACTAGAAAAAGAATTAATCAAAAAATAAGAAAGCTTGTAGAAAAACTAATACAATAATCAAAAGGGACCTTAATCTTTGTCTAGATTGGGCAAATCAAATTGCAAAATTAGTTTTGAGGTTGAATTCATAGAATGCACTTGGGACAGTCTTCTGGAACAATACATTACAGAACCAACCAGGGAACAGGCTATCTTAGACCTTATCTTGTGTAATGAGACAGGGTTAATTAGTAATCTCATTATAAGAGATCCTCCAGGGAGAAGTGATCACAATATTGTAAAAATTTTTTAAGCAGTTCGATAGACACCCAGATCTGCCAGAAACTAAAGCTTTGGATTTAGATAAAGCCAATTACATAAGTTCAAGGTACATATTGACTAAGGTAGATTGCAAAAATTAGATTAGAAACGGCTTGCCGGTAGATAAACAATTGCAAACATTTTTAAATAGTCTTTCCAAAATCTTCCGCAGATATACATCACCGAGAAATAAAAACTCCATGAGAAAAGTAATCAATCCATGGCTAACCAAGGAGGTTAAGGAAAGAATTACATTTTTTTTAAAAAAAGAGGCTTATATTGTAGCCAAGAAAAACAGTGAGACTGAGGAAAAGAAGAGCTTTAGAAAGCAGCAACACATAACCAGAAAAAAAAAATTGATGGGGAGGTGAAAGATTGAGTAAATTAGCAAAAAAAAAATTAAAATAAATACTGCAAGATTTTCTACAACCACAAGGAAGAGACTAGCAAAAAATAAACGTTAATCCCATACAGACAAAGACAGGAGAGGTTATTATGTGGAATAAAAAAGTAGCTGATGCATTAACAAATATTTTGTCTGTGTCTTCTCTGCAGAATATTAAATGTTGTTGAAATGGAAAGGAACCAAGACGCCAATGTCAATGAGGATCTTAAAGTCATTAATGTCACTAAAGAGTAAAAGTACTGGAGAAATTAATGGGACTCGAACAGGACAAATCCCTTGGGCCTGATAGTCTACATGCCGGGGAGGTGGCTGCAGAGAAAGCAGATGCGTTACTGATGATCTTCTAAAGTTCCATAGATTCTGGAACAGTCCCAGCAGATTGGAAGAGAGCAAATAGAGTAACACTGCAGGATTGGGGGTTTGTAGGAAGAGGAACAAAATAATAACAGGACAGCCATCATCAAGAATCCATCATAAAAGATGTGGTAACAGAGCATTAGGAGATATAGTCAGGCAGAGTCAGTGTGGCTTTATACAGGGAATATCATGCTCTACAAATTGAGGATATAACCAGTGGGGTAAATAAGTGGGAACCAGCAGATGTAGGATATCGGGAATTTTAAAAGATATTTGGTTAAGTGTAATCTTTGTGACTTATTTCTTCATTCTACATAGTATTTTTTTGTCAGTATGGGATTAACATGTTGGTTTCTTCAGTGCTGCCAAAACAGGCAGATACACTAAGATTGAGCTGGAACAAAAGATTTCTACTGAAGACAGGATCTCTCAGTGAACTGGGGTTCCTGGGTACAGGTCAGGCCATGTTATGCAAACTGGTTTTAATGCCAAACAAGTATAATATAAAGGCTCATGGGTTTAACAGTAACATACTAAAATGATAAAAGCATAGAAAATCGAATTGGAACAAAAATTAGGAACAAAGACATCATTTTCAGGTTGGCAGATGTCACCAGTGGAATGCCACAGGGATCTGCTATTCATAATTTACACTGATAATTTAAATGAAAACCTTTACCTCTCCCCTCCCCCCCCCATCTGCCTCTCATTTTTTCCTCTCTCTGTCTGCCTCCATCGATCATCCACCTGCCACTGTCTCCCAATTCCAACCCCCCTCCCCTCCACTACCTGGTGCAACCTGCCCATCATCTTTCGCCCCTCCCCAGTCCAGCAATCACCTCAGGCTCCTGTCTCACCACTCCCCCTTCTCCTCTATATAGTGGCCATTTCCCTTCTCCACTCTCAGTCCTGATGCAGGGTTTCAACCCAAACCATTGACAATTCCTTCCCCCCTCCCCACAGATGCTGCTCGACCCGCTGAGTTCCTCCAGCAGACTGTTAGTTGCATATACATGAAAAGACTGATTGTGACACATCCAATGATAACAAAACCAGGTGGGAAGTTGAGCTGTGAGGAGGATGCAATAAGTCTTATCAAGGATACCCTCATGTTAAGCAAATGGGCAAGAAAATGACAGGTGGAGTAGTCTGCAAAAATGTGTCATTAAACAATTTGGTAGAAAGAATAAAAAAAAGATTTTTTTGTTTGAAAACAGTTGTAAGAGTTAGTGTCAAGGAATTTTGCTGAACTATATCTTAAAACCCAGAAAGTAAACATACAGATACAAAAAAAACAATTAGGAATACAAATGGTATCTTGCATTCTATCGCAAGGGGGTCAGAGTACAAAATGAAAAGGTCTTGCTTAGGTTGTACAGGGCTTTGCAAGACCACCATTAGAGTACTCTGTGCAGTTCTGGCCTTTGTATCTTAATGGATGTACTGGCTTAGGGATCACAGTGGTGTAGATACGCCACATTGATTCCTATAACGTTATCCCACAAGAAGAAAATAAATAAAACTGACTTTATTTGCAAGAGTTTAGGAAAATGAGAGGTGATCTCGTTAAACATGCAAGATACTGAGTGGGATGTCAGGATGGAAGCCGAGAGGCGTTTCCTCTGGCTGTGGAAACTAAAATATGGAGCACAGCCTCAGGAAAATTTAGAACTGAGAAAAGAAGACACTTCTTCATGTAGAGAGTTGTAAATCTTCACAATTCTGCAAGGCTGCAGATGCTCAGTCATCGAGTATACTCAAGGGGGATATCGATATACTTTTGGACAGTAAGGGAAGTCAGAGAAAGAGGGAACAGGATGGAAAAGTGTACATGACAGATGGAATCAGCCATGATTTTATTGAGAGGCAGTGGGCTTGTGGAGCCATGTGGACAACATCTATTTCTTATTCATATTCTTTTAATTACCAACTTTCCCAAAGGTGGAAAATCAGAATCCTGTTTGGAATCTCCTTGGTCTGTGCTAGGGCAGCACAGACCAAGGAGATTCCAAAGGAGACTGGATCTGTGGCAGACTGGAGCAAAACATGAACGCTGGAGGAACTCAGCGGGTCAGGCAGCATCTATGGAGGGAGATGGACAGTTGACGTTTTGGGTCAAGACCCTTCATCTGGACTGAAAGAAAGAGGGGAGATAGCCAGAATAAAAGGTGGAGCGAAGAAGTTGGGCAGGTGATAGTTGGATGCAGGTGAAGGGGGTGATGGGCAGATGAGGGGGGGGGGGGGAAGAGTGGAAATGATGGACTGGTCCTGGATATGGGAGTTTACTCCATTTACAGTACAGAATCAGGTCTTCAGCCTACCTGGTCTGTGCCAAGGTTTATGCTCAACTTGAAGCTCCTCTCGCTCCCTCATTGTCTCCTTACATCTCTATCACTCTATAATTTATCTAGCTTCCCCTTAAATGCATTAATGGCATCTACCTGGGGCTAACAGGTTTACATTCAGACCACTCTCTCCAGGTAGAGGTTGCCTAAATTACTAGATTTATTTGTGAGCACCTTATATTTATGGCCTCTAGTTTTAGACACCCCCACAAGTGGAAATGCTTAGGGTTCTTATCAAAAATATGCATTCCAAAATCCAATTAAACTTTGCTGTCATGACCCACACACAGAGTAAGCAAACCCAAATTAATCCAATTATGAGCATGCAGACAGGACTTAATTTAGCCCGATTGGCATTTTCTGGCTTTTTTATAACATTAACCATGTGCATGCGCTGTAAATTACATTCAGTGTTGGGTTTAATATCTTGCACAGTTGTATTACCAGATGTGTCCCATGCACTTCTACTCTGTATCAGTAAGCTATCAGGCTCCATAATTAAAAGTTTCATTTTGAGCCTGGGTCCCTCACACCACATCTTACGGATGCATCAATCTGAATTTGTCACACCTCAGGTGTCACACATCTGAAATAAGCATACTTGCCTGAAATAAGCTTATATCTGCAAAGTTGCAATTAAACACCCAATTGACGAAAATCAGAAGCACTGCTCTTCCAATAACCCAAAGGATAACATGTGCAACTGAATAATAATTAATTTGTTCAAGTTATATTCTGAAGGATGTTGAAGAAATAAGAAAGGAAAGATATGTTGCTAAATTAAGGCACCCAATGCAAAAGAAAATAATCGCAGAATGAACATAGAGTTGATTAAAAGAGAAGAGTATTGGTTAGTTGATTATTTTCAATATTAGAGGATTGGACATGATGTCCAGTCCCCTCCCCCATGAATCCCAAGGATCAGTGTTGGGACAGTTATTCTTCTCGTGTACGAAGTAGTTGGTGTTGGCTGTGAGAGAATATTGTAAAAATCAACAAATGATACCAAAAAAAAGACAAAATGGTCAACTGAGAAGGGGATACTTACCTCAGAAGGATGCAGACAAGTTTCGGGGCTAATAAGACAAAACTTAAACATGAGGAATATAAAGTGAGAGAGAAAGGAAATGTATCTTTTTTGGGAAAATCTTAAAAGCAGCAGCATTAAACATACGTGGACTGGCTTGCAAATGGGTTACAGGATTCCGCAAACCTCAGACAAATCTGGCACCCTTGGGACTTTGGTGGTGCCCAACTGGTGGATTTTCTAGATTATTGGATATTCCAACTATTAATATTCCAATACACTTTTAATTCACAATTTCACAGTTGTATAATGAATTTTACAGTGATTCAGGCGAGTTTAAAGCCGGCATAGAAGTAGGTCCTAGTGAGTTTAAAAAGGAACGTGGGAACAGGCTCCTGGTGAGTTTGTAAGAAGTGTTGGAAACAGGGCCCTGGTAAGTTTATAAGGAGTGTAGGAATGGGGCCATGGTAAGTTTATAAGTAGTATGGGAATAGGGCCCCAGTGAGTGCATAAGGAGTGTAGAAACAGGGCCCCAGTGAGTTTAGAGGGAGCACGGGAAACATCACTTAGTAGGCCAGATTCCAAACCATCAGGATTTCTGAACAATCAGGTAGCAGAGCACATTTAGAATATTGTGCCCAGTTTTGGCTGCACAAGATCAAGGAAAGGATGAAGAATAGACTCTCAAAGGTGACCCCCAGGTGTGGGTACTTTTAGTTGAGAGGAGCAATTAGAAAAAGTGGCAGTCATTGCATGTTAGTGCAATGCTTAGCATAACGCTTTACAGCCCCAGCAATCCCAGATTCAATTCCAGCTGCTGTCTGTAAGGAGTTTGTACGTTCTCCCAGTGTCTGCGTGGGTTTCCTCTGGGTGCCCTGGTTTCCTCCCACATTCCAAAGACATATGGGTTAGGAAGTTGTGGGCATGCTGTGTTGGCACCGGAAGCGTGGCGACACTTGCGGGCTGCCCCCAGAACACTCTACGCAAAAGATGCATTTCACTGTGTGTTTCGATGTACATGTGACTAATAAAGGTATCTTAGTTGAGGAAAATATTGCAATAGTTAGATATCTATTGAGGAAAATATTGCAGTGAAGTGTCAAAAATTATGACAGATTTTGACAGGATACACAGGAGAAGCATCTTATAATAACATGCAATTTAGAAACAAGAGGTATAAATGTACCAACATTATTTTAAAAAATGGAGAGATTAGAGGAATTGTATTTTAATGTAAATGTTACTGAAGCTGTGGAATCCACAACCAGAAGCAGTATTTACAACAGTTTTTAAAAATGTACCTCAGTGAGGATTAAAACAGGTCAGTATGCTAGTGAAATACTGCAGGCCTGCTGGTTGCGATTTGACCAACCACTGCAGTTGACCAATATCACTTGCACCAACATGCCTTGTGGAATCAATAATACTTTTAAACTGAAAGTAGTTAGTGTTACACTAAGGCTGGTAGTCTAAAAATAAGAAAAGAGACACAGATGGCTGGCTTTGGGTAAATTTTGTCTGAACAAAGAAAGATCACAGTAACTACCTATGAATCATACAGACATTGCGGGCACTAGGGACACCAAGAAACTATCGAAGAAGACAGAAAAGATGTCCATCTGGTGCTCACTCAACAGCTGTAAGTTACCATTAGGATGTCCTGCGAAAATCCTGGGACGTGTATGACCTATAGCCATAGATGGACATATGAGCAGAGTGCAACTTATTGCCATGTATGAACATATGGGATGTGATTGGATGAGAACTCGGCCAAAACTGCAGAGTTCACAGTCTGCCTATCTTTTGCAAAGGAGTCAGGTGGTGAGGTTGGTACCCATGTGTATCCATTTTCTGCTAATAAACATTTTTCCCATACTTTCTTATTGCAAACCAGGTGGCTGTTCAGCCCATTAAGTCTTTGTCAACTATCAGAACAATCCCATCAATCCCACTCCCCCAATCATTTCCCTGTATCCCATTCTCTACCACATGCCCACTAAACCCCTATTGATCCTGTTGATAATGTGGTTCAAGTTGATAAAGTGGCTCAACAAGGAAATGTATTTTATATTCAAGTTTATAAATAGAGTGCCAATAAAATAGAGTATTAAATGCAAGAGACTGTACCAGAACTTTATAGATCAATGAATCCCAATACCATTGAATCCCAAGGAATATCAGCGTTAAGGGAAGAAAAGGAAAAAAAAATGCAAGTTTTTCATACAACACAGGACATTCAACCAATCCAGTCTATATCAGCTCCCAGACCAATCCCTTATCTCACTCCACCCTGAATTTCCTTCCTCCCACCTACATGGGAAGGTTATTGACAGTAACACAACAGCCAGCATATCTTTGGGATTTGGAAGGAAACTGGAGCATCCAGGAGAAAACTACACAATTACAGGAAAAACATGCAAACTCCACACAGAGAGCAACCAAGATTAGGATTTAAACTGGGTCAGTGGAGCATTGAGACAGCACAACAGCACTACCTGCTGAGCAGCTATGTTACTCCTATTATGGTGAAAGAAAATCATTTACTCCCATTCAACTAATTCCCTCGAGCTTGAGTTAGTGATCATAAAATCATCGAATAACACAGCACAGAATGAGACTATTTGGCCCATTGAGTCTATTTTGGTTCTTCTGGACCCCATTCTCTACCAATTTTTTCACCAAGTATTTATCCAATTCCATTTGAAAGCTATAACATCACCCCATCAGGCTGTGTCTTCCAAATCCTAACCATTTGTTGCATAAAAAAGTTTTCCTCGTCATTCCTGGTTCTTCTGCCAATCACCTTCAATCTGTGGGTTCCAGTTATTGATCCTTCACCCACACGAAACAGATTCAATTTATTAAACACTTCGTAGTTTTAAACAGCTCTATCATGTCTCCTGGTGGCCATCTCTGCTCTAAGAAAAACTCCTACAGCTTCTCCTGTCTACCTCATTCCTGGAACTTTCCAAATACCCTTCTATGTAACCCCTCCAAAGCCTTCACTTCCTTCCTAAAGTGTGGTACCTAGAAATAGACACAAAACTCCAGCTGGAGCTGAACAAGTGTTTAAAATAGGTTTGGAATTACTTCCTGGCTTTTGTTTCCTGATCTGTTGTTAATATAAAGTCTTATCCTGACATGCAGGCAGAGCTAAACTGATATGTAACACATTAAAGTGACACTCACATCTCACAGTGAAACCTTTCTAACACAAGCTTTGTACAAACAGTTCCAGCCAGTGACAGGAATCAAATACTCATTTTCCAAATCAATGCAGCTTGAAGCCACATTCAAAGGAGTTTTTTTTTTATGTAAAATGAGGTCAGTTGCAAACACCATTGTCAGCCTGCCTGAATCAATGTCAGTCCATTTAATGTACACTGGCTCCAACTCCAGTAACTCAGGCATTCTGTGACACAGTGTCACTAAATCACACCACCGGAATCCTTATCTTGATCTGTTGCTCAAGTGTTGGAGAAACATATACCAACCCCACACAGTAGAGGGGAATCTCAATCCTGATTAACAAAACTTACACTATCAAAATTTCTCTGAGGTTCTCTAACAGAAAGTTTGCCGTGCTGCATTTCACTTGCTCCGTGTCTGCCCATTCCATCAGGCTACCTCTGGCCCCTTAAGGTACATTACTATCTTCCGCACTTCTTATTGTTTTTTTAAACTGCACCCAGTTCTTCCCAAGTCAAGTCTTCCCTTCAAAAAGGCTTCACATACTGCCTGTCACAGACTTAGGATATCCGTAAACTCTTTACAACCAATGAGGAGCTTTTGAAGTGAAGTCACTGTTGTAGGAAATGCGGCAGCCAATTTACACACAGACACTTCCCACAACAGTAAAATGATGATGATCAAATAATCTGCCTTTGTGACGTTGAGGGATATTGGCCAGAACAACAGGGATAAGTCCTTTCTCTTCCTTCAAACAGTGTTATAGGATGTTTTGTGCCTATCAGGAAAACTGTACAGGCCCTAGCTTAATGCCAAGGAAGACACACCCAACAGTGCAGCACTCGTTCAGTACCGCAGTAGCATCAGTTGAGATCTTTGTGCTCAAGTCTTTGAACTGGGATGCAAGCCCACATTTGCTGATTCAGAGGCACCTGTTCTACTCACTGAACCATGTATATTAAAAAATTGCAATGGTTTTCATACTAAATCCTGGAAAAAAAGTCATTCAGCACATCTCCCTGCTTTTTATCACTTTGTTTTTTTATTAATCCATGTTGATTCTGCTCCATTTAGCTAACAGGCTTCAATTTTTACAATGCTGATTATATGGTGTTTTATCAAGTGCGTGAGAACTGCATTTGCTTCAATCACGTTAATCAAATACAAATTTCCCCTTAACAAATCTATGCTGTCTTCCATGCTTATCCATAGCTGTTAACTTTCTCCCTGATTACTATTTCTATACTACCACCGGCATTAAACTGATTGGCCTGTAATGGTCAAGTTCTTTTCTTTCTCCTTCTGTGAACAAGCATGTAACATTTGCAGTTCCCTAGCAGCATCCATTTCTAGGTTAGAATGGAAAACAGTCAGCACCAGATCTGCAATTTCCACCCTTCTCCTTTGCCAAGCACGGACCAACCCTTGCACAAATAACCACCTTCTTATGAAGACATAGATTTCAAGTGCAGTTTAGTGAAGATTTGAGCAAGTACTCAGAGATTAAGATCAAGATATCTTTATTAGTCACATTACATCGAAACACACAGTGAAATGCATCTTTTGTGTCGAGTGTTCTGGGGGCAGCCCGCAAATGTTGCCACGTTTCCGGCGCCAACATAGCAAGCCCACAACTTCCTAACCTGTACGTCCTTGGAATGTGGGAGGAAACCGGATCACCCGGAGGAAACCCACACAGACACGGGGAGAACGTACAAACTCCTTACAGACAGATTTGAACCTGGGTCGCTGACGTTGTAAAGCGTTATGCTAACTGCTACACTACCGTGCCTGCCCTTTGCATCTCTTTGGGGAGGAGGGGGCAAACATTCTGTTCTTTCCCCCATTCAACCTGCACACCCACATCCCACCACCATCATCACATTAATTTAGTTACGCACCCTCATACAGGGTGATCCATACAAGACAGCTGAAGAAACTCTTGAACATGATCTGTGCACCCTAAGGAATTAGTTCCAAACCTGCACTTGAAACCCAATGTGCCTAAAGATTCCCATTTTCTTGTTCCACTAACTCTTGAGCCAATAAAATATTAAAATCCCACTTCTACAGAATAAAATAACATGCAAAAGATATGCATGATAGTTTGGAGTCTTTCTAGATAAATTCCGTTGTTGTCAACACCTTGAAATTACAGGCAAAAATGCAGTTATAGGTGTACACATTACAGAGAAGCTCATTAGAACGTCCAGGGGAAGCAATGCTGCTACCTTCTGTAAATCAGCCCAGGCTCTGGCACTTTCTACAGCTGTGCACTACCTTGTGCCCTCACCTGAAAATGTCAACACACAGATGAATGCCCCCAAGCACGTTGTAAGTGATGCGCTAAAATTCATTCTGCTTCCTTAACTGCCTGTCTAATGAGACATCACTCCCCTGCACGACCAGCAGGGATTGGGTCAGACTTCAACAGTTGAAAAGATAATGCTGACCCTGAAGTCCTGCTGTATGCGGATATCACCCACTCACCAAGGTGATTGCTTAACTTGAGGAAACCTTTCTATTCACAAGTGCTCATACTTCCTTCGAACAGTCTGGATACTGAGAGCTAAAAGCACAAAATCTCATCTGCAGCAGCGCCTCACTGAAATTCAGTCCAAATTTCTAACCAGCAAGCTTTTGGATTTTCACCTGCTGCATAAGTATTGGATTGAGTTAGATCTAATTTTCTGAAATTAGTCCTCCTCTAGTTAAACATTTTTATTGATCGTTTTTCTTCTGCAAAACTCATCTAAAATTTATGATATTATGACAACTATTCCCAAGATACTACCCTACTAATATTCTACACTTGACCCCAGGGTAAACCTTTCCTCAGTGGACAGCAAACATCACATTCAAGGAAATTCTTCTGAACACACATCAAAAATTATTCCCCTTCGTTGCCCTTATTCCTCTTCATAATAATCACTGCCCCAGTCAATATTGGGTTAGTGTGTCTCCTATAATGAGACTATCATTCCTGCAGGTCTCAAGTGATTCCTTTGCAGACTTGCTCCTCTGTCTCCTTCCCACTAATTAGTGGCTAATAAAACAAGTCAATCAGATTAATTACTCCTTTATTGGTTCATAACACCAAGTAGAGGTGCTAGCAAGGATGCAGAATCTTCCAAAGATGAGGGATTTCAGCTGCAAAGTTAGAATGGAGAAGGTGGAATTGTTCTCCTTGGAGTAAAGGAGAATAAGTAGAGAATTGATAGAGTCTGGATCATGACTGATTTAGGCAGGGTAAGCACAGGGAAGCTGCTCCCATCAGTGGGTGGTTCAAGGATAAAGAGGCTCCAATTTAAAATTTTGAGTAAAAGATACAAACGTGGGGTTTGGAAAAACTTTTACATGATGAGTATGCTCCCTGTAGGGGTGGTGAAAACAGAATCAGTCCTTTCGAAAGGTGACTGGGTTGAAATATAATAGAGAATAATTTGCAGGATGGAATAAACACAATTGCTCTACTAGGAACTGGCATAGATTCAATGGGCCAAATGGCCCTCTATTCTCAACAGTTCTATGATTCTGTGTTTCTAACTCCTTAAGGACATAATCTCTTTCTAGAATTACAACAGTAACAGCTACCCTCTGCTGGTCCTTCCTTTCCCACCTTTCTCCATGCTTCATTCCCAGGAACATTAAGCATTAAACTTTCTCCAATAAAATTGATTCCCACATCATATTCCCACAAATTATTTTCTTCTGCAAGTCACCAATATTACAAATCACGCTTTGTGCATTTCCATTTGCACAACAAACACAATGTAAAGCTAATTCTGTATCATTTCTAATGCTCATCTATTCCAGATTCAATGCAAGTCGTTGCTGCTTGTGCTGGAACACAGACGCACTCATTCACATGTTCAGTTTCACACTCGCATGTTTACCAGAATCCTAGATCACGTGATTAAAAGTACGCAGTCACAAGTGTGTCATGATTCACTGAAGGTGCATTCTCTTTTTGCATGTCCTTTCTGAGAAAGGCCCTATAACACATTCTGCTGAGGCTGATCGTGTATCTCACAGGGTCCAAGCAGAAAGGCACTCAGTGTGTGAGACGTCATTGACAGAATGCCACCAGTACAATTCCAGACAGATTGACGGTGAACATCAGCAAGTTAAGGGTGGGAATACCAATTAAACCTTTACACTGAGTGACTAGGTTATCACATTACGGTTACTACCAAGCCTCGACATCTCTCACAGTGTAATTATCAGCGACTGGAGAGAGCAGTCAGTGCCTTTGTGCTATATGGTTATATGTCACAGAGTCTAGGCCAAGTCCCTCAGGCCTTTCCTCGATATCGCATCTGTTTCTAACAACATCTAGAAGGCTGTGAATCTGTTCCTCATTGGTCATAGGAAAATTAACACCGACTTAACCATCTTTTAGAATTATACCCAGGCCCTCGAAAAGGGGCGGGGTTCTTAAATAAACTGAACCTAACCACAGCGGAGTTGGCCATGAGAGGACTGAGACCTCAGGAGAACCCTTTTCACAAACATGTCTGAAGCAATGGAACAGGAGGAGTCCATGCAGAACTGTTCCACCATTCAATTAGATTATGGCCACAAATCCATTTACATCTCCATCAATTCAAATCTTCAGTTTTGTTAACTCAAATTCATCCTCTGTCCCTTTCCCAACCCTTAAGTCACTTTGACTCTGACATTTTCTGAGGTCCCAGATGCCCCCTTACCCCTGCTCTGCAATCATCACCTCATGTTTCAAGCATAAGGGTGAAGGAAAAACATCTAACAGACAGGGAACTGATGTCCTGCTCTGGCACAATTGGTTAATTAAATGAATTAACGGATCCGCCAAGTGTAACGTTATCATGTTCAGTTCTGTGGGTATTAAACTAATAGTTAAACACTGAACACTAACTCCTTAATGTACACGTTAATTGTTCTTTCAACAAATGTGACATTCTCAGTGTCCTGAATGATCGAGGGCGGCACGGTAGCGTAGCAGTTAGCGCGACGCTATTACAGTGCCAGCGATCGGGGTTCAATTCCCGTCGCTGTCTGTAAGGAGTTTGTATGTTCTCCCTATGTCTGCGTGGGTTTCCCCCGGGTGCTCTGGTTTCCTCCCACATTGCAAAGACATACGGGTAGGTTAATTTGGGTTTAAAATGGGCGGCGCGGACTCGTTGGGCCGGAAGGGCCTGTTACCACGCTGCAAATAAAATATAAAATTTAAAAATTTAAAAGAATGCATTTTATATCTATACTACCCCTGCAAACACCCACAAAAAGATCAGTGAGTGGGCACTAATTTGGTTAACAAACAATCTACTCCTCCAGCCCCAGTTCATGGGCCAGGACGTTTGTTAAGTAGAATTGTTGTAGAAACAACTGACTCAGAGTCTGACCACAGAAGGTTATTGGCCTCACACGCAATGCACATAACATAAGATAGGGAAGCAGGAGTAGACCAGTGTAAGCCCACTCCACCATTCAAGATCACAGGCTGATATTTTACCTCTGTGCCATTTTCGTTTACTAACCCCATATCCGTCAATTCCTTTAACATCCAAAAATCCACTTCTATAAGTGGACCAACGTATGTCGACACAAGCGAGTCCACTCCTGGTGCAAGCTAGGAGCTGAAATGTACTGAGCAGAACGGGCCCAGTTCGGTTTAGATGTTGCCAACCTTTCAGGATTGACCAGGAGTTGAAATCACCATGTCACAACTGGAATCAAAACTCTGAGAGCAAAATCGAATGAGAATGGCTTAGAAATTGGAGCTTTCCATCACATGGACATGGTGGCCAACCAATGGCAGATATATGGGGGAGGGATGGGAAGTGGTTCTGTGACGGTAGACATTTGGCCAACCAATGGCAAAATGAAAGGAGGAGTGATTTCAGAATATTGGTCAACCAATGGTGGATGACTAAGGACAGGCCCCATAAAGAAGGCAGGGATTGAAAGCATGAGATCATGTGATGAAACATCCAGAAAGGTGTCCAATTACAATTGGAAACCCAGCAATGCTGTTACCTGACCTCAGTTGGTGAAGTTATGGGCCCAATACTCCTGGGAATGATGGGAAGAAAATCAGAGTTTGAGTTGACCTGGGTGGTGAGGAATTCAGGGTGAGCACCGGGTAAAGCTTGGCAGTGATGAGGAATTTACTGGCATTTGCTCTGTATAAAGACAAGCCCTACTGTGTAACCCCTCACAAAGGTAAAAAAAAGATAGGAAAGAACTGCAAAAAGAAGCAGTAAATAACGGTAAGGTGCAGCGAGTCATGATCCAGGTAAGAAGGGGTTAACATGCCAAATGAGGTCATCATCTTGGAGAAAGTGTCGAAAATGTGGAGAGACTAGAGCAACCAAGTCTGTTTCCTTTAGAGGAGATTGATTAATGTGAGATTCTGTAGGTTTTGATGAAAATAAGGAGAAACTATTTCTAAAACAAGTATCAATACAGAGGGGGGTTGGGGAAATATTATGCAGTTGTTCTGATCCAGAATACACTGCCTAAAAGGGCAGTGGAAGCAGATTCAAAGAGGAACCAAATAAATAATTGATAAAAATCTCAAAGCTATGAGAAAAGAACAAGGAATTAAAATGGTCCTTTCAAAGAGACAGCTTGGACACAATGGACTGGACATTCTCATTCTTCTTCTGTGTTATGTCATTTCTAGGTTTCTCAGAACTCTAATGTGGGAATCTAATTCTAATCTTCATTAAGTATTCCTCAGATCTGTTCACTCCGTGGTAGATTGCTATTCCATTTCTTTCCATGCTCATGATGCTCCAGGCAATTTTCAACAATTCCCTGCTGGGTATCAGCTCCACTCAAAAAAGATCAACACAGGTTGGGAAAATCCTGCAACAGCCCTGCCAAAATAACAATAACGGGAGCGAGCAACAGAGCCACATCTCGCTCTCACTTCACTAATTCGCTCAGTTCCATTGAAATGAATTTTGCTTTTGTTTCTGCAAGTTTGGAAAAGTGATGGGAAGGAGTTTTAGGGACTGTTTGGGACAGTTAGAAGGGTATTGGGGCAGTTGATTAGGGTGTCTCTGTCCCATAATCTCATTCATTGTTTGGTGATGTCAGTCAGAGTCATTCTCCTATATATAAACACAGAGAAGGCTGGAACTACTCAGCAGGTCAAGCAGCAGGGGTGGAATGAGAAATAGAGTTAATGTTTCAGGTCGGAGACCCTTCATCAGAAATGGAAAAGTCTGATGCTGCCTGACCTACTGAGTGCTTCCAGCATTTTCTGTTTATATTTCAGATTTCCAGCATCCACAGTTTGTTGATTTTCATTCACTCTCTCACGCCTCTGAATCAGAACAATATAGGTTCAAGCTTCAGTTCAGCCATTTCAACACCAAAGTCTGGGTTGACATCCTAGGTACTGAGGTATTGCTGCACTATCAGAGATCCTGCTCTTTAGTTTAGAAGGCCCCATCTGACAATCAGCTGGATGCTGAAGGTCTCACACCAATGTCGAAAGGAAGCTTCCAACCTCTAATTGGCTTGCAACATTCAAATCCATATTTGGCAACGTAACAACAGCATCTGCACTGCAAATTAGTTGGTTTCTACCAGCTAGGTTATCAGGTGCATGGTGACAGTACCACCACATTCCTCTACACTATCCTGACTTGGAAATGTATCGCAGTTCTTTCACTTTTGCTGGGTATAAATTCTGGAACATACAACTCAATAACACAGTGGCAGTACCATTATCACAGGGACTGCAGGATTTCATCACCAACTTCTCAAGAGCAGACAGATGTGAGTAATAACTGCTGCTGTAGCCATCTAGGCCCACACTCCTATTCATGAAGCTCATAAGGTGGTTTTGTGTGTGTGTGTGTGTGTGTGTGTGTGTGTGTGTGTGTGTGTGTGTGTAACCTTCCTGCCCTGCATCACATAATGAGACCACTGCTCACATTATACTGCTCTCTCTTACAAACGGATCTACTCTTACTCCCAAACTTCGAAAAATTTCCCCAGCCTCATTCTTACCCACTGATGATGATTAAACAGTCACCACAGAGTCATCAGTCCACTGACCCTTCGAGCCTCGTTTGCCATTCACCAAGGTCATGGCTGATCTTCTAGCCAAGCACCATTTTCCTGCACTATCCCCACAGTCCTCCATTCCCCCAACATCCAGAAATCTAACAATCTATGCTTTAAATGAACTCATTCAACTAAGCCTCCCCAGCTCCATGGTAGAGAATTCACCACCCTTTGGGTGAAAGATTTCTCTCCACTTCAGTCCTGGACAGCCTGCCCTTTATTTAATGACACCTTATTATAGACGCCTCAGCTAGGAGAAATATCCTCCCTACATCCAGCCTGTTGAGCCTTGTATCTTTCAATAAGATCACCTCTCATACTTCTAAGCACTAAAGAGAATCATCCAATTCTATTTAATCTCTCCTCAAATGGCAAACCTGTCGACCCTGGAATTAATGTTGTGAATCTTTGCTGCACTCCCTCCATGGGCTGGAAGTGAGGTTTCACCAGAACTCTATACAATTGCAGTAAGACTTCCTCACTCCTGTATTCAAATCCTCTCAGAAAAAAGGACAACATACCACTTGCCTTTCTAGTTGCTTGTAGCACCTGCTCATTGCCTTTCAATGATTTGTATACAAACCCACCTAGATCCCTTTGAACTTCAGAACCACCCAATCTCTCATCATTTAAAAAATACCTTGCTTTTCTGTTTTGTGCACCAGAGTGGATAACATCACTTCTCCCACATTAATGTATGATGCATGGCTGGATGGAAAGTCTACTGTCAGGTTTGATCAATGAATGATCACACAGTCATAGCCTGTGTCATTAACCAAAGACCACCCAGCATCAGCCACAGGGTAAGAAAGCACCCACTGATGGCCAAACATATCCTTTCAGAAGAGTGATGGTTTATACCCAAGGGTTCTACTCCTTCATTGTCATCTTGTGTAAACATCAGAAAGAAAGCAGTTGAAACAGGAATCCTGATTGTTAACATTGGAACTGGAAAAGGCCATTCAGCCCCTCAGGTCTGTTCCACCAGTCAATGCTGTTGCAGTTGATCTGTGCCCAGCCACCATTTGGCCAATCTATTGACAGATTTGTGTTGGATACTGGGGATCAGACTCTGTATTTGTTCTCAGTATCCACATCTACTTGGGGGAGAGAGTTCCAGATTTGTTGTACATTTTGTGTACAAAGTTACTTCCTGATTATACTGCTGAATAACCTTGCTTTTGTTTAAGATATCACCTTGGTCTGGATTCCTCCACCAGAAGGAATCTACAGAACAATTTAAATACTTCAATCAATCACTCCCTGCTAAATACAACCTGTCCTCCTAATGTAATCTTCTAATTTCTGATATTGTTCCAGAGAATCCACATTGTACTTCCAAAGATAATCCCTAGAAATCCATTCACAATCACCTCAGTCAAGGATTCCTCCCAGTTACATGTACAGTGAAAGCTTAGTTATCGCTACTTCAGAGAGTGGTCTGGCCCACAGAGCACCCTGGCTAATGGGCACTTGCCAAGTGTAGCAGGTACCAGACAAGTAAGTATTAACTGCACTATTATCCTGCAGCTATTCCCCCTTCTGTCCACCAGAGGCCACAACATATCACTGAGCCATTAGTGAGAAAATCTATGTCCCTTTAATTTTGAAATGCTGTTAACTAAACACAGGAAATAATTAATTCATTTTAATTTTTTTTAAAATAGTTTCATTTAACATCTTGTCAGATAACTTTGAACATTAGCAAATGGCGAATAACCACCTTCCTGTTTTTAAAAGATTAATTCTTGCAAGTGTAACAAATGTGGCTCTGGTTTGCATTCACTACAAAGATGTTATACGTAATAACATCCTGCATGTAATAGGGCAACCATAGCTGTTGATACCTTGTATATTCCAGTAATACCAGGGAGCTGTAGGGCAGCTGATGCCTGGGAACCTTTGGTTTGAGCTTCAAAGCAGCAGTATGTTTATGAGAAGATCTATCCAACACCTTAAAGAGTCAATAATTGGCATACATGACTGACACTTTGTAAGATAGCCCTGGGAAAAACTCTGCTAAAGGGCATGATTTGCAGACCATGCCTCCTGCCTGAATACAAAGGGAACACAACCACACCCATTATGTATCAGAGAGCCGTGTTACAACCAGACCCTCCTCCTTCCTTTAACTCTGTGGTTCAGGGGCTGAATGCATCCAGAGACATTGTGAGAGATTTTATACCTTATTAAAATGATAATTCTTCTCGAGTTCTCTGGTTCTGACAAAATAGCAATTTAATTCTAGGAATGTACAAAGTAGTCCTCAGACACTGTTTAAAGAAAAAATCAGCACATGGAATTACCATCCAGCTCACAGCTAATATTTACTGTAAATCTTCCGATCTATGGGCCTCAAATATCCGGGCAGAGAGTTCAGCAGTCCCCACATCCTAGTGCCAGACTCTTAACACTCATAGCTCTGAGCTGGAAATGGTAAATAATAAAGTATGAGCCAAAATATGTTCCATCCAATTTCCAAAGCTCACAGGTTGATGAGACAATCTGGTACAACGTTTCCGTCTCCATCCTCGAGTCAATGTCATTTGAACTTTCCTCTGCTGTTTGTAAGTCACCAACCCGCACACTCTTTCTATCTTCCACCTGGAGTGTAACTTCACGCTGACTCATCGTTCATCAGGGCTTCAGAACTGTCAAAACTTATCCTCCCTAATGTGGATCAAAGGTTCCCTACCTGGGGTACGCAAACCCCTCCAGTAGGTCTGGATGGGATGGGGTGTGGTGGGATTGGGGGAGGGGATTGGAGTAGAGGCAATGACAGATACAGAAAGTCCTTAAAGCATAATATTAATGAGATGATTCAGTTAGACAATCTGCAAAAAGGCAACAATAAATACGAATTCATTTGGTAACTTAGCTGCCTGGCCAGTCTCCCTGGCATTCCCGACTGTCCCAGCTCCTTAAAAAGAGTCAGCCATGACATCATCAGTTTTTTTGGGGGGAGGGGGGCGTGTAATTTGCTGAGTGTGAAGTAGTTGGGAAACCAATCTAACACAACACACTATGATTCTAAGGCTGACTTACACCGCTAATGCACTATAGGTTACATACCGTGGAACTATGTGGTCACACTATTTCAGATCTTCGTACTTTATTTCATATTTCCTTACAAAATTGATCATTCAGCCCATCAAATCCACACCAGCCCTTAGACCAATCCTATTCCCCACTATGACTATAGTTTAGAATCACACTGTGACTCTAATGATCAGACTAGAACCGCAGCATGTGATATGTGTAGTGAAATGGACTGTGTATTGAAATAACCCCAGAACAAGGGAGGACCACCCATAGCAATAAGGTCAAGGGAGAAGTCCCAAACAATTAGCAATCCAAATGTCTTCAGTGGCAGAGCAGGCAGAGAAAGGCTGCAGCCCCAATTGTGGCAAAGGTAGAGGAAGGCTGCAGTGGGGAACTGGCACAAGTTGTCATGATCTGCAACACCACTGGAGTTAGCCATCAACCACCAAGTTCATGTGGCACTGAAGGCACCACTAGAGTTTTCATACAAAACAAGACAGACAGAGGTTTCAGTCAGTTCCAAGAGCTCTTTGACGATGGAGGATTTGTGAGGAGGCAAGCCTCCAGCACACAGACCATAGGTGAAGATGGCCACGGGCACTTATATCAGGACAGAGGAGCCAGCACAACATCTTTTCATTCTGAATGGGGACAGGGCTAGAATAAGTGCCTCAAACACAGTCTGCTGAGGAACCTTTGCACTCAATGGTGTCCAAAGTTGACAGACATCATCCTCGATTCTGAAGGATCAACATCAACAATCATCATGGTGCAAGTCTACAGTAAAGACTCAGTATCAGTGAGTCTACAAGTCATTGTTTAGTCCTGTGGTACAACTGCAAGCACACTATGACCATTTGGAACAGCAGCATGCACTGTGAACCTAAAGTATCAGACTCCAGTACAACTGTAGTGTGACCTCTTAATATAATTGTAATGTGCCCTGTACTACAAGTCACAGTTTAGGGTGATGGATAATATAGTCACATCTAATGTTTTGCAGAGCAAATCTATAGTAGTTTGACAGTGTTCAGTATTCTGGCAGCATTACCCCATGGTAGGGTCAGTTCTGATCATTTGGTACACGTCATGCAGCTCTCTATTTCAATCACCCATCATCCAGCGGTACATTCACAGCCACTATATTGCATACTCACAATGTGACATTATAGTACACTGGCAGTGTGACTCTATAGTGGAGCTGCAATATGATCAAGAAATACAAGCGCAGACTAGACCTGTTTGTTTCAAAAGGTGTCAATGTGACATTAATGCTCTTAATCCAATTGCTCAGTACAGAGTATAACATTATGCAGTCGTACAGGTTCTATGATACTGTACTATGATAGTACAGTAGCGGTAAAATGCCACAGTTTCAGAGCAACCCTAGAGTAAAAGAAAATAACATTATGGTGTAACGGACATACAATTGCAGCACATTGCTTTAGTAGTGGCAATGAGAACTATGTACAAGTGCAAGTATAATCATTTAGTAAATGGACAAAATAATTCTTTAGTACAGTCACAGAGTAACTCAAAGAACAATCCCAGTGTGACTCTATGATACAGTGTGATTCTATATGGAAGAGTCCTTACTCTGGCAGCGTGGCCCTATATGACCCTCTGGCAGTACAACGACTACAACTTCTGACCCTATCAATGCAGTCGTATTGTGGCCACACAGCAAGCTCACTGTACAAGTTTACAAACTCACATTGCAGGTGTACTGTCGGGTCATACTGTGACTAAGCTAAAAGCTCATATAGTCACTCCGTTGTGAGATCACACTATAACTCCACCCAACAGTGACATCATGACTCTACTGCAGGGTTATGCTATTCGGACACACCATGAGTGTACTAAAGGGTTGTACCACATCCATACCATAGGTCACACTGCATCTATATTCAAGCAGCACATTATGGCTGTACTTTAGAGTCACACTGTTTCAACAATGCAGGTTTTGGAGTCAGTATTTGGCTTCCGGTGCTACCTGACAGACAATTATAAAACACCAGCAAACCTGTTTTGAGCAGTAGTTTACGATGTGGTCCACTGTTTGGTTTTCATGTCTGCAGTTGCATGCAGAGAAAGATTTGATTTTTTGGTGAAGGAGAAGTGGCAATTTCTTCCACAGTTAGCCTGGCATTGATTGATGGTTACCCATGTTAAACACTGTGGCATTTTTGTGGGATTAGTGAGGAAGTGTTGGTTAAGGATGATGTTGCAATCCCACTGTTAAATGTTACACAATAGGATCCCCATGGGCCTGTTCTGGTGATAGTCATTAATGTACTATAGAATCACACTGCAACAATGTTACAGGGTCACATCATGTGTATACCTGTATATAGGATCACAGTGCAGTAGTATTGTAATGGTCACAGTGCAACTACATTGTAAAGTTAGTGTAACATGCTCCAAATGAAGAATACAACACAGGAGCAATCGAACTAAGAGGATCAATGTCAACGTCAAAGTGCTACCTTTTGAAAGGATTGAAAGACAGCCATGTAACCACAGCTAACAAGGCTCTGGCATACATTTGTCAGGTGACCACCAAGACGGATCTAACTCCAGGGTCAATGTACCTGCACATGAGGCTTTGAATGAAACCATTTGAAATAACAAGTTCAATGAGGTGTTTGACAGAAGTGCACCTCTCACCAGCGAGTGCTACACGCAAATTAAATCAGAGTCTATCTGGAAACCAAAAATAGGATGGTTTGAACTTTGTACCTGTGCTGATATGCAAATCATTCCTTGGGTTTAATAGAGACAATCTACTATTCAATCATAGCGGCACTGTGGGGTAAAGACAAATTGAAGTGAAGGCCATTAATACTTTATTGCACATAAAGGAAAATTGGCGATAAACGGGAATAAAATGCTGTTTGCTCCCAGGCAAGATGCAGGATGCGAGTTGCTCAGACACCACATCACAGATCACCTAGAGACTATCCTCCACTCAGGCTGCAACATAATCCCATCCACCTTCCCCTTGCTCTATCCCTCTATTTCCCATTTCCTTCAACCATCCATCCAACCCATTTTCGAATCCTGATCCACTGCTTCAACCCCTTCCTCCACAGTCTCACAACCCTCTGTGAAAAAGCTGTCCGGCTGTTTAACGATTTCATCCCACCTAAAAATATTATAATCCCATTGTTTACTCCCTACTCTTGTTTGTAGTTGTTTTATTAAATCAATATATACTGCTGAAGCCCTCAGTTTGACCCCACATTCCTCTGTGTTTTCTTAAGGAGATCCTGGTTTGTCCTTTTAATTCATAAGGCAGTATTAGATGAATCGAGTATATTCAGTGACTGACCAAGTTTCTTGAATATAAATAAGTTTATCAAAATGCTGAAAAGGAGAACAGATACTTCCAGTGCTGGCAAACCAATAAGACAGTAGAAATTCTATTAAAAGTATTGCCTTTGAATGCAAGTCAATTACAACATACAAGAGAAACTGAGACAATCACTTAAAAAGGAAAAATACTTTAAAAAGCTCAAAAAAAATGGTAATTGGAGAAATCCAAAACTTGCATATATATGGCCCTTTTAACAGATGAAATATCCACAGAGCTCCATGGGATAAACTACCAAACAGAATTTAGGGCAGCACAGTGGGGCAGCTAGTAAAGCCGCTACCTCACAGCTCCAGTAGGTTCAATCCTGGCCTCCAGTGCTGACTGTGGAGTTTGCACATTCTCCATGTGACCGTGTGGGATTCCCCCGGGTTCTCTGGTTTCCTTCTGCATCCCAAAGACATGCAGGTTGGTAGGTTTATTGGCCACTGTAAATTGTCCCTCCTGGGTAGGCAAGTGATAGAATTTGGGGTGTGTTGATGGATAGTGGAGAGAATAAAAATGGGCTGAGTGAAAATCGATGCTTTATAGTCAGCACAGACTCAGTGGGTCAAAGGACCAGTTTCTGTGCTGTAGGACTCTATAAATTTGACACTAAAGTACATAAAGGAGATAGAAGGAAAGCTCAGTCAAAGCAATAGGTTTTAACAATTGTCTTATAAAACACGAGCAAGTTAGTTCCAATCTATGCTTCGCAACTCGAGCAAGTAGTAATGACCTTTATTATGAGAGGATTTAAGTACAGAAGTAAGGACTTCTCACTGTGATTATGTGGGAGTGATATCACACTTGGAATATCGTATATAGCGTTGATGTCCTTGCCTACAAAAAGGATGTACCTGCCTTCGAGAGAATGTGATGAAGATTCACCAGCCTGTTTCCTGGGATGGAGGGTTTACCATTTGAGGAGAGATCACACAGACTTGGCCTATGTTCACTACAGTTTAGAAAAATGAGAAGTATTCCCATTGAAACTTACAAAATTCTAACAAGGCTTGACAATATGGATGCAGAAAGGATGTTTCCCCTGGGCTGACAGTTCTAGAACAAAGTCTCAAAATAAGTAGGCCAATTAGGACTGAAAATGAGGACAAATTTCTTCACTCAGAGAGTGGCTAAGCTTAGAGTTCTCAAATCTGGAGGCTCAGATTCATTCAAAACAGAGACCGATAGGTTTCTGGATGTTAAGAGAATGGAGAGATATGGGATAATGCTGGAAAATGGAGCTGAGGTAGAAGATTAGTCATGATATTCATGAATAGTGAAGCAGGCTCATAAGGCCAACTGTCTGTTCCTGCTCTTAGTGAGCAGACAACTGAAAAGAAACAGATTAAGTGGAGGGTAAATGTTCCCCAGGACAGCAGGAACAAATTTCCCAATGGAATATCTTAAATCTACCCGAGTTTGCAGATGAATAGCCTGCTTATTACTTCATCCAAATTAAAAACCATCTCCTAAAATGCAACATTCCCTCCATACCAGTGTTGCAGCAGCCTAGACTTTCATAGTCAAGCCTTGGACCTGCTACATCTGATTCAGAGGTAACAGTAGTACAAAAATGGGCCACAACTGGCACTTGAGCAGCTGATTTGAAACTCATACTTCAAAAGTTAAGAGATTGTAGAAGACGACACAGAGTGTAGTAGTCCAGGAGATTAACATTAGGGATATTCAAAAATCAGAGGTGATGCAGTGTGCTTAGTTCAGCAAAGTGAAGGTGCAGGGAGACGAGGAAAGGCAAAAGGTGTGCGAGGCAGCATCGCAAATGGACACTATGTGCTGTTGATGGATCAGAGGCAAGGATACGACAAGGAGAAGCATAGACAAAATAGGGATGAGCAATCAGGCAAGAATTTAGCCTACTTTCCCCAATATGGAAGCAGTCTGATTTGCCACAGGCTTTATCGACTGATGCCATATCAACGCAATAAAAATAACTGACTCATTTGAAATGGAAAACTGTCATTTAGGATCCAGAGGACAGAATCATTATTCTTACACATTTAAGAACAATTATTCATAAAGGCTGACATTTATGACTCTACTCTAATGGTTCAAAACCATCAGCAGAATTAAAGGTTTTAATAGTTTTTATTGATCACTTTTATGATCTTTGAAATGATCTCTTTCCAAATGAACTTTTGTAAAAATATTTTAATGTTTTTTTGCTCATGTCAGAGAAATATATAGAAACCAACACACTTCCATCATCCAAAAGTAAGGTGGCTCCAGATGGCCAGTTTGTCTTCCAATCCCCAGACTATTTGCAATCAACATTAACTAACAACTGTTTGTCAAGGGGACAGTGCTTCTGTCACCGAATCCTGTTCCTTGCAGGCAGGAGGTTTATACCAGGCTTCTGGGAACCAAATAGAACAGGTGAAAACTCACCATTATGAAACTGGATCTTACTTTCCAACTAGCAGTCTGGCCATTTGATTGGCAAACCTGTAAACTGCATACAAGTCAAGTCAGTAATGGTCCCTTCAGCACACAGAGTCTTGGTTTTCTTTAAAATTGCACAGTTGAGATTGATGGAAGTGCCAGAATATCTTCGAGGAGCTATAAATGACCACTTGGTGACAGATGAAATCAGTGCAGTTTTAGCCAGTGTCCAGTGGGTGTGTGTATATTTTGGGAAGTGATGAACGATTGTGTGTTTCCAATCAGTGGTGGTGTCACATCATATCTCAATCCCTCACCATGACAAGGTGAGATGGCCAGGAATGAAGCCTTGATGTCTGACAGGTCGGCATCAGGGATAAATTTCAGCAATGCTGTCAGGCTCATTTCAAAGTCACAAACTTGAAGTCAAACTTGTCTCTTGGTTAAAAGCTGACATAAAGCTGGAGGGGTGGGAGGCAAGACTGGAGAGACACAGCCCTCTATTCAACCACTATCAGCACAGGTCCAGCAGTGGCTGCACGTCACAAGCAATTCAATGACTCTGGAACACTTTGACTTGGCCTGAATTAAAAGTGCATGGAAAAAAAAATTGTGGATGCTTGGAGACCTGAAATAAAAACAGGAAGTGCTGAAAATACTCAGCAGGTCAGAGAGAGAGAGAAACAGAATTAATGTTTCTGGTCTATAATCCTTCATCACAACAATATGTTGTTTCCTTTGTAATGTCCATGGTGTATTTGCCCAATTTATATCCAATAAAATCTTACAGCCCAGAAGGGGAGGTCATTCAGCCCATGCTCCCCACTCAAAGTCTTTGATGCAGATGTGCAGCTAATCCCAGAGGAAAGCCACTTGGCCTATCATTTTGACCATCCAGCACCAAAACTACAGTCCCTCAGATTAACAGCAGATTCAAAATGTTTGTTGCAAAGATTTTGGGGATTAACACTCAAACCTTGACATCTAGAGACTCTTGGATACTGGTTGGTTTCTATACATTTCTCTGACAAGGAAAAAAAAATTAAAAAGCCAGCTTTGGGAATGATTTATCCAACTCCCAACACTTTCCTCTTGGCTCACCAAATGTTTTACTTTAACTATTTATCTGATTCAGCTTTGAAAGTTACTATTGAACCAGCTTCCACCTATATCGTTCAGAGAATGCATCTCAGATCATAGCAACAGGCTGTATAAAATATTCCTTCCAGCCCCACTTCCAATTTGGTCCTTTGCAAAATTTTTTAAACAAATGAAATGACATCGGTCTGAGCTGTAGGTTTGCTCTTTCTGTACCAGTGGTTTATGCAAATTGTTAACCTTGCATTCCAGCTGTTTCTTCTTCCATGCCACAGCTAAAATGTTCTCCGACGGCAAACCATTGTTGGCTCGTTGTCAAGGTACTGCATAGTCACACCACTGGGAGGTATAACCTTGAGAAGAATGATCTACTTATCCTGGAGATGGGGGGAGATTGTAACCATACATCCTTATCAGTGGTACACTGAGCACATAGCTGGGTTTGGAATCTCTCAGAAAACCATGATCAAAAAGCAGAAAGACTTCTTACATTTTGTAAAAGTTTGGCCCTTGAGTTGAAGACAATTGTCAGTGCAGTAAACAGAACACTTCAAATACAAGTCAAACATTCCCAACAGGTGCTATGTGGGGTTAGATACAGGTATTAATCACTTCCTATACAAGAATAGGTTAGGTGTAGAGTACAATTCCCACCACACTGCTCCATCAAACACTTTAAGAACAGGTACATAGCATTTAAATTCGTGGCAAGGTTTCCCATGCATAACAAACAACAAATAAGCACCCAAGGGTGTCCCTACGCTCTACATCATCCCATCAAACATTTCCTGACCAGATGTGGACAAGAGGTGGCAGAATATTGCAGATAATAGCACCAGAAGACTGCAGATAATGGGAGCTAACTATTCTTGTGTTCCTGCTGGGGGTTGGCTCCTGTTTCTGACTCATGCCTGTACTCATTATAAGCCAACCTCCTGTAGATATTTGAAATATTCAATAGCTATTTGTTTTCATTTATTCTGCAGCCTGAAGCAAAGTTTGAATATGGATGGATCGATTGGGCCTCAAGGACAGCAGCACCCAGTCTGAGCATAGAGCTGGGCCATTGCCTCAGAAGCATTCAGGGCCTGGAGGAAAACACTGCCTTGAAATTCTACCTCTCTGCAGTAACACTTTCAAGATTATCTGTAATCTGCTTGTGATAAATGTTAACAAAATAACTCTTAATTTATAATCAAGAAACAAAGAGACAGGCAAGAGGGATGATGGTATCTAGATGCATACAGAAGGCACCTGACATATAATGCATAGAAAACACAGTATGGAGACATGCTATTCATTGCCAGTGTGTGTATGCTCGATAGGTGCCTCCACCTATACATTTTCATTTCACCCTTAATGATAGATCCTTCTAATCCTGCCTGCCCCTTGCAAATATATTCTCTCTTTACACCTGTCTATGATAGTCTACTCATCCACATTTTGTGGCAGCAAGTTCCACTGTCTCACTACTCCCTAGGTAAAGGGGTTTCTCCTGAATTTCTTATTGCAGTTGAGTCACTACCATATAGTTATGGCCCCTAGTTTTGGCATCACCATAAGTAGAAATATTCTCTCTACATTTGCCTTGTCCTTCTTTGTAACTGGGTCTAATTCCTGGGACAATCCACCCAACAACACTGTTAGGGGATAAAACAGAGACACTCAGCATGTCAGGCAGTTTCTGCGGAAAGAGGAACAGAGTTAACATTTCAACAATCCTGATGGAGGGTCTTTGACCTGAAACTTTAACTCTGTTTATCTCTTCAGATGCCATCTGATCTGCTGAGTATTTCTAATAAATTGTTTTTATTTCAGATTTCCAGCATCTGCGTATTTTAATGTTCACTTCAGAGACTGCTGAGATCAGCTCAGGATTCATGATATGCTAGTCATGTGGCTAGTGTATGAAGTTACATCACCATACATAAAGAACTGCTTTAAGGGAAGGAGTGAAGCAAAGAACTAAAAGTTTCAATATATTGTCACCTGTTCATCAATTAGGGCAATACACATCCTACATACTTACTGGTTGGTTATTTGCTGTACTTAATCATTAATGTCATTGATTGCCAATGTATTGATTGTCTTGTGGAACAGATGTACAAGCTATAGAACTCCTTGTGGTAACGGACCTCTCATACTGACTCAAAACAGGGAATTAAAGGATACTGATCCCATGATAATAAAAAGCTGGAGGTATTTTAATAGTGACGCAATCAAGACAGGTCACAGGAATGAGAAATAAGTGCTTGGAGTATCCATACTGCAGACAGTGCATCATTGATGGGAGGGTGGAACACAGTGACTTCAGTGACAGGGTCAGTGATAGAGCATCCAGCTGAACATTATCCAAGTGACTGGAGAACAAAATCACACTCATGATTTCAACCTTGAAAGAATTTAAATGGCAAATTATTTCTATAGTGTATCTTACTGTAGTTAATTTTGTTGATATAGTTGATCTCAGTTAAACTTCTGGTCAATGTTAACTACAAGATGTTTATGATTGGAAACTTGCCCTTTGAAGACCAAGGGCAGATAGCAGGACCATTCCACATTTGTGTTGCCTGTCTATGGCACAAATGTTCTCTGATACTTGGCAGAGTAAGGTATTATAGATACAGCTAAGTCTAGATCCATTATGGCAAGCCAAAAAAAATGGGAATTGAAATGTAATATTGGCAAAGCTATTATACACCTTGAGAAAACTGAGCAGCATTCAGGTACAGAGAAGAGCATTAGTACTGGCAGGCAGAGAGGAATCAATTAGCAACAGACTTGTCCCTTTTGAACTGATGAATTGAGTAGTACCGCTCCCCAACCACTTGAACTATAAAAACCCAATTGCATTTCCAACCTTTTCATTCTGGATTGATCCACAATTTCCACAATGTTTGCACTGACCCAGAAATGATTTTCAACCCCCCTTCCTTCTCTCCATCCCAAAGACCACCAACTTCCCCCTCCAAAACATTCATCTTCATCCATGCCTCACACCCACCCAAGTGAAAAAGATTTTTTGAGAGAACATCTCACATTTAGATATTTAAAACTTTTTAATCGATTGGAGCACCACACAGGACAAACACTCTGCACCTTCACTGTCCCAACCATATTTTGAATCTACAAGTCAGTAGCTTTGTCTAGAAAAGTCATAAATCAGCAAATGCTTTCTGCATCACAGCCTGCAGTGCCCCCCAGTGCCCAGAACAACATGACAAAGTACACAAAACCATCCAGAAAACAAAACCCAACATCAAGCCACTCAGATCAACACCAAACCAGTAAATTCCTTGTTTTTTTTCTTCCACCAACCACACTCCTGAAATTTACCTGTTGACCCCTAGAATCCATTTATTTTGCTTCTTCACTGAAGACACTTCACAATTCTTCACTCTCTCTAGTTGCAAAGGTTTTACACTGTTCCCCTTCTTACCCCTAATTTCCCTTGAACTCTTGGCCCTGGGATTACAGTTTCAAATTTTACAATTAATAGGTGGTGCAAATTCCAAGGACAATTGTAATTAACAAGGAAAAAAAAAACACAAACTGGGTTTGTAACTGGCAAATGATTAGTGAGGAAACACCTTTTATGAGGAAGTTCAAGGATAAAATAAATTCCTTTGAAAATGTCTAAATGGATTAGTAAAGCAAGGGGTCACAAATACACCAAGGAGTGGTATAGGTTAATGAAATGAAAACAGCATGCTGGGGTTCAATTCTAGTCAGATAGAATTGAAAAGTGGCAAAGTGTGAAGAGAAAACAAGGAGATTACTAAGAGATATTCTCAAAGTGAATGGGTTTGGAAAAGTGTTCAATTATCTATTTTATCAGAAAAAATAAAAAGCATATGATCTGAATGGTGGTGGATCCAAGGTCCTAGTGCATGATTCACAAAAGGCTAGTGTGCAGATAGAATTGGTGATTTGGAAAACTAACGGAACATTATCATTGTAGACACTAGAGACTGCAGATGCTGGAATCTGGAGCAACAATCTGAAGGAGTATCTCAGTGGGTTGTGCAGCATCTGTGGGAGGAAAGGAATTGTCGATGTTTCAGGTTGAAACCCTGCATCAGAACATTATCGTCTATTGCCGGGGGGAGTAGAATTCAAAATGAAGGAGTTCATGCTTCAAATATATATGGCATTGGTGACACCACATCTGGAAGTCTCCATATGCAAGGAAGGCTGTAAATGCATTGGAAACAGTCCAGAGAAGGTCAACTTTTCTATACTTCAATGTGTACAGGCACAACCTGCTCAAAAACATTCTTCTATGTCAATACCTTCATCTGAGCAATTAACCCAATGAACATCTTTTGAACTGCCTCCAATGCAAGCATATTTTCCCTTAATCAAGGAGAACAAGACTGCACACAGTGGTCCAGGTACAGTCTCACCATCACCCTGTATCAAAACATTCCTACTTATACTCAATATGCCATCACTAAAGGCCAACATTCCATTTGCCTTCTTAATAATTGACTGTGCTTACTCGTTAACTTCTTGTATTTCATGTACTAGAACCCTCAGATCCTTTTGTACCACATTATGGTCTTGTTCTGTTTAAATAATAATTTGCTCATTCATTCTTTCTTCCAAAGTTAATAACCTCCATCTGTGAACTTCTCCACTCACTAAGCCTATCTATATCTCTTTGCCGGTTCTGCACCTCTGTCCTCCTCAGAAATAGCTATCACACCAATCTTTGTCCCATCAGCAAATTTGTCTATAGTACATACAGTCCTATCATCCAAATTGTCAATGTAGACAAGAGACTGCTGATGCTGGAATCTAGAGCAACACACAATCTGCTGGAGGAACTCAGTGGGTTGAGCAGCATCTGTGGGGTGGGGGGGGGGGAAAGAGAGGAATTGTCGATGTTTCGGGTCAAAACCCTACATCCTCCAGCAGATTGTTTGCTGCTCAAAATTGTCAAGATAGATTATTAATAGTTGAGGCTTCATCATCGATGCCTGTGCTACACCACTGGTTAACAATTTCCAAACCAAAATGGACCCATTTATCCCAATTCTTTTCTATTAGAAAGTCACTCTTGGGAGCCACCACTCAGCAAAGGCAAACATCGATGGCGAACTTCACCACCGCCTTCAATGTGCCATTGCAGCCTTTGGTCATTGAAGAAACAGGTATTTGAAGAGCAAAACTCATGGGCTACAGCATGATCCTGTCCTCCTATACACTTCCGAAACTTGGACCTACAGCAGGCATCACGACATTGGGAAAATACCACCACTGCTGTTGCTGCATACTCACCCAGATTCACAGGAAACACAGGAGTATTCCCGATATTAAGGCCCTGGTTACACTCGGTTAACCACACCAGACGTCTGAAACAGACACACCATCCAAGCTCTGCTGTGGGAAGAGATTGCCAGGCACACAGAATCTCCTTGAAGATGTGCAACATCTCCACCAAGTCCTGGGAATATCAGGGGGCAGTGTACACGCACCTGTCTACATCAACGATGCGGAGGTCAGGAGGGTTGAGAGCTTCTTTTACAGATGCACCATAGAAAGCATCCTATCTGGATGTATCACAGTTTGGTATGGCAACTGCTCTGCCCAGGACTGCAAGAAACCGCAGAGTTGTGGATGCAGCCCAGCACATCATGGACACCAGCCTCCCCTCCTTGGACTCTGTCTTTACCTCTCGTTGTCTTGGTGAAGCAGCCAGCATAATCAAAGACGCCACCTACCCAGGACATTCTCTCTTCTCTCCTCTTCCATCAGGTAGAAGATACAGGTGCCTAGGGCACATACCACCAGGACAGCTTCTACCCCACTGTGATAAGACTATTGAATGGTTCCTTTATACAATGAGATGGACTATGATCTCACGATCTACCTTGTTGTGACCTTGCACCTTATTGCACTGCACTTTCTCTGTAGCTGTGACAGTTTACTCTGTATTGTTACTGTTTTTACCTTACTACATCAATACACTCTGTACTAACTCAATGTAACTGCACTGTGTAATGAATTGGACCTGTATGATCAGTTTGTAAGACAAGCTTTTCACTGTACCTCAGTACAAGTGACGATAATAAACCAATACCCAGTCCACAACTACTCAAAGAAGGAACATTTAGGATGGTACCAAGAATGCCAAGATTCCATGCATCAGGAGCACACAGAAGTCCTACATGAGGAAAGAGAGTGGAACACCTCAAACTATCCACCTGCCCACCCCACTGGGTGCCAACTGCCCCATCTGTGGAGTCTGCCATTCCCACATAGGCCTCATTAGCCAACTCAGAACCCTTAAAAACTGAAGTAGAAGACATCCATCCTCACCTCCAAGGGACTGCCTCAGTAAGAAGTCTCCCACAACAATGCCAATGCAGAATAGCACAAAAAAATTGAAGGGGAAATGAGAGAAGTAAGAGCATGTGAAGAGAGAAAGGTTACATTGATAGGATTAGATGAAAGGGACCGAGAGGGGGATTGTTCGAGCATTAACCATGGTATGGATACATTGGATGGAATGCAACATTCTGTATTATTAATACTTTGAAATCTTTACCCCAGGAAAAATATGCAGAACTCAATTTTATCCTTCATCACCTTGACAACTTAAGTTCTATTATCTCCCAGATTCTTTCCTTAAACAACCTGGACTTCCCTGCACAGCAACTCCCCACAGTTGGAATAATCTACAGTGCTATCCTTGGAACCTACTCCCCAATGATACTACTTTCAAGTGCACACTGTTTCCATTGAATTGGTAACAAAGTAGATGGTGACATAATTGACCATTCCGATTAAATCGAAAGAGAATTGAATGTGAATATAGCCAGAATCAGTCTGAGGCCCTTGTGATACATTTACAGTTGTTTATGACTCTCTAATTGTATCTGAAAGGCCCAATAGTAAAGCTAACCACTACACAAACCATCATGTACATTCAGCCTCAATTATTTATTCCACCCAGATCCTCCTACTACAGCGCAGCAATTCTGATAGGTCCCAGAGGCAATGTTAGAGCAGTGCCAAGCGAATCAGGAACAGAACTAATTAAACAGGACACACAGTCCCATAGAGGGTCTCATTGCTTTTTATTCAATCACTCACACTCTGTCCCTGGAATGAAAAGGACTAGCAGTATCTAAACTATGAATCACATAACTCCATTCCATCCTCAAAGGGGGATTCTCACACTAAATGATCAGAATGTACCAGTCATGTTTAGTAAGAAACTCATTCAGCTTCTGGTCAGAAGGTTGAATGCTGAAGTCCTGTTCCAGGGACTCGAACACATTATCCAGGTTGATGCTACCAGGGCAGTGCAGGAAGGAGGACTATATTACTGGAGTTTGTCTTAGATGTCATCCAAGATGGATGTAGGAGATCCCATGGCTTAACTGGTCAATAAATATTCTTCAACCAACATCTAAAAGCTTAGCCCAGATAAAGGGTCTTGACCAGAAATGTCAACTGTCCCTTTTCCTCTACAGATACTACCTGACCTGTTGAGTTCCTCCAACAGTTCATTTTTTAATCTAAAAGCTTCCTTGCACAATTACTACATTGCAATTTGTAGGGGATTTGCAAAAGACAAATTGACAGTCATGGTTCCTACTTTACAAGTGACAACACTTCAAAAGGTTCTTTGCGCTGTAAAACTTTGGGATGTCCCAAGGCTGTGAAGTAGGCTGGGCTTTCAGCTAACAAATCCTCTACAAGCTGATGTTATTTTAGAGTCCCAGATTACAGAGATGGTTCAATATATTATTGGTTGAATCCAGACATGAAGGTGTGAGCAATGGTCTGGTAGGATCATCACCATCATTCAGGACACTTTTTGCTGGGGTCCATTTCTGCCTATCCAAAAATATATCCCCCACCCTCCATATAAACCACAGGCTTGGACACCTCAAACAAAAAAAGCTTTTGCACAAGGTAAATTTTATTTACAAGAAGATTATTTACAGGAGCATCAATGGGCATTTATAGAATTTTCTATGATTTGCAAAATTTAATTGAGAGAAAAACAACCATAGAACTGCTTACCCTGCTGAACAATTGCTCCATAATTTAGCAGGAGAATTAAAAGTACAAGAACTTAGTAATCCCCCTTCCCCTCTGCCCAGGTGCCCACCTGCTTCAGCAAAGGTCACTTCTCCAGCTAACCCAAGGATCTACAGACCCCCGTCTCCAGAGTGGTCCAATATGAAGGAGTGAGGAGGAAGGAGTGGAAGAGTAAATGGGGTAATCTAAAACTGAGCTTCAACCCAGCACAGTGTCCTGCCTGACCTGACACAACAAGGAGGGGCCAATAGGGTTCTCCGAGAGGAGAGGCTGAATGGCAAAATATTTCAGTGGAAGTGAACTCTTTTCCTAGTTGCCGCCATTAAATGAATCCAAGAGTATCAGTCCCCAGTTGCACTCCCCTCGCACATTTAGATCTACTGACTTCAATGGTAATGATTGGAATTTCATCACTCTCACACTTAAATGCTAGTGGCCAAAATCTAAAACCCCTTCTCTAATAAAAGCCTCACAGAAAACATTGGAATCAGCAGCTCAAAAATAAATAAATCAGACATCAGCACATCTGTGGCAACCAGACCATTCTCCCTACTGAAGGAGCCCACCACCTCAGTGTTATAATCCCAGACCTGCTGAATGTGGAGATCCAAATAAGAGAGCACAGTGAGGGAATGGGGAACTACCCACCAGATCAGATGTGTTTGAGAAGCCAGGCTACAGGATAGATGTTCAAAATATTGTTCCCCACATTTATCAGTCTCTTGACCTGATTGCATTGCAAGCTGTACAGAAATGCTAAAAAAATAAAATTTTCCAAAGTTATGGCAAGAGTCCACCAAACTGAACTAATATTTGCAGTAGTTCTGCAAGCAGAAGCCCAATTCTTCAAACAGTGTCAACAGGATCCCTTACTAAGAAAAATAGTATTCAGCACTTTTGTTCCAAAGTGCAAGATGGAGGAATCCATGGGATATAGTGATTGAAAAATAGTCTTGTGTTCTGGCTTTACTATTTCCAGTTATTCCAGCTAGAATTTCCACAAGGGAAGGAAGTGGAGGCAAGGCAGATAATCCTCGAGACATTTCAAGTTCTTAGAAACCAAGCAGGTGTTTGTGGGTTAGAGGCATGTCTGAGGCAGCAGCAGCAGCTAATAAGTATCTTCAGCTGTTAGTCCATGAAAGAGCAGTCAGGCATGGACTCATCCAGAGTAATTAATCCAGTGAAGACTGGAGGAGAATTTCTGCATCACAAATATAAAGAGATTGTTTTAGCTCCGCCTTAACTCCAAAGTTCAGCTGACAGGACACAGTCACAGAGTTTCTCCAGTTCTGTACAATCCTGATAACAACAAACACAGGCAGATAATGGGCAGAAAGAGTGATGTGTAAACTCAAGTCTACTACCCATTGCCCACTTAGTGATTCCCAGGTCACGTAACCCTTCCATTTTAAAATTCACGTCCTCATTTTCAAGTGTCTCTATCCCACTCGCCCTTCAAACCTTCCAGGATCGCCACACACTCCCATATTTGGTATTTGTCCCCATTACTCCACTATTGGCAACTGTCCTCCAAACCCTTACTCACCCGTGTTATTCCTTCCTTAATTTGTCAGGTCCATTTTTGATAACATGTCTGTTTAGAGCTTTAAAATGTTTTGCCTCAAATGGTTCTTTTTAAATGCAAAGTATTGTTGTTGAACTTGCACTTTTAAAGAATGGAAAGTTCTGTTGAGATTTACAAGTTGAGTCAACATGCTGCCTTTATAGGAAAGCAAGGAGCAGTGAAAAATCCTCAATGGCCAAGCTGGGAAGCAGAGGGGATTAGGTTTGGGATGAGCTTCCAATGGATAGGAACATAGATGAAGGCATTTCCAAGGGTTTGGAGTCCAGGGTCCCCCAGCTGAATGATCGGTGACCCAGAAGTGGAACTAGTTAATAAAGAAGTGTTAACTTAGAGAAAATCAGAGACAAACACATGCTTGCAACCACTGGGTAGATCTAAGCAATTTAGCAAGTTTAGACAATTTGTTTAAAAAAAAAGTGGCCACTGCTCTTAGGGATGCAGAACAGAGTAGATCAATTGGTTTTCAGATACCGAGTTCATGGAGGGGTGAGGGGTGCAAAGCAGAGTGAGGGGTGGTAGAGTTTTGAAGTGATATGGTGTGTTAGAACCATAGAACACTACAGCACAGAAAACAGGCCATTCAGCCCTTCTAGTCTGTGCCAAAACAGTATTCTGCTAGTCCCATTCACTTGAACCCAGTCCATAACCCTCCAGACCTCTCCCATGTATCTATCCAATTTATTCTTAAAACTCAAGAGTGAGCCCGCATTCACTACATCAGATGGCAGCCCATTCCACACTCCCACCACTCTTTGAGTGAAGAAGTTCCCCCTAAACTTTTCCCCTTTCACCCTAAAGCCATGTACTCTTGTACTTCTCTCTTCTAATCTAGATGGAAAGAGCCTACTCGCATTAACTGTCTGTCTATACCCCTCATAATTTTGTAAACCTCTATCAAATCTCCCCTCATTCTTCTACGCTCCAAGGAGTAAAGTCCTAACCTGTTCAGTCTTTCCCTGTAACTCAACTCCTGAAGACCCAGCAACATTCTAGTAAATCTCCTCTGCACTCTTTCAATCTTACAAATATCCTTCCTATAGTTAGGTGACCAGAACTGCACACAATACTCCAAATTTGGCCTCACCAATGTCTTATACAACCTCACCATAACATCCCAACTCCTATACTCAATACTTTGATTTAAGAATGCCAGGATGCCAAGTGCCTTCTTTACAACTGTCTACCTGCAACGCCACTTTCAGGGACTATGTATCTGAACTCCCAGATCCCTTCGTTCCTCTGCACTCCTCAATGCTCCACCACTTACTGTGTATGTCCTACCTTGATTTGTCCTTCCAAAATGCAACACCTCACACTTGTCTGCATTAAATTCCATCTGCCATTTTCTGGCCCATTCTTCCATTTGGTTCAGATCCCTCTGCAAGCTTTGAAAGCCTTCCTCGCTGTCCACTACACCTCCAATCTTAGTATCATCAGCAAACTTGCTGATCCAATTTACCACATTATCATCTAGATCATTGATATAGACAACAAACAACAATGGCCCCAGCACAGATCCCTGAGGCACACCACTAGTCACAGACCTCCAGTCTGAGAAACAATCATCCACTACCACTGTCTTCTCCCACACAGCCAATTTCAAATCCAGTTTACAACCTTTCCTTTTGAAAAAAGTTTTGACCAAAGAGAGCAATCCCAGAGAGGTAGTGGAAAGTGACGTTAATCATAATGAGCTCTGAAGTCCAGCTCTAGGTCACTGAAGCCTTGAAGGTGATTGGATGGAGTGGTCGAGGATACAGATCCTCATTAACATCTTTCTCCATCTGCTTCCATTCCATCCCTTCTTTCCCACCACCAACTACTTTCTTTAAATCACAGGTAAATGGTGCAACATTCCAGATGACGTCCACATTCCATGGAGGAACTGGAAATCCCTCTTGTACAGTCTAATTACATCAAAGACTTTCTTCTATTGCAAGGAAAGCTGTAGGTACAAAATCTACAGTCTAGTTAGAGAAGGTCTTCAGATCTTCTGCCTTCAGAGGTAAAGCTCCAGGGATACAACTCCTCAACAACAGTCTTAAAACTTGAACACCACTAAAGCAGATTTGATGGAACCTGTTCTTCCAAGCTTTGGAGTTAGAACCCAGGGGGAATGCAGGCTGTAAAAGTAATGACCAAAATATTCAACAGTTTGATAGGAAACCATTTCAATTATTACAGATCAGCTACTGTTAACTGGGGCTAGCTGGAAGCCTGCAAGCCAGGTAGCAATGTTGGTTAGCCTGTTAAAGGCCCAGGACCACCCCAGATCCCAATTCTGCCAACATAGAGAATGGAAATCTGCAGACTAAGTAGAACATTTTACAGGTGCATTGGTTTGGAGACCCATAGCATCTCATTTATACACACATTACACTAAAAAGGTAAAAGGCAAAATATTTAAGAAACTTATGTTTCTCTTACCGGTAAGTCCTTGCAATTGTCATTCATGATAAACCAAGGAACAAATCTCATCGGTGGGGAGAGGAAATGGGAAAAATAATCTCCACAGTTGGGCCTACTCAGTCAATTCTACTATAACAATCATATACCATCTACAATACAGCAAAACAGTCCAAAGTATTTAACAAGCAGCACATATACAAGACAATTTTGACACCAAGCTGTGGGAGGAGATGCCACGAATTTGTCCGAAAGCTGGGTCAGAGAGGTCAACTTTTGGCGATTTAAAGGAGGAGAAAGGTGGATAGGTGGGAATGTTTAAAGAGGGAATTCAGGAGCTGAAGGTTAATCTGGTGGGACACTCCTGGATAGCAGTGCAGTGATTAAACTCAGATGCTCACAGGTCAGAACTAGCAGAGTCCAGAGATCTCAGAGGGTCGCAGGCAGGTACATGGAAGCATTTGGGTCATCGACAAATGACTTCAAAGTTGAGCCATTGTTAGAGCAGGGTTAACATGGTTCAGTAAGCACGGGGGTGATGGGTGGGTGAATGGGACAATGCAACACATGAGCAGAGTTTCAGGTGGTACAAATCATATAAACAAAAAATATACAAAAGCACATCCAAAACATGCAAACCATTGAAATACTCAAAAAAGAAACATTGAGACACCACATCCTGCCAGGAGAAACTCTTTGGAAACCTTTCCTCTTCCCAGTGTAGGATTTCAAAGTAGACTGCAGCACCCTTCACCAATACTTTAGTCAAATCAATCAAACTCAACATAGGTCAGGATTGAACACCGATATCAAGAACGTGCCACATGGGCAGAGCACTCACACACAAGCTTTCCCTCCAACGATGACGAATTAACTTTACACTATCCTGTTACCCTCAAATGATATCAACAAAACCAGTAGTGTGATCCAAGGGAATGCAGACTTCCGCATCCACAACCATTGGAAGCAGATTTTAACCATTACCACCACAAGCTGTAGACTTCTGACAGTCAGACATGGGTGATTAGAGGATACTGCTTGTTCTGGGGCACTGTTCACACTCATAGTTCATGTTTGACAATTGAGTGCAACCCAAGAAAGGGACAATGGATAGAACTTATCCTCAGAACCCAAGTTATTCACAACCAAAGTTGGAACTTCAACATGTGGTCCACACTCTCATGGCAGACTAAACCTTCACCATGTCCTACACACATCCTTGTGCCAGAATGACCCAGCCACCATCTGTTGTAGGATTATTCACTTACACAGAATTATGACAGCCCTCAAGGAGGAAAACAGTTAAAGAAACCACAAGGTCAGCTCCCCCTCCAGTTAAAGTTACAAGCTCATTAGATGTTAACAATTGATTGGCATGTTAGAGCAGCAGCTAACTTGAATACTCAGCATGCCAATCACAGGGTTTTGGGTGTGCATTTTAGTTCTCTCCCCATCTATTACCACTATCCAGAGGGCAAGGATAATTCAGTAGCTTGAACTAATGAATCCTAACAGAACTAAGTGTCCTTTAGTTGGATGACAGAGGTAAGAGGTCAGATGAGCCCCGGAGTTGGCCAATGTAATCTGTGGGTGCAGAGGTTAGTGTTGGAGCTCAAAGTTCCACATGGAAACCCTTGTGCAATAATTCCAGCTGCATTGGTGCAAGCCACACACACCACTACCTACAACTGCAATGGCAGGTCATTCAAGCTGTCAATATTAACTGTGATACAGATTGCATTGATAAACCATAGCCAAAAGCCAACCAAGTATTTCATTCCCGGATGGAATCAGAACTCCATGTGTGCCCCTAATCTCAGATCACACATGGAGTTCTGATCTACAGATTACTATAGAGCACAGGGACACTGGAGAAGATACAAAGAGAAAGGATTTACTGGAATAATATCGAAACCGAAAAGTTGTACTTACCAGAAGAGATTGAACAGGCTGCTAATCTTTGCTCCAGAGGGGTAACCTGGTAAAGAAAACAAAGGTTTGCTGAAGTAGCCCGTGAAAATGTCTCCACCAAACCAGTGGCACTCCAAGATAGTGATAATAAATCCAAAAGGAAAGTAGGAGAGGAACACATCTAACCTGAGAGAAGTGATAATGTGCAACTTGTTACCAAAAGGTGTTTCAGTCAAAAAGAGACAAGAAATTCTGCAGATGCTGGATGTATCTGGAGCAATACACAAAAAAATGCTGGAGGAACTCAGCAAGTCAGGCAGTGCTTTATTGCATCCAGTGCAGCCTCCTGTACATCAGTGAGACCTGACACAGATTGGGTGACCGCTTCATTGAGCACCTTCACTCCATCTGCCACAACAGCCAGGACATCCCAGTGGCCACTCACTTCAATTCCATATCCCATTCCCATACTGACATGTCTACCCATGGCCTCCTCTACTGCCACGTTGAGGCCAGGTGCAGGTTGGAGGAGCAACACCTCATATTCTGTCTTGGTAGTCTCCAACCTGATGACCTCAACATCAATTTCTCTAACTTCCAATAACACCACCCCTCCCCCCCCACTCCTTTGTCTTCCCTTATTTCCATGGCTTCCTTCCCCCACCTTGATGACCTGCCCATCACCTCTCCTCCCCCTTTATTCCATAGTCCACTGCCAGCTCCTACCAGATTCCTCCTCCTTCAGCCCTTGGCCTCTTCTACCTATCACCTCTCAGCTTATTACATCTTCTCCCCCTACCTTCCCCCCTCACCCATCCCCTGAACTCACCTATCCCCTGCCTGCATGTACTCCTCTCCCCCACCACCTTATTCTGGCTTCTGCCCTCTTCCTTCCCAGTACTGATGAAGGGTCTTGGCCCAAAATGTCAACTGTTTATTTCCTTCCATGGATGCTGCCTGACTTGCCGAGTTCCTCCAGCACTTTTTGTGTATTGAATCAAAAAGAAGAGTCCCATCGCAGGTGAAACTTGTGGAAGGCAGGAGGGAGATGAAACAGAAGGATACGGTGACAACATCAGATGGAGTAGGGTGGCTGGAGGTTCTGGGGAATCATAAATCAGTCAGGCTGAATGGTCCGATAATGCTAGATAATCAGCCTGAATTAATGCAGAAAATTAAACTGAGCTACATAGTTAACTGTACCTTTTGTTTTGCAGATTTTAAGCTTCAAAGGAACCCATCAGAAACCAACATTAGGTGGGACTCTGGTTCCATCCCGACAGGAGTATCAAGATCACATGTACCTGTTCAATATCCACAGGGTGCGAGTATGCTGGCTCCAAACCTGGCAGTTAGATACTCCACTAATACCAAATCAATAGAGTCATGGTTTGAAGCGTAGCACTCTCGTCTCAGAGTGTTATGGGTTCAAATCCCACTCCAGAGACTACAGCATGTAACCCAAGCTGATGTTCCCAGTGCACTTGAGGGAGAGCTGCACTGTTGGTGTCACTGTCAGCTGAGATATTAAGCCAAGAACCCCACCTGCCCTCCCACAGTAATATTTTGAAGTGAGAGAGCTCTTACTGGTGTCCTATCCAATGTTTGCCCCTCAACCAACAGTTTAGGCGGTCATTTATTCCACTGACATTTACAACCCAACACCACACAATGAACTAATAAACAGCACAAGGAGTATATACCACCAGGCCAGTGAGAGGGGCAGATGATGACAGGGGAAGATTCTCTGAGACAGCAGCCATTGGTCAGGGGTTTCTGCTCTGGATATTTAATGATACAGGCCAGTCTTGGATTCACCATCAGCCACAAGTGGGGGTCTCGCATCTGTCTCTGAAAATAAAGAAGGGTGGTTAGCAATCACATGAGAACATAATCCCACACGCAGTCAGAGGAGGATGTGGTTATATGGCTGAGAGAAGTCTGAGCTATGTCCCTGTCTACTTGGACAGTGGAAGCCATGCGGTCAAACTAGTCATCATTTTCTGGAACGTTTTACCATGGAAACACACAAAATACAAGAACTAATGAAAAACATTCCTATAAAATGTCAATACATACAAAATAAAATTTGAAGGCACCTGCATTTCTATAGCACCTTTCACAACAGTGGGATGACCTCAAGTGCTTTAAAACTGAGGAGATCCTTGTGAAGTGCAGCTCTTATCTTATTGTTGTGTTGGAGGGAATGCAGCAGTTGGTTTGTACACATCAAGATCCCACAAGCAACAAAACTAAGTGCCCAGAAAATGTGCTGCCCAAGGAAGAAATAGCAGCTAAAGCACAGATTGATTCTCTTCAACATAGTGCTCTGGGATGGTTTCACCCACCCCACAACAGACAGGACCTCAGTTCAGCAAACCACAGTGGTGGAAGGGCCAGAGGGAGACGGCACTTCCAACGGCACAGCATTCCCTCAGTACTGCACTGGGATCAGCCTATACTCGGCCAGATCATGCCACCAGTTCCAAAAAGAACCACCAACAAGCTGCACCACACACAGCAAGATCTATCAGGCACCTGTACCTATGTATACTGCAGTGGTGAGGAAGCACAAAACACAGGTCAGGCAGAGGCACATCTAACCTCTGGTCTGGACTCCCCCTCAAGTCCAGGGGTTTTCCATAACGTCCTGAACCAAGGTGCGGGATACACTGACCTGTCCCCTTAGCCATGCACCAGCCAAAGGTTGCTCAGCCAGTGGGACCTCACTCATTTGAATGGGGTGGCCAACCTTCACTAGAGTTTAGTTTATTTCACTTAAGTAACAATCAATTTTTTTTTATATAAATATTTCAATTAAGGTTTCAATTTTAAGAAACAATTGAAATTAACTTAAATTACCCGAGCTGGTTAGGAACCACACAATCATGAAAGGCAAGTGCAGCATCAAGGTTGGCACAGTGAGCACTCAGACAGAGCTCAACTGGGCCCAATGTGAACTTACGTCTGAGGTGCAGGGGGCTTGAGCCCAAAGTGTTCCGAGCATGGCACAACCAGCTGACCAAGCAGCAGTCCAGCCCAATTCCCCACGAAGTCCAATTCTCTCATTGCGCTTGATTTCAGGATTCTCACAGTATGTTATGTTTATTTTTACACACATGCAAGTTATGTACAATTTATGATAATTTAAGTTTGTGTTAATATCTGTAATGTACTGTGCTGCTGCAAAAAGCTAATTTTCACAGCACTTATACCCCAGGTATATATGACAACAATGAACTTGAAGATGTTGAGACAAGGGAAGCCTTTTTTAAAAAAAGAAATTCTCAATGGTGTACACTCAAGACCAATTTTTAAATCGATGCACTGTAGAAAGCATCCTATCCAGATGCATCACAGCTTGGTACGGCAACTGCTCTGGCTGAGACAGCAAGAAACTGCAGAGAGTTGGGGACACAGCTCAGGACATAACAGCCAGCCTCCTCCCCTTTCTGTTCTCTTTCCGGTTTCAAGCATCCGCTGTATTTTGCTTTCGTGGAGTATACCTTCTATTTGTGGTCCAGTACAACGTGAATGAGTTGTAAATTAACCAGCTAAGCAATCACTTATTGTAAGGGCTCACTTACTTTCCAAAGTGTGATATTTGTATTTTGCTCTCGCGCCTCAGTAGATTCTCAAGGATAATATTCTCGTTTGCTAAATTGCACTTTTCTTTCAAAATATAATTTAGTCAAGCGATGATCATGTGAGGTAGAACTATGAAGATGCAAACAGATGGGATTCCTCCTCTCTTGAATTTAGCCTCCCGTCCTCTCTCACTGAGAGAAGCTCAAGTTTTGAAATTGGAACCGAACAGGTTAAGTGAGGACGTGTTCAAAAAATTTGTCAAAAAGATTAAATAGAGAAGAATATTTAGCCCAGAAACGAGTGATCTACCTGGAAGTTCACTGGAAGCAGATTCAATAAGTACTCTGAAAACTTACGGGGAAAGATCGAGGGACTGCAACCAAACAACGTTTAAAAGACATTCTTGGACAGGTATGTAAAAGTAACTGAGAATATAAGGGTTAATGTTGTTCAGCTTGTTGTGGCCTAACCACAGCATGACTATAGTAGAGATGCACAATGTCCAGGTGTCTTGTGTAAATCAAAGTAGTTAGTTAAAGGAATATCCTGTCTTTGCAATAAGCGGTTATCCTGGAGCTGTCTGTGACTTCAGATTGTAGCATGATGAACTGCTGCTGAGTTACAGAGTGCTCAAAGATAAGAAAGTAACGGATAATGAGCAAAGACTAAATCATTATGATTAAGCAAAAAAAAATCGTTATGATAGCTCGGTATGTGGAACTTAGCATGTAGGCTTCTTTGTTTTGAGTGTAAAAGGGAGACCCTGGAACATGAATCTTTGAGTCTAATACGGAGCTCAGGTTACACTGCTTACTCTCTGTATCCCTCGCTCTCGCTAGCGTTAAACTAATAAAGCATTAATCATAAGTTCTTTGGTTCTGCTGTTGTCTGATTTATTACAGAGCATGGGTCGATTTTTACAGGTACATGGGTAGGAAAAGTTTACAGGGCTATGGGCCAAACACAGGAAACTTGGTTGTCATGGATGAGTTGGGCCAAAAGACCTGTTTCCATGCTGTATAACAGACCTGATCATACCGGTGCAGTACAGAGGGTAGGTTACACTGTCATAGGTGCCACCCTTCAAATGGAAACATTATCAGTAAAGGTTCACCCACTTTCCAAAGTGTGATCACACTTTTGATCACATCAGTCACCTCAGGTGAATGCAAAAGAACCACTGGGGCTTCTCAAGTAAGAAGCGAGTTCCCCGCAATACTCATCCCTCAATCAGTAGCACTGAAATCAGATCAACTTGCCGTTATCACTTGGCTGCTTCTGGGATCTTGCTGTGTAAAAGTTGGCTGCCACTTCCACAATGTTACAAAACTGACCAGTTCAGTTGGGAAGGAGGCCACGGCAACGTTTAAAGTTGGCTCTTTGCACCAAAAGATGTGGATGACGGCATCACCCTTGATGCACTGACAGCCTCCTTGGCAAAGATTCCCGTCGCCGCCTTCACTGTCACAGCCCAGCACTCACCACCCACAGCCTGTGACATGGAAGGATTTGGCGCTACGTTTTTGCCGCCTCTCCCACGAGCTACTCTCACTCTGTGCCACCATGCCAGGAACTCGTTACCTGCCGACTCCTCTAAAGCAAACAAAACTCCAGGTTCATCTTCAACCATAGAATTCCCGGAGAAATCTTCACTTCCCAAACAAGATTCCAGAGGCGATTCACAATCGGGGCTGGGATCCCATCCCAAACCAGCTCCTGCCCCCTCCCAGCCCTTCCCCACACCTACCCCTTCCAGTTCTTTTCCTAAAAGATTCCTTCCGCATCCACTTCTATGATTTCGCATGCACACCCCAAATTCTTACACCTCCCTCAACTGGCTCCCAGCTCCTGCTCATTCACCACCATTCCTATCCACTCCAGCTCCCAACTTCCATTCCATCTGCAAATCCTGGATCCTGCCCCTGATCCTTCAGACAGATCTTGCTGATACTCCATCGATCTTGACGTCTCCGCAACCACCCTTGGACCTGCAAGTGTACTCTGTGCCCAAGTGAACTGTGACCACAATGGGACACTATCTAAGGGAGATCCATGGTCACTGGGACACTGTATCCCAGATGAGTTCAAGGGCTGGGAGAATCTGCTCTCTTTCAGAAGTTGGATTAAATTCTAAATTTCATTTAAAGGTCAAAACATGCTTACATTAACTGCATTTAAAAAAAGTCAGGAAACAATCCTGCCAGGACCCAGACAAAAGTCAACGATCAAGAAATTAGTAAGTATTCTTTGTTGCAGATATGAACAATTGTGCTGAGATGAAATTAAGGTGTGATGTATCCACCCAAGCACTGGGTGGTCAGTCAGTAGTGACTGATTGCACTAGTTTCACACAACAGCTCACTATAAAGTTAGTTTTCCCATAGTCCAATTTTAGAGATCTTCAAGCGTTTTCAAACTCAAATTATTCACACATACCATCTTCATCCAACTCCTACCATGAACATTAACAGCAGCCCACATTCCAACATGGTGCATGAATTCCTTGTAACCAACTCCAGTTCCAGCCTGAAGAATCCAAGTGATTAAAAATCAAGTATACTATAAACTCAGCTGTCCCACCAACAACTCACACTGTTTCATAGTGTGACAGGCAACCCTTGCTTGGAAGCACAGAACTAGGGGTTACAGTCTCACTATAAATGCTTGGCCATTCCAGATTGAGAAGAGGAGAAATCTCAGAGTATTGCAAGTCCACGCTAGTCCCTTCTCCAAAGGGCTGGAGGAAGGAGAGAGGAAAGACGAGGGTGTGGGGTGGGTAGGTAGGTAGGGGGAAAAGAAGGAAGGCCAGATGGGACAGAGGGAGAGGGGGAAGGAAAGGCGAGGGGTGGGGAAAGGAGGGAAGGCCGGGGTGGGATGGGACAGGAAGAGGGAGGGTGGTGGTGGGGGAGGGGGGGTGGAGAGGAAGGTGCTTGTTAGGGAGGGAGGGACGGAGTTGTCATTCAGCTCCCCGCCATCGACCCGCCCACTCCTCACATCTTGACCCCGGGCAGCAACTTTAAAACCTTTACCCACTTCTCCTTCGTTATTCTCTCCCAGGACGTTTAACCCGAAAGCTCGGAGTTTCTTTAACAAGCTGAAACTGCGTTGACGCGTGTTGGAGATGAGGTCCGGGACTGCTGTCCTTACCCAGGAGGAACTGGTCGGTGGTGGTGGCCAACCCCAGCTCCTCGTCCATTTCCCAGTCCTATAAGCAAGTCTTCAGGTGACAATCCATCCCATTCCCATATCCACGCCCTCTCTCCGTGAGAGCAAAGCCCTTAATGATATTAAACCAGATTCCCCACACCTGTTTAACTTGCACAATTAATTTAATCTCACGTTTTTTTGACGCAAATTTCAGATTTTCAGTAATTAAAATGCGAAACAACTGAAAGGTTACAAAAATAACGTTTGTTCAAAATAAAAGTAAATACGGAACAGGAAAGTGTCCCCGGCAATACTGAGAGTTTTGCCAGAACTCCGGGCAGGTTGAGCACATTAACCTGACCGACGCTTCAAGTCAATGCTAGGGGGTGGGCTCTCAGTGCACTGGGTGCAGTGTGACCGCGGGTGGGGGGCTTCAGTGCACTAAGACAGCAGGTGGGGTTCAGTGCACTGGATGCAACGTCAAGCAGGGAATTTGGGAATTTTCCAAGATCTTACCATGGACCTTCATTTTCAGTTAGTGTTGGAAAGCAGGGCAGATGAGTAGAAGGCTGATATTTTACTTTATGTACTTGCTTAGGGCATTGAAGGAGACCATTCAGTCCAACAAGTCTATACCAGTTCTCAGATCACTCCCATCAATCCCATTTCCTGTGACCCGTTCTCTTGCCCATCAACGTTCCAGCCAGCCCAGATATCCTACCACCCACCTACAGAGAGGGGCAATTTACAGTAGCCAATGTGGGAGAAAACTATCGCAATCATAGAGAGAAGGTGCTCAAGTGTAAGCCCCATTATCCTGTAAGCTTCAATGAATGAGCTGACGATTACATGGGGCTTGGCCTCCAAGCATGCACGTCCTCTGTGTACTGCAGAACATTGACTGAAGTTGGGGTGACCTTAGATCTGGATGGAAGTGATGTTGGTCTAACGGTTTCCCCTTCATCCTGTAGATTAGCAGGAAGCTCGGTGGAGATGTATTACAGCTCTGTGGTGAGAAAGATGGTGAAGGGTGTTGACTGGTCACTCAGCTTTGCTTGGCATCAGCCTACATTAAGGTTGCACCCTATGGTGGCACGGTAGTGCAGCAGTTAGCATGACGCTATTACAGCGCCAGCGTCCCGGGTTCAATTACGGCTGCCGTCTGTAAGGAGTTTGTATGTTCTCCCCGTGTGTCTGTGTGGGTTTCCTCCGGGTGCTCCGGTTTCCTCCCACGTTCCAAAGACAGACAGGTTAGGAGCTGTGGGCATGCTACATTGGCAATACTTGCGGGCTGCCCCCCAGCACATTCTCAGTAACGCAAAAAGACGCATTTCACTGTGTGTTTCGATGTACGTGTGACTGATAAATAAATACCTTAAATACCTGTTGCAGACCAATTGGTTAAAGTCACAGTTTGCATGACATAAGATGGAGAAGAGTTTCCGTGGGGAGCCAGATTTGGGAAAGATCCTCTCATTTGATGGAGTCAAAAGCTCTTATGAAGTCATAAAAGGGAGGAGTGCAGGGAGAATCCTCAGAGCCATGGCTGGTGTATTACAGTAGGGTGACCCTCAGTGCAGTGCCTGGTGTGTTACAGCGAGGAGACCCTCAGAGCAGTGCCTGGTGTGTTACAGCGAGGAGACCCTCAGAGCAGTGTCTGGTGTGTTACAGCGAGGAGACCCTCAGAGCAGTGTCTGGTGTGTTACAGCGAGGAGACCCTCAGAGCAGTGCCTGGTGTGTTACAGCGAGGAGACCCTCAGAGCAGTGCCTGGTGTGTTACAGCGAGGAGACCCTCAGAGCAGTGTCTGGTGTGTTACAGCGAGGAGACCCTCAGAGCAGTGCCTGGTGTGTTACAGCGAGGAGACCCTCAGAGCAGTGCCTGGTGTGTTACAGCGAGGAGACCCTCAGAGCAGTGCCTGGTGTGTTACAGCGAGGAGACCCTCAGAGCAGTGCCTGGTGTGTTACAGCCGGGAGACTCTCAGCACAGTCATTGGCATGTGCCAGCATGAGGCGCTCACAATGCTGTGAGCAGTAAGAACATGAGAAATAGAAGCAGAAATAGGCCATTCGGTCCCTCATCCCTACTCCACTATTTAACATCTTTCATCCTGGCATCTCATTCTGGTACTAACCTTTATCCAACACTATCCAAACACCTATTGGTCTGTCTTGAACATACTGGATGGTTGAGCCTCCACAGATCTCTTCAGTGGAGAATTCCAAAGTATATCTATCCTGAGAATGAAGAAATTTCTTCTCATATCAGCATCTTGGCCAACCTGTTTCTGAGATTTGAAACTCTTGGTTGCTGACACCCTTTCCAAAGCAAACATCATTCCTGCATCAACCCTGCACAGTCGCATAAGAATTTTGTATGTTTCAGTAAGATCACCTCTCATTCTTCCAAATTCGACAAATCATGAGCCCAATCTGCTTAATCTGCCCTCACAGGACAAAACCTCCGACCTAGGAATCAACCTGGAGAACATTTGTTGTACTTTCTCTATGTATGTACACCATTCACTCAGTAGGAAGACCAGTGTGCACACAATAGTCCAGGTCCAGATCCACCAAGGCTTTATATAATTTGATTAAGTCATCTTACAATAAATACTTTCAAACTGTTTGCCTTCCTAGTAGTTCATTTTACCTGCTTAAGTGATTCAGGTACAAAAACATCCACATCAAATCACCAACACAATCTGAACTCTTACCATTTAAAAGAAGTTCAGCTTTTTTTTAAACCAAAGTGTATTTTTCTATATTTTATTCCATTCACCAGGTCCTCACCCATCCGTTGTGCCTATTTATATCTTCCAGAAGCCTCTCTGCATTCCCCTCACAACTTACATTGACATCCAGATGTATGACAGTAGGAGGGATGGTCAGTGTAATGGATGTTGTGTGACAACAAGGGGATGCCATCAGTGCAGTGGGTGCTGGGTGACAGTGGGACAGTGCAGTGGGTGGTGTGTAACAGTGGGACAGTGCAGTGGATGACAGTGGGACAGTGCAGTCGGTGCTGGGTGACAGTGGGACAGTGCAGTGGGTGACAGTGGGACTCAGTGCAGTGGGTGGTGTGTGACAGCAGGGGAGTCTTGGTGCAGTGGGTCAGATCTGGTATCACAAGCTCCAGGAAGCATACTTTGTATTTTATTTCAACAAAGATTGGCCTCGCTGACTTTTCATCAGAAAGATATGTAAACAACATAACAGCTATAGTAAAATTGCAAGCTCTGAAATACTCTCAATGCCTGCGTTAACAACTTTCTTCAGCAGAATGTACAACACAAGACTTAATCCAGGACATTGGCTTCTGGTGGATTCTGTTACTGCTATTCTCAAGCCTCAAGGAATCCAGTCATACCTTTTCAATGTCGTGTCTGTCACCTGAAGATGCACACTGGCACATCAAATCCACATTGACAACACACCAAACCACTCTCCCCAAACACACCCATACACACACACAGACACACACATTCACATCCACACGCACACAATTATACACACATATACCCATATAGACACAGACATTTACATATACACACACATATGCACAGTTACATACACACATACACATATTGACACACAAATTTACATACATATGCACACATACATACACCCCACACATACACACACTTATACACCCATATACACATATATACATACACAACACATATTCTGAACACAAACACAGCATCACTTTCACGATGCATTCAAGATCAAAGCCACACACCCATTCCACTTTCATTGAAAGTGAAGAATGAGACTGGATTATAAATACAGACTTTAATTATAAAATAAAAGGTTTCTGAAATGAACTGTGGTTAGTAATTAGGTTCACTACAAGTGCAGAACCATCATTTCCAGACACTGGGATCTGCTGCACCTCTGAGCAGTCCCAACCCAGGTGTCTGTTGCCCACTGACACATCCATTGGAGCCAAGTGATCCACAAGTGATACTTCAAGAACTGGAGGATCATTTGGAAACAAATGGAGGTTGAAAGTTCTTGGGATCACAGGGGATGAAGGAATGGATCATTGACAGGGGGCCACAAGAGACCAGGAACTTCATCAGGTTCAAGGATAAATATTTTCAAATCTCTACAGATCAAAACATGTTCACAATAGGCAGATATTCTTCTGAATTAAATCCTAATTCTCATCAAACAACAGAGTGCAGGTTATAAAATACATGGCAGATAAAGAGAAAAATTGTTCATATATTTTTGACTGTAAATGTTCCTTCATCCTTCAGCAACAGATTTTACTTCCCAAGTACAACAGCGACAATGAAACAGACAATGAGCACGGCCATGGCGACAACAAGAAGCACAGTGATCACAACCATTGCTCCACTCCGACCAAACCCAGTATCGATGTTCTGGTAATTCATTGCTGAGAAAATAAAACAATTCAGTTACTTAATGCAGGCTGGGTCACTTTCTCACACACCAACTCACACACACACACACACACTCAGTCATACAGACACACACTCATACGTACACACATTCACTCACACACACAAACACGCACAAAGACACACACACACTCACTCTCACACACACTCATATACACACACACACTCATACACAGACACACACACTCATACACACTCACTCACTCTCATACACACACTCACACAAACACATGCACGCACACATACACACGCACTCATATACACACACATACATTCACTGTCATACACACATTCACACACATACACTCTCATACACACACACTCATGCTCACATACACACTCAGGTGCATTTGCACACAAACCTATACACACAACACATGAACATACACACAAACACGCAAACAGTGTATGCACAAATGCACACATACACAAGTATACATACATACATACACAAACAAATGCAGACAACAGCACACACACACACATGCATTTGCACACAAACATATATACACAACACATGCAAACAGTGCATGCACAAATGCATACAAACACACACACAAGTATACGCACATACAGAAACAAATGCACACAACACGTGCATACGTGCACACACACACACACAGAGAAAGTGAATAGTAAGACTGGATGGTGAATGATTAGGCTGACACACTCCACGCCCACAGGATTAGCACAATGATTCCCCAAGACTTCTCCTGGCCATGCATTCCTATTGTAAATGAATGTTCATGGATCTGGATATCAAATAAAATGAAAGGATGGGGAATGGTTACTTGATTTATCCCAAGTGACAAAAGTGGATTTTCGTCGAAAGTGACAAAAATGTTCACCAGTGGACAACTGGGCAATAAACTCTGATAAGCCTCTTCACTTCAGGGACTCAGTGGGTTAATCAGCCATCTGCTGTTGTACTGAGCTCCACAGAACACCACCCTTCACCCCATCTCTGCTCTGCACCGAGTTAAATGATCCATTTCCAAGTGCCACTATCTGTGGATGAGGAACAATGGGAGAGAAGGAGAAAAATCAGTTCTCTACTTCCTAATCATTGTCCAGTGACTCTACATGAAAACAGCTATGTCAATGGAAGCCTAGCCTCAACTATGACATCCAATTGGCCAGAAACAGGCCCTTCAGCCCACCAAGTCCATGCCGACTATCCGGTATCCATTTATACTAAACCCATTTACCAGCACTTGGTCTGTGGCTTTCAATGCCTTGGTGATGCAGGTGCTCAGCTAGATACTTCTTCAATGTTGACTCTAATAGCCAGGTCTCACAGTTCTGCTACATCATTGAAGAATTGGGCTTAATTTGACAAAATTAGATCCTGAATGAATTGACTGTCAGTTCCAGAGGGACTCAGCAGCAGCTTGCTGCCAAAAGGTTATTGTACATTGAGGGGGTGGGTGGGAGGAGTGTCTCAGGTTCACATCAGGGGATCACCAGCTCCATGAAGCAACATCCAGAGCATTAGAGTCATACAGCACGGCAACAGGACCTTCAGCCTGACTCCTCCACACCAACCAAGTTGTCCACTTGAACTATCACCATTTTCCCACATTTGGCCCATATCCCTCTAAACCTTTCCTATCCACATACCTGGCTAAATGTCTCTTAAACATTGTAATTGTACTCTCCTCTACCACCCCTTCTGGCAGCTCGTTCCATACACCCAGCACTCTCTGTGTGAAAAAGTTACCCCTCAGATCCCTTTTAAACCTTTCCCCTCTCGCCTTAAACCTGTGCCCTCTAGTTTTAGACTCCCCTACTTTGGGAAAAAGACTGACCTTTCACCTTATCTACGCCCCTCATGATTTTATAAACCTCCATAAGGTCAACCCTCAGCCTCCTATGCTTCAATGGAAAAGAGTCGCAGCCTATCCAGTCTCTCCTTATAGCTCAAGCCCTCCAGTCCAGGTAACCTCCTTGTGAATGTTTTGTGCACCCTTTCCTGCATAATGACATCCTTCCTAGATCCAGGTGACCAGAACTGCACACAGTACTTCAGGTGCAGTCTCACCAACGATTAAACAGGTTTAACATGACATCCCAACTTTTGTACTCAATGTCCTGACTGATGAAGACAAGCATGCCAATGACCTTCTTTACCACCCTGTCTACCTGTGTCTCCACGATGTACCGGTACCCCTGGGTCCCTCTGTTCTACAACAGTCTCCAGGGCCATAACATTTACTGTTTAAATCCTGCCCCAGTGTGCAACACCTCACACTTGTCCAAGGTAAATTCCATTTTCCACTCTCTGACCTGTTTCCCAAGTTGGTCTAGATCCCTCTAAACTTAGATAACCCTCTTCACCATCCAGCATTGTGGGAATGAGCACTCACCCGTGGTGGTCTTGATCTCCAGTAAGTTGCTCACCTGGCTACCAACATGATAGGACACACTGGGAAAAAAGAGAACAGACTTATCACAGTGAACAGCAGGGACCATTGAAGAAGAGGTGGTTGCATCAAAGGGAAAAAGGAACGTGTGGTGTGGGTGAGCGATACTCAGCAGAAGGGAGAGACGGAGAGATTTGTTTAGTCAGTATTGAAGAGGAATGTAGGTGTGAAACTTCAGCAGAGGTGAGGAGGAGTGAAGTCAGGTCAAGTCAAGTCAAGTTTATTGTCACGTGCACAGCTATGGTGAGGTACAGATGCAACAAAAAACTTGCTTGCAGCAGCAACATAGGTACATAAATTATACATAAATTATACTTAAATTACACAAGACAATGAAAACAAAGACTGTGCAAAACAAGATATTAGTGCAAAAAACACAATCAAAGATATATCCTTGGTAGTGTAAGAGGTAGTCCGTGGTGTTCCATTGCTGAGGTAGGGTTAGGGTTGTGCAAGTTGGTTCAAGACCTGAAGGTTGTAGGAAAGTAGCTGTTCCTGATCCTGGTGGTATGGGACTTCGGGCTTCTGTACCTCCTGCCTAATGGTAGCTGTGAGGAGATAGCATGACCCGGATGGTGGGGATCCTTAATGATAGATGCCGCCTTCTTCAGGCAGTGCCTCATGTAGATGCTGTCAATGGTGGGGATTCTTGTGGAGCGTTCAAAGAAGGGATTCTAGAGAGAGGAGGATGGAATGTAGGGAGAAGGGGTTTAAGGGGAGAGAATGGGAGAGGTGTCGTAGAGAAAATAAGAGATATAGCAGGGGTGAGGGAAGGGTTATGGGGAAAATGTGATGGAGGGGTGTGGGATTAAGTGGAGAAAGGATTTGGGAAGAGTTTGTGGGGGAAGATGTGGGTAGGGAATGCAGAGGTGGAGGGATATAATGGAACTGGCAGTGGATATAATGGTGCAGGGAGAGGAGAAATAATGTTGCTGGGAGGAGATGTAATGTTATTGGGGAGTGGGTGTTTGATGATGAGGGGAGGATCTGAGAATCTGCAATACTGCATGGCGAGGGGATATAATGGCGTGGGAAGGGGATGTAATAGTGTCGGAAATGGATGTAATGATGTGGAGGAGGGGTTGTAATGCATGGGAGGGGATGTAATGGTGTGTTGGAGGGGTTGCAATGTTGGAGGGAATGTAATGGTGTGAAGGAGGAGTTGTGATGGTGCAGTGGGTTGTAATAGTGTTTGAGAGGATGTAATGGTGTGAAGAGGGTTTGTAATGAAGTGAGGGAGGGAGAGGGTGTGTTGCAGTGGGAGAGGGATGGAGTTGGCAGGGGTAGCAGAGTGGCAGAAAGGGAGGAGCCTGCTGGGAAGTAGTGTGATGGAAGGAATGTAGGGGAGAGAGAGGAGTTACAGTAAAACAGGGTGAGGGGAGGTAGGGAGGATAGTGTTATTGATATCGGGTTATTATTGCCACGCGCACCAACCAAGATGCAGAGAAAAGTTTTTGTTTTGCGTGCCATACATAATTACATCGAGGTGGTAAAAAGAAAACAGAATGCAAAATATAATGTTGCAACTACAAAGAAAGTGCAGTGCAGGTAAACAAATAAAGTGCAAGGGCCACGACAAGGTAGATTGGGAGATCAAGAGTTCATCTTTGGTGTATGAGAGGTCTGTTCAAGAGCCTGATACCATCGGGATAGCAGCTGTCCTTGAGCCTGGCGGTACATGCTCTCAAGCATTTGTATCTTCTGCTGGACGGGAGAGGGGAGAAGAGAGGATGACCGGGGTGTGTTGGGTCTTTGATTGTGTTGGCTGCTTTTCCAAGGCAGCAGGAAGTGCAGACAGAGTCAATGGAGGGGAGGCTGATTCAGAGGGTAGTTTTTTATTACAGAATAAATTACATTGCCCAGTTCCTTGTCAGAGCCAGATGCTTGAATTCTAAAGGGTTAACTTCCTGCTCCAGTGAGATGGAGCCCAGTCTCCTACCCTGAACTCTCCCCAGCAAATCTTCACTTACTTGTACTTAGTATTTGCTGTTAGCCCTTTCACCTGGTAGCCCACATTCAATGTTTGTGAAAAGCCATCAGCGTTAGACATCAGACTGATCAATCCACGCTTGAAGCGGCAGAAGGGCATCGCAAAACTGCTTTGTGATATCCCTGAGAGAGAAGAAGAAACAATCAGAAGCTAAATAGGGAAGAAGAAGACAGCGAAGTTAAATTAGCTGGAGTATTAAAGGATACCTGGACTGCCAGCCATGTTGGTGACATTGACCATGACTGTCGTCCCAGCTAAGTTGCAAGGCGGCAGGGTTATAAATGCCGAGGTCGAGCGGATACTTGCCACAATCCCACTTGCAGTCTCGTCCACCAGCGAGATATTAAAATCTGTTCATATTTAAAAAAGAAATGTTTTAAAACATAAGATGAGTGTTGCAGTTGTACAAGACATTGGTGAGGCCGCATTTGGAAAATTGTATTCAGTTTTGGTCACCCTGCTATAGGAAAGATACTATTAAGCTAGAAAGAGTGCAGAGGAGATTTACAAAGATGTTGCCAGGACTCCAGGGACTGAGTTATAGAGACAGGTTGAGCAGGTTGGGACTTTATTCATTGGAATGGAGGAGAATGAGAGGTGATCTTATGGAGGTTTGTATAATAATGAGGGGCATAGATAGGGTCAATGCCCACAGTCTTTTTCCCAGGGTTGGGGAATCAAGAACTAGAGGGCATAGGTTTAAGGTGCGAGGGGAGACATTTGACAGGAACCTGAGGGGCAACTTTTTCACCCAAAGGGTGGTCAGTATATGGAAAGAGCTGCCAGAGGAAGTGGTTGAGGCAGGTACATTAACAACATTTTAAAGGTACTTGTACATGGATAGGAAAGGTTTAGAAAGATACGGGCCAAATGTGGGCAAATGGGACTAGCTTCGATGGGAATCTTGGTTGGAGCAAAGTAGTTAAATTACTTTTAAGTAGTTAAACGAAGTAGCAGAGCATGTTGGGCCGAAGGGCCTGTTTCCATGCTGTGTGACTCTATGGATCTATCTATGACTCTACGAATCTCTTACATCTTTCCTGTCACTTACATAGATGGAAATTGGAACAAAATCCAAGGAAATGTGTCTTTCTTCTTCCCTTTTATAAAATGTGTGCTCCATTTTACACATCCTGATGTTGAGCATACAGCAGGCCCTGCCTATGTAAACACGTCACGTTCCACTGAGGAGCCTGTCACCAGGGGTGGCTGGCGCTGCAGTCAGTAGTGTTGCTGCCTCTCAGCTCCAAGGACCTGGGGTCAATCTTGGCCTCAGGTGCCATCTGTGCAGATTTTGCACATTCTCCCTGTGACCGTGCAGATTTCCTCCAGGTGCTTTGGTTCCTTGTCCTGACAGGTTAATTGGCTGCTGTAAATTATCCCTGAGCATGGAAAAATGACAAAAGAATCAAAGGAGAGTTGATGGGCTTGTGAGAGAATAAATTGAGGGTGAGAGGGAAATAAGTAAGGGGGGAAATGGGACAAATGGGATTGTTCTGCTGGAAGCTAGTGTGGACCCACTGGGCTGAATGGCCTCCTCCTGTGTCATAGTAAGTAACTCACCAGGTGATGCTGCAACACCTTAGGTTCACGTTCCACTGGGAACTGAAGGAGGACATTCCTGCTGTTTCTGTTGGATGATGGACCAGTTTTCTAACTCCATTTGCCTGCCTTGTTTCCACAGCCCACAATAGCTCAGCCTTATAAAATCCATAGACAATTGTGAAATGTTTAATCTGTCCAAGCGCCAGCAGGTTCTTGAGGGAAAGGGTTCCAGATGTCTCCGACATCCTGCCTGAAGAAATTCCCTCTGGTGGCACCCTGAACTGCCTGCTTCTAATTCAGCCCCCCACCCCGTGACAATGAGGAAATTGTGGATTGTACAATGTCAGGCTTCAACCAAAATGGGAAGTGTTGTCCGACCCACTCGTGGTCCCTGGGTCCCTGGCCTCTCTGTCGACCACTCCTGGGGCTTGCCATCTGCTCACATCATCCCAGACCCCAGACTCACCTGTTTGTGCAGTGACCCTTTCCTGCAGGGTAGGACACACAGTGTATGGCAGGGCCCTGGGGAGTGTTACGGAAGAGAGGGACCCAGGGGTGCAAGTGCAGAGTTTGCTGAAAGCGGCGTCACAGGTAGATAGGATGGTGACAAAGGCATTTGTCACACTGGCCTTCATCTGTCAGAGCACTGAGTACAGGAGTTGGGAAGTTATGTTGCAGTTATATAAGACATTGGTGAGGCCACACTTGAAGTATTGCGTACAGTTTTGGTCACTCTGTTACAGGAAAGATATTATTAAGCTATAAAGAGTGCAGAAAAGATTTACCAGGATGTTGCTTGGACTTGGGGGCCTGAGTTACAAGGAGAGGTTGTGTAGACTAGGACTTTATTCCTTGGAACATAGGAGATTGACGGGTGACCTGATAGAGGTATATAAGATCACAAGGGGCATAGACAGGGTGAAAGTAGTTAATCTTTTTCCCAGGGAGTGGGTGCTAAAAACAAGAGGGCATAGGTTTAAGTTCAGAGGCGAGAGATCAGGGGCAGCTTCTTCACGCAAAGGGTGGTGCGTATTTGGAATGAGCTGCCAGAAATAATGGTTGAGGTGGACACATTAGCAACATTTAAAAGCCATCTAGATAAGTACATGGATAGAAGTTTAGAGGGCCAAGGCCCAAAGACAGGCAAGCAGGACTAGCTCACTGGGTAACACAGTCAGCATGGATGAGTTGGGCTGAAGGGCATGTTTCCATGCTGTATGGCAGCAGTGACTGCAGTGCGGCAAGGGACGTGCCTTGAAAAACAATAGTTACAAAGATAGGTATTGTTAATGGCATAACATAAATGTTTTAACCAAGTATAAGAAGTGTTGCAATAGCTTTAGCTGCCCAGAAGCAAAATCCTTACTGACCTAATTGCCACAATTAATTTCATTGCTTTTGCAAATTTTGTCTGTCTTGTCCACATTGTTTTAAAATTCATCCTGCAATTTAGGTAGAGCCTTAATCATCTCTTCTTACTCTGGACCCTCCCTCTTGAGGAAATAGTTTCTCTCTTTCTCTCTCTCCCTTTCTCTCTCTCTCTTTCTTTCTCTCTCTCTCTTTCTCTTTCTCTCTCTCTCTCTCCGACCTCTCCATCCTATTAAACTCTTCCATCATCTTAAGTCCTTCAATTCAGTCCCAGCTCCTGAACCTCCACAGCAGAAACTCCCCTGTTCCAAACAGCTCCACTTTCGTTCCCTAAATAGCTGTGACCTTTTTTTACTCATCAGTAAAGGGAAATCTAAGCACTAGTCAAAGTCGGGATTTGATGGACATTTGTAAAGCAAGGACTGAATACCTACAGCTGGGCCAATTCAGCTGACTGTAAGCCTGAAATAAGGTCATACTTGGCAACTATACTGGAGACAATTGTGAATTCCCTGTTGTCCCCTGCTACAGATGTGGAAAATTACATCTGGTCTTGAGTGTGTAACCACACAGCAGATTAAAGAAAATCTCCAAACTTTCCAATAATTGTCACTCACTAAAGTCATGGTTTTTGATCACGTTTATTCCATCTTCATTTTGCAATGAAAATATCTGTGCTCTTGCTTAAGGTGGGCTCACATGTAAATCACATGCCTCAATCTGCAGTCACAAGGTGATGAGATTCTCTGGTGCTCAGAACAGAACACTACAGGAACCAGCCAGAACGGTAATAAATGAATAGAGATTTCAAGTCTTAGGTTCTACCTGTTCTGCTGGAAGGACTGAGGCTGAACAAGCCAGTGAAAGGTCAACCCCCATTCACTGATCTAGGTGTTCACTCTCTACCTGCCTCAAACCATTCCGGTAAACTCATCCCAAATCCTGCTGCAATCTTTCTTACCCTTGCCATCTGCTGCTTCCCCCTCCCTTCCCTTTTTTATTTTCCCAATGGATGTTGATTTGAGCATGCAGTTTCACACAGTGAATATTCTCCAGAAGGAGGCCATTCTACCATTGTGACTGTACCAGCTCCTTGAAAGAGTTATCCATTCACTCATCCTCACTCTACCTTCAACCTCAGCACCTCATCGAACGTAGAACATTACAACACCGTACAGGCCTTTCGGCCCACAATGTTGTGCCGACATCTTATCCTGCTCTAAGATCTATCTAACCCTTCCCTCCCACATAGCCCTCCATTTCTCTATCATTCATGTGTCTATATAAGAGTGTCTTAAATGTCCCTCATGTATCTGCCCCCACAACCTCTGCAGGCAGTGCGTTCCACGCACCCACCACTCTCTGTGTAAAAAACTTACCCCTGACATCCCCCTTATACCTTCCTCCAATCACCTTAAAATTATGTCCCCTCGTGTTAGCCATTGTCGCCCTGGGAAAAAGTCTCTGACTCTTCTGTTCATGTTCTGCCTGGGCCGTCTCCAACCTGACGACATAAACATCGAATTCCCAAACGGCCGGTCACCGCTCCCCTTTTCCCCATTCTTTACTTTTCTCTCTCCTCCTGATCCAACTAGCCCCCATCACCCTATCACTTTCCCCTCCCCACCCTCTCCATCTGCCCATCACCCACACACTCCTCCCACCGGCTCCCCTCCCCACCTCCCTCCCTTGATTCCGAGCTCCACCGTCCTCTCCTATCAGATTCCATCATCTTCAGCCCTTTGTCACCTCCATCTATCACCACCCAGCCTCTGACATCATTCCCACTCTCCTCCCCTCCCTGATCTGCCTATCACCGCCCTCACTTGGATCCACCTATCATCCGCCAGCTCTTGCTCCCTTCCCCCCACCCTTTTATACTGACTACCTCCCCTCTTTCTTTCCAGTCCAGATGAAGGGTTTTGACCCAAAACACCGACTGTCCATTTCCCTCCACAGATGCTGCCTGACCCACTGACTTCCTCCAGCGCCTTTGTGTGCAGCTCCAGATTTCCAGCACCTGTAGTCTCTTGCCTCTTCCCTCTTCCTCTGATTCTTTTGCCACTCACACTAAATTACTGTCATCTTACACCAGCAAAACTCTTCGAGGTTTTGAACACCTCTGTCAAACCTACTCTAAACCTTCTCTGCCATAGGAAGTGAACAAATGTTCCACATTCCCCTCACGTTCTTGTAAAGTCTCCACCTTCCCCAAAGAATCAGACATAATATTTCACCTGGAGCCTAACTAAAGTTTTAACACAGTTTTGCCTAAGTTCCTTGCTATTTATTAATTGAGCCAAGGATCTACCACACATTCTTTACATAGTTTACCCTTAATTCCCTCTCTTCCACAAGAAGGATGGAGCTCGCTGGTTGGGTCAGAACAGGTACCAATTATTGGTGAGCAGAGACCCGAACTCGGTGAGTTACTTTGCAAACAATTACTGAATGCCTTCTTTGACTAACCAAATATGGATGGCTCTGGAACCAAGAAAAGTTTTTACTCTGAGGATAACTCTGCAGCAGCATCAGAAAGTTTGAGGAGACACAACTGACAGAACAAAACACTCCTGCTTTCCTGTCATAGCTTTGATGCACAGAAAATTCTCAGGATACAGCCCTTTGAAACTCCCCACCCAATATGACACATTTGAACTACTCAAACTTAGTCCTGTTCTGCCCGTAATATCCAAGATGTCAAAACTTACCTTTTACATTTAAGTAAAGTTCTATTTCAGCCAATGGTCAGGATTTAATATTGACCTCAGTCTTTGAACCTGCTTGGGGTTGTACTCTCAATCCCTTCCCAACAGACTCTGTACGTGATGGGAATCTCGTTCAATAGCGTTGCCTTTACAGTCAAACAGCCTTTAATCTGGAGAAATATAATGTCTGATTCTTTGGAGAAGGTGGAGACTTTACAAGAATTTGAGGAGAATGTGGAACATTTGTTACCTTCCTATGCAGAGGTTTAGAGTAAATTTGACCGATTTCAAGAAGGTGGCATCCATCATTAAGGACCCTCACCGCCCAGAAAATGCTCCCTTCATGTTACTACTATCGTGGAGGAGGTACAGGAGCCTGAAGACCCAAAATCAACATTTCAGGAACAGCTTCTTCCCCTCTGCCATCAGACTTCTGAACCATCCATGAACCCATGAACAGTACCTCATTATTCCTCTTTTGCACTACTTATTTATTTTTGTAACTTATAGAAATTTTTATGTCCTTATGTCTTGCACTTGTACTGCTGCTGCAAAGCAACAAATTTCACAACATATGTCAGTGATAATAAACCTGATTCTGATTCTAAGGTGTTCAAAATCTTGAAGAGTTTTGCTGGTGTAAGTTCATCCCCTTGAGTCTGACCCAAAGATCCAGAACTAAAGGTCTAGTTTCAGAGCGCACTGTGGGTCAGGGACTCGGGAGTAGCAGGTTTCCACAGGACCCATAGCCCTGCAACATCAAAGAGGTGGCTGACTGATGTGGGACCTGTACATCTGTTGGGGCAGGGAGTGGGTGGGTAATGTGGGACATGGTCCCAACACATCAACCCAAGACCCTCAATGCCATCCTGAATGCTCCTCCTGCAGATTGAGCAGTTACTGGCCAGGGATTCCCACTGGGCTGTGGGAGGGAAAGGTTTTTCAAGGAGGCTTTGACCACATCCTAGAATTGTTTCCTCTGTTCATCCCTTGCCATGACAGAGCTTGAAGTAAAGTATCGGTTTCAGGAGTCTAGGGTCAAGTGTGTGATCAATATGGCGTCCCTATTGAAACTGACTGAGTGTAATTAGGTCCTCAATACTGGAGATGTCGATGTGGGAGGCGATTGACGTTGGTTCACTTATCCTGCCCATGGATTTGGAGGATTTAGGGCAGACAGCATTAGTGATATCTCTCCAGTGTTTTGAGGTATCTGCTGTAGGTAATCTCTGTCTCAGGAACATACAGGAAGCTGGAGATCACGGGTGCCAGATACACATGAGCTTGGTGACAGGTTTGAGGTCTTGATCTTCAAATACTCTTTTCCTCAGACAGCCAAATCCTAACAGACTGCAGGAAGAGGTAAATGTCCTCATTAATGACTGCCTTTGTTGAGAGGTGTCTCCTGAGAACGGGAAGTGGTCCACTTTTGCCAGGGTCTTGTGATGGGTGGAGGTGGTCATGATGGGGGGGGGGGGGGGGGTGCATGAGAGGGGACGGTGTTGTACAGCAGGGTCAGGTTGGTAGGTTTGTTTTGCAGATGTTTAATGTGAGGCCCATTATTGTGAGGTAAAGCCCTTTCTCTTGGACTCTTCAGTGAATGACTCAACAATGACTCGAAGCTCAGCCTGCAGACGTACTGATACCCAAGTGTGGTCTGTGTATTACAGCTAGATAGAGTCAAAGAAAGATGCAGCATGGAAACAGGCCCTTGGCCCACCATCTCCATGCTGACATTTTGCCCAAGCACAGTAATCCCATTTACCCCCATTAAGACTATATCCTTCTCACCACTGCCTATTTAAGTGTCTGCCTAAATGCCTCTTAAACACAGCAACTGTACTTGATTCCATCATCTCCTCTGGCAGCACGTTTCAGTTATCAATCACTCTCTGTGTAAAAGACTTTCGCCTTGAGTCCATAGCCTTCTGTGTCCTGTTCTCCCCCCACCCCCAATATTTTTACCTCAGCTAATATCATTAAAACAGTGAATAAAAATTAAAAAAAGACGTGACAAAGTTCCATTAGATACAGAATAGAAACAGGCCCTTCGGCCCATCGAGTCCGCACCAACCACACACACACTAAGCTTACGCGAATCCCATTGTTTGATTCTCCCCACTTACTCATCAACCTCCCCCTTCCCCACCCCACCCCGATTCTACCACTCACCTACACACGAGGAGCAATTTACAGTGGCCAATTAACCACCCAACCCACACACCTTTGAGGTGTGGGAGGAAACGGGGAGAACGTGCAGACTCCATACAGACTGAGTTGAATGGCACAGTGAGACAGCAGCTCCACGAGCTGTGCCACATTGTTGCCTCTGAGGCTGAGGTGACAGGAGTGCAGGCAATGTAAGTTAAGCAATTTCCCACGTAGTTTAGTTCCTCTCCAGTGGAAAGCTTGTTGGAGGTGAGGAAAAATAGCAAGGACAACCCAGCCCTTCTCTAACTATTCCAATTATCCAGTGCTGTGCATCTTGCCGTTATTACCAACCCAAGCACCAGAGGGAGCTCCAGCTCCATTCTTAATCACACCCCTCCCTGAAAGTGCGCAAGAATGTAGGAATGTCAGATCACCCAAGCGTACGGGGGCTGTTCGGGGGTAATAGGAGTTAACTGGGGTCCACACTGAGGATCATCAGAAATACGCAGGAGAAAATTGAAATAATAATTTAAAAGTTGTACTTTACAAAAGTTAAAAATTTAGGAGGACGGAAATCAGGAATAAAGTAGAAATTGGGAAAACACCTGTGAGCAATGTGAAGCCACCATAATGGGTCTGGAACCTAAGAGAAAGATAGACAAGGGGGGGAGAGAGAGAGAGAGAGTGAGAGAGAGAGAGATAGAAGGGGAAATAGTATAGAGGGAGAGACAGACACACATCTAGGAGAAAGATGGAGGCAAACACACAGGAAGAGATTTAGAAAGGGAGTGAGAAAAGCAGAGGAGTAGAAGGATTAACAGGGAGAGGAGAGAAAGGTTAGAACAAGAGGAGTAAAGGAAAGTCACAGAGAAAAGACTGAGAAAGGAAAATAAGAGAAGAGCTGAAGAAGAGGGAACGGGACTAAGATTCAGAAGGAGCAGGAGAGGGAGAGAGAGGGGGAGGGAAGGCACAGGGTGAGGAGACACTTACCTGCCGCCCCTGTGATAGAGGCCAGAGCCAGGAGAATGAGCAGCCTCACGGTGTGAGCCATGTCAGTCCAAGGGTGCAAGGGATCTCAGCAGAGGCACTGACTGTGACTTAGGAGGCACTGGGACAATGTGAGGAATCCCAGCTCAAACCAGAGCTTGCTTCGATGGCCACAGCCAATTGTGCAGTCGTCAAACAGGCCGAGCAGGTTCAACCAGAATCATTAACCTGTCGCTCATCACAGTTTACTTCTATCTCGGGCCTCCACACCCAGCCCCTGGGCCTCCAGCTAAACCTGCCCAGCACGAGCAGGCCACAGAATGCAGACGAGACACAAAAGACTGCAGATGCTGGAATCAAACAATCTGCTGGAAGAACTCAGTGGGTCGAGCAGCATCTGTGGGAGGAAAGGAATTGTCGACACTTCAGGTCAAAACCCTGCATCAGGACTCGGCACATCAGGACAGAATGCAGAGGAGCAGATGTCACACCAATCACAGGAGGGTTACAGCATAATATAAGGGGATACCAGCCATTGAGTTCATTCTTGCTCAATGCATGAATAACCCAGTTAATCCAACTCCCCCACTCTCTCCCTGTAAATCCTTTCCATTTAGATACTTATCCAGTTCCCTTCTGAATGCTAAAAATAAGTCTGCCTCTATTACCACCCTGATACTTCATTCCCGACCCTAACTACATGCTGAGACAAAATACTTTTCCCCTCATCCTTTTGCCAATTACCATCATTCTAGATTATCCTTCATCTGCCTATCACCCCCTCACCTGGATCCACCTATCACCTGCCAGCTCTTGCTCCATCCCTTCCCTCCATCTTTTATACTGGCTATCTCCCATCTTTCTTTCCCGTCCTGATGAAGGGTCTCGTCCCAAGACATCGACTGTCCATTTCCCTCCACAGATGCTGCCTGACCCATTGAGTTCCTCCAGCTCCTTTGTGTGTTGCTCAGAATCAGAATCAGGTTTATTTTCACTGACATAGAAGCATAGAAAACCTACAGCACAATTCAGGCCCTTCGGCCCACAAAGTTGTGCCGAACATGTCCCTACCTTAAAAATTACTAGGCTTACCCATAGCCCTCTAAGCTCCATGTACCTATCCAAAAGTCTCTTAAAAGACCCTATCATATCCACCTCCAGCACCGTCGCTGGCAGCCCATTCCACGCACTCACCACTCTCTGAGTAAAAAAACTTACCCCTGACATCTCCTCTGTACCTACTCCCCAGCACCTTAAGCCTGTGTCCTCTTGTGGCAACCATTTCAGCCCTGGGAAAAAGCCTCTGTCTAGCCACACGACCAATGCCTCTCATCATCTTATATACCTCTATCAGGTCACTTCTCATCCTCCATCGTTCCAAGGAGAAACGGCCAAGTTCACTCAACCTGTTTTCATAGGACATGCTCCCCAATTCAGGCAACATCTTTGTAAATCTCTTCTGCACCCTTTCTATGGCTTCCACATCCTTCCTGTAGTGAGGTAACTAGAACTGAGCACAGTACTCCAAGTGGGGTCTGACCAGGGTCCTATATGTCCTACCAAGTACATGTCATGAAATTTGTTGTTTTGTGGCAGCAGTACAGTGCAAGACATAAAGACCTAAAAATTATCATGTTACAAAAATAAGTAAATGGTGCAGAAGAGAAGTAACGAGGTAGTGTTCATGGGTTCATGGACCGTTCAGAAATCTGATGGTGGAGAGGAAGAAGCTGTTCCTGAAACATTGAGGGCGGGTCTTCAGGCTCCTGTATCTCCTCCCCGAAGGTACTAATGTGAAGGGGGCATGTCCCGGGTGGTGAGGGTCCTTAGTGATTCTGCCTTCTTGAGGCACCGCCTCTTGAAGATGTCCTCGATGGTGGGGAGGGTCGTGCCTGTGATGGAGCTGGCTGAGTCTACAACCCTCTTTCGATCCTGCACATTGGAATCTCCAAACCGGGCGGTGATGCGACCAGTCAGAATGCTCTCCAGCATACATCTATAGAAACTTGCAAGCGTCTTTGGTGACATACCAAATCTCCTCAAACTCCTAATGAAGTAAAGCAGCTGACATGCCTGCTTCATGATTGCATCAATGTGTTGGGCCCAGGATAGATCCTCTGAGGTGTTGACACCCAGAAACATAAAGTTGTTCACCCTTTCCACCGCTGACCCCTCAATGAGGACTGGTGTGTGTTCTCCTGATTTCCCCTTCCTGAAGTCCACAGTCAATTCCTTGGTCTTACTGATGTCTAGTGCAAGGTTGTCGTTGCGACACCACTCAACCAGCCGATCTTGCTCACTCCTGTACGCCTCCTCATCGCCATCTGAAATTCTGACAACAATAGTGATGTCAGCGGCGAATTTATGGATGGCGTTTGAGCTGTGCCTAGCCACATAGTCATGAACGTTAGCCCATTCTAGGTTCCCTGTTTATTATGGGGGTAGTTTGTCTCTCTCTGCTCGGTCTATACCCTTCATGATTCCAAGGAGAACCTCCTTCTTGCAAGGAGAACAACCCCAGCCTCTCCAGTCTGAAATAAGTTCAGTGAATCTCTTCTGCACTCCTTTCTGAAGCCTTTCTATCTCTCCTGAAGTGTGGTGGCCAGAACTGGGCAGAATACTCCAGTATGGCTGAACCATTGTTACATAACGGTGCGGCGTGACTTCCTTGTTCTTTACCCGGTGCCTTTGTTTGCTGCTCTCACTGTCCTCTTAACTCGCCTCTCCACTTCTGAACTATGCACACATACGCCCAGTTCCCACTGTTGATGTACCCTTTTCGAATTGCACCCTCTGGCTTCCTCTCATTCATCCCACCAAAAAAATGTCACACTTCACATTCCTCAGCATAAAGTTCCTTCTACCACCTATCTCCCCATTCCACCAGCCTGTCTGTATCCCCTTGAAGTCCTATCCCCCCTCACTACTCACTACGCAACTCAAGAAAGTAGTAGGAGTGGGCAGACCAGCCCCTCAAACCTGCCCCTCCAAGTTCAAGTTTATCGTCATTGGCCCACATACCCAGGGTATAAATGCCATGAAAGTTTGCCTTTTGTAGCAGCAGCACAGTGCATTACAAATATAACAAACATAAGTTACATAAACTTAAATTAACAAAATTATACATAACTTACACGACAAAATAAACAGACAACATTAGTGCATGTTGAGGAAAATACAGTCCAAGGTAGTGTTCAGGTTTTTCAGGTGGTTTCAAGAACCTGATGGCAGTGGCAAAGAAGCTGTTGTTGAACCTTGAGGTGTGGATCCTCGTACCTCCTGCCTGATGGCAGCAATGAGATGAGGTCATGGCCTGGATGGTGGGGGACCTTAATAATGGATGTCGCCTTCCCGAGACATTGCCTCTTGTAGGTGTCCTTGATGGGGGGAGAGCCGTACCCATGAGTCCATCAGCACCAACAACCTGTGTTCAATTCCGGCCGCTGTCTGTAAGGAGTTTGTACATTCTCCCCGTGTTTGTGTGGGTTTCCTCCGGGTGCTCCGGTTTCCTCCCACATTCCAAAGACGTACAGGTTAGGAAGTTGTGGGCATGCTATGCTGGTGCCGGAAGTGTGGCGACACTTGCAGGCTGCCCCCAGCACAATCTACGCAAAAGATACATTTCACTGTGTGTTTCAATGTACGTGTGACTAATAAAGGTATCTTATCTTATATGATACGACCACAACTGATCAGCCCCAAGCCTCAACCACACCGCTAACTTATATCTCAGCTGCAAATCTGGAAATTGTGTCCCATCCTCAGGACCATCCCTGAGTCACTGGATGGTCAAGTCATTAACATGAGGAAAGCAATGGTCCCGTTACCTCTGCCAACACCACACATCCCTTGGGAAACTCCACTGTACAACAAACAACCTTTCACCACAGCTCCATTTTGCCTGTTAATTTGCCCATTTCCTCCCCTTGCTGCTCCTGTCCTCAATGGCAAAGATCGAGCACTGTCCAGCAGCAAATGTAATAAGGAATCCTTAAATACTCTCATAGACTCATAGAGAGATACCACACGGAGACAGGCCCTTCAGCCCACCAAGTCCGTGCTGCCCATTAACCGTCCACTTACACTAAACCTACATTAATCCCAGTTTTTGTTCTCCCCACATTCTCATCAACTGCCCCCCAGCTTCTCATCTAGTGGTCAGTTACTCTACCATCTTGGGATGTGGGAGGAAACCGGAGCACCCGGAGGAAACCCAGGCAGTCACAGGGAGAACGTGCAAACTCCACACAGACATCAGCCAAGGTCAGGACTGAACAGAGTGCAGTGAGGCAGCGGCTCTACAAGCCGCACAACTCCACCCTTATTCTACGGTATGTGAGCAGGGAAAAGAGTTTGTAAGGGGAGAAGTGGGAAGATCAGAGACCCAAAACGAAATTTCGTCATGGAGGCAGAGGACAAGGCTGTGGCACTGAGTACATCATCCATCGGTCATCACCAGGGGAAAAGATACAGCTGAAATACAGCTGAGATTTTGGATGGGCTAAAAATTGATAAAGAGGAGTTACTAGAAAACCTAAATGCTCTTAAAGTGGATAAATCTAGATAGCTCTGTCTGGGACCGCAAGAAACTGCAGAGAGTTGTGGACACAGCCCAGTGCATCATGGACACCAGCCTCCTCTCCTTGGACTCTGTCTTTACCTCTCGTTGCCTTGGTGAAGCAGCCAGCATAATCAAAGACCCCACCCACTCGGGTCATTCTCTCTTCTCTCCTCTCCCATTGGGTAGAAGATACAGGAGCCTGAAAGCACATACCACCAGACTTAAGGACAGTTTCTACCCCACTGTGATAAGGCAATTGAACGGTTCCCTTGTACAATTAGATGGACTATGATCTCATGATCTACCTTGTTCTGACTTTGCACCTTATTGCACTGTACTTTCTCTGTCACTATGACACTTTACTCTGTACTGTTATTGTTTTTACCTGTACTACATCAATGCACTCTGTACTAACACAATGTATGCACTGTGTAATGAATCGACCTGTACGATCGGAATGCAAGACAAGTTCTTCACTGTACCTTGGTACAAGTGACAATAATAAACCAATACCAATACCAAGGATGTATTCTGGGTTTCTGAGGGGAGTAAGGGAGGAAATTCCAGACATAATCTTCCATCCTCTCCAGATTCAGATGTGGTACCTGACGACTGGGAAGTTGTAAACATTACCCACCCTTGTTCAAAAGAGGGGTAACGATAAACCCAGTAACTGCAGAGCAATCTATTTAACCTCAGTGGTTTAGAAAGTTCTAGAAATAATTTTCAGGAACAAAATTAGTAGTCACCTTAACGAGTGCAGGTTGATTAGAGAAAACCAGCGTGGCCTATTAAAGGCATAAGGTTTTTTAAAGATTCATGTTTATATCATCTTCACCATATGAAGGCATCCCAAAGCACTTTATAGCCAACAATATGTTTTTTTGAAGTGTAGCCACTTACTTTAATAATCCTTTACTGCAAGATCCCACACACTGCAACACGATAATTACAAGATGTTAACTGGGGGTTCACCAACAAATGTTGTAAGGTGACTGAGAAGAATGAATGCTGGGAATGTTTTACCTGTGTGTGTAACTGAGGCCTTGGTTTAACATCTCAGCTGAGAAATGGAACATGTGACCCTGCAGCCCTCCCTGAGTACTGTACCGAGCTGTACTCGGTGCTCTTCAGTGGTCTTTGAACCCACAAGTGTCTAACCCAGATACAAGGTTACCCATTGAGCCATCGTCATGTTTCACCAATCACCTGGGCTACAACAACAGTCAGTCGAACCTCACTGTAGGTAAAGGATAGATAAGATAAGGTTCAGCAGGGTTTAATGTACAACTGAGTCAACAACAGGAAGTAACAGGAATTTCACATGGTCTCTGCAGTTGAGTCTGGATTTTTTCACAACATTGGCCCTTCCCTTCTTGTAACCAGATTCAGAAGCTAATCCAGTTCTGACTTTGATTTTTTGGTCCACCTTTGCTTGCCGAGCCTAGATCCTCTCCCAAACTCTCCTCTTCTCTGAGTTGCTCTTTAAAACCTACTTTTTTGACCAAACATTGACACATTGACCACCACCACACTCCCCCAACCACATCTCCCTGTCAATGACTCATAGAGTGGTGCAGCACAGAAACAGGCCCTTTGGCCCACCATGTCCATGCCAGCCACTGGAACTTGTTGGTCTTCAGGTAAGGGGACGTCCACAAGTGAATGATGTCGACTGGCGCGTTCCAGGCTGTGGGAAGTTGTGCCGAGGGACGCAGTGAATCTTGGTGAAGCCACCACAAAGGAGCACAGTCTAGGGTCGTGCCACCACTGAACATTGAGGGGGTGGCCTCTGTGGAACAGCCTTACAAAGGCTTCATGGATGCATTGTTTAAGGAGGAAACATGAGGGGTGTTGACACATTGTCAGAGAACGTATTGAATTGATGGCACAATGAATGACGACATATACCAATTGTATTATAAAGTTTATTTCTGAAGCATAGAAAAATATCACAACCTAACCCCACCCTGGCTTCATGTGATGTTGCAGGCACAACATAGTCTGAGATGAATGCTTGCACACACACCCATCTATCAACACATGAAACACACATTGCACACACATCACACACACTTGTGCACAGGCATACACCCTTGCATAAATGTTCAGACACACACAAACACATGCACACACACACACAGACACACACATGCACGCATGCACACACTCAGGCACACACGCACACACACAGATACACATGCATGCACACAGACACACAGACAAACACGCACGCACAGACACACAGACACACACGTACATGCACGCACACAGACACACTCAGGCACACACACACACACACACACATTAGGGCACACCCTTACAAAACTGATGGAAGAGGCAGTTTGCACATTCAGTGTGCAGGCTGGTGTGAGGTTTTAAGTCCTGAAGGGCCACTGCTCATGCTGTCGTGGTTTCTGCACGTTGTCTACAGATGTTTGGTGTTGGGAGATGGATGGGCCTCACCATTCAGCCCAGGAGATCTGAACAGCTGGGTTTCTGAGCAGATGCAGTCCGAGACTCAACTCTATTCACTGGTTTCTTCTCCTTGCTCTGTTCAGTTTTTCCTCTTCACTCCAGAAAGCTCAGCAATCCCTCCCGTCCCCACCCCTTCCCCATCCTCTCCTTCCTCCTCCCAAACACACCCCCTTTGCCCCACCCTCTCTCTCTCCCTCCCTCTCCCTGTGCCTTCAGCTCCTCCTCCCTCTGCCTCTCCCACTTCCTCAACCTCCATGTCTCCCTCTCCCTCAGTCTCCTTCTCCCACTCCCTTTCTCTATCCCCCTTTCCCCTCAGCCTCCCCTCCTCACCAACCGAGTCTTTTTATGCAGTCCCTCCCTGTCAACAGTCCTTCTTGGTCTTGGGATCACCCTGAAATTAGAACACGGGCCATTCAGCCCATCAGGTCTGCTGCTGTTCATCCTCCACATATTAACAACCCTGTTCCCATTTCCCTTTAGCTTCCTTGTACTTCAACTATCTTCCCGTTTTGCCTCTGCTCTAACCTTGTCACCAGGGTGATGTAAATCCTCGCTACATGATTGTCATTCCAGAAAAGTGAGACCTGCCCAGACCAAAGTCCAGTGACCCTCTCACCCTCCCCTCTGCTCCATGGTTCCTGGTACAATAAAGTCTTGAAATTTAAAATTCTTTAACTCCCTTTGTGAAGCTGTCCCTCCTTATCAGGTGACATTAAGACATTAAGTGTGAGGTTATTGCAATAAACAACATTCCTGGGATTCCTCATTCTCTCTCTCTCTCTCTCTCTCTCTCTCTCTCCACCCGCCCCCCCCCCCCCACCGCCTCCCCCACCCCCACCCCCACAGGCAACAGCTAAACATTTAGAACATTAACTTGTCTGGCTTTCAGCTCTCTGCTATCCCTGATCCATGAGTTCCACTCTGAGCTCTGAGTCCTGGTCTCTGAAATTTACTCTCACTCCTGATTCCTCTGTCTCACTCCCAGTCAATCAGACTGAGTCACACTCCTGGTCTCCCAGCCCTCCGTCTCTCCCTCACCTTCGCGTGCTGTGAGTACATTTTCCATCCCAGAGACTGGAACACAAACAGCCGGCTGAGGCTCCTGGAGCAGCACTGATGAGCTGCTGCACTGTTGTGCGTGCCAACTTTTTGATGAGGCCCTGCCTGTCCCAGTGTTGTGTTAAGGATCTTGTGACACTATTTCAGGGAAGGAAAGAGGAATTACTCCCAAAGTCCTGGCCAATGCTTGTCGCTCATTGAGTCACAAAGGTTTAGAGTGAAGCTAAGATGTATCACCTGGCCGTTGCCACTCGAGGGACTCTGCCCCGTGAGAGCACTGGTTGTATTAGAAGGATTTCATCGGCAATGGGGCACTTTGATTCACCCTGAGGTACAGAAGGGTGCCCCTCCCCTTCCTCCACCTGGCTCCATCTGTCCATTGTGGAGACACAAGGGAGACTGCAGATGCTGGAAGTCGGGAGCAACACACACAGACTGCTGAAGGGACTCAGGGGAGTCTAGACCCGAAGCGACGACTGTTCATTTCCTCCACAGATGCTGCTCAACCAGCTGAGTTCCTCCAGCACTTTGTGTGTCGCTCATCTGCCCTCCTTTTTCACCCATAGCGTCTGTCTCTAAAATACGCCCTCCCCTTCCCCAACCTGCCCATCATTCCCCCTCCCCTTCCCCAACCTGCCCATCATTCCCCCTCCCCCACTCATCTGGCTCCACCTGGTCACCCCTTCATCTCACTGGCTACCTTACCTTCCGTCTACACCCTCAGTCCTGATGCAGGGTCCTGACCCGAAATGTCGACCATCCCTCTGCCTCCGCAGATGCTGCTCGACCCGCTGGGTTCCTCCAGCAGTTTGTTTATTTTGGTGCCAGAGAAGGACGGGCCTTTCATTCAAGGGGGAACAAATCACAAGGATATGGACAGCGTGCTGCATTTCCTCCCATCTTGCATATTTGTATTTTAAAGATAACCTCTGCATCTGAGTCAGGAGTTCTTGACTCAGCACCCACTCGGAAGGGAGAAGGAGTCTGCTGCTTCCAGAGCAGAGGAATGGGAACTCATCTGGCTGGAGATGGAGGAGGAGGGGTTCAAGGGGGAGGGATAAGCATCTGGATTGTACGAGGCTGTGAAAGAGTTCGGTTCTTACTGACCAGTGGGAGGAGGAGACTGTGGACGCTGAGATCTGGAGCAACAAACAATCTGCTGAAGGAACTCCAATGTGCAGGAACATAAGAGGCCGCAGAGGGTTGTAGACTTAGCCAGCTCCATCACAGGCACAACCCTCCCCGCCATCGAGGACATCTTCAAGAGGCAGTGTCTCAAGAAGGCGGCATCCATCATTAAGGACCCTCACCACCTAGGACATGCCCTCTTCTTGTTACTACCATCGGGGAGGAGATACAGGAGCCTGAAGACCCACACTCAACGTTTCAGGAACAGCTTCTTCCCCTTCGCCACCAGTTTTCTGAACGGTCCATGAACCCATGAACTCTACCTTGTTATTCCTCTTTTGCACTATTTATTTATTTTTGTAACTTATAGTCATTTTTATGTTTTGCACTGTACGGCTGCTGCAAAACAACAAATTTCATGACATATGTCAATAATAATAAACCTGATTCTGATTCTGGACTCAGCAGGTCGAGCAGCGTCTGTGGAGAGAAAGGAACTGTCGTCGTTTCTAGTTGAAACCCTACATCAGGACTGACAGTAGAGAAGGGAGATGGCCAGCAGAAAGGGGAGAGTAGAAGTGATGATACAGGAGCCGGGGTGATTGGTGAACTGGGGAGGGGTGAAAGATGATGGGCAGGTTGCACCAGGCATTGGGGGGGGGGGGTGGTGTGGAGTTGGTAGACAGTGGCAGGCAGGTGATAGATGAAGGTAGACAGAGAGAGGGAGAAAAAAACGAGAGGCAGATGGAAGGAGGGGAGGGTGAAGGTTGGAGAAATAAACTGAAGGCTGGAGGAACTCAGCGGGTCGAGCAGCATCTGTGGGAGGAAAGGAGTTGTTGATGTTTCGGATCCAAGCCCTGCATCAGGTTGGAGACACCTGCTGCAGGGAGATAAGCAGGAACACAGAGGGCTGCCAGCGCTGGAATCTGATAAGTAAAGGAGGTGATGCTGAGGATGAGGAACCTGGCAGGGGGGGTGTTCAGGTACAGGGTGGTGAGGGACGAGTTTGGTGTGTACAGGATCGGAGAGGTGAGGGACTGGAGTGCGTTCAGGATGATGGAGGGGTTAGGGCTCAAGTTGAGCTGACTTGTGGCCGAGGCCTGTCACATTCCAGGGCTGGGTGTTACCTGCGGAGGATTCCTGCTCCCAGGTGTTGGCTGTTTCTCTTCCTGCGTCAGGCAAGAGGCAGAAACTGTGGGAACGGGTCGGATCACATTCCTCTGAGAGCACATACGGCTTAACGAAACAAAAGGGTTGATCCAACCAGAGGGAGTCTGAACAAGAATGTGACGCGCGGTGAGAGGAAGTCTTGGCTTCATGTTTGCCATTCACTGCCTCAGGATGTTCCCCAGGGCCTTGTGAGCATTCAGGAGCTCCTGAGATGTTCTGATGTTGCGGCCAACTTGTGCACAGCAAGGTCCCACAAACAACAGTGTGGTGATGACTCAGTGAAAACCAAAACAAAAACTGCAGATGGGGGAAATCTGAAATGAAAACACTCAGCGGGTCAGGCATTATCTGTGGGTGGCACAGTGGCATATCTGGTAGGGCTACTGTCTGGCAGCTCCCAGGACCCGGGTTCGGTCCTGACCTCTGGTGCTGTCTGTGTGGAGTTTGCATGTTCTCTGGGCGCTCTGGTTTCCTCCCACATGTCAAAGATGAGCAAGTTGGTGGGTTAATTGGCCGTTGTAAATTGACCCTAGTTTGGTAGAATCTGGGGGGGTGGCGGGGGTGTGGGAGGGGAGGTGATGGGAATGTGGGGGGGAATCAGATGGGATTGGTGCAGAATTAACATGGATGGGTGTTTGATGGTCGGCACAGAGCTGGTGGATTGAAGGGCCTGTTTCCGAGCTGTATGACTCCAGTAACAGGACGGACACTTTAATTTCCTAGTGATGTGGATTGAGGGTTAAACACGAGGATGGCTGGCAGGGTGAACTGCTTTGGTTACATGCACCTGAGAGGGTGCCTGCGTTTAATACCTCTGACTCTGCAGAGCCTCTCAGCACTTCTTGGGTTGTCAGGCTAGATCATGAACTTAAATCATTGCAGTGGCACTCTCAATTTATAACGGTCCTGATCCAGAGTCTCAACCCAAAACATTCAACAATTCCTTCCCCCTCCCCCCCCCCCCAACAGATGATGCTTGACCCACTGAGTTCCTCCGGCAGATTGTATGTTGTTCCAGATTCCAGCATCTGCGATCTCTTGTGTCTCAAACTTATGGCCATCTGATACAGACAGACTGTGTCGATGTACACAGTCAGCACCCTCAGGAGAGGACGGGGCTGTGCTATATAAATGCAGTGGATACTGTTGAAGGTGTCCATTAGTATAATAGCACCATTAGTATAATAAAACACCCCAGGGTGGTAAACAGGAGTGCAATAAACAAAATCTGACACTGAGCTACATCGGGAGATATCACAACACAAACAAAGCTTAGCCAGTGAGGGTGGTTTTAAGGAGAGTCCTTCAGTTATAAAGAGAAGCAGAGGGAGTTACAGGGAGGGGACTCTGAAGATTGGGGCCTTGTAAGCTGAAGGTGAGGCTGCTGGTGGTGGAGCCAAAGGAAAAGATTTAGAGGGCAGAATTTGGGGAGAACAGTGACCTCCTCAGAAGAAGATTGGACCTGCCCTGTTCCTTGGTGCTAACTCTCACCAACTGCCACCCACCCACCGACCATTCTCCACGAGTTAGCAAGATGGAGAGTGTGCATACATGTGGTATATAAGAATGTGACAAGTGTGCAAGTGTGACCAACTACACATGTCTATGTGTTTACTGATTATTTCTTAAGTGATCCTTCCAAGATCGAGGATATTTTACTTCTGTTCCAGTTCTGTGGGAGCACAGAATGTGATTGAAAAAAAACAAAATGCTGACCTTCAACCTGGGAACGTTAACCCTGTTTCTCTGCCCACAGATGCTGCCTGACCTGCTGAGTACTTACAGCATTTTCCCTTTTTATTTCAGATTTCCAACATCTGCAGTTTGTTGTGTACACAGTGTACTCAACGACTTTCAACTGGTTTTGTTCACAAACCACATGCCATGTGGCAGAACAGCACCTGCAAGTCAATGGGAACTCTGCTCCGGAGTATTCAGAACCAGCTTGACTGCGACATCAATACCCCTTTAAATCTTTCTGTCTCTGTGTTTGTATTAGCAGTGTCGATTGTTAAACACCAGGTGGCAGTGCCTGCCTTACCAGGCGTCTTTATTGTGCAGCTTCTGCAGAAGATCAGCAGCTGATCACGAACCTCTGCAGCTTGGTGACATTACACAAAGATTTCCTTCCAATTACTGTGTTTTTATAAATATTTTTAGCTGTTTTCTCTCCTGGTAGTTGGGAGCCAAATTATATAATTACTTTCATTTGTACAATAATTTCAAAATGGTAAACTATCCCAACAAGCATAAATCAAACAGAAATTGACACTCAGCAGCATAAGACAATTTTGGGACAAGTGAGCAGGAGCTCATAGAGGTGGGTTTTAAAAGTGTCTTCAAAGAGGAGAGAGAAGGAGATGTAGAAGTTAAGGGAGGGAGTTCTAAAGCTCAGACCTTGCCACTAATGGAGCAACTAAATTCAAGGACGTGCATGAGGTGAGAGCTGAAGGATACCAGGGGATTGTAGCCCTGGAGGAGGTTACAGAGGTGGGAAGTGAGGCTGGGAGTTTCAGAGTTGGTGTAAGTCAGCAGGCACTACACAGCTGGGTGCCTGGAAGCTGGAGCAAGATAGTGAGTGGGCTGCAAATTTCAAATGAACTGTTAATGTAGGATGGGAGGATGGCAGAAAATTATTGGGAGAGTCAAATCTGAAGCTGACAAAAGCATGGATAATATTTCAGTGGCAGGAGCAGATGTAGGCAAATGTACAGAGGTCAGCGAGAGCTGTGCAGGGCAAGAGCACAGGCTGCAGGAGTCAGCTGACCATTGGCATATTAGAAGTATAAAATTAAATAAGATTTCTTTATTAGTCACATGTACATCGAAACACACAGTGAAATACATCTTTTACATTGAGTGTTCTGGGGGCAGCCCGCAAGTGTCGCCACGCTTCCGGCGCCAACATAGCATACCCAGAACTTCCTAACCCGTACGTCTTCCTAACCCATACGTCTTCCTAACCCGTATGTCTTCCTAACCCATACGTCTTTGGAATGTGGGAGGAAACTGGGGCATCCAGAGGAAACCCAAGGAGACGCAGGGAGAATGTACAAACTCCTTACAGACAGAGGCCGGAATTGAACCTGGGCCACTGGCACTGTAATAGCGTTATGCTAACTGCTACACTACAGTGCCCACAGCTAAGTTCCATGTTACTCCTCAAATGCAAGGAGACAGATCAGTTGAAGATGGTTGGTCCTTTACCACAATGGGAGATTGAGGCAGAGAGCATTGTACTTGTTTAAAGGAGAAATTGATTCATTATTTGAACCAGAGGTATGGGGAGAACTCAAATTGGTGGAATTCATTTTGGATTGTTCTGTTAAGGAGTTAGAGTAGCTATAAGATGGATGTGAATGCACAGGAGATCCACCGGGATGTCGCCTGGGATAGAATATTTCAAGTTTCAAGAGATTGGATGGGCTGTGTTTGTTTTCTTTGGAGGCCAAAGGGGGACCTGATATAGGGATACACACTTATGAGGGGCATAGCTAGGGTAGGTAGTAAGAAGGAGACACAAGAAACTGCAGATGCTGGAATCTGGAGCAACACACAACTCAGCGGGTCAGGAATTATCTATGGAGAAAAATGGACAGTCGACGTTTTGGGTCGAGACCAGAAGTGTAGATGGTAAGAAACTTTTCCCATGGCAGAGGTGTCTAAACCAGAGGGTATGGGTTTAAGATGAGGAGGAAGAGGCTTAGAGGAGATCTGAGGAAGACTTTTTTCACCCAGAGGGTGGGTTCAATCTGGAATGCACTCCCTGAGAAGTTGGTGGAGGCAGAGACTGTCACAACATTTAAGAAGCGTCTCGACAAGCACTCGAATCACCAAGGCTATAGACCAAGTGCTGGTTAACGCAATTAGTGTACAGGCGACCCCTGAGTCATCTGTGCATGCATCAAAAATGCGAGTTGAAAACAAAAAGTTGTGTTTATTCATTTACTTGTTTTACATAAATTTCATAAGAGCAAACTTGTATTCCATGTCTCAGATTTTTGGTGGTAATTTGCGAATTCTGTAAGAGAGGATTTCTGTAACCCAAACTGTGTTAACGCGGGGGTTGCCTGTAGACAGGCACCTGCTGGTGGGCTAAAGGGCTTGTTTCTGTGCTGTATGATTCTAAGGGATATGATGGGCTAAATGGCCACATATTATGCTGCAAATTCTGTTGCACTTTCATGTCCTCACACACCATCAAGGTTTCACAATTTGCAAGCAAACCCTGTCCAAAACTGTTTTACATCCTCCCGTTATTGGTATTGGTATAGGTTTATTATTGTCACTTGTACCAAGGTACAGTGAAAAACTTGTCTTGCATACAGATCGTACAGGTCAATTCATTACACAGTGCAGTTAACTTGGGTTAGTACGGAGTGCATTGAGGTAGTACAGGTAAAAACAATAACAGTACAGAGTAAAGTTTCACAGCTACAGAGAAAGTGCAGTGCAATAAGGTGCAAGGTCACAACAAGGTAGATCGTGAGGTCAGAGTCCATCTCATCGTATAAGGGAACCGTTCAATAGTCTTATCACAGTGGGATAGAAGCTGTCCTTAAGCCTGGTGGTACATGCCCTCACGCTCCTGTATCTTCTACCCGATGGAAGAGGAGAGAAGAGAGAATGACCCAGGTGGATGGGGTCTTTGATTATCCACCGTCATTGAGCACGGTGTCACTCTCTTGCCACTTCCCTGGATGGGACTGAGCAGAAATGGTAGAGTTCAACCTGGATCCACTGTTCAGTGTTGCCTCCTGGTGGTAGGCATCAGGCTTGCTTTCAATAAACAGACAATAACGTAAATCTAAACAAGATGAACCTCTTTGCAGCAGGTGGTTACTGATACAAACTGCTAGTAATGAGGAGTTGGAGAATGGTGAGAACTCTTTGGTGCTGGGAACCGGAATTACTGGGAGTGAAATCAGGCTCAGAAAAGACATTAACTCTGCCTTTTCACAAGTTCTCAACATTAATGGAGGGCAGGAGAGACCAGAGAAACAACATTGCGACCCGTTTATGGTTGTTGACGTGTTTACTCTGCTCAGCCAATCAGAGCATGAGGCAATGGGGACAGTTGAGCTTTTGATGCACCTGAGTTTGTCTGCTTTTGCCAGGATATACCTGGTGGACCCTTGGTAGATCTGGTTGGGGCTGGTTGTGACTGATTCAATCTCATTGTGTGGAGTTTGACTGGCCTTGATTTTAAGCATCGCCTCACCCCCATTCCAATGGGCAAAGTCAAGCAAAGGTTTTCAATGTAGAAATAGTAGTTCCTGCCTCCAGCTCCATTACAACTATTGTAATATTGTTATCGAGATTTGGGTCATGAAGAGATTTGCAATAAAAATAAATGAAAATAAAAATAAGCTTAAGATTCACAACTGGCACTGTGATCCAATACTAACATAGAATCATAGGCCCATCAGCCCATCGAGTCTGCACTGACCGTCAACCACCCACTTACATCAATCCTTCATTCCTGATGATGAGTCCTGATGAAGGGTCTCGACCCGAAACGTCGACTGTTCATTTCCCTCCGTAGATGCTGCCTGACCTGCTGAGTTCCTCCAGCATTTTGTGTGTGTTAATCCTACATTAATGCCATTTTTCATTCTTCCCACATTCCCAGATTCTACCACCCACCTACATACTGGTGGAAATTTACAGTGGCCAAATAATCTACCGCCTGCAAACAGTTTGGAATATGGCAGGAACCCAGAGCACCCAGCGGAAACACGAACGGCCACAGGGAAAACATACAAGCTCCACACAGACAGCACCTGAGGTCAGGATTGAACCTGGATCTCCTGCACTGTGAGGCAACAGCCCTACACACTGCACCATTGTGCCACCCAATAATAACACCAAGGAAGGAGAGTCTCACACTGTCCCAGAGGCTGCAACTGTGTCCCACTTAAAGTTAGTGCCCACAGGCCTGTGTGCCAGGAAGCATCTGTGTCTCTGGAATTGGACCCCAATGGAAGTCTCTGCCCAGAGAAATGATCCCCAGTGACACTCATCATCACTGCAAATAATTGTCACTGAAAGTCAGTACCTGATATGTCACCATTGTCAACATACTACTGCAGAGGGAGATGAAGGGGGTCACTATTGACTTGAAACTTAATGGGACAAACCGCCTAAATACCATGGCTATAAGAGCAGGCCAGGCACTGAGTGTCCTGCAGTGAGTGACTCACATTCTGACTATCCAAAACCATTCCACTATCTCCAAGGCACAGGTCAGGAGCATGATGGATGACTCTGCAATTTCCTGGATGAGTGCAGCTCCAAAATGAATTTCAGCACCATCCAGGACAAAGCCACCTGCATGATTGGCAGTAATCCCACCAGTAGCTCAAGTGTGTACCATCTACAAAATACACCTCCGCTGGTCCAACAGCTCATCCCAAACCTCTGACCTCAACTAAAGACCCCTCCCACCCCAGACATTCTCTCTTCTCCCCCCTTCCATCGAGCAGAAAATAGCTTGAAAACATGCACAAACAGGCTCAACGACATCTTCTATCTCGCCATTATAAGACCCTTATACATTAAAGACGAACTCTTGACCTCACAATCTACCTCGTCATGGCCTTTGCACCTTATTGTCTGTCTGCACTGCGCTTTCTCTGTAACTGTAACACTATATTCTGCATTCTATTATTGTTTTCCCTTGTACTACCTCAATGTACTTATGTTTTGAAATGACCTATATGGATGGCATGCAAGACTAAGTTTTTCACTGTACCTTGGTACATGTGACAATAATAAACCAATTCCAATTCCAACCGCTGAGGAGGACAAACGTGGAAGGTGGAAGGGCACTCTACAGCCTGCAGGTTCCCCTCCATGTCAATCACCTCGACTTGGAAATCAATAGCCATTCCTTCATCATCACTGTGTATTGGAACTCAATACCCAACTGCACAGATACAATAATTCACCAGGAGGCCTGCAGCAATTCAATAGGTGGCTCAGCACCACCCTCTGAAGTGCAATTTGAACTGGGTAACAAATGGTGACCCCCACATCCTGTTAATGAATGAAAAGCCTTAGCCCACCAAGTGCGTCTGTGGAATTGTATCCTGCGAGTGAGTGCATCTGGAACTGTACCCCAGTGGGCATCAATATCTGTGGATAGAGAGACATCGCCTGTGAAATTGAACCCCACTGAGAGTCAGTGTGTGAGAAGTGAATGGGATAAACAAGTGACAAGATGCAGTGTGCGATTTCTCAGGAAGCCTTGTGATAAGGTAGAGGGAAGTACGAGATCTATTGTCAGTGGTAAGGAGGTACAACGTGGTTCTCTGGCAATCACCAGCTGCCGACAGGTTGCCTCTTGGCGCAGAGATGTGTGATGGGATTTTAAAAAGTGCTGTGACCTGTCAGACTGCTCGCTTTTCACAGAGGAGCCTACGCTTGATGGTTGCCAAGGAAACCATTAGTTACCAAGCAACCGCTGCATCATCTGTGCTGGAGTTCACCGTTTGCATCTAATTAAACTGCCGCAGTGCCTGATTACTCCATTCAAAAAAAACCTCTAAATTAAGCCACGTATTAATTCCTCCGCCCATTTGTTTGGTGATTTTTTGCATCACGTAAATATTTGACTAGTAATTGTCAGCACCTCATTAGTGCTTGTGGTGAATTTCACACGGCTGGGTCTGCTTAGCAATGGGGCAGTAATTGGGGGCAATAGATTAGCTATATCCACTCAAGGAGGCAGGAAAGAAAGACAGGAGCAATATTCCAGTCAACAGCTGTAATCATTCACTGAAACACGTTTAATAGTCTGTTTAACAATTCCACCCGCCTCACTCCCTTCACTGGTGTATGTATGTGTGTCAGAGGAGAGGGTGGATTTCCAGGTCAGGAACATGTGAAGCTAAAAGATGATAGATTGTTCTTAGTAATATTGGCTTATTGTGACAGAAGGAATGGGTGGGTGATGGAATCCTTTGGGCACAGCGAGAGGCCATCCAGGACCATCAATGCTGGGTGTTCTCCACGGGGAGCAATCCTCTTGGCTCTGTTCCCCTGCTCCTTCCCCACAGTCCTGCAAATTACTTTCTATCAAGGGCCTGTCCAATTCCTTTCTGATTGTTGCCATCTCACTTACAGTTGTAACTCTCTGGCGCAAAAATGTTTGCCCTCACATCCCTCGTATGTGCTTTAAATCTGTGCTGCTGGTCCTTGAAGAGCCTTCTAATGAGAAGCTTTACTCCACCTAATCCACTCATATCACAGTTCATATCAATGTTAAATCGGGATTCCTCCTGACTGCACTGGCTGAATCCACTATCACTCCAGTCTTTCCTCCCTCTTTTCCTGGTTTTTCCTTCACCCCCCCCCCCCACCCCACCCACTCCACCTCTGCCCCAAGACTCTACCCTCAAACATTGCCACTTTAAGATCACAGAAGAGTGGACATTCGATAGCGCTGTTTGATAGTTAGCTTTAGGATTAAGTCCCACTCCAGGGGTCTGAGTCTATAATCCAGCCTGACTCGCTTTGACCTGAAGTGTGAGAAGTGCCAGCTTTCTGATGAAGCCTTAAAGCTCACGTCCTGACTGTCCTCTCAGGTGGACTTACATGATTCCGTGGTTTAGACGTGTTGAGTGAGTCAGCCTATATACACATGGCAGGTACAGTATAACTTGAATAAATGGGAAATTATCCCCTTCCATATGAAAAACATAAAGGCAGAGTATTAAATAAATGGTGATAGATTGGGAAATGATAATGTACAACGGGATTTGGGTGTCCATGTACACTTGTCACTGAAAGCAAACATACAAGTGCAGCAGGCTGTTCAGAAGGCAAATGTTATGTTGGCCTTCATAGCAAGAGTACAGGAGCAAGAATGTCTTATCACGATGATGCAGGGCCTTGGTGAGACCACAGCTGGAGTGCTGTGTGCAACTTTGGTCTCCTAAACAAAGAAAGAACGTACTTGCATGGAGGGATTGTGAAGAAGTTCAAGCAGACTGATGGCAGGATTGTCATATCAGGAGAGATTGTGTTGACCTTGTTGATATTCACTGGACTTTAGAAGAAAGATGAGATGAGATGAGATGAGATGAGATGAGATGAGATGAGATGAGATGAGATGAGATGAGATGAGATGAGATGAGATGAGATGAGATGAGATGAGATGAGATGAGATGAGATGAGATGAGATGAGATGAGATGAGATATCTTTATTAGTCACATGTACATGGAAACACACAGTGAAATGCATCTTTTGCGTAGAGTGTTCTGGGGGCAGCCCACAAGTGTCGCCACACTTCCGGCGCCAACATAGCATGCCCACAGCTTCCTAACCCGGACGTCTTTGGAATGTGGGAGGAAACCAGGGAAAATGAGAGGAGATCTCATTAAAATGCACAGAATTCTATAGGACTCAACAGACTGGATGCTGAGAGGAATCTAGTGAGTGTGGTCACAATCTCAGAACAATGGACCTTTAGGACTGATATGAGAAATTTCATTGCTTAGTGGGTGGTGAACCTGTGGAATTCTTTACCACAGAGGGCCGTAGGGAGAAATTGCTGAATGTATGTGAAAAAAGCGATAGATGGATTTCTGGACAGAGGTGGCATCAATGGGTATAGGGAGAGAGCAGAAATATGATACTGAGACAGATGATCAGCCACAATCATGTTGAATGATAGAACAGGCTCAAAGGGCTAAATGGCCCCCTATTGCTCCTATGGAGACACAGGAGACTGCAGATGCTGGAATCTGGAGCAACACACAAAGCACTGGAGGAACTCAGCGGGACAGGCAGCGTCTATGGAGGGAAATGGAGAGTCGATGTTTCAAGTCAAGACTCTTCATCTGGACTGGCCAGTGCAGATGAAGGGTCTCAACCCGAAATGCCAACTCTCCATTTCCCTCCGTAGATGCTGCCTGTCCTGCTGAGTTCCTCCAGTGCTTTGTGCGTTGCTCCTATTTTTCTTTATATCCATGAAGAAGAGTTGTAGTGTTCACCCCAGTTCCTGGCCGGTGATTCTCCCTTACTGCAAACCAACACTGAGAAACACATTATCTAGTCATTACCACAATAATCATATTGGGATCCTCCTATGCACAATTAGCTAGTGTGTGTCCTACATTACAACAAAGGTTACTTTTCAAGAAGTTCGTCATTGGCTGGAAAGCACTTTGGGCACCCTGAAAACAAGAAAAGCCCTATATAAATGCAAATCTTTGTTTCCTCATTCCACATCTTTAAATACATGGGGAGGTTCCTGAAAAAACTGAGTAAAAAACCAATCCTATGAGTGATGAACTGACCCAATGTCCAAATAATCAGGTAATAGATCCTTTCCTGTAGCATCTACTGTATTGATCTGCGTACTGGTGTATTCAAGGGGAAGGCAGTCACCATCACAGTCTGACTGGTTGACTGATTCCGGTCACAGACGGCTGTGGAGGCCAAGTCATTGGGTATATTTAAAGCAGAGGTTGATAGGTTATTGACTGGCAAGGGCTTCAAAGGTTATGGGGAGAAGGCAAGAGAATGGGGTTGAGAGGGAATAAAAATCAGCCATGATCGAATGGCAGAACAGACTTGATGGGCCAAATGGCCTGATTCTGCTCTGATGTCTTATGGTCACTGTAAATGAGTTTGGTGGCTTTGATATTTTTCATCAGCAGGGGGCACCGCTGCTGCAGCTTTGAGCAATGGATTGTGGGAGGAATGACATCACTGGGCTGATGATTCCTGTCAAGAATGATTCCAAAAACTTTGGCTCAAAGCAAGGAACAAATATTTATAAATACCTCAGTGTGGCCAGAATGTAAAAAAGATTCAGGAATTTAGGAATAGGAGAAGACTGCTTGAGCTCCTGAGTCTGTACTGCCATCCAATAACATTTCCCCAATGTCGTCTCAAACCCCCCATTCCTTTGGTTATCACAAACCATTGATATAAAGTTACCAGTTGTCCGAACAACGATTGTCCTTCACGAAAGAGAGCCCCAAATTTCAGCCACGTTCTTCCATGCAGAAGCTTTTCCCTCAAGGTTCTGGTTCTAAATTTTGGACAATCTCCCTTGGTCCTGGACTCAACATGAAGCAATGGCATCTCACTACTTACTCCCCAGTTACCCCGAATATTGTGAAAGGCAGGCAGATCATCCTTTCACATTCCAGGCAATACAAACATATTTTGGATAATCTCTCCTCATTCTTTAAACTATGGTGTCCAGGAATTACTTCAGTGTAAGCCTGTGGTTTACTCCCGAATATATCCTTCCAAATCTTTGACATCCAGAATTAAACATAGTATTCCATGTATTATAAACCCGCAGACAACATTGTCAAATTTCATGTCAAAAAGCATTCCTTTGGTAACATTTACTTTTCAATCCTTTCTTGTGAAGATGCTGACCCTCTCTTGGTTTCAGATCCACAAGGACTGACTCTAACTATATTATTCCTTAGACATTGACCCTCACTGGGGTACAGTTCCACAGCACTGGCCCTCACTGGGATACAGTTCCACTGCACTGGCCCTCACTGGGATACAGTTCCACTGCACTGGCCCTCACTGGGATACAGTTCCACAGCACTGACCCTCACTGGGGTACAGTTCCACAGCACTGACACTCACTGCGTACAGTTCCACAGCACTGACCCTCACTGGGATACAGTTCCACTGCACTGGCCCTCACTGGGGTACAGTTCCACAGCACTGACACTCACTGGGATACAGTTCCACAGCACTGACCCTCACTGGGGTACAGTTCCACAGCACTGACCCTCACTGGGGTACAGTTCCATGACACTGACACTCACTGGGGTACAGTCTTACAGCACTGACACTTTCTGGGGTACAGTTCCACAGCACTGGCCCTCACTGGGGTACAGTCCAGTGGCACTGATTGCAACTGGCTACAGTTCCACTGGAACTAGGTAGTTGCACAGAATGGTCACAAATGGAGTGCTTCTTAAACAGAGTATAAGGTTGAGAATCTGTTCTGAGGAAATCAGCATGAAGAAGATGCTGTCACATGCTACTTGTAGCAATTTATGTAATGAGCAGCACTGATAACTGTGACAACATTCCTGTATACCAACACACAAAGTCCAAGACACCAAGATGCTGACATGCCGGCACTGGAAATGACACTAAGGCACTGACATCAGCCACAATGAACTGGTGACAGTGGGACATGAAACACTGTGGCACCATCACAGATTGTTGAGGATGTGGAGAGAATAAAAGGGAATTAATGTAGGGTTAGTGTAAGTGGGTGGTTGATGGTTGACAGGACTCGGTGAGCTGAAGGACCTGTTCCCATGCTCGCTCGATGACATCAAGTTACTGACATCCAGATACCAAGGCACATCGTGACATGAATACACCAACAATGCAACAGCAACACCAATACACCAAGTCAGAGACACAGTGAGATTGAGACTCTGAGATTGACACTGAGACACTAATAATGAGATACCATCACTGACACCAAAGTCAACTCCAAGGCATAAACTATGAAACTATGAAATCAATGAAACTGCAGAGAGTTGTGGACACAGCTCAGCACATCATGAAAACCAGCCTCCCTTCCATGGACTCTTAAGTACACTTCTCCCTGCCTTGGTAGAGCAGCCAAATAACCAAAGACCCCACCCACCCCGGACATTCTCTCTTCTCCACCCTCCCACTGGGCGGAAGATGCAAAAGCCTGACAGCATGTACCACCAGGCTCAAGGACAGCTTCTATCCCACTGTTATAAAACTATCGAACGGTCCCCTAGCACAATACAATGAGCTCTTGACCTCACAATCTACCTCGTTATGACCTTGCACCTTATTGTCTACCTGCACTGCACTTTCCCTGTAACTGTGACACTGCATTCTATTATTGTTTTCCCTTGTACTACCTCAACGCACTGATGTGATGAAGTGATCCGTATGGATGGCATGCAAAATGAAGTTTTTCACTGTACCTCGGTACATGTGACAATAATAAACCAATTTACATTTTTTTATTTACCAATATGAAAGATGGTCAAGACACTGTCACAGTAATGGCATCAACACTGTGGTCATCACTGAAGTTGAAGCACCAACACCAAGACCCCATGAGACTATCACTCTGAGACACCAACAGCCAAACACAAAGGCACTGTGATGAGACACTGACACTCTGGAAATGTGACTCCGACATCATGCACAAGCACTGAGATACGTCGATACTATCACTGGAACAACACAGTGATACCATACTGGAACACCAGGACAATGGCACCAAGAAATGAGAAACACCGACAGTGAGGCACTGATAATGACACTGAAACAGTGACACCAGCACTGAGTCACTGTGATATCAACGCCAAGGTCCTGAGGCACTTTGATACCAAGGGAAGACCAAAATACCACACCAAGGTACCAAGACTGAGATGCAAGATAAGGGCAGCAACAGTGAGACAGAGACAGAAATGTTTTCATTGATTTCAGGTCAGCCATGGGAATTGCTAAAGATCATCAACAGATACCCATGGTGTTTGTTGTATGTTGCTGTGCTGTTTGATGGAGAGATTAGTGATCCAGGCCTTTGCCGATCAGCAAGTTTAATTGAATTGTGCCAGAGCGAGAGAGTCAGTGTGGAAGGGCACAAATGGGAAAGCTGGGAATGCTGGTCATGTAGTGGATTGAGGACAGCGTGAACTAGCTGCCCTACATCTCACTTCTGCAGTAAGGGCAGAGGTAGGCCATCCATATCTAGCCTGGTGCAATACATGACATTCAATCAAATTAATTAGCTCTGTGTTTAAAGTGTTGACATTCAGTGAGCTGCAGACAGTGGCACAGCCCCAGCACCAGAGCAACTGGCAGAAAAATTGCCAGCATGTTTTAAATCAGATCACCCAGGGTGCCAATACTCTCCCACTCCCTCCCTCGGTCAGTCCGAATAGCCTTCCTGTCATTCCCTCCAATTATACTGTGACAACTCACACACTGAGACTGGGACACCAACACCCCACAAGAATCCCAAGACACTGAGGTCAATTTATGCTAACGGTGCGATCAACACTGAAATAGCAACTGTTGAACACTTACACATTGTGGCAAAGTCACTGCCGTCAATACACCAACAGTGACACTGAGATCAACCCACTGACAATGAGACGCACTTTCCTTAGAAGGAAGCATAGTGGCACAGCTGTTCGCACTGCTGCCTCACTACTCTAAGGACCTGGGTTTGATCCTGACCTCAGATACCCTCTGTGTGGAGGTTGTGTGTTCTCCCTGAGACTGTGTGGTTTTCCACCAGGTGCTCTGATTTCCTCCCACATCCCAGCGATGTGCAGGTAATTTTATTGGCTAAATTGCCCCGTTCTAAGTAAGTAGCAAAAACAATCGAAGTGGAGTTGATGAGCACAGGAAAGAGAATAAGTTGCAAGTCTGTAGGGCTACAGGGGATAAGGAGAGAGAGGGAATAAGACTGACGGGATTGGTCTGTGTAGAGCTGGTATGGGCCAAGTGGCCTCATTCTGCATTGAAATAAGTAAGTCAAAGTAGACTGTGTCACTGAGGTACCAACACCCTAGTACTGAGAAGGGCACATCACTGTGACTGAGACCAAGATACCTTAAGACTGTGGCACTGAGTTACCAACACTGTGATAATGTGGCATCAACACCATGACTGACAATGACATGCAGCAACACCAGTGCCAAACCTGACCAGGACATCAGTGAGATATCAACAGTGATACTTGGCACTGAAACAGCGACATCAACACAGACACACCAATGCTGACACTGACTGTTGTTATACCAACACAGTGATAGCGACGCTGAGATACCGATCTTCTGACACAGTTCCTCAGGATTGAGGATGAGTTTCTGGTTTTGTCGGTTCTGAGGTGACCAACGATGTCAATGTGGGAACGGCAGACTCTTCCATAGATGGGCAGGAGGTACCTGATGGGGCGGTGGGCGGTTTGTGAGGTAGTGCCCTCCTTCTGTCATTTACCCTGAGTTTCTGTCTACTCCTGACACATGGACTTGGGGTTCTCAGTACCATCCCGGTTGCTCCTTTTCCACTTTGACTGGTCACAGGCCAGGGATTCCCAACAGTCAGTGGGGATGTTGCATTTTTCTCATTAGGTTTTGAACATATCCTTGAACCTTTTCCTCTGTCTGCTAAGTAATCTCTTTCCATGAAGAGCTCAGAATAGACTGCCTGTTTCAGGAATCTGGTGTCGGGCATGTGAACAATGTGACCTGCCCAACGGAGCTGACTGAGTGAAATTAGGGCATCCATGCTCATGGTGTTGGCCTGGGAGAGGACACTGAAGTTAGTTCGCTGATCCTTCCAGTGAACGTGCACGGTTTTGCACAGGCACAATGGTGGTATCTTTCAAATGCCTTCTGGTGCCTTCCAGAGTTAGTCCCGGTCTCAGAAGCATATGGAGGGCAAGGATCTCTCCTGCCCGGTGAGCCAGACTCTGGACTCTGACCTCACGATCTACCTTGTTGTGACCTTGCACCTTATTGCACTGCACTTTCTCTGTAGCTGTGACACTTTACTCTGTACTGTTATTGTTTTTACCTGTACTACCTCAATGCACTCTGTACTAACTCAATGTGACTGCACTGTGTAATGAATTGACCTGTACGATTGGTATGCAAGACAAGTTTTTCACTGTATCTCAGTACAAGTGACAATAATAAACCAATACCAATACCAAATACCAATACCATGAGTTTTGTTGCAGGTCGGAGGTGATGCACTAACAATAAAACACAAACACTGACACCAAGACCCTGACATGGGCACAGAGATACCAATACTCAGACACCATGCTATCAACACATAGTTACAAGATAGGGAGATGATTATTAAAAACTGAGATGTGTAGGAGTTCTGCTCACAGAGGGTACTGACTCTCTGGAATGCTCTACCCCAGAGGGTTGTGTAGGCTAGATCACTGGAGGTATTTAAAGGAGGTTGATTCATTTTTGAAGGTCAGGGAATTCAGGGCTATGGGGAACTGGCACAGAAGAGTAGTTGATGCCTGGGGCAGATCAGTCATGATCACACTGAATGGTAGGGCAGGCTTGAGGGGCTGGGTGGCCTAGTCCTGCTCCAAGTTTCTTCTGTTTAGCACCAAAGGCACTGTGACACCAAATCAGCAGCTACACACATTGTCACTGAGTAACCAAGATACCAGCATCAAGAACCAAGAATGAGACACTTTCAGTTCTGTAGCAGGGGCAGCTAGCTGTTCTTCAGTATCTAACTTTGTACAGTCAGCTCAGTACAAGAAATGTTCATTCAAATTAATCAGCTTTACATTTAATGTGTTGACGTTCACTGAACTACAGCCTGCGGCACAGCCCCAGCATCACAGTAACTCACAGAGAAACACTCAGTGCCAACAGGCTTTCACAGAGATCCCGCACAGTGATCATTTCTCTTTCGCTCCCTCCCTCAGCAAATGCTCTCTCTCTCTCTCTCTCTTTCCCTCACTCTCTCTGTAAATGCTGCCCCTCTTCTCTCTCTCTCTTACTCTCCCTCTCCCTCCCTCTCTCAGTAAATGCTGCCCCTCCTCTCTCTCTCTCACACACACACACACACACACACACCCTTATGGAACGATATATAATGATATAATAAATTGCATTATGTCCACCATGGCATCTGGGAATTTACATTTAGTTAATTAAATAACCTGGAATAAAAAGCTCACATCAGTAACGGTGACTATAAAACCACTGGATTATTGTAAAAACTCATCTGTTTCCTTTATGGAAATCTACCCATATTATTTGGTTTGGTCTTATGTAACTCCAGTCCCACAGGAACATGATTATTCCTTACCTGCTCTCTGAAATGGCCCAGCAAGCCACTTGATTGTGCTGAACTGCAATAAGAAAACATAATGATAACAAAGCTGGGTATAGCATCTGGCATAGACATCAGCATTAGGTTTGGATGTGACATGGGCAGGTGAACACAAGGTCCCAACCAGATGAAACTACAACACAGGAGCATGTACATGCTCAGTAGCAGAGAGACCATGCAGTTAATGGAGCTAAGCTGTGTGACAACCAGTGGATCAAAGCTCTGCAGTCCTGTTACATCTACTCATAAATACTTAGGCCATCTCTTGGAATTGAGGATGACTTTTTTTCTACTCTGATTTTATGGGTTCTGAAGTGGCCAACAAGACCAATGTGGGAACTACAGCCTCTTCCATAGATAGGGCAGAAGGCACCTGACAAGGCAAGTGATACATTTTGAGGTGGTACACTCCTTCTGCTGCTTACACAAGACTTTTGTATGCTTCAAATGCATGGCTTACGGGTTCTCAATAGCATCCTGAATGCTTTCTCCTCTTTGAGCGGTCATGTTCCAGAGATTCCAGGAGCCAATGGAAATGTTACATTTCTTTAAGGAGGCTTTATGCACATCTTTGAATCCTTTCCTCTGTCCATCTCGTAAGTTCTTCCCAAGAAAGAGCTCAGAATGGACTGCCTGTTTATGGATGGCAGCAACATAGTCTCCCCAATGAAGCCCACAGAATGCAACTAGGGGATGCTGTTCTGGGAGAGGACACTCACATTGGTTTGCTTATTCTTCCGGTGAATGCAGTGGACTCTGCAGAGACAGTGTAGATGGTATTCTTCCAGCACCTTGCCATGCCTGCTGTAGGTAGCCCAGGTCAGAAGCATACGAGAGGGCAGGGATCCATGCTTCCCAGTAGACCATGAATGTTGTTCCAGGTCTGATGTCTTGTTCTTCAAATACCTTTTTCCACAATCGACTAAAGACGCTGCTGGTACATTGATGCAAAGTTGCATCTCACCAACAATCTCTCCATGGGAGTGGAGCAAATCTTCAGAACTGCTGGGAAACTCTTCAATCTGTGGTGACTACAATCCAAAACCAAGGTCATCCAAACCCCAGATGAGCTGCAGAATGCAGGTGGTACTTGTGATGGCACACATTCAGAGGGAGAGATACAAGCCATTATCGACTCTTTTACTGAAGTCTATGAGAGGATGGGCCTTACAGTCAACATCCTGGACAATGGTCCACCATCAATCTGCCCTGCTGCACTGCACTGCACTGCCCTCGGGCAGTAAAGGTTCACAGCAACAATCTGAACACGTAGTCTACTTCCCACAAATACTGGCAGACAATTAAACAACTAACAGGACAGGAAAGTTCATGAACAATCCCTTGCTCAAAATGGGGAAACCCCAGCATGCATGTGTGAAGGACAAGGATGAATCATTCAGTCAGTGAAGAATCCATCTCAGGATCCTCCTGTGGTGTCAACCATCACAGAAGCCAGTCTTCATCCAATTCAGTTCACTTCACCTGATATCCTTAAAGAGAACTGGACATGGCAAAGACTGTGATGGCAAAAATTAATGTTCTAGTACTAGCCACATGTTCTGAACAATCTGTCCCAGTATTGCAATAACACAAACAGCTACCTGGAAAATTGCCCAGATATGTCCTCTCCATATAAAGTGGGGCCATTCCAATGTGGCCAATTACCACCACGTCAGGCTCCTCTTAAACATCAGCAAATTGAGGGATGCTGGTGCACAAAGTACTTTAAACCATACTTACTGCTAGTAACATGCTCATTAATGTTCATTTTAGATTCTGCCAGGGTCACTTCGCCTCAGATCTCATCACAACCCTGGTCCAACAATGGACAAAAGAGTTGAATTGGAGAAGTGAGCTGAAAGTGATTAGACTTGACATCAAGACAGCAATTGACCAAATGTGGTATCACGGAGTCTTAATAAAACCAAAATCATGGGAATCAAGGGGAAAAAAACTGTATAACGTCTGCAGTAATACCTTGCACTAAGGAAGTTTGATGTGATTGTTGGAGTCTATCACTCAGCCTCAGGACATCAATACAGGAGTAATTTGGGGTAGTTTGCTAAATGCAACATTCTTCACTTGCTTCCTCATGACCTTACTTCCATCATGCAGGCAAAATTAGGGAAACTTGCAGAGGGTTGCACAGTGTTCAGTACCATATGCAGCAGTTCCTAAAGAAAATGACACAATCTTTGCTCACATTTAGTAATACCTGGACACCATTCAAGCAAGAGCTGATAAAAAGACACAGCATTAATGCCACGTAATTCCAGGCTGTAACTACTTACAATTAAAGTCTAACCAACTCCCCACGACATTCAATGAGTTACTATTCCTGAATTCTTCATTGTTAACATGCTGAGGCTCATCATTGACCAGAAGCTTGTTTGGACTAGCCACACAAATACTGTGTGTTCAAAAACAGGTCAGAGGCTAATAATCTGTGGCATATGATTGACCTCTTTACTGCAAATGTCCTTTCCACCATCTACAAGACATAACTCAGGAGTGTGCCCGAATGAGAGCAGCTGTAACACTCAGGAAGCTCAACTCATCCAAGACATAGCAACCCATTTGTTTACTGCCCCACCCATTGCTCCAAATGTACACTTTATCCCACTATTGTGACAACCACATGCACTCTAACAACTCAATAGGATGATTTCAACAGCATTTCCCAAACCCACAATTTCTACATCCATTACTGATGAAGGGTCTCGACCTGAAACGTTGACTGTCCATTTTCCTCCACAGATGCTGCCTGACCCACTGAATTCCTCCAGATTTTTGTGTGTTGCTCCAAATTTCCAGCATCCGCAGTCTCTTGTATCTCCATTTCTACATCTAGGTATCTGAGGAGACAGAAGACCAGATGTTTCAGCTCAATGACCCTGTTAATCTCTCCAGAGATGCTGCATGACCTGCTGAGTATCCCCAGAATTTTCTGATTTTATTTCAGATTTCCAATATCTGCAGTTTTTTGCTTTTAGACCTCAGCAATTTGGTAGGACAAGGGCAGCAGATGCATAGGTACACCACGTTTCCTTCCAAGTCACATGCCTCTCTGACTTCAAAATACATTTCAGTGCAGGCTCAAAATCCTTGCTCTCCCCACCCACAGGACTGCATAAGTATTTTCACCATAAAGACTGCAGCAACTCAAACAAGCAGTTCATCACCTTCTCAAGGAAATTGGGGATGGACAATTACAGGCCTTCCCAGCAATGTCTGTATCTCAAGTACAAATTTAAAATAATCATGCTGAGAACTGTCGCTCTCCAATCCTAGCTATCACTTTTACTGTCTTCTGCTGAAACTGGTGGTTGAAAGTAACATTGGGGCTCTGGGGTGATTGTGTAGTCCTGTCAGAGACTGATTGTGAGCCAGCAGCTTTCAGCTACATCTGTGCAGAGATCAATGATCAGAACACTCCACATGGATAAACCCTAGTCACTCATAACTATTCTGCTCACCTTCCAGGCTGGTTAATATTCAGCACTGAACCCATTCAGGCTCCTAAACAATTTCTGCTCTGCACAGAGCAATCAGAGGGATAATTGATTTTTTTAAAAATCCTGACATATTCCCACACCAGACTGATCCTGGACACTGTGTGGCAGCTGATGGGAATGTGTTCTGCTCCAATAGATTGAGGCTGCACTTTTAAAGAGAATAAAAATGGGTCAACGAGCAAGTTGGAAGGTATCACTAGCCAAAGTTATGGTGTTGGTAAGGAGGCTGCCAAAGCTGGGCACTGTCAGCCACTGCTTCACCACGCAGAGTATCTAACCAATACTCCTCTCAGCACAATGAGTTTCCACTGAGCTTGGGGATGGATGTTTAACCAGCAGCATCGGTACATTATCCAACATGTAGCCTTCATCTAGAGAAAGTGCAGTGGAGATCTACTAGCATGAGCTGAGTGGTATTCAGTTCCATGGACAGAAATGGAGAAGCTGGATTGCTGTCTTTAGAGAATCAGAATCAGATTTATTATCACCGACATATGATGTGAAATTTGTTGTTTTGCAGCAGCAGTACAGGTCAAAGATATAAAATCTATAAATTACAGAAATAAATAAATAGTGCAAAAAACAGAATAACGAGGTAGTGTTCATGGTTTATGGAGCGTTCAGAAATCTGATGGCAGAGGGGAAGATGCTGTTCCTGAATTGTTGAGTTTGGGTCTTCAGGCTCCTGTATCTCCTCCCCGATGGTAGTAACAAGAAGAGGGCATGTCCCAGATGGTGAGGGTCCTTAATGATAGGTGCCGCCTTCTTGAGGCACCGCCTCTTGAAGATGTCCTCAATGGTGGGGAGGGTTGCGTCCGTGATTCGGCTGGCTGAGTCTACAACCCTCTGCAGCCTCTTGCAATCCTGTGCATTGAAGGCTCCATACCAGGTGGTGATGCATCCAGTCAGGATGCTCTCCACCGTACATCTGTAGAAATTTGTAAGAGCCTTTGGTGACATAGCAAATCTCGTCAGAACAGAGAAGTTAGGGCAAATTTAATGGAATCATCTGAAATTATGAGAAGTTTTGGCAGAAGGGGAAAAGCTGTTCCCACTGGCAATAACTAGAAAACATTGGTCATTGGCAAAACAAACAGAGGAGAGATGAGGAGAGTTTATTTTCATACAGCAAGTTGTTTTGATTTTGATTTGAACATGATGCCTGAAAGTTAGGTAGAAGCAGGTTCTGTAGCAAACTTATAAGGGAATTCCTTAAATTCCAGAAAAGGAAAAAAAATGCATGACTATGGGAAGAGGTTGGTGAGTGGAAAAGACTAGGAGGGTAGATCTTTTAAAACTAGTCCACAATGGGCCAAATGGCCTCCTTTCGTGCTGTCGGATGTTGGAGTTTGGATGCTGAATCAGGCAGATTTCAAAAGAAGTGAATGAACACAAAAAAATAAAACTAATTGGGATGTTTTCTCACCTTGAGTATACCAATGCTCACTGTGCACACTTTTGCGATTCTTTCCTGCCTGTGACTCGAGCTTTTTTCTGCCGTATACTGATCTACAGTGCTCCACTGATCTGACTCGACTGGACCAAGAACATGTTCTCACAAATCTGGACAGGTGAGTGATCAAGAGAGATGGCAGACTCTGAACAACAAGCTTCTCTACTTGGAGACATAAAGGACATTATCAAATGACATCTGGGAAAGTGCGGGCCAGTGAACTCAAAGCTCTTCCTGTGGAACTGCAGATGCATTACAAAGTAAATAAATTGTAATATAAATCTTACTTACTAAATAGTAAATGCTTTGAAAGTTCAAAGTTTCAGTGAATTAATTTGAGGAAGGATTTGACTCCTGCTGCCAGGATTGAAGCCATTGGCAGGAGAAATGATTAAAGTGCATGGGTGGGATCACAGACCTTCAAAACTTAGCACTTCCTTTGAAATCTTTGATGTTAATTATAGGTTATCTAATAATTAAAGGAGATTTATCCTTGTGCTGGTGCCAGTTTGCCAGGTCTAAAAGCAAGCATTCTTGCTCATCTCAGACTATCCAGAGTAATGGGAATTAAAACACAAAAATACAAGTCAAATCTGACTTTCTCTTTACTCTGTTCTTCAACTAGACTGAAAATTTTTCCTGTTTTTTTCTCCTCATCATTTTCAAATTCTTCATGACGTTTTAGGACTATCAAAGCCCATCTCTCTGTTACATAACATCCCCACCCCCACCCCATCTCTTCGAAACCTTTCACTTAACTATCAAAGTACTTGTTTGCAGTGTGGAGTTTTTCTTTGCCATTTTTCAGGATGTAGGTGTTACATATCCCAAATTGCCCTTGAGAAGGTGGTGGTGAGCTGCCTTCTTGAACAGTTGCAATCCTTCTGATGAAGGTACCACCACCATGCTGCTAGAGCCATAGAATCAAACAGCACAGACACAGACCCTTCAGCTCACCATGTCCATGCCAACCATCAAATACCCATCTATGATGAAGCAAAAAACAATCTGCTGGAGGAATTCAGTGGTCGAGCAGCATCTGTAAGGGAAAGGAATTGTTGACATTTAGTATTGGTATTGGTTTATTATTGTCACTTGTACCGAGGTACAGTGAAAAACTTGTCTTGCATACCGATCGTACAGGTCAATTCATTACACAGTGCATTGAGTTAGTACAGAGTGCATTGAGGTAGTACAGGTAAAAACATTAACAGTACAGAGTAAAGTGTCACAGCTGCAGAGGAGGTGCAGTGCAGGTAGACAATAAGGTGCAAAGTCACAACAAGGTAGATTGTGAGGTCAGAGTCCATCTCATTGTATAAGGGAACCATTCAATAGTCTTATCACAGTGGGGTAGAAGCTGTCCTTGAGCCTATTGGTATGTGCCCTCAGGCTCCTGTATCTTCTGCCTGATGGGAGAGAAGAGAGAATGACCCGGGTGGGTGGGGTCTTTAATTATTCTGGCTGCTTCACCAAGGCAGCGAGAGGTAAAGACAGAGTCCATGGAGGGGAGGCTGGTGTCCGTGATGTGCTGGGCTGTGTCCACAACTCTCTGCAGTTACTTGTGGTCCAGGTTTCAGGTTAAGACCCTGCATCCAGACCCTTCCCTCATTCCTTTCCCTTCACAGATGTTGCTCGACCACTGAGCTCCTCCAGCAGATCGTTTTTTTGCTCCAAGTTACAGCATCTGCAGTCTATTGTGTACCCGTCTATACTAATCCTGTTTACCAGCACTTTGTAGCCAATGCCTTGGTGATTTTGGTGCTCATCTAGATATTTCTTAAATGTTCTGAGAGTATCTGCTTTCACCACCGACAGAGGCAGTACATTCCAGATTCTAACCACCCTCTTGGTGAAAATGTTTTCCCTCAGATCCCCTCTAAACCTCTTACCCCCCTTAGCCTATGCCAATGCTTCTAGTTTTAGATACCTTCTCTGTGGGTAAAAGTTTCCTACTACCTACCCTATCTATGCCCCTCATAATTTGTATACTTCTTTCAGGACTCTCTGTTCCAAAACAAACTCAGCCCTCATAATTGAAATGCTCCATCCCCCAGACACCATCCTGGTGAGGATCCTCTGCACTCTCTCCAGAGCATCACAGCCTTCTTATAGTGGGGCAACCAGAACTGTGCACAGTTCTCCAGCTGTGACCTAACCAATGTTTTACAAAGTCTTTGCTCTTGTATTCTCTGTCCTGGCTAAATCCTGTAGGTCTTCTTCACCACCTTATCTACCTGTGCTGCCACCTTGAGGAATCCTTGGACTTTTACACTGAAGACCCTCCATTCCTCAATACTCCCTAGGGCCCTACCATTCACTGTGTATATCCGACCCTTATCAGTCCTCCAAGTGCATAACCTCCCACTTATCAGGATTAAGTTGCATCTGCCATTTCTCTGCTGCCTATCTTATCAAGTGATCAATATCATCATCAACAACACCAGGTTCTATGTTATCTGCAACTTACTGATCTTATCACCCCTCTGCTTCTATCACCAAGCCAGTGTTGGATCCAATTTGCCGACCTGCCTTGGATCCTCTGGGCTCCAACCTTTTGGACAAGTCTCCCAAATAGGACTTGCCAAAAGCCTTACTGTGTTGTGTAGGGAATTCCGAGATTTGGACCCAGTGATCATGATGGAATGAAGGGATAGCAATATATTTTCAAGTCAGGGTGGTGTCTGCCTTGCAGGTGGTGGTGATGATCACCAGTTCTTGGTGGTGATCATCATCTGTGTTGGTATTGGTTTATTATTGTCACTTGTACCGAGGTACAGTGAAAAACTAGTCTTGCATACCAATCATACAGGTCAATTCATTACACAGTGCAGTTACATTGAGTTAGTACAGAGTGCATTGAGGTAGTGCAGGTAAAAACAATAACAGTTCAGAGTAAAGTGTCACAGCTACAGAGAAAGTGCAGTGCAATAGGGTGCAAGGTCACAGCAAGGTAGATCGTGAGGTCAGAGTCGTATGAGGGAACTGTTCAATAGTCTTATCACAGTGGGGTAGAAGCTGTTCTTATGTCTGGTGATTTGATAGCAGAATGGTGAGAAGCCAGGGTGTAACTACTAAAAGCATGAATAAGAATTTGAGCAGCAATTGGCTTGATGCAGGGGAGAAGTATCTGCAGTCTTTATGATAGAGAGACTTATTGGGTCAAAACCTCAATATAATTTCAATAGGACGTTGAAATGATAACTATCTGGCTCAGTCTCATACCATTTCAGTAGAGAAGGATGCACTCAATGGCTGCAGAATGGGATTTCCAATGGACCAACCGTTTAGGTCTTTCCACTATTTACTTGGAAGAAATTTCTCCTCGTCGAATGCAGTACCAGGGGAAAAAATATAACGGGGTGGGGAGTGAAGGACCGTGAGATCTGTGAGGGTGGAAGGCAGGACTGATTAAATGACTGAAGTGACCTCTATACATGACAAAAGATGCTAATGGAATATGCCTAGGAACAATAGAAGGGCCCAGAGGAGGTGCAAATTGCTACATTTGGTCCTGAGGGAAATGGGAGCGGTTGTTAAGATGGTACCGTTGCCTAAGATTGGGTTGAGCTCCCTCGGAACGTTTCTGAAGCCGAGAGCGAGAGACCTGATTTTGCACCTCGGTTATTTTCCAGTAGGGGTCAGTGGCTAATAATCAGGAATTGGAACCCTAACGGATAGCTTTCCAACCCCCACCCCTTCACCCACCCACCCCCGCCCGGGGCACTGAGGTCCATTGCGGCATCTCCAATTTCTGCTCCAAAATCCCAACCCACACGGTTGCGAGGCGCAGCGATCTTTGAATGGAGCAGAGGAACCGAGAAATGACAGGAGGCTTCAGCCAGCCGCTCATTTTGTAACAAAGGAGGAACTGAGGAGTTAGCAAGGAGAAAAGCTCTTAAACTTGGCAGAGAGCAGTGTGTGTGTGTGTGTGTGTGGTTGCTTTAAATTTACATTTCTTTATTTTTATTATAAATAAATCTCCCGGACAAGAAGCTGAGTGATGCAGCTGAGGACCGGGGCTGCCCTCCCTCCGCTTCTGCAGCCCCAGACGCCTGCTGAACGAACAGGCTCCTTCTTATCATTCCCTCCCCTCTTATTTTCTGACCGGCTTTTCTGTGAGGGATCCTCGTTTATTGTGTCACGGAGCTAGCATTTGGAGCCAGTCTGCTCAGTTTTTTTTCCCCAAATGTTCGACTTCACATTAAGAGTCCCGTCTCTCCGCCAACCTCCCTTCTTCTCCGCTTCAAAAGCAGCGAGCATATTGCTGCTACAGAGGGGATTAACTCCTCTGTCGCCAAATCTACCCGAGTTCATCCTTGCACTTTGTACCCCCGGGGCACGAGTGCTGACCTTGAGTTTGAATTGATCCCAATAAATAAAACACGAGGTGATCCCGATATCCTCTGATGTCAGCAGCCCCGCCGATCACAATATATCTGATCCCAACACAGCCCAACTGCTGAAACACCCCCCCCCCCCCCGCACCCCGCCCATATTCAAGCGCAACCTTGATCCCAGATTTTCCCTTATAGAGTTATACATCGCGGAAACACGCTCTTCGGCCCAACTCGTCCATGCCGCCCCAGCCGGTCCCATTTGCCTGTGTTTGGTCCATAACTCACTAAAGCTTTTCTATCCAACAACTCCTGCATATTTTAAAACTATTTCAATGTTAATTTTTATTTCATTTTCTTTTTGTCTTGTTTTCCATTCAGGACACATATTCAGAGAGTGGTTGATTCCTGGAACATGTTTATTATTGGTTTATAATATTGGTTTAAAATTGGTTTATTATTGTCACATGTACTGAGGTACAGTGAAAAACTTGTCTTGCATACCGTTCATACAGCTCAATTCATTACAACAGTGCATTGAGGTAGTACAAGGTAAAACACTAACAGAATGCAGAAATGAAGTGTTACAGTTACAGAGAAAGTACAGTGCAGGTAGACAATAAGGTGCAAGGTCATGATGAGGTAGATTGTGAGGTCAAGAGTCCATCTTAACATACTACAGAACCATTCTATAGTCTTATTACAGCGGGGTAGAAGCTGTCCTTGAGCCTGGTGGTACGTGCTTTCAGGCTTTTGTATCTTCTGCCCGATGGGAGTGGGGAGAAGAGAGAATGTCCGGGATGGGTGGAGTCTTTGATTATGCTGGCTGCTTTATTGATGCAGCAAGAAGTATAGTGTATAAGTATAGAAATATAGAAGTCCATGGGGGGAGTCTGGTTTTCATGATGTGCTGAGCTGTGTCCACAACTCTGCAGTTTCTTACAGTCATGGATAAACCAGTTGCCATACCAAGCTGTGATGCATCTGGATAGGAAGCTTATATGAACCATAGAACCATACAGCACAAAACAGGTCCTTCGGCCCACTGTGTTGTGCCGTCCATCAGACCACCCTCACACTACCTAACCCCTTCCTCCCACATATCCCTCTATCTCACGTTCCTCCATATGCCTATCCAACAAGCTCTTGAACCTGTTCAATGTATCTGCCTCCACCACCACCCCAGGCAGTGCATTCCATGCACCAACCACTCTTTGGGTGAAAAACCTCCCTCTGACATCTCCCCTGAACCTCCCACCCATAACCTTAAAGCCATGACCTCTCGTCTTGAGCATTGGTGCCCTGGGAAGGAGGCGCTGACTGTCTACTCTATCTATTCCTCTCAATATTTAATATACCTCTATCATGTCTCCTCTCATCCTCCTCCTTTCCAGTGAATAAAGCCCTAGCACCTTAAGCTCTCCTCATATTCAATACTCTCCAATCCAGGCAGCATCCTGGTAAATCTCCTCTGCACCATCTCCAATGCCTCCACATCCTTCCTATAATGAGGCGACCAGAACTGAACACAGTACTCTAAGTGTGGCCTAACTAGAGTTTTGTAAAGCTGCATCATAACCTCGCGGCTCTTAAACTCAATCCCGCGACTTATGAAAGCCAACATCCCATTGGCCTTCTTAACTGCTGTTTCCATCTGTGAGGCAACTTTCAATGAACTGTGAATATGAACCCCCAGATCCCTCTGCTCCTCCACACTGCCAAGTACCTTGCCGTTTACCCTGTACTCTGCCCTGGAGTTTGTCCTTCCAAAGTGTACCACCTCACACTTCTCTGGATTGAACTCCATCTGCCACTTGTCAGCCCAGCTCTGCATCCTATCAATATCCCTCTGTAAGCTCCGACAGCCCTCCACACTATCCACAACACCGCCTATCTTAGTGTCGTCCGCAAACTTACTAACCCAGCCCTCCACCCCCTCATCTAAGTCATCTATAAATATCACAAAAAGTAGAGGTCCCAGAACCGATCCCTGCGGGACACCACTAGTCACTGCCTTCCAATCTGAGGACACTCCTTCCACCACAGCCCTCTGCTTTCTACATGCAAGCCAATTCCTAATCCACACAGCCAAGCTTCCTTGGATCCCTTGGCCTCTGACCTTCTGAAGAAGCCTACCATGAGGAACCTTATCAAATGCCTTACTAAAATCCATGTAAACCACATCCACCACACTGCCCTCATCAATCTTCCTGGTCACCTCCTCAAAGAACTCTATCAGGCTTGTGAGGCAAGATCTTCCCTTCACAAAGCCATGCTGGCTGTCCCTAATCAGTCCATGATTCTCAAGGTGTTCATAAATCCTATCCCTTAGAATCCTTTCTAACAGCTTACCCACCACAGACGTGAGACTCACCGGTCTATAATTCCCTGGCCTATCCCTATTACCTTTTTTGAACAAGGGGACCACATTCGCAACCCTCCAATCCTCCGGCACCACCCCCGTAGACAACGAGGACTCAAAGATCCTTACCAGCGGTTCAGCAATCTCCTCCCTAGCCTCTCGAAGCAGCCTGGGGAAAATCCCATCAGGCCCCGGAGATTTATCTGTCTTAATATTATTTAACAACTTCAACACCTCCTCTCTCTTGATATCAACAGCCTCGAGAACATTACCCCTACCAGCACTCCCTTCCGCATCATCAAGACCCCTCTCCCTGGTGAATACCGAAGAGAAGTACTCATTCAGAACTTCTCCCATTTCCGCCGCCTCCAGGCAAATTCTCCCACCTTTGTCCTTAATCGGACCTACCTTCACCCTAGCCATCCTCCTACCCTTCACGTACTTGAAAAAGGCCTTGGGATTTTCCTTAACCCTACTAGCCAAAGCCTTTTCATGTCCCCTTCTAGCTCTCCTCAGCCCTTTCTTAAGTTCCTTCCTCGCTACCCTATATTCCTCACGGGCCCTGTCTGAACCTTACTGCTTATACCTCACGTATGCTACTTTCTTCTCCCTAACAAGTCGTTCCACCTCTCTCGTCACCCACGGTTCCTTCACCCTGCCATTCCTTCTCTGCCTCACCGGGACATATTTATCCCTAACATCCTGCATAAGATCCCTGAATATCGACCACATCCCCATGGTACATTTTCCTTCAAAAAGGACATCCCAATTTACACTCCCAAGTTCTCTCCTTATAGCCTCGTAGTTAGCCCTTCCCCAATTGAAAAACCTCTTGTCCTCTCTGCACCTGTCCCTGTCCATGACAATTTTAAAGGTTATGGAGCAATGGTCACTGTCCCCCAAATGCTCACCCACCAATAGATCCTTCACCTGTCCCGGTTCATTTCCTAAAACTAGATCTAACATGGCATTCCCTCTAGTCGGCCTGTCAACATACTGCGTCAGGAATCCCTCCTGGACACACTTAACAAATTCCATCCCATCCAAACCTTTGGCACCAAGCAGGTTCCAGTCTATATTTGGGAAGTTGATTTTTCTTTATTTCAAAAATAGACTTTATTCACAATAAAAATATATACCAAGAAAGAAACAGTGTGAAAAAACATCTACATTCACGGTCGTTACATTCAGTGATGTTTTCTATGGTGCATCGATAAAAATTGGTGAGGGTCAAAGGGGACATGCCAAGTTTCTTTCGCCTTTATAGTTAGATAGATCTTAGAGCAGGATAAAATGTCGGCACAACATTGTGGGCCGAAGGGCCTGTACTGTGCTGTAGTGTTCTATGTTCTATGTTCTATCTTTCTTGGCCATGGCGTCAATGTGGTTGGACCAGGACAGGCTACTGGTGATGTTCACTTGTAGGAACTTGAAGCTCTCAACCCTCTCGACCTCAGTACCGTTTAAGAGATATTTAGACAGACACCTAAATAGGCAAGTCAGAGAAGAAGGTGGGATTAATGCAAATGGGCAAGAAGGTCTGCCTGGTGGGCCGAAGGGCCTGTTTCTGTGCCATACAACTCAATGCCTCTATGATATAATGCTCCAATTCCCCACACTCCTCTGAGAGAGTACCCCCCTCCCCTACTATATCATTCTCTGGATATGATGATCCATCACACCCTGAATGTGGTCTTTCACCATTACCTTTCACAGAATGATAGAGAAATGGGGAGCTATGTGGGAGGGAAGATCTTCAGAGCAGGATAAAATGTCGGCACAACATTGTGGGCTGAAGGGCCTGTACTGTGCTGTAGTGTTCTATGTTCTATAAAAGCACATAAGAAATGGAAGCAGTAGTCAGCCATTTTTTACCTCAATCCCATTTCCTTGCATTATCCCCATATTCCTTGATTCCTTCAGCATCCAGAAATTTATCAATCCCTATTTTGAATACAATCAATGATCACAGCTCTGCAGGGCAGAGAATTCAAAAGATTCATCATCCTTTGAGTGAAGAAATTTCTCATTTCAATCCAAAATTAGCCTACCCTTTATTTTGAGACTGTGACCCCTAGTTCTAGATTCTTCAGTTAGGAGAAAACCCTCCCCACATCCCCCTCCCCACCCTCCCCAGTCCAGATGAAGGGTTTCGACTCGAAACATCAACTGTCAGTTTCCCTCCACAGATGCTGCCTGACCCCCTGAGTTCCTCCAGCAGTTTGTTTTTTGCTGCAGATTCCAGCATCTGCAGCCTCTTGTGCCTCCCCATCTCCACTCTGCTGAGCAAGACTTCTGTCTGCTTCAATGAGGTCACTTCTCAGTCTTCTCCCGAAAAGGGGCCTAGTCTACTGAAGATTTCCTCACATGACTGCCACTGCAACCCTGACAACTAGGAGACACAAGAGACTGCAGATATCAGAACCTGGAGCAATACGCAAGATGCTGGAGGGACTCGATGGGTCAGGTAGCATCTATGGAGGGAAATGGACAGTCGATCTTTCCAGTTGAGACTCGTCGACTGTCCATTTCCCTCCATAGAAGCTGCCTGCCCTGCTGAGTTCCTCCTGCACCTTGTGTGTTAATCCTGACAATTAGTCCGGTGAATCTTTGCTGCACTCCCTCTGTAAAAAGTAGAACCATTTTTTAGGTAAGGAGACTAAGCCTGAACACAATATTCCAGGTGTTGTCTCAGCAAGGCCTTCTATAATTGAAGTAAGACATCTTTAGTGTTTTACTCAAATACTCTTGCATAAAGGCCAAAATACCATTTGCCTTCCTGATTGCCTGCTGTGTCTGCAACATAGCTTTCAGTGACCTGTGTACAAGGACACCCAGGTCACTTTGCACATCAACTTTTCCCAGTCTCTCACAAGTTAAAAAATACCTAGTATTTAGAAATAGCCAGTTGGTAGAAATGGAGAACCTCACATCTTTTCACACTGTACTCCATCTGCTCGCCTACATCCCCTCTTTGCATTCTCATCACTGGTCACATTACCACTTAGTTTCACGTCAGTGACAAATTTGTAAATATGTTTAGTCTTCTTCACCAAATTGTTGAATAGAAAGGGTCCAAGCACACAGTGCTTCACTTACCACAGCCTGCCAACATGAGAAGGATCCATTAATTCCTCTTCTTTGTTTTCTATCTGTTAACCTGCTCTCAGTCCACACTGGTATATTAAACCCAATTCTACAGGCTCTAATCTTGTTCACCAAACTCTGTTACGGGACCTTATTTAATGCATTACGAAAATCCAAATAAACGACAGCCATGGGCTCCCCTCATCCTCAAAGAACTCCAATGGATTAGCCAAACATGATTTCCCTTTCATAATTCCATGTTGACTGAACTCAATCATATTTGATATCACATTATTTAATATAGCTTCCAGGATTTTCCCCACCACAATGTTAGGATGACAGGTCGGTAGTTCCCTGTTTTCTCTCTAATACCTTTCTTAAATAGTGGAATTATTTATGGGATATGGTGTCCCATCCCTGCCATTTCCCAAATGTGATGTCTCAACCTCCCAGTCTTCCACCCCCCAATTTGCAACAGCGCTACGCAATATGTCAGACCAACCACTATCTCAGAGTTCAGTTGTGCCTCATGCTGAGTGTGATTAATTTGTAAAGAACTTTGGTTAGATATACTGCTCTATATACTGTTCTAGTATCAATATTTTCAAAAGGATATTCAGGAATTGGAGAAACAAAAAAAATTGAAAGGATGACACCAAAATTGAGAGACTATAAGGAAAATTTGCACAGGCTGGAGCTTTTTCTGCAGACAGTGATATATAACTTAATATGAAACATTTTTAGATTATGAAATTGTTTGTAAGTGTGGAACTGTAGATATTTGAACTTTTGGAGCGATGTTCCTAATTATAAATAGTCACTAATAAATTCAGCCAGGAGTTCATGAGACAAGTCTTTACCTAGAGTGGTGAGAATATGTGACTTGCTACCACATTGAATAGCTAAGGCAGATCAAATGGATGCATTTAAAGCAAAGCTAAATATGAGGGAGAAGGAGGGGAAGGTTATGCTGATGGGGTTAGGTGGGAGGAGCCTTGTCTGTTTTTGTGCTGTTCATTCCATGTAATACAACTGTGATTCAGAGCTTCACTAAACACAGACGTGTGTCAGGGCAGGAAGTCTTTATAAACCCTAGTAAGCCCTCAGTTACAGAACTGCGTGCATTATTAGGCTCCATTCTGCGAGAAGCATATTGAGACCTCAGTGAAGTCTCAGCACACATTAACAGACATATTGCTTGCTATGAAGAAATACAGAAACAAGGCAAGTATTGATCATTTGGGTTCTATTTTGTTATAAAATGCAAATTATGGGATGATTCTAAGAATTTCTAAAATTATGAAAGGATGGGTCTCCACTAGAGGAGGGTTTGGGAACGAAGAGCTATTGAATCAAAATTAAATGTAAGAGATTTATCAAAGTTGGCAGGAGAAATACCTCACAGAGTTAGGCTGTGGAAATATATTCCAGCATTAATGGTTGAGGCAGAAATTGAGATAATTTCAGATCAAATTGTGTAGTGAAAGGAAAGAAGAAGAGGAGACATGGGAGCAGCTGGGTGTATGTGATCAACACTATTACTCAAGCGATTGGCAAACACCAACTGAGACTGATTGGGCTCAATGTTCTCTTTTCATATTGTAATGACAAGGCACTTCCAAAAACAGATAGCAGGTTCTTCATCTTTTCAAGTAATTATGCAATGTTTCTTGAAAAATGTGGCTGCTAATGTTACCTGCATAATAACAGCAGCTACACTTGTTAAGAAAATGTAGTGAGTGTTAAATTTTTGACATGCTAGAATGCTACATAAATGCAGAAATTAATGCATGTTATTCTGTCTATTCTGTTTTCCATTGACTTTAGCAGCTTCAGGAAAACACACAATATTGACATGTCTCTATACAAGATGTTACAAACCTATTGGAAATAAAACTCTCTGCAATGACCAAATCTCCCCAAAATTTATTTGAATAATCAAAGCAGGGAGTTGGACAACACAGGGGTGTACTGGATGTAAACTACAGAACCACTCAGGCAGAGAGGGGGAGCAAAGCCCGACTTTTATTTCCATGGATAGGAGGGGTTTAGAGGGCTATGAGCCAAATGTGGGCAGAATGGACTAGCTTGCTGGGCAACACAGTCAGCATGGACGAGTTGGGCCAAAGGGCCTGTTTCCATGCTGTATGACTCTATGACTCTATGAATTCAAAAGAAAGATGATCTGATCAAATTGTTTAAAATTGTAAAGGCATGTAACCTTAAAATTCAGGATGGATTGATCAGGAATTAATTCAGGAAGCCCTTTTGCTCAAAGACTGTGGAGAATCAGACTGAGATTTCTAAATGTTTGATTGGTAAACATATCAAGGAAGCATTGATCAGGAAAAGGACCTGAAGTACAGATCAGCTCTGATCCAACTGAATGTAGGGCAGAGTGACCTCCTCCTGTTCCTAATTCCTGATTCCACATTGGTTCAATCCATCCTGCCTTCTACATGTTTACCTACTATTAGCAAGCTGTTTAACTACAGGTGGCATCAGGAGTAACTCCAATCATATCAATGTAAGAGATTTAATGAAGGGAGAAGGTCATGGGAGAGTTGTGAAGCTCTGGAGCAACAAACAATCTGCTGGAGAAACTCAGCAGGTCAAGCAGCATCTGTGGGAGGAAAGGAATTGATGTTTCGGTTCGAAACCCTGCAGCAGGACTCAGAGACTGCAGATGTTGGAATCTGGAGCAACAAACATCCGCCTGAAGAACTCAGCAGGTCAGGCAGCATCAGTGGGAGGAAGTGATGCTGCTCAACAGCTTGTTTCTTGCTCAGATTCCAGCATCTGCAGTTTCTTGTGTCTCCATTGTGAGGCTCTGGGATTCATTTCATGGGCTAAGGAAAGGTACTGAGACTCCAGAGAGGACTGATAAAAATACAAAGAAACTCTTGATAAATTGCATCATTTTTTTCTGAAAGTTCAAATTATTGGGCAATACGACAGAAGCATTTCCAGCTATGCAAGGGTAGGATGGGATAGACATTTTCAGCAGATCAGGATCAAAAGAAAGCGTAAGAGATATGTGAGAGAGATGGTTGGGAGAAACCTCATTATCACACACTGAGTTGTAGGGTGATGGGATTTGCCTCCAAGGCTTATGATTGAGACAGAAACTACTTCAACATCCAGGAATACATTGAAGACTTGGATAAATGAGGATTGGGGCAGATAAAGCCCACACCTGTATTTTTCAGCTCTACTGAATGGTGATCAAGAATGGGAAAATCATCTGATTTTCCCTCCAGCCCAATGGCACCATGACAGACTTCAGTTCTCTTAGACCAGCGAACTTTACGAGCATTCCAGAGGAATCCCTGCTTTATCAAGCAGAACAATTTGGAGTCTTTACCTCTTTTTTCTATTTTTGTGTAACTTTTCCACCCTACATTCCAATCGCTTTCTGCCTCCTATGTTCAGACTGTGTGCTTCTGTAGAGTCTCCTATCGAGCAGGAGGGCAAGGAGCCAAGATTCGGTGGGACTCTTGCAACTGATTGCGAGATGATTTGCAGGGTGTCAGTTGTTTCCTAGCTCACTGGCCTAAATGTTTTGTTTCAAATACTCCTTCTCTCCGTCTGTCTGAGTGGGATCTACACAAAGCCTGCTTTAAGCTCATTCTCAGAATCTTTAATTGGCCATTTCTTTTTCCCCTTCTCGCACACCAACCTCTCTTCATACTGCTCGCCTCTTTCTCTCTTCTGCTGGTGTTATTTTACTTCAGCTTCATTCTCAGTCTTTTTTTTCAAATTCTTTTCCCCAGGGCTGCTTACACTTGGCTGGGACATGCCTGCTAAATATAGCCCTGCCCTAATGTGTAGTCGGATTCACTCAGTGTTAATGATTTGCCCAAAAGTGAAGTTTATTTCTGGTGCTGTGTTCAGTAAGATTTTTCTCTCAGAATCTTTTTTTCCTCAGGTAGTATAACTTTCTGATTGATCCTATTGCTGTCTGTAGCTGTTGCAGTGGAAAGGAAACTAGGAATCTAGGAGCAGGGAGGTGCAGTAACAGTAACTACTGCCCCTCCCCCACTCCTTGGACTCCTTTCAGCCCAGCAATATAAAAGTCCTCTCTCTCTCATACACATGCACACATTGTTCTTCCCTGCCAATATGTCTCTATTTTTTTCTTTTCCTTCTGTGTCAGTCTGCATCTACCTGTACTTCTCCACCTCCTGTTTCTCTCCTTCTCCCTTTTGATCCCCTCCTCACTCCCACTCTCAATCCATTTCCCTTTCACTCCTTCTCCCTCTTTAGTAGCTGCATCATTTTATATTTTCCCCATGCTTTCTGTCCTCTTACAGGATTTTTAAAATTCATTTTCAAGGCCAGCATTTATTGCCTATCTCCAATTGTCCTTGTGAAAATGGTGGTGAGACACCTTCTTGATTCACTGCAGTCTTTCTGGTGGAGGTACTCCCACAGTGCCGTTGGGGAGGGAGTTCCAGAATTTGGACCTAGTGATGATGGAGGATCAGCAATATATTTCCAAGTAGGAATGCTATGTGACATTAAGAGGAAACTGCAAGTGGTAGTGTTCCCGTGAGCCTGAGGTCCTTGTCCTTGGTTGCCAGCTTGAGAAGTGCTGTTGGAATAGCCTAAGCATGTAACCATGCCTTTTATAGATGGTGTACACTGCAGCCACTCTGCACCAGTAGTGAAGGGAATAAATATTCAGGTGGTGGATGGGGTACGAATCAAGTGGGTTGTTCTGTCTTGGGTGCTGTTGAATTTCTTGAAAGTTGTTGGGGGTGCCGTCATCCAGAGAAGTGGAGACTATTCCAACACACTCCTGAATTGTGAGTGATAGAAGGGCTTTGGTGTATCAGAAGGTGAGTCATCCAGCCTCTGACTGGCTCTTGTAGTCACAGTATTTATGTAGCTAGTCCAGCTGAGTTTCCTGTCAATAGTTACCCTCCTCAGATGTTGATGGGTGGATACACTGCAGCATTAATGCCATTGAATGTCAAGGGAGGTGGTCATTGTGTGGTAGCAGTGTTGTGCTCTCAGTGAAGAGAGGCTTTCTTTCCATAAGCACTCTCCAGTAGTCACTTTTGCAATGCTATCATGAGCAGATGTGTTTGCTGGTAGAAATGTGGTCATCGGTTTATCCCCTGTGTCAGTTCTCTCACTAGCTTGCCACAGACCCAGTCTGGCAGCTCTGTCATTCCGGGCTCAGTCAGCATAGTGAGTGGTGCTGGCTACCGAGCTACTCCAGATGACGGATGTTGAAGTCCCTACCCAGAGTACATTCTGTGCCCTTGCTACTTTCAGTGCTTCTTCAAAGTGTTGTTCAACAAGAAGAAGAACTGAGATTACAGCTGAGGGAAGACAGTAGATGGCAAACAGGAGGAGGTATCCTTGCTCATGTTTGAGGTGATTCCATGAAGTTAATAATCAATGATGCAGAACCAAGGCCCTGTGTTGCCCATTAGTTGATCCACCCTGCCAGTGGGATAGGATGTACCTGGGGATTGTAATGAACAAATCTGACACCCTTGCACGTAGGTACAAACCCATATTTCTTGACTAGGGCTGTGGGACAGCTGTACCAATTTAGACACCAGTCTCCAGAAGATATTTGTGAGCAGGACTTTGCAAGGTCAACTGGGCTGAAAACCACTTCACCATGTCTGAAATGAGTGCATAGCTTGATGCCAGGTTTATCCATCTAGTTTTATTCTTCTTCTGCTTCAGCGTGGTGGCAGTAGTACAATTGAACAGTTTGCTTTGCCATTTCATGGTCAGACCATTTGTTGGGATTGGAGTCCACACATAGACTAGACCTAATAAGGATGGCAGACTTCCTCCCTACAAGACCAGGTCAGAGCTGAATAATCTGTGCAAGGGCACAAGTGAACCAGATGGGTTTTTTACAATAATCTGTTTATTTTTTGTGGTCATTATTACTTATGACTAGTTTTTTTCTTACAAAGAAACTCAGGTTTCTGGATTATTAGTCCAGGTTTGTGGTTACCAGTCTGGTAACGTAACCATTGCACCATCCAGATGCCTGCATTCTCTCCCAGTGTTTATTCAAGAGCCAGGCTCTGCTGGCCAGGTTTGCATGCAGAGATGCATGCATGTGCACACAGCTTGACGTTCTCTTTCTTGTTGCCTAAGGAAGTGAAACACATAGTGAGACAGATAGCGCCTCTATGCATTGCCTCAGTTCATTCTACATAGACTGAGAATCAAAATAGGTCAAAGCCAAGCTGGATGGCTCATTGACAAAAAGGTAGTCTTCAAATTCATCTCAGGGGTTCAAAACTGACCCAAAGTCTAGACACACTGAGGTCTAACAATTGTGTTATCTTATAGAAACAGAGGAAAGATTTCCCTGATTTGTCACTCCATTATTAGCAGCCTTGCATTCAGTAGCCAAGACTTTAAACTCTGGAATTCCTCTTCTAAGTCTCTCTTCTCTCTCTCTCTCGCCCCCCCCCCCCCCCCCCCCGTCTCTCTTCCTCTCGCTCCTGGCTGTCTTGACCACTCCTCATGTGGTTTGTTGTCAAATTTTCTTTGAGGATGCCCTTATGAAGGAGTTTGGGACATTTACTGTGTTTATGGTGCTCTATAATGCAAGTTAAAGTCCAAATCACACACTGAAGACTGGGAAGCCTTTCAATCAGGTCATGCCTGAACTTGTGCCCAGCAGCTGAAGAAAGCTCAGAAGTGGAACACTTTCGAACTTGTTCTGTCCTCTGGGTGTTTTTTTTAAAGGTTGCCCTGCTGATGAGGTTGAATAAATCAGGAAGTATTAGCGAGAATCCAGGTGAAAGGCCAAGGCTCTGGGAGAAAAATATCAATAAGGCTGGAAAGCACAGTAGACAGAGGAAGCAGTACTGGATGACGTCAAGCTGGTTGTGTCAGGTTGGAGAATGTGCAGACAACCTTGGCCAAGGCAGAGTTCTGTCACTCTCTATCTCCGGACACACACTCGACGCAATAATAAGTCCAGAGACGCATTATAGTCTTATTGGTACATTTCCCTTGTTCTTGTGAATTTAAGTTTGTTTCTGCATTAAATTATTGATGTTTTGAAAAAGTCTGAGTTTTCCTAGCATGTAAGAATTTTCTCTTCCCTGAAATGTTAAGATTATTGGCTGGTGCCAGGGGACACTTTGTAAACTAGGCCTAGCCAAGGTTGATGACATCAGCGTGTTTCACTCATGCTGTAGATGGCAAAAGCCTGCCCATCTATGGCAAGAAGGTGGTAGAAATCAGACAAATGGAGGTCAGGGTGGAGTTATCCTCGACTTCTCTTCTGTTTGTAAATAAACTTTGAGATGGTGTTTAGAGTTTGGGGTCTTTCTCAAGTTTTCTGATTAATTTGCATCTATTTGATTTCAGCCGGGGGAGTTTCAGCTGCATGGATTATTGAGCAAGTACCCAGGGTTGTTAGGGGAGGGGTGTCCTACATCATTGCCCTAGTTACCCCAAGCTGCAGCATCCTCATTCTGTGAGCCAAAAGGATATATGTGTCAGCTGAGTGCTATTTTCTCAGGCCAACTCTGACATTATAAACAGAAAGAGACTGCAGACGTTGGAATCTGGAGCAAAAATGAACTGCTGGGTGAACTCAGCAGGTCAGGCAGCTTCTGTAGAGGGAAATGGACAGTTGATGTTTCGAGTCGATGCCCTTCATTTGGACTGGCCAGTTGAAGGCCTGGATAAAGTGGATGTGGAGAGGATGTTTCCATTAGTAGGAGGGTCTAGGATCCGAGGGCACAGCCTCAGAATAAAGGGACGTCCCTTTAGAACTGAGATGAGGAGGAATTTCCTCAGCCAGAGGGTGGTGAATCTGTAGAATTCATTGCCACAGAGGGTTGTGGAGGCCGAGTCATTGGGTATATTTAAAGCGGAGGCTGATAGGTTCTTGATTGGTAAGGGGGTTAAGGGTTACAGGGAGAATGCAGGAGAATGGGGTTTAAAAACAATCAGCCATGATTGAATGGAGGAGCAGACTCGATAGGCTAAATGGCCTAATTCTGGTCCTATGTCTTATGGTTTATGAAGGGTCTTGACCTGAACATGGACTGTCCGTTTCCCTCTACACATGCTATCTGACCCACTGAGTTCTCCAGTAGTTTGTTTTTTGTTACAAACAGAAAGGTTTGGTTGTAACGTTTGTGGAATAGTTGGAACAGTCCCTGCAGAATCAAGATCTGCAAAAATAGTTTGCTGTTTTTCTTCTTCTCTACTTTCTCATTCAAACCATCCACTCCCCTCTTCTACAGGTGTTGTGTGTAATTTCTCTGACTATATAAATGCCACACATTTTCCAGCAAGTATCTTCAGAAAAAAAGACCTTCATTTATATAATGCCTTCATATCGTTTCAGAACATTTCAAAGTGCTCTACAGTAAATGAAGTTCTTTTGAAGACAGGTCACGGTTGTAACATAGGAAATAGGGAATCCAATTTGTGCACAGCAAGCTTCCACAAAGATTAATGTATTAATGATCAGATAATCTGACCTTCTGGTAAATCTGTGCTGCATCTCACCTCACACTCCTAAGAGTGATATTCTGGATCTGGGCCACATAAGTTGCTCCCAGACTCAGCAGGATTTGGAGCTCTACAACTCAATTGCTTGCCCTGGGATCAAGGAAAGAGGAATCAGCCAGTGTTCATGCTTCTGACTTCCATTCTGTTGCTCTACAGGAAAGCACATGTACGTGCACATCGGGTGAGACAAGATTAAGATCAGCTGTGATGCTCCCACGTCTAGATATTAGATCACGTCCTTTGGTTCACATTATATGTCAACAGTGTCCAGTCAGGAAAGTTGCAGAGAAAATACAGGAAATAAAGACAATCGTAGGGTTTTAAGTCAAAACTGATGTAAGAAAAATCTGTTTCTAAACAAAAGCAAAAATGCTTAAGTTTCAGCAAGATGTACCTCAGGATGTGAATGGCGAGGCCCTTCAATCCCCCGACAGTCTCTGAAAGAGCTATCAATTCTCTCAGTCCCATTGCATGCATCATTTGAAATCTTCCCTTTTAAGTATTTAAACACTGCTCTAAAAGCTAGTATGGGTTCAGGAGCAACTCAGCAGGTCAAGCAGCATCTGTGGAGGGAAAGGGATGGTTGACATTCAGGACTGATACAGGGTCCCGACCCAAAATGTCGACCATCCCTTTGCCTCCACAGATGCTATTTGACCGACTGCATTCCCCCAGCAGTTTATTTTTTCTTGCTCCAGATTCCAGCATCTGCAATCTCTTGGGTCTCTATTATGGGTCCTGCTTCTAACACTGTTTCTTTCCAGACATTCATGTCTAAATATCTTCTATTTAAAGTTCTCCAAATCTCTCCTTCTTTCTACTAGTGAATATTTGTCTTCATTTCCCAATTCACCAACCAGACGATGTTGTCCCAATCTGATGTTTAATCTGAAAACCTCCTTATCAAGTCTTCTCAGAACCCAGAATTAGTTGAATGAAAGCAACACCTTGATTTGCAACCAATGGTGATTCAATCACAAAGATAAGGAACTTCTGGAACCTCAGTGGAGAACCCAGGGAATTTTATCCGGAACTCTGTGGAACTCCCTACCACAGAAAGCAGTTGAAGCCAAGTCATTACATATGTTCAGGAGAGAGTTAGATATATTCTTAGAGGTAAAGGGATCAAGAGATATGAGGAGAAAGAAGGGGCAGGATAGTGAATTTGTATCAGCAAACAAACTGCTGGAGGAACTCAGGGGACCAGGCAGCATCTGAAGAGGGAAATGGAGAGTCAATGCTTTGGGCCGAGACCCTTCATCTGGACTTGTCCGTTTCCCTCCACAGATGCTTCCTGACCCACTGAGTTCCTCCAGCATCATGCTTGTTGCTTCAGATTCCAGCATCTGCAGTCACTTGCGTCTCCATACTGAATTTGTAATGATCAGCCACAATCATATTGAATGGCAGAGGAGGTTTGAAAGTCCAAATGGCCGGATCCTAAATTCCATGTTTCTATGAGTTCTGGCCAACATTCCTCCTTCAGTTATCACACTGAAATAGATTAACTCATCATTTTGGCAGGGGGAGGATCTTGCTGTCCACAAATTGTCTCTGCAGGCGAGCACACTTTGACTATAGCAGACTTTCAGGAAGTGCAATGTGCTTTATAAATGCAAATCTTATTCCTCAATGAGTGGGATAACCCGAGGACTAAAACACATTTTGAAAGGGTCAGAGCTTGAGCACACAGCAGCCTTTCTCTCAGTGTTCAGGGTGTCGTGGATTAGAGTGGGAGGGATATTCAGAAAGGGCAGCAGCTCGAAGCCAAACCTATGTTCAAATCAGCTGCCAATCCCTCTGTAACTGCCGACTGTGGAAGTAAATTACCGACACACACAGAATGAGCTGAGTGCACCTATTCAATAAGCAGAATGTTCTGGAAACCCTTCACTCAGTCCATGGAAAATTGGATAAATAAAACAGCCTTGTGAGTGCTCGTGGATTTATCCACCAGAAGAAATGTTATTCTTTTTGGTTTCCTGACGGTGCTTGTGTCAAGAAATTGCCAGACAAATCTCTCTGCTCCTTTACACAATTTCCATTCCTAACTCTCACAGTGTGGCTGACCATCTGACCCTGCCACTATCTGATCAACCATCTAATCCCAAGTCCTGCTACAGTGTGATTGACCCTCCAAGTAATATGACCCCTGTTACAATGCAAGTGGCCCTTCATTATCACTTGCATCAGGGTGATAATGGAGAGCATTTAAACTGTCCATCCAATCCTGCAAACCTGCCATAACGTGACTGACCCTCCCAAGATTGCAACCCTATCACGGTGTGAGTGACCATCTAATCTTTCAATCCTGCCAGAGTGAGACCAGTACTCCCAATATTATGACTCTATCACAGTGTTACTGACCCTCCAATCATGCAGCCCTGCCATAGAGACTGACCCTCAAAATCCTGACCCTATCAATGTGACTGACCATCTGCTCCTGTAACTACGTTACTATATGACTGACACTCCAGATACTATAATCCTGTCATAATGTAAATTACCATCCAATTCTACAACTACATTACAATAACTATGTCTGTTTAGATACTATGACCTCGTCATGGTTTAACTGGCCATTCCATCTGCAACCCAGTTAGTGTAACCAAGGCTCCCAATCTATTATTGTATCCCTGAGTAGATTAATCTACTAATGCTGTGATCATATCACATTAAATACCGCAACCCTATCACAGTGTTACTGACCGCCGAACATCGCAACCCATAACAGCTTGCTTGATCACCTGATCCATTACAAGCCCTTAGACTTCCATTGCCATCTTGATTCCACCTCCTCTATTCACTCCACTCTCCCAGTTTCTCTAGCTCCTTCACACCTGTTCTGACAATAACTCTTTTCGCATCCACTATTGAGATGGCTTCCCCTCCACCAGGCAGACAGGGATCTCAAACCACATAGAACAGTACAGCACCGGACAGGCCATTTGGCCCACCATGTTGTGCTGATCCTGATGCCAATTTATATATGTCCTCCTCCTGTTTACCATCCCATCTGTACCTTTCCTACACTCCTGCTCTCTCCCACTCCCTTCCCACATAGAGCAAGGATAGGGTTCCTCCTGTCCTCACCTTCCACCCCACTATCTCCACATTCAATGGATCATCCTCTGCCATCTTCAATGAGGAGCCACAAACAGACAGAATTTCCCCTCCTCTCTCTTTTTAGCATTCCAGAGGGAGCATTCCCTCCAGGACCCCCTGGTTCACTCTTCCATTCCCCCCAACACTCATGCCCCTTCCCATTGCATTTTCCTCACAATCGTGGCAGATGCAACACCTCCTTTTTTATCCTTCCCAAACACTCCTTCCAGGTGAAGCAACAATTCACTTGTATTTCTTACAATTTAGTGCACTGTACTAGCTGCTCACAATTTGGCCTCACCATTGGAGAGATCAAACACAGACTGAGCGGCCACTTTGCAGAACAACTCAGTTCAGTTGCAAATTGCCTGCCGCTAAAATTTTCAAACCCACTGCCACTCTGACCTCTCTGCCTTTGGCCTCTTACACTGTTTCATCGAGGTTCAAGGAACAGCATTCGACACGTTCCAGTTCTCAGGACTCAGCGATGAATTTAACAGTTGCAAGTAATTGGTCTTTCCAGTTTGTATCAGAACTGACCATTGCAACCTGTAGCATTAACTCAGTTTTTCTCTCTCCCCAGACGCTACCTGACCTGTTGAGTATTTTCAACATTCTTTTTCATTTTCAGCAGCTGCAATGTTCTGTATCCCACAGGTCCCGTGTTCTCTCTTCTCTGTCCTCATTCTCCGTCTCCTGATCACATCTTCTCCAGACAGCTTAGCTGTGATTAACAAATCAGACATACCATCGTCACTTGCATAATTCAGTCCCTTTTGGGTCTTTGCCTTATCATAGACATACCTGTTGTTCTCTCCGCTGCTTCCCCCTCCTCTGGAAATTGAAACATGCCTGTTTCTGAACTTTTCCTGCTTCTAATGAAAGGTGCTACGCTAACTCTTGTTTCTTTTCTCTCCACGGATGCTGCCTGACCTGCCGAGTTTTTCCACCACCTTCTGTTTTCATTTCGGATTTTCAGCATCTGCAGTTTCTGCTTTTCAATCTTATCCTGTGACCCTGCTACAGTGTGACTGAAGCAACACACACAAAACGCTGGAGGAACTCAGCAGGTCAGGCAGCACCTATGGAGGGGAATGGACAGTCGACGTTTCGGGCCCAGACCCTTCATCAGTGTGACTAACTCCCCCAAATCTGGTCACAGTGCCATTGTCCTCCCAACACGGTGATCTTCCACTGAATGTTTCACTGAGCTGAATACAGAGATTGATTTGCTGTAACTGTGCTGCAATTCGATCAAAGAAAGGAATGACTTGAACTTAAAAAATGTGCTTTTCATGACCTGAAGCTGCCAAAGTGCTCTACAACCAATGAAATTAGTTATTGTGGTAATGTAGGAAGCACGGCAGCAAATTTGCACACAGCAAGTTCCCACAAGCAACAATGTGATAATGACCAGATAATCTGTTTTTCAGTCATGTGAATTGAGAGATAAACATTAGTTTGGATGCAACAACTCCGAAACGTATTTACAGAGTTGTGTTTAATGTAGCAAAACACCCAAGGCATCTAAGGAAATTTCGTCAAACAAAATTTGATACCGTGAATAAAATGAGACATTGGAGCAGGTGACCAGAAGCTTGCTCACTGTGGTGGGTTTTAAGACAAAAGAGACTGTAGATGCTAGAATCTGGAACAAAAAAATACAGAACACTGGAAGAACTCAGCAGGTCAAGCAGCATCTGTAGAAGCAAAAGGTGTAAGTTGACATTTCAGGTCAAGACCCTGCATCAGTACTAAGAGGGAAGAGGAAAGATTGCCAGTGTATAACAGTACAGGGGAGGTGGAATAGAGACTAGTAGGTGATAGGTGGCCTCTCATCTACTAGTCTCCCATCCCCTGCACTGCTATACACTGCCAATCTTTCCTCTCAGTCCAGAGGTGGGTTTTAATGAGTACCTTAAAGGACAAAATGAAGGTAGAAGAATACAGAGATTGTTGAAAGGAGCTCAGAGCGAAGGTGGATGCAAGCACAACTACCAAGGGTGGAGTGATGAAAATTGGGTAACGGGCCAGAACTGGAAAAAAAAAACAGATATCCTGGAGGCACAAGAAATTCTGCAGATGTTGGAATCTGGAGCAATACACAAAAAGTGCTGGAGGAACTCAGCAGGTCAGGCAGCATCCATGGAGGGAAATAAACAGTCAATGTTTCGGGCTGAGACCCTTCATTGGGACTGGAAAGGGAGAGGGCAGAAGCCAGAATAAGAAGGTGGGGGTGAGGGGAAGGAGCACACGCAGACAGGTGATAGGTGAGTCCAGGCGAGGGGGGTGGGGAAGGTAGGTGGAGTGGGGTGGAAGATGTAATAAGCTCAGAGGTGTAGTATCCTGGAGGAGATGGCAAAAGGCAAGGGATGAGAATGTTAAAACTGAGGTATTGTCTATCTGGAAGCCAGTGTGAGTTGGCAAGCTCAAGGAATGGAACCTGGGTGCAAACTGGGCAGAACAATAGAGATTTTAGTGACCCAGAGTTTACAGAAGATAGAACGAGGTGTTTTGTTGGAATAGTGTACAGCTAACAGAGGCACAAGGCTTCATCAGTAGACGAGCTAAGGCTGTGGTGAATTGGTGATTATAAGGGCTGAAATGTAACCTTTGATAGAGCAAATATGTGGTCCATGCTCATTTCTAGATTATCTAAGGTTATTCTGGTTTAACTTCAGATAATTGCCAGGAACACTGATGCAGTTAGTGGAGAGATTTCTGTCCGGGATCGAAGTCAATGGTCTGGTCTTCCCAATATTTAGTTAGAGAGACTTTCTAGTTCTTTCAAATTTTGTCGTGGAATATCTTACATCTATTGAAGCGCATGGGTACGGCCTTGGATTAATGTTTTAACCGAAAGACGTCACCTCCGACAGTTCAGCAGCCCCTCAGTACAGCACTCTCGATCTTTGTGCACCGAATTGTCAGGATTGCAAAGGGCTATGCTGAAGACTTTCAGTGAGTTAAATGAGAACATCCTCTTGATGCGGCCGTACTGAGTGTATATGTGCAATCGAGTGTGAATGCCAGACTCTCTCTTTCTGGCTGCGTTCAGTTGCTGAACTCGCCATAGCAGCGCTGGGTGTGTATAGTGCGCTTAGAATGAGCTGAGAATGCCGTGCTTGCTGTGGGCTGTGTTGAGTGCTGGTGCCGCTTGGAGCTGCTGTGGGAGGGAGCAGGGACTCTTATTGTGACACGGCGGCTCCCTCAGCCCCTTCCTCTCGCTCATCCATACTCGCTGCCGTTTGACAACAACAGAGGAGCAGCGGCGCCGAGCAGCGGGAGAGAGAGAGACACACACACACAGACAGACAGACAGAGGGAGGGGGCCAGGGCTGCTCTCGAGGTTCGGGTTAAGGATTGTCCTGGGGCTGAGGTGGGGGCGGCAGGAGGAGCAGGGACGCCGCCGCCGCCACCGCCGCCGAGTTGTCCCCGAGCCCGGGGCCCCGGTCATGGGCCACGGGAGGTGGAAGAGGCCGAGGCCGCGCTCAGCGAGCAACATGAGGCGACTTGCCACCGGCGCCCCAGGTACGTGCCGGCTTGTGCTGTGGGGAGGAGGGGGGGCGGTTGGAAACAGGTGAGGGCGGCGGGTCCTTTGATCGCGGCGCGGTCGGCAACATTGTATCGGCGCGGTCGGCAACATTGTATCGGCGCGGGCGGCCCGTTACTTTGTTGCCTTGCTGTTAACCCTTTGTCTCCGGACCTGTCTTGGCCGGGCTGTAGCCCCGTGTGAGCGAATCCTGTCGCCGGCAGACCCCCGCTCACCTTTCGGCCTGTGGGAGCTTGTGATCATTTAATTTTTCTGTAATAAAAAAAATTTGTTCATGTCAACCGAACATCACCCGGGAGATGGGCCGTCACTCGTTGCCCGGTCTGGGGAGAGTTTTTTTGGGGGGGGGGGGGTGTGAATGATTGACGTGATATCAGGCCAACCAGTAGTAGGTGAATCCAGTTTGCGTGCGGGATATGGCCATCAGCGTTCGGGGGGGCGGGGGCATTTGTCGTCAAGCGTGGTTGGGCGCTGGGGGGTTCGGGAATTGTAGTCCGGTTGGCTCCGGCTCCTCACCTGAGGGTGGACAGTGATTTCGGCCAGGCTGCCCGCCGGTGCCCTGGAACCGACCTGGCCGTCACAGACGGAGGGGGGAGGGTGCTAGAGGGATGTTGTGGTGGATGGGTGTGAAGTCCCTTGGCCTTTGGAGTTTGTGAATCATAAATAGGCGAGTGTTGGAGAGACGTGACCAAACAGCTCCGTCTCATGCCTCACGGCTCCTCGGCAATCCATGTGGTTTAGGTGCAGTCTCAGTTATGCAGGTAAACAGCAACTGATCGGTACACAGTATGATCCCATTACTGAAAGTGAGCATCTGGGGAGGCGTGTTGATTAAATGAGAGAGAGAGGGGCAACCAGAAGAGAGTTGCTGTGAAGCATAAAGACATCTGAAAGCAGTTGGGCTGAAGTATTTTTTTGTGTGAAGCTTCACGATGGTTGTATGAGTGATCAGTTTCCAATGTATTTGAGGGGGGGATAGTACATTGGTAGAAGGACGAATATTAACCAAATGGCAGCAGAGTCGGTTTCCACAGATGCTGCCTGGTTTGCTAGGCACATTCAGTATTTTCTGTTTTCAACCAGTGAAACCATATGAAACTCTATGAACCATAAGTACTCAAACACCCAGTTTTCCAAGAATATTCTATCCAATCATCTCTGACATGGTTGGATTCACTTGGTACTGCACTGGGGGACGTCACCCTAGGATATGGACAAAAGAGTTGCAGATACCAGGAATCTGAAATAAAGTCAGAAAATTCTGAAATTCTCATCAGGTGAGGCAGCATCTATGGGGAAAGATATAGCTGACCGTTCATTAGAATGGGGGAGGGTTGTATCTTGGAATGGGACCTGAACCCATGACACTTGGATTTCAATGGAGTGAAGTCTACCATATGAACTGAGTTGGTTGAATGTTGGAGGAATGTAGACGAGTGTTGCGCTTTGAGGAGTAAGTATGTTTCATCAAGCTTTAATGGGAGGTAACAAAGGCGTGAAGAATATTGAATGGGTTAAAGTGTACCACAAGTAGTACTGTCTGATACACCAGCATGCAGGACTGCAGATCTCAAGTCAAGGTGTGCAAACATGCAGAAGATGTCAGGAAGTCATTCCCTGCTGAAGAGTCACAGTTTGATTGGAAACCATGAACTTCAGCTGAAATTAGAATTCTGGTCTGTTGTATGGTGCATTGTACTACAGAGTCACTGTCAGAGCAGAGAAGGCTGGTGCCAGGTGAATCAGGCAGGAATGAGTGAAATAAGATTATGTGTGGATGTGAATGTGGGAGCAATGTCAAACCTGGTTTGCAAAGTGCTCAAGGCATCTGTCAGACCCCAGATGTTCTTTAACCATCTGAGCTTAATTTAAATGTTTAGAGAGCAGGAATTCTGCAGACCCTGTTCCCCCAAATTTTGATATGTTGGAGGCAGATATGCATCAATTTACCCAACAGACCTGCACAGATTTCGGGAAGGGAGGTTCATGTACAACCTTTGTGGGAGAGTGGGGACAGATGTTTGAAGGGGTGTCAGCTTTTGGTGGCAGCTGGATAGAATTGTACCAGTCTGCACATCAGTGTTCATGTAGTTTAAATCTGGCTTTTAAAGGGAAGAGTAAATGAGGACTGAGAATTTAAAAGAAACAGTTGTATTTGTGTAACTGCCCTTGTGAATGCAGGTGCCTCAGTGTAAAGTACAGCCAATGAAAGCACTTTCAGAATGTAGTCACAGGTTCAATGTAGAAAAGTTCTGGTGTTTTGTACCACATGGGAAAGGGTTTGGTTAGGAGACCATGCCACAGCACAAAGTAGGTTCATTTCAGCATTGTAAGAATGTGGGGTAGAGGTGGGATGGAGTTTGGACCTAGTGGAAAGACAGGAGCGATCTCTGATTTATACACAAGCTCTCCACGGAATGACCCTTGTAACCTGTCCACTAGACTGACCTCTAACAGTGCAGCACTCCCTCAGATGCTATATTGCAGTATTCATCAAGAATGTGGTTTCAACTGGAGTTGGGATTCAGCCCACAACTTTGAGGAGCCTTGGATGCTATATAGGATGGTTTCTGTGCTGTTAAATAATTCAGGCTCTTTACTATACTGAACTATTCCAGCATTGGCTGTGTGATGTGGTTAGCAAACACAGTAAGTTGTGCAGATGAGAGCAGGAAGTGGCAAATGGACATAGCTTTGCCCACTCATGTAACTGTATGGCAAAATGGAATTCATATGGCAAAGTGTGAGGTTAGCTTCTTCATACACAATAATACAAATGTTAACACTTTTTAAATAGTGAAAGACCAGAGGGTGCAGAGGAGCAAAGGGTGCTGAAAGCAAAGCAAAGAAGTCATTCTGTGGTTGCTTACACCTCATCCGGAGTATCTGCATTCAATATTGGGCACTACACCCCAAGGTATACAGTGCAGAATTGTACTCTTATACAAGAGTTTAAAGGGTTAACTCATCAGGATACTGTTTGTAAACCCTGCATATAAATCTCATGGAGATTTTTTCTATGAAAAGATGGTGTATATATAAATGCACATTGTTGTATTTTCTCAAGTTCAAAAGTGTGAGAGGGGTGATCAAATAAGAATTTGATGGGGTAAACTGAAAATATTTTTTCTGGTGGGGGAATCCAAAGCAAGGGCAGAACTAAATTAGAGCTAGGCTGTTCAGGAATGAAATCGGGAAGCACTTTTTATCTCAAAAGCAATTCTGTAACAGTGTCTCACAAAAGATTACAGATGCCTGCCCCTAAACTCTTGAATTCTCTCCCTAATCTTTCTTTCTCTTTGCTTCCCCCTTTCTCTACCTCTTATCTCTCTCCCTCACCCTTTCTCTCCCTCTGCTCCTTTGCTATGCTCTTCAAAAGTCCATTCTTTGACTAAGTTTTTCTTTGGTTCTAATATCTCATTGTAGGTTTGGTGCCATATTTTGTTTGAAACATCCCTACAAAGTGCCTTGGGATATTTTACTGTTAAAGGCTCTAAATAAATACAATTTGTTGTATAGGAAATGAGATGACTACATTGTAATGCTGAGTTGTTAGATCAGAGACTGTTGGTACTTGACTGATAAAAATGAAGCGATAGCAGTCGAAAGTTTAGGAACTTTATGAAATTAAAATAAACAGTTTCAAGTATGTTCCATAGTTTTCTGTTGGGTAAAGCAGTTCTGGTGCCTACAGTTTTCCAATCTTGCCACAGCTTGTAATTGCTGATTCATCCCTGATCTCGATGCCAATCTCTAAATCGTCAGAAAACCGTGCAATTTCTCTCAACCCCATCGCCCTGCATTCTCCGTTCATCAGTGATATTTTGTTGCTCTGCTGACAGTATTGACGTGCTTAATGTAGTTTTATGGCAATGATCCTTCCCTGGGTTGCCCTTCTACACAAAATGCTGGAGGAACTCGGCGCGGTAGGCAGCATCTATGGAGAGAAATGGACAGTGGACATTTCGGGTCGAGACTAAGGACAGCTTCTATCCCACTGTTATAAGGCTCTTGGACAGACCTCTTGTATGATAGTGATGAACGCTTGATCTCTCAGTCTACCTCGTCCTGGCCATTGCACCTTGTTTGTCTCCCTGCACTGCACTTTTTCTGTTTCAGTAACACTATATTCTGCATTCTGTTATTACTTTCCCTTTTGTACTACCTCAATGTACTTACATTTGTAATGATCTGTCTGGATGGCATTCAAAACAAAGCCTTTCACTGTATCTTGGTACACGTGACAATAATAAACCAATTATTCCAATTATTATCTGGACTGAAATGTCTCGACCCGAAACGTCGACTGTCCATTTCTCGCCATAGATGCTGCCTGACCCACTGAGTTCCTCCAGCATTTTGTGTGTCGCCCCAGATTCCAGCATCTGCAGTGTCTTGTGTCTCCGTTGCACTTCTCCAGTACCTGACGTTCCCTTGGGCACAGATCATGACTGTCCTCGGATATAAGTGCCAAGAGGACATTCTTCATCTGTGATTCTTAAAGAGTGAATTTTGATGTTGTTCCACTGTAGGATGCATCACACTCATTTGATCCTGTCACTGGCCAATATCTGCAGGCTGGCACCCTCAGGATTATGTGCACAGTGATTAGTTGCAGTATCTCCACCTAACTCCTTTCCACTGTAAATTTTCATGTTCCAACTCCTGATATGAGCAAGCAATGAATAAAGCTGAAACTATGGGTCTGTTTAATGACGAGGCAGAGAGTGAACTCTTATACTCGTACATTATGTTATATTACAATCACAGGTTTGATTAATTACAAGATTCAGTTACAAATTGTTGGGGTCCATTGGCAGTTGGTTGAGACTGTTATCAAATGCTTATTAATGATAGATTATGACACAAAACCAGAGCAAGTGCCTCAGTTGATGCTGCAGAGTCTGAATGAGAAAAATTGACACTGATATATGTAAGAAAGAGCAATCCTGAAGTGCCTGCTCCACATCATCTTTTCCATTCAGTTGATGCATGATTTTGTTGATTGGGGTGTAATTTGTACACACCTCGATTGGAATAGAATTCTTTGCGAGTTTGACCACTCTTCCTGCCCTAGATTCCAGAATGAAGACATTTAGAACCTCCCAAACCAGGGTTGGTTTTCTCCATTCCATTCAACTGCCCCCTCCCCTCCTTCTCTCCCTCCTTCCCTCCCTCCTCTTAACCCACATAGCCCCCAGCTCTGATAACGCCTAAGATTTAAAGTGCTTATCCATGTATTTAAGTCCTTCCGTGACATCACTCCTTCGTTTAACTTCTTTGTGCCCCACAATTCTGCACTTTTCCATTCCTGGCATTTTTGCAGATCCCCAATTTTGATTTTTATTACTGCACTCTTGGTGGCAGGCCCTTCATTTGCTGCAATCTAAACTGTAGAATTCTCCCCTTAAATACCAACCGCTCTGTGCCTGACCCTTCTGAAAATCTGCCTCACTTGTTCTAATATCTCGTGATGTAGAATGAAATTTGTGTCATAACCATGATATGCCTTGGGATATTTCAACTGCATTAAAGAATTAAGTAAAAGCAAAGAAACAACCCCAAAATTGCTGGAATTACTCAGCAGGTTAGGCAGTGTCTATCAAGAGAGAAATCTCAACTGCCTCCCTCCACAGCTGTTGCCTGAACTGCTGATTATTTCTTGCATTTTCTATTTTTTTTCTAGATTTCTAGCACCTGCATTTTTTTTTTCTTTTTGCTTCTATAAATGCAAGTTGTTGTTTTTTGTTGACAGGTGTATCTCTGTGTCTGGTAGTGAGATGCATTTTTGGATACTTAACTGAGTGCCTTGACAGTGTAGATGAGACCAACAGAAGAAAAAGAAGCTGGAGTAGATCTCCCAACCCCTGAGCTCCCTCTCCCACTCAACTAAATACTGATCCTGCGCTTTGTCCACTTTCCTGCCCAATCATCATGTCCCCCAATCAACATCGTGTGCAAAAATCTATCCATCCCAACCTTGAGTATACTCTGCCTGAGAATCTACAGTGCACTGAGGTAGAGAATTCCAACTTCTTGCATTCATTGGAGTGAAAAAAACTTTTCATCTTAATACTAAATGCCATTCCCTTTTCTTGCGATTATGCCCCTTTCTGGACTCCATCAAACAGAGATTCTGAGCTTCTACCATATCATTTCCACTCAGAATCTTGTACATTACAGTGAGATTCTGTCTAATTTTAAATTCCAGTGTGTATACTAGCTTCATCCCAGGCCAGTAAGCATATCCTTCCTCAAGTATGAAGACCAATACTACAGATACCCAATATGGTGTCAACAAAGCCTGCACAATCTCAGCAAGCCTACTTTTGTGCTCCAGATCCTTTGCCGTAACAAACCAATGCACCATTTGGCATTTTGATTGCTTCATGTTTACTTTTTGCATCTCCTGAACCTCGATCCTTCTGTACAGAAACATTTACTAGCTCATTGCCATTTGAGAACATATTCTGCTTATCAAAGTGTGCAGCCTCACATTTTCCCATATGGTACTCTAGCTACCATCTTCCAGTCCATTTGGATAACTAAAACTATTCTCTCCTTTTTTTATTGAAGGGTAGGTGGGAAAGTTCAGCAAATTGAATACTTTGCATTCTGTCTTTTCATAAATTACTATCAACATAGTGTCCAATACCATGGCACTCCACTAGAAATACTGCATCAATCTGAAGAAGATCCCTTAATTCCCACTGTCCTTTAATCTATCCTTGGTTATACGTTATCCTAATTGGATGAGCCCATTTTTTGTAACAACTTTTAATTGGTATCTTTTAAAAGAGCTCTTGAAGACCAACTTGTGTTGCTTTCACTGGTTTACCCCCTTCCACCCTCCTTGCCACCCGAATCTTAAAAAAAGATTGTCAAACATGATTTTCCTTTCCTAAAATGGTTATGGAGCTGAGTAAAATAGAGGGCTATGGGTAAGCCTAGTAATTTCTAGGGTAGGGACATGTTCGGCACAGCTTTGTGGGCTGAAGGGCCTGAATTGTGCTGTAATTGTTCTATGTTCTAAACCACACTGACTCTGTAAAATCATGATCAGCTAAGTGCCTTGTTGCCACTTCCTTAATGATGGATTCCAGCATTTTTCCAGGCTAATAGGTCTATAGCTTCCTATTTTTGTGTCTCTCCTTTTTAAGTGGCAGTGTTACATTTGCTACCTTCCAATCTGTTGGCACTTTTCCAGAATCTAAGGAACTTTGGAAGATCATCAGTAATGCATCCACTATCTCTAAAGCCTCCTGTTTGAGAACACTGGGGTGTGAGTTGTCAGGTCCAAGGGATTTGTTGCTTAGTTTCTCCAGTATACTCTCTTTAGTGAAATTAATTATTTTAAGTTCCTCACTGTCATTAGATTCTTGGTTTCCTTTTTGTTGCGTATATCGTGCCTTCAAGGATGAAGATAGATGCACAATATCTATTTAATGCCTTCACAATTTTATCCCCGATAATTTAACGTGCCTTTGTCTCCAAAGGACCCAACGATATTTTTGCTATTCTCTTCCTTTTTACATAGCTGCAAAAGATGTAACAATCATTCTTTTATATTTCTTACTAATTTACTCTCATAATCTTTCTTTATCTTATTTTTGCCTGATTGTTGCCACCCCCAATGCACTGTTTCATTCCTTTTTTGGCAAAGTTGTAAGTCAGACACTTTAATATTATCCTTGACCTCCTTAATTATCCACAGATGGATCACTTTTCTTGAGGAATTTTTGTTTCTTAATCAAACGTACATTTTTGGAGAATTTTAAAATATTTCTTTAAATGCTTACTTCTATTTCTTACTGCAAAACCTTTTAATCTATTTTCCCAGTATGTTGCATGTAAGATGCCAGCAGATTATCTGACTCATAGTTGTGAGGCAGGTATTTGACGTAAGAACCCACAGAGCTCAGTGGCCCCTCCCCCCATAGTAGGTGCTGTTGTGACGTGTGTGACCTTTGTAAAGGGTCATTTTGTTTTGAGTGCTGGATAATCTTGAACCCTCATTGCATCAGTGATAAGCAGACTGTAGTGATTAAATTACTGATGTTGTTTCTTCTCTTGCCCCAATGTGTTAAACTAGGAATGTACAATATTAACCAGTGATCTCTTTTTTTTTAAAAAATAAACTCTTGCAATTTTACTTCACTGCTTATAATCTTAGACAACTCAGGAAGCATAAAACTCTATTTCTTTTGGAGCATACTATATTAATGTAGGAAAACCAGCAGCTAATTTTTACACAGTAAGATTCCATAACAATGTGGTATATGATCAGGTAGTCTGCTTGAAATGGTATTAGGTTCGGCATGATAATTGCTCAGGATGCCAGTAAGGAATACATTGCTCTTCAAAGTAGCGCCCCACATGGTGCGGAGAAATAGAGTGATGACTGTAGAGGACTGGATTGGGTTTGGCCATGATGCTCTTGTGGTTAAAATCTGACCGTATTTGCATCTCAAGCTCATACAAAGCTGAAATATTTGGTTGAGTTAGCTGACCTGAATCCTCGGAGGCACCCTTCCCTTCACTAGTGCTGCTTGCAACATGAACACGGTGGGAGTAGAGTTGACAGTGAGGTCAAGAGCAGGAAAAGCAAATGGTCGTCAAGTATGGTGGTGAGTGGAGCTGGTGCAGTCTTTGCAATGGCAACGGTTTGACGTGGTCTGTTTTCACTTGGTCCTGACTTCAAATGCAGCTGGTCTGGTGAACCTTTGTGGTTGACATAATGAGTTAGGACCATGGCCTTAGTGCCAACGGTTCAGTATGAATTGGCTTTAATCTGGTTGTCTCACTCGGGCAACATGAAATGTGTTGTGGTATGATACCTGGCATTGTAGTGCTGGAGCAGAGTGGAGGAAAGTAGCTACAGTGAATGATCTAGTAGAGCTGGATTTTAACATGACTTGCCTTGGCCCTGTACTAGCCACTGTGATCCCAGTCAGCACAACTGGTTTAATTGTGATAGGTGAACATTTCACAGGGTTTAACAGCTGAGCCCCAGAACAAATCTACTGTCAGAGTTGGAGGGGTATTCTGAGAACCTGCTTTCTTGGGCATTGAAGTGTCCAGAAGAGATTGGTCTTTGTACGTTCCCGCGGCAACAGTGTTGGTTTGTGGGTGATTTTGGACTGTGATCTTTTCCGATTGATGCCAGGATTGAATGTAGTGCCAATATGCATAATTCCATGGTGGCAGACTCCACACATAGCAGTATCCATGTATACTACATTATTTTGAGGAGTATATGTGTATTTGTTTGTCACATAGGTTTTCTCCATGTGCTCTGATTGAAGTTCATAAAATTATGAGAAGCATAGATGGGGTAGACAGCCAGAATCTTTTTCCCAGGGTAGAAATAGCAAGTATTAGAGGGCATAGCTTTAAGGTGAGAGGGGGAAAGTTTAAAGGAGATATGCAGGTCAAGTTTTTTTTCACATGGAGTAGTAGGTGCCTGGAATGCACTGCCAGGGGTTGTAGTGGACGCAGATACAACAATGGTGTTCAAGAAGCTTTTGCGTAGGCACATGAATATGCAGGGAATGAAGGGATATGGATCATTAGTTTAATTTGGCATCATGCTCAGCACAGACATCATGGGCCGAAGGGCCTGTTCCTGTGTTGTACTGTTCTATGTTCTGGTTTTCTCCCACATCCCAAAAACATGCAGGTTGGTAGGTTAGTTGGACACTGTAAATTGTCCTTAGTGTACAGGCAAGTGGTAGAATCTAGGAGGATTTGATGGGAATCTGGGGAAAATAAAATGGAATTAATCAAGATGGATGCCTGATGTAAGCAAGAGCTCAGTGGGTCGAAAGGGCCTGTTTGACTGTGACTCAGCGTAATAGGATGAGGCAGCTTATCATATTCATTGTTTTGGATGGGTACCTAGTTTATCAAATGTTTTGTGAAGGTTGTTGGAAGCTGAGATTCCTTTTAGGAGAATGAGGTGTGATCTTATAGAGATGTATAAAATCTTTAGGGGCATAGACAGGGTGAATGTGCACAGTCTTTTTCCCAGGGTTGAAGAATCAAGAACTAGAGGACATAGGTTTAAGGTGAGAGGGGAGACATTTAATAGGAACCTTAGGGGCAACTTTTTCACCCAGGCAGTGGTCAGTATATGGAATGAGCTGCCAGAGGAAGTGTTTGAGGCAGGTACATCAACAACATTTAAAAGGTACTTGGACTGGGACATGGATAGGAAAGGTTTAGAGGGACATGGGCCAAACACAGGCAAATGGGACTAGTTTAGATGGGAATCTTGGTCAGCATGGACCAGTTGGGCTGAAGGGCCTGCTTCTGTGCTCTATGACTCTATGGACAGTGAGTGTCCAGATTGGGATGTATCTCAAGCTCAGACAATCAGAGTTTAACACTAATACAGTATTTGTCCGCCTGTTGAAGATGTGTGAACCAGCAGCCTGGTTGGGGTTTCGGGGTTGCTGTGCACCCACAGCCCAGTGTTGGGGGAGGGTGGTGATGGGGGAGGGGATGAGGGAGAAAGGGAAGGCTAATGAATTCACATTCCCGGGGGAGAGCTCAGTACCTCCAGCACCTGTGGACGGACAGGCCTCGGAGAAAGGGGGATCATGGGTGGGCTGTGGACTCTCAGATGATGGTGGGTAGGGTTTGATGTTGGGAGACAGCTGTCTACTTGCATTCCTAGGATGGAGAAGGTGGGAGGGGGTAGTGGGTGTAGTTTCCTGGGCCAGTTAAAGACCATGTGGTTTTGTTGGGGGAATGCAGGCTGTTCATCTACGGGCTGGGGATTTGGAGAAGAGCCGATGAGTGGAAACCGGACCTGCGCCAAAAGCCTTCCCTTCAGACCCATTCTCTCAGAACAGAATCTTGGAACACAGCACCACCTCACAGCAGTTAGTGCTGCTGTCTCTCAAACCCAGGTTCGATCCTGACTTCAGGTGCCTGCTGTGTGGGTTTCCCCCAGATATTCTTACCCCAAAGATGTGCAAGTGGGTTAATTGGCTGTTGTAAATTACACTTGGTGTAGGTTGAGTAGCAGGAGAATCGGGGCAATTGATGGGCACATGAGAGAGAATAGACTACAGGGAAATAAGTGGGGGAATAGGATTGATGAGTGTGCTCTGAGAGCTGGCATAGACTTGATGGAATGGCCCCATCCCATATTGTAAAGCAATAAGATAATATATACTTACTGTATTAAGGACTCAAGGGATTTTGATGCCATTTTAAATGAAATCAATGGTGAGAAGTAGCTTCCTGTAGGGATAGTCCTGTTGCAGGAGACGTGCTGTCTGCTGAAGCTTGCAGTTTGATGAATTGCAGGCATCCTAGGAATTGGAGCTCTTCATGGGTTGGTGCATCCTATTTTTTCTGACTTTTTCCATAAGAGATTGAGGGAGGAATTTCTGGGAATGGTCCTTACTTCTTGGGGTGTTATTAATACTGAGAGAAGCATAAAACAGAAAATTCTGTTTAGTGTGTAAATGGCAAATATAATATCAGTATTAGTACGTGTGAAATGATACATTCAAATAGAGCCAAGGAGCTTCATACTACTTGGGAGTCTTGGGTAGATCAGCAAAGATATCCAGGGCCTATTTTAAATAAAGTGAAGCTTCATTTCTATCAGAATAGAATTGAAATGTGGTTCGGTTCTGTTAAGCTTGTACAGTTCTTCGTTTGGGTAGACCACATTTGAGTGGCCTGAGTTTGATTATCCAACTGGTAACTACCATCCTCCCTCACCCAACCCCAGGATGGGGTTGCAGTCTTTCCTGATGTTAAAAATATAGATGTAACTAGTGTGCCTGCAGGGTGGCCACTGACCTACATTCATGTTTGTACTTTATCCCTGCAGCCTGATGCAGACGGCCAGCAGAATGCAGACTGAGCTGCCGTACAAGAGGTCTCCTCTCTTCCATCACAGAAAGGCAGTGTAGTAGTGAGATGTTGTTTTCTACACTAGAGGGATGCATAGACTGGTGTTTCATCTGGGTCTGACATTAGGATGTCTGTTCTTTTTGGTGCATTTTAATGATTCGGATGCACATTTAGGGCACAGTTTCAATGTTTGGATTAAAATTTGGAAATGTAGTTTAATGCAAGTGGGGTAGTAATAAGTTTCAAGGGAATAAAGACAATAATAATATGACAAAAACATGGCAGGTGAAATACCATGCTAGATAATGTGAAGTGATTTACTTTGGGAAGAATGTGGTGGGATAGTATTATCAAAATGGTGTAATTTTAAAGGGGATGCAGGAGTAGATAGACCAGGGTGATTTAACACAAATCTCTGAAGGTAACAGTTGGACATTTTTTAGCATAGTTAATTCAGGCATATGGTACAAAGGCACACAACCTTGCTCAATCTGAAAAAATTTGGTTAAGCTTAGTAGCTTGTGTCCAATTCTGAGCATCAAGGGTTTAGAGTGTTGAAAAGACTTACTGGAAGGAAACTCGGGGATAATAGACTTCAGGTAGGCGGGGACACAGATACTGGAGCTGTTGTTCTTAGAGCAGAGGTTGAGGAGATTTGATAGGGATGTTCAAAATCATGAAGGATTTTTATACAAGTAAAGAGAAACTGCCTCCATGTTAAAATTGTTGGCTAGCTTACAGGCTGAAGATAATTGGCAAAAGTGCCAGAGGCAACATGAGGAAACAATTTTTATGCAGGGAATTATGATGATCTGGAATGCCAGGAAGGTTGGTGGAAGCAGATTCATCGGTAACTTTCAAAAGGAAATGGAGTTACACTTGAAGGGTTAAAATTGTAAAGCACAAGGAGAGAGAGGGGAAACGAGGCCCAAATGGATATCTCTGCCAAAGAGTTGGCACAGGCATAATGGGCTGAATAGCCTCTGTCTGTGGTGAATTGTTCTATGGTGTAATCTGTCGAAAATTATCAGTTTGTAAATATACATGCAGGAGAAGGGGGTTGATTAGAGTGAGTTTGGCATAGATACGTAGATGTCTTTTGCAGGATTTTTTTAATATGCTGTAAAATTATAAATTATTTTTGAGAGTGTAGATTGAAACTTTTCTGGTGTAAGTCCAAAACAAGGGGGCATAATGTTAAAATTAGAGCTGCCCCACTTAGAAGTAAAATCAAAGAAAAATGAAATCTGGAATATGAATGCTGGAGGGCAATAGAACAACTCAAAACTGTGATTATATATTTTATTATGTAAAAGGAAGGAGGGTTGCAATGCTAAGATGGAAAAATGAGAAGGTATATACCAGTCATTGTGAACTGAATGGCTGAACAGGTTGGAGGGCCGAAAATCCTTCTCTTTGTTCACATGTTGCACAGAGTTGCTGTTTATTCAGGGGAAGGATCACACATTGTGTAACTGTACTGTGACTGCTCATAGTCATTCTACAGGGTAAGAGCTATTCACTACAACAGTATAGAATTGCTGTTTATTCAGGATCATGGTTCTTCACTGTGTAACTGTACAGAGGCATTGTTTATTCAGGGTAAGGGCCACTCTGCTAAACCATGCACAGTTACTGATTTTTCAGCAGGGTAAGGGTTAACTTCTAGTGCCTTTTACCCATTGGAGAGGAAGGTGCTTCCTCTCCTTAGCTGTTGGTTTCCTTTTCATATCGGGTGTCCTGGAACCTGTGCAGGAATTGGCGTGTTCGGTTGCAAACAGTGACACGTCACCTCAGTAACTATAAATGTTTCACCAGTTTTTAACTAAAGTGTAGTTATATTGTGTTAACATTCAGAGCTGTGGAAAGAAAAATCCTTAAACTAGGTTCTAAGATTTTGTCAGCTATCTCCCCAAGTTCTCCCTCCTCTCAAGACTTCAACTGTTGTTGGGCTATGTGTTCCCAGTTCTCTTGTCCAGTGATTGCAAAGTCAATTATCTGTGCTCGCAGGAAGGCACAAAGAATTGACTGTGTTGTGATGGGACTGGAGTCAATGCATGGCAGGCCAAGGAGGGGTTTCTATCCCTGGAGGGTGTTAATAAATTAGTCTAATTTTTATATTAATATGGCAGTTTTGCAGCTCATATTCCTATTGCCAATCAAAAGTTGCCAGATTTGTTGACATCTGCAAAGTTTCAGGTTCCTTACTGCTCCTTCTGAATTTAACTCTCACAAAGGTACAGGTCCCCATCTGTCCTGAAGATGCCATCTCTCACTGGTGTTTCTAGGTATGTCATGCATGTAAATTTTTTTTTATGCTTGAGCCTTAAGGCTGACTATTGACAGGACATTTACCCACCCTCGTCTGAGTGAGTGTGCAGCAGTCCTCACAAGCATCAGTGTGTGAGATTGAGTGTGCAGCTGAGAGAGGGGCTTTAGGAGCGAGGCCCAGTGAGTGAGAGTGTGCAGCTCTGCCCCATGAGGATTGCCATGGACTGTGAGTAGCTCTCTCCGGGAGCTCAACTACTGGCTGTTTACACTCTGGGTTCAGATGGCTGAGTGTTTGTTATTTTTTTATGAGCTGCTAAAGCTGGAATCTCTCGGCTCTGCCAGAAGAAACAGGACGGAATTTCCTTTGCCGTGTGCCAGCTTTAGCTGTTTGGACCTGCTGTTCCTGCAGCTGGCCTTCTGCCAAGGCAGCCGGGCTCTGTCTGTAACAGGCAATCCATGTTAACCCTTTGCTCTGTGCTGTGTTAGCCCAGACCCAAGCTTGGGATCTGTTGGGACTACAGGGACCTTGAGGAAGATAAGTAAACCCATGGGTGATTCAATGCTGTAGGAATTTCTCTGATTTTCTATTTAAATCCAATGTTCTGTGGTGGTTTTGCTGACTGATACTGGGTGTGGTTTACAGAGACTTTGGTTTCAGTCCTGTCCCACACACTGAGTGGCCATGCTTTCTGTGGGAGTCCAGATAGTATGTCATCTCTGACTATTGGGGGAATGCCAGTTCACTTGACAACATGCATCCAAGCCTCCTGTGCATGCAGAGAACTTGTATAAATATACACACACCATGGGCACAATCTCTCTTTATCGCCCACCATTCTATCACATTCCCTCTCCCTCAGCTCAGTCTTTCCCTGCTCTTTTTTTCCTCCACTCTCAGCTCCTTCCCTTGGTCTCCCTCCAACCCTTGCTGTTCCCCAGCTCTTAAAATAGACTAACTCTCCCTCCTTCCCTCAATCTCTCTCTTCCCCCACCTTATCCCATCACCCATGCCCATCCCACCTTGTCCCTCCCCAGGCCCTCCCCCTCTTCTCCCAGAGCTCCTCTTTACCATTTCTTTCTTGTCTTTCCCCACTTCCTCCTCAGCCTCCCACCTTGCTATCTCTCTGTCTTGAATTCCCAAATCTCTTTCTTCCTATCCTGTGTTGATCCTTAGCCCAACAAGGAAGGTCTTGTTTCTGAGAGTTTGTGGACTTTCTATGGTCTACCTATTATGTGCTGTCCTGTTCTATGGGGTCATTACCCAAATGTTCTGATTTATCTCTTGGGTCTGCTCATGACCATTATGTATTATGCTGAACATTTGGTTCAGTGATGTAAGGACTCCATTTCCTGTTCTCTGAATGGATTTTGTATGAAACCAGAGTGAATGAAGTAACAGATTTAAAACACAAAGACTTAGTGCTCTTTGGTGGAAGCCCATATTCCCTCCATCTCCCTTGACCCCTTCAATCCCAATCCCAATATCCCACTCATCCTGCTTCCGGGGCAGTAGCTATTGAGGCCATTATGGGACTTTGCTAAGGAAAGCATAGATCATTTCCCAGAACCTGAATTACCTCATCTTCCAGAGACTGACACACTCGTTGGCAAACATGCTCTTGCACACATTATCTCTTCATTTGCCTGCATATGTTTGTGCACATGTGCATATGTACATTGGTGACGGGTGCACGTGCTCCCTTCTGCTCTTGTCCTTTCATTCATAACCTTGCCCTTTCTTCCTCTCACACTCCCATTTTTACCATAGCTGTCAACTACATCTTGGTTCACAAACTGTTAATGAAGTCAGATGTGCAAAGGTGCTTCACTGGAATGTTGGCCAATGCATTTTGATACTGAACCACTGAAGGAGGTATTGGGACAGGTAACGGAAAGCTTGAGATTAGCGAGAAGTTTATAGGGGGAGACGAAGAGGGGTGGAATTCCCAGGCTTATGCCCTGGGCTTCTGAAAGCACAACAGCCCATAGAGCCAGTGATTAAAATAAAGTATGTGCAAGGGGTCAGAATTGGAGGAGGACAGCGATCTGTAGGTTATGGGTCTGGTGGAGGTTACACTGATAGAGAAGGCAAGGGCATATATAAATTTGAAAACAACGAGGAAAATGTTTATATTGGGATATTGCACAGATGGTAACCAATGCCTATGAGTAAGCAGGACTTCATATGTCTTTAGGATCTGGGGATTAGTAATTTTGATGAGTTAACTTTATGGAGAGTGGAAGATGGAAGGGCAGGATGAGAACATTGGAAATGGAGGTAACAGCACGAATTAGTGTTTCAGCAACAGATGACCTGAGGCAAAAATGTTATGGAGGTGGCAGCATACAGTCATGGTGATGGTATGGATTTGTAGATGAAAACTTGTGTCAGGGTAAAATAGGACAAGAAGATTGCAAAGAATTTGCTTCAAACAATACCCGGGGTAGAGGTGGTGGCAGTGGCAAGGGAATGGTGTTTGTGGTGAGGTCTGAACGAAGTCTTGATGTAATGAGTCTGGGACTTGTCTGGACTATTTGGCTCATCTAATCTCTGGATAAAATCACTCAGCATTCAAGTTTGTATAGATTCATGGTAGTGGTGTATATGTGTACTGCTAGTTGAATTTGTGCATTTTCGAATGCCTGTACTCATGTTGAGCACTGTTGGCAAGTTCTGCCTTCATTAAATGAGCTATTCAATATTGAGTAGTTTTGTTGGAGTAAAAAAATTAAAAAAACTTTCCACTGGCAGGAGGGTTGGTAACCAGAGGACACAGATTTGTTGTTAGCCAAAGAACCAGAAGGGAGACAAACAGATTTAAAAAAAAATGCAAGTATTTTTGTGATCTTGGATGCAATCCCTAAAAGGGAGGTGGAAGCAGACTTAATCACACTGAAGAGAATATTGGATGAATATTTAAAGGGGAATTTTGCAGGACATTGGGTCTACTTGCTTTTGCAAAGAGCAGACATGGGGTGAAGGGCCAAATGGCCTCTAGCTATGTTGCAAGATTTCGTTATTGGCGAAAACCAGCTAAGCTCTGCCTGTGGCAAAAGGTTGTCATGGATGAAGTGTGTCTTGACTACGTGGAATTGTGACTCTAGGAGGTTAGATTTACTGAGGCTTGTCTCAACTGTGAGAGACGTAGCTTAAGTAGATTCTGAACAACAGTTGGACAGGAGTGAATTGTGTGTCTTTTCATTGTTTCTACATTCTTGGATCATATTTATCTGCCCAATTCTGCCCTTTAATGGAGTCTGTTTTAGGAAACATAAGGCAATATGGCTGCAAGATTTATTTATTGAAATGATCTGAATCCATGCCTCACCAACTCATGGTCTCATTCCCCTGTCCCTAGCTTGCTTGCTGTAGTTTCCCCCACCCCCTTGCCTCAGCCCCTTCTCACACCTTGCAAATTATCCAAAACAATTTTAAAAAGCTGTACTTTTCCAACTTCCAAATAACAATGAAATTTGGAATGACTGGTTCAGTACACTTAGGAACAGACTGCCATCGGCAATGAAGGGGCACAGATTCTCCCAAGCAGCAGAATTATAGAGCCCACGTTTCAGTCTCCTGCCTGTGCTGTGACTTGCCGTTGAAGTCTCCTCCTCCTGTGTAAAAGTATGGAAGGGTATCAGCTGTATTCCACTTGTACTTTGTAGCTCACAGAGTGTAATGCAATCTTTAAAAATGTGTACAAAAGCAGAAAGAATGCCAATTTTTTTCTGTCTTGAGATTTTCCTGACCTTGAGAAAACCTGATGGGATAGCCAGCTTCTTTCAACAACAAAACGAATTAATTTCAGGATCCACTGGTCTTGGAGCATCTTGTTGTAGAAACTGTGCCCTCGGCATCTTCTGGTATCTCCCACTGAAGAAAGGTTTTTTTTATCTTGAGTGTGCTCCCTTTGCCACACAAAGTGGGGGACTGTCTCTTTAAACAGCAGTGTCTGTGGATTCCTGATGGATTGCGAAATGTGAACTTACTCTTGCTGCTTGCTCCACTTGGCTCCATGTGCAGCATTCCTTGGGGGAGGGGATGGGGAAACATTCACCTTTAACCCCCCAGAACATGCTCACTCTCCATGTGTGCACACTGACTAATCATCCTGCTCTGTCCTTTCTCCCACTTTGACTGAGAATGAAAATTGCTTATTTCCTCTCGGCTCTCCTGATTAGTTTTTCTGGCGGGGAGGGGAGAAATGGACGGGAACCTGAATTAGAGAGGGGAGAAAGCTTTTTAATGAACCAGAACTGGGCACTCTGTGCTTTCCTCATCCCTCCCCATTAGGTTTAAAATGAGATTAAATTCAGCTTTTAAAATGTGATTGTCATTTATAAAACTTCCAATCAGTGCACCCTGGAGAGAGATTTTCTCCCAAACTGGTACTGGCATTGAGGGACTTCTGTTTTATGGAGAGACTTTAAAAAAAAAACTAGGGTCATTCTTAGAGCAGAGGTTAAGAAAGTTTTAACAGAGACGTTAAAAATCCTGAGGCATTTCCATAGAGTAAATAAGAAGAAACTGTTCCTGCTGGCAAAAGGGTCAGTTACCAGAGGACCAAGATTCAAGATGATCAGTAAAATAAACATTGAGGAGGCGCAGAGAATTCTTTTTCTACATAGGGAAATGTTGTGAACTGGAATGAACTGCCTGAAAAGGAGGTGGAAGTAAGTTCAATGAAAATGTTAAAACAGAATTGGATAAATGCTTGATGGGGGTGGTGGAGGATTGTAAGACTGGAAGGTAAGTGGGGCGGGAGGGGGACAGTGGTGGGGTTGCAGCAAATTTAAGCACATAGTACTTCCAAAAAGTCATAACAAATATGATTTGATAAGTTAATTGGGAGTAACGTCATATTGGTCACCTTACTGAATTAGTAACCCAGAGAACTAAATTAATATTCAGATTGAAGTTCAAATGCTACCACGTATGCAGGGGAATTTTAATTTGGGAGTGGAAAGCATGTGTTTTATAGGAGAGATTGTCTCCTGGGTGCTGCTGGTCGATGCAACTGAGTGGTTGCTTGTTGGTACATTTTCCAGCAGGGTCCCTAATGACGGTGCCTTTGATTTTTGGAATAGATTTCTACAACATCACTTGTCTCTGCCCTTGCATCAGCCCATCAGCTGAATCTCTTATCCATGCCTGTTACTGTGCATTTGATTATTCCAATACTTTCCTGGCTATTTTCCACCTTATACACACTGGACCTTCAAATCGTCCAGAACTGTTTGAATCCAAATTCCTCATCACTCACGCTTGATAATCTGTTGGCTTTTGCTTTGATTTTAATATCCTCCTACTTGCTACTCACTGGGGTACATCTTACCAAGGGTACATATTGTACAGGAACTGCTTTGCACTAGGTGTACATTCCATGGGCATTGAATTCACTGGATTACATCTTCCATGGTTGTTGAATCCATGAGCATTGACAGCACATCTGACCAGGAATGGGATCACAACTTGAGTCCAATACCACCTCAGAGAGCATATGTGGTGCACAAACTGAGCTAGCAGGCTGTTGGTGATTGGGAACAAGAAGCTTGATTGACTTGTCCTTTATTCCTCCCAAATAAACTGAGGCTGATCATTGGTCCTGAGGTTTAGCACTAGTCTGTGATCTCTTTGCTCCCTGTGGTTCAGTGATACTAAGAGTTGGAGGGATCGCTTCTATCGATCTGACCATTTACATCCACTTGATCTCACTGAGGACCTTCTGCCCATCGGGGGGGGGGGTGGAAGAGAGAGAGCCTTTAATCCCATCCATATCCTAGAGATAAAACCCACAGCATCGTTCAGTCATTCTCTCTGAGACCCAGACAGCATCAACCCCAGATGTCTGTTTTGGCACAAACAGAGCAGAGCTTCAACTTGATTTGCTGTATGGTTCACACACCCCAGGGGTTAGATCTGTCTGAGTGCAAGAGGCTTGGAGTTGGTTATCTACCCATTCTGGGCAGTTAGGGACAGGAGCTCTCAGCCAACGAACAAGTCTTTCAGGCTGTGACTCAAATGACAACCTTTTACTGAGAATTTTACTTCACAGCTTAACAGGAAGTGGATAATAATGACCCAAACAGGAAATGGTTGGAGGTTGTTATTTGTTCAAGTGTTGACGCTTGATGTTGAATGAGAGGAGCCGGGGGACTGGGTATGACGGCGGATTTGACGCGTTCCTTGTACATCTGAGACCAGATGTCTAATTGAGCTTGTGCTTGTTGCTGAGATTTCTTTCTGGTGTAAGGGTCTGAGCCTGTCAGCTGTGTGTAGGCAGAAAAAACAGTGCACACAACACTTAATATGTCATTAAAATTAGGTCATAGAAAGAAGACTTTCTGTTATACAGTGCCCTTCATGACCTTGGGACATCACAAAGCGTCTTGTAACCAATGAAGTACTTTTCAGCATTGTAGTCACAGCTGCAACATAGGAAATAAGGCAGCGACTTTGTACACAGTAAGGTCCCACAAGCATCCATAAGATAATACTCAGATTTTTAAAATTATTTTGTTTAATGGAATGATATATGCCAGAACACCAAATAATTTTTTAAAAAATAATTCCCTGGGATTTTTTGCATCCACATGAGAGAGCAGACTGGGCTTGTAATTGATGTGTCTTCATCAGTACAGTGCTCCCTCAGTATAGCACTGGGGATGATGGTTTTGATTTTGTATTTAAAGTGTTTGGATTGAAACTTTAACTCACAATTTAATAGGCAGCTAACAGTCCTTCTGTTGACTAGATCTTTGAGTCTTTTCTCATTTTTTCACAGGGATATAGACATCATTGGCAAGGCAGGCCTGTATGGTCCATCTCCAGTTACACTTGAGAAAGGAGTGATGACCTGCCACCTTGAACTGATGCAGTCCATGTGGTGATAGAACTTCCCTGGTACTGCTAGTAGGGACTTCCAGGATTTTGACTGAACTTGTGAACATGGTGTATGACCCAAAGAGAAATTTGCTAGTGATGTCGTTCTTGCCTTTAGCCTTTTAGCTGGTAGAAGTCATAGGTTTGGGCGGTGCTATTGAAGAAGCTCTCGTACATCTTATAACAGCTAGCTACAATGTCTTGATGAAGGGGGAGTAAATGTTTAAGGTGAAGGATGGGGTGTTTGGGTGATGTTAAACTTCCTGACTGTTGTTGAATTTGCACTTGTATAGACGAGTGGAGAACATTCCATGACACTCCTGACTTGTACTGTGTACATAGAGAAGGCTTTAAGGAGATGAGAGGTGAGTCATTCACCAGTACTGAGCCTCTCACCTGCTCGTGGAGCCACAGTTTTTATGTGGCTAGTTCAGGTAAACTTTTGGTCAATGGTTCAGGATATTGAGCATGCAGCAGAGGTTATGCCTTAGAATGTCAAGGAGGAGAGGGGAGTGGTAGTGAGGCACTTTTGTGTTGAAAATGGTATTCACTTGGCAATTCTGATTTGCAAATATATTTGAACCTCAAGTCAAAAACAGGTCTTGTAGAATGTAAGCATAGACCCATTCATCAAGTGAAGCATCTTGTCAGTAAAAATTGATGTTATACAATCATTAGTGAATGCCCCTCCCCCCCAAGTTCTTTCCTGATGATGGATAGAAGATCATTGATGAAGCCACTGAAGATGGCTCAGGAGAACAATGTCATGAGATGTACTGATGTCGTAGTGCTGAGGTAATTGGTCTGTGACACACATAATGCCTCTTTCCTTCTAGATATGGCACCAACCAGTGGAAATTTTATTCCTTTGATTTCTGTTGTTCAGTTTTACTAAGAATCCTTAATGCCACATTAGGTCAAATGCCACTTTGAAATCAAGGGGAATCACTCTCAACATGCCTTTGGAATTCAAGTCTTTTGTCCATATTTGGAGCAAAGCTACAATGAAGTTGGGAGCCAGATGGTTCTGGAAGAACCCAAACTGGCAATTGGTGGGGAGGTTACTGGTGAGTAAGGGGCACTTAGTGATTGACTGTAACTTGATAGGAGTGATTGACAGGTTTATATTTGTCCTAAAGGCAAAAAAACTTCAAGTGCAAGAAATCTGAAATTAAAGCGGCAGTTTGGGTAACATCTGTGGAGAGAGTAACAGAGTTAATGCATTAGGTTAATGATATTTCATCAGATCACTTATCATTCTTTTGGATAGGAGAGTATTGGGCAACATTTCTAACTACTGGGTAGATGCAATTGTTAAAACTATACTAGAACAGTCTGGCTAGAGGTGTGGCTAGCTTGGGTGCATGTCTTCATTAATACATCTGTGTATCGGTTTATCTTGTGTGCTTCTCCTTTTCTTGAAATCTTGTAGAATGTATAAAATTAGGTGAAGAGTGCCTTCAATGATGATGGCACTGCAGGCAAAGGTTAGATGCATCATTAATTGGATATCTCGGCCTGATGGTTGTAATGCTTCAATCTTGTCTTTGGCACTTGAATGCTGGCAAGAAGCTTATTCAAGGATCCTCTTCCTCCCATTAATTGTCCACCACCATACATGACCTGGAAATGGTAGGATGGAAGAACTTGATCTGTTTCATTGATTGTGGGATTAGTTAACTTTGTCTCTTGTGTGCTGCTTCCAGCATTTAGCATGAACGTGATCCTGTGTTACAGCATCAGTGGGTTGGCACATCGCTGGGCGTTTTTTCTGCACTCATCACTGAACCAGAGTTGGTTCCCTGGCATGGTAGAATGTGGGTCTTATAAAAGCATGAAGTTTCAGGTTATGGTGGAATCCAATTCTATTGCTGTTGATGGTCCACAGTGTCAACTTTGAATTGCGACATCTCTTTTCCATGTATGTAACGTGATGAGCATGCTACAGAGTATGATTTACTATGGGGTGGTCACAACTACCAATATTGCCATGGATAGGTGTATCTGAGATGGGTTAGATTGTTGAGGACTAGGTCAAGTAGGCTATTCCTCTGGTGTTGGTTCTCTCATCACCGGCTGAAAGCTAACTTCGTTTCCTTTGTGCTTCAGAGTTTGGCCAGCTCAGTTGGTGGTGGTGATGCTGAGCAACTCTTGGTGATGTACATTGTAGTTCCACAACTTGGAGTACTTTCTGAGACCTTGATACCCTCACTGTTCCCCTCAAGTATGTTCATGATGGAGTTGGACTGATTCATCAGCTGAGGGACGGAACTTGGAAGTTTCCTTGCCCTAGTTTGGCCTGATGCCATGAAACCAAGGTCCAGGTTCAGTGCAAGCTCCCACAGCCACGTACCTCTGACGAGTCTTACCTACTGTTTGGACAAGACATGCCCTGTAATGGTAATCGAGGTGCCTGGGAAGTTATCTGCAATATCTGATACCATGAAAATAACTATATCAGACTGTCCCTTGACTAGTCTGTGAGTCAGCTAGTCAGGGAGAATTTTTCCAAGGTTTGTGCCAGGATGTGCCTTGTTATATGCTACATTGCCTTTTTGGGTTTCTTCTGTTTTGCAGCAGTTTGATAGGTGCTAGGCCATTTCAGAGGACAGGAAAGTCAATTACATTGTTGTGCTTCTTGAGTCACACATGAACCAGACAGGGTAAGGACAGCAGATTTCCTTACCTCAAGGACGTTCATGAAGTAGATGGGTATGTATGGTAATTAGGTAGTTTCCTGGTCACTTTCACTGGACGGATGTGACTTTGACGTACTGAACACTGAGATAAGACCAGGGAGGTCTCTGAGAATGAGCGACTTAGAAGGCTGTGTTTGGCCAAGGGGCAGAATAGCGGGCTCTGGGAGTGGCGTCTCACTGATAGTCTCTGCTCCCATGCCTCTTTACTCAGCAAACAGCAGCCGAACTTGAACATGTTTGCTAAAAGACTATGTAATTGTTCTGTCACCAAGGCAACTGCCACTTCCTCGGTCCCTTTTATTTCTTAGCAAAAAGGGAGTAGCAACTGGGGCGTGTCTATCAATCAGCGCAGGCTTGCTGTGCTGCTTTTGCCGTTTAAAGCCTTGTAGTCCATGAAGCATCTCTGGTGATGGAAGTACATTGCATAAGCAGGCCATTTGATCCATTTGGTACACTCCAGTGTTCGTACTTATTACTTCATTTAAGGCCATCAACGTAACTTTCCATTCCTTTCTCCTCATTTAGTTATCTAGCTTCTCTTTAAATGCACCAATGCTGTTCTCCTTAGGCTGTTTAATATGGTAATATTTTCACCGCTCACTAATTAAGGTTTCTTCTGGATTCTCTACTGGATTTATTGATATGTGTCTTGTGTAAATATAGCCCCTAATTCTGGTCCTCCACACAATTGGAAGCAGCTACCCTATTGAACCATTTTAGAACCTCAAAGACCCTTTATCAAGTCACCCCACAGCCACCTTTTCTGAAGAGCTTGCCATGTTTCTAGTGTTCTGTGTGATTTTGTTTTTGCTGTAATCAAGAGTTGGAGAAAGGGGTTTGGGATTATTAAGAAAAGTTGAACTGTACTTGCCTCAAAACCTCACTAGAGATGTGGGTGGAAGGAAGTAAAACATCAGTTCCTTAGGAGAAAAGTGGCCTCTCACACTATATAAAACATCTCTGCTTGAATCTTTCACCCACTCCATGACTCCAAACTTTTTAACACTTGGGCTAGGTGAACTCTCAGTGTTTTCTGTTTAAGCCACTAATTCATATTAACTTTATCATAGGTTGACCCAAGCTATAACCTCAGTGTGTTTGCTGATGTTTGCATGCAACTTGCCTTGAATTTAGTGTTATTGCTTAACTGAAAATGGAAAATGATTTAATAATCTGAATTAAGCTATATGAGTAATACAACTAAGTAGGGACTTTGTAGAAGAAAATTTAGGTATCAGGTAATTTGAATAAAATGACTAAATAAAGCATAGCAGTAAAAGATCAGGGGTAAGACTCTGCAAACCTTTTAACACTGTATATTATAGTTAGATAGTGCACTGAGTTGCGCACACTGTGGTGCATGGTGCAGGGTGTTATACCCAGTAACCTGCAAACTGGTGTTAGTATGTAGAAGGGTGTAATCTCTATTCATTTATTGTGTGTTTATACAATGTTTACATCCAGTGATAGTCGATGTCTCAGTGTGGTTTACCATGTGGAGAGGTGAATCCATGCTGTAACCCTTTATCTTAAATGATTATATGTAGAAAATTTAAGAAAGCCAGTATTTGTGGATGGGAAACAAAGGGTTAATGGTGACCATACTATTCTTACTGTACAGAAGCAATGTTTCAAGCAATTTTCAAGTTTTATTTCAGACTTGCAATGTTTCTCATTTAATACATCTCCTGCAGCTCAGTGCCCTTCATAAAACATGCAGGATAATTAGACAACTGTCCTGGGGCTCAGGAGCTGGTGAAAGTTGGATGTGTCGATACCATTGAAACCCTTCTGGTCACCTAGAGCCTGATGTTGTTCCAGTGATATTAACTCGCCTCTTTATTAGCCTCTGAGAGTCTCTTGGTCAATCCACACCTCCAGGGTACAGTGATGGTTTAGAACTTTTAAGTTAATGAACCTAGAGAGAGAGAGAGAGACTCTGAGCTTCTGTGGGAGCAGCAGAGGTCTTAAAGGACGGCCTCGAGTAGTGTTGGACAGTCGGCTGCTCAGTCAGGACCTGGTGATGAATGTGCCTCAGCATAGGCAGCGAGGGAAGCAGGAAGGCTGATCGCACCACGGCTATTTTGGGAGTCTGTGCTAGCTGTGGAATGTGCTGCTGATGTCATTTACTACAGCAAGAATGGAACAGATGGTGTGGGGTGAAGAGCAGACACGGCTGGGACCAACTGGGTAGTTTTACGTTGCATTTAACTCTTTCCACCTCAGACTGCATCAGATGCTCTTTGTGTGATCTGTTTACCATTTACTGCCCATTTAATTTACAACCAACTAAAATAACTTGCTAATATATTTCTCCTTTACCATAATAAATGTCCTAAAGAGGGTCACAGAAGTGCTGTCAAACAAAATTTGACACTGAGAATGTAAATGCATAAGTGACTCAGCTGGGTCAAAGAGGTATGCTTTAAGGAAAGGTGAGGAGGTTCAGTGAGGGAATCCCAGAGTTTGTTGTTTGAGCAGTTGAAGGCAAGGCCACAGGTGGAACAGAAGAAGCTGGGGGATGTGCAGGAAGCCAGAAATGGAACTTGTAGGTTTGGAGATGATGACCCAAAATTAGATAAGATAAGATGGATGTGCAAGATAATGGGAAGGTTTGATAAAAATGGATGAGAATTTTCGCATTGAACTTGCTTAAGCAGGAGACAGTGCATGTGTAAATAAGAAAACCAGTGAACTTTGTGCACCTTGACCATCTCTGAAGATTCCATGTGCTCACACATCCACCCTTGAGACTTGAACACCTAATTCAGGCTGTTAGCGACTGAACATTATTTAAGGAATACCATGTGGTCAGAGATGCTGTGTTGTGGATGAGATACTAACTGAAGGCACCGTCTTACATCTCAGGTAGACAGAAAATACACTACAGCACTATTTGAAAGAACAGCAAGGGTGTTCTCCCTGCTGTCCTCTTGAATATTTACCTATTCAACGATACCAAATATGGCAGACCCGCAGTCCCTCAGGGTCAAAGCTGACTGGCTTCCACATTGGTTTGTGGGCTCTGAGGCCAATATGGGACTGTGGACTCTTCCACAGATGGGGCAGGAGGTGCCTGACTGGGCAGGTGGGTGAGTAGCTGTGAGATGGTGTGCTTTTTCTGCCATTTATGTGGGGCCTCAGTGTGCTCCCAGTGCATGGTCTTGAGGTTATCAATGCTAAGCCAAATGGTCCTATTCCATTTTGAGCTGCTGTTTACCAGAGATCCCTAGGAGTTGGTGAGATGTTGCATTTCTTCAAGGAGGCTTTGAGTGCACCCGTAAAACTTTTCCTTTGTCCACCTGGTAATCTCTTCCCATTCACCAGGATGTTGCCTGGGATAGAGCAGTTCAGGTATGAGGAGAAACTGGAGAAGCTAGGTTTGTTCTACCTGGAGCTGAGAAGGTTAAGAGGGGACATAATTGAGGTATCTAAAATTGTGAGGGGCATAGATAGGGTAGACTGTAGGGAACTTTTCCCCCAGATCAGAGGTAGATAAAACTAGAGGATGTAGATTTAGGGTAAGGAGGAAGAGGTTTAGAGGGCTATGAGGTGGACCACTGTCACCCAGAGGGTGGTCAGTACCTGGAATGCGCTGCCTGAGAGATGAGCACTCAGATGGCATGGCAGGTGATGGACCAAGTGCTGGGAGATGGGATGAATACAGAAGGGTGCCCACTGGTCAGCATGGAAAATATGGGCCGAAAGGCCTGCTTCCATGCTTTACGATTCTGTGACAGAAGTCAGAATAGGTTGTCTGGTGTCAGACGTACAAATGACATGGACTGTTCAACGGAGCTGAATGAATGAAATCAGGGCCTCAACGCTGGGTTATGTTAGCCTGCGAGTGGATTTTGAGGAGACAACATTGGTAGTACCTTCTGAGTGTCTTGAGGTGTCTGCTGTTGCTGACCAGAAATATTATAGGAGGGAAGAATTATTCCTGCCCAATAGACCATGAGTTTTGTAATAGGTCTGAGGTCTTAATCTTTAAATGCCGTTTTCCTCTGTCGGTCAGCCTGGTGTTTTCTATATTGTGGTGACTGCATTTCAAAGTCATCTCTTTAGCTGTAAATCACTTTGAGACACCCTTGGTTCTTGAAAGGCACATTGAAGTGCAGGTCTGCTTGTGTTTCTTTGTGTGAAGAGGAGTTCCTGATCATTCGTGCTAAATTGGCATTCATAAATTTGAACCTTGTATGACTGTTGTGGTTTGGTTTACTGTACCTAGTTCCAGTCTCCGCCTGTTAGGGTTTGATTTATTGTACCTATATCCACTGTAAACTTGGTTTGGCTTAATGCACTTGAGTCCAGGGTCAGACTGTTGGGATTTATTTCATTTGTCATTAGTGTGTCCAGTACCCAACTGCCAAGGTTAAGTTTAACGTAGTGTTTTCTGAAATACTCTAAGGTTGTCTATCTCTATACCTCTATGGTAACTCTACTCGAGACCACCTCTTGCTTGCAAAGCCTAAATTCTGCCAGCCCCTCCCAATAATTTGAGCACCCTAGTGATGCTGTCAGTGCTGCTCCCGAAACTCCATAGGTATTAGAATTTGCAATAGAAAGCTCCTCGTTGTATCACTTTTAACATTTAATAGAGTCTTAAGTTCTTTCATAGAACCGTTATCCAACATTGGGTGACAATTGAGTAAACTCCTTGTCATGGATGGTGTAGAGCCACTTGAGTGTTGTTAGATCAGCACTCATCCACGTAAGTGGAGAGTATTCCATCAAACTCCTGATGTGCCTTTGTAGATGACAACAAGCTTTAGGGAATCAGGAGTTGAGTTACAAAATACCCAAGCCACTGATCTGCTTCTCCAGCTGCAATATTCATGTAATTCCTCCAGTTCTCTTCCTAGTCACTAGTGGCCCCAGGATGTTGTTAGGAGACAGACTGCAGTTGTAATGCCTTTGTGAATGTCATGGGAAGGTGTTATACTCTTTTGCTAGATATGCTAGATAGTCTTCAAACAGCAAGAGTAACATGGCTACTTGCTATTCCATGTCTGAATATTGTACACAGATGGTTTTATTATGAGTTTCTAATGGAATTGAAAGTTGCCCAACTATCAATCCAGGAAATAAAGGTTGTTGGGCCTACAATCTGAATCAGAATTTATTATCACTGTCTTATGACGTGAAATTTGTTGTTATACAGCAGCAGTACAGTGCAAAGACTTAAAATTACTATAAATTACAAAATAAATAAATAGTGCCAAAAAAAAGGAATAATGAGGTAGTTTTTATGGGTTCATGGACTGTTCAGAAATCTGATGGCAGAGGGGACGAAATTGTTTCTGAAACGTTGAGTGTGGGTCTTCAGGCTCCTGTACCTCCTCCTTGATGGTAGTAAGGAGAAGAGGGCATGTCCTGGATGGTGAGGGTCCTCATTGATGGATGCCACCTTCTTGAGGCACCACCTCTTGAAGATGTCCTTGATGGTAGGGAGGGTTGTGCCTGTGATGGACCCTCTGCAGTCTCTTACAGTCCTGTGCTTTGGCACCTCCATACCAGGCTGTGATGCATTCTGTCAGTCAGAATGCTCTCCATCGTAAATCTATTGAAATTTGCAAGAGTCTTTGGTGACATATCAAATCTCCTCAAACTGCTAGCATAGTGGAACTGCTGGTGTGCCTTCTTTGGTATCAGTATTGGTTTATTATTGTCACTTGTACTGAGGTACAGTGAAAAACTTGTCTTGCATACCGTTCGTACAGGTCAATTCATTACACAGTGCAGATACATTGAGTTAGTACAGAGTGCATTGAGGTAGTACAGGGTAAAAACAATAACAGAATATGGAGTAAAGTGTCACAGCTACAGGGATGTGCATTGCAGGTAGACAATAAGGTGCAAGGTCAAACAAGGTAGATTGTGAGGTCAAGAGTCTATCTCATCGTATAAGGGAACCGTTCAATAGTCTTATCACAGTGGGATAGAAGCTGTCCTTGAGCCTGTTGGTGTGTGCCCTCAGGCTCCTGTATCTTCTGCCTGATGGGAGAGGAGAGAAGAGAGAATGACCCGGGTGGGCAGGGTCTTTGAGTATGCTGGCTGCTTCACCAAGGCAGCAAGAGGTATGGACAGAGTCCATGGAGGGGAGGCTGGTTTCTGTGACACGCTGGGCTGTGTCCACAGCTCTCTGCAGTTTCTTGCAGTCCTGGGCAGAGCAGTTGCCATATCAAGCCGTGATGCATCCAAATAGGATGCTTTCTATGGTGCATCATGATTGCATCAATGTGCTGGGCCCAAGACAGATCCTCTGAGATGTTGACACCCAGAACTTAAAGCTGCTCAACCTTTCCACTGCTGACCCCTCAATGAGGACAGGTGTGTGTTCTCCTGACTTCCCCTTCCTAAAGTCCACAATCAATTCCTTGGTCTTGCTGATGTTGAGCGTGAGATTGTCGTTACAACACTACTCAACCAGCCGACCTATCTCACTCTTGTACGCCTCCTCGTCACCATCTGATATTTCACCAACACCAGTGGTGTCATCTACAAATTTATAAATGGCGTTTGAGTTGTGCTTAGTCACACAGTCGTGAGTGTAGAGAGAATAGAGCAGTGGGCTAAGCACGCATCCTTGAGGTACAAGTCGCAGCCATCTTCCAGTGGCTAGATATGATTCCAGCAAAGGGAAGAATACTTCTCTGAATTCCTATTCACCTCAATTTTACCAGGATTCCTTAAAATCAAGGGCAGTCATTCTCACCTCAGCCTTGGGATCCTTTGTTTGAATTAAGGCCGTGATGAGCTCTGGAACTGAGTGGTTCTGGTCAAACCTAAATTGAGCATCAGAGATTATTAGTAAGTAAGTGTCGTTTGATAGCACCACCCCTTCCATCACAAGTCTTCAACTCCCATAAGTCTTGCTGTATCCAGTGCTCTGAGATCTTCCTTGATTCTAAGTAGATTGAATCAAATTGGCTGGAGACTGCTTTTGGTAATATTTGGCACCCCAGATTTGGCATCAAGTTGCATCACCAACCCAACCCTTCTGATTGAAGACAGCTGCGGATGTTTCAGCTTTGTCTTTAGCAATGAAATGCTGGGCTCTGCTACCACTGAAGAAGGTGATGTTCTTGGAGACACTTCCTTATGTGCTATGTTTTTTCATTATCAACCACTACTCATAATTGAATGTAGCAGGATGCAGAACCTCAATCTCATCTGTCCATGAGAATGTGATGAAAGTGCAGATTCAAAGTCAAGGTATTGCTTGAATGGGAATCAATGTAGATCAGTGAGCAAAAAATAACTGCTGGGAGAACTCAGTGGGTCAAGCAGGATCTGTGGAGGCAAAGGAATAGTTCACATTTTGGGTTGAGACCCTGCATTAGGACTGAGAGTGTAGAGGGAGGATAGCCAGTATATGGAAATGAGCGGAGGGATTGAGACAAGCTGGTAGGTGATAGGTGGAACCAAATGAGTGGGGGACGATGGGCAGATGGAACTGGGTGGGATAGGAAAGGCGAACCAAGGGAGAAGAAGCCCAGGTGGATAGGTATGTGAGTAATGGGCAGTGGAACAAGGTGAGGAGGGTAACGTCTTGGGACTAAGGGCAGGAGGAGGGATGGAAAAGATGAACGAAGGGAGAGAGAGCCTGGGTGAAAGGCGGGAGTGGGAGAGGAACAGGAGGTGTGGTTACCTGAAAGTGGAAAATTCAGTGTGGATACCATTGGGTTGTAGGCTATCCAGGCAGAATATGGAGTGTTTTTCTTCTAATTTGCATTTGGCCTCTCTGTGGCAGAGGAAAAGGCTGAGGACAGACAGGTCAGTGCTCTGCAAAACGGATGCTTGGTCTATGCTTTGTTTCACTAATGTAGAAGAGGCCATATCGGAAGCACTAAATGCAATAGTCCAGGTTGGAGGAGGTCAGTGAACACAGGGCTGATGGGTGAAAGAGTTAAATTATCAGGTTTATCAATTAGTTTATCAATAATTCAATTCCAAAATTTAATGAATCAAGACTTGTATTCTGGAGTGAACAAGACTGAAATGTAATACGATTGAACTGTTAAAGATGAGGTAGATATGGAGAACTATTTCCACACCCACATGATACTGTAGAAAACACAGCAGCTAGTTTTTGTACAGCTGGGACCCACAAACAGCAACAATCTTAATAAACAGATAATCTGTATTTTAGGTGATGGTTGGGGAATTTTGATGCATTTTTTTGAGGACACCAAGGAGATGACTCTTGATCCAGCCCAAATCCAAAGCTGATGTTCTGGATGCTGGTTGAGGTGTGAAGATAACTTGCCTTGAAATGCACAATCAGCATTTTTGAAAAGGAGAGTCCTGGAGTTTGAATCTAAAATTGTGATTTGCAAATCATTATGATCAACATTACTTGAGTTTCAAATCTGCACTTGAATCTTTGGTGTTTCAAATTAACAACCTGAGTCTGGAGAATGAAAATGAGTAAATGGAAGATTAAATAGCGTAGGTGTCAGAATGGGAGATGTTGAGGCTGCTGATGAATTGCTAATGCCAGGCAGCTCTCTTTAGCTTCACACTCTCACACTGGAGTAGCTGGAAGCAGAGAATGCACTCAAATCACTCACATCAGGTAACGCAAAATTAATGAGCTGCTGTTTGCAAACTAAGGGCCTCGGTAATAGCTGTTTAGCACCTCCTGCCTGTTACAGCATCGTTTGGAATGCCACTGCTCTCCCTCCAAGCAAATCTTTATCTAATTGGGCCCTGGTGTGATTCTGAAAGGGCAGAAACTCCTACAATGAAAGAGAGGCTGAGAACAGACCAGGAGATATTTCTGTGAGATGCGACTCACTGGTTCTGCCATGTCTATTGCACTGAAGTGCAGTGACTGTGCCACCAAGGTCCTTCAACCAGCAAATGGACAAGTTGCTAGCTAATTCCTTCTGGCAGTTTTGATAGAAAATACAACATTTATTCTTGTTAAGCAATTTGAAAACGTATTCAGAAGTACTTCATTAGTTGCAAGGATGACCTGAGATTGTAAAAGGTGCGATGTAAATGTAAAGTTTCTCAGCTGCATGTGTGGTAACTGCAGACGTACACAGCTGCTGAGTCAGACATGTGAGGCACGATGCTCCAGCATGGAACAGTTGGATAGGCAGGAAGTCCAACTTTAGATGATATTCTTGGGCTGGTAGTCGGCTAATTTTGTCGATGTTACAGGAGATGGTGTTGACCTGACCTCAGTACGATACATGTCTCCCAACTGCTTCCTGTGCTGTAAGTCAATCTGATGGCGGGGGGAGCAAATTACAGCAGGCAGTAAACCTCCTCTCTCCAGCTGGGTGAGCTGTTTCACTTCACCCTTGAACCATTACTCGGCTCGAGGGCGGTCAGTCCAGGGGGCAGTCAGTCCAGGGGCCGGCTCGAGGGCGGTGAGTCCAAGGAATGGTCAGTCTAGGGGCCCGCATAACAGGTGTCAGTCTATGGGGCAGTCAACAGTCCAGGGGCCAGCTCAAGGGTGGTCAGTTCAGGGGCCGGCTCGAGGGGAGGGGGAGTCAGTCCAGGGGCCAGTTTGAGGGGAGGGGTCAGTCCAGGGGCCAGTTTGAGGGGAGGGGTCAGTCAAGGGGCTGGCTCGAGGGGAGTCAGTCCAGGGGCCGGCTCAGTGGGGGGGTGTCAGTCCAGGGGCTGGCTCGAGGGGAGGGGTCAGTCCAGGGCCGGCTCACAGCTGCTGGTCCTGTTTGTTTGGTGGTGCGTTTACTTTCCTTAATTCCTGCTGATTTGTAGTTTACAGCTTTAGTAGAGGAGGGGTACTTTCAACAGCGAAGGGGTGACAATAAGAATGGCAGCGGAGCCTTTGATCCGATTGACGTCTACCATTCATTTATGTCTCATGCTCCTGTGTTTTTCCACATTCCTCCATTCTTACTGGGCCACAGTTCCCCACCCATTGACTCTCATTAACTGTAGACTGGCACACCGGTGTCAGGGAAGAGTCAGCCCTTTTAGCACCATCTCTTGGTCACCCTTGTCAGCAAGCACGTGAGGTTTGCACAGTGTGTGGCCAGGAACATTTCACTACATGATAGCGTGATTCATAAGCTTCAAGATGTGAGTAGCCCTCTCACCAACGCATTGTGCCCATCCGTTCAGAAGAATTTCACATCATGGAAAAAGATTGTTCCCTTGAGCTACACCCATATGTTATTGTACCACATGCCTCCCAATTGCTTCAGGCATTCCCCTCGCTGTGGATATTGGGTGAAAGTAAATTACTAAAGCCCAGTGGGAGCCAGTGCCTTTGGAACAGTGCCCAGTGGGGGGCCATCTCCACCTACTGGAGTGTATTTGAGGATGTCCCCATAGAACACACAAGGAAGAACCAGTGGATGTGGTGTTATTGGATCTTCAGTAGGCCTTTGATAAAGTCCCACATTAGAGGTTAACGTATAAAACTAAAATATATAGGATTGGAGATAATATGCCTGCATGGTTTGAAAATTGGTTGTCAGACAAGCAACAGAGTAGAGATAAATGGTTTTCTTTGGGTGGCAGGCAATAACCATTGGGTACCGCAGGGTTTAGTGATTGAGCCCCAGCTACTCACAATATAGACCAACAACTTGGACGAGGGAACTGAATGTAACATTTCTAAGTTAGTCAACAAAATGAAACTGGGTGGGATTGTAAAAGTTAGATGAATTAGACAAGTTGAGTGATTGGGAAAATACATAACAAATGCAGTATAACATAGATAAATGTGATGTTATCCATTTCAGTAGGAAGAACTGACAGCAGAGTGTACTTTAACTGGCAAGACATTGGAAAATGTTAATGAACAAAGGGATCTGTGTCCTTGTATAAAATTCACTGAAAGCAAACTTGGAGGTACAGCAAGCTGTTAAGAAGGCAAATGGGATGTTGGCCTTCAATACAAGAGACTTGAGAGGTATAGAAGCAAGGATATCTTACTGCAGTTATACAGGACCTTGGTGAGACCACACTCGGAGTATTGTGGAGTTGTAGTCCAGTGAGATTCAGTGCCACCAGAAATGGAGCCCAGTGAGATCAGCAGGGAAGGAGTGACAGGGAACAGTGAAAGAGGGAAGGGTTTGATGGTGCAGGTAGGCATATTTCCTGGTTCAGCCCTCCCCAAGTTGGCTTTGTATCTATCCTGAAGCAGTAGGATCTGTGGGACAATAATTGGAAACAGTAGTGGAAAGAGCAGTTCCTGCAGAATGTTTTCATCTTCCTGGGCCACAGAAATTCTGAAACATACGTTACTGCATTTCTATAGTGATCTACCTGTGTTCATTCCATGGAAAACCATCTCATCTGACCTAACCACCACACAGACCAACGAGGTCAAAAATACCACATCTCAACTGGGAAACATCAAGGCCTCTGCTGAGGTTCTAAAAATTCATACGTAGGAAATTCAGATGGATTTTAATCCAAGCAAGTATGAGGTGTTGCACTTTGGGAGGGAACGTAAGGGGAATGTACACAGTTAATGTAGGACCCTTAATGACATTGATGTACAGAAGGATTTTGGGGTCCAAGTCCATAGCTCCCTGAAAGTGGGCACACAGGTAGATAAGGTGATAAAGAAGGCATATGGCATGCATGCCTTCATTGGTTAGGGCACTGAGTATAAGAGGAAGGAAGTTGCATTGCAGCTATGTAAAACATTGATTAGGTCACACTTGGAGTATTGTGTGAATTCTGGTCGTCCCATTACAGGAAGGACCTGCAGGCTTTGGAAAGAGTGCAAAAGAGGTTTACCAGGATTCTGCCTGGATTAGAGGGTATGAGCTATAAGGAGAGGTTGGACAAACTTGGGTTGTTTTCTCTGGAGTGTCAGAGGCTGAGGGAAAACCTGATAGAAGTTTATAAAATTATGAGAGCCATACATAGGGTAGACAGTTGGAATCTTTTCCCCAGGGTAGAAATGTCAAGTATTAGAGGACATGCATTTAAGGGGTGAGGGGGAAAGTTTAAAGGAGATATGCGGAGCAAGTTTTTTTTTACACTGAACGGTAGGTGCCAGGAATGGGCTGCCAGGGGAAGTGGTGGAAGCAGGTACGATGCTGGCGTTTTAAGAGGCTGTTAGACACATGAGTATGCAGGGAATGGAGGGATATATGGATCATATACAGGCAGAAGGAATTTAATTTAATTTGGCATTGTGTTTGGCACAGACGTCGTAAGCCGAAGGGCCTGTTCCTGTGCTGTACCGTTCTATGTTCAGACACATTAACAGCTTTGTCTCCCACACCCGGGAAGAGGAGATGGCATGGATCCTCAGAAATGCTGTAATTGTAAGTGAGTTGAGTTGAGTTGATGGATTGAGCAAAGATCCAGATGAATATTTTTATCCCCAGTCGATGCTATCCTTATCTTAGTGAGTTACTGTCCTCAGGAATGAAGAGGATGATGCCCCAGAGAGACACAGCATTTTCCGGAGAGGCGGACACCCAGTGCCAATGAAGGAGTTGGCTCCCACAGGAGAGGGAACCTGCACCCTAATGAGACTCAGCACATTTGGGAGGGGCCAGGACCTGCAATTGGTGTTCTTGGGAGCTGGGGGAGCATAGATTCAGTACCTTCAGGGGAGGAGTTGTGTACCCTGCGAGAGGCAACACCTACAGCAGAGGGGGTGGGGGAACGCCTGTTTTAAATGATTGCAGCCAGATTGAAAGGCGTGTCATTGCTGTGAGACAGGGCCAGTGTTCATTGTTCCCTCTCAGTAACACAAGACGGTGTTTAGAAATCAAATGACATTTAAGATTGTAGTTTTATGCTTTCTTTGCACAGAGGCTCCCTCTTTTTTTTGAGGGACCAGCAGCTCCAGTACTGACTGATCACATTACACTCTGCATTTCCTCCAACACGTCACGTGACAGGACCCTGCAGCTATTTATGGAACAAGTGAGAAGCCTGCAGAATAAGCCGCAGCCAAAAACGCAGCCTGAGTTGCTGTCAGAGCCCTGCCTCTCAGCCTGATTTGTCCCTCAGCAGGCTCCCCTGCACACTCTCACCTCCCTGCCCCCACCTTTTTCTTTGCTCGTCAACCTGGCCTGTGCCCCCAGTGAGACTCTTCTCAACACACCACATCCCCCATCTTTGCACTGTCCCAGGTAGGACTCTCCCCCCCCCATCCCTCAACACAAGCCTCCATCCTCTGTCTCACCGTCTGAACCACCCCCTACCCCCACCCCCCCCGAAGCTTCCTCCCTGCGCCTCTGGCTCTTGGCCTCATCTGTCCCCCATTAGAGATTCTATCACAGTTACAGCTCAGTAGCAGCCGTACTGAGCGTCTGATTAAAAACATACAGATCCCTCACAGACCTCGGGTTGCAAAGGAACCGGGATTTGTGGAAGATCTAAGTCAAGCGGTATTGATAGCAAGTGTGCAGGGTGTTACCTGAAGCAACCTCTCACCTGGGTGCAGTAAGCTGCAGCCTATGACTCATTAATCTCCTCAGACTTACCTTTAACCACTCACAAGCACTCGCCATTGATTTCCTGTCCTCGGATGTTGGCATGTTTCTCACAGTGCCAGGCAGGGAGCTTCCAGTATGTTTGTAAACAGTCATTTATCATCCCAACGGAAGCAATTAACCTCCTCACTTCGCCTTCCCCTGGGGAGAAAGGCTTTATACAGAACACCACGTCTGTTTATCCCTGCAGACGCTGCATCCTGAGCTCCCAGAGGGTCTCGCCAAGTTTACCCACTGAATTGGGACAGCAGTGGGCTTGTGTGTATGTATAATAACCATGCTTTAAGATAGTAAATCATCCCACGCCTCTGCACAGGAGTGTTATGAAGTAAAAACTGACACCTGGCACACAACGAGATATTCAGAAGCTTGGTCTCAGCATTTTGCAGGGTCTTAAAGGAAAACAGAGGGGTGGAGTGGTTGTGAGAGGGGTTTTCAGTATGTCGTTGCTTGGCATCACCTCCAGTGGTGGGGCTCTGAAAATTGGAGATGCACGAGAAGCCAGATTTGGAGGAGTGCAGGCATTTGTGAGTGTTTTGGAGCTGGAGGAGATTACAGAGATGGGAGGGCACAGGCCACGGGTGGGGGGGAGTGGTGGGTTTGAAACCAAACGTGAAGATTTATATATCAAAGCTTGGGTTGGGTAGAGGACGTTAGAATTCAGCTTGGATTCCTGCTACTCATCACTATCCCATAATACATCTAAAAAACCCTTCCACCATGTGACCTTTGACTGTGCTGGGATGCTGCCAAAGTGGTTTTGGCATGACAGTGAGAGTAGTTATGCTTTAATGCGTGGGAGGGATGAGGATGAGGAAGAAGTTGTGTCCCAGGGATCGACTGGGGGGTGGTTCTCAGACACCCTCTGTAAGAAAGAGCAGTGCAAGTTGGACGGGGAGGGGTTCTCTGAATGTCGTCGGCATGTTTTCACTTAATTAATCTCCTCTGATTTAGTGATGTCATTTTATGGAGAGACTAATGCTAAAATTGTTCTCCCTAGAATGGGAAAGATTGAAAATAAGTGTGTAAAATTATGAAGTATTTTAAGAGTGGGATTATCAGCTAAATAGAGAGAAAATGAGTATTTCTTTAACTGAGTGAGTTACCAATATACTGCCTGAAAGGGGAATGGAAGGACGCTCCATGGAAACTTGGTTAATTTTTTCCTTTTCAATTTCATTGTGAATCAGGGTGACCTTTTCAAAGAACTTTCACAGGCATGATGGCCCAAATGGTGGCCTCCTGTGCAATTTGATTTTGTGTTCAAAGGGGAAATCTGGGCAGGAGCTAATGAATGGTGGACTGATAGCAATAACTGAGATGTGGACCGCCTCTGTTTGCACAGATTCAGTGTGATACTGCTAGCTCGGTGCTTTCAAGGTCTTTGTTCAGAGGCAGTGAACGTTTTCCCAGAACATAGTCACCTGATTGTTGTTTCATCATTAACTTCTGCACAGTTCAACACGATGGCGCCATGCTCCCAAAGGACAAGGTGATGGTGAGAATTGTGCACATCACAATTTCAAAAGCCAGCTCTCTACAGGCCCCAGTAGTGGACTTGTTTGCAGTAACTATCTATCTCAAATAAATACAGAGAAGGTGGATCAACATACAGCAAGTTGGCCTTTCAGTTTCATGGTCTTGGTTCAGTTACAACATGGACTCTTCTGAAGTTAGGGTGACTGGGGTAAAGAAGGAACATGAGGAGTCCCTCAGGCCTGCTCCAACTAATCAGTTTAATCATAGAAGATCTGCATCTCAGCTCCATCTACCTACTTGGGACCCGCTGTGCTATAAAATCTGTTGATTCTAGTTTTGAAAGTTTCAACTGACTCTCACTGTCCATAAACTTTTGAGGAAATTTTTCCAGATTTCCATTGCCTGCTGTGTGGGGAACTGGCGCAAAGGAAGAGATGAGGACTGCTGCAGATCAACCACAATCAGATTGAATCGCGGAACAAACCTGGGGGGCCAACTGCTCTTATTTTCCCTGCACAGGAGTCCTTGTGATTTCTGTCCTGAATTGCACCCCCCCCTCCACCCTTCTGTGCTCACCCTTCTTTACCTTATCGGGCGGCGTCACCCCCTCTCCCCTCCCTCGTGCCTGTCCCTCCCCCTCTACCTCCTTGCCTTCTACCCTGCTCCTCCCCTCCCCCTCCATGTTCTCCCTCCACCTCTCCCTCATCCTCGCCATCCTCCCTCCCTCTCTTCCCCTACATCTCCTCCTACTCTTCTTGCCCCATCTCCTTTTGACACACTTTAAACACTTGGTTAGCCCCTCTGTGTCTTTTTTACTCAAGGAAGTAGAAACCAAATTAGTTCATTCTGTTCTCATAATTAACTACCTGAAGGCATCATTCATGTGAATCTGCATTGAATCCTCCAACTGGCTAATGTATCATTACTTAGGGAGGGGGCATCAAACTGAACACAGTTGTCCAGGTGATGTCTGATCAATATTCTGTCAGACAGAAACATAACAGACTCACTTTGGTGTTCCAGCTTCCTTGTGCATCTAGACCCCTAAATCTATTTTCTCTCCTATTACTTCCTAGTTTCTCACCATTAAGAAAAAAGTCTAGTTCATGTTTTATTGATACAGGTTGGATGACATCACACTTCCCCACACTGAACTCCATTTGCCTCAGTTTTGGCATTGACTTAATTAATTCATCTACATCCCTTCTTGCTTGCCACAGCAAGAAATGCGATGGGAGCAGTTGTTAATTGTTATTTTCAAACTTCAGTTTGCAAATCTCTAATGCTTCATCCAGTTTATTGATAAAGATTAAGATATCTTTATTAGTCACATATACATCGAAACACACTGTGAAATGCACCTTTTTGCGTAGAGTGTTCTGGGGGCAGCCCACGAGTGTCGCCACTCTCCCGGCGCCAACATAGCATGCCCACAACTTCCTAACCTGTACGTCTTTGGAATGTAGGAGGAAACCCACGCAGTCACGGGGAGAACGTACAAACTCCTTACAGACAGTGGCCGGAATTGAACCCAGGTCGCGGGCGCTGTAACGCATTACGCTAACAGCTACACTACCATGCCTGCCCTGAAATACATCGAAGACCTGAGAATCCTGTGAAAGGCTTGGGTCACATCTGACTAACAAAAGTAAACAACCTTTATCCCTAATCTTTGTGTCGTAGCTCACAACACATTTCCCGAAGTTATTTCCAAATTCGTTTGCATTTGTTTTTGATGATTAGCTCTTGCTTGACTTCTGAAAGTTCAGGTAGACTATTCCTGTAGACATTCTCATAATTACCATGTCAGTGATCCCCTCAAACATTGGAAGCAGATTAGATTAGTCAGGTGTTACCAGCCTCGAAGTTTTAGTCTGACGTTGTACCTGACTCGTATTTATTACTTTGGACATTAGAGAGGAACTCCTTATTCTGTATTTAACCTATTGCTATACTTGGGAATCTTTGATGAAATTATACAGAGGGAGTTTTGATGAAATTATACAGAGGGAGTTTTCCTCTGTGTCTAACATTTAACATACTTGCTACTGTAAGTGCCAGATGAATCCAAAGCAGAAACACAAGAGATTGCAGATGCTGGAATCTGAAGCAACACGAAAAGCTGGGGGAACTCAGCAGGTCAGGCAATGTCAACTGTCTATTTCCCTCCATAGATGCTGCCTGACCTGCTGAGTTCCTCCAGCTTTATGTGTGTTTATCTAAAGCGGGTTGCTTTTAAGTGGGGAACTTACGAATGGCTTTTACAGAGGCTTGACCAAAACCTATTTGGAATACTGAGTTTTTTTATATGAACATCAAGAAGGATCTATGGACCTTGTGAGGCACAGGTTACCAGAATGATGCCAGAGCTTCAGTGGTTAAACTGTTAGCATTGAAAATAGACTTAATGTATTCCTTTGAGTTTATAAGATTATGAGGTGATCTAATCAAGGTGTTTAAAATTATGGTAGGATTTGATCGAGAGAAACTATTTCCTTTGGTAGAGAAATCCAGAACAAGGGGCCATAACCTTAAAATTGGAGTCAGACTATAGCAGTGGGGCACAAGAGGGGGATTGTTTTAAAAAAGTAAATCTGGATTCTGTTTAATGACAAACATAAGAATGGGTAAAGTTTGCATAATGTATAATGGAGCAACAGTCCCCATCCCCTCCTGTTCCAGGTGAGGAAGGTGAAAATTATTCCCAGTTCTACTGATTATCATCCTGTAACTCCAGTTGAGAAGCCCTTTTGTGTGGATGCCAACCAAGAACTGATTCAAACTGGTTTGTGTTGTTCCCCAAGAACTGCTTTATGTTCTGCCTTCATGTAGGAAAACGCTCTTCACAGGTATGCAAATCAAATAAAATGTGACGCTGAAACACACAGGGATATTAGGTCAAAAGGCCGGTCAAAGAGGTGGTTTTAAGGATCGCCCTGAAGAGTGAGTGAGCAGAATGGTTTAAGAAAGGAATTCCAGAGCCTGGAGCCCAGGCAGATGAGAGAGTGGCAACAAATGGTGACTTAAAACTTGGGATACACACGAGATCATAATTAGGGGAACGCACAGATCTTGGGAGGGGGTTGAGGGTTGCAGAGCTGGAAGAGGTTGGCAGGGTCGAGATGGGGGAGGGATTCAAGCACTATTTTGTGAATTAAGTTCAATATGTTGGCAGGTGAATAGATTAGAGATGAGTAAAGCATGGTCCAAGTTTGCACAGCAGAATATCTCACTCACCACTGTTGTTTTGGTCACACATGAGAAATGGAAACTGAAGGCAAGTGACACGGGAAACCAAGCCAAGGAATGAGGGGAGTTGCGACATTTACACATTAAACACTGAGTGATTCAGAGATGTCAGCAAGTGGGCTCTGATGACATACTTTCCCCCACCAACCCCTCTGGCTGCTTCTCTCCCCTTTTCCTTCCATCACTTCACTGGAGACAGACAAGAAGTCTATCCTTGTCTCTCCCTGTTACTCTTTTCTCCCCTACTCTCTCCACCTCTGTCCTGCCTCTCTCTCTCTCCCTTCCCCCACTGTTTGACAGTCCTTTTCATTACCCCTTCTTTCCATTTCCTGTTTCTTCTCCCACTCACCTTTCCAACTCTCTCTTTCCCTCTCCCTCCTACACAGTTTTCCCCTCCAGCCTCACTCTCTGTTCCCATTTGTTACTCCTCCCCCACCCCCTCAGACACAATCTCTTGCCATTTTACAAGGAGTTTCACTTGATTGGATAGATTATTTGCACCAAATCAATTTAATCTCAGCCCTGGGGGAAGTGGGGGAGGGAAGAGGGGTAAGGTAACGGAAAGGGAACGTAAATGGAACAGAAGAGAGGGTCGCAACAGAATAGGAAATAATGGGTCACAGTGAGAATGCAATCTAAAGGAGTAAGTAAATGAAACGGGGATGAGGACGAAGAAAAGTGTGGGAAGGAGAGTGCCAGTACAGTGCTTGTGTGTATCCAGGTAACCCAAGCTGATAGCTGTGTCCCGCCCTGTTGTGTCACGTTGTCCCAGGTGACTCACGACTGCCTTGCACAGAAACTACTGCAAGTCTGCTCTCGAAACCACAGGGATGTGACTGAGAGAAAGGGGCGTCTCGCTGGAATCCTGAGCTCGCCGTCCGAGCTACTGGAATAACACTAGTAAGAAAATTCCTTTGTTGGGAGTAGTGGCCTCGGATGCAGTTGTCAGTCTCTGCTGTAGGGAGAGTGTGTGTGCAAGAGAGGGGAGAGAGAGAAACTTGTTGTACAGGTTTGGGAGTCAGTTCTTGAGCTGTAGGAATTCCTGATTCTGTGTCTCAGGGTGTGTTGTGCATTAGAATCAGTGTTTTATAGCTGTTGCAGATAAGGGCTTGGCCAATTTACTGCGTTGTTTCTCAGTCTTTACCCGATTAGAGAAAATATATAATTTAACTTGGAGGTGAGACCTAGAATGATGAGAGAGCACCTTTAAAGGGCACATGCTGTGTCCAGGATAAGTTCAGTGGCTACGAAGCCTTGATGTTGGGACATTTACTTCTTGGTTTTAAAAGATAAATGTACATTTTAATGCCTAGTTTTCAAGCTCTTGTGTCATCCTTCACTATAGGTTGTTGATATTTCAGAAAACTACCTTGTTTGGGGATCTGAACTGGGCTGGGATATTGACAATGAATCCCCAAATGGTGAACTCCGATCTCATCTGGGCTGACAGAGAGGAGAGAAGGGGCAGGATTGAACTGTGACCCAGACATTTCCCAAGGGAATAGCAGCTCGTTCCTCCCTGCCCTTGGGCACTCCCTGCTGGTAGGCAACTACGCAGCACGTACTCTGTGACATGAGTGTTTCCATCCCTGTACCGCAGCTGACAGATGGCTTGAAGAAGCTGGATGTACCACGTACTGTCATTGTGATATCTGTAATGCTCTACCTCATGTGAACTTTTCAAACTGTGTCCAGCCTATCAGACAAAAAAAACACTGAGGGGTAAATTAAGATGATGTTGCACCAGACTTGGTCTGTGTCTGAAATTTGTTTTGATTGTCAGTGGGTAGCGGTCTGGCACTCTATATCACCGGGGTACATCACCGGTGGATTTGGATCTGTTGCTGTATAACATCGGTAAATAGTACTGGTGGGTACTGTTTGTTCACTGTGTTACACTCTCTGTGGTACAACACTGGGCTTGAGGCTGGTGAGAATGGGACTGTCAATTTATAACACACTAGGGTACAGTTGCGTCACTGGTATGTTTGGTATGTTGTACTTATGGGAATTATTAAATCACTGATTGAAATCACTGCAGGAAAAGAGGATGGTGAAACTAATCATCGTTCAATGCAGATTTTAAGAAATGGGGTTCAGAAGAACACCTACTGGACACTGAAAGACCTGGATAGAATGGAGCTTGAAAGGATGTTTCCATTAGTAGGAGCGTCTAGGATCTGAGGGCACAGCCTCAGAATAAATGAAGAGGAATTTCCTCAGCCAGAGGGTGGTAAATCCATGGAATTCATTGCCACAGAGGGCTGTGCAGGCCAAGTTATTGGGTGTATGTAAGGCGTAGATTGATAGGTTCTTGATTGGTAAGGGGTTAAGGGTTACAGGGAGAAGGCAGGAGAATGGGGCTGGAAAAATATCAGCCATGATTGAATGGCGGAGCAGACTTGATGGGCCAAATGGCCTAATTCTGCTCCTATGGTCAGTCACACTGGTAATACTAACTTGCACAGTTCACACCATTACTGTCACAATCTTTGACACTAACACAATTGTGCACACCATCAACCCATTGCTCACAGTCCTTCATACTGTTAGTATCATTGCTTCACAGTCATTGACAGGGTTAACACTGCTGCTCTTACAGCTGTTCACACTGCTAATTTGGCTAATTTCAGATATGTAATCTTCAAGTTTGTGCATTGGAAAAGGTGGATGTTGCCCTTAAAATGGCTCCAATAAAACACATCCAATGTCGAAGTGCTTTTCTCCATGCATTGCTAAATGATTTAGATATTACCCACTGTCTTTGGGATCCGCAAATTGTTACCATTGGAAGGACTATAAATATGAGGGTCATCCAAAGTTATAACCGATAAACAGATCCATAATGCTGGGAGGTATTTATTGGAGCCAGGTGAGAGACCATTACGCATTATATCACAGCTTAAACCTGAGGAGTGGTGTGGATGTGGAACTCGCTATAACAAGGAACAGTTGAGGTGTAGCACAGATATGTTTAAGGGGAAGCTAAATAAATGTGGCAGAAAGCAATATAGAATCTGCTAGTGAGATGAGAAGGAGACTTGTGTGGAACATGCACATTGGGACTGATAGGTTGGTCCAGTGGCCTCTGTCAATGCAGCCATTGTGAAATGTAAGCAGTGGCTGTGCTGCACTTCACAACTGAGGACTGAATTTAACCAAACTTTGGAAGAATTCTCCTTGCATTTGTGGCAAATGGACTGACTGACACTTGGAGGTGGAAATACTAACCTGGTAAGAAGCACCAAATCAAAAGGCTTTTGATTCCTATCTGAGGGAAAGGTTTGTGACAAAGTGATGGATGAAAAGTTGGTAAATGGGATCTTTAAGGAGAAGCTGTTGAATGAGTCTCACTTGGTTGTTTGGATTCTGATTTTCTGAGTAGCAGTGTGAATTGTGTCCCAGAGCTGATAAACCTTTAAATGGCTGATGTGTTACCAGCAATTCACTGGCCCCGTTCCTTTGCCCTTCTGTTCCTGGAGAGCCAGAGGGCGAGTGGGAGAGGAGGGGACCTTTCCCTCTGGCCTGCCATTTTTGCCTTTCACTCTCGATGGCCCCTCATCCCAGCCTCATGTTCCCTCTTTCCCTCTGAGTATATGTAAAGGTGTATGCCTGATCTACTTTGGATATGTTGCATTGCCTCAGACTGGGACAAATGCTTTAGAATGGGGCGGAATGGCAAGTCAGTAATATCAGTTTAAACAGCACACAGCAGCTTTGTGTCACCCTTTCTTCCACAGCTATGAGGGAATGACAAGTCTCCTGGGAATCTGAGCTTGAGAGGGAAGGATGGTAGCAACCATGGGCCTAATGTCAGGCTTTTAATGACCTCGCTGCGACAATAAGAGCTTCAGGGATTTGACTCGTGATTGTCGAAATATGTTCCATTAATGCAGGTTTCAAGTATTCCATCTGTGGTCCTGTTCCTTGCACTTCTCTAAGTTTAACTTTGCATCTCTTCCCCTCTCACAGCTGACATCAATTTTGGTGTATTTTTTTCTATTCCCTTTCTCTACATTTCTGCTTCACTCCTTCTCGTTCCAACCTCCACCTTGTTGCGTGACTCTTCCCTCCACTCACTCGCTCCCATTTCCACTCCCTCAGTTGCTCTCTTCACCTCGCTCAATATCCCTTCCCCAAGCGCTCTCTCCCTCCCCTGCACTCCCATCCCTCCCTCCCTCCCTGTCCCCCCCACATGCTCCCATTCTCCCCCACCCTCCCTGCCTTCCCGCACTCACTCCCCCACTCCCATCTATTTCTCCACCCCCCCAATCTATTTCTCCACCCCCCCCAATCTATTTCTCCACCCCCCCCCCCCCCCAATCTATTTCTCCCCCCTCTGGCCTGCTCTTTTCCACCTCTCTGCCTTGCCCTCTCTCTCGGTCTGGGCCCCTAATTGAAAATTTAACAGTTTCCCTGCTGAATAAGCTGGGACTGTTTGAAATTACACAGAAACTTTGTGATTGGTGCTTTCTCAGGGAGTTCTTGGAAGGGCAGACTTCCCATCTGTAAATAATGACCAGCTTGAATGAAAATTTACATAAAAATTCCTGTGAATCAGTTGTGTGAGGCTGGGCCTGATTGAACAGGCCCAGAGCTGGTTTAGGCCTCTCTGCATTAGGCCCTGTCTCTGTGGCCCATTTAAAAAAAATTCAACATTGTAAATATTTTGTTCAGCAAATTTACTGCTTTTTAAAAATACAAACCTGTTTGCAACATAGTGTGTGACAAATTGGGATGGGAATTGACAACAGTAGTAACTGCTTTACATCTGAAAATACGGATCCTGCTTTCCCCTCTGACACTAGTGCATGACATTCTTCTTCAGTGAGAGTTGTTGCCTGTGAAACTGTGCTCCCTTGGGAATTAGTGCCCATAGCACTGTTCCCCAGTGAGTCAGTGCCAGCTGATCTGTTGCCTGGTGAATCAGTGTTCGCAGGACCCTCCTTTAGTTGGAGGCAGTGAGTGTCAGTGTTTTCGACAGATAAGTGAGTGGAAAGTTAGTGCTCTGATCTACTTGTTTACTAGGAAATTGCACACTCAGCATCCAATGTTGGAACCGATCTCTAAATTTGTCACTGGAAATGTGTTCTACATTGGGCCAGAGCAACAAAATGTCACAAGCAAAAACCACTGAAGTGAGGTGTATCTGAGATGCCCATTTGTACACAATAAATAAAAAATAGATTTGTGTTTCTCTACTCTGCATCAGGATGTCCCAAAGCAAGTTTCAACCAATGAAGTGCAGTTACTGTGCTAGTTAGGAAATGTACAGATGAATTGAGAAACTAGGTAGTTTGTTATAATGGTTCTGGAATATACCTGGGGTATCGGCCTGATGGGGGTTAAAGAATGGGTATTGTATCTCTAAGCTCACACTCTCAGTTTGGTTCAAAAAAAATTATTATTATCCTGGAAGCGATACCGGAACTTGCAAGTACACACCTAAGGTGGTCAAGTTCTTGCATGTGGATGTGCAGACATTCACACACATGCACATTTGAGTGTACATGTATGCATTCACACTGACATTTGCACATGACATTTCCAGCATTTTTAAGTTCCAGAACGACTCAGATCTGTATATCTCTCTGTCCCTCTCCTGCTCTCTTTGACCTCGTTATAACCTTGCACCTTATTGTCTACTTGCACTGCACTTTCTCTGTAGCTGTGACACCTGACTCTGCATTCTGTATTTTACCTTGTACTACCTCAATGCATTGTGTAATGAATTGATCTGTACGAACAGTATGCAAGACAGGTTTTTCACTGTACCCCGGTACAAGTGACAATAATAAACCAATTCCAATTCTTTCTTTCTTCTGGGCTACCCCATTTCAACTGTTTCCTGAGCTTGCCCTCAGTGAATAACTTGAATTTCCATCTTAAGTGTTTCTAGGCTAAGATGCAGTGGCTCTTGTTTGCCTGCAGTGGATTGGGGTTAGGGTGGGGTGTTCACAGTCACAGTGCCAGCTTTGTGGGTAGTAATTGATTTACTATATCATCAGTGTCATCTCTTACTCATAGCTCAACCTGAGTCAGTGAGAGTATGAAAAGAAATAGTACCAGAAGTTTCAAGTTAGAAGGACTGTTGTCGGCAGCATGCATGTGGCTCAGTCTACAGTACCCCCAGAACCAGGTAGGCCTGTGTGTTTCCACGCTGCATTGTGTTTGTGTGGCCCGTCTTGTGTATCCCTGACTTTAATTGCTCTATCATTGTCAGGTGTGGTTTTATCTACCTTTTGGATTCCATCAGCCACACCATTTCTCTATCTCCCTTCCCTCCTTTAACTCTGACCGTATGCCTAGTCATCTGTAGTAATATCTCCTTCAGTAGCTTGGTATCAGCTTTTGTCTGATAGGGCTCTTGTCTATCACCTTGGGACATTGTTACTACATTAAGTTGTTGTAGCATGTACTAGATCTAAGTGGATTACAATCAACCCCTAAAACACAGCACCAGCACTTTGAGGAGATGGCAGAATGCTGTCACTCAGAAGGGGGCATTCGCTAGTCCTCCAATCACCAACTGCTTGAATGTCCAGCTCTGTCTGGTTTTGGACTTCAAAGACATGGGGGAGAAGTTTGGGGTGGAGGGAACCTAGGTTCCTTCCTCTGTTCAGTGTTGATCACAGGAAAGGCACCTGTTCTGAAAGGACTGGATGAATCTGTCAGGAAGGAGCCGCTCTTGCTCCCTGGCAGCTGCAAGAGTGGCTGAGAGGATCCTGGGTAGCAGTGGTTGAGTGCAAGAGGGGATATGTGAACCAGAACCAACCATGATCTGAGCGCACGCTCAAATGTAGTGCAAGAGTTGAGAGCACTGACGTATCCTGATGCCTCAATGAGTCCTCTACCCTGAAGCGAAAAAACAAACTGCTTGGAGGAACTCAGTGATGGGGAGGGGGAGAGGGGAAGGGTCATGACCCTGCATCAGGACTTCGTTTGTTTTTTGCTCCAGATTCCAGCTCCTGCAGTCTCTTGTGTCTCCAGTCCTCAACCCTGGTCTGTTTTAACAAAGAAACATAGAAAACATCTCTGGAGCCTGTTCTACCACTCAATATTATAATGGCTGTTCCTCTATCTTAATGCCATATTTCCATTTTCCCACACACCTTGATGCCTTTTGTGTCTGGAAATTAATCTCTTTCCTCAATAAATTCAGCAGCTTGGCATCCACCACCTTCTGTGGTAGAGACTTCGACAGGTTAGTTATCCCACAAAGTTAAGAAATTTCTCCTCCACATATTCCTATATGTGTCTTCCTTCATCCTGAGATCACTTGTTCTAGATACCCTAGCCAAGGAAAACATACTCCCTGCATACTAAGTAGCCCTGTCAGAATTTTGTGTTTCGATGAGATCCCCTCTCATTCTTCTAAACCTTACTGAATACAGGCCAAGTTAACCGAATGTCTCTGACAGAACCATACCAGAATCAATCTGGTGAACTTTCATTGAGCTCTTTCTTAAGCAAATATATTCTTCCTTGGGTAAGGAAACCAAAACTACAAGCAATTCTCCTGTCTCACTAAGACCCTGTATAATTGGAGCAAAACATCTTTGCTCCTGTACTCCAAACTTCTTGCAATGAAGGCCAACATACCATTTGCCTTGTTAACTGCCTTATTAACCTGCATGTTTGCTTTCAGTGACTGTTGTACAAGGTTAGCCAGGTTGCAATCTACATTTCCTAAATTATTGGGCACACCATTTAAATAGTATATCAACCTTTTTTTTTGCTAGAGAAATGGATCACTCCACATTTATCCACATTCTGCTTCATCTGCCCTATATTTGCCGATTCACTTGACTTGTCCAAATTCGCTTGAAATCTCCCTGTGTCTTTGCAACTCACAATCCTACCCTGTTTCGTGTTGTTGGCAAATCTTTGAAACAGATCTTGATGGGATTTGGTGATGAGCCATGAAGTATTATTGGAAAAGGTTGTTTGTGGAAGGATGAACCGGGTGGTAGGGGGAATGATAGGCAAGTCACAATTTGTCCTTGATCCCTTTCAGTGAAACCTGTGTGGAGCAGATGGTTTCACTCAGATCTGTTTGGTCCAAAGTGATGTGCATAGATGTGTGCAATCCAGTTATATTTGCTGAACCCAGACAATCCATTCAGATACGTAAAAACGTGTGTCATCCCTTTGAATTTATCTAATCATAATTGCAAGTTTCACAATTCGAAACGCAGAATGAAATTGGTAAGAAATTGAATGGATTCATTTTCATTATTTCTCAGTTTATTCAAGTGTCAGCTTGGTTGGTCAGTATCAGCAGGCTTGGTGAACTCAGAGTCACGTGGCATGGGAACAGGCCTTTCGGCCCACCGAGTCCGTGTCAACCACCAAGCAATCATTTACACAAATCCCGTTTAATTCTCCCCACATTCCCATCAACTCCTCCCAGATTGTACCATTAATGTGCACACTGGGGGGCAATTTACAGTGGCCAATTAACCTACCGACCCATACGTCTTTGGGATGTGGCAGGAAAGGCAAGCACCTGGAGGAAACCCATGCAGTGATGAGGAGAATGTGCAAACTCTGCACAGACAGCACAAGAAGTCGGGATCAAATTCAAGTTGTTGAGCTGTGAGGCAGTAGCTCCACACTGTGCCGCCCCAACTCTCCATTCATGGGTCTTAATGGGTGGCTCCTTGATGTTAAGGCTATAGTTGGTTTTGAAGAATCCACACACATTGAGGTTGTTGGGTCTCTCTGCACTTTCACCCACCATCCATTATTTTTTGTTGGACTTTGGTCTATAGATGCCTGTAGATCTATGTTTTATTTCCCATGAGTTATGATGGTGCTTCCAGCCTTATTATGGTGATTTATTAGCCTCTAGATCTCCTGCTCCCTTTTACCAAATCAGTCTGCGTGTTTGCAGGCAGAGAAACTGAGAGTCTCTTCATAGGTGCTAATTATGCTACTCAGAGTGGACAGGGCATTATGGACACTCCGTGGCTTCTGTTGGTTGGGCAGAGTCAGGTTGTCTCTGAGTCATTTGTATATGGAGCATTTTTAGCAGGTTCCTTGTGTTGCTTTGTCTTCAGCAACGGTTTTGTTGCCATCGCTGTTTAGGAGTCGGGTTGATGAAGATGACAAGAATGGATTCGGCAGAGGATGGTCCAACACTCAGTGGCTCCTATTGAGGTTCACATGAAGCAGACGTTCTTGCAATCCCTTGCCTAGGCAATGATGTAGATGAGCAGGGTTGCAGGTGAAGCCTTGTACTTGTCTTTGAAACAGGGTGTTGGTTATGACAATAATGTATCCATCACTTGAATCAGCACATGTTAATACTTATGTGGATCAGTGGGAGAGCTGTACTGTAAGGGCAAAAGTGAGGGAGTACGATGCCATCAGAGGGGGAATACTGAGGGGACACAACTGAGGGAGCTCAGCACTGTGAGGGAGGGGAACTTTGCAATGTTGGAGCAAAGGCTGCATTCCCAGTGGTGCGGTACTGAGGGAGCACTGCATCTTTGAAATGTGCCAACTCTCAGAAAGGTGGTACTGAGATTTTGCTGCATTGACTAGGTCCCCTTTGTTATCCAGGGTGAACATACAAAAATCCTACAGCATTTGAAGACGAGTAAGGGCATTGTGTTCCCAGGGCCAGAAGTCCAACCTGAAGCAGCATTGCCAAAAAACCTTAATTTAATGAGATTTTCTTTCCACATACCAAGAGTTCCTGCACTTCAAAGTACAGGAACTATATTATAGCAGAGACTATACTTCAAATAGTGCTTCATTGGCTGCATGGTTCTTTGGGACATCCTGAGGTTGTGAAATCATTATATAAATGCAAGAATTTCCCCTCAGCTTCTTTCAAAGTAATCATTGTGAACAAAAGCAGGTGAGAATGAAAGGACAAGTTAAAGTTTTAGATGCAGAACTATGGCTGATTTGAAACATTAGTCTGACTTTTCCACATCCAAATCAGAAAGAACTTTAAGATGGATTTCCCAGGAGAAACGGGCCATTTGACCCATCTGGGCCATGCCAACATTTATGTTTTACACTTCCTATCCCCTTCAATCATCAAATCCGATCAGCATACTCTTTCATTCCTTTCTTCTGTGTTTCCTCCTGAGTGGATCATTGCATTTCAGCTACACAGCCATTTGTTGTGGTAGTAAGTCTCACCATTCTTGGGATTTATTAACGTATCTCATACACCTTGGAGTCCTGGCAGAGTGGAAGTATCTTCTCCACATCTATTCAACCAAGACCCAAAATAATTCGAAAGGTATCCATCAAGTCTTTCTTCATTTCTAGAGAAAAGAGCCTCGTCTTGTTCAGACTTGTGTGTTTGGTCTTGGGTATCTTGTTACCTCCTTGTATTAGTAGGTTAGAATGTTTTCTTGGCCACTGCAGGTGTTTGGTGGAAGGGTGTTTGGAGTGGTGCTACACTAACAAGCCCTGAAGTGCCAGGTATCAATTGCCATGCTTGGTGAGGTACTGGAAATTCATCTACCAAGGTGGCATATTTCAGAATGCTCAGCAGCGATGTGGGATGAAACTAGCAAGTGAGAAAGTCATGCATAGAGACGTTCAGATTGTGGCTATAGATGACACGCTTCCCTTCCCCACACCAGCCTACCCATGTCTTCCATGTTTCTTCCCCCTCCCTTTTGCCCCTTCACTCCTTTCTCATGGAAATGGTGCCTTACTTTTGGGGCAAAGTTACACACATAGTTCCATTAAACCTGTGCCTTATCCGCCATGGCTGTCCTGAGTTTAGAGTTGCATGCCATTTCAATTCCCCTTCTCATTCCCACACCAATTTGTCCTTCTCCAGGGTGAGGACCAAAGCAAACTAGAGCAACAACACCTCTTATTCCGCATGGGTTGTATACAACCCAGTGGTATAAACATCGAATTTTCCAATTTCAGCTAACCCTCACCTCTGGTGTGTTTCTCTCCCTTTTCCCACCCCCCCCCCCCTTCCAATCCTCTACTGGTCCTCCCATTCCCCATACCCCTCCTCCAGCCCCACATTACCCAGTTTTGTCCCCTTCCCCCTCTTGGTTCCATCCACTTACTACCCACGTATTTCACCCACTATATTCCACTCTTGCACCCCTCCCCAAATCTGGTTCTTGTTCCATCTACCCTTCACCTCTCCCCTAATGGCTCCCATTATCACCTTCCTTCCTTAACAGATTTCAGCACTGGTAGGCTTTGTGTTCCCGTTTAATACCCTCCAGCTTCTGTCTCCACCTTCACCCTCCCCTGACCACAGCTGAACTCCATCTGCCTCTGTCTCCAACTCCACCCTTCCCCCTCCCCAACTGGCTCAATCTGCCCATCATCCTTCACCCCCTCCTCAGTCCACCAGTCATCTACTGGCCCCTGTCTCACCACACTCCCTCTCTTTATACTGGCTATCTTCGCTCTCTACCCTTAGTCCTGATTGACAATTCCTTTCCCCCACAGATGTCACTTGACCCGCTGAGTTCCTCCAGCAGATTGTTTGTAGTTCCATTCTCGTTTACAGCGCTCTGTCACCCCTCAAGATGTGGGAGTATTGCAGTAGACCCAGTAATTCCCTGCTGGTCAAATCTAAGGCCGCTTAATACAAGCATACATACATTCGAATTGAGAGCAGAAGTAGACCACTCTTCCCCCTTGGACTTACCCTGGAGTATAATAAGATCATGCAGATCTGACTGTACCCTCAGCTCTGCATTCCCATCACCCAGGTAACTTTTCACCCCCTTGCTAAAGAAGAATATATCCACTTCTGTTTTAAAAATATTCAGCGAGTGGAAAAAAACTTCATCTCATCTCTGTCTTAAATGGGTAACCCCATATTTTTAGCAGCAACACACAAAGTGCTGGAGGAACTCAGCGGGTCAGGCAAGCATCTATGGAGGGAAATGGGTGAGAGCCTTCATCGGACTGAGTCCAGGTGCTCTTGACCCGAAATGGACAGTCAATATTTCCCTCCATAGATGCTGCTTGGCCTGCTGAGTTCCTCCAGCGCTTTGTGAGTTGCTCCAGATTGCAGTATCTTCAGTCTACTGTCTCCAACCCCATACTTGTAGACAGTCCTAGATTTTCCCACAGGAGGAAACCGCCCCTCCACTTCCACCCTGTCAAGGCCCCTTGGGATCTTGTACATCTCAATCAAATCCCCTCGTACTCTTCTAAAGCTCAGTGGACACAACCTAACATAGCCTAACCTGTCCAAAGAGTTGATATGTAAGGTCAGCCAGTTGATGTTGAATTGTACAAACATCACTGTTGGCAGTGGGGACTACAGCTGACCACTGGCAGTGATACAGCTGATTGGAGGGGTTTAATTCTGTGTTTGAGGATAGACTCTGGAGCTCCCCCTAGTAGACTAACAGTGCAAAAGCTGGTGTCTCAGTTAAGCTGTAAGCAGTGTCACTCATTCATGTTCTTTCTGTTTGTTTCACAGACCAGTGAGAAGCGCTGATCCCAAAATACTGCGGAAGGAACAGGAATGTGTTACTATCAGGCTCTCTCATTGGTCGCTGCTTGCTTTCCAACTGCATAAGAAGCTGCCTGATTGGAGAATCTTCAGTAAGGATCTTAATTAGATTAAAGTTAAACTAGTTAAGAAGATGGGGAAATTACATCAAATGCTCTGATAGGGAGCTGAGTTTGGGAACAGTGTGATGGGCTGCCTGTCTGGCACAGCAGTGAATAGGGATGATCCTGCTGGGACAGCTCGCTAGGCAGCATGCTGTGGACCCAATGTCCCCCTTCCTACCAAGATTCATATGATTACAACACAGTTGTCCTCAGGCAGGGTTCCATTCCTGTGAACTGTCTGTAAGTTCTGTTCACAAAGTCAGAATTGGGGCCGCGAACCGGGTTCCCACGCAGCAGAGGTTGCCTGCAGCCCCTCAGCAGCTGGCAAATCCATCCTGCCGGTCTCCTAAATGCTCGCTTGCGTGTACGGACTATACGTAAGTCGGGTGTTTGTAACCTGGGGAGGACCTGTTTTTGGTTTTGGGGAGAGATTATTTTGGAATAGATCTTAGGGTGGGGGTAGGGAAAGGGTGAGGGGAATGGGTAGAATGTTCTATTGGCATTGAGATCAGGCCAGCTTTTTGCCAGTTCAGTTAAATTGTTACGGTGCGAATATTCCTTGTGTGTGGTTGTTTTTCTGTGTAGGGAATTGGCTCCTGCCCCATGTTTGATGACAGTGTATGGCCGGTTTTTGATGAGTCCCTGAGAACTGAGTTTGGGTGTGATGCGATGGGGGAGCTGGCATTGAGATGGTCTGAAGGCGGAGTGGGCTTTGAGACAAATGAAGGCAGTGCTGAGGCAGTAGGATGGGGAATTGGGCACTGGGTTGGTGCACTGGGGGAGTTTGATGGGGAAGTGAGGATGCTGTGTGTGCTGAGCAAGCCCATCAGGGGAGTTGGCAGGGCGGGTGGTGACGTGAGAAGGAGGGACTGCTGGGATGGGATGAGGATGCTGAGGCAGGACAGGAGGGGCATTGGCATAAGGATGGTCCAACACTGGTGTGAGGTTGGTTACAGTGGGAAGGTGAATGGCTGCCAGGATGTTGTGAGAAGATAGTGAGCATTATGAGAGGAGAGTGTGGGCTAGGACAATGTGAGTGCAAGGAGGGTGCAAGAGGAGAGTTTCTGATAGCTTGGTGCAAGAAGGCCGTGAAGTTTGGGAACTATGTTATTGGCGTGTGATGTCGGCCCAATGGATGGAACAATTTTTCTAAAAAAATATATACTTTATTCATAAAATATGTTGTAATATAGTGTGCCAAGCAATTCAGTACATTCTCTTACAATGTGTCAATATCACTGGTGTCTCATCTTCAAGCATTGCATCAGTTGAATTTTGGAGAGGCTGTTCCACAGGGCCCTGTCCCTTGGTGTTCAGTGGTGGCAGGATTCCAGACTGATCTTTCACCGTAGAGCCTTGTGACGGCTACACCCAGTTTCAGCTTGTCCCTGAGCAAGTCCTCCTGCCCCTTGGATTGTGCCAGTTGACAGCATTGAGTTGCAGTTAGCTCCTTGCAACCAAAGTGTGTCTTTTAGCTGACGTTTGCCTCAGCGTACATCCATGGTAACCGTGTGCAATTCCTCAAGGGCAGCATGTGGTGGGGTTGAGAGTCTGGCTGTGCATGATGGATCTGACAAGGAGGGCCCTCCCTATCACCAGCCACACGAGGTCTTTGTCCCTGTTTCCAAGCTTGGGTGATGAGGCCTTCTGCCAGATAACATCGACAGTGCTCGGGGAATCATTCAACACGATCCACTGTCTCCTTCTCCTACAGGACATCAAGGATATGCCATGCAGACCATTGCTTGATTGACGTAATCAAAGGCATTTTTCTGCAGAAGAGGGGGATATAGTGTGGCATTGTACAACTGAATGGAATGTTCTGCAGCAAAGGGGCCAGGCCTGTTTTTCACAACACTGGGGCCAGATGGAACCTCAGCACACAGTCATTATTTGGTATCTGCTTACTTGGGCTTTGTGGTACAGCTTTATGTGGCCAGACACATAGAAGACCATCAGGGGTTTATTTTCCTCTCCCTCCCACCCCCCCCCCCCCTTTCTCTGGAGACCTGTATATAATAACAACCTTCTGATCTCCACACAAAATGGAATGACTTGAGACTGCCTTATCACAGGATATGAGCTACACCTGCACCATATTACCTGGTAACCTGTTTCTTTCCCATGAGGGTGTGTGCCACTCCCACATTCCCAGCATGGTTTTTTGCTTCAACCATTTGTTGCTGCGTGCACGAGCTCCTCTGGACCAGATTCCCAGCACCATCAAATACCGAATCTTATGGAAAAGAAAGCAACAAATCAGTCAGACCAGTTGCTAAAGAACATGGCATCACTTTTGCTATGATTCACTCCGGCCTCTGAAGTCGGTTCAGACTAGCTGCAGATGCTTATCGATCCACAGAGATAGTGTGTTGGTGCAGAAGATGCTACATTGTTCACGTACAGGAAGGCTTTGACTTCAGTGCCCCCATTACCAGGGATCATCACCCCCTACTTTATTCCTTTCTGATGGATTTTTCAAGTTTCAATACAACACATAAACAAGACAGAGGAGAGAATGCAGCCTTGTCCAACTTCAGATTTGATCAGGAAGCTTTTTGTTTCCCACCTGTTGATATGACAGCACTGATGTCTGTGTAGAGCAGTTGTATCCAGTTATGGATTCACTCCCCAACAATGGAGAGCATGTTCATTATGTATGTATGTGCTATTCTGTCAAAGGCTTTATCCTGGCCCATGCTGGATAAACAAGTGTCCACCGCCTTGTCCTGTATGCAGGTTATTGCATCCCTGAGCAACTCAAGGTCATTAGAGATCTTTCTACCGGGTACAGTGCAGGTCTGTCTGGGTAGGGATTTGATTAACTTAGCAATGGCCTTGGTAAGAATCTTGAAATCCATGTTTAACGGTGAGATATGTCACCAATTTCTGATCTTCTCCCTTTCCCCTTTATAAATGATGCTCTTTCTCATGGATCCTGACATGCTACCAGGTAGAAGCATAGTGTTGTACACTTCCCAGCAGATCTGGGTCCATCCAATCCCACAGAGCCAACTACAACTCAGCCAGTCTCAAAGGAATGGATAGAGTTTGTCAGCAACTCCAAGGACATAGGAACGCAAGAACATGGAACAGGAGTGGGCCACTGGCCTCTCAACCTGCTCCACCATCAATATGATCATGGCTGATCATACATCAGGCCTTAGCCCTCCTGTGCCATTTCCCCATACCCTTCTGATCTTTATAAAAATATATCTACCTTCCCTTTAAACACCTTCAATGATCTGACCTCTACAAGCTCTTGGGTAGAGATTTCCAGTGACTCACCACCATCTGTGAGATGTTCTTGTGCACCTCAGTTTTGAATGACTGTCCCTGTAATTTCATTGCAACTCTGTCCCCTTGTTTTAGATTCCCCCACTAGTAGAGACAACTCAACACTTGCCATAGGATCCTACATGTTGGACTGCTTCAGTGCTCGTATATACTTACCTAAGTGAGGAGGCCAAATCTCTGCACAGTACTCCATGTGTGGCCTCACCAATGTCCTATACAATTGTAAGGTTACTTCCCTATTTCTTCACTCCAGCCCTCTGCCAGTAAAGACCAATTGCCATTTACCTTCCAAACCGCAGCCCGCTAAGTTTTTGCAGTTCATGCACAAGAACACTGAGATCCTTTTGTACTTCACTCATCTGCAATCCTTCTCCATTTAAATAATAGTCTTTCTTTAGGTTCCTCTCACTGAAGTGCGTAATTTCTCTCATTCCCACACCAAACTCCATTTTGCCAAGTTTTTGCTCACTCACTCAATGTATCTGTATCCTGTTGCAGAGTCCCAATATCCTCTCAGCAATATGCCTACTGACCTAGTTTTGTGTCATCAGCAAACTGGGATACTTTACATTCTGCCCTCTCCTCGAGTCATTCATATACATAGTAAATAGCTGAGCGCCCAGGACTGATTCTCAGGGCACTCCACTAGTTACACCCTGCCAGCCTGAAAAAGACCCATTTATTCCAATTCTCCATCTTCTATGTAATAACCATGCTAACACACTTCCCCTAATACCATGAGGTCTTATCTTGTGCACCAGCCTTTTCTGTGGCACCTTGCCAAATGCTTTCTGAAAATCCAAATACACACATTTACAGGTTCCCTTGTATCGACTTCACTTGTTACATCCTTAGACTTTACTGAGCTCTTCATTAAGGCTGCTAGTCATTGAGCTCTCTCTGTGAATTCCTTGGAAGGAGAAGTACGAACTCCACAGATTGCAGGGTGATCTTGGAGAATCCCCAGGCTCTTTGTGTTGGAGTTCCTTCTCCAGATCCACCCCCACTGACCACAGCAGGAGCAGATTCTACATGCTATTCTGGAGTTGACACAACTCCTCCTGACTCTTTCTCTCTTCTTTTCTGAACATTTTTAATGATGAAGAGCCTCTTGATATTCACCTTGATTGCTTCCCATCAGTACATGTGGAAATCAAAGAGGGTTTTTCACAGATATCCAACCTGATTAATACCTTTTAAATTCCTCTGTTTTATGGGGTCAGCAGTTTGACTTGTCAGCTTCTGTGTCCCTCTGCCAACCTTAAGCTCTTACTGTCAGTGACAGTCAGGCAACAGGAGGCAGTGGTCAAACAAGAACACTGACATGATACCGGTGGATCTCACCATGAATGGGATACAAACAGGAAGACTGCCTGGGACCGAACTGAGCCGTCTGGTCATGGCCAGGTGCATTGCCACAGTGCTCCTTCTACAGGGCTGCTTAAGATGTCGCACACCTTGGCATCTTTTACAGCTCCCATCAGGACTCTGGAGGTGACGTCCACTTTGCTTTCGACCCCTGACGCAGTTGATGTCCCCAGCCAGAATGATTGGCTGGGGCATCGACAGCAGCAGCAGGAGTGGCTGGAGTGCAGGGACACGGTGTACGCATTGATTAGCCAGAGCGGAGTGTTTCTCATCTGCCAAGAGGAGATGTCTATTGATGACTAATTTAACTTCAGTGATGATGAAGTTGCCTCCCCACTGTACCGAGGATGAAGGAGCAGCAATCAACGTGCCCCGACCACGTTGATTGCCTGTGGGACCACCATCACAACCACTGGTGATGCTTGCTGAGCTACAGTAAGCTGCACTCCTGTAGAAACAGCAGATCAGTCTATATTTTGGCAAGGTATCCGAAGGCTGCAATGTATCGCGCAGCACTTCTCATGCTGCGTGTTAGTTGGTGCGATATTTAAACCCATTGTATCGTTTAAATTTAGTGTCCAAAGTCAGTCAGTTTCTCTGTCCCAGCATTTCCAATCCAGCATAAATTGTTGCATGTGCACTGATTTGAGATACGAGCCTCCATTGCATTGAAGCTGGCAGCATTGCTGGTTCTCGGTCGCTGTTGTCTTCTCCATCTGATTCAGGTTCTGAGCCGATGTATCCAGTTTCCTATCACTAATGTGCCTCGGGCACTGCATTGCCCGAGGTCTCCCAGACCTGCTGTGCATTGGGCAGTGTATCGTTCCTGGTGCTGGGGTGCCCAGGCAGTGCGTTGCTCCCTGACTCCAGAGCTGGGGTGCATCGAGCTGTTCCCTTCCCTAGCAGGTTCATGGCCAAGGCTTCTTTCCATCATTCTGTCCCTTTCCTCTTGACACTTCTTCCATTTGTGGTGTTGACCTGCCTGTGAGCCTTAATCTTTGGGCAGGGAGAAGCTGCTGGCATCCACCTGGGATATCCACTGCTTTTTTCTATTCATCTTGCAGTTGTGAGAGGTCACAGAGGGCAGTTTATACGTTTTTTTTCTCTCTCTTCACAACCTGCCATAATCCTGTTTGTTCCCCTACAGCCTCCTCATTCATTATTTCAGTCTCCTGAGGAAGAGGCCAGGGGCTGACAGCTGGAGGTGGTTGGAATTTCCTTCCTTTCACTAGGCACAGTCTCAGCTGGAGTCTCAGCAGGGAGAGGGGAGGTGTTCTCCAGTTGCCCCTGTTATTTTCTGTACTTAGGTGGAAGAACATGTGGGGCAAGCCCTATGCAGGTGGCCTTCCTCCCCATATGGTCTCCTTGCAATCCTTGGTCTGGTGGCCTTCCTGCTTTCAGTTTTTAGAGTTGAGTGTGTTGCATTGGGTTGACCAATGTCCAGTTTGCTGCATATATGGCACTCTGGATGGTTTTGAAAAAATCATGTGATCATGGTTTCCTCTGGTTGTAGAAGATGGATGGCGGGTGGACAATGGCTTTAACCGTAATCTTAACCTGATGCTTTTTTGTCCAGATCTCAGAGGTTCTTCATGTAAGAAACTTCATGCAATGAAGTTTCCTGCTCCCTCAATGTAATCTAGACAGGACGTCAGCATATACACAGCAGGGGTGCAGAACTGTCAGCATGTGCTCTTTCTGCATCAGGAGAGTGAACAGAGGCTCTGACTTCAGAACCGACAATGCACTTCACTTCCCTTGTCCCAGAAGGATAGCGGCAGCTTTAAACGTTGGGCAGCATGGTAGCATAGCAGTTAGCGTAATGCTATTGCAGTGCCAGCGATTGAGGTTCAATTCCCACCGCTGTCCGTAAGGAGTTTGTACATTCTCCCCGTGACTGGGTGGGTTTCCTCCGGGTGCTCCGGTTTCATCCCGTGTTCCAAGGATGTACGGGTTAGTAGGTTAACATGGGTGTGATTGGGTGGCGCGGACTCGTTGGCTGGAAGACCCTGTTACCATGCTGTATAAATAAAAGTATAAATGTTTAAAAGTAACATTTGGGCAACCTGCAACAGAACATCAGAGGCTGAGGGAGACTTGATAGAGGTTTTTAAAATTATGAGAGCATAGATAGGCTAGATATGGTGTACCTGGATTTTCAGAAAGCTTTTGGTATTGGTATTGGTTTATTACTGTCACTTGTACCAAGGTACAGTGAAAAGCTTGTCTTGCATACCGATTGTACAGGTCAATTCATTACACAGTGCAGTTACATTTAATTAGTACAAAGTGCATTGATGTAGTACAGGTAAAAACAGTAACAGTACAGAGTAAAGCGTCACAGCTACAGAGCAAGTGCAGTGCAATAAGGTGCAAGGTCACAACAAGATAGATCATGAGTCCATCTCATTGTATAAAGGAATCATTCAATAGTCTTAGTGGGGTAGAAGCTGTCCTTATCTAGTGGTATGTGCCTTCAGGCTCCTGTATCTTCTACCCGATGGAAGAGGAGAGAAGAGAGAATGTCCTGGGTGGGTGGGGCCTTTGATTATGCTGGCTGCTTCACCAAGACAACGAGAGGTAAAGCAGGGGAGGCTGGTGTCCGTGATGCACTGGGCTGTGTCCACAACTCTCTGCAGTTTCTTGAGCGTCCTGGGCGGAGCAGTTGCTGTACCAAGCCGTGATACATCCAGATAGGATGCTTTCTATGGTGCATCGGTAAAAGTTGATGGAGTCTGTATAAAAGTTAAGAATGCAAAATTAAAGTGCATGTTATGGATTTAATGTATATATGTTCTATGTAGACAGAATCTTTTCCCCAGGGTAGAAATGTCAAACACAAGAGGAGATGCTTTTAAGTTTGGCGGCGCGGGGTGGGGTGGGGATGGAGCTTAAAGGCAACGTGAGGGGGCAAGTTTTTTTTACACACAGAGTTGTAGGTGCCTGGAATGAGTTACCAGGGGTAGTGGAAGCAGGCAGTTTGGTGGATTTTAAGATGCTTTTAGATAGACACATGAATATGAAGGGATGTGGATGTTACACTGGAAGAGGACATCTTATATAAATTGGCATCAAGATCAGCACAACATTGTGGACCGAATGGCCTGTCCAGTGCTGTACTGTTCTGTGTTCTATGTATTTCCAAAGGTAGCATCGAGATACCCCCGCCCTGAAGTCCTGCAGGCAAAAGCCCCTGGTTTCAAAACAGCAGCAATCCGAGAGAACCTTCTTGACAAAGAATACGTCCAAAGGGTTGCCTGCCACCCTGTGTCCCACTGCCATACTGACCGTGTTGCAAACACCTTGTCTACCTCCCAGATTTGTGACCATGGCTTCTACGAAAGAGCAAGCCGCAGTATATATGAGCAGGTAGAAGTCCTTTGGTGCTGCCTGTCCCCGGTGGCTCAACTTTTTCTCCCTCTTTGAATGCATAAATTACTGTTCATCATACCAGTGACAAACAATGTTTCTCAACAAACAATCTGCTGGAGGAATTCAGCGGGTCGAGCAGCATCTGTTGTGGTGGGTGGTGGTGGGGGATGCGGGGGAAGGAATTGTCAATGTTTCAGGTCAAAACCCTGCATCAGGACTGAGAGTGGAGAGAGATGACCAGTTTGTGGTGTTATGAACACATTAGCAGACATAGTTTCAGCATGTGGCACTGTTGTGTTTTTTTTTCTCAATTACATTTATGGGAATGTAGGAATGACTGGATGAAAATATTGCCAGGATCTCCGATGAGTTCACCACCGACCATCCTATTACTGGAATTGACAAATCAACAAGGCTGGGAGAAACTTTCGGAATTGTTGGTCCAAAGTCATAGAACAATAGAAATCTACAGCTGGCCATTTAGCCCATTGTATTCATTTTGACCAAAAACAAACTAATTAATATGATCCCACTTTAAAGGTCTTGGTCTGTCACTCTGTAGCTGTCACTTCTAGTGATAATTAGGTAATTTTCGCAATGCTGGGGAACTAATGCTCAAATAAACTGGTCAAGTGAAATTAGCAATGGATGAGGTCCCTTATACGATGAGATGGACTATGACTTCACGATCTACCTTGTTGTGACCTTGCACCTTATTGAACTGCACTTTCTCTGTAGCTGTTACACTTTAATCTGTACTGTTATTGTTTTTACCTGTACTGCATCAATGCACTCTGTACTAACTCAGTGTAACTACACTGTGTAATGAATTGACCTCTACAAGCTGTATGGAAGACTAGTTTTTCACTGTACCTTGGTACAAGTGACAATAATAAACCAATACCAATACCAATGGAATCCATTTGTTGCAATTCTTGGAGCAATATTTTGTGAACCCTTTCAGCAAACAAGCTATTTTAGTTATGGGAATGTGTAATAACACAGGATTAATTAGTCACCTCAGTAAAGTATCCTCTATGGGATATGATAGAACTTCCCATTCACTTTAAGCGTTAACATTTCAGGTTGATGACCTTTTGTCAGAGTTAGTTCTGATGAAAAGTTATTAACATGAAACTTAACTCTGTTTCCCCCTTCCGCATATGCTGGCTATCCTGCCAGATATTCCCAATATTTTTTGTTTTTATTTCAGATTTCCAGCAATATTTTGCTTTATAATTCTAAAATAGGGAGCTGCAGAGATAGTGGATGTATTGTTTATGATTTTTTAAAAACTTCCTTCGTTTCCTGATTGGGAAAACAATAAATTTAACATTCAAGAAAGGATAAGGAGAGAAAACGGGGGACAGACCAATTGGGTTAATATCGGATGTTGGGAAAATGGAGTCACAAGAGATTGCGGATGCTGGAATCTGGAGCAATAAGCAAACTGCTGGAGGAACAAGCGGGTCAGGCAGCATCTGTGGAGGGAAATGGACAGTCAGCATTTTGGGTTGAAACCCTTCATCTGGACTGAAAGAGTATAGGGGAGGAAGATGTTGAAATCCATTATTAAGGAAGTGATAACACAGAACTTAGAAAAGGTACAGTCAACGTGAGTTTCATGGAAGGGAAATCATTTTTAACATATTGGAATGCCTTGAGGATTTGATTGGCAGGATGAATATCATGGAAGCAAATGGATGTATATTGATCTCCAAATGATCTTCAGTAAAATGGCACAACAAAGATTACTGCATAAGATAAGAACTTATAAGGTTGAGAGAGTAATATATTACCTTGAATAGGGGATTGGTTAACAGATAGAAAACAAAGAATAGGGATAAATGGGTCATTTTCAAGTTGTAAGCTGTAACAAGTGACTTGTCTCGGGTTAGTGCTGAGGCCTCAGCTATTTGCAGTCTGTATGAATGATTTAAATGAAGGGGCTGCACATAATATATAAAAGTTAACAGATGTCACAAAGATGGTCATTAAAGTAATTTGTGAGGAAGACCAAGAGTGAATGCAAAGGGATTTAGTTAGGTTGGTGGTGGACTATAATGAGGAAAAAATTATGAGGCATCCTTTTTGGTAGGAAGTATAGAAAAACAAGATTACTTAAATGATAAGAAAGTATTAGTTGTCGGTGTTCAGAGAGGTTAAGGTGCCTTCGTATAAGACACTCAGAAAATTTGCAAGCCAGAGAAATAAAAGACTGCAGATGCTGGAATCTAGATGAGAAACACGATGATGCTGGAGGAACTCAGCAGGCCAGGCAGCATCCGTGGAGAAAAGCAGGCGGTCAACGTTTCGAGTCAGTACCCATCTTCAGGTCTTCCAGAATCATCATGTTTTTCAAATTTGCAAGCCAGTTTGGCAAGTGATTATGAAGGCAAACGGAATGTGGCTCTTATTGGCAGGGGCTAGACTATACGATGAAGTAAATATTGCTGCAACTCAAAAGTTTCTTGGCTCCAGATTATATTTTTGGCTCCGGGTGATGTTTTTGGTGGATTTTGTGTTTTTTGTTTAAATTTTATCTGGTTGCTATTTAATTTTACATTCTTTTTCTTTCCCTCAGTGAGCTCAGGAGATGAGAGAGTACCGGCAGCAAGAGCAGGCTGACCCTCAGCGGATACTCTCCGTGCCGCAGGAGCTCCCCATCCTGGAGCAGTTCGTTTGTCAGAAGAAAAACAAGAAGGAGAAAACTCGGCTGGCAGACAGTAAGATGTTGGCCGGCTCACAGAAGCCAGCCCGAGCCCAGAAGAACTCGAGCCCCAACAAGCACTTAAAAAGCCCGGGCTCACCTGGCATGATGTCCCACAGCCCAGGCACACTTCATTCGGGCTGTTCCAAGCCTCGGGGTCTGAAGAGCCCCCCACTGACTGACACACAAAGGTATTTAATCTGCATTACTATTGCCGAAGGGCCAATGCAGGGTGTTTGGAAGAAAGTTGCCGCTAATTTGCGGATATTAACTAGAAGTTTGGTTTGTGAAATTTGACATCTTTTAAACTTTGTGCAATGAATTACAAGTTTGGGGTAAAGGTTTGAGAAACAGGGCCTGGGGAGGAGGAGGTTTTGGCCCTGTCTGCCCATTCAGTTGCATGTAAAGATTTTTGAATCGATGCAAATGCAGACTTCTGCAAACAGAGGTTTTTTTTTCTAGCTGTCGGGCATCTTGTGTTTATTGTGAAATACAGTGAGTCACACTACAGAGCATTGGCCATCTACAATGGAGAATTGATAACTGTGCCCTGTGGCTGGAGTACTGGAGACTCATTCATAGAATGGGTTAGTGTTGGAAGTGCATAAACTTGCAATGTAGTTGGCTGGACAGTGCAACGATGTTCATTTACTTCCACTGGAGGGCACGTGATAGTGTTGAACCAGTGTCTCTTACGAGCAGCATGGTTGGGCTGTAGTGAAAGACGAGTGGCAATACAGGTGAACTAGGGTAAACAGACAAGTGTCAGCACAGCTGAACTGTGATGGCAGCATCTGTAGACTGACTAAATACAGCTGGACTGGAGTGAACAGAGTAACGGCAGCACAGCTGTATTATTCTGAACAGACAATATTAATAAAGATGGGTTACAGTGAACAGACTGGTGGACTGTAATGAACAAGCGTACTGAAATCACAGAACAAGAATGAACAGCCCAGTGACAACACAGATTGACAATATTGAACAGATTAGTGTCAGCCTGCCTCAACTAGAGTGAGAAAGCTAATGTTAACATGGCTGGACTGTAGTGGGCCATGTATTGTCACTACAGCTGGACTATAGTGTGTAGAATAATGGAAGCACAGCAGGAACGTGGGGGACAGACTGGTGCCACAACTGGATTGCAAACAACCTACGAGTGAGTGTGCAGTTGGGATTAGTCGGACAGACTGATGGCAGTTCGGCTGGATTACTGAATAGGGGTGTCAGTTCAATTAGACTATACTGAACAGGCAAGCATCATTGCAGTTGGACTGGACCGGACCGCACTGCACTGGTGTGGGTCGGTGCAGTTGGACCGGACCGCACTGCACTGGTGTGGGTCGGTGCAGTTGGACCGGACTGCACTGCACTGGTGTGGGTCGGTGCAGTTGGACTACACTGAACAGAGAGCAATTTTCAGCATAGGTGTTCAGTGAACAGACCAGCAGCAGTGCAGCTGGAATATAGTGTGGAGATAAAGGGCACCGTGTCATTAGCGTGAGACAACAGGGTGAGACTGGTATAAGTACAGCCAAATGGGTTTGCTAATGGCAGATTGTGATCACGGTGAACCAACTAGAAGTGGCACAGTTGGACTGTAATTGACACTCAATTCATTACAGTGATGATCATGAACAGACTAGTGTTGACCGACTAGTGATGGTACAGCAGGATGAAATTGATCACTGTGTTCTCTGCACAGCTTACGATGGACAGAATTGTAGCATTGCATTAGACAAATGTAAACAAATGTGTCAGTACAAATAAACTGGACTGAACTGAACAGTAGCAACACGGTTGGACTGAATTGAGTGCGTACTGCTGAATTAGTGTGTGTGGAGCTAGATAATAGTGAACAGACTTGTGCCAGTGCAGCTGGGCGGGTGAACTGATTTCAGCACACTTGGGCTGTTGTGAACACACCAGTGTACGTACAGCTTTAACATTTTCAATAAATCAGTTTCAGACACGGTTGGACAAGAATGTGTCAGCAAAGCTGGATCATGGTGAACAGTTAGTTTCAGTACAACTGAACTAGAGTGAACTTGCCACTGTCAGTACAGCTGAATGAAAGTGTGCAGGCTAATGACAGTGATGATGATAATGAACAGAGCAGTGTCAGTGGAGCTGGGCCAGAGTGAACAGACCTGTGGCTGCACAGCTGGGCCAGATTGAATAGACTAGTGGCTGCATGACTGGACAACACTGAACTAATTTCAGCACAGCTGGACAGCAGCTAGACTCATTGCAGCACAGTTGGACTATTGTGGAAGGAGCAGTGTCAGTATCGATCAAACCTGTGTGAGTACAGCTGGCTGGGCTGTACAGACTAGTGGTAGCACAGTGGACTATTGTGAGCAGATAGTGTCAGAACAGCTGGACTATGGAAAGGACGCATCAGTACAGCTGGACTAGAGTGAATGGGTCAGTGTCAATGCAGTTTGACTAAAAGAAGCAGTTAATTTATGGTAATATTGGGTGATAGTAAAGAGAGCAGTGTTACTGGAGTGAGATTATAGTGAACATGTATAATTCACCATTGGTGTAATATTATAGTGAACAAATTGCTGTCGGTAGAATTAGATTACAATGCATCTAATGAATCTGCACAACTCCATTTCACCACCATTGTTGTTGACTGCCCAATTAATGGTTTTGTTGATAGTGAGGATATGAGATCAGAAACTTTGCTCCTCTATCCAAGTAGAGCACCAAGAAGAGGAAAAATAGTTTGTATGTCCACGAGGTAAAACAAGCAAGTAAGTGTATGTCAAGGGAATTCAAAGCTAAATTGCATCTATTTTAATGCAAGGAGTATAAGCAGTAAAGTAGATGAACTCAAAGCTTTAATTAACATGGGGGTCTACGATATTGTTGCCATCAGAGACATCGTTGAAGATCAAGCAGGACTAGCATCTTAGTATCCCAGGGTATAGAAATTCTGGTGAGACAGAGAAGGGTATAAAAGGGGAGGAGGTATTGCACTGTTAGTCAAAGATTGCATGACTTGAGTATTGAGGGAGGATATCCTGGAAGGTTTCTCAAATGAGGCCGTATGGGTAGAGATCAGAAACAAAAAGGGTGTTGTTGCTTTGCTCGGGGTGTATTACAGACCTCCCAATGGTCAACAGGAGATAAAGGAACAGATATCTAGGTAGATATCAGACAGATGCAATAAAAATAGGGTTATCATACTGGTGGATTTCAATTTCCAAGTACTAACTGCTTTTGAGGCTCAGAAGGGGTGGAATTTTTTAGATGTGTCCGGGAGAGCTTTTTGATGCAGAATGTAGATAGACCAATGAGGGAAGGAGCATTCCTGGACCTTACCTTGGGGAATGTAGTTGGTCAAGTGGAGGGAGAATCAGTGGGGGATCAGTTTGGAGATGGTGACCATAACTCCATGTATTTTAAAGTGGTTATGGAAAAGGATAGGGGTGGACCAGGAATAAACTTTTTAAACTGTGGAAAGCCCAATTTCATTAACATAAGGGAGGAGCTGGCAATGGTAGATTAGGTGCAACTACTGGCGGGTAAGCATACATCTCCCTTGAATGCTTCCCAGTGTGTGGAAATAGCAAGAGTTCAAGGCCAACTTGTTCCTGTCAGGGTAAAAGTCACGGATGACAAGTATTGAGAACCCTAGACGTTGAGGGATAGTGAGGGTTGGATAAAGAGGAAAAAAAGGAAGCGTATGACAGGTATAGGGACTAATGATGGAGAAGGCCTGTCAAGAGTATGAAAAGTCTATGAGAGGTGCTTAAAAAGGAAATGAAGGCTTAGAGGGGTCACAAAAGATCACTAGCGGATGGGATTAAGGTAAATTGGAAGGCGTTCTATAAGCATGTTAAGGGCAAAAGAACAACTAGGGAAAATGTAGGGACTGTTGGGACAACATGGGGAATCTGTACTTGGAGCCAGAAGGTACAGGTGAGGTCCTAAATGAATACTTTTTATCAGTATTCACAAAGGAAACAGACTTTGTAATTGGAGAATTCATTGAAGGCATGGGTGAAAGTCTAGTGCCGGTCTTCATAAATAAAGAGGAGGTACTTGATGACTTAGCAGGCTTAAAAGTGGATATATCCCCAAGAGCGGATGGGATTTATCCATGGCTGCTATGGGAGACTAGGGAAGGGATGGCTGGGGCTGTGACTAGTGGTGTCCCACAATGATTGGTGCTGGGACCCCTTGCTGTTTGTAATTGTGAATGACTTGGGTGTGGGAGGCGTGATCAGTAAGTTCGCGGATGACATGAAGATTGACGGAGTTGTTGATAGTGTGGAAGGTAGTTTTAGGCTGCAGAGAGATATTGAAGTATTGGTGAATTGGGCTGAAAAATGTCAGATGGAGTTTAATCCAGACAAATGTGAGGAGATGCATTTTGGGAATACTAACAAGACTGGGACATACACCATGAATGAATGGTAGGGTCTTGAGGAACAGAGGGACCTTGGAGTACAAGTCCATGTATCCTTGAAGGTGGCAACATGGGTAGAAAACGTGGTTAGGAGGGCTTATTAGAATAGTGGCCTTCATTGGTCAGAGCATCGAATACAGAGAGGTTATGCTCCACCTTTATAAAACCTCGATCAGGCATCAGCTGGAGTACTGCGTACAGTTCTGGTCACCTTGCTATTGGAAGGATGTGATAGTGCTGGAGATGGTGAAGACTCACCAGGATGTTGCCTGGGATGGAGCAGTTCAGTCGTGAGAAGAGACTGGAGAAGTTAGGTCTGTTCTTCCTGGATTGGAGAGGGTTAAGAGGGGACATGATCAAGGTGTATAAAATTCTGAGGAGAATAGATAGGGTGGACTGCATGAAACTTTTTCCCATATCAGAGGTAGATCAGAGGTAATAGGGTAAGGGGGAAGAGATTTAGAGGGGATATGAGGGGGACCACCTTCACCCAGAGAGTAGCGAGTATCTGAAATGCATTGCCTAAGTGCTATGAAGCTGGGTCACTGACACCAGTGTCTAGATGAGCACTTGAATCACTTAGGCATAGAAGACTATGAACCAAGTGCTGGGTGATGGAATTAACACAGATGGGTGCCCACTGATTGGTGTAATAAGTTGGCTGAATGGCTGTTTCCATGCTGTACAATTCCATGACTCTTCTTTGTATGGCTCTATGACCATGGCTTCAAATGGTTTGGTCCACCACCAGGCAATGGTTAGAGAAAGCTAGAGAACAAAATCCAGTGGTGGGGACCAAAAACAGCAGCTTCAGACTTCCCCTAATTGATTCCTGGGTCTCTGCCACTTCGTGCGTTTTAACTGTTATCAGAAACTGCTACATCACGTCAGTGAGGGGATGATGACCACCCCCTTTAACTCTGCTCTCAAAGCTCGCTTCTGCCCATCTATAGCTGAGACCAGCAGTACTGGTCAAGTTCGAGCTCTTCTCTCTGAGACAGTTGGCCTAAAACCCCATGAGAAAGAACACTCGCATTTGTCTGGAGGTGCTGGGTGAAAAGAGCAATCTGGGTTCTCACCTGATAGCACTTGTGATTACTTAGAGAACTCTCTGCTATTACCAGTTTCAGACCTGGATGGCTGCTTTGTGTGTAGGTGGTACATTTGCTCGTCATTCTGGGGAATTTCACAATTGGTAATACAGAAAAATGTTTTTGGTGAAGTGACGTGTTAACTTCCTATTCAACCTGACAGCTGCTGCTGATGTCATTGGGTGTCACCCTTGTCTAAATGCCACTTGTGAATTTAGATGTTTCCTTTAAACCATTTTGAGTTGTTCCACGTCCCCCGCTGCCCCCGGACCCCCTTTACCCAGTGGTTTAAAAGACCTGCAAATGAAGCAAAGAAGAAATGAGGGGAAAAAAATGTTCACGCACTGGCCAGATTAAATCGAAAAGATTCTGATGGGGTTTTGACAGGGCAAAGGCTGTGAAGATATTTCTCCTGGTGGGGAAGTCTAGAGCTCAAGGCACTGTCATAAGATAAATAGTCGACCATTTCAGACTAAATGAGGAATTTCTTCTCTCAAAGAGTTGCAAATCTTTGGAATTCTCTACCCAAGACCTGTGAGGGACAAGTATTTTCAAGACTGAGATGGATTGATTATAGATGAATCATGGTTTAAGGAGCTGAGGAAGGAAAGATCTGATCAGCTGTGACCTTACTGAATGTCAGAGCAGACTTGAGGTGTTGAACGGCAATCTCCAACTTCTGCTATTTTTTTGTTGTTCTGCTCTTTTGGCCTGGAATAGAGTGGTTGAAAGGGCAGCTGAAGCAGACTGAATAAAAGCTTTCAAAAGGCAAATGAATTAAAAAAAAATTGAATGGCAACATTTTTTGCAGGGTCATGGTAAAAGGGCAGGAGAGCAGAGACCATTTGGTTAGCACTTCTAAAGAGCCATTATAAATACGATTGTCATTTTAACAGCTTCTACTGTCTAGTTCGATGAATCGTCTTTCCACAGTCACTGCGTGTGTCTGATCTGTGGGTTGTGGGGGTGTCCAGTAGTGAGCTCTTGGAGTTTCAGGTCTGCTGTGGGAACCAGTGGGCTGAAGCTTGTTGCAGCTGCTGCGTGCTTCCCTTTCCTCTGGGGGTTTCCCCCAGAGAATCTTGATCACCTAGCAACATTAAAAAGAATTACATCCAACTTGTCTCGACCTTTCCTCTCACAGCAACTTCACCATCTGCCAGAACTACTTCACCTCATTACATCCATTTTCACGAAGAAGTGGTTTCTGAAATCTGAATCCCCAGTCTGAGTTTTGACCCCTTTTCCTCAACTCTCTCAGCAGTACAGAACATTTCTTCCGTCTAATTATTTTCAAAATCCCAAACCCTCAATCAAATCATCTCACAACCGTTTATCAGAACATAAAAAACAGAAGCAGGAGGTGGCCATTGGGCTCCTTGGGCCTTCTCTGACATTAACCCCATATTCCTTGATTTCTTTAGTATCTGAAAATCTGTCTCTACCTTGAATATATCAGTGATTCAGCTTCCACAGTACTCTTAGGTACGGATTTCCAAAGATTCATTATACTCTGGGTGAAAAAATTTCTTCCATCCCTGTCCTAAATTTCAAAACTGTTGGGTGAAGCATCATTCTTGCATCTATCATAAGATGCTTGTATATCTCAATGGCATTCCTTCTAAACTGTAATGACTGTAAGCTCTGACTGCTTGACCTCCTAATCAGACAAGCCATACTGCCCTCCCCACCCCACATCTTCAGAACCAATCTGATGACTCTCCATATCCTCTATTGCAATATATCCTTCCTTGAATAGGGAAAGTATACAGTATTCAAAGTGCAGTCTTGGAAGGCATACTCAAACCCTCTTACAATAAAGACCAACATAATTCTTCCCTTCCTAATTCCTTGCTGTATTAACTTTCAGTGATTTCTTTAAGAGGATACCAAGATCCTTCTGAACCAACACCTTTCTGCCTCTGTGCCTATTTCTTCAGCAAGGAATCCTCACCTCACCCCACCCCCCCAACAGACAACTCTTTCTTGCCTCTCCAGCACTCTCCTCCTACTTGGACACTCCCTTCTGGCCTTTTACCTTGTCTTGATCATCTCGTTTCCAATTGCTGATGTGACATTGTCCGCTTGACTTCTCCACCCTCCTCACTCACTCCAACCTTACTGCCTCCGAACAAACAGCACTCTGCTCACTTTGGACCAATCCTGGCCTCGTGATCAAACCCACGGACGAGGGTTAGAGTTGTACACCTCCTCATACCTTCCCTTGGACCATAACCTGTGAACAAACATCAGGACTCTGTCTCCTGGGCTATTACAGATCTCATCGCATCAGGAGATCACCCCTTGATAGTGCAACTTGATCTGTTACCTATTTTATTTAAGTCATTGTTGTGTGAAAAAAGGCTCTTTTGGGATCTTAAAGATGGAGGACTCTGGACACAGGCTTTGGATCTTAAAAATAGTTTAATCGCAAAGGCAAATGCAGGAACAGAATGAATGGGAACGAATGTACACTTGCACACACACAGGAGATCACGAAAATAAGGGAAATCACAACGAGGGTGAGATACACACACACACCACACACACACACACAAAATAAAGTTACAACTTATCAAGGGATAAACACTTCAATGCCTGAACACCTTGACCTAGACAAGCATTGGCTCTAACACTCCCTGGAATCTGACTAAGATGCTCCCAAACCTCTTGGTGGTGCACACTCTTACCAATGATCTCTGCAACATTGTTTCACTATTCCTAGAGCAGTGCAGAGAGAGGGAGCCAGAAATGTGCAGCACTCTTTATAGTGCTGGAGGGCTGGGTGGAGCCAGACCAGGTACTTTAGACAGGCCAATGGTTTGGGGGTCAAGGACAAAGGTGTTTACCAAGGCCAATGGTCAGGCAGGCCCAGGAACAAAGGTGCTCTTCAAGGCCAATCCCTATGCTTGCAGCTGATGGGCGGGTGGAGCCAAACCTTGATTGACAGTGGTGTCACTTCCAATCCGATGAGCAATGCTGTCCTCCGATCAGAGGGGTCAGTGTTATCACTGTCACAGGACAGCCATGTGCTTTCATACTGCAGTCATGATGCAGGGTCTTGACCCAAAATGTGAACCACCCCTTTGCCACCACAGATGCATTTTGACCCACTGAATTCTTCCAGTGGTTTATTTTGTGCTTAAGATTCCAGCAGCCTCTTGTGTCTCCACCTTTCAGTCTCTTATATTTCAACAAGTTATGATTTTTTCCATAATCTAATCATTGCGCTCCTGTGCTATTCTGATAAATCTGCACTTCAGGCCTCTGCAGCCTTTCCACAATGCTGCTTTGTGTACACATAACCCAGTAGATTCTAAATAACTTGAGACTTCTTTACCCCTCATTATAAAGGCTAACATTCCATAGCCCTTTTTATATTTTATACCTTACTACAGCATTTTCGTGATCTGTATACATGGACCCCAAAATTGTCATTGATTCTGGCTCTTCACCATTTAAATAATACTTGGATCCATACTTTTTTTTAGTGTAAATGGTGACCTTGCACTTGCCATCAGTTAATCAGTGACTCTTATTAATTTTTAAGATGGCTTTACATACCACCCATCTTTAAATCGTTGCCAGATTGTGATACGTGACTCTTGCCCAAGCCGTGTTAAATATAGTGAATCGCTGAGAAGACAATGTACTCTTCCGAGCACCACTACTGCCCAATTCAAAGACATGCTCATTACTGTATTCAAATGTTTAATCAGGTCAATAATTTGCCTTCAATTCCATGCTATTTAATATTACCCAATTCTCTCTTGCGCAGAATCATATCTAATGTCTTCTGAAAGTCGTATAAACTACGCCCACTGAGATTCTACAATAGTTGTTTCAAACAATTCAGTTCTATTTATTATACATGACTACTCTTTATAAAACTACGTTGGCAATCCTTAATCAGTTCAACTTTCTACTAATGCAGCTTCCTCCCCACTGCTCCATTCCTTGCCCTTACCTCCCTCTCAGATCTGCATATTCATAATCCCACCAGGTGAGTGAACTGGTTCCAAGAGCCTTGTTTCATGACAATGGCAATCAGCATTGCTGATGATGTATCCCAGTCAGATAAGGCAGAGACCGGAACAAAAACACCTTGCCCTTAATGATCACCATAAGATAATTAAAGGGGAGATAAGTGAGTGGGGAAGGCACCAAAAGTGCGGGAACCCTCATAGCTTATTGGGGGGGGGGGATGGTGGGGGGGAGACATGAGGAGTGCCACTGAAAACGTGGCACCTTGTGCGTCTCCAATTTTCATTGCTCCATCACTGGCGGTTGTGCCATCAACTCCTTGGATAGTACACTGTGGTTTTCTCTCTAAACTTTGATCTCTGTGCTTCTCCACCTCTCTGCACCTCTCCCCTTTAAAATACTTCATAGAATCCATCTTCATGACCAACCAACCCTGATAACCACCAACAACCTCCTCCACCCGATCCTCCCGGATATCCAACGACTCACTGAGGAACTCTGTACAACCAGAAAGCTGAGACACCAGGGTAAAGGTTCACATCAGTGGGCCTGCTCCTTTACCCCATGCATGTGCCCTGCCAGGAATAGCTGGCACTGCACCTCAAACACTGCAAGTTGGCTCCAAGATCACCCTCATCAACACACCAAGTTCAAGTTCACTCAAACATCCCTGGCTCACTCACCATGCTAACCCAGTGGCACTGACTATATTTATAAAGTGCTTTGACAGAAGACAATTCAGTCATGAGTGGTGCAGGTCCACTTGTTATTCCCAGCTAATGTAGCTGATTTAAGAATGAAAATATATTTACATAGCTGATGATTTTGGGACATGTCAAACGGCCAGTGAACTACTTTTGAGTTTAGAAAGGCCGATTAAAATAGACATCATTGCCCAAACAGCACCAGATCTTTCATATGGTTGACTGATAAATTGGGCATGGGAGGCCTATGGAGAATTCCGCACTACTTCTCAAAGTCCTGTCCTCTTAGGGTCAGGAGAATTTGGGATGGGGAAATTTACCAGGGCATTTCATTCCCAGTTGATCGTATTGTGTTAAAAGTAACAGGCATGCAGACCATGAGTTGTGACACAACAAAACTCAGTGATACACCATCATGGTCGAGGAACCTACGCTTCTCACCATCTCTGCCATATGTTGGCCATTTGGGTGCTGAGCTGGAGAGAAATGATGGAAGCAACTGATCCCCAGTTTGGGGCACAGTTGGGTTGTCAGATTATTTTACCCTGCAGGTCCAGTGCCTGTAAGGACATTTTGTGCTTTGCACCAAAGGTTTATCAGGATTTCAGTGCCCATATTCTGCTAAAATCAGGATTCTCCTGGGCTGAGTGCTGATTTCCTTTTATCAGCTAATGGAGCTGTTAAACTTGAATCACAAAATTCCCTGGGCAGCACATTAAAAAGAATTAGCAAACAAAGTATCTGACAGGCACTCCCCTCTCTTTGCCTACACTCCCAGGCAAATATTAAAGAATCCAAAAGTGTTTTTGTTTAATCTGAAAACCGTTGAATCTTGCAGCGCTTGAAGGGACTTGAGTTCAGGGACACTTTTAACTTTGTGTAAGCTCTCCTGTTTTCTCTGCCTCATCTCAGTTTATAATTTGGATTCTATAGAGCAGCAGAGAGCAACAAGGAGAGTTTATTGATTCTGCCTGCAGCTGCTAACTTCCTTTTGGTGACAATTATATTTTTAAGTTTCCCCAGGGGCCCTCGGGGATCACTCAAGTCAAATATGATTGGCTGTCTCATAGCGCATTTTCTGAGTTAATTCAATTCTAACAACCCCCATAAACTTACAACGTGTTTGGAAATTCCAAGTGACTGGGACTGTTAGTTTGAGCCTGGATCTCCTTAACCCCACAGCACTGGTTCACGATCCGGAGAATGGTATAATAAAACTCCTGTGGAAAGCTGTGTAGAGCTAATTGAGGGTTAATTGAATTGCCTCATTCCCAAGATAATAGTTATTTTTATTTTGCCCTATCAAGAATACATCAAGTTGTAATTGAAAAGTGATTAACAATTTCTGTCTTGCCAGTTCAGTTTTCCCAGCTTTTTATTGCTGTAAATCCTTGGTGATTCCAGTCCATGGTGACCCACTGCTTCAGTCAGCATTCCTCATTTGTAACCACCCTTTTCCACATCTCGTCCAAGTTTTCCAGGTTGAATAATTCTTACAGTCTGACCGTGTGCTGCCTTGATCGCATCGTCATTTTCAGGTTTTGAAGATTGTGTCGGTATTCTGTGCTTTTAGTCTTGCTTGATTTGCTGTTTCGAACATAAACATCAGATTCTGGGATATGTGAATGATCAACACCTATGTTCCAGCCAGCAACTCGCTAGTATTAGAAAAATAAAGAATGTCATAATACCAGGAGATTCCCAAGCACTTCACAGCCAGTAAAATATATTTTTAGTGTTGCTACTGTCGTAATGTAGAAGAATTGAATTATACCCACTCAGAAAAGTGACAAGTTAATCAATGTTGCTACTATCTTTGGTTGCCTTTAATTATTGGGTGCTGTGCCTGTGATGACAAGATGGGAGACCCCAAAACTGGCAATGCTCGATGCACTGGTTATCACTCATGGACTGAAAGCACGTCCTGCTTCTGCTGTTGACAGACTTGATCCAGTTGTTACAGCATTTCATTACACAACGATTTATAAAAGAAATATGAGAAAATGCTGCAAGTACTCAGCAGGTCAGGCAGCATCAGTGGAGAGGGAAACAGAGTTAATGTTTCAGATCATTGATCTTTCATCAGAGCTAGTTAAAGGTTGAAATCAAGCCAGATTAAAGTTGTAGTGGAAGGAGCGGGAGGCTGGTGGAGAGAACAAAAGGAAGGTCTGCAATAAGGTGGAACCAAGACAGACTGAGTGACACACTGGTGGTGGTGCCAGCTGAAAGAGAGTGCTAAGTGCTGGTGAATAATGGTGACCCACTGTTGTCGGGAGTGTCAGACTGTGTCGGGAGGAGGTGCAGATAGAAGAAGATGAATGAAATCCGAAATGAGAACATAAAACAGACCAACCCATCACATCTGCTCGACCATTCAACGTGACGGCTGACATTTTACTGTGGCACCATTTTTCTGTACTAAGCCCATATCCCCACATCCTCGATTCCAGTTATACCCAAAAATATCTCAAGCTATGAATATTGAGAGAGAGAGAAAAGAAAACTGAATGCTGGAAATGAGAGATGGAAGACTAGAATGGCTGATTCCCCAAAGCAGTTCATTGTTGTGTCCTGAAGGCTATAATCTGCCAAGTTGGGAGGGGAGGTCTTGGGCTTCATTGAAAGCCAGAGGAGTTGGAGTGGGAAGGAAGTCACTGGTTTACCTGGAAGGAGTGTTTTGGTCCCTGGATGTCAGGAAGCGAGGAGGTAAAAAGGCACGTGTTGAGAAGATGTCATATAAAGGGAAAATGTATTTGATGGAGAGGGAAGAGTGGATCAGGGTTCACAGTGGGATTGGTCGCTTTGGAATGCTGAAAGTGGGGGGGGGGGATGAGGAAAGTGTGTCAAGTGGTGGCATTTTGTCAGAGGTGTCGGAAATTGCAGAGAATAGTGGATGGAAGGCAAGGACAAGGGAAAATCCTATCCGTGTCCTGTGTGGGAGGAGAGAGGCTGGAAAGGAAACAATGGTTGAAGAGAATGGAATTGTGAGGGGGACATCTTCTGACCAAGTGCAGCAGGGATGGAGAAGCTGTGAAAATGGAATGTAAACTGAAAGAGGAAGCAGGGCTCAAGAAGTGTAGTCAAGCTTGCAAAGTGAATCCGTTGACTTGTGGCAAAAACTGGTTGTTCACCTGTCCCTGAGACGGAGAAAGGGAATGGTGGACCAGGTGAAAATGAGTAGTTTTATTAATTACCTTTTTAGTTTTACTGGGTTCCAGAGGGAGGAGCGTTGGCTGCTGTTGGAGAACAACTATTTTAATTCATCATCTTATAAAAGGGAATTTCTCGGTTGTAGCAGCTGGAGCTCCACATTCCTGCCTCAGCCCGGGGTACTTTCCACTGGGAGAGACCATAGGAATGTGCTTTTTTTTAAACAATGTGCTTTTAATATTTACAATTAAATTTGTAATATTTTTAAAAGGGGCAGGTTGTGAAATGATGGGGATAGTGGATGCAAGATGTTTAAAGACTGTCTGATCATTTATTTCACTGCTGTTTGTCAGACATTGCAGAGCATAAATTCGTTGTCTTATGCCTTGGATTGTAAGAATAACTATACGACATTAAGTATTTCATTGGGTGTAAAGTACTTTAGGGTTTCCTGATGTTCTAAAAGTTGCTGAAGAAGTGGAGGCCACCCTGTTCTTCCTCACTTCAGTTTCAGTCTGAATCCATCTTGCTAGCCTGCCTTTCTAAATATGTGCACGTCCCTGTCCATGGACTGGCCTCTGAGAATCTGTTCTATGTTTATGTTCCTCCTTGTGATACACGTACAGGTCCTCCCCTGGTTACAGCAAGGTTCTGTTCCTGTGAACTGTTCATAACCCGGACAGGTCGCAAGTCGGAAATGTGGCCGCAAACGGCAGAAGAGATGCCTGTAGCCCCGCAGCAGCTGATAAATCCATCCCACCAGTCTCTCAACGACTCATACATAAGTTGGGTGTTTGTAAACTCGGGAGGACCTGTATCTGCTCTGCCCATTGGTCTACATCAATGTTTATGCTAGTCCTGAACCTCTGCTCAGCTCTCTTCATTATGATCACCATCTATCAATGTTGACTGTTTCGTTCTCCCTCAAGCGCTTAACTGGTTTTTAAATGACCATCCTTCTCGTTTTGATTATTCAACATACCTCATCACTTCTTGCTGAATTTCCCATTGGATTTATTTCACGTTTTATATTGATGGCTCCTTGTCCTAATCCCGCTGTACAAAAATGGAACTATCAAATCTGAGTCTGTGCTATCAAACTGATTTAATAATAACGACCCTAAAAGGCCAACTCTCAGCCTTCTCATTTCTAAGAGAAAATAATCTATCTGATGTGCACTTCTTCAACTCAGCTTTGAGATTTCTTTCGTAAGATCCCTTCATTTGTCCCAGTACCTCACCAAAACGCAGCTTTTGTCCTGGTGCAAGGAGGGTGCAATGCATGAGGGGATAATGTTGACTGACTGAATTTGTGGAGTTGGGGTGGGGCTCCTGACCAGCACTTGCTTGTGTGTGCCTGCACAAATGACGGTGCCCGCTGCTGACATCTGAAGGGTAACACACTCGGTGTGCTGGGTGGGAACCTGTGTGATGTGCTTTATGAGCTGAACGGGGCCGTTCTGGAATCACAATCTGTCTACTGAGGTTTCCATTGAGTCAATCTGGAGCTCTTTGATCCTGAAGCATTTGGATGCATCTTGCCAGTATTTGTGTGCAGGCATGCAGGAGCACACTCTCTCCATTCCAACCCGCCCCATAAAGGCTGTACTCCACACTTCACAGCCTCTCCATTGTTCACCACACATTCTGTCAAACACGGTCTTTTATATCCAGGTTTTGTACTTCCTCCATTTCTCTCATGCACCTTCAAAGGCATCGTTTCTCCCAAGGGGATATTTCCACAAATACCGTCCTCTCTCTGGGCTATAGGCACACAGGCTCAGACTTGCAATGAGCTACAGTTCCACACGCTGACCCCCACAGTTCCACAGGCTCAAGCTCCCACTGGGCTACTGTTCCCCAAGGTCTGGCTCTAGAAGGTGGAGGGGAGACATCTAGATAACTCTGTTTGAGAGAGAAGGGATTTTTGTAAGTGCAACCAAGTTTCCCATTCAGGGTGTAATAACCCGGCTACTGTTCCACAGTCTCCCTGCTCCCACTGGCATGGCCTCCTGCTCCCACTGGGCTACCGTTCCACAGTCTCAGCTGGTCCACTGTTGCTCAGGGTCGGGCTCCCCAGCAGGCCATTGTTCCACAGGCACAGGCTTTCATCAGCGTGCATCGGTTTTGGACATTGTTTCCATGCTCCTACCCTTTTCCTTATGGTGGAAGTACAGATTTTACATCTGGCTGATCTTCATCGTTAAGCCCATCATCCTTAACCCAGGTTGCTACCAATTCCAGAGCTGCTCCTAAAGCAAATAGGCATGGTAGTGTAGTGGTTAGCATATCGCTATTACAGCGCCAGCGATCGGGTTCAATTCTGGCCACTGTCTGTAAGGAGTTTGTACATTCTCCCTGTGTCTGCATGGGTTTCCTCCGGGTGCTCCGGTTTCCTCCCACATTCCAAAGACGTACAGGTTAGGAAGTTGTGGGCATGCTATGTTGGCGCCAGAAGCGTGGTGACACTTGCGGGCTGCCCCCAGAACACTCTACGCAAAGGTGCGTTTCACTGTGTGTTTCGAAAGAAATCTTATCTTAAATTTGTAAATCCCAAAAGCTCATCTGTTAATGACAGGTCAATGATTATCTGCTGTAGACTGTGTCTCTGCGAGGGTTAGTCACACAAAATCAGGATCAAAATATCACTCCTAGTTCCTATGTTTCATTTGCATTTTTAACAGAAACTATTAGACTCAGCAGGTCAGGCAGCATCTGTGAAAAAGAAACAATTAACCATTCAGATCAAACCCTTCATCAAGGATCTTCAGTTTGAAACATTAAGCCTGTTTCTCTTTCCACCAAGCCTCCCGACCTGCTCAGCATTTCGCTTCTGTTTTGCCTACCCTCTGCCCCATTTCACTTTATAGCAACCCTCTTCGAGGCTCCACCTGTACATACACGCTTTCTGTTTTTATTTCTAATTTCCAGTATCTGCAATTTTTTGAATTTCAATTACATGTTTTAAAAGGTCACATTTGTTTGTGCATCTTCTCCTACGATCCATTTCACCACATGCCTCAATCTCTACCATCCACATACACGTCATATTTGTCAGTCCCTTCACACTGTAACTCTCAGCCTCCTTTACAGTTCACTTGCACTTTTGATGGACAACCTACCCCTTAACCGCTTGCATTTATCTCCATCCAATCAAGGCCTGTGTACAGCTGAACATGAACTCGCTGCATTGAGAGGCTTGAAGAGGGTTACTGGAAAGTGGAGCGTGGGAGAGTAGTAGAGAAATGAAAGGGGCATTTCCCCTCTGTAATTCACTGACCCTGTCTTGCACCTCCCTGTGAGCAAGCAAGCAAAGTGGGGACTTTTCTTGTCCCTTGGCATTCTCTAATGTCACTCACCACCAATGCATACTGTAGGATTCCTAGGTATGGTGGGAGGGCTAACATACTTGAGATTAGTGAATCATTCTGTGCCCAGTAGAAGCTTTATACTGTGGACAGCCAGACGGTAGTGGTTCAGCTTTTGTATGGTAGTGATGCACTATCTGTGGATTGACCAACCCATTCCCATCAATCTCTTTTCTACCTCTATTACCCACCTGTTCCAACTTTATTCCTCACTTGCCCCGTCTTCTCTCATGCCCAACTTTGCTCCCATGCCTCTAAATTTGATCATCTCCCCGTATTCCACAATTCCATCCTATTGTCTGCAGTGGCCCCACAGCATCCCCTCCAACCCTTCAATCATCCACGGTTGTCAGTACCCCTCGATTTACTCACTTTTCTGCTGCCCCTTCCACCTTCTTCCAAGACTTCTCAGCTACCCCCTTCTCCCCCACTTGTCAGCCCCATCCCACCTCTCCCCGTCATCGTGTCGTGCCATCTTCAGAAACATTTGATGCTTTTTCTAACATCATTTTCACTTTTAATATCTAGCAACTAATTCCAAATCCTTTTAAATGGAGGAAATCTCAATTTACACCCTTATTCAGAAATTCTTCGCGGATATCTTGTTCTCTGGGATTGGTCCCTGGGAAAACATTATCCCAAATTGATTCTCCTCTGAATCCTGAAAACTTGGAGTTCTGTCATCTCACAATTGCCAAGTAAGAACCTTATCTCAATTCTGCAATTCACCCCAGTACTTAAAATAATTTCATCTAGCACCGTCTCAAGCTTTGTGTCCCTGACATACTGAATTATTTCTTTATTTGTCTGTGATTCATTATTTTTGCGTTGGTTGGTTGCATTCCGAACAAAGTACCTCACTTGTATGCACCTCACTGATCTAAGGTGAGCCCCTCACCAACAGTGATCTGTCTCTCTTAACTATGTGAATCTGGCCCTGTTGGTTGTGTTTAAAGGAGCAGTGATGTGCTGGTAACCACTTGATGGTTCCCAATGTCACTGGCCTGTGGGAGGTTCCTTTTACACCTAACCTGTACAGTCCCACTTTTGTTCCCTTCTGTGAGATGGCACGATGTTTATGAGTAGCAATTTCTAAATCATTCATTGAATTAGAACAGTTTCAAACTGAATATTTGTCTTTTTTATTTATAAGTTTGGTAGAGTCTATGCAGGTGGAGGCTTGAAGAGGGTTGCTGTAAAGTGAATTGCGTGAGAGTGAAGGAAAAACAGAAGGGAAAGACTGAGCAGGTCAGGCAGCTTTGTGGAAAGAGAAACAAGTTATGCCAAGTTCAGGCTGCATGCAAAGGACAGATTCTGTTGGGTCACAGCAAAGTAGATGAGAAGACAACGAGTTCGAACATTGGAGTGTTTTGAGAGAAAAAACGAACGAGGTCCTTTGTTTATGCCTGAGATTAAGAGCAAGGGTCTGAGAGCTGAATTCCACACATATAAATCGTGTAGCGACAGGCTGTGGTTTCAGGCATGAGTCATGCTTTCGTTTGAAGTGAGCTAAGTTGAGGGGAGGAAGCAATGTAGGTGCGAGGATTGAAGCCCTGTTCTGTAAATGTAGAGGGGAAGGAGCAGGCGGTCACAAGTGTGAGCGATTGGAGTCACATCGCCCACCTATTGTGTGATGGCAAGCTTATGCTGGAGGAATTAGCGACATTTAGAGCTGTGTGTTGGTGTAGTGTACGTTGTAGGGCTGCGAGGCAAACCTTTCTTCTGGGTGAGTAGAGAAATGTCTTGAGCTTTGTATAACAAAAGGGTCGAAGCTGGAGGAGTGATCTCTGTTTATAGTATTAAAAAGATAGAGAGAGTTCTTGTTTGAAGTTAGTCACTTCTCTCAGCTTGCCATATTCAGGCCACCAATATTTATTGAATAAATTTAGTTTGGCATGATTTGGAAATGAAAGAGTTCTGCTTTAATTTGTCCTGTGAACTTTTGACTGTCCCGGTCACCAAGCATGCCAGCAATTGGATAGATGTGTAAATGAAGTGCTTCTGGAGAGAAGAGTTGTCTGTACAGAAGCTTGTGTGAGGACAGGCAGTAGCTGTGCACTGGCCAGGTGCAAACTCTGTGTGCAGATTGACTGTCTATAACTGCAGTCGCCAGGTGTGCACTGCCTGTTTATTGGGTGCAAGTGAGAATTGGTCAGGTGTCCTCAGGCCAGATGTTAGTTGTGTATTCTGGTTGACAGTGTATGATTGCAACCACCAGGTGTTCACTATTGGGTGCAAGTGAGAATTGATCAGGTGTGGTCTAGCCAGATGTGAGGTCTGTGTGCTGGTTGGAAAACTGACTGCTGTGACCAGGTGTACATTGTCTACTTATGAGCTGCAAGTGAAAATGGACCAGTTGTGCATTGTCCACATGTGACATCTGCACACGGGCCCATTCGCATACCAGACCAGATGTCCACTGATCAGCTGCGCGCTGTCGGTGGTGACTGACCAGGGGTACTCTGCCAACTCTGAACCTCACTCTCTATCCCTGGATGCCTTCCCTGATAGACTATTGTGACCACTCAGTGCTGAATTGGTTGGTTGGGTTGATGGTCTACTTGTAGTCATCAGTTCTCTCATGTTCATCTTCTGAAAGCTGTACTTGCCACAATCCAAGAAAGATTCTATTTCTGTGTCTTCAGTGGACAGTTCCTACCTGTTCCTTCCTGTTTGTGGGAACCGTCTCTCCACAAATTAGCTGATACATTTCCCTGTTAAAAGCGATGGCCTCACTTTAAACGGATTTCATCTGTAAAATGATTTGAGACAGCTTAAGGTTGTGAAAGACACTAGAGAAATATAAATCTTTCTTCCCTTCTTAATAAGACTCCCAAGTTATTTTCTTTCCATGATTTATTTTCCCAGTAGCTGCTATTAGTTTTCCTCACTGTTCCAAATTTATTCCAAAGATAAAGGGTGCGATTAAGACAAAGTGCTGTAAATGTTCAGTAGATTGTCAGCAACTGATGGAGAGGGACACAGTTAGCATTTCAGGGTGATGACCTTTCACCAGGTTCTGATGGATGCCAGTTGACTTGAAACGTTCCCTCTTACTTCTCTCACCACAGATCCTGAATGACCTGCTGATCATTTCTAGCATTTTCTGCTTTCAATTTAGTTTTCCACCATCTGCAGTTTTTTGCTTTCCAATAAGTGACTTGTGCCTTTGTTCAGTTTAGAATCAGTGACCTCAGGAGATAGAGACAACTCAGCTCTCGATTTCTCCCCATTCTTGCCCCGTGGTCAAGTAACCATGAGAGGTCAAGGAGAAATCCTTCTGTAAATTTATGGTATCCTCTGCTCTGTGTTTAGTGCCCCCTCCCCACCTGAAGACCCTTTGTTTGTGCTGGAGCACTATGTAAAGTTCAGATCGTCAACTATTGGAAGAGATGTAGTTGCACTGGAGAGGGTGCAGAGGAGATTCACCAGGATATTCGAGGGAAGGAGCATTTTAGTCACAAGGAGAGACTGCATAGGCTGGGTTTGTTTTCCCTGGAGCGAAGGAGGCTGAGGGATGACCTGATTGAGATGTACAAAATTATGAGGGGAATTGTTGGTAAGAAATTTTTTCCCTCCCAGCAAAGGTATTTAAAACCAGAGGGCATAGGTTTAAAGTACGGGGTGAGAGGTTTAAAGGGGTCTGAGGAAGAATGTTTCCATCCAGTGGATGGTTAAAATCTAAAACAAACTGCCTGAGAAAGTAGTGGAGGCATAGAGTTAATATTTGAGAAGTATCTAGAGGAGCACTTGAATTTCCAAGGCATAGAAGCTACAAGCCAACTGCAGGAAAATGGGATTAGTACAGGTGGGACCTTGATGGTCAGGATGGACATGTTGAGCCAAATGGTTCCTGTGCTGTATGGACTCTGTTACGTAAACTACTCTTATGGAATACAGATGACTGAAGAGTAACTTATTTAACAGCTTCAGGATTTTGAAAGGAACTGATTGAGTAGGTGGTGAGAAACTCCTTCCAGTGGTGCAAGAGTTTATGACAATAAGACAGAATTTTAAAATTAGAGCCGGGCATTCCAGAAGAAAACATCTCTTCGTATTGTGAAAAACTTGCCAGAAAGAGCAACAGAGCTAAAAATTTAATATCTACGATTGACATACTTTTGTTATACACAGTCTCGAAGGATATTGGAGAAACAAAGGACTGCAGATGCTGGAATGATCACAGAGGTGGAGCAGTGAGAAAGGGACTAGCAAAGCTCCTGTCGAAGAGAGGAAGAAAACTTCTTCAAAGTGGGCACCCTTGAAAAGATTTCGCAGTGGAGCAGTAATACTAGAGAAGCAAAGTCTCTTCAAGGGGTCCCACTTTGAAGAAGTTTTCTTCGTCTCTTTGACAGGAGCTTCGTGAGTCCCTCTCTCAGTGCTCCCCCTCTGTGATCTCCTCTGCTCTCCAGTTCCTCGACATTTTTCGTCTAGAAGGATATTGCGTTGCACAACCTGAAAGAAGTTATTGTCTGTGATAATCGTTTGAAGCGTGATAACTATTGTAGGGAGTCGTAGACTTGTACAGCATAGAAGCAGACCCTTCATCTACACTAATCCCATTTGCCCACATTAAATTAATAAATTGGTTTATTATTGTCACATGTACCAAATTACATTGCAAATCTTGTCTTGCATAAAGTTCATACAGATCAATTCATTACATCAGTGCATTGAGGTAGTACAAGGTAAAACAATCACAGAGTGCAGAGTAAAGTGTCACAGCTACAGACAAAGTGCAGTGCAGGTAGACAGTAAGGTGCAAGGTCATAACGAGGTAGGTTGTGAGGTCAAGAGTCCATCTTATCGTATTAGGGGACCATTCAATAGTCTTATAACAGCGGGATAGAAGCTGTCCTTGAGCCTGGTGGTACATGCTTTCAGGCTTTCATATCTTCTGCCCGATGGGAGGGGGGAGAAGAGAGAGTGTCCAGGGTGGTTGGGATCTTTGATTATGCTGGCTGCTTTACTGAGGCAGCGGGAGGTGTAGACATTAGGATTGTATCCTTCTATACCTTGCCTAAATTTGCACTTTGTACACAGGAAGCTCCCACAAGCTGCACTCTGATAATCTGTTTAAGTGGCAACTGAAGGATAAATATTGGCTTAATCCTTTAACTGTAAGATGCACTTCCAGCAAGCCCTCCTGGTATTTACAGGATTCCCAGCCATACCTGAGATGGGGCTTGAACCCAGAACCATCTAATGAGGAGAAGCCAGCTGAGCCACAGCCAATGTGTATAAATGCACGCAGAACTACATCAGGCGTAATCCCATTCTAAACGGTAGAATAACCTCAAGAAGCTAAATGGCAACCTTTCCCTCTGCAACCAGCCAGCCTCAGTCTGTAAACTCATTTGTAGTCTTCTGACCACTTGTAAATTGTGGCTTTGCAAGCTGTCTGCCATCATGCATCTACCAGAAATTTGCAATTGCATCTGATAGGAACAGGCGTGGTTGTGATTTGTGTGGGGTATTTGCAAAATTGCATTTTTATTTCTATTAATTTTGACTTTTTTTGAACTTCTGTCTTGGCAGGTTTTCTGAAAACAGTTTGAAAATAAAACACGAGACAGAAATCCGGATCCCACCGGTCCCATCGCCAAAAGCCGTGACCAATCAAATGCACCCGGACAGTAAACTGCCAAATCATGGCAAGCCAGTCAATAGCAATGCCCCACCCCCAAATGCAAGCCAGGGAACGCCCTGCGGCCTGGGGTCAAAGGCCACAGGAGCAAGTAGTCATGGTGGAAAATCAAGTCAGATCTCTCCCGGAAACTCTGGACTAAAAGGCTCCCAGAACTCCGTGACGAACCTGGGAGCTTTGAAGGGGAAGGTAAAACGGGAAAGGAGCATCTCGGTGGACTCAGGAGACCAGCGGGAGGCCAGCACACCAGTCATAGACACAGAATCTAAAGGTGGGTTTGTGTGGTTACTGGAGGCGGTACAACAGAGACAATTAGTGTTGGAATATAGGATGTCGTCCTCCTTTCAATAAGGTCATGATCATCTCTCTCTTCACACCATTTGCTTGGTTCCATGTCCTTGTTCATTTCTCATTCTTGGGTTGAACAATTGCCTTAGGAGCAACTACATTTCAGGAAGAGAGCTCAAAAGTTGCAACAGCCTTTTCACATGGCAATGTTTAGTAACTTCATCCTGAATGGTCAGGCTCAAACACCTTGCCTTGTGCCCCTAAACTCTAGAGCCCCCAAGCCTCTGCTATAGTTTTTTTTGCCATCTGTACAAATGAAGGTGGTTTGGTGATGAGGAAGGTGGAGGGGATACAGAAGCTTTCTTCTGTGTCCCTCAGTATGGTTAATCTACAAGGCAGGAGAAGTTTGTCTGGGACAAGGGAATTCCATGGAGGGGTTTGAAAATTCTGCGGCCTACTTACTAAAGTGCAACAAATTAGTATCATGTGGCGCAATGGATATGTGGATAAGAACATGGACTGCAGTATTTTGAATATTAAACAATGCACAATGTAGTATGTTGGGGAGGTTCACAGCCTTCATGTGTCTGGAACTGGTGTTTCTTTTCAAAGGTTTTTTCCCCACATATTTCTCCATTTGTATTTGAAAAAATACTACAAGGGGCAATAATTGTGATCATCTTCAAGAAAGGAGACAAGTCTCATTGTGGTAACTAAAGTAGTTTGCCAGGGGAATGTCGTGACCAAGGTTCTTTACAACTGCCACTTCTCAGTAGCCAAAGAGCTGCTCCCCATATTGCAGTGTGGATTCTGTCCATCTACAGATACGATGGACATGATCTTCACAGCACTTCACAAGGGAACAGCATTAGACACTATACGTGGTCTTTTTAAACCTCAATAAAGCCTTTGATTCCATCAGTTGAGAGAGACTGTGGAACATCCTTCCCAAATTTGGCTGCCTGTGGAAACATGTATCCATTTTTATTTCTGCTTCATGAAGCAAAGCAAGTCATAATTTTAATCAGTAGGTTCACAACAGACCCAATTACACTGCAGACTGGTGTCAAGCAAGGTTGCATCACTGCCATAACACTTACCTCAATTTTTCTCCTCATAATGCTGAACGTCACCACCAGCAAGCTTCCCACTGAAGTGGAGCTAAGCTGCAGACAGATGAAAAACTATTCAACTTGCATTACTTCCACTTGAGAACAAGGTCACCCCAACTTCAGTTAACTAGCTGTGGTATGCAGAAGCTGTTTGTGTACACACGTATTTGGAGGCCACTTTGTCCTGAATATTGTTGAGTTCCTTGAGTTTTGTTTAAGTACTTATCCTTGCAAATAGAGAGTATCCCATAACATTCCTGACCTTTGCCCTGTATCTGGTGGAAAAGCACTGGGAAGTTGGGAGGTGAAACGCATGCTGCAGAATATCCTACCCGATGTCATCATCAAACATAACCACCATTTTCCAGTTAGTTTAACTTTTTGGTCCATTCCTTGTCCAAACAATGGTGATGCATGTAAAGTCCAATTATTTAAATCATTTCACTCTACTGAAGTGATACTACATCCAAATTCAAATCAGATTTTTTAAATATATATGAAGCCCAGACTAAACATTAATGGAGAGGAGACATGAAATAAAAGTAAATTGAACTAATTGACACTCATGCAATATGACCTGTGAATTTACAGTGGTGTAATGATTATGTTACTGTACTAATAATCCAAAGGTTTGAACTAATAATCCAGCGACATGGGTTCAAATCCCAATCTGGCAGCTGGGGTATTCAAATTTGATGAAGTAAATCTGGGGAAACACTTTGGAGTCGGTAAGGATTCACCTAATGTCTTTTGAGGACTGAATTCCATCATCCTGAGCCGGTCTCCAGACCTGCAGAAATATGGACCACTTTTAAAATTTCTCTAATCTGATTGAAGAAGCTGCAAAATAAAACCTGCTGTGTTTTGCAGACGTGGACTGCAGCATTGCAAGAAAACAGTTCACCCCCAACTTCTTGAGGGAAATGAAGGTGGCACAATAGATGCTGCTGGAGCCTGTTGGCTTTGCCAATGACTCCTGCAACAAGAACATTGTGACACCAGTGCATGTGTTGTTGTACTGTCCCCAGTCCGACATGGTGGAGCACCCAAGGTTTTGGGCATCAGTGAGGTTGACAATGAAGAAGGTGAAGGTGAAGTTCATTGAAAAGTTTTGAACTTGGGTTATTGTACAGGAAAGAAAGGGATGACAGACGGAGGTCTGAAGTCCCACTGGTTTGTTGCCTTCAGTGAATTTGCTGGAGGATGTAACAATATGGTGAGTCGATTTCAGGGAGGATAGTGAAGAGGAGGGGGAGTGTATCGATGCTTAGTTTAAAGTAAAAGGTGTCTTAAAATGTAAGTGTTTGGTTTTGTCTCTTGTTCCACCAGCCCTTATAGCCACCATATATTCTCTTCAGCCCTGAGCCTGGGACTGTGAAACAACTCATTCCTTGACTGTGAAACACTCATTATATGGCCCAGCTATATTTTGCTCTCTTGAAGTGTGTGAGGATGTTTATCTATGTCAAGGGTTTATATAGAATTGCATTGTTGTTGATAGTGGACCAACAATGTCAGATCATACTGTATACCAATCCCAAATTCTACTAGCCTTTAACCAGGGATCCAATGATTGAACTAGTTAGGACTCATTTCTCTTGAACAGAATGGCTGAGATGTGAAAGACCCTCAAGATTCTGAAAGTGTTTGTTAGGGTAGACGTGGGGACAATCCAAACCCATATTGTTTGGGCAGGATGGCCTCTTTCAAGGGGACCAGGCAGCTGAAGACACAGCTGACATGTTGGGGAGAAGACAAGACAACTCAGAATAGAAATGTGGAAAATCGGAGCAGGAGTAGGATGTTTGGTCATTCAACCCTGCTCTGCCATTGAACATACTCATTGTCTATCTCAACACCATATTTCTGCCATCTCCCCATACCCCATGATGTATTTCATGTTAAGAAATCTACCTACCCCTTCCTTAAATTTATTCAGTGACTTGACCTCAAGTCTTCTATGAAGAAGAAATCCACAGGTTCACCAACCTCTGAATGAAAAAATTTCTCCTCATCTCAGTCCTAAATGTCTATGTCTTACCTTGTATCCTGAGACACGAGATCCCCCTCACCTCTCCCACCCCCCCCCACACACACACACACACTCACACCCTGCATCCAATCTGTTTAACCCTATCCAACCTATGTACATGTCAATGAGATCACTCTCATTCTTTTTATCCTTTCTTAAGTAAGGAAACCAAGCAGCACACACTACTCCAAATATAATCTCACAAAAGCCCCAGTATAATTGCAGTAAGACTTCTTTGCTTTTGTAGTCAAAACCTCTTGCAATAAACACCAACATACTATTTGCCACCTTAACTGCTTGTTGCATCTACATGTTTGATTTTAATGACTGGTGTAGAAGGTCACCCAGGTCCCTTCGTACACCAGCATTTCCCAATCTCTCTTCATTTAAATAATGTTCTACCTTTCTGTTTATCCTATCAAAGTGGATAACTTCCCATTTATCTGCACCTGTCTTTCAACCAATTTTCAATCTATCCAAGTACACTACCCTCAATCCCACATGTTTTAGCTTTGCACACTAACCCCTTATGTGGGACTTTATTAAAGGCCTTTTAAAAATCCAGATGCACCACATTCACTAGTTCTGTCTTATCTATTCTACCAGTTACATCCTCAAAAAAAAAACTCCAGTACGCTCGTCAAACATGATTTCTCTTTCATAAGTGCATGTTGACTTTATACTTCTATTGATATTTTCTAAGTGTCCTGCTATCATATCCCTCATTATATGCTCTGGAATTGCCTCACTACTGGTTAGGCTAATCAGTCTGCAGTTCCCTGCTTTTTCTCTCCCTCTTTTAAATAACAGACTTGCATTTGCCACCTTCTGCAGGAACATTTCTGTAATTTACAGGATTTTGGAAGATGACAACCAATGCATCCACTACTTCTCTGCCTGCTACTTTTAGTACTCGGGAATGCAGGTTATCATGGCCCTGGGGATTTACCGGCTTTCAGTTGCATTGCTTATTCCAGCACACTTTTTTTTACTAGTACTAATTTCCTTTAATTCCACCTTTTTATTGGACGCTTTGTTCCCTAGCATTTCTGGGAAGTTATTTGTGTCCTCCTCCATGAAGACACAACCAAAGCATTTCTTTAATTGCTCCACCATTTCTTTGTTCCCCATTATTCCTGACTGTAAGGGACCTATTTTTGTCTTCAGTAATCTTTTTTGCATATTTGTAGATGCTTTTGCTGTCCACTTCTACATTCCTTGTACCTTTAGTCTTATTCTCTACTTTTCATCTCTTAATCAGGCGCTTGGTTTTCTTTTGCTGAATGCATAGATCTTGAAGGTCAGTAAGGTTGGAGAAGATTGCAGACAATGGAGGAGCAAGAGTCCAGTTAACAGAGGAATGCAAATTTTGAAAATGGGGTAATCGTTGAACAGGGAGTCATTGCCACAGCCAACCCAGGAGTTGTGCAATGTTGGCTAGGGGATGACCTAATGTTTGTGGAGGGTAAACTCAGTAGGAGCTGATTCCAATGATATTTCTGGAGCTGCAGATTTTATGACTTACGAACGATTGCAAAGATGGTGATTACTTTTCTGCAATTCAGTAAATACTTGTTCTGTTCTTACCCATGTAAAAGGCACTGCTGATTTTAGGTAAGGTCAGATCTGTGGACATTTTCAATCAACAGTTTGTAGCAGGTTAACATGATGAGATTGTGGTGGTGACTGTGAACAAATCAGAAAGCCAGTTGATGAATAGAGAATTCTTTAAAAATTTAGTTTAATTCAATTCTCTTTAAAAGAAATTGTACTTTTGGTTTTGTACAATCTCTGCTTTAAAAGTGGGAACATTGCACCTACACAAACTTACTAAATGTCCTGAGAACTGCATTTAACACTCCCACTGCCACGCACCCCCAGTGAGCACAATGTGCAGTAATTCACCAGTTGCTCCAATCTGAATCTGGACTGTAACCAGGAAGATTTAAGGAGAGAGGTTGCAAATGCTGCCACCCTGGGCACTGTGGCCAAATTTATCCCTCAAACAAATTGTCTGGTGATCCTTTTATATTTTTGTTGTTTTTAGGATCTTGCGGAGTACAGGTTTACTCTGCCACCGCGACTACATTCCTTCATTGGATGCAGGCATTTTGGGATGTCCTGAAGTCATGAAAGACATTACATTCAGTCAAATTTAAATGCGGATTCATTCCGCAGCCCTGCTTTTCCTCTGTGTGAATATTATTTGAAGCATCTGTTCTTGCACCAAAGACCTATTGGGATAAAAACAGAGGCACTGATATGAAATCAAATGGTAACAGAGCATTAACTCAGATTCACACCCTCGAGGGCGATCGATAACCCTCTGCTTCATCAGTTGTGAACGGTTTCTAGGGATTATTTTGGGTTGAGGCCAGCTGAAACTTTGGGCACTCATTATTACAAAGGGGCCGGTGAGTCACTGACTGGAGGAAGAGCTTCAGAGTTTCATTCCTGCTCGTGCAGCTGTGAGGTTCCCCTGTATTTGAATATCCTTCACTGTCTGGGCTTGTGTGCAAAAAGTAATTAACAAAACACTTGCATTTCAATAGCATTTTTCACAACCTCAGGCTGGCCTAAAGTTCTTTGTTGTCAATTTGTAGTCTTTGCTTTAATATATGAAAACCAGTAGCTAATTTGACCAGTTCCCTAAAGAGCAATATGATAATGTGCCAGAGTTTAGTGATGCTGATTAAGAACTAAGTGTTAGCCAGGATACTGGAGGTTACTCTCGTGCCTTTTTTTTGGTGATGATCCTAAGGAATTTTTTTACATCCTCGTGGGAAAGACAGTGCAGCACTCCTTAATGTTACACTGGATTCTCAGCATCGTACTCCAATTCCTTGAACCCTATTTGATAGTAATTGACTCGTTAAAAAGCTGCAGATGTTGTAAATCTGAAATAAAAACAGCAAATGTTGGAAATACTCAGCAGGCCAAGCAGCAGCTATGAAATGGATAAAGTTTCAGCACAATGATCTTTTATCAGAACTGTGCCACAGAATAAATGAAACAATTGTAAACTTGCAGAGGAAGGGAGTGGGAATGGAAAGAAATGTCAGTGATACGGTGGAGACCAAGAGAAAAAAGAAAATGGATTGAGGTTGATATCAGCTGAGAGAGCACAGCAAAGACTCTATTCTGTGTCTTCCAGACAGATTAGCTGCTAGGAAGCCTTCACTGCACTCTCTCAGCTGACACCAGTTTGTGTCATCCACTTTTTTTCTTGGTGTCCACTCCATCACTGAGATTCCCGTTGTTCTCTCTACCCTTATTTTGAGGCTGTAACCTCTGGTTCCAGACACCCCAGCCAAGAGGAGCATCCACTCTGCTTCTACAGTGTCAACCCCCACAGAATTTTGTACGTTTCAGTGAGATCACTTCTCACTCTTCTCAAGTCCATCGAGTATAGGCCCAGTCTGCATCCCAGCAATCAAGCTGGTAACAATAGCCAAGTACATTTAGATAGCCACATTAATATAACAGACTCCTCAACTGATTGAGTCTACACCAACCATCAAGCACCCATTTACACTAATCCCATTTTATTCTCCTGACATGCCCATCAGTTCTCACACCCCCCCCCCCCCCCCCCCAGATTCTGCCACTCACCTACACACTAGGGGTAATTTACATGGGCCAGTTAATCTACCAAACCACATGTCTATGAGGTGTGAACGGGAAACCAGCGTACCCTGAGGAAACCATCCAGTCGCAGGGAGAATGTGCAAAGTGCACACAGCATCTGAAATCAGGACTGAACCTGGGTCACTGGAGCAGTGAGGCAGCAGCTCTGCTAGCTGGGCCGCTGTGCTGCCCCTCTTGTACCAGATGGCTTGGTCAAAGAGCTAGGATTTGGAGAATCCAAAAGGAGGAATGTAGATTATGTCAAGGAATGTAGATCTGGTTGTTCCCTCTGGAGCGGCAGAGGCTGAGGAGAGACCTGATAGAGGTTTATAAGATTACAAAAGGCATGGATAGAATAGACAGTTGGTATCTTTCTCCCAGGATCAAAATGTCTCATACTAGAGGGCATGCATTTAAGGTGAGAAGGGGTAAGTTCACGTGGGGCAAGTTTTTTTTACTCAGAGAGCGGTGGGTGCCTGGAATGTGCTGCCAGGGGTGGTGGTGGAGGCCAATATGATAGAGGCATTTAAGAGGCTCTTAGATAGGCACATGAATATGCAGGGAATGGAGGGATATTGACCTTGTGTAGGTAGAAGGGACTAGTTTAGTTAGGCATTTAATTACTCATTTAATTAATTCGGCACAGCATCGTGGGCCGAAGGGCCTATTCCTGTGCTGCACTGTTCTATGTTCCTTTAGAGTGATGAAGGTTTACGAGGAGAATTCCAGAGCTTTAGGACCACTGCAGTTCACAGCACAACAGTGCATGGTGAAACAGTTAAAAGTGGGGAAATGTAAGAGGCTGGAACTGCAGGGTATTTCAAAGGGCTATAGGGGTGCAGGAACTTGGAGTTGGGGTGGATGAGGCCATGGAAGGACTAATAGACAAGGGGAAAAGTATTAAAATTGAGGATTGGTGAACTGGAAGCCAGTTTAGGCCAGCAAATGCAAAGTGAAGGGGGAAGTCTGGATGTAGCATCTGTGTTTTGGACAATAGTACGAGGGAGGCCAAGCACAAGTGCATTGGAGTTGTCAAACTTGGAGGTAACAAAAGCATGGATGAGAGTTTCAGCAGCAGAGCAGTGGAGATGAGGCTGGGGTTGGGCTTGAAGAGAGCGCAGCTATCTGGTGCCAAATGAAGGCAATCAACAATCTGTTCCAGCTTCAGACAGTTGCTGGGGAGAGGCTTGGAAGAGAGGATGGCACCTGAAGACAATGGCTTTAGTCTTTCATCTATGTAATTGGAGGAAGGTGATAGAGGAGGTGGGGAGGTCAAGTAAGGTAATTCCAGTGCACACGTGCAAACTGACCCCAAGGGGCAGCCTGCAGGTGAGAAATTGGAGGAATTAAGGGTTGATCCTTGGGAAACACAAGACTGTCTGACCAAACTACTGCACTCAGGCAAGTCGAACTGACAGCCCCAGACAATTCAATCCACTGTCCCCAACAGCTCAAACTGTATGCACCTGATCAGTACCCTCCTCAAACCAATTGCCCTCTTCCTTCCTAATCCCCAGTTACCTCAAACTCATGGCTATCAGGAGCTCAAATTGACAACCCTTAGTTCTGGCAGAGTACCATCCTACAGTCCTGATGACAGAATTGAATAGAGCATTAAGCTCTAATTTCCCATAACAGCCCAGTGGTTCTGTGGCCTATGGGTTATGGAAGCTTTGATGTGCCTCCATTACTATGTGTTTAAACTTTGAACAGACGGTTGCTGATCTCAGAAGACAAGGATTCATTTTGCTCTGTGTGTGAGTAACGTGATCCTGTGATGCAGACAGACTCCAGCTTGTGATCTTGTGCTTATTATTTGTGCTTCCCTGGCGGTAGATGGAGCCCCACGGAGCAAGAGGCGTTGTGTTCTGGAACGCAAGCAGCCGTACAGCGGGGATGAGTGGTACTCGGGACCAGACAGTGAGGACGAGGATAAACCTGGAGTGGCTACTCACAGTGAGTAACACAAGGATCGGTATCAGCAAATTCCTCATGAAAACCAGTAATAATGAGTGTTCGTTAACAAATCACTAAAATCTTACACGAATGCCTCTCTAATATTTAATTGAATTATAGTCCATATTTATCTCTATTCTGCTTACCTTCCTTTCTCCCTACCTAGAAATAAATCTATCAGTCTCAATTTTGATATTTTCAAATGTTTGCCACCCCAAACAGCTTTCTGGGAGAGAATGTTTCCAGTAGCCTTTGTATGAGAAGTGCTTTGTGGCAAAAGTCCTGAATGGCTTAGCTTTAATCTTAAGGATGCATTCCACCAGAAGAAGTAGTTTCTGTACCGTGGGGAGGTATTAGTGTTATCAGCAGACTTGGGACACGTCACTGCTTCTTCATCCCTGTCCTGCAAAGGTTTGCTGAACCCCAGTCTGCAGCACCATCTGGTGGCCACTGGCAGAATCAGGATGAATCCTGAAGCAAGCAGTGATATCCCCTATTATCTTCCGCAACCCCCCCCCCCCCCCGCCGCCAATTCTACTCCCTGCCTTCCTCCCTCTCTGATGCCCCCCTCTGCTTCCCTCCCCCTCTGATCACTCCCTCTCTGCTCCACATGCTCTCCTCCCCCTCTGATTCTCCGGTCCCTGCCTGGCCTCCACCCCCTCGGCTTCCCTTCCTCCCTGTTTTCCACCCAGCCTCACCCCCTGAGGTACTTTCCCCACCCACCACTCTTCTGTTTTCCTCAGCCATTCTGTGTGCCCTGCAGTGGTTCTGAGGGACAAGGTTGTGACAGAGTCCAGTGGGTGGGGAGGATACCATGGACCCTGCGGGAAGGAACACCCGGGAAGAATGACAAACTTGGGATTGACTGTCTTGTGTTTATTTTGTGCAGATTGTACTGTGGTGGAGTCTGCCCTCTCGGGGGCGGTTCAACCCTCTCCCAGTTCGAATCCCCTCCCGACAGTCAGCGACAGTGCCCCTCCCAGCGTTCCTCACAACCCAGCAGGCGGGCCCTGCCTGCGATCGGACAGTGGCAATCCCAGGAACCCCAGCAAACCACCTTCGCAGTTTGTTTACGTCTTCACAACTAACCTGGCCAACATGTGAGTGTGCGGAATTGATGCAGCAAAATGCTGGAAAGTTCTGGGAGCTCAAGCAGCATCTACGGAGCTGGGTTTGAGGTTGACGGCAATGAAATTACTTAGTTCTTTATACGCAACTCCAGGAGCCAGGGAGAGGAGAAGTGTAGGACGGACAGCGAAGGACTGGAGCGAGTAAATCAAAGATATTGTAGAGCAAACGTGGGTTGTTCCAGAACAAGTGAACAACCTAACAGATGGGTGAAGAGGGGTTGTAACCTAAACTGAGGGGAAAGAAAGGTCTAAGCAATAGAAGGCTCACAAGGAATGGGAGAACGCGCAGGCCCCAGGTGTGGACCACCCCATCAGGCATGGACTAAGAATCCCCACACCAGCACCACTCCACATTATCACCGCACCCACTGGTTCCAGTGGAGCTGTCTTTGGCTTTGTATTTGCTGAACAATATTCACTCCAAAGATCTGGGAAAGCAGGAATGCAGAGGGAGGAAGGGCGATGTAAGTGTTGGGATGGAAGGCTCAGCGCAGGGTGAGGGGATGGTCCAAAGGAATTGAGAGTGTAGGATTAGCGAGGGTGAAGGAGGATTCAGTGAGGGTAGAGAAAGTGGAGGTTGGGAAGGTGGGGGTCAGTGAGAATTGGGAGTGAGGAGGTGGAAGTTGCATTGAATGTCCCAGCTGCATTGATATTCTTTATTGGATGGCAGGGCTGCGGAGGCCGTAATCCAGGGCCGGTCAGACTCAATCGTTGCCTATCACACGCACAATGTGCCTCGCACGAAACTGGAGCAAGTATACGATCCGAAGGTAAGTGACAATCCAACGGCAACTTAACTTTACACAGCGGTTTAAACTTTTCATGTCATCCTTCAGAGTTTAAACATTCATAATCGTTCAAGTCGCCACTGAGCACTGGCACAGCAAGATTCCATTTAGCCCTCCCTCCATTTAATCAGATGGTGGAGGGCGGAGGTGGGTTTCATGGATGGTGGGGGGGGGGGGGCGGGGGTGGTGGTGGTGGTCTCCGCTTTCCTGCATTTCCCTTGATGCTTCCACCTAACAAAAGTCTCAGGTCTTGAAGTGTTCATCTGGCCTTGACATCCCCTGCAAGTGAAAGCTCCAGCTCTCCACTACGTGAAAATACGTCCTGATTTCAAGGATAGAGGGTTGAGCTAAAGCCAGGTGAACGAAGTGGGTGTTGAGGAGGATCAAAGGCCGACTGTGGATGGATGGATCGCGTAAGTGGTCCCCACATGATGGGGCTTCTCTGGCTGACAGTGGTGAGGTGAAGCGATAGGAAATACACAGTTGATCAGTGTTGGCAGAACACACCCACACAAAGGTAGCGGCAGAGACGAGGTGAGGCAAGGGCACAGAGATGTTTGAAAATAAGGGTGAGGATTTTTAAACTTTTTTTCCCATGCGGGAGTTAACGTCTCATCAAGTATTGAATGTATTCCTGAACAGGACTTGTTGCAAGGCAGCGGAGTTTGGGTTGAGCAGAAGCTTACAGAAAATAGATGTGAGGGGAATGTTGAAATCATTAGCCCAGAAATAACAAAGAATAGATGAAGCCTTTGTCAGGAAAAAGACTGCTTCAGGGCTGAGGACAGGTGATGTAGCAGTGCTGGGGATACATCATCTTAGTGATTAACAGGATTATGCATTTGGAAGCTAAGAGTTCATTACCAATAGTCTGGTTTAGAGTCTTGTAACAAACAGGGGTGGTCCAGACTCTGATGATGGCTGGGGATGGCGATAGAGCCATTGGTCAGGGAACAAGAGTTTATGGCAGATGCTAAAGGCAATGGTGTTCCCAATAATGAGCTGCAAGTTGTGCTTTATCCAGAACAAGATGTTGGAAAAGCAATATTAAAATACCAAAACGTGACCTGAAGGGGTAGAATTGGCGGTTGTCAGCATATAGGTACAATCTGGCCCGATCCGAGTGATGCCAAGATCCTTGGCAAACTTCAGCAATGATTGTGCAAGGACTGAAAGAACAACTGGATAGATAGGAGTGGGACGATAAAGGGTAAACAACAAAGTGATGCAGGAGGAGGAGGAGGAGGAGGATGGCATGATTAGTCACAGTGCAGGCTGTGGAGGGTGAGGTGGAAGTCGCCATCACAGGGAATGTTATTGTAGTTAGGGACATTTTGGTCTGACTTTGGAGAGAGGAATGTTTAGGGATTAGACAATAGTTTGGAAGATTCAGAAGTTTGGGTAATTTACTTGAACACGAATTGGTTCTATGTAGGAATTGATTGGCAAACTTTTGTTGTATGGAGGAGCTTTCATTAATAAACATCAGGGACTAGCCGCAGAGTTTGTACCTCTGTTTGGAAATGGTTAGCTGGGGAAGGGGAAGTTCTCAGTCACACCCTTGAAGCCAAAGTTAGCCCTGCATACCCCAAGGCTACCAACACCTAACATTTTAAATTATTTTTAAACCGCTCCAAATACACTTGCACACCAGTCTTGTCTCTTTAAGATTGGTAAAATCAATTTGGAGAATCAGAATTCAGTGTCAGATTCTTAGGACACACATGCAGTGGATTAGTATTGTTGCCCAAGCAGGGGTTTCAGTGACTTTTTGGCAAAGAAGCATCACTCCTTTGAGGAATTGTGCATGTTTGCATACAAGTGCAGTTGAGTTTGAGCCCAACAAAATGGATTAGAAAGAAATTTGGTTGTAAGGGGTAAGGATTCAGCCTCTTCTTCCTCATCCAGGGCCCCACTTGCTGTATGTTTGTATGGGGGATGTTAGTGAAATGAAGCTGAGACCCATACTGGCATAGTTACTTACCTACCGCTGGTGTGTGTGGGTTTGACTGGAGCAGGGAGTAACGTCTTTCCTTCCTCTCACCGACAGGCTTCCCATGCCGCCCAGAAAAGGATCCGGACTTCAAGAGCAGCTGTACCGCACACCCCTCCAGCCTCGCACACCCCAGCCACAATCCCAGCAACAGGGCCAACCGGCTTACAGCCCCCCAGCTCGCTGCCTCATGAAGGGGAGCCGGACCCGAAGCCTTGCACTCGGACATGGGTTTCCAATCGATGGAGAGGCAATGGCGGAGCTGGGAACCAGCCAGGGAACGCTCACCCCAATGTCAGCAACACAGCCGCCAATCCGCTCCAAGGGGGTTCCAGTTGATCCAGCCAATGGAGGAAGTGGGGAGGCCAACAATCCAAATGGTGAATGGATCGTTGTCATGAACCTGCACGGCAACACTGGAAGGCTTGTCCAAGGAGCACTAGAGCACAGAGAACGTTCGTTGCAGACCCTAAGGGGACATTGAGAGGCTCTTATTGCGCAGCAGTGAGAGTGAATTTCCTATGAAAGGACAACTGCGGCCCTAATGGGCAAGGAGATGGGCAACAGGTCATGAAGAAGCCAGAAGAACCTTTACAGTCCATGATTTCCCAAGCACAGACTTTGGGCGGAGTTGAAGGACCGAATATGGAGCAAGAGACTATGCATCATCAGGAGGTAATGCAACATGACCCAATGGGACAGCAGGTCACCATGATGATGAATCCAGTCAACCAAGAGAATCTGACTCCAGAACAGGTGGCCTGGAGGAAGCTTCAGGAGGACTTCTACGAAGAGAAAAGGAGGAAACAGGAGCAAGCTGTGGTTCAACAAAGAACAATGCAAGAAATGATGAATGCAGCGGCCAATGGGGGGTATGATGGTACGAGGGCCTCCCCCTCCCTACCACAGCAAAGCCGGGACCAATGGCCATCGGGTATGGGGAACCGTTCACAGGCCCCATGGACGTTCCTTGATTCTATGCAACCCCGAGGAACTGCCCCTTTCTCAGGGCCCGGCGCTTCCCCAATAGCCAGATGCAGAGGGTTAGTGGATATGGAGGAATGCAGAACATACCGATGGAGGCTTTGGGGGGCCATGAATCCAATGCAGGACGGACTGTGCGGCCTGGAATGGCCTGGCCAGATGACATGCCACCGATGGGAGGCGGAGGGAATTTCCTCAAGGAGGCATGCCGTATCATCCCGGCCAGGGTGATCCTGAAAGTTCATGAACCCAAGGGCCAGGGAAGAGTTGTTGCGGCAAACAGCTGATGGAAAAGAGATCTATGGGTATGCAGCGCCCACTGAATCTGAACAATGCCAACAGCATTGGTGGCATGAACCAAGGAATGGAGATGGAGCGAATGATGCAGGCACAGAGACAGATGGAGCCAGGGGCTATCTCTGGGATGTTTCCTGGCCAGTTGCCTGGAGATAATGTGAGTGGAAATCCAATGGGATTGGACTTTGTTGGGTCGAGGGGAATGTTGAGCCCTCCCCTGGGGCAGGCAGGACCTGTGCGTGATATGGACGCATCGATGGGTCCTGGTAATGTCAATATGAACATGAATGTAAATATGAACATGAACATGAATCTCAATGTCCAGATGACACCTCAGCAACAGATGATGATGTCACAGAAAATGAGGGCACAGGAAATGATGTCACATCAGGTTTTGACTCCAGAAGAGATGGCAAGAGTCAGAGCACAAAACGGCAGTGGGATGATGGGTGACCCTCAGAAAATGTTGATGCAGTCGCAATTCCCAAATCATGGACAACAGGGTTTTCCTGGTGGTCAAGGGCAGTATTCCAATATGTCTCAGGAAGTCAATAGCATGGGGAATCCTGGGGAGATGTTTAGTCCTGAACAAGGCCCCATGCCTGTAAGTAGCATGAGCAACACAGCCAGACTGAGCCACATGCAAATGACCCCAACTTCAAATCAATCCAGCAACCACGGTAACGTGGGTGCAATGCTTCCAGCGTCCCAAAGGGGACTAGGCCGAAGACCCTCTGACCTCACGATCAACATAAATCAGATGAATTCTCCCAACATGGGTCACCTAAAGTCACCAACCATCAGCCAAGTTCACTCTCCTCTGGTCAGTTCTCCGTCTGCCAATCTCAAGTCTCCCAGACGCCGTCTCAGCTGGCAACTTGACGTCCACTAATGCCTCGGGTCCAATCAAGTCTCCCAGGTCATGAGCTCATCACTTCCTGTACGCTCTCCAGCAAGCTCTCCCAGTCGGCTAAAGTCACCGTCGATGTCTGTCGCCTCACCTGGATGGACCTCATCACCCAAGACCACCCTTCCAAGTCCTGTGATCAGTCAGGGGAAACAGCCAATGAGCTTGAACTCTTCTGCCCCATTGGGAAACATTGAACAAGGTGAGAAAGGAGGTTGAATCTGTGCACTAATCACTGAGTAGCCCACCCGATCCAGCAATCAAACCTCAAAGTATTACATATTTTTGCCAGATTATTTTCTTTATGTTCCCATTGGAATCCCCCAACCCACTTCGGACACCAGGAGCAGCAGAGAGACGCAGCTAGTAGTAGAGCTGCTGCCTCACAGTTCCGGTGACCCAGCTTCAATCCTGATCTCCATTGCTGTCTATGTGGAGTTTGCACGTTCTCCCTGTGACCACATGGACTTCCTCTTCCCACATCCCAAAGACATGCAGTTTAGCAGGTTAACTGCTCACTGTCAATTGTTCCTGCTATTTGGGTGGGAGGTGTTGATGGGAGGAGTAAAACAGGATTAGTGTAAATGGTTGTTTGATGGTCAGCATGGACGATGGGTTGAAGGGCCTGTTTCTGTCCTGTGTGACTCTATGACCAGGCACCATGGGATGGCAGCCAGGGGCAGGTTGGGGGCAACACATTACGTCACAGCCGGCCCTGTGCCCTGGATGTCGTTGCATTGGAATAGTGTTGCAACTTGACTGATTTTTGCTCAACACAACACCACTCCCCAACCCCACACCGACCTGCTCCCTCCAACCCCGTTATCCATCATCTATTCATGTCCTTTGTTTTTTTTAGGTGTGTTTGTATCTTAATGCAAAAAAATCAAGAATTTACAGTTCATTGACAGACTACTCAACTGTTCCTTCATTTCTCTTCATCTTACCTTATCATTGCATCTTCCACTTCCTCTTCATGTGTTTATAACTTAACTGATCTCTGTGTGTCAGTTACTCATGAATGTGCATGTGTACTTCCCTCATCTCTCTGGTCAAAGAAGTTTCTCTTATTAAATTTATTAATGACCATCTCATGTTCATTGGTCCTGGTTTAAGAAGAAGCCATTTTATCTGTTACTACATTATCAAGTCTGTTTACAGACACCAGTTTGCTGTTTAACATTTGTCCAATTAAGGGTGGAGATGTGCCACTCAACTATTGGGGCCAAGACTCCACTGCTTCTGCCTCCTGAGAATCACAAGTTGTTTCCAGCCCTTCCCACTGGAGGGTGCCATTTCCTGTGTCCTGGCCGATGGTTCGCTCTGCAGTCTTGGTGCTGGTGTTCTGGTCGTTGGACTTTAGCTCAGTACCGCAGTTATCTTTTCATAATCTTCTGCTTATTCAGTCCGTGGATTTGTTCTGATTCTTCTAAAGTCAGGTCCCGTGCCAATTCCTTCAACTTTACAGGGGTAGGAGGGTTCTTGGACAGACATCAGGTGCCTGAAGGAATCAGTCCCTGGAACTGAGATGGTTAAAGGGCAAAGCATCACATTACAGCTGGAGGTCACAGACCAGTTGCAGGGCATTCTAAAGTGGGAAGCTAATAGCCAGATGTCTTGGTCCCCACTGGTACCAATGACAAAGATAAAAAGAGGATGAGCTCCTTCAATAAGACTTCAGGGAGCTCATGGAGATTAAAGAGTAGGACCACTGGATTACATTTATTCATGAGGATAGGATAGGCTAGGTGAATGTTTGTCTTGAGGAATGGAGTAGGAGACAGATTTCTGGATCACAAGGACTGTTGATGGGGAAGGTGGGATCTGTACAAGCCGGACAGATTGCATCTGAACCAGAACAGGTCCAACATCTTGCAGGAAAGTTCACTAGTGTTGCTGGGAAGGGTTTAAACTAATTAGGCAGGGGAATGGGACACAGAGCTGATGTACAGTTGGAGGGGAGGTGCAGTCAAATGTGCATTTAATCAAAGGTTTGCGAGTCTAACGTCAGTGGTTGGGAAGTTATTGAAAAAAATTCGGAGGGACAGGATTAATCTACACTTGGAAAGGCAGAGATTAATCAAAGGTAGTCACCATGCGTTTGTTAGGGGGTGATCCCGCCTTACAAATTTGATTGAATTTTTCAGCGGGAACAAAATGTGTTGATGAAATCTATGTGAACTTCAGTAAGGCATTTGACAAGGACTCGCGTGGGAAAGTGGTTCAGAAGACTAGAGTCCATGTGCATTGGCATATTGGACCCAAAATTGGTTTGATAATTGGAGGCAGGGTGTGATGGTGGTCACAGAGAATGTGCAAACTCCACACAGACTGCACCAGGGGTCAGGATTGAACCTGGGTCACTGGAGCTGAGAGGCAACAGCTCCACTGTGTAGTGGGAGTAGTGTAGGCAAGGATCTGCAGTGTGTTTCGTAGATGGTACACACTGCAGCCACTATGCATCAGTGATGGAGGGAATTGGTAGTTTGGCAGTCAAGCTATCTACTTTGTTCTGGCTCCTTGAGAGTTGTTGATGCAGCACTCAGCAAGAAAGCGGAGAGTATTCCCTCACACTGTTGACTTGAGATTCGTAGATGGTGGTAAGGTCTTGGGATGACAGGAGATGAGTCATTCACCACAGGATACCCAGCCTTGGTCCAATGCCGCCTAGAGGTCATGGGCAATCACTCTCACCTCGCCTCTAGAATTCAGCTCTTTGGTCCCGGTTTGGGTCTGAAAGTCTGGAGCCAGGTGGTCCCAGGGGAACCCGAACTGAGCACTGGTGAGTAGGTGCCACTTGATGGTAGTGACGACTACAGCTTCCATCACTTTGTTGATGACTGAGAGCTGTAAGATCAATCCCCTCCCCCTTATCCACACCATCTCTTCCCATCTCCACACCCCACAGCATCCTTGATGCTAAACATGCAGGTGCTGTGCAGTTAAGATCATTTATTTCATATTAGAACCGGGAACATGTGCCATAACCTCAGAGAGAATTCAGATGCTAGGTGTGAACTGTGTTGTTGGTGTTTATTCTCAGCTATGTTATTTCACTGATCTGAGGAAGGGTGGAGTATTTTGTTTCATGAAGTTGCCAGGTTCAGAACTTGTTGTTATCTCTTTCTCGCTTGAAAGCCCAAGGCCAGTCACACACAGTTAAACCTAACCCAGACCCACCCTGGGTAGCGCAGTTCTCACTTCTTCCAACAGCCTTAACAAACTTGCAGACTGAAATAAAACTATTCAGGGTCTTCACAAATGGCCCAGGTTCCAAGGTGAGGCAGTTTCCTATCAAACAGTACCTCAGTGGGAGACGGTGCCCATGGAACTGTACCTTTTCAACGCCAGTAATGGTGGAACTGTATCCCAGTGAGAGTCAGTTCCTATGAAACTGTGCTAGTTCATATTAATTCCTGAGAAACAGTGCCACATTGAAAGGGAGACTCTGGGAAACTGTACCCCAGTCAGTCCCTGGAAATAGTACCCCAGTGAAAATCAGTGCGTATGAGACTGCACTCTAGAGAAAGCCATTCCCTGTGAAACTGTGCATCTGTAAGAGTCTGTTCCTTTGAAACTATAACTGCAAAATTCTCTCCATGTGAAACTGTGTGCAAAGGAGAGTCATTCCTTGTGAAACTGAGAGACAGACCCATGGGAATGCGTTGACACTGTGTCCCAGTGAGAGTGAGTTTCTGTCAAACTATTTCCCAGTGGAGTCATGTTTTGTCAAACTGTTCCCCAGGAAGTGTCAGTGCACATAGTTGTATGTTTGGAGAATCAATTGCTGAGAAACTGTTACCATCAAGAGTGCCAGTTTCTGTGAAATTGTGTCTCAGTACAAGTAGGTTCTTGCAAAACTGAATCTCAGTGTGATTATGTGTCTGTGGAACTGTTTTCCCCGTGATATTCGGTGCTTGTGGGACTGTACCCCCGGTGACGGTCGGTGCCCATGGGGCTGTTCCCCAGTGACAGTAACATAGAGTTACATTTCCTATGTAACTCTTCTGGGTGTCAAGGTGGACCGGGTAAAGGAAAAGGCGCCCAGCAGGATCCATTGCATCTCCTTTCACACAGCATTTCTTGATGCTCAGCCTGTCAGGCTGGTTTCAGTGGGATCATCTTTGAATAGTGCACTGGAGTCAGTCAGATTGGAGCATTACTGAGATTCATTTTGCCTTCTCTCCATCCCAAACAGGTCCTATTGTCTCCGCCTCTCGCTCCGGCCCCGGTCCCGGCCCTGGCTTACCTTATAACTCACCGGATTCAACACCTTCCCAGAATCCCCTCTCGCTCATGATGTCGCAGATGTCCAAGTACGCCATGCCAAGCTCCACCCCGCTGTATCATGACGCGATTAAGACCATTGCCACCTCTGATGATGAGCTGGCCCCAGAGCGGTCAATGACAATGATCCAGCCCACAAGTGTTTCTGGTAAGTGAGGCCACAGTCGAGAGAGAACTTGTGTTTCTAAAGCACTTCCCATGCACATCTTGGCCAATAAAGTACTACTTGAAGTTGATGGACAAAATGTGCGAGCCAATTGGGGCATAAACGGGAATATGATATATAACTAAATAATCTTTCACAGTGAAGTTGATTCAGGGATAAATATTGGCCTCAACATCGAAGCAGTCTTCCCAGCACTACTTTCTTGGCACAGTAAGTTTGTTTATTCTCTTTCAGCTGCTAGGGGCCTAAGCAACAGAATTCCCTCCTTCAGTCTAGCTGCCTTGTTGCTGTTCTCCCCCTTCAAAGATGCTGCAGAAAGCCTCGTTCTTTGGTTAAGGATCTGGTCACCTGTCCTAATATCTTGTTTGATTTGGTTTGTGTTCCTGCAAATTATTATGAGTTAAATGGTATTGGTTTATTATTGCCACTTGTACCGAGGTACAGTGAAAATCTTGTCTTACAAACCGATTGTACAGGTCAATTCATTACACAGTGCAGTTACATTGAGTTAGTACAGAGTGCATTGATGTGGTACAGGTAAAAACAATAACAGTACAGAGTAAAGTGTCACAGCTACAGAGAAAGTGCAGTGCAATAAGGTGCGAGGTCACAACAAGGTAGATCGTGAGGTCGTAGTCCATCTCATTGTATAAGGGAACTGTTCAATAGTCTTATCACAGTGGGGTAGAAGCTTTTCTTAAGTCTAGTGATACGTGCCTTCAGGCTCTTGTATCTTCTACCCATGGAAGAGGAGAGAAGAGAGAATGTCCCGGGTGGGTGGGGTCTTTGATTACGCTGGCTGCTTCACCAAGACAGTGAGAGGTAAAGACAGAGTCCAAGGAGAGGAGGCTGGTGTCCGTAATGCGCTGGGCTGTGTCCACAACCCTCTGCAGTTTCTTGCGGTCCTGGGCAGAGCAATTGCCTTACTAAGCCATGATACATCCGGATAGGATGCTTTCCATGTTGCATCTGTAAAAGTTGGTGAGAGTCAGAGGGGACAAACCAAATTTCTTTAGCCTCTTGAGGAAGTAGATGGAAGTTATAACTGGGATTGCTGGGTGACTTTAGTAACATCTTCTTCAATTCCTTTGCAGGAATGAGTGGGAGCCAGAATCCACAGCCACATATGGTGTCACAGAGTGTGGTGGGGCCAGGATCTGCCAACAGCCCCCTGGCGATGAGCATGGTGGGGCAGCCCTTGTCCCATGAGCCCCCAGCCTCCATGATGCCATCTCCCAGCATGATGGGACCCAACATCCCAATGCACGAGGGGCATGGCCCTGGAATGACTGTGCAAAGCCCCATGATGGTGCACCCTTCCCAGGACTCGCTGGGGCAAGCCTGTGGTCCGTTAACCGGCAGTGGTTCCCAGATGCTACCTCAGAACCCCATGGTCCTCCAGCGAATGCAGCATCAACCCCACAATCCTCTGCAATCCCCAGGCTCCGGGATGCAGCAGGTGTACCCTCCAGGGATGGCCATGTCCCACGACGAGGGTGTTGCACCCCACGGGGTCCCAACTGGACCGGCCCCTGCTCAACAACAGCAACAACAACCTCCTCCTCCCCCTCCACCTCCACACCTGATGACCAAGAACGTGTCGAGTCGAGCTGGAGGCGAAGGCTACCAGCTCTCGGGAGTGGCTTCGGTCCTCAACGACCCGGAACTTCAGGACGTCATCCGCCCCTCGGCAAGTGGGATTCCGGAGTTCAATCTGTCACGCATCATTCCTTCAGAGAGACCCAGCAGCACCCTGCAGTATTTCCCCAAAGGAGAGTCCCAAGCGTCAAAAGCCCCGTCTTCCAACCCTCACCTCATGAACCTTCAGAGCATGATGCTGGAGCAGGCTCCTCCCAGCAGACCCAACCTTCCAGGACAACAGCAGCAACAGCAGCAGCAGCAACAACAGGTGGTGCAGAGGGGCCTGAGCATGCACATTTTCCACCCGGGGCAGGTGCCAGGTCCCATGATGGCAAGGACAGGCATGCCGGGCCAGCATGGCGTGATGAGCAACAGCCTGCACCAGGTTCTCATGTCTCCGCAGCAGAGCTTGATGGCCCAACAGAACATGATGCTACAAGCCAAGCAGAGGAGCCTCTCGCTGTCGGGGGAGATGTACGGACAGGGAGGTCACATGCTGCCTCCGCAGGTGGGCGTGCTGGGTACGCCGCCCCACCAAAGCATGATGTTCCCTCAGCAGTTGAGACAGAGGAGCATGTCCTTAGATGCACCCATCACCTTTGTCCCAGGACCAGGGAACGCTGCCAACATGCCCTTTTAGCTCCTCTCATCGACTTTTCGTACAATTAGGATTTATGCAAGTCATGAAGCAACAGTGGTGGGAAAATAAAAATAATTTTATTACGAAAAGTGAGGCCCGAAACTGAGGAGACGAAGAGTTTATACCAAGACGGGGCTGGGAAGTGGGGTGGGGGGAGGTGTGGGAGTCAAAGATTATTTTTTAACAGAGTGAGCTCGGCCGGAAGACTTCCAGACATTTGCGTTTTCGATTTTAAATTTTTTATTTTTTCTCTCTGTCTCTCTTTCTCTCTCTCGTTTGGTTTCCTCACCCGCTGTTGTGCAAAGGGATTTTATTATCGCTGTAAATATTCTGCCTCGGTCTGTGATTTGTTTTTACGGTTCCTGTAACTCTGTGTTTTCGCTAGAGAACCATCTAGAACTGTGACAGGGAAATTCCAGGAAGGATCTCTCTCCCAAAAGAGAACTTTGCTGCCCATCAGGTTTCTGAGATTTTCGTCCTGAGGTCAACAGTGGGGTCAAAGTTCTCAGCCCCTGCCATCACTGCCCCGCTCCCACCCCATGCCTACCGGTTCCCCTGGATCCCTGCAGGTTCCATCAGGTGTGGCCTCATTAGGAGCAATGTCCAGTAAGCCATTGGGGGTGTTTGGTGTTGAACACAAAACCGTTATCCTACTCAGAGCCTGAAATCTGGGTGCAGTGTGGTCTCAGAAATAACAGGGAGAGGAGTGGGAGGGAAACCTGTGAAACAGGTCTAGCCCTCCCTGACAGCTGGTCTATCTGAGACTGAGAATGTGCCATTCATACTCATTTTGTGTTTCAGTATGGGGAAATGGTGGGGAGGAGAGGACAGGAATTAAAAATAGCCCCAGAGCTGAGGAACTATATCATGTCTCAATGGGTTTGGTTCAATCAATGTTTCTGTGTTCTGCCCCAGATGCAGGATACACACGGTGGGTACTGGGGTCCAAGGGGCCGTGTGTGTAGTTTAAGTTGGGAGAAGGTTCACCTGTTAGGAAGGCCTCAGGAGTGGGTGAAACGTGTACGTCACCTACTCCGGTATTGTTTCCCGGAGACCTCTGTGGAGGGCAAACCAGCTGGGGTGAAACCAGAGCTCAATCCTGGAACTTCCTGAAGGGAGTACGTTGGGTTAAATTCCCCTGCCTCACCCAAAAAATAGCATCTGAAGAACCTTGACGGCAAATGATTCAACCAGTCTGTAGTAGGGAAAAGTCTGTTGTTCCGTGAAGTGGTTGGCAGTGCTTCAGGAGTCGTTCCGTGAGCTCTGAAGGTTATTGATGCTCTGAGTAACCTGGGGTTACTGGACTGACATTTGCTTTTGTGACCGGGATAGGAGGACCTGAGGAATTATCACGCCCACCTGCAGGCACACTTGGGTGGGTGGGAAGGAGAGCAAGTGGGTGAAGATCGACCCACTGATATGGAGGTTTAACAGCAGAGATGAATGGAATCATTGGATACTAACCCAAAACATAGCACAAATCCTGAAGTATCCTCAAATAAAGCACGATGGCTTGTTAATCGCTGTCAGCCAGTAGCCCAGAATTACCAATCAATTGATTGATCAGAGGGGTTGAGGTTTAGTACTCAGCAGCTCACACTGAATACCACCCCTGCTCCCAGATGCAACCAAATCCAGTGACTTAACCCAGTCTGCAACATCTACCCACCAGGCTTGGTTTTTCAGGTGCTCCTTGCAAGGATTTTACGAGCTTTGTCTGAGAACACTCGCTCACAATCTAGTGTATGTGGTGGGAAAAGCAGTTTGCAGGGTTTGGGTTGGGGGTGGTACCTCATGGCAAATCATTCTCTGGAGAAGTGTCCGAGGGAATGGAGTCTCTCGGAGGGAGGGAGAGTTTCGCGAGGAGGGTTTCTTCTGGGGAGGGATTTCTCGGACAGATTTAACTGTCACAGATCTTCATTTGAAACTTTTTTTTTGCACCTTTTGGTCCAGAGGCTGGTTTTGTTTTTGTTTATATAATACAGACATTCATAAAATAAATGAAATTATAAAAAAAAATGATTTTGCGAGGAGGAACATTTTTAATGAGAGTTGAAAACTATGTTTCTGACTGTTTTTGAAATCCCTGGAACCAAATGTTCAAATCAATGCAAGGAAACTCTTGGGCCGATGAGGAAATTCCCAAGGATGACGAGGAAATTCCTGGGAAGCAGCAAGGAAACAATGAGGCACTGAGGTGTTAAATCTTGGTTGGATGTTATATTTCCGGGGACCAACTAAGGAAACTCGAGGGAAGAATGTGTCATTTGGAAAGTGCCTTGGAACCTATCTGGAAGGGCAAGTGGCTGGTGAGGAAATAAAACGTATATAGGAAACGGGGAGGATGAAGCAATGTATTTATTTCCACATTATCCTGACATGCTCTAACTATTCTTTTCCAGGATCGGGAAATTGTAGGACTCCTCACCACTTTCATTCTGCCTTTCTAGATTTGTGGTCATCTAATCAGAGTAATCCCACCTTCTCTTTCAGCTTGTTGGTGCCCTTCTTGAAAAGTCCCTGCCCTCCCAGTTGTGGTAGCCCCAGTCTCATCCAGCATTATCCGTGGCTTTCTTGTTTGTACAAGAATGAATTCATTCCTGTCACTTCTGCTCCTGACTCTCACTGACAATATAACCTACTGCTTTGTACTTTGGATCCATAAGTGTTTGGTTCCATCAAGACCTATAAATGGCTGGGTATTCTTTCCTGGTTTATGTTCTGACTGGGCCAATATTAATGAACGTGAACAGTAGGTGCTCAGAGGATCCCCATAGCTGAAGGAGTGGTTCCATGTGTTCACCTTGGCATCACAAAGTTGTGAGTTCAAGCACAGCATCACTTGACAATCCCGAGGCTAAACCGAAAAAGCACTGCTCTGACATGTCATGGGGGAAGCAATTATTGAAGACATTTTAGCAGGGCACTTGGAAAATGCAGGGTAATCAGGCAAAATTAACATGGTTTTGTGAAAGGGAATCTATGTTTAATACATTTATTGGAGTTCTTTGAAGAAATATTGTGCTGTGGTCAAAGGGGAATCAGTGGATAAAATATACTTAGATCTCCAGAAGGCATTTGATAAGGTGTCGCATCAAAGGTTATTGTGGGAAAATAAAAACACAGTGTAGGAGGTAATACATTAGCTGGCTAGCAGGAAACAGAGTGGGCATAAATGGATCTTTTTCTGGTTGGCAAGAGGTAACAAGTGTTGTGCCACAGGGATCTGGGCTAGAACCTGAACTTTGTACCATTTATATCAGTGGCTTGGATGAAGTCACCAAAGGTATGGCTGCTCAATTTGTTGATGACAAAGGGATTGGAAAATAAGTTGTGAATGAGACATAATGAGGCTACAAAGGGATATAGATAGGGCAAGTGAGTGGGCAAGGGTGTGGCAAATGGAGTAAAATGTAGGAATAAGTGAAATTGCCCATTTTGGTGGGAAACCTTTTTTTTAAAAAAAAGCAAATTACCTGAGTGCTGATAGATTTTAGAGCTCCAAGCAGCAGAGGGATCTGGGTGTTCTAGTGTATAATTTGCAGGAGCCGGTGTGCAAATACCCCTCAAGTAATTAGAAAAGCTAGCAATGTTACGGTTAATAGGAAAGCATGTTTCCACCATGAGCAGAGCTAGAACTAGAGATCACTGCTTAAAAATAATAGGTCGCCCATTTAAGGCAGAGGTGAGGTGAGATTTGTTTCCCTCAGAGGTTTGGGAGACTGGATCTTTCTTCCTCAGAGGATAGAACATAGAACAATTACAGCACAATTCAGGCCCTTCGGCCCACAAAGCTGTGCTGAACATGTCCCTACCCTAGAAATTACTAGGCTTACCCATAGCCCTCTATTTTACTCAGCTCCATGTACCTATCTAACAGTCTTTTGAAAGACTCTATCGTATCAGCCTCCACCACCGTTTCCAGCAGCCCATTCCACGCACTCACCACTCTGAGTAAAAAACTTACCCCTGACATCTCCTCTAAATCTACTCCCCAGCACCTTAAACCTATGTCCTCTTGTGGCCACCAATTCAGCCCTGGGAAAAAGCTTCTGACTCTCTACCCTATCAATACCTCTCATCACCTTATACACCTCAATCAGGTCCCCCCTCATCCTCCGTCCCTCCAAGGAGAAAAGGCCGAGTTCCCCCAACCTGCTTTCATAAGGCATGCTCCGCATCCCAGGCAGCATCCTTGTAAATCTCCTCTGCACCCTCTCTATGGCTTCCACATCTTTCCTGTAGTGAGGCGACCAGAACTGAGCACAATACTCCCAGTGAGGTCTGACAAGGGACCTATATAGCTGCAAACTACGGTGGAAACAGAGCCGTGGAGTCATACAGCACTGAAACAGACCCTTCAGCCCATCATGTCTATGTTGACCATCAGTCTTTGGATATTTTTAAGGCAGAGGTAGATGCTTGATGAGCAAGGAATTGGAAGGTTATTGTGGGTAGGTGGGAATTCGGGATTGAAGTTGCCATCAGATTGGCTGTGATCCTATTAAATGGTGGAGCAGGCTCATGGATCCAAGTGGCCTACTGCTGCTAGTTTGTACATTTGTGTGTATATCAGAAGTGACATCAACGAAGGAGCCATTAAACTGAGGACTTATTTGTCTCTAAGGTGAATGAGTTCCCTGGCACAACTGAAAGAAAAGCTTGGAGTTCTCCCTAATGTTCTGTCAAATGTTTATCTTGCAACATCACAAGAAGAAGACTTTGCTGTGGTTGTTTATGGGTGTTTGTGTGTATAAACTGTTTGCCGTGCTTACAATGTAATAATAGTGACAATACTTTGAAAGTTTTATATTGGCTGTACAGCATAAGCCCTTTGTCAGTGACCAATACACTCTTGGCACTGGCCAAGGTTATGTAAGTCAATTATTCTGCTCACCTGGAAAGGTGGCTAATTGCACCTTAAGGTGAAACGACAAGATTGAAGGTGCCATTCAGAGTCAGTCACTTGGGCTTTGAATTGGGGCTTTCAGTTAAAAAGATCCATGCTGATGAATGTGCACCACACAGGTCTTCCACCCTTCATCTCGTCTGATATCCTTCCATTACTTTCTCGTGCATGCTTATCCACCCACTGCATTCATCTACAGGTCCTCCCCAGCTTACGAATGCCTGACTTATGTACAACCCATACATGTGAATGTGCGTTTGGGAGACGACTGGGATGGGTTTGCAGGATGCTGCAGGCATCTTCTGCTGTGTGGGAACTAAGTTTGCACCTTCATTTGCAACTTACAAACTGTTAGGGTTGTGAACAATTCATGGAAACAGAAACCCTGTCGTAACCTGGGGTAGACCTGTATGTTATTTGACTCAACTAGCAACTCTCGGGGAAATTGAAAATACTGGAAACACCCACCAGGTCGGGCAGAGCAATGGACAAAGAAACAGTTAACCTTTCAGATTGACGATCATTAATACCAACTGGGAAAGTTTTCAAAAAAAAACAAGTTAGTGTTAAGTTGCAGCAAGGGAAGAGAAGTGATGTTGGGATAAAGGGTGGCCAGGGTTGCCGTGGTGATCTGCTGTTTACAAAGATATTTGGTTGATACAGTAATGAGGGAAGTTATTTGAATAATGAGAAAAGGGACAATTAAAAGCCATGAAATGCTGATCAGAGCTGTTGCTGAGGCCAGAAACCAAAAGATCTCTGGAAACACTCAACAGACCAAGCAGCGATTGTGGAGGGAGAAAAACTTGAATTAGTGTAACAGATGGATAACCTCCCAGCAGAACGGGCCGGTTCTGATACAAACCGCAAACACAAATTATTCAAAATTGCTGAATTCAATATTGAGTCCCAAAAGCTACAACGTGCCCAGGTGGAAAATCAGTTGCTGTTCCTGCAATTTATGTTGGAGCAGCACAGGAGGTAACAGAAGGGCAGAGGGAGAGTGTGGTGGAGAATTAATGTGACAGGTAACTGGAAGCTCAAGATAACCACACCTTGCAGACCAAATGGAGGCACTCCACAAAGCTGTGACCCAATCTGCAATTAATTTCTCCAGTGTAGAAGAGACCACACTGCTAGTAATACACTAAATTGGTAGAAGTGCAAGTGAATTGCTGCCTCCCCCAGAATGACAGTATGATGGATGGTGGGGTGGGATGAGGTAAAAGAGTGTTACATCTCACAAGAAGAGTTATAAGAAGAACAGACCCTCAGAATGTGGAAAGGGGAGGAGGGGGGGGGGAAGGTGTGTCTGGTCATGGAATCTTATTGAAAGTGGTGGGAACTGTATAGGATGATCTGTTGAATGTGGAGGCTGGTGGGGTGGAAGGTGAGAACCAGGGGCACTCGATCAATGTTGAGAGAGGTGGCTTGGGTACTGAAATAAGGAATACTCTCTGTTTCCCACAAAGAGACTTGGGTCCATGTGAGTTCCCATAAGCCACCTACACTGAGTTGGAGTAGGTGAATGATCTCTCTGGGAAAGGAAGTTTACACCTAATTCATAATTAGACTTTACAGTGACTATGTTATGTATTTTACCCTGAGTTTGTTCTCCTGTATACTGCTTAAATTTTTTGTAAGGCTTCTTGACAAGGTTCCATATGGTAGGCTTCTTCAGAAGGTCAGAGGGCATGGGATCCATGGAAGCTTGGCCGTGTGGATTCAGAATTGGCTTGCCTATAGAAAGCAGAGGGTTGTGGTGGAGGGAGTGCATTCAGATTGGAGGGCTGTGACTAGTCGTGTCCCACAAGGATCGGTTCTGGGACCTCTGCTTTTCATGATTTTTATTAATGACTTGGATGAGGGGGTAGAAGGGTAGGTTGGCAAGTTTGCAGATGACACAAAGGTTGGTGGTGTTGTGGATAGTGTGGAGGATTGTCAAAGATTGCAGAGGGACATTAATAGGATGCAGAGCTGGGCTGAGAAGTGGCAGATGCAGTTCATTTCGGAGAAATGTGAGGTGGTACACTTTGGAAGGACAAACTCCAAGGCAGAGTACAAAGTTAATGGCAGGATTCTGGGTAGTGTGGAGGAGCAGAGGGATCTGGGGGTCCGTATCCACAGATCCCTGAAAGTTGCCTCACAGGTGGGTAGGGTAGTTAAGAAAGCTTATGGGATGTTAGCATTCATAAGTTGTGGGATCGAGTTTAAGAGCCGCGAGGTAACGATGCAGCTCTACAAAATTCTGGTTAGGCCACACTTAGAGTAATGTGGCCAGTTCTGGTCACCTCATTATAGGAAGGATGTGGAAGTGTTGGAAAGGGTGCAGAGGAGATCTACCAGGATGCTGCCTGGTTTAGAGAGTATGCATTATGAGGAGAGACTAAGGGAGCTAGGGCTTTACTCTTTGGAGAGAAGGAGGATGAGGGGAGACTTGATAGAGGTGTACAAAATATTAATAGGAATAGATAGAGTGGACAACCAGCACCTCTTTCCCAAGGCACCAATGCTCAATACAAGAGGGCATGGCTTTAAAGTAATGGGTGGGAAGTTCAAGGGAGATATCAGAGGAAGGTTTTTTACCCAGAGAGTGGTTGGTGCATGGAATGCACCGCCTGGGGCGGTGATGGAGGCAGGTACATTGGTCAAATTTTAGAGATTGCTAGATAAGCATATGGAGGAATTTAAAATAGAGGGATATGTGGGAGGAAGGGGTTAGATAGTCTTAGGTGTGGTTTCAAGGTCAGCACAACATTGTGGGCTGAAGGGCCTGTGTTGCGCTGTACTGTTATATGATTCTATCAGATCACCCTGAAGATTGCTTTTCTTTTTCAGAAGCTCCGGCCTTCTCAATTTTTCCTGACAGATAAAGCCTCTAAGTTCCAGTGTCATCCTAAATATTTTTTTGGATCTTCTCCAGTACCACCATATTGTAACGTGGAGATGAAACTATTAACTCCACTCTAACACATATTTAATATAACCTCTACTTTATAATTCAATCGTGCTGAATGTAAACCCCAATGATATAATTTAATGACTTACTTGTCTTGCTAGTTTTTTTTGTGATTTATTTATCTATAGCCTCCCTGATCTCTCTGTTCTTCTACTCAATTCAGGAATTATCCAAGTGGTAAGGACCCCACCCCATTCTACCTACCAAAATTATCCAACTTAGATTTAACTATATTGAAATTAATTTGCCTTTTGCACAATCACTACTGCATGCTTATTAACGGAGCCTTGAGTTTATTTCTTTCAGTTCTCTCATGTATTGACCATACCCTCCCCCTCCTGCACATTTTGCAGTTATGCTGCTGATTCCTGATCCAAATTGTTCATATAGAGTCATAGAGCAATACAACATAGAAATAGGCCCTTCAGTCCAACTTGTCCATGCTGACCACAATGCCCATCTAAGCTAGTCTCATTTGCCCATATTTGACCCATATCCCTCTAAACCTTTCCTATAGATGTACCTGTCCAAGTGTCTTTTAACTGTTGTTATTGTACCTGCCTCAACCACTTCCTCTGGCAGCTTGTTCCACATGTACAGCACCCTTTGCGTGAAGAACTTGCCCCACAGGTCCTTTTGAACTCTCCCCCCTCTCAGGTTAAACCTACACCCTCTAGTTTTTGATTCCCTTTCCCTTGGAAAAAGACTAAATGTCCAAGCACCTGTCAGTGGAACATCACTAATAACGCTTGGCGGTCAAAGTAATTATAATTAACTCCATCTCTGTTTTCTGTATTGTACTCTATTTATATGGCATAGTACTAGCTCCTTGATTATAAAAGTTTTGATCTTATTCACTAGCCTATTTTGTGGTAAGTTATTGATGGCCTGTATTCCCTTACTATAAGGTTGGCGAAACCTGGCCTTGTCTTTTGAAGTTTTAATTACTCAATCATTTACAGATTCTGTTTTTCTACTATATTTGAGTATGCATTCCATTATTGTTCCTACCGCTGACGTTAACTGTGTCATGGGTGTCAGCTATCTTAGTGCTGGGAAATGAGTAATTGCTGTCAGTTTCTACCCACAGAGTACAGTATGAGTCATTGCGGCATGCAAGTGTGGGGAATGCATGTGTTTGTTTCCATCTCTACAAGCAGAGATTTTTTAACTCCTATTGTACCTCACCAAGATAATGCATCAACCTAAGGAAAATACTGCTGGACATCTAAAACAAAGACAAAGTGTTTGAGCCAGTCAACAGGTTGGGCAGCATCTGTGGAGAGAGAAACGAGTTATTGTGTTAGGTTGATGATCTCGTCAAAGATTTCTCTCTCTCCACATATGCTACCTGCTCTGCTGAATGCTACCAGTTGCTGGTTTGGTCATCAAGGTCAAGAGTATGCTAGGATGGTGAATATAAAGCACTGCTTGAGGGTTTGCATAATTTAGCTATAGTTCCTGATTAGAATAAGAAAAGGAATTTAATACCCATTCAAAGTTTCAATAAAGTATGCCCAACCTGTCCAAATTGAGACTGTCATTCTGAGATTATCACCTTGTGAATTTGTCCAACGGAGAAAATAATGTCTCTTTTTTTGGAGGCCTATTGTTGGCTAGCCCAAGATTTATTGTCCGTTACTACTGCCCTTGGGAAATGGATGGTGAGCCAACATTTTGAATCACAGGTGAAGGTACCCATACTGCATGGTTTGGTGAGTACCAGGATTAAGACCCAAAGCCAAGTTGGGATAGTGTACTTATTGGAGGGGAACCTGTAGCTAATGGTGTTCCCATGTCCCTGCTACTCTTGACCTTCATGGTGGCAGTGTCATGATTTGGGTGGAACCCATCTGTTGTTCAATAATACCATGATCGATATTCCAATTCAACTTCACACTCATAAACACCCAGATTCTTTTGAATCATTTCCTTAGTATTGTATTACCAATCACACTCTGACTTGAATATATTCAATCACTGACCATCTAGAGCCCTGTGAGGTAGAGAATATCCCTATTCTATTACCAGGGAAAACATCCTCCCAGCATCCATTTTAGGGGAATATAGGTTTCCTATGCTCAATCTCTCCTTCCTAGGACAATCCCTCTATCTCATGAATCTCATAAATCTTTGTTTCCATTCCCTCTGTGGTTATTTTATCTGGGTGAAACAATGATTCGCTTGCACTTCTTCCAATCTAGTCTACGGCATTCAGTGTTCACAGTGTGGCCTCCTATACATTGGAGAAAACAAACACAGATTGGGTGATCACTTTGCAGATCTCCTGCATACAGTCCACTGGGGTGACCCTCAGGTTCTTGTTGCCTGCAACTTTAATTCACCACCCCACACCCACGCTGACCTCTGTGTGTGGCCTCCTGCGCTGTCACCACGATGCTCGGTGCGAGCTGGAGGATCAGTACCTCGTCTTCCAGTGGGGTATGTTGCAGCCTTTGGGATTCAGCATCAAATTCCCAACTTTTGATAACTTGCTCTTTCTGTCTGTGTCAGAACTGGCCGTTTCTTCCTACCATCATTTTCACGCAGTTTTTCTTTATATTTTCTTTATTTTTTTAATCTAGTCTGGGCTGATCCTATAGGTTGATCATTAGCAACACATTGCACTGACAAAGAAGCTTAATCTGACCTTTAACTGCCACATTTGGTCATCTGGTGTAACCTTATAGGAGCTGTTTCCTTTATCTATCTACCCATTCCTCTTCCCTAGCTTCTCAGCTGCCTAGCACTAAATTGTTTTCTCATTCCCAGTTCTGATGGAGGGTCCTGGGCCTGAAATGTTTACTGTTTCTCTTTCCACAGATGCTGCCCGACCTGTTGAGTGTTTCCAGCATTTTCTGTTTTTATTTCAGCTTTCCAGCGTCTGCAGTTTATCTTTTGATTTTCAATTTATCTTTGCTTGGATGAGAAGACCAAAACTGTACACATGACTCTTAATTGTGGTCTCCCAATGCAATAAGACATTCATTCTTATTGCAGAGATTGTGGATTTGGAAGGTGCTATTTGCCATGGTCTTTGTGATAATAACTGCTAACACATATTCCATTCATTTTCTGTTTTGCTTGCTGCAGCTTAACTTCACACACAAGGATGCCCAGGTCACTGTGAATACCAACGTTTCTCAGTCCTTCGCCTCTTTAATAAATATTCTACTTTCTGTTTTACCACCTGAAGTTCATATTTCATCATATTCCATCTGCCACTTCTGTAACCACTCGCTTGTCAATGTCCCTTTTCAGCATCTTTGTACTCCTGTAGTTCATTTTCCTAGTTGGCTTTTTGTCGCCAGTAAACTTGGATAAATTACCCTCAGTCCCCTCATTTTCATTGTTTGGGATCTGGGCATCACTGCCAAAGCCACCATCTCTAATTGCCCGCTGTGGTGGTGAGCTGTCGCCTTGAACCACTGCAGTCCCTCAGGTAAAATTACCCTTCAATGCTATTGAGGAGGGAGTTCCAGGATTTAGACCCAACAATGACGAAGGTATATTTCCAAATGGTATGGTGTGCGACTTGGAGGGGAACCTGCAGGCTGTCGTGTTCCCATGTGCCTGCTACTCCTGCCCTTCTCAGTGGTAGAGGCTGCAGGTTTGGGAGGTACTGTCAGTAGTGATCGCAAGTAACTACAGTGCATTACATAGATGTCACACATGGCAGCCATTTTGTGGTGGTGGTGGGGGGGAATGAATGTTGAGGGTGCTGATGGGGTGTGAATCATGTTATCTGATTTGTCTTGGACTGTGTTAAGCCTCTTGAGAGTTATTGAATTTGCACTCGTACAAATGGAGAGTATTCCTACACACTTGTAAATGATATAAAGGCCGTGGAATGTCAAGAGATGAGTCATTCATCACAAAGTACCCAGTTTCCAAACTGGTCTTGAAGCCATGGTGTTTATATGGCTGGTCCCATTGAATTTCTGGTCAGTGGTGACCCCCCCAAGGAGTCATGATGATGTTAACGCTATTAAATGTCAAGAGGAGGCAGTTAGACACACTCATGTTGGAAATGGTCATTGCCTGTACTTCTGTGGTATATATTATATATTGTGGTATATATTATATACTGTGGGCTATTTATCAGATCAAGACTGAATGTTGTCCACATCATACTACTTGTAGGCATGGACTGTTTCATTTGTTGAAGAGTTGGGAATGGAATTAAACATTGCACCATCAACAAAGAACATCCTCACTTCTAAAGAGATCAATGAAGATGGTTGGGCCTCGGGCACTGCCCTGAGGAACTCCTGCAGTGATGTTCTGAGGCTGGGATGATTGACTCCAGTAACCACCAACATCTTCCTTTGTGCAAAGTTTGACTCCAACCACTGGACTGTTTTTCCTTTGATACTTGTTGAGCTCAGTTTTACCAGGGCTCTTTGGTGCCACATTCACTCGACTGCTGACTGGTATCTAGGGCCATCACACCCAGCCCACATCTGGAAGTCAGTATTTTAGACCCTGTTTGGACCAAGTCTGTGATGGGATCCGGAGTGGAATGGTTCTCAGAAATCTCAAACTGGGCATTGGTGAGTAGGTTATTGGTGAACAATTGCCATTCAAAGGCAGTGTCAATGAACCTTTCATCAGTTTACTAATGATTGAGAGTAGATTGATTGGGTGTTAATTAGCCCGATTGGATTTAGAATCATGGAGTCATACAGCATGGAAATTTTGGCTGCATTGTCTGTGATAGCCATCAAGCACCTACCCTTATTATTTCCATTTGGTCTGTAGCCTCCTATGCATTGGGCTTCAAGTGTTCATCTAAATATTTCTCAAACGTTGTGAGCGTTTCTTTCCCCACCACCCCATCAGATGGGGCATTCTGGATTTCATCCACCCTCTGAGTGGAAAAGAAATCCCCACTTCCCCTTTAAATCTCCAAACCCTTCACCTAAACCTATGCCTTCTGGTTGTAGACACCCGCTAGGGGGAGGGGTTTCTCACTGTCTGCCCTATTTATGCCCGTCATGATTGTGTACACCTCCATCAGGTCCTCCCTTGGTCTTCTCCACTTCAAGGAAAAAAAACCAACCCATCCAGTTTCTCCTCACAGTTGAAACACTCCATGCTAGGCAGTATTCCAATGAATCTGCTCTGCACCCTCTCCAGTCGATTCCCATCATCCTTGTCGTGGGAGTCCTGATTGTTGGGAACAGAATGTATCTGGGCAGCTTTCCACGTCATCTGGCAGATGCCAGCAATGTCACTGTGCTGGTCTTACATACTGCAGCTGCAATGTGTTCTTGTCCCAGAGCACTTGCTATATCCTGTGCTCTCAGCCATTGCTTGATATCACAGGAAGAGAAGCTAATCGGCTGAAGGCTGGCCTCTGGATCACAGGAGGGAGCTGAGATGAATCATCTGTTCGGCACTTCTGCTGAACATGGATGTGAATGCTTCAGTCTTTCACTAGCAGTCACATGCCTGCCCTGTGGTCATGGAGGTTGAGGATTTGCTTGGAACTGCCTCCTCCCATTAACTGTTTAATTGTCCACCAACATTCGGGACTCGATGTGGCAGGACTGTGGAGCTTGGATCTGATCTGGCAATTGCCTTCTGTTTAGCACACATAGCTTCACTAGGCTGGCATCTCATTTCTGGATACACCTGGTACCATTCCTTACATGCCCTTCATTGAACCAGGGTTAATGTAGGGTGTCTTTGGTGTGAAAATGGGACTTCACCTCGACAAGAATTGTACATTTGTCACTCCTACTGCTGCTATCGTGGACAGATGCATCTGCCACAGCAAGATTGCTGAGGACGAGATTAGGTAGGTTTATCCCTCATTAGTTTGCGCACTACCTTCCATAGACTTGATCAAACAGTTCTCTCCTTCAGGACTCAGACAGCTCAGTCAATACTGTTGGGACCAAGTCACAGTGCCTTCAGTGCCCTTACTACTCTCTTTGCCTCTTCCAAGTGCTGTACAACATGCAGGAACACTGAAGGAGGACGGTAGGTGGTTATCAGGGTGAGGTTTGACTGGGACACCAATGACTCCTCCAAGACCTGCTTCTTCCTGCCTGTAGCCACTGGGCTGCCACCTCTGGTAGGTCTGCCTTACTGGTGGGATGAGTCTTACCATCATTTGCAAAGGAACCTGGCACATTGTCTGGATGTGAGTGCAGATAAATCAGGCTGTTGCTTGACTAATCTCTGGAACAGCTCTCCCGATTTACGCACAGTCCCTAAATGTTTGAGGAGGACTTTGCAAGATTGACTGGGCTAGAAGCAACTTTCTGTGTCCACATTCGGTTCCTGGGTCATCTATTTCAGTGATTAGTTTCCACCTGAAGCTTGAGCACTGATCCCTGTCGTATCCCTTCGATGCAACCTGCCAGCTGAAAATATCCCTCTCGCCTTTAACTAATCCTCAATCCTCAATCCACACTAATATATAATAGATATTAAGGAATTGGCTATTTTAAAAAATAATTTCTTGAGGGAAGCTTTATTGAATACTATAATGAAGCTTTAAATATATTACATTATATACTAATAGGCCACTTCATCCTTGAACCTACTCCATATTTAACTGGGTAATCCGGACACTGATCTGATTATAACCTCAACTCTCCATTCCAGTTTCCCACAGTAAACTTTCACCATTAATCAAGAATATATCTACGTCAAACTTAAAGATATTCAAAGAGGGTACTTCACCGCCGTTCGAGGAAGACCCGTCACCTCAGAGTAAAAATATCGCCTCATCTTTGACTTCAGTGGTAACCCCTTATTTTTAAACAGTGACCCATATTTCTAGATTCTTCCGCAAAAGGAAACATCCTCTCCATATCCAGCCTGTCGAGACCTTTCTCTTACTTTGAAATTTCTAAATACAAGCCTAGCCTGTCCGATCTTTGCTCATAAGATAACCCACCCATTCCAGTTATTAGTCATGTAAACCTCCTCTGACTGCTTTGACACATTAACATCCTTTCTTAAATAATTTCACTTAGTACTCCAGATGTGGCCTCACCAATGCCAATATAACTGAAGTATAACCTCCCAAACTTTTATCAGAATCGGATTTATTATCACTGACATATGACGTGAAATTAGTTGTTTTGCAGCAGCAGTACAGTGCAAGACATAAAATTACCATAAATTACAAAAAGAAACAGTGCAAAAAAAAAAGGAGTAATGAGGTAGTGTTCATGGGTTCATGGACCGTTCAAAATCTGATGGTGGAGGGGAAGAAGCTATTTCTGAATCATTGAGTATGGGTCTTCAGGCTCCTGTACCTCCTCCTTGATGGTACCCCTAACAATAAGCCTAACATTCTGTTGGTTTATCTTATTATTTGGTGCGCCCACATACTAGTCTTTTGCAAGTTGTACAAAACGGTGGTGATCTGCAATCTTTCACCATTTGGATAATCTGTTTACTTCTCCTTCTGAAAAGGAGAATTTCACATTTACCTCCATTTGTTTTCTTTTGTCCCCTTTCCTTTTGTAGCCTCCTTATGACCTCATAGAATCACAAAATAATACAGCAAGGAAACGGGCCCTTCGGCCCAACTCATCCATGCCAACCTAGATGACCCTCTTAGCTAGTCCCATTTGCCCACATCGGGCACCCTCTAAACCTTTCCTATCCATGTATCTGCCCAGTGTCTTTTTAAATGTTGTTATTGTTCCTGCGCTAACCACTTCCTCTGGCAGCTCGTTCTATGTACGCACCATCCTCTAAGTGAAGAAGTTACCCCTCAGCTCCCTTTTAAAATCTTTCCCCTCTCACAAACCTGTACTTTCGAGTCTTTGATTCCCTTTCCCTGGGGAAAAAGACTGTACATTCACCCTTATCTATGCCCCTCACGATCTTATACACCTCTATAAAGTCACCCCTCAGTCTCCTATGCTCAAGGAATAAAGTCCTAGCTTGCCCAACTTCTTCCTATAACTCAGTCCCTCGAGTCCTGGCAACATTCTCATAAACCTTCTTTGCACTCTTTCCAGCTTAATGACATCTTTCTCATAACAGGGTAACCAGAACTCTGCACAATACTCCAGGTGTGGCCTCACCAATGTCTTGTACAATTGCAAGATAATGTCCTAACTCCTATCCTCAGCACCCTGACTGATGAAGGCAGCATGCCAACAGCCTTCTTCACCACCCTGTCTACCTGTGATGCCCCTTTCAGGGAGCTATGTACTTGTAGTCCTAGGTCCCTCAGTTCTATAACACTCCCCAGGGTCCTACCGTTCACTGTGAAAGTTCTACCCTGGTTTGATCCACCTACCTAGCTGATCGCGATACTGCTGTAATTTTGATAACCTTCTTCACTGTCTACAACCCCACCTATTTTAGTGTCATCTGTGTACTTACTAACCGTGCCTTGTACATTCTCATCCAAATCATTTATATGAATGATGAACAGCAATGGGTCCCAGCACTGATCCCTGTGGCGCACCACTAGTCACAGGCCTCCAGTCTGAAAACCTTCTACCATCATGTTCAGCTTTCCACCATCGAGCCAAATTGTGTATCCACCTGGCAAGCCCTCCCTGGATCCCATGCAATCTAACCTTCCAGACAGGCCTTCCATGTAGCACCTTGTCAAAGGACTTGCTAAATTTCATATAAACAACATCCACCACCCTGTCCTCGTCAATCCTTTTGGTTACCTTTTCAAAGAATTCTAACAGATTTGTGAGACACATCCTCTTCACTAGCTCAAAACAAAAACCTTTAAGGAGTTTTTAGATTTGCAAACACAATTTTCCTTTAACTTTGTTGATGGCACTGTCTAGATAAATATAAAAACAGAAAATGCTGGAAAACCTCAGCAGGTCGGGCAGCATCTGTGGAAAAAGAAACAGTTAATGGGTTAGGTCCAGGACCCTACATCTATTTCTCTTTCCACAGTCACTGCCTGACCTGCTGAATTTTTCCAGCATTGTCTGTTTTTATTTCAGATTTCCAGCATCTGCATTTTTTAAATTTTTGGTGATATATTTAAGACCATCTCCAAAAGAACAAAAGATGGACTAGAGGACTTCCTTTGGCAACAAGGTTTGTTGTTGCATGAAGCAGAATTCAAAACATCTTTAAATGGGGATGGGCCAAGGAAATTGTTACTACCAGGGTGATAACTGAGGAAATGGTCAAGGGCCAGGATCTTTCACAGGGAGGACATGGACAATGGGGGAAAGGGTGGATCTGGGCCGTGAGACAAAAGTTGTCTCAAATTCATTGGGAAATGCAAACAATATTAATTTGTTAGAGATTAAATTACATGGTTTGTTTGGATATGTTGAATAATATATTTCTGTATTTTTGACACAGGAAATGAGTTCTATTGTTCAAAATATGCATTAATCCCAAAATGGACCACGTACTGTGAGGATCTCAAAGAATGCTGGATTAGAAAGAAGTGACCGAGAAATACAAGGGGATGTCCTTCCACCAACCCCTCTCCCTCTCCCTTCCTCAACCTCTTTGAGTTATCGTCCATGCTTCTGTGGGGAGTCCCACCCCAGACACTTGGGTACACAACTCAGGATGGCACTTCAGTGTGGAACAGTGAAGAAGTGCAGTCTTTTGGATGAGGTGTTGAACCAAGGCTGTGTGTGCTCTCTCCGATGGATACAAAAGACTCTGTGGCCTTTTATTGTGAAAGTAAGCAGTGGTTATCCTTGAAGGCCTGACCAATTTTAATTAATATTGTCACATAGGCTGTCTGTGGGAGCTTGCACTGTACAAATCAGTTAGCATATTATAAGATATCTTATTAGTCACATGTACATCAAAACACACAGTGCAATGCATCTTTTTGCATAGAGTGTTCTGGGGGCAGCCCGCAAGTGTCGCCACGCTTCCGGCGCCAACATAGCATGCCCACAACTTCCTAACCCGTACGTCTTTGGAATGTGGGATGAAACCGGAGCACCCGGAGGAACCCCACGCAGACACAGGGAGAATGTACAAACTCCTTACAGACAGCAGCCAGAATTGAACCTGGGTCACTGGCGCTGTAATAGCGTTACGCTAACCACTACACTACCGTGCCTGCCCACATTACCACAGTAACTTTACTTTAAAAGTATTTTCTTGGCTGTAAAAGGAGTCCAGGCCAACATTAGCCCATTAAACACACTATATGATGGAAGAGTCTGTCTCTTTCCCTGATCTCTCTACCCTAGTTCTTTACATACATTTGGCACAGCTTCATTACACATGTTGAAAAGAGATGAAACATATTCCGCCCATGAAGCAGACTCAGCACACATCTTAACAATCTGTCTCACAAAAGATTCTAAGCCATCCCATTTACACTTGGTGCCAAAGTCCAGAAAAGATCATCTCTGCCCTTCCACTGGAAATGGGACTGAAGTCTGGGATGTATGCCCAACTTTAGTTCCCGTACCCTAGCTCTAGGGTCTTGGGCCCACTGACTTTGAGCCCTCAGTCTTGCTCAGAATCAAAACATCCATCCAATATTGCACGTGCATACATATTGTCCATTTCTTTCATGTTCAGAACTCACCATCTCTTTCTGTCTCTTTTCTCCTTTGCTATATTTTCCCAGCTCATTCTGCCATTCTGTCTGTCCTTAACTCTTTCTGTTCCTCCCTCACTTTCACTATTAAATTTGTTTTCTACTTTTCTATTTCTTTCCATCTACATCTTCCTATTTATCTGTTGTGTCTCTGAATGATGCACATACCTTCCATTTTCGGTGGATTTGTCTCTGTGCTACACTTTACATCGTTTGTTTGCACTTTCCTTGGAAACATTCAGGACATGCTAATGTACATCCCTGAGTTGGAAACAGTTTATGCCTGGATTTAAGCCAAAATTTGTTGCCTCCACCATAACACAGGTTATGTGAGGTGTGCACTGTATCTCTGACTTGTTCAGGTTTCTAACCAGAAATCAAGACCTTGAAGTTCCTCTCACTTGAGATAAGCGGATAGTTTGAAGCAGTTTCTGCTACCAATCTTATCAGATCTGACACCAGGTACTGAGTGAAAACAGAACTAAGTGGTTGTGCTGTTAATTAGAGCAGGCAGTGGGGGTGGGAGAGCATTAGACAGCAGGAACAGAATGTATATGCTTTGCTCCCCACTCCTTCCTTTGGTCTGATTTGCATCAAAGTCCAAAGGTTTATTTTTTTTTGTTGTTGTGAATCTATCAGAAACTGGTATCAGGCACTGTAATAACGCATGTGTCTTACATTCCGAGAGTGGTCCTTCTCCTTTGGCACTCCCTCAGGATTGAGGACAACCTGCTTCCATTCCATTTCTGTGGGTTCTGAGGTGGCTGATGAGGCCAGTGTGGGATCCGCAGTCTATGCCGCAAGTGGGGGAGAGGTGCTGAGAGTGAAAGTGGGTGGGTAGTAAGGAAGGTGGTGCACTCCTGTCATTTTCACTTGGCTTCTGCGTGTTCTTGACAGAGACTCCAGGTTCTCAGTGGCAGCCCACATCTTGCTCCTCCATTTGGAGTGGTAATGAGCAGAGCTTGCATGGGTCTGTGAGGGAGCCACATTTATTTCAAGGAGGTTTTCAGAACATCCTCGAAGTATTTCCTTGCATCTCTTGGTAACCTCTTGCAGTGACAGGAGCTCCGAGTAAAATCCTTGTTTTGGAAATCTGGTGGCAGGCACAAGAAAAAATATGGTTTGGCCATCAGAACTGGTTGAATGTATTTAGAACTTCATCATGGGGAGTGCTGGCCCTGGAAGGGATGCTGTCATTGGTTCACTCCTGCCAACAAAAGCTTACTGTAAGTAGTCCATGTCTCAGAAGTGTACGGGAGAGCTGGTATCTCTGCTGTCTGGCTCAAAATGAACTTCGAGCTGGTTTTGAGGGCTTGATTTTCAAGCTCTTTTCCTCAGACACCCAAAAGCTGTACTGAGTGGTGGTGAATTTCACCATCCATGTCTGCCATTGCTAAGGAATGGCTCTCAGTGTATGGGGAGGTGTCCATGTTTTCCAAGGTCTCACCTTGGACTTTTATTGTCCAGGAGTGGTGTTGTGCAGCAAGGGCAGGCTGGTAGAGGACTTTTGTTTTGTGGGTGTTCAACATAAGCCCCATTCTCTCCAAAGGGTTCAGTGAATTAATTATCATTAACTCGGAGTGTACGCAGATGCAAGCATTGTCTGTCCACAGAAGCCTGATGACTGAACTTGGTTTTGAAATGGAGATAACATAGGACAAAAAAAATTCCTGTTCATCTTAGAGATTAGCTCCATTGCAGTGGTAAATTTGTTGGACATGTGGTGTTAGAAAGATCGAGAAGAAGGTTGGAGCAATAGCACAGTCTTGCTTGATTCATATGGTGGACCCATTGGATATGTACTTCACATAGTAAATGTAGCATGGAAAAGAATTTCTGTGGCCAGCCAAATTTGAGAAGGATTTTTCACAGTCAGTTGATTCCACACATACCTATGCATGGCGCCGTGTGACAGTGAATCTGTACCAGCCACAAAAAAGAAAGGGTCACATTGACCATGCACAACTGAATTCTTACAAAAGAAATTTGAAAATTGAGCCTTACTGTTTCCATTTTGGTTTTGAATTTTGCTATTAGGTAATGTAATCTAGATCATAACAGTAAAAAGTAAATGAAAAGAGAAGAAAAACTGCAGAAGCTGGAAACCTGAAATAAAACCAAAACTGCTGGAAAAACTCAGCAGGTCGGGCAGCATCGATGGAAAGAGAAATAGTTAATGTTTCAGGTCTGGGTCCTTTCTGGGGGGGAAAGAAACAGAAGCAAGTTTGTCTAGGTCTTGAGGAGTTGATGTTAACAAAAAAGTTCTAATTTCCTCCCTGTTTGTACCTGAAGCAGTTTCACTTTGCCTTTCAAAGCCCTTCTTCATTCTGAACACCTCTATTAAATTATCCCTTAACCTACTCTGCTCCAAGGAGAACATCAGCTCTTTCAGTCTGTCCACCTAACTGAAGCCCCTCTCCCTTTGTACCATAATAGTAAATCTCTCCTCTACCCTCTCCAGGCCTTAGTAAAATCAGTGCCCACACTTGGGAAATGTTCCATCTAAGACTCAGCCAGTGATTTGCAAAGACTTGGCACATTCTTCTGATAGTTCTGCTTTTTAGTCTGGTGCTTTCTGAAGTGGTCAGTGACTAGCAGCACTTTAGCCTGCGTGAATAGACAGGAGACTAGGGCTGGGAACTGAGGCACAAGCCGCACTACCGAATGAAGAGAGCGGGAGTCCGGGTGAGTTGAACATGGTTTGGGTGGTTCATCAGCACCCTAAGCTGTGCACAGAGTGGTGATGAACCACTCACAATAGCAGAACTTCTACGATTGAATCAGCATTTGAAAGAGTGACTATCGTACATGTTAAAAACAATACTCTATATTTTCCATCACTATAAATGATGTGGAAAGGGAACAAAAGCCCTGCAGGTGTTGGAAATCTGAAACGAAAGCAGAATTCAGGCCAACTCTTGGTTCTCCCTCCACACATGCTGCCTGAACCGCTGGGTATTTCCTGTAGTTTCTTTTTTGTTTTTACAATAAATGGCAAAGAAACTAATTTAAAAACAGAAGTAGACTAAATGCATGGTCAGGAGTGCATGAGAGCAAATGACATTCAGAGTGGTTGCCGGCTGGTTGATAAAGAGGTTGGATGGGCACATTTCTCTCATTCAGGGTGACTCTGTCTGATTAGAGATGAGCACATTGTACATTTCCTGAGGCAACAGATGTTGGATTGCATCCAGCTTCCGTGATACACTGGTGCTCGCACGATTGATCATAGTGCATGTTAAAAACAATGTCATATATCGCTGGTGAATGTAAATGACACAGAAGCCGACTAAAAGCATGAGCAGACAAGATGCATGATCAGCAGTGTGTGAAATGCAGAAGATATTCAGCTGGTTGATGACTGGGTGATTGTGGAGGTGGGTGGGGCAAGGAGAGGAAACATGCCAGGGTCTGATCCCACAGTTCAGGGTGCTGGAGGAAGGACACAGTCACTGGAAGAGCTCCATAATGCAGGGCATAGGGAAAGAACACTCTCCCATTAGATAGGGCACCATTCCACAGGGTAGGTATTGCGGGAAGGACACCAGGGGGGGAAATATCCTCCACACAGGTCACTAGGGGAACAGTGCAGTCCCATAATGCTAGGCACCAGGCTTAAGGTCCTGGAGCTACAGTACAGGGCAGCAGGGGAAGGGCACAGCTCCCTAAGACCAGGCACAGGGAAGAGCCAGTCCCACAGGGCAAGACATTAGAGGAAGATCTCAATACTTCAGTGAGGGGCAGCTGGAAAGGGTTTAGGTCTATGGGAACATGAGGAACTCTGGTGTTATTTACGTAGAGTTTCTGCTTTGTGGTAGCTAAAGTTGAAACTAATGGAACTGAGCGCAGATGACTGACCTAGTTAGAAATTGGCTGAGTAGCTAAAGAGCAAGGAAAGAGGTAGTAAGCATGTGGGTGGTATCCCATAGGGGATGTTTGGAGATCAACTATTCATCGTCTTCATCAGCACCTTGGATAATGAGATGGAGGACCATATATCTTAAGTCTACTGTTGCTAGAATTGTACAGAGTAGATTAGTTCAAAGGGCAAAGCTGACAAATAGATTTCAAGCTCAGCAGGTATGGTCACGTTTAGAATTGACTTCAGCAACAAGATTTTTATGGATTTTTCTTAATCAAAGCTTTTAATGTATTTAGGACAAAATTGAATATATTTAGTTAGGTCACAGGACAGCCATGATTTTGTTGACTGGTTGGAAACCAAATGGTATCCTCATTGAAGGTGAAGGACACATTCCCAGTGCAGGCACCAACAAGGCTGATAAAGTGATTCGGAGCAGGACTGAGTTTGAATAGATGGTGCAGAACTAACAAGAGAGAATGTTTATACGATGAGATGTTTGGACTTAGGAGAGACAAGTGAGCAAACATTTGATGGAAATCATCTGAAATCACTTTCATCAAATGGAGAATAGTTTCAAAGGAAAAAGGAAGAGAAGGGTTTGAGGGTTCAAGCAATTGAGGTGCTATCCTCAGATGCCCTCCTTTTTCTCAAATACAGATCATGAATTTGAGAGCAGGCTAGGTGAATCTCGGATCTGGACGTAAAATCAAGTACTTCTGTAAATTCTGAGGTACCCATCTTTCAACCCCGCCCAGGATCTATTCTTATCAGTTCTGGGAGTAATGAAAGTTGGGTTAAAATCTCCCCATTGTCTGATATTCATTCTTTCCCTCATCCTGACCCTACAGTGTAATTAAATTGTTTCATATGATGAAATGATTTAATAGGGTTAGACAAAAGCTATTTCTTCTGGTGAGGATGCTAGAACAAGGGGTTACATCAAAGTGAGACCTGGACCTTCCAGTGGTAATCAGGAAGCAATTCTTCACATGAAGGGTACTGGATTCCTTGGGAAAACTGCAAGATTAGTGGGAATTGTGAGGCTATGGGTTTGGGGGAGGGGGCAGGGGTTGTGTTGGTTGTTAGTTGAACAATATTAAAGATCATGAACCAAGGAAGGTGGACAGAGTAAAGATGCATTTTATCCTTGGTTTAACTGCATAGCAGAACAGGTGTGAGGGGCAGAATGTCCTCCCTCTTCTCTTCTAAATACTTTATTACTCATTGGAACTTTTTGAGGAAGCTGAAGGTCTTATATAAAAGGAACAGTGACATTATCCTTTTTGTCATTTGGGTATACTTCATAGCCTGATTATTTTAAATAGGTTTTTCTTTGGTTTTTGATGTTTTTTTTTTAAAATGTGGTTCATCAGCAACTTGCAGGTGCATCCTCCATGCAGTGGCAGTGAGCTGCTCATCTCAGTTCTATCCATTTGTATAAAAAAACATCCTTACCATTCTGCTGCCCTCATTTCCTGCTTAAAAATTCAGGTTGCAATCAAAGTGTTTAATGCAAAAATATTTTTATTTTGAAAGTCAATTCTGATACTAGGTCACCAACCTGAAACATTAACTCTGTTTTTCTCTCCACAAATGTTGCATGAACTGCTGAGTATTTCCAACATTTTCTCTTTTCTTTTGTCCCAATACAACAATGACTACACTTCCAGGTACTTCAATCTCTGTGCAGTGTTGTGGAGAAAAAGAGTCACTCACATAAAGTCCGTTCTTGAGTCAAACAAAAGCATTTTTATTCAATTGATCTCTCTTCTACAAGAGGGAGAGAAACCTAATCACACACATTCTCTACAACTGTGAGGTGCGATGTACACATTCTCTCCAACTGTACAAAGCGTGGTATTTTTATACATACTTTGGAGGCGAAGCACAACAATCCCGCCAATGTACAAAGGCTCATTTGGCATCTCTTAACCAATCCAAAGCAAGAAAGTGTATGATCTGCTACTTCTGACATTACTTTCCCTGTGTGACCATTGTGTACCTTGGAGATCCCTGCCTCTGGTCAATATCTGATCATAGGAAGACATTCCTTTGATTTAATTAATCAATATTTGATTATTAACCACTCTCTCCAGGGGTTACTTGTGCCCAACAGATTGGTTCTTCTCAGCCACATTCCATCAGGTGACCATCTAAAAGACTTGTCACCTCTCCCTGCATCATTGCAGAGATTAATTGCCTCAGAACAAGCCTACAGGAGCTATTTCTGTCAGGAGATCCATTATCTTTTCTTCCACGTTTTTTTAGGCATCCTCTATCCTGGAAACAGACCCATTAAAAACATAGCAACACAGAAAATCGGAGCAGGAGTGGGACCTCTGCCATCAACATGATCGTGACTGATCATTCACTTTCACACCCTGTTCCCCTTCCCTTAGTATTAAGAAATATGTCTTATCTTCTTGAATATATTTAATGATTAGGCCTCCACTGCTTTCTGTGGTGGAGAATTCTTCACCCTCCTCTGGATGAAGAAATTTCTACTGGTCTCGGGTCAAATTGGCATATCCCACATTCTCAGACTGTATCCCTGATTCAGGGCTCTTCACCCTTGGGGAACATCCTCCCTGTATCTAGTCCATCTGGTCCTGTTAGGATTTTATAGGTTTTAAAGGGATCCCCCTCTCATTCTTTTATACAATGAATATAGGGCTAACTAACCCAACCTCATCATATATCAGTCAATCACTCCAACAAGTCCAGTAAACCTTTGTTGCATTCCCTCCAATGGTAGGAACATCCTTCTTCGGATAAGGAGATCAAGACTGCACACAAAGTTCCAGATAGGGCCTCACCAAGGCCCTGTGCAACTGCAGCAAGTCAGCCTTGCTCCAGTACTCATATCCTCTTGCATTGAAAGCCAACACACCATTTCTCATCCAGCTGCTTGCTGCAGCTGAACAATTGCTTTCAACGACTGATGTACAAGGAGATCAAGTTCTCATTGTACTTTTCCTTTTCCTGATCCATCACCCCTCTGATTTTAGTACTCAAGTGGATAACCTCACATTTATCCATGTTAAGCAGCATCTGCCATGTATTTCCCCACACAACTAACTTGTCTAAATCACACCGGATCCTCTTTGCAGCTGCTCACAGTAGACATCCCACCTCCAATCACCCCAACCCACATCCCCAAGCTTTGTGTTGTCTGCAATCTTGGACATGTTGCATTTAGTTCCCTCATCCAGATCATCAATATATAATAGTTGGGGCCCAAGCACTGATCTCTGTAGCATTCCAGGTCACTGCCTGCCACTTGGAAAAAGATATATTTATTCATATTCTCTGTTACCTGTCTGTCAACCAACTCTCACTCCATGCCAGTACGTTACCCCCAATCTCATGTGCTTTAATTTTGCACAATAACCTCTTATGTGGGACATTATTAAAAACCTTCTGAAAGTCTAAGTACATCGCATCTACTAGTTCTTCCTTATCTATTCTACTGGTTAATCCTAAGAAAAATGCCAATAGATTTGTTAGGCCTGATTTTCCTTATTAAAAAAAACATGCTGACTTTGTCCATTTCCATTAATGCATTCCATGTGTTCTGTTATTCCATCTTTTAAAATTGATTTTAACATTTGCCCCGCAACCAACATTTGTCCTACTGCTCTGTAATTCTGTGTTTTCTCTTCCTGCTTTTTTAAAATAGTGTGGTTACATTTGCCACCCTCCAATCTATAGGAAATATTCCAGAGTCTAAAGAATGTTGGAAGGTGACTCAAAGCCTGTGTATTGTGTTTAAAAAGAGAAAATAACATTGACATATTTGGAGAAAATAGTCAATCAAGTCTTCACCAGTGTTCTGATAAGTGTCCTTGTGCTAAACCAGGCTATAATTACCATGGATCATCTATAATCCCATGGCCTCTGGGAAAGAGTGGTTATCTTTAAATGAACATTGTTTAAGAAGGGCAATAGGAATAATCCAGGAAATTATAGGCTGGTGAGCCTCACAACAGTGGTAGAGGAGCTATTGGAAAGGATTTTAGGAATAGGATTTATTCACATTTGGAGGAACATGGGCTAATTAGGGACAGTCAGTATGGCTTTGTGTTGGGCAGTTTATGTCTTACGGACTTGATTGGGTTTTTTTAGGAGGTGCCAAAGGTGATTGATGAGGGTAGGGCAGTGGATGTTGTCTACATGGACCTTAGGAAGGCATTTGACAAGGTCCCTCATGGTAGGTTGTCAGGAAGATTAAGATGTCTGGGCTCCATGCTGACTTGATAGTTTGGATGCAGAATTGGCTTGTCCATTGAAGACTGGGTAGTGGTGGAAGGATATTATTCTGGCTGGAGGTCTGTGACCAGTTGTGTTCCGCAGGGATCCGTGCTGGGGCCTCTGTTGTTTGTATCTACTATATATTTTTACATTATGATATGTAAGTTAACCCTACATTTATTACATACTGAGATTGTGAAAGTTGCTGTATTAATGCAAGTTTGTAAATATAGTAAAGCAGAAATTTCAAACTGAGGAACCCCTGGTCTCTAATCCATGAGCAACATAGATCAAAGTTACAGAGGTCCAGGTGTACACAAATAATTCAACGGACTCTGTACAGTGTAAGATATGCCCTTTATCAGTGAATAACAAAATCCATCAACAATGCAACAATATATGATTGAGTTTAAATCGCAAAGCTTTGAGCAGTTTCTAATAGTCTATATATGCAAATTCTTACCATCAGTTTGCAATCAATGCAATATTACATTCAAAACAGGCAAAACAACATATTCCTTCATTTTGTGATGTGTCAACAACAGGAACTGGTGACTTCAGGGCCAAATGACAATTATTGCTACAGGTTAATCACAAAAAACCATGACATATACTGCATTCATTAAAAATTCTGCATATCCGTCAAGAGATTTTCACAAAGATCATTGTAGACATTGGAGCCAGAAAAAATCCCCTTCTTGTTCATTGCCAACGAGGCAGTTCCTCTTAATGTGAGCAGTCAGTTTTCTGCTGTAAGATTGTTCACAACAAGTTTACTGAAGTTCCATTTTGGGGTGCATGATGGTGATGATATTAACCAATTTGTTCTACGAAGCATCTGTAGAGTCTGTGTGCTTTTCAAAGGTTTCCACTGTCATGAGCAGTCATTTAGTGAGATCATTTTCACCCTAAATTGTGGCATATTTACAAGCAGTCACGATTTTTTTTTACCTGAAGGAGAGTACTCTCACTGTATCTGTGGATATTTGGAGCTCATTTCTTCCACTACCTCTCAATCATCTGTTCAACTGCAGAAGCATCACATATAAAGTATTAGATGGAACTCAAGGTAACTCAACAACTTCTTGTCGGAGTGCATTGGTGGACAGTTGTAACCTAATTGAAGGAGTGAATGTTTGTATATCACAAACAAATAGGTGCTGGACTGACTAACAATACTTGGTGACAGCAACCTTTCCATTATGTTATGTATAGGTCACTCTTTCAAATTATCACTCCATCATCCACAGGTCTTCATTTCTGGGCACCACATCCTAAGAAAAGTTATAGGCCTTGGAATGAGTGCAAAACAGATTCACCAGAATGAAACTAAGTCTCAGCTACACTGGATAGGCCATGTTTTTCACAAATCTGACACTAGATTTCCGGAACAGACACTGTATTCCAAGACCAGGCAGACAGAGGAAAAGATTCAAGGATGTTTTCAAAGCCTCCTTGAAGAAGTTCAACATTCCCACTGATTCTTGGGAATCTCTGGCCCAAAACCACTTACAGTGGAGAAGGAGCATGTGGGAAAATCTTGAGAACCTCAAGCTCATGTATCAAATGTACAGACACCCTGCATAAACAGTGGAAGAAACAGAACACCCCACAAACTGCCCACCCATCTGACTCATAAGGCACCTTCTGCCCCATCTGTGGAAGAATCTGCAGTTCCTATATTGGCCTCATCAACCTCACCCCCCCCCCCCCCCCCCCCAGAATTCACAAACTTCAAGTGGAAGCAAGTCATCCTCAATTCCAAGGGACTGCCCAAGAATAAGAATACTAAGGCCGAAAGGGTTAATTTATGAGACAAGTTGCATTGACTTAACCTCTGAGTACATAAGGTTGGGGAGGTCAGTGCTTAAGATGATTAAAAGAAGATAAAGAATAGATCTGTTATTTGCAGTTATGGAGGGATCCAAAACTGGAGGCATATCCTTAAATTAAGAACAAAGAATGAGATCAGGAAATAGTTTTTGATACAAAGTAGTTGTAAAAATCCTGAATTTATCGAGGCAAGGCATCAACTGCAAAATTTAAAACTGAGACAATCTTTGTTAGGCAAAAGCTTTAAATGTTACAAAATCAAGGCAGATAATGGGAGGTATGCATAAACCATTATCCAATTGAATGCTTAAAAATGCTCAAGGGACTGAATATATTTCTCCCGTTCTTTGATTAGCAGAGGGAGGAGAGGCAGTCATCTCTGGGGTGCCACTCATTACTTCTGAGTGTCTCAGATCATCTGTGAATAGTTTATGTGTCCACAGTTCAGTGAGGAAGGTGTTAACCAAAATCACAGTCCCATAGGGAGTGGTGGTGCAAAATACATCTTCGTACCTTTTCCCTGTGATTGACTAAGAAAATAATCCTGTGGAGGTGCACTCACGGAATACATTGGAAATAGTTTCTTTTATAAACAATACAAAGTTGGAATCAGAGAACAGAGGATTCATATTTGTTTTCTTATGTAATGAGAGAGATATAATTAGTAATCTGAGAGTTAAAGGATCTTCTGAGGAAGAATGAGTTTAGCACTATGTTTGATAGTGACATACTTGTATCCAAAATTAGATTTTAAATTTTAAATAAAGTCAATTACATAAATAAGGGAGCAAGTTGATTTAAAGTCGATTGAGAAAAGTAGGTTATAAAGAACTATTTGAAAATTCTTAATAAAATTACCTTCCTTTGAGAAATATTAACTCCATTTCAAAAGCATGGTAATTAAAGAATTTAAAGTTGGTATTAGATTGAAAGTTGGCGTATGATGTTGCAAAGTAGCGAGTCTAAGCATTGGTAGGATTTTTTTAAGAATTACTTTTTCCTGTTCATTTATTTTTTGGGGGGGTGTGGGCATCATTTCATCATTGTCAATCCCCAACTGCCCAAACAGATAGCTTGCTAGGCCACTTCAGACAGATTTTAAAAGTCATCCACATTGCTGTTGTGTCTCATATAGACGGGGTAAGGACGGCAGATTTCCTCTCCTCAAGGACATTAGTGAACCAAGTGAACAGGTTGTAATAAGGAGACACAAGAGAGTGCAGAAGCTGGAACCTGGAACAATACACAGGGTGCTGGAGGAACAGGGTAGGTCAGGCAGCATTCTATGGAGAGAAATGGACAGTCTACATTTCGGGTCCAGATGAAGAGTCTTGACTCAAAACATGGACTGTCCATTTCTCTCCATAAATGCTGCCTGACCTGCTAAGTTCCTGCAGCATCTTGTGTGTTGAACTGGTTGTAAGAGCTAAAGATATAAAAAGAAAGAGTATGAAGGAAAGTATAGGAAAGCACAGAGGTGGAGAAATTACAAAGTAAAGCACAGAGGTAGAGAAATTTTGATGGGAGAGTAAGTAAATTGCTGAGATGTTTAACAGGTATTTTTGATTGATATTCATAGCTGAGGGTACAAAAATATTTCAGATGTAGCAGGGCACTGAAGGACTGATAAGAGTGAGGGAAGTAATTAATGTTCACAATGAAATAGTGCAAGAAACACTGATGAAATATAAAGCCAATGAATCCCCTGGGCCTGATGTCCTGCATCTTAGGGTTGAGATAGTGGATGTACTGGTCATGATCAAACAAAATTCACTAGACTCTAGAGGAGCTGCAGTGGAATAGAAAACTGTATCTATAATACATGTATTCAAAAGAAATGAGGGAGAAAGAAAACAGGGTATCACAGGCCAGTCAGCTTGGGATCAAATGCTCATCCATTTTTCAGGAACTGGTACCAGGTCACTTAGAAAAAACACAATTATGCAGTTAACTTGGTTTTATGAGAAGGAACATAATCAATGAAGAACCAATGTTTGAACTTCAGCTCTTATCTGCATTAACGTCTTGGAGACTTAGAGAAAGAAACCAACTATAAAATATCTAAATTTATTGACAATATACAAGTGGCAAAGTAATCTGCGAGGACTCAGAGGTGTGGACAGGTTATGCAGGTGACCAAGATGATGGCAGAAAAGTAGAATGTGAGGTTAACCATTTTGTTAGGAAGAAGAAGAAAAACAGAATATTTTTATTCAAATAGAGACCAGTCTTTTCCAATTTTCTTTGTACATGGATGACAAGTCCATATAAAAATGCAGCAAGCAATTAGCAAGACTAATGGTAATGAAGCCTTTATTGCAAGAGCTAGAATACAAGAGTAAAGAAGTCTTGGTTCAATTGTACAGGCCTTTGGTGAGACCAAGCTTTGTCCTTTTCTCTGGAAGGATGCAATGTAGTCCAACAAAGATTTGCAAGGTAAACTCCTGGTATGAAAGGCCAATCCTATAAGGAGAAATTGAGGAGAATGAACCTATGTTCTCTGGGAAGTGATCTCATTAAAATAAACTGGCTTGACCAGTTGGATGCTGTGAGGTTGGTGGAGAATACAAAGCAAGAGCCCTTCTCTGGATAAGGGGTTGAACATTTAATGCAAAGGTCAAGAGGAATTTTTTCACTCTGACATTTGCGAGTTTTTGGAATTTCTCACCCCAAAGGAATGTGGAAGTTCAGGCAATGCATGCATCCAAGACAGAGATTGATAAATTTTTACAATCCAAGGAATTGGGAAGTTCAAGAAGGAATATGCTGAAGAAAACCAGCCATGATCTTGTCAAACAGAGAGCAGACACGTAGGATCATGTGGTTTACTTCAACTCCTGTTTCTTATGTTTTTTACAGATAAGAGAATTTTTTTTTAATCCAGTGAGTGATTAATTATAATGATCTGGTAAGCACTGCCTGAAAAGATGGTGGAAGCAGATTTAATAGTTATTTTTCAAAACATTTTCTTTAAAAGACAGGATATTTATGGTGTGTGGGTGTTGCTGGCAAGACCAGTGTCTGTTGCCCACTCCTAACTGCCTTTAAGAAGGTTGAAGTGAGTTGCATTTGCTATTGAATATAGAATTCCTAGTGATGATGAAAGAATGGTGAAATATTTCTGGGTGACAAAGGTGTTTACTTGGAACAGACCTGCAAGTGGTGGTGTCCCCATGCACCTGTTGGCCCTTTCCATTTTCGTGGAAGAGACAGCAAGGTAGGGAGGCTATCAGAATAGCAATGCATTTTTGTTGATGGTACACAATGCAACCACATAGGCCAAAAATGGTGGGAGTGAAAGCATAGGGTGCTCGATAGGGTGCTAATCTTTTGCAGATGAATTTTTGCTATCAAATTTTGCTAATCAATTTGCAGACTGATTACCTTGGTTGGTGCCAGTCTTCTTGAATGTTGTTAGAGAAACACTCATCCAGGTAAGTGGAGAATAATGATGGTGATGCCATTGAATGTCAAGGGTAAGTGCTGAGATTCTCTTTTATTGGAGATGTTCACTCCCGTCACTTCTTTGCTCATGCCTGAATACTGTCAAGCTCTTGATACACATAGGCATAAGCTGCTTCATTTTGTGCATGGCCCCCCTCCTGAACTTATGAAGGTGTGAAAGTCATTGAAGAACCAATTAAAAATGGTTTGCCCTGAGGAACTCTCCTCTAATGTCCTGGGTCTGAGATGATTGACTTATGACAACGACAAACGCCCTCCTTTTGTGCGAGATATGACCCCTAACTACTGGACACCTATGCAAGCCACCTCCTCAACCTTCTCTTATCCAGCAAAAACATCAACATTTGTTCATTCTTGCTTAATAGTTACAATGTCCAAGTTCTCATATCACCCATGTGAATTATTTTTGTAGTTTCCCCAGCACCATTCTGTAATATGATGGCAATAGTTGTGCATGGTCCAAGTGTGGTCAAATCAAGGTTTTACATAAATTTTGAAAATAACTTCCCAGGCTTTCTATTTCCAATTCCCTGAGCATCATTTTGTGCTTTTGATGACTTTGTTAACTTGCCCTTTATTGATTTTTATAACCATTTAGGCTTCTATCCCATTTAGGCATCTACTTGCCAAAGATAAGTGACTTACTTATTCTGACGCTCTCTCTATTTACCCCCATAACACTTATAGTGAAATTCATTACTAATTTTTTTATATAGACCCTCCCCATTTCCTTGTTTGTTTTGTGGTTACTGGCATATTTAAAGAGTGGACCAGGAAGTGGTATTGTCAAACACAGAGCTGTTCCTACTCCTCTCAGCATGTTTCTTGTGAAGGTAGTTTTCCAAGGTTGCTTGACTGATGCAGTGCAGTTCTCTGAGAACTTTCAGGATGTCTTTTCTGAACTTCACCCCAATGAACACATAAAGGACTGGGTTCAGGCAGCTGTGGATGAATCCGGTGCTCTCCGACACCACGATGGTAAACGTGAGCTTCTTGTAGAAACTGCAATCTGCAGAAATCACATCCAGGTTCCGCAGAGTCTTTATGAACTTTGCCACGTTGTAGGGGGCCCAACAAATGCAAAACATCACAGTGACTGTTACCACAACTTTAATGGCTTTGTGTTTCCCAAAGTTCTGGGTCTTGTACAATGTACTGATTATCTTTGCATAGCAGTAGCACATGATTGTGAGTGGTAAGGTAAAGCCAATTCCATGGTATAAAAATTGTTCAGCCAGCAGCCAGTCATGGGCCGCAGCTGATGTGTAGGTGCATTTGGTTTCATTTTCATTATTCATAGCCTCAACTTGCAAGAAAATTAAATTAGGAATTTGTAGAATGAAACCTGTCACCCAAACAGCTGAGCAGATCAGGTGGACATACTTGGCTCTGGAATTTTTGTGTGTCTGAACTGCATAGACAATCGCCATGTAGCGGTCAATGCTGATGCATGCCAGCAGTAGGCTGTTGCAGAAGAAGTTGAGTTTGTGGATAGAACCTAGTACTTTGCAAAGGACTGTACCAAACAACCACCCAAAAATGCTCTCAATAGCAAAGAAGGGTAGGACCAGGACCAGGAGGAGGTCAGCCACTGCCAGGTGTAGTAAATAACTGTCGGTTGGCGATCTCGAATGCTTGTAACGCAACAGTATCAGCAACACCAGACTGTTTCCAATGGTCCCTAACAGGAAGACCAAGAAATAACCTATTGGCACAATAATCTTATGGAAATACTGTGGGGTTTCGTCTAATTCTGAACAGTAAGTATCTCCATAATCCATTGTGATCCCATCGTTGGCAAATGAGGTGTTCTCGAACTAAAAGGAATAAAAGACACAAACAATGAATATTAAAATGGTTCTGGAAATATTTGGCTTATTAATCTGAATGTCAAATAAATCATCACACAAATATTGCCTCATTCTCTTTTTCCTCAATATGATTATTTAATGAGTAGTTCTGATGAGAATGTTAATTCTCTTTTTCCCTTTGTACAGACTGCCTGATCTGTCAACTACTTCCAAGTTTTTAATGTTTTCATTTTAGATAATACCTCAGACCTATTGGTGTGTGAGGTCCTATTCTGGGGAAAGAACAGGACAAATGGCTCTTATGAATCCTGGAGTGAGGAAGGAGGAACTCAGCCAGGACTCCAAAATACAATCATCCTGCTCAAATCTGAAACTGTGCGGCGGTTGGGTGAAAGAACGGTCAAGGCTCCCACAAACCAAGAGCTTGGTGTATCATCTGAATACCAGTCTCCATGTCACTAAAAAAGTTTCTTACAGCCGTAGAATAATTGTGCCTATAGAAGAAACTTTCGATCTGTCCCCTAAGTGTTCGCTTTTTGTAAGTGCTTGCTTTTTGTAAGTGCACTCATGGTTAGTCCCATCTTTAACTGAAATCCTGTAAATTTATTTTGCTCAAGAACTCCTTTTTGAAATTATTTACAGAATTATCTTGCAATGTTTTCTGAGTCCAGATTCCAACAAATCTCGAGTGAAAACAATACATTAGTCTTCCCTCTATATCAGAGTAGAGAGAAACCAGTCATCATTATGAAAACATCTATTAAGTGATGTTTTAACCTTTCCTGTTCCCAGGAGAACTTTTCCAAGTTCTCCTCAAAACTTTAGTTCTTCGTCCTTGGTAATGTCCAGGTAAATGCTCTCTGCCTTTACATCCTTCCTGGTGCTCAGAATTTTCCACAATACTCCCGATTTATGCCTAATTATTCATTATTAAGGTCCAGCATGACCACTTTGTTTATATAGTCTGTTTCTCTAATTACAAGTACTGGAAAATGATGTTTTTTTTTAAAAATCACATTTTGAACTTGCTGGGCATCTTTATGGATTTGAATGTATGGACATCAAGATTTTCCTTTTCATCTACAAATCTCAAAATGTTTTGCAAATTTATAATAAGCTATGTTTCCTTAATCAACCTCTCATAATAGCCCTCATTCTATTCTATGGCAAGATCCTTCCAATGAGTTTCTGCATCTTGTTTGTGTTACCCTGACGCCCATAGTAAATATCCTAATCACTATCTATGACTTTGCCAAGTTTCACACCCTGTCCAAATTTTATGATGGGCAGCACAGCGGTGCAGCTAGTAGAGCTGCTTCCTCACAACTCCAGTGAGCCGGGTTCAATCCTGGCCATGGATGCTGACTGTGCGAGTTTGTACATTCTCCCTGTGACCGCAGGGCTTCCTCTGGATTCTCCAGTTTCCTCCCACATATCAAAGGTGTGCATAACAGTAGATGTATTGGCGACTACAAATTGCCCCTAGTGTGTAGGAGCATGGTAGGATCCAGGTGCAGTTGATGGGAATATGGGGAGAATAAACTATGATTAACATTAGGTCATCTTAAGTGGGGTTTTGACAGTTGGCATGGATTTGGTGAGCCAAAGGTCCTGTTTCCATGCTCTATGACCCTGAGTTCTTTATGACCTTCTATGGTTCATGCAAGAGCGCCAACTTGTAAGACATTTCTGATCTTGTTAAAAGTAATTATGTCTTCAGCTTTAAGCTATAATTTGTGGATGAGCTTCACTATTTCAGGTCAGTATAGAGTAAGCACCTATGTGTGACTCTAGGAATATCCTAATAGATGGAAGCCAGTCAAGATTCAAGACAGTATGACCATTCAATTAGATTATGTTTTCAATTGCAACACAGTTTATTATTAACATCTCCAATTGAAAATCAACTACTTAAAACTAGGAGTCAGTTTTATATACATGGTGATAAGTCTGGTAAATTATTGGCCAAACAACTGAAAGCTGCTTTGACTAAACATCAGATTATTAAAGTTCGTAAATGAGTAGGTAATGACATGCTGGATCATGCGCAAATTAATAAATCTTTTCAAGAATTTTATACTTCTTTATATCAATCAGAATTTCCTGAGGATTCTACATCAATGCATGAATTTTTAAGAAATTTGAAGATTCCGAAATTATCACTTAATGAATGTTTAATATTAGATGCACCCATTTCGGAGGAAGAAATAAAGAAAGCAATCTCTTCAATGAACTCGGGTAAAACACCTGGTCCCAATGGGTATACATCTGGTCCCGATGGGTAAAATACATATATACCCTGGTCCCGATGTGTTAAAAAGTTGAATTTTTAAAATCCTTTTCTGATCTTCTCTCTCCCTGGTTAGATAAAATCTTTAAAGATGCCCTATTAGCAGGTAAATTACCACAATCCTTTTATGAAGCAACTATCTCTTTAATTCTTAAACAGGATAAAGATCCTACTGAATGTGCATCTTACAGACCTATTTCTTTATTGAATGTGGACTCCAAAATCTTTTCCAAAATATTAGCTTCTAGACTGGAAAAGGTACTTCCACAAATTATTTCTGATGACCAGACAGGATTTATTAAAAATCGCTATTTGCATTTTAATATTAGGAGGTTAATGAATATTGTATATACCCCTTCATCTACAATTCCAGTATGTGTTATCTCGCTAGATGCCGAGAAGGCATTTGATAGAGTCGAATTGGAATATTTATTCAACACGCTTGAGAAATTTAATTTTAGCCCAAATTTTATATCCGCGATTAAATTGATATACCATACACCATTCACTACTTACTAATAATCAGAGATTCCCCCTTTTTCAGGCTTTTTTCAAGGCACTAGACAGGGTTGCCCTTTAAGTCCTTTATTATTTGATATTGCCTTGGAACCCCTGGCAATTGCCTTTCGGGACTCTTCTAACATATTTGGCATCACTTGTGGAAAGGGGACCCATAAGATATCACTATATGCAGATGACCTGTTACCTTATATCTCTAACGCCGAGAAATCCATCCCTGCAGCATTATCACTGCTTGCTCAGTTTAGTGTTTTCTCTGGTTATAGATTAAATCTTAATAAGAGTGAGTTTTTCTCATTAAATATGCAAGTCCCAATTTATAGGCAATTACCATTTAGATTAGTGACTGATTATTTTACTTATTTGGGTGTTAAAATTACCAAGATGCATAAGGACTTATTCAAAGTTAACTTTTTACCCTTAACTGATCATGTTAAACAATAGTTTACTAAATGGTCCCCATTGTCTCTATCATTGATTGGTCGAATTAATGCAGTTAAGATGAATATTATACCAAAATTTTTGTATTTATTGCAGGCAGTTCCAACCTTCATCTCAAAATCCTTTTTTGATACTATCAATTAAATTTTAAATTAAATTTTATTTACAGCGTGGTAACAGGCCCTTCCGGCCCAACAAGTCCATGCTGCCCATTTTAAACCCAAATTAACCTACCCGTACGTCTCTGCAGTGTGGGAGGAAACCGGAGCACCTGGAGGAAACCCACGCAGACACGGGAGAACGTACAAACTCCTTACAGACAGCGACGGGAAACAAACCCCAATTGCTGGCGCTGTAATAGCGCCGGTATGGCAGAATAAAAACCCAAGGTTAAGTAAGAAATATTTATAAAAATTAAAAAAGGATGGCGGTATGGCTTTGCCTAACTTTAGATTTTACTATTGGGCAATTAATATTAGATATTTAATTTTTTGGACACAAGATTTAGATGTAATTCAATATCCCCGATGGGTGTATCTTGACTATGAGTCTGTGCAAGGATTTTCATTAGCTTCTATTTTAGGAGCCTCACTCCCTCCTGCACTTACTAAATTGAGTAAACAAATGATTAACCCAATAACTAAACATACAATACGAATATGGTTTTAATTTCGTAAATTTTTTGGATTGAATAAATTCACTTTATCAAGTCCTATCCAATCCAATTTTTTCTTTCAACCTCCCAGAATTGATTTAGCTTTTTCTTTATGGAAAATGAAGGGAATAACATGCTTTTGTGATCTATTCATTGATAACCGTTTTTTGTCTTTTGAACAGCTGTCTAATAAATACAATTTGCCTAAATCACATTTTTTTCAATATTTACAGATTAGAAATTTTTTAAAAGTTATTTTACCTACTTTTCTGATACCATATAAAATTGGAATTACAGAAAAAATTTTAGGTTTTAATCCTTATCAGAAGAGCTTGATAGCAATTTATGATCTGATTATGAAAATACGTCTAGAGACACTTGATAAAATTAAGAATGAATGGGAGAGAGAACTCCAGATACTTTTACCTATAGAGACATGGTAGAAAATTCTCCAAATAGTTAATACATCTTCAATGTGTGCCAGACACTCTTTGATACAGTTTAAGGTGGTTCACAGGACCCATATGTCCAAGAACAAGTTAGCCTGTCTTTATCACCATATAAATCCTATATGTGACAGATGTAATTCAGAGGTGGCTTCCCTGACACATATGTTTTGGTCCTGCCCTCTTTTGGAAAAATATTGGAAAGACATTTTTAATATTATTTCAACTGTATTGAATATTGATTTACAACCTCATCCTATTACTGCAATGTTTGGGTTACCAATGATGGATTCTAGCCATATATCTGCTTCAGCTTGTCGTATGATTGCATTTGTTACATTAATGGCCAAGAGATCCATTCTATTTAAATGAAAGGATCCTATACCTCCTACCACATTTCAATGGTTTTCTCAAACTATAACATGTTTAAACTTATAAAAAATTAGGAGTGGTACTGTTGATCCTTCACTTAAATTTGAGGAAGTTTGGAGTCCATTTATTCAGTATTTCCATATGTTATAAGCAGACCTTTTTCGGATCCCTTTCAATAACCCTTGAATATAGAGGAGTGGAGCTAACGACATAATAATGTTTTTTCTTATCTGAAGAAATAACAGTCCGGCTTTTTCTTTGAAGTTTTTGGTTTGCTTTTGTTCATTATTTTTTTCAATTTGGGGGTTCTCTTTTCATATAATTAAGTTTCTTTTCAAATTCTTTTGTATCATGCTCACTTAGTAAGAGACCAGGAGGTTCGGATTATACATTTTACTCCCTGTGAATGTATATGTCAACTGTTATTATTGTTATCCCGATCTCTTTACACCATGTGTATAATCACTAATGTTATGTATATTAATCTGAAATTTAATTTGAAATTTTATAAAAAGATTGAAAAAGAAAAAGATTATGGTGGTCTGTATTTTGACTTCATTTACCAACCTTAACGCTATAATTTTTAACAGACTTCACAACAAAAATCTATCAATGTCAGTTTATAAATTTTAAATTGATTTACACCCTTAATAGCTTTTGGGGTTAGGGAAGACAGTTTCAGATTTTGACTGTCCTTTATGTGAAGAAATTTTTCCAGGAAGAAACCTGAATGGCTTACCTTCAATTTTAAGCTTCCCTAGTTCTAGACTGACGTTAGAAGACAAAATAATTTCTCTTTATGAATTTCTTGGCTTAAGCATTTTAATTAGATTACTCCTTTAATCTTCTATACTCATAGAAGAAGATGGCATCAAAAATTTGTGCAGGGTGGAAAGACAGGAAATTTACCTTTTTTAATGATTCAAGGTATGTAGGCTTTGCGGGCTGAACCAACATTTAATTGCCCATCCATAATTGCCCATGAGAAGGTGGTGGTGAACTGCCTTCTTAAATGGCTGCAGTTCTTGAGGTGCAGGTATACCCACAATGCTGTTGGGGAGGGAGTTCCAAGATTTTGACCCAGCGACAGTGAAGGAACAGCAATATATTTCCAAGTCAGGATGGCGTGAAGCTTGGAGGGCAACTTCCATCATTTGCTGTCGTTGTCCTTCTAACTGGTGGAGGTGGTGAGTTTGGAAGGTGCTGTCTTGGAGAACTGCTGCAGTGCATCCTGTAGATGGTACAAACTGCTGCTACTGTGCTTCGGTGGTGGAGTGAGTGAATGGTTGTGGATGGGTGCCTCTCAAGCGGGCTGCTATGGTGTCAAGCTTCTTGAGAGTTGTTGAAGCAGCACTCATCCAGACGAGTGGGGAGTATTCCATCACAATCCTGACTTGAGCCTTACAGATGATGGACAGCCTTTGGGAGTTAGGAGGTGAGTTCTGTGCCACTGCATTCCTAGTCTCTCACCTGCTCTGGGCACAATCTGAGGAAAGGATGCCAGGGGTTTGTTGAAACTAACTCCGGCAATGCTGGAGCCAACAGCTGTTGTGTTTCAGACTTCACACGGCGACGTACACAAATTGTGTTGTTATCTGATGTCTACTATGCCTCTCAGAGAGAACGGAAGCCTCACTATTGTCCCAAAGGACTGAAAAGAAGTGTTCTAGATTCTAAATGAAATGAGCTGAACCTGCTATTATAGAGTTTCTATTTTGACATTGTTGTATTTTTCTTAGCTCTTGCTATTTGTTTCCTAAACCACCATCATGCTGAGTTGCTTTGGCATTCTGCTAGTTTTCGTTGTGAGTCACTAAAAGGCCAAGTTTGAACAATTTGAGCCACTGTGTTTTGAAGATTTCACACTAACATAGCCTTAACCATAATGTCTAATATAAACTCTAAGCAAACCTCAATATATAGAAATTAGTGATTACAAAAGGAATGTCTTAACAGGAATTCAACATTGCTCCATGAAATGTTTTCCATAGGGAATGGTTGAGGAGGAACATTTGGTTCACTGGTGAGAACATTAAATAAGGGGCATGCAGCACAGAGGGATCTGCTTGAGTATGATGCAGGGCTTGACAATCATGCAGGGCTGAAGGCTCTGGATAGACACTACAAATGCTGTCTCCATAAAATCTTTCCAAATTCACTGGAAGGATTAGTGAACCAATGCCAATGTCCTCTCCTTGGCCAACATCCCTTGCACTGACCCTATAGCTACACTCAGTCAACTCTGTTGGACAGGCCATATTGTTCACATACCCAACACCAGACTCCCAAAAGAAATACTTTTTTGGGTCAAAACCCAGCATCAAGACCCTCATCCCTTGAATGAGATCCTGATGCAGGGTTTTGACTCAATGTCAACAATTCCTTTCCTCCCACAGGTGCTGCTCGACCCGCTGAGTTCCTTCAGCAGATTGTTTGTTGCCTACCCATTATCTGTACTCTCTATCTCCCACCATTCTGTCAACTTCACAGTCTGATCATTGGGCTAAACTGACCTCATTGACCGTCAGTGGTTCACCAAAATCACCATTCATGGCTCAGCTAATTCCAAACCTCAGCATGCGCTGGCCCCTCCTGCTCCACCAATAGACACACCATGGACCCCAGTGGAGGTGCAGTGATGTGCAGAGAGGAGCCAGATGCAATTTGAACCTGGCCTCTCATCTTTATGCCAGTTATGATTTGAGCTTCTTATTTGAATGGAGAATTTGTTTGAATTTAATATTTTTATTTTAATCATTTGTGGGTTTTGATTAGATTTATTTGGTTAGCTTTATTTTTGTATTTAAGTTTTAATTAGTTACATTTATTTGAATAATTTTTAATTACCTCTCTATCAGGGTTGTTTAGCAAATGGTTCAAAGTAATGGTGGGGAGTGTAGTAGGGGAGATAATGGGATGGCTACAAACAATACTGGCTTTGACCAACCCTAACTACGTTGCTGGTTCAAGTGACCAATAGTGACCTCATGCCTAGATACCGCATGACAACCATCCCATAACTCCGGGCAGCTCATCATTGTATACACAAGGTAAAGGCAGAACTGCCCCTTGCTGATGTATTCCGCCGGGCACTGAAGGTTGACGCTGTAAAACAATTATCTTGCTCTATGCATTCACAGAGTATGCATGATAGAAAGAAGAACTAGTATAAGAATACTCTAAACTTTAGATTGGGGAGCATTCTTTCCAGGACAAGTGACAGCCCTGTTGATGTCAGCTTGTAATAAATAAGCTTTGCTCTAAAGGTAAACACCGGAGTCCATGCGAACTCTTTCCGTCTTTGAGCCTTAGCAGTACAGGTTCTACAATACCTCTCAGGTACGAAGTATCAGATTGTTTGGCCTTCCACATGCAGAACAGGTAAGTGCGGGCAAGCCGGCATTGTGCCTGGTCACTCCACACGGCTGGCTGCTACCAACATGAACAGGCCCAAAACATTATGTTGAGTTCCATAAGTTTTGCCTTTAGCTAACAGTCTGTTGTGAGGGACTTCATCAAATAACTTCTGGAAGTCCAAAGAGATAACACCCAAAGATCCAAATATCCAACCTTCCCTTTAGTTACCTTTATTAATTTGAAATGTAAAAATTCAATCAGGTTCAGCAAGCATAATCTACTTTTAAAAAACCTATGTTGGCTCCCTCTGATCAACTGAGAATTTTCAGTCACCTTAATTATGCCTTATAGTAATTCCCCAGTTGCAGATGTTAGGCTAACTGGTCTATAATTCCCTGGTTTACCTCTTTCACTTTTCTTAAACAGTGTAGCAACTTGCTCAGTTTTCCAATTTAATGAACAATTCCAGAATCAAGAAACTAAATACCATTATAGTTAAGGCATCTGGAATAATCATGTTCAATTCCAGGTTTTGGAACCCACAAGGGAACAGGCCTTTTTTTTTATAACTGATATGAGCAATGAGACAGGATTAATTAGTGATCTCATAACAATACAAAAGATCTTTTGGCAAAGAGTGATTAAAACATGACAGAATTTCATATTCAGTTTGAGAATCATCAACTGATGTCTAAAACTAGGGTCCTAAACTTAGATAAAGGCAATTGCATTGGTAGGAAAGAAAAATGGCTTAAAATGATTTGGGAAATTAGATTGAAAGATATGACAGTAGATATACAGTGGAAAATATTTAAAGAAATATTTAATTATTCTCAATAAAGATAAATTCCATTGAGTGGCAGGAAGCAAAGTATAATGGTTAAGGAGTGTTTTATGTCTGGAAGACAGTACACAGTCACTTGTTTTTTGTAATATATATTCATGATTTTGATTTAAGTAATACAGGGAGCATGATAAAAAGATTTTCAGCATTGAGCGTGTGGTAAACTGCGAGGAGGAAAGCTTTAGAAGATGGACAAATGAAACTTAATCCAGATAAGCATTAAATAATGCATTTAGGGGGGGTACCTCGTAATGTCAATAAGTGGGAGGATATTGAGTGACGTGGAGGAAAGGAGGGATTATGGAGTGTATGTCAGGAAATCTTAAAGGTGGCAGGACAGATCAATGTTGGTTAAAAGGACATACAGGAGGCTTTCCTTTATTATGCGAGGCATAGCATATATGGCCAGAGAGATTATACTAGAACAGTGTGCAAGCTATTAAGGCCATTGCTTGATAACTGTGTACAGTTCTGGTCACCACATTACAAGCAAGATGGCCTGTATCCTATGATTCTAAAACAAAATTATTTGCTGAGATAGATGCATTGGGTGTGATCTTCCACAATTTCCCTAGATTCTGGGAAGGTCCCAGCTGACTGGACAATTGCAAATGTAACAATGCTACCTTAGAATGAAAGAAGAGAGAAAGCAGTGAACTATAAGCCAGTTAGCCTAACATTGGTTATTGGAAAAATGCTGGAGTCCATTGTTAAGGAAGTAATAACAAGACTGTTAGAAAATCCATACAAGCAGAATCAACATACCTTTCTGTCAGGAAAATAGTGTTTGGCTCTTTGAGGATGTGGCTATATGGATGGATAAAGGAGAACCAGTGGATGTATCACATTTGAACTTACAGAATGGCATTGAATACGGTGCCTCATAAAAAAGTTACTGCACAGGTTAAGGGCTTGTGGTATTGAAGTTAGTATATTGACATGGTAGAGAATTAACTGACAGAAAACTGAGCGGGAGTAAACTAATTTTCAATTTGGTGGTTGTATTGAGTGAGGAGCCTTTGGGATCAGTACTGGAATTTCAACTTTTTACAATTTACATGAATAACTTAAATGAAGGAATTGAATATATTATATCCTGGTTTTGTGACAGTATAAAGCTAGGTGGAAAAACTGAGAAGGATATAAAAGGTCTGCAAATGACATAGACAAGTTTATTCACTGGGTAAAAAATAAGGCAGATTGAATATAATATGAAAAAAAAGGTTTTCTGCTTTAGTTGAAAAGCTGAGTAATGAATGTTGGTCTTCAGACAAACAAGAAACATAAGGTTAGCATGCAAGTACAGTTAGCAGATGGAATGCTGGGCTTCCTTACAAAATGGATGCAGTGAAAAAGCAAGTTTTGCTACAACTGTACAAGGCTTTGGTGAAACCACATCTGGAGTATCATTTACAATCTTGGTTTCCTTGTTTACAGAAGGATATATTTGGCTTGGAGGCAGCACAGAGAAGTTGACCAGTTTGATTTCTGAAACAAGGTGGTTGCCTTAAGAGAAAATATTGAGTAGATTGCCTGCACTTTCTCTACCTTAGAAGAATACCTGATTTCACTGAAATATAAAGGATTCTTTGGGGCCTTGACAGGGTAGATACTTTGCGGAAGTTTCCCCCGGTTGGGAAATGTAGAACTAAACGGCCATAGTCTCAGGATAAATGTCCAGTTAAGTTTAAGAAGAGGAGGAATTTCACCTTTCTGGGACCAAGGATGCTGATTCATTAAGCATATTCAAGGCTGACATAGACTGTTTTTGGAGCACTGGGGATCATGAGTTATGGTGACCAGGCAGGAAGGTGGAGCTAAGACATGATTCTGATGAATGGTGCAGCAGGGTCAAGTAGCCATATAGTCTACCTTTTTTTGTTCTTAAGTTCCTTTTGTTCTGGAGATCTGTCATCTTTTAATGCTATTATTTACTTCATTGCAATTATTTTTCTTATGTTAATTTTTATGACTCTTCATCTTGATTCAATGTTTTCTCAGTATGTCTGGCATATTCTTTCTCAATTGTAAATATTAACACAATAGAATTATTCAATATATTTTTAAAATTAAGACTTTGCTAAACTTAAAGTCAATGGAAATATGTTAGGATATGACCAGCAGCATTTTGAGTAGGCTGAAGTTGAGAGTAAAAGATGGGAGGGCAGCCAGACATGTGTTTGAAAGGTCAAGTCTAGAGGAAATAAATGTATTGATGAGGGTTTCAGCAGCAGATAAGCTGAGGCAAGGCCAGTCTTGGTGACACTTGATAATAAGATCATAAGTTCATACCTGTGAAATAACACAGGATTTTTTTTCTGTACTAAAAGGGTGTCACATAATAATACATAGATTGTTATCATGCACATCTAGCAGCAAAATCTTACAATGTGAGGTATAAATTTGTATTATATAGGATTAAACTGAAACAAATATGTCACTCGGTTTGTTTTATGTAAGTGGTGTAACTATGCTCCTGTGAGACAGGTAATGGAGATCACAGGTTTGGGAGCCACCGACAAGAAACATTCAAGAGTTGTAGCCGTATTCTCTTTACCTGTTAGAGGGAGTAGACAGGCTTGTATTGTGTAAATAATTTAGCAAGCATATGTTACAGTTAGAAATGAAAGGAATGTACAGACTGGAGGCTATTTACCCTCAAACTTGTTCCATTATGCAATTGGAATGTGCTGAATAGTACCTTAACTTCATCTGCCCATCGAAATTCCATTGAGTGGTTCCACTTGTGTAAAGGACTAAATACATTAATACAACCAGTCGGAAAGTTCAAATGTGAACCTCTTACTACCGATGTTCTGATATACCAGTGAACAACTTAAAGTCTGGCATTTGATCAAATGACTGAAAGGGGAATAAAACCATAAATACACCCTTCAGAAAAATGCTCAAATCACTAATATCTTACCAAAACCATCATTGTGAATAGAGAAAAAGGTTACTTAAATAGTTGCTTGCAAAGTCTAATAGTTGCACTTTGCAAAATGTTGGCATTTACCACCTTCACTTCTCTTACTTACTAACCAGCTATACGTCAAGAACTAAAGGCTTTGAAAGTTAAGTTAAAAGGCAACCTGAACTTTTTTTTTCACATCTTATTATGAATAACCTTCATCATAACCTATTAAAAGAAAATGGGAAATACTTACAATGTACAAGTAATCCATGGAAAATCTCATTTCTATCAAAGCATTCAGCTTTATTGAAGAGACAGTAAGTTGCCAGTGAGTTTCATTAATATATCGATGTCACCTTTGAGCATGCAGAACTGTTAACCAAATGAAAAAACCTAATAGCAAGTCTTTTTTTTAAACTCAATTGACATCCTTCCTGTTTGACAAATTTAAGTACTGAGAATTTTTCCCTTCTCTATTCCTTGATTTGCATAATGAATATATGCTATAGCTAATCACCTCAATCAGCAGTAGATCAAGGCAGGTAATATAAAGACATACTAAGTATCCTCTATAATTCAAACTATATCAAAACACTTTACTGCCAACGAGGTTCTCCTGATATCAGTAGCAGGGAAAATACTGGAATCTATTATTAACAAAATGGTAACAGGTTACTAAGAAAATAATAAAAAGGTTGGGCTGAATCAACAAAAATTTATGAAAGGAACTCTGCATTTGACAAATCTGTCAGGGATTTTTGAGGTTGGAACTAGCAAAATAGACACAGGTGAACCAGTTGATGTGGTGTATTTTGACTTCCAAAAGACTTTTGATAAGGAGTCACATAAGAGATTATTAAATAAAATTATATTGGTGAATGGACAGAAAACCAAGTAGGAATAAACTGGTCATTTTTGGCTTGAGAAGCTGTGGCTAGTGCAGTGTTGCAGGGTGTAGTGCTGGAACCCCAGCTGTTAACAATCAGTGTCAATGAGTTGTATGAGAGGATCAAGCAGAATATAAGTAAGCTTACTAACTATACAAATCTAGGTGGCAGTGTGGGCTGTGAGAAGAATACAGAGAAGCTTCAAGAGGACAGAGACAGGTTAAGTAAATAGGCAAGGACAAGGCAGGTAGAATGTAATGTGGAAAAAATGTGAAGTTATCCATTTTGATAGAAAAATTAGAAGAGTGGAGTTTCTTTTTAAATGAGAGACCCCATGTGGCCTGTAGTATTGTCAATAATCTGAAAATTGGCGATAAAAATGAGTCTTAATAATAAAGACCACAAAAATTACTGGACTGTTATTAAAAAGTCATCTAGTTCACTGATGTCCTTAAGGGGAAGGAATCTTACATTCTTATCCAGTCTGGCCTATATGCAACTTTGAAATGGCCTAGTAAGCTAGTCAGTTCAAGGCAGTTAGGGATGGTAATGAATACAGTCTTGCCAGTGATGTCCAGATCCCAAAAACTGAACTTTAAAAAATGGTCTTTATTTCAAGAGGAGTTGAGTATAAGAGTAAAGACATCTTCTTCCATTTATAGAGAATGAGGTCGCATCTGGAATACTGTGTACAGGTATGGTTTCTCTACAGATAGGATATACTTGTGATAGAGGGAATGCAGTAACAATTCACCAGGTTGATTCCTGGGATGTTGTATGAAGAGAGGCCTATACTTTCTTGCGCTTAAAAGAATGAGTGGGGATCTCATAAGATTCTTAAAGGGCTTGACAGGATAGATCTGGGGAGGATATTTTCCCTGTCTCAGATGTCCAGAATGAATGGTCACAGTCCTGAAATATTAGGTGGCTGTCAAGACAGAGATAAGAAAAACTCCTTTCACTAGAATCTGGAATTCTCCACCCAAAAGGTCTGTGGGTGCTCACTCCCTTAGTATACTCAAGAGAGAGAATGGTATATTTTTAAATGTTAAGATATTCAATGGATATGGGGTTAATGCAAGAAAGTAGCACCTGGGTAGAAGATGGGTAGAACCTGAAATGTCAACTGTCCATTTTCCTCCATAGATGCTGCCTGACCTGCTTGGTTTGTTGCTCCAGATTCCAGCATCTGCAGTCTCTTGTCTCCCCATGGGTAGAATATTAACTGTGATCTTATTGAATAGCAGAGCAGGTACAAGGAGCCAAATGGCCTTTATTTCAGCTGCTCTTGTGCATTGCTCATATAGCTCAAATAATCCATTTTCTTTTCAAAATACCACATTTGAGAAAGGAGAAATTTCCCCTACATTAAGGAAATATCTCAGTGATTAAACAATTGAGGAAGGTGAAAAGAAACAGACAGTTTTGACTGAATGTGAAGATGGTGACTGCATAGAATAATAGTCTGATCAAGAAAGTCATAGAGGTGAAAGTGGAGATTGATTGGAAGTTGAAGAGAAGTTGGATAGCTGCCTGCCAGAGAAATTGACTGAGGGGTAATAAATAAACTAGTAAAGTGGGCAGACAAGCATTCTAGGAGCAGAGACTTCAAAAACTGCAGTACTTCAGATTCTAAGAGGTTATTATAGCCACCAGAACTCAATGAATTTCCCACTGAAAGATACTATACTTAAATGTAATTGTTGCTTTCCCTAAGTGATCAGTCCATGATCCTGGGAGGATTGAAAAGGTAGAAGATCTAGCACTGTACTCTGAGCAATGGTTGCCTCTAATACTTTCCTGAAAAGTTCTGTGATTTATATATATTTGATCTTAGCCAGTATCACTGAACTACTTAACTAAAATCAAACCTGAAAATTAAAATGGAAAAGAAGTCACTAACATAATACAACATACAATTATAGAGTAGATTTATTGGAAGTTGACCAAAATCATGGTCAAAGAGAAATTTGTCAGTGCTGTTTCACAGGGTTAAAATGGTATTTCTTATTCCCCTAATACTGTTTTATAAAGCTTTAAAACAATTGCAATATTTTATGGAGCAGGTTAATAATAATGTCAAGCTCCCTCATGTAATGACAAATCCTTAAAACTCTTGCTTAATTTCTTGCAGCTGCTGGCAGATATCCACACTTATGATATCTCATTAGCCAGACCTTACAGGCACACATGCGCAACATCACCAGCACTCTTCTGGCTCCTGAAGAGTGCTGTTTGCTTGCAGGTCTGTTATCACAAAGAGAAGAGTGTATGGGGGGACAAGAGTGGCTGTTGTATCATAGCGCCTGGAGAAATGTCCAATGTTCAAGGGAGCCATGGAGACCTTAGAGGTCTACTGTTACAAACCAGCAACAAAAGAAACACACCGAGTCATGTATAAGTGTAAAAAAACTACTTTATTAATAACTACTTATGATAATAAGGAACATAAAAGTAAAAATGTTAGAATGTTAGAAGTAAAAATGTTAAATCTTAAACATTAACTCCAAAAACTAAACTCATTGTGTGTGTGTGTGTGTGTGTGTGTGTGTGTGTGTGTGTGTGTGTGTCTGTCTCTCAAACTCCCAAACTCCAAGTCCAGGAATAGTTTTCAAAGTTCAGTTCAGCAAGCCATAAGGTGAAACGTGAGCAAAGGCTTCTTCAACAACCACCGTTGGCTGAAGACAAAACGTAGAGAGAAAATAGAGAGTAATTACGAAATCCAAATGTTCCACGATGGAACCCATACGACACCTCAGTGTCTACTCAATAGTGACTACTCCACTGCATCTGCCTCACCCCTAAAGGCACTCGAATCGTGGCCATCCACACAAATACCTGTTTCCCTCTACAGGTTAACGACAAAGTGGACTCCACCGGATTACTCCAAAAATCCATATGTGGAATGTAGTGACCATTGTCCCAATCTCACCCTGTCTCAAACACACTGACTTTAACTCTATCACTCACCCACTGCAGACCTTGTCCCTCACTCCATTAACCTCTCTTCAATCACACTGCTACAATCATTCCACAACTATTAAGTACAGACGATCAAGAAGGCCACAGTGTCTAATAAAAACAGAAAATTCTAGAAATACTCAGCAGGTCAAGCAGCATCTGTGGAAAGAGAAACAGAGTTAACATTTCAGACCAATAGGTCACAATGTCATGTCTACTCAACCACCTTTCACAGTTGTCATCTATTGCAGGTGAAGATTGCCAGAAACAAAAGTTTGCTGCTTCAGATCAGAGGGGCATATCTCAGGAGAGCAGATTGATGCCCCTGCAGGAGACAGCACTGGACCAGGTAAACGTGTGGTCAGGCAAGTGCCAGGTACCAGAAGTCAAGCATGACTGAGATATTCAGCTATGATCTCATTGCACGTTATCACGGTCTCAATCATTGGAACAGGTGGGGATTTTTTTTGTAAAATCAACAGGGACTGCACCTATAACCAAGACAATTTCCAGGCAATCTTGATTAATTGATTATTCTGACATCAGTCAAATATTAAATCAATACACTACCCAGGTGCAAAGAATAGCTTGCAGCACACATAAACTCAACACACTGAGATGAACTTGAACTTGGATAAAGTTTAATGTATTGTACATACAACATGTACCATGCCAAGGGAAACTATAGCACACACTGGTACCATGTCAAGGGAAACTACAGCATACACTGGGTCTTACATCAGTACACGCAATCCAACATAAACATGTTCACAGAGTCACTGCAACTGCATATGTACTCAGATTCCATTCCATCACAAGTAACAATAAGGAGCAAAAGACTCCAACATTGTGGGAATTCTTATCACAGCAGCATCCTAGATGTGCAGTCAAAGCTTACAAATTCTCAAATTCTTGGATAGTCATTGGTGATTACAGCCTTCATTGAAAACTCTCATCTGTTTCTTGTAGTGGCAGCCAAAACTGGGTCAGTGGCTAGGGCATGAACTCGTCTCCCTGATGTATGTAACTAATAGTCTCTTCAAATGAATTTAGAAGACAATATTTGCAAAATGATGTTGCCTGCGGTACACTGCAAGTGTTCTCATTGCATTTATGAGGCACGCTCAATATTTACAGCTTATAATGTTGCAGGACTGCCTAATATATATTATTTTTCTTTTTAGATTTCCTCAAGGAGGCAGGAAAGAGAGCACTGAGCTACACACAACCTGATGTGATGAGGAGTTGCAGGGGCCATCTGCAGAGCAGGAGAAAATGGTGGCACTGTCTACAATGGTGGATGATTATCCCATTGCACCAATCCTTAAACAGCACACCTCAGGTAATTGCATCATGAGGAAACAGGTTAGGTTGTAAGACTGTGTTTCACAAGGGAGATACCTGACACTACTCGGCTGTAGTTAAACAGGAGGGGAAGGAAAGCTATTGTAATGGCTCCATGGATGTCAAGCCCACTCAGCAATGCTGACCAGTGAAGTCAGATGAGCTCCATGATATGTAAGCAGGACTTCCTCAGAAATTAGTACACAGTGATGTTATGACGAATCTGATTCAATAGGCAGGGCCATTAGCCAGTGTTCCAAGATGCCTTCGGAAATATGAGGATTTAAATTTTGTGATGACACTACAAGACGCCAAACATCAGATGGGCACTCGATGTTTCATTCCTTGCAAATATGACAAATGTTTTTCCTCAGAATTCATTGTTTGGAGAAGAACCTTTGAACAGTAGAGACAGATATATCCAGTGGTGGGTTTCTTTTGCAGAGACATTGTAGCAGCAGTAGGACTGAGTGTGAGTGTCAAAGTATGACTGTAGGTCTATAATTGTACAGATTGATGGGCAAATTGGGCTACATTCTCAGAGGCTTGGTGCAATTTTGAAAGAGTATTTCTTGATAAAATGAAACAATGACTATGTGCAGCTACTCCCTACGCTTTTATATCAAGAAGAGGTTGTTATTTACCCTTCAGACCTCATTGAGTAGCCTGTTATTTTGAATTGCTATGATTCTAAATATCCATTAGTGCATTTCACTGCAAGCATTTGTAAGTTGGCCATTTGACAAGTCCCTGGAAGAGCTGCTTGGCATGAAGGTACTTAGCCTCTGAGATTAATTCACAATGTAGGCTTGAAAAGGAAAGGCAGTGTATGGACAATGATCAATAATATTAATATTTTTCCAAGACTTCACAATGATTACAAATGGCCTTATTCAATTGTCTTTTTTTTCAAGCTGCTGCAAAGTCAAGCTAAAATTAAGAACCAAGTTATGAACTTCAGTCTACTATTTAGGGGAGAGAAAAGTGTGTGTTCATTATATGATAAGTAACTTCATGGAAATCATCATTGCAGTGTGTTCAAATTATAAAAGCTCCATTAACTGATTATCACGTGTTCTGAAGACTATTCCTTTGATGTTGTCGAGGCTTGCTTGCCCCTGCAAATGTATGAGTGTTGTGAGAATGAGTACAGGAAGGGCTGGATATCATGAGATTTATGAGAATCTCTAGAGGATCAAATACTGCCTTATAGCACAATCACGAAGCGTGGTCTTCGAGAAAGCCTGGATAGGGCTCTTATTGTGGAGGGTGTGGACTAAATGGCTCTTTAATGCCACAGCTGCTTGTTGTCATTTCTGATGTGTCTCGGTTGCTGGTCCTCCCCTTGCTCCATTTTAGCAGACGACAGCTGAGCTTGTATGATGGTCAAATTGTACACTGTACAGCAGACCAAAGCAAAGAAAGATAATCTAACTGCTGAATTCTATAGAGGTACAGGCAACAAAATCTCATTTGAGCAGCCATATTGTGGTCCACTAAGCTCCTGGTCGTAGCATTGTTGCAGCTGTAGCATTGGTCATCTGGTGTTATGGAGATGTGAATAAAGTAATCAGCCATGTGAGCAAATGATACTCCCTAACCCCCAGAATTTGTCCTTTGGGCAATGTGACTCCAGGAAGATGTAGAGGCAGATATGACTAGTTAAGCATGAATGATTCATGGGAACTGCCAACACACCTAGAATTAACCATTAGAACAGTCCCCTGATGCCCTACTACCAACACACATTGACAGAATTTGCCCCTTTTCTGCTAATAAATATTCATCTGTTGAGAATGGGAGCTCTAGTGGCCTATTGAGAACAGTCAATGTGTGTTTGCACTTTTGGGGCACCTACAATGGCAGAAAATTCTAGTACCCAGTCTGCTTGCTCCTGTGGACTGATGGAGAATTAGAAGTCCAAACTTGTGGAGTAAGAGTGTTGATCACCAGCCATCAACAAAGTGTAACATACAGCATAAAAACAGTAGCCATGGACAAGAATAATCCTGAGACTGAAGTTCAGAGTGAGGATTATCTTAACCTCAACTGTGAGAGCAAAGCAGGCATGTGCATGAGGCTGTACTCAAGATCTTGAGGTCACAGATGAGTACTACCTTAGGCATAGCCATTAATCCTCTTAACTGTGGATGAGACCATAGCTCCCAGCGAAGCCTGGATAAATAAGGTATTGACCTTTAGTATGCCTCCTGTGGTGTGATTCCTGTGAGCAGTTGTGGTGCCTGAGAGGTCTCTTTTATATCCCATAATATCCATGAAGAGGGATGGCTATTGCGTGTCAGTTTTGACCACAGCAAAATGTTTGAGGATGCAAAGAAAAGTCATTTTCACTGGGCAAAATGAACTGTGAGCACGTGGGGTGCGGCAGTCTGGCTATCAATGATGGTTTAGTGTAATTGGCCCATTAAGTAACATTTTTGATCTTTCATTGACAGCAAAAGCTAGGTGCTTTTGAGAGTGAACAATCAATATCATTTTTCGGACAAACATGGTGCAAAAGTGTCACTGATCCTGAATTTTGGCATTATCTGACTGTTGATAAGAAGTTTGATGCTGGAAGGAAGGCAAATGTGAAAATCTCACCCAAAGTAAGGACACATCAGTGACTGGTACTAAGACACTCCATGTTAACACAACTTTCATTTGTGTAATGCTTCTTTTTTCTCATTGGGCAAACAAATTTTTAGCCTGTAGATTTTTAACTGCATCAAAAAAAAGAGGAAAGAGAAGCAGACGAGGGGAAATTCCACAGTGGGCTCTGGGGGGCTGAAGGCACAGCTGCAACAGTGGAGTAATGAAAATCCAGGATACACAATAGTCTATAACGAAAGGAATGTAGAAGTCTTGCATGCTTCCAGAGATGGGAAGGGGTGAAACCAAAGGATTTGTAATTTTAAAATTGAGTGCAAACCTGGAGCTAGTGTAGGTCAGTGTGTAATAAAAGTGAGAATGCTGGAAATACTCTGCAGGTCAGCTCGTATCTACAGAGGAAAAAAAAGTTAATATTTCAAGACAATCTGCACTTTTTTGCCTTTTAAGATCAGTGTGAATATTGTAACAAATAAATCTCCAGAAACAGTGTAAAAAAAATACAAGTGTGGTTAATAAATGAAATATGGACTCTGTGTACTCACTATATTACTGTCCATCGGAAATCTAATTTCAGCAAAACTGCTTTTCAAAAAATTCCCTTTGTCACCCCCTTGTGGATACACAATTAGCTTTTTCACAGTTGAGAGGAATTAAGTATCTTAGCTTACACAATATTTTCTTAAATACATAAAGATAAGTAAATATAAAAGGTTTTCCTCTCTTTGCATTCTTCCTTACCATACTATTTTTCTGTGTCATAGGATGAGTTTATGTGGATTCTCCAGCAAATGATACAGAGCTATAAAAGAGTTGCTTGCATTTAGAAGTGTTCTCCTTAGACTAATCAGCTGAAACATAAGCAACAACAGAGCAATTAATTAAAAGTAGAACAGAGCCTAAAGAATATGTAAAACAACTAATAATTGAGTCATTGACTTTCACTCGAAAACAAGACTCTCCAATAACAAATACAGATACACATGCAGCGCCTGCTTGTACTTGCTAGCACATACTGCCATATTGACGTGCACACATACTACCAGATAATGATTAGGGCAAGAAACTCAACGAATTTCCTCCTGATTGTCCTGCAGTACCTTTCCCATGCAAAAATACATAGTCCTCTTCTTGTGCACGCCCAGTGAGTATTGGCAATTAGGGATACTTCGATGCTACAGGCCCATGCATACCAGGAACTGGATTTAAAATTGTAAACTCATTTGACATCTGGTTAATAGTAGGGTGAAAAAGCTGAATATATTGATGATCAGCTGAATAGGAAAGTGATAAACAGAATTCAGTCCACAGAAGTGTGAGGTAATGCATTTGGAGAGCTTTCTTTGTAGATAAACTACGCAAGAACTAATGGAAATTAGACGTATAGTGAGGCTTCTGGAGAAACATTTTCCTCTGATCATTTTGAGCACAATGCCCAATTCTGCAAGCGACATTCTGTTGGGGAAAATTCCTGCCCAACTATAGCCCTCAGTTGTAAAGCTCCTATCCAATAAATCTTCCAATCTGTGCATCTTCTGCCCAAGTAAAGATTTTGTCCAAGGCCTGTAGAATCATGGGAAATCACCACACAGATTTAGCCTGTTGTGCATGTGCTAACTCTTTGAGTTCAGTACCACTTCTCCACTTTTGATTAGTAATTAAGTCCCTACCTAAATTACAAAATAAAGTTCAAATAATTATTGCTAACTTGTGAAGAAGACAGACAACATTGTGGAAAGGTATACTTGCTTTTATCGATTCCAGTAATACACAAAAACCAGTAGCTTTTTTTTCAATACACATCCCTCTTTGCACTGCAATTCATGGCTCCAGTTCAGTGAATGGTTTGGTTTGCAGCATTTGTTACTGAAACAGATGAGTCTGGAGTCTGAGATTAGGTAGGCAGATGCCAAGCTCTATGAGTAACTGAAAAGGTCAGAGCTCTCAAAAATGAACATGGGTCAGATAGTTAATTGTGGAATATTCTGCTTAATTTTGCAAAATCTGCATTTTCTGCTTTATTGCAATTTTGAGAGGACCTTAGTAATCCTGTAAGTTCCTTCTCTTAGCAATTGCCACAGGTTGGCACAATTAACCACTTGTTCTCAATTCCCTCTAACCTACCTGCTTTACACTAAAAATGGTTCCTGGAGTCTTTTCTTGACTTTCTCCCTATAGATCTGAGACTGCCATCTTTATTTTTATTTATTTTTTTAAACATGGCCAACAAGACAAAACCATCATTTATTGCCCAACTATTTTTTACTTTAAGGCATTAAAAATCAAAAATATATCTGGAGTTACATATGGATTGCAGAGTCTCCTCCCTAAATAATACTGAGAATTTAATGTGGAAAAATTGACAGAAAATCCAGATGGAGTTTTTTTTCCCATTAATTAATTCTTTTCTTATAAAAGACTGTGGCATACACAGCTACAGCTGGGTAATCACCGGTGTTTCTGTTTAATTGATTTCACTACTGAAATGATCTTTGGATAATTTGAAACAATATGTGAATGTCCATTTCCCTGCAGTGATTTGCATAATGACACCATTGCATTCTAGCTTGACTAATCTGAAAGCCTACAGCCACATACATATGAGTTTCTCATTTCTTCTGATGTCTTGAGTGTACTGAAGAGGAATGACTGAGATCAGATTAAAAAAATGGAACTTTCAACCAATTAACTGGCAAGAAAAGTAACAAGAGTCTCATATAGTTGCTACAATCATGGCTTTTATTCTGAATATTAAGGATGAGACTGAGTCAGACACCCTCAAAGCTGTATTTATGCCTCACAACACAAACTCTAATCTGTGGATTGGGTTGCTCACTCAGAAAAGAACCCATCTAATGACTTGTCTCATTAGGTTACTGGCCAAGTGCTAAGGTGGCAGCTGTGCCTCAGGAAATAGTTCTCTTGAATCAAATGCCTATAAATTCAAGTCCTGCTCGGGTGCCTTGAATTAATAATCCAGGCAGTAGTAATGGACCTGCACAATCAGAAATAATGTCTTTCAGGTGGGGTGTTAAAATGAGATTTCATATACCTTCTCAGGTGGATTATTACCAAGGAGCTATTTCAAAGAGCACTGAAGTTATCCATCAACCAACATATATATGATCATTATCATGCTGTAGTAATTTTGTGCTTTATGTTATCATGTTGAGTGTAATTTAAGACTTATTTATTACTGCAAATGACCCTTCCAGTTCAAGCTATTCTTTTGTTCTTTAATGCTTGTTTAATGATGGACAGCAGAGTTTTTGCTGGCAATCTGACCAATATTCATCCCTCAAACCACTACCACTGGAAAAGTGCAGATTAACTAATCATTATCAAATCGATGTTTGTGTGACTTTGCTTGGCCTTGTCCATTCCTATTTATATACCTTCCTCAAGTCCACTGCAAAGCCCTGGGATATGCCTGCATCATTCCAATGTGAATCTTCTGGATCCCAGTATTAAGCACACCATTATTAGTGGCCAGACCATCAGTTACCTTTGTCCTAATTTCAGAAATTCCTTCCCTAATCCACTTTGTGTTTCCCCCTTCTTTGTGTTACCACATAAAATAATTCATCTCTCTGACCATGCTTTTGTTCATCTTATCCAACATTTCCTCAAATGAAAACAAGTAACACTAGAAATACCTTGCATGCCAGGCAGTATCTCTGGAGTGAAGAAAAAAGAGCTAATGTCAAGTCAACGATATGTCATCAGATTTTGCAAGAAGGAAGATTTAACAGTTTTTAAGCACATATATCAGTTTGCAGATGATGCAAAGTTGCTTGCCACGGTGGGCTGTGAGGAAGGTCTAGAGAGGCTTCAGGGGAATGTACACCGGTTAGGTGAATGAGTAAGGATATGGCAGCTGGAATATAACGTGGCAAGATGTGAGGTCATACATTCAGATAGAACAAGTAGAAAAGTGGAGCATTTTTTTCTAATGGCAGAAGATTGACAGGTGTTGATGTTCATAGGGACCTGAGTCTTCCTTAAACATGAATTATTCAAAGTTTACATGCAGATAAAGCAAGCAATTTGGAATGTAAAAGGTATGTTGGCTTATATTGGAACAGGATTTGAACACAGGAATGGAAACACCTCCAATTAAATTGTTTCTCCTGAGATCACTTATGAAAATGTGTACAGGACTATTTTCCCTACCAAAGGAGGGATATGCTTTAGATAAAGGGGATGTAGTTAAGATTCACTAGTTTGATTCTTGGGATGGCGCATTTGTCATATAATGGAAAGATTAAATAGACTGAGTCCGTGACATGACGTATACTCTTTCTCCTGGCTAGGATGTCTAGAATCAGATGTCTCAATCTAAAGTAAGAGGTCAGCCACTAAGGACAGAGATTAGAAGGTGGTTGTGGAAATTCATTCACTAAGTATATTAAAGATAGAGATCAATACGTTTTTAGATATTAGAAAATAAAGAAATATGGAGTTAGTGTAGGCAATGGCTTACTCTTGCTTCTACTTCATATGTGCTTCAGGGACAAGGAAAGGTGTGGGTGGTGAGGGCGGTGGGGGGGGGGGTAAGGGGAAGATACAATGAAAATAGAATTATTAAGGGACTCATTTAGTTTGATTATACTCTGCTAATTGTCTTGGGATATTCTACCACATTAGAGAGACACCATTGATATGCTGCTTAACATTATCCCGCAGAATGCTGACTCTTTATGGTGCTCCAAGTCCCTCAGTCTGAATTGTAGCAGACACATACTCCCCTGTACTTCAAAAAAAAATCTGTTCACATTATGTGCTGCTGTGGTAGGAACCTTGTGCAAATGGCTGCCTTCTATGCCACTGCACATTGCTTTAGCAAACCTGAGTCCTGGAAAACTTGTGTGTACCCCTGCGCTCTTTGAGCACACCTGGCTTGGTATGGAGAGGCTGCCAGTGAGGGCTGATGTTGGGCAGGCTGGGGTGATATGTTGTTCAGGGCTGAGATAAAGGGCTCAGGCTGGTTACTAGTTGCTGGTTACTAGCAGTGGCTGTACCTGGTGTTATCAGACCACTCAGATCCTACAATTTCTTTTGCCACCTCCTGCTGGTTGTAATGGAAGCTGCTGCGCAGCCAAGAGAGGCAGGGATAGTGTCTTCTATCACATTCAATAGGGTGTACATACGTATTTATATACCTATATTGAAAAATGCCATAATGACTTTTAGCACTGATTCCATTACTTTTCTTGTTCCTGAGAACATATCCTGGCTGCTAAACAAGGTGCCAGTGTATTTAATTGTAAGTTGCTGTTTTAGCAGTAGCTGTTCCTAAGGTTATTACGTTGTACCTCTCTGTTTGTATTTTCAGAGTTTTGTCCATACAATTAATTGGACATCAATTCAACATAGATTCTATCTTCTTACAATCCTCTGTATATTTCAATACATACTGCAAAAAGTGGGAAAGGGGAAGAATCTTGTATTGCTGTCATTGTACACATATGGGTTGAATGCTTGTTATTCAAATTGACAGAGTAGAGTGGCACACATTGGTTGTTCTAACATCACGTACACATATACAACTCAAATCCCAAAACACAAAAGCAGGCACCATTCTAAACTATTTTCAGTCACATCCTTCTTGATTACTTCAAGCTCAATTTTCCCAATAGATTCCTTGCCAGCCTCAGTCAATAAAGTTACACAGCACTTAGAGAAAAGCTGATTAGGAAGAGGCATCATGGATTTGTTATGTCCAACGAACCAAACTGACTTTTTTAATGATCCATTTAAAATATTAGATAGGAATATATACAAGTCCATATAAAAATAGGTAATTAAAATTAAAGCATGTTGGGGGGGGTGGGGGAAGGCAAATTATGAACCCTGTTTGGATATTGGTTCAGCAGTGGAAAACAGAGCAGCAATAAGGGGTATGAAGAAGGAAAAGTACTCAAATTGGAGGGAAATGGCTGGTGGTCTCCCACAATGATATCTGTTGGGACTTCAACAATTTAATATATTTATCAGTGGCTTCGATAAGAAAATGAAGAGCCATATACCCAATGTTCCAATGATGCAAAAATTGGTGGCATGATAAAAAGAGTAGAAGGGAGCATAAGATTATTGAGACACTGACAGATTAAATAAGAGAAAACTGTTTCAATGGAAGCAAATATGACGTTCTACATTAAAGAACTGATCATAGATTTTGTTTTAAAAGGTTAAAAGGGAGGAACAGTGGAAGCCCAAAGAAATCCCATGTACATAATCACTGCAATGTTACAAAAATGAAGGGTAATGGCTAATGGGATATTAGCCTTTAAACATAGAGGTGTATAAGAGGTGGTTTTGCTAAGGGTATACAAAATCCTGGTGAGATCACATATTGAGAATTAGTTCCACCACTTGCAGTTTAGTAGGGGTATAACGGTATTGATGGAGTCCAGTGCAAAATCATTTGATTATTTTTGGGGCTTCAAGCATAAACCTGTCCAGAAATAATGCATAAATCAAGCTTTTAGAACATAGGATAGTACAGCACAGGAACAGCCCCTTCAGCCCATGATGTTGTGCCAAACTAACTAAATTAGTAATCAAATGCCCAACTAAACTAATCCCTTCTGCCTACACAATGTCCATATCCCTCCATTTCCTGCACATTCATGTGCCTACTTAAGAGCCTCTTGAAAGCCTCTATCATATTTGCCTCCACCAACACCCCTGGCAGCATATTCCAGGCACCCACCACTATATGTGTAAAAAAAAACTTACCCACACTTCTCCTTTGAACTTAGCCCCTCACACCTTAAATGCATGCCCTCTGGTATTAGACATTTCAACCCTATGGGAAAGATACCAGCTGGCTACTCTATCTGTGCCTCTCATAATCTTATAAACGTAGATCTCCCCTCAGCCTCTGCCGCTCCAGAGAAAACAACCCAAGTTTGTCCTTATTAGCACATGCCCTCTGATCCAGGTGGCATCCTGGTAAACCTCGTCTGCACCCTCTCCAAAACCTCCACATCCTTCCTGTAATGGGGCAACCAGAATTGAATGCAATACTCCAGATGCAGCCTAACTAGAGTTTTATAAAGCTGCAACATAACTTTCCAACTCTTGAACACAATTCCTCAACTAATAAAGGCAAGCATGCCATATGCCTTCTTTACCATCCTATCAACCTGTGTAGCCACTTTCAGGGTGCTATGTACTTGGACCCCAAGATCCCTCTGCACATCAACACTGGTAAGGGTCTTGCCATTAACAGTATACTGTCCCTTTACGTTTGATCTCCCAAAGTGCAACACTTCACATTTGGCTGGGTTCAACTCCATCTGCCATTTCTCCACCCATATTTGCAACTGATCTATATCCTGCTGTATCTTTTGGCAGTCTTCTACGCTATCCACACCACCACCAATATTCGTATCATCTGTAAACTTACTAACCCACCCATCTATGTTTATATCCAGGTCATTTATATATATATCACAAACAGCAGAGGTCCCAGTACAGATCCCTGAAGAACACCACTAAATACAGATTTCCAGTCAGAATAAGTCTCATCAACCACTACCCAGTCTTCTATGCGCAAGCCAAGTCTGAATCCAAACAGCCAATTCACTATGGATCCCATGTATCTTAATCTTCTGGATGAGCCTCCCATGAGGGACCTTGTCAAACGCCTTACTAAAATCCACGTAGACAACATCCACAGCTCTACCTCCATTTATCACCTTTGTCACCTCCTTGAAAAACTCAATCAAGTTAGTAAGACACGACTTCCCCGCTCAAAGCTATGCTGACTGTCTGTAATTAGGCCATGGTTTCCAAATGCTCATAAATTCCATCCCTAAGAATCCTTTCCAGTAACTTCCCTACCACTGACGCTCACCAGTCTATAGTTTCCAGGATTATCCCCATTCACCTTCTTGAATAATGGAACAACATTAGCTAATTGCCAGACCTCCAGGACCTCGCCTGTGGTTAGAGAGGGCACAAAGATATTGGTCAAGGCCCCAGCAACCTTATCTCTTGCCTCCCTCAATAACCTGGGGTACATCCCATCAGGCCCTGAGAACTTATCCAACTTAGTTATTTAAGACACCCAACACTACCTCCTTCTTTATCTCGAAATACCCTCACATATTGGCACGCTCCACACTGATCTCCCTATCCTCCATGTCCTTCTCGTTGGTAAATACTGATGCAATGTACTTATTTAGGACCCCACATCCTCCACCCCCAAGCACACGTTCCTTCCTTTATCCTTGAGTGGTCCGACCTGCTCCCTAGTTATCCTCTTGCTCTTGATGTATGTATAGAATGGCTTGGGATTCTCTTTAATCCTACTTGCCAAAGACTTTTCATGGCACCTCCTGGCTCTCCTAATTCCCTTCGTGGGTTCTTTTCTGGCTTCTTAATAATCCTTAAGGGCTCTGTTTGATTTTAGCTTCCTAAATTTTACATATGCTTCCTTTCTGTCCTTGACTAAATTCACCACTTCTCTCATCATCCAAGGTTCCCATACCTTGCCATCCTTGTCCTTCCGCCTTACTGGAATATACCTGTCCTGTACTCTGTGCAGTTGGTCTTTAAACACCCTCCACATGTCAGATGTTGACTTGCCCAAAAACAGCTGTTCCCAGTTAACTCTAGTTCCTGCCAAATACTCTCATTATTTGCCCTGCTCCAATGTAATACTCTCCTGCAAGGTCCATACTTATCCTTATCTATAGCTATCTTAAAACTTAAGGAGTTGTGGTCACTGTTCCCCGATTATTCTCCCACCTCAAGGTCAGTCACCTGGCCAGGCTCAATACCCAACACCAGGTCCAGTATGGCCCCTCCTCTTGTTGGACTATCTACATATTGATTTAAGAAACCCTCCTGGATGCACTTAACAAATTCTGCCCCATCTAAACCTCTTGCACGAAGGAGGTCCCAGTCTATATTAGGGAAGTTGAAATCACCCACTACAACAATCTTTTTGTTTTTACACCTTTCCTCAATGTCCCAGTGGCTACTGGGGCATCTGTAGTCTTATCCCATAAGAGTGATTGCACCTTTCTTATTTTTGAGTTCTACCCATATAGACTCAGTGGATGAGCCCTCCATTATGTCCCCTCTGAGTGCAGCTGTGATATTGTCCCTGATTAATAGTGCAACTCCCCCCCCCCCTTTTTACTTCCTTCTCTATTTTCTAAAACATTGAAACCCTGGAACATTAAGCATACATTTCTGTCCCCCTCTCATGGGTACAATATCATAGTTCCATGTACTGATCCATGCTCTAACTAAATCACCCTTACCCATAATACTCCTAGCATTAATATACACACATTTCAACCCGTCCATCCCATTGTGTCTATCACCTTGCTCCTGCCTGTTCTTATTGGTCATGATATCCAACTTCCTCTCAATCCCTCCACTTTCTGACCTGGTGCTATGGTTCCCATCCCCCTGCCAAACTAATTTAAACCTTTCTGAGTAGCACTAGCGAACCTCCCGGACAGGATATTGGTTCCCCTCCAATTAAGGTGCAACCCATCTCTCTTGTACAGTTCACCCCTTCCCCAGAAGAGGTTCCACTGATCCAAGAACGCAAAACCCTGCCCCCTGCACCAGTTCCTCAGCCACACATTCATCTGTTCTATCTTTCTATTCCTATCCTGACTAGCACCAGAGATTACTACCTTCGTGGTCCTGCTTTTCAGCTTCTTTCCAAACTCCCGATATTCACTATGCAGGACTTCTTCCCCCTTTCTATCTACGTCATTGGTGCCAATATGCACAACGTCCTCTGGCTGCTCACCCTTCCCATTGAGAATGTTCTGCAGCCACTCTGAGACATCCTCCACCCTGGCACCCAGGAGGCAATACACCTTCCTGGCGTCTCTTGTGGCCACAGAATCTCCTGTCTGTCCCCGTAACTATCGAGTCTCCCATCACTATTGTTCTGCCTGACTTTACCCTTCCCTGCTGAGCCTCAGAGCAGGCCACAATGCCACTGACCTGACTGTTGCTGCAAGGTCACTTTTAATCACGAACACATGTGCCAGATTAAAATAAACTTTTTTATTTCCCATTGGGATAATCTCGGAAAAGGAGAAATAACCTTAAAATTCAGAGAGAGATTTTTCAGGCCATACTGGGAGAAGTTAGCTGCTGCTTCATCACGTGGGAGCCACAAGGAATGTGGAACGGTCTCCACAAAAAAAAAGCACATGTAAATTCAAACTATAACTTTAAGTATGAGGTTGATATCTTAAAGACATTAAGAAATATAGAGGTGTTCTGGACATTCGGTTTAGAAAGAAGACTAAGTATTATCCTGGTGATGGTAGTGGGCGGGGCAAAGCTCCAACTTGATACAGCGGTGTTTTCATTGGCTCTTACACTGCTGTTGCTGGGGGCCGGAGAGGCAGTAGCCTCCGCTGATTGGTCCTGCGCTCAGCCGTGCGCGAATGATGGCTTTGTTCACGGCAGAACTGCTGGTGTTGGAAACAAATGGGGACAACGGGTAAAACAAAACTCTGTAGGAAGTGGAAAAGGGTGTGAAGGCTCGGAACTCCCCGGGAATCGGAGGAATTTGTTGCAGGGAAATTATGGGGAGTTTGTCGTTGGGGAGGAAGATCAAGGGACTTTTGTCATTACCATTCGGGATAGTCACTGTGGTTGACCCCTGCAGTGTCAGAGCTACAACCAGCTTATTCCAGAACTAGCCATATTGGAGTGTTCATTTTAGTATTTCTTGCAATAATCACTATCAGATGATTCAAAGTGGTGTTTTACTAACCAGTTGAATTATTCTGGTAGGTTAATTCCCCATGCTGTCCCTCGCTTTCATAGAACGAGTGCTTGCACAGGCCTCGTTACTTGGTTATTCGCTTTCTGATATCAAATTAAGGCAAATTTCAATTTAACTCTTCTCCCGTAAGGATTGTAACCCTCTCCCTCGTCATAATTATATTGCCACCTCACCGCGGACACGGCCATATATTTGCCATTCAAATATGCCTTACTCATATTTAATCGGTTCTCTTTAATAAACCGCAACGTCAATGACCCAAGTGTTTTGAGTCTCTGTTCCTATGTCGATCACCGCATTATAACTAATGCCCAAACCCAGGAACCTTTGACTTTAAAGATGTCTGCAGGCATATGCCTTCCAGTCAACTGCCTCCCAAAACCTCCCAACCAATGCAAACTCTGATGAAAGTGGCCCGGTTCTCAACGTAACACTCATGAACAGAATCATACACGTGCAGTATGCCAAACTTATTGAAAATTACAAAGCGCATCGAACAATGCAGAACTAGATCCGGACTGCGTGCTGATGGACTCTCATCAGATTCTAGAGGAATGCATCGCTTACTTTAAGTACTATTTAGTCGCTAGAGGGCCTCAAACCAACAAACACTCGTATATTCCCATGTTTGAGTCAGTGATGCAACTCTGCTCCTTCTTCCGCAATTCTTGGGGATTGAGGATAATTTACTTCCATTCCGGTTTTGTGGCTTCTAAAATGGTTAACGAGAGGAATATGGGATTTGCAGACACTTCCACGGACCCAGGCTGACTAATGGTGAGGTACAGAGACTGCTAGAAGAAGACGCTGCCCCATCGGCAATCCTCACTCCTGATAGTGTTCAGTTAGTCACATCCCTATCAACATTAGTAGCAAAGGTCCTGACTTGCCTCCTTGCTGTCATCAGGTCAAACTTAAACCCTCGTCCAAAATTTCTGGATTGTTCAATGCCCTGCATCAGGACAGGTTTCGACCCAAAACATCACCAATTCCTTTCCACCCACAGATCCTGCTCGACTTAGTTCTTCCAGCAGATTGTTTGTTACTAAGGACTGATGTTGGCTGCCAATTTGAGAGGTGCCTTTACCTTTTGCAGCCATGTATTTGCATCTTAGTCTGCATCCCGGTACCAAAGAAAAACAAGGTAACATGCCTTAATGACTACTGACCGGTGGCTCTGATATCCACCATCATGAAGTGCTTCGAGAGGCTGGTCACGGCACACATTAATTCCAGCCTCCTGGAAAACCTCTACCTACTGCAATTCTCCTACTGCTGAAACAGGTACAGTGGACACTTTCTCCCTGGCCCTACACTCATCTCTGGAGCCTCTGGACAGTAAAAACACCTACGTTAGACTATTGTTTATTGACTACAGCTCTGCCTTCAATACTGTAATTCCGAGCAAACTCATCACCAAACTTCAAGACCTTGGGCTCAACACCTCCCTCTGCAAATGGATCCTTGACTTTCTGACCAACAGACCGCAATCAATGAGCATAGGCAGCAACAGCTCCAGCATGATTATTCTCAACACCGGTGCCCCACAAGGCTGCGTCCTCAGCCCTCTACTCTACTCCCTATATACACATGACTGAGTGGCCAGATTCTGTTCTATCTCCATCTACAAGTTTGCAGATGATACCACCGTTGTGGGCCATTTCTCAAATAACGTTGAGTCAGAGTATAGGAAGGAGACAGTGAGCTTAGTGACATGGTGTCATGACAATGTCAATGTCAGCAAAACAAAAAAGCCGGTCATTGACTTCAGGAAATAGGGCAGTGTACATGCACCTGTGTACATCAATGGTGCTGAGGTTGAGAGGGTTGAGAGCTTTAGGTTCCTAGGAGTGAACATCACCAATAGCCTGACCTTGTCCAACCACGTAGATGCCATGGCCAAGAAAGCTCACCAGCACCTCTACTTCCTCAGGAGGCTAAAGAAATTTGGCATGTCCCCTTTGACACTCACCAACTTTTATTGATGCACCATAGGGTAGGCACGGTAGTGTAGCGGTTAGTGTAATGCTTTACAGCGCCAGCGACCTGGGTTCAATTCCGACCACTGTCTGTAAGGAGGTTGAACGTCCTCCCCGTGTCTGCATGGGTTTCCTCCGGGTGCTCTGGTTTCCTCCCACATTCCAAAGACGTACAGATTAGGAAGTTGTGGGCATGCTATGTTGGCGCCGGAAGTGTGGCGACACTTGCAGGCTGCCCCCAGAACACTCTATGCAAAAGATGCATTTCACTGTGTGTTTTGATGTACATGTGACTAATAAAGCTATCTTATCTTATCTTAGAAAGCATCCTATCTGGATGCATCACAGGTTGGTATGGCAACTGCTCTACCCGGGACCACAAGAAACTGCAGAGAGTTGTGGATACAGCCCAGCACGTCACGGAAACCAGCCTCCCTTCCATGGACTCTGCCTGTACCTCTCGCTGCCTTGGTGAAGCAGCCAGCATAATCAAAGACCCCACCCACCCAGGTCATCCTCGCTTCTCCCCTCTCCCATCAGGCAGAAGATACAGCAGCCTGAGGGCACACACCACCATGCTCAAGGACAGCTTCTATCCCACTGTTAGTCTTCTATTGAATGGTTTCCTTATGAGATGGACTCTTGACCTCACGATCCATCTTGTTATTACCTTGCACCTTATTGTCTACCCACACTGCACTTCCTCTGTAGCTGTGGCACTTTACTCTGTATTCTGTAATTGTTTTTACCCTGTACTACTTCAGTGCACTATGTAATGAATTGATCTGTACGAATGGTATGCAAGACATGTTTTTCACTGTACCTCGGTACAAGTGACAGTAATAAACCAATACCAATTTAGCAAAGAAATCTGAGCAGTACAAGGTAAAAAGAGCTCTGAACTACTACTTCTTAAAACTGATCCCTTTCCTCAACATTGAATGTATAATGCTTCAAGGTGAATACAATCCAAATGGAAGCAACTCATAATCCATCACCTTAAAACTGCCTTTTCATGCCTCATCATTCATAAAATCCATGAGTACATTCCATGTTGAGATTTAAATGATCTTCTGAGAAGTCTGACAGCAGTATAAGGGAAAGACAATTGTTGAAGACTAAGAGCTCTCCCAAAATTGCCTAAAATGGCTGCATTACCTCGACACTGTATGGAGGCTTACAGTACATGCCACCATTGACTCATGGGAATCAATTTTTTCAGTACACTAAACATGATCATCCATCTTAGAGTCCATAAGCACGACAGCTGCTTGTTTACCTGTCTTGTAATCTGCATTGTACACATCAAAGTTGCTCACTTACTGGAGGTAGATGAGTTTCTCAGGACCTTCTGGCACTTTGTCAGTTGTCGTGGTAGTCCAGCAGTGTACTACAACAACCATGGAACAAATTTAGTAACAGGAGAACAGGAGCCGTACAGGTGCCTATAGCACCTAGATAAAGGTCAAAAATCTCAACGCTCATGCAATGCAATGATCAGTGGCATTTTCACCTCCCTCTGCTGACTACTTTGGTGGAGTGTGGAAGAAATGGTGTATTTGGTGAAATACATGCTATGCATGGCACGAAACATTCATATCATCATTGACAAACATAAGCATTGGTCCCCACACACCTGAGCTTCTGATACCAAATTATTTTCTGCTAGGCACAGGCAACCCAAACCTTCCCCACCAAAAATTTTTTGACAGTGGTGAGCTTACTTCTAGAGTTGGTAACATTTTCATCCCACAATCATCTGGTTCTGGAAGAGATGGCTGCAATAACACATTCTGCCCCGGGATAAGTGGAGGAAATCGCTCTAACCATGTCAGAATCTCTGAAAAGGAGTTGCAGTCCTAGTAGTGGATAGCAACACTCCTCAGCCTTATTTGTCACTGGGCTACATTATAAAAACACTTATGAGATAGGATGACATCATCTATAATGCCAATAAAGGGAAAGAATGTTCATTTGATCATTAAACTCCATCTACTTCAAAAGGCTGTATTGGATGTTGCCGAGTCATCCAGTAACAGAGTAATGATGTAGTGGTTTTCCTTGTTAAGGCAGAGTCATGTGGACACTGCAAGTGGTTTTGCCAGGTAACTGGCAAGTCACACCAGAGTTAAAGGTAGGAAGGCCACTCATCACATGGGTAGGAAAGGTACAAGTCCTTGCCATTCATACTATGAGGAACACCTGGTCTCAGAATGCATATTCAAGAGAACGTAGGATTATGGTTGCCTAAAGTGCAAGTCCTTGAAGAAATTAGCAGCCAACAAATAAATAATGTTGCAGAGAGACAAGTCAATGGAACAGATTCACTCGTGTACTGGACCATGAAGTCACAAGATGTAGGGTTGGAAAATGGTAATACTCAGTGGTATTTGCAGCATATTGGAGAGACTAATAAAGTTGACATATTAAAGGCCATTATGTTGATTGAAAGTTTTATAAAGTAATTGTTACCTTGACAACTTTGATCTGCACCCTCAGCCCTCTACTCTACTCCCTATACACTCACGACTGTGCGGCCAGATTCTGCTCTAACTCCATCTACAAGTTTGCAGATGATACCACCGTTGTAGGTCGTATCTCAAACAGCGATGAGTCGGAGTACAGGAAGGAGGTAGAGAGCTTAGTGGAATGGTGTCATGACAACAACCTTTCCCTCAATGTCAACAAAACTAAAGAGCTGGTCACTGACTTCAGGAAAGGGGGCAGTGTACACGCACCTGTCTACATCAATGGTGCTGAGGTCGAGAGGGTTGAGAGCTTCAAGTTCCTGGGAGTTAACATCACCAACAGCCTGTCCTGGTCAAATCACGTAAATGCCAGGGCCAAGAAAGCTCACCAGCGCCTCTACTTACTCAGGAGGCTAAAGAAATTTGGTTTGTCCCCTTTGACTCTCACCAACTTTTACCGATGCACCATAGAAAGCATCCTATCTGGATGTATCAGCTTGGTACAGCAACTGCTCTGTCCAAGACCGCAAGAAGCTGCAGAGAGTTGTGGACACAGCCCAGCGCATCACGGACACCAGCCTGCCCTCTTTGGACTCTGTCTTTACCTCTTGTTGTCTTGGTGTAGCAGCCGGCATAATCAAAGACCCCACCCACTCGAGACATTCTCTCTTCTCTCCTCTTCCATCGGGTAGAAGATAAAGGAGCCTGAGGGCATGTACCACCAGACTTAAGGACAGCTTCTACCCCACTGTGATAAGACTATTGAACGGTTCCCTTCTACAATGAGATGGACTATGATTTCACGATCTACCTTGTTGTGACCTCGCACCTTATTGCACTGCACTTTCTCTGTAGCTGTGACATTTTGTTATTGTTTTTACCTGTACTACATCGATGAACTCTGTACTAAGTCAATGTAACTGCACTGTGTAATGAATTGACCTGTACGATCGGTATGCAAGACAAGCTTTTCACTGTACCTCGGTACAAGTGACAATAATAAACCAATACCAATATCTTTTTCCAACATTCCCCCTGTTGCCCTCTCTGCAACTTAAAACACACTTGTTTGCACACTTTTCTCATTCAGATGAAGGGTCCTCGACCTGAAATGCAACCCCTTCCCCACAGATGCTGCTTGATTTGCGATGTGCTTCCAGCATTTTCTATTTTTGATTGGATTCCTGCCACCTACAGTTATATGCCACACTTACTGAGTGAATTTATAACTATTCAATTTTATAACTTTATATATATCATGTAAGTAATGAATTCTCTGTTTATGTGTATAATTACTTGATTGTTCACTTTCTTTAACATTTCTTCACATTTTTTTTAAGTGTATGAGTACCTTTAAGAATTGAGTGTACCATATGGTTCCTGATGAAGGGTCTCAACCCGAAACATTGACTGTTTATTTCCCTCCGTAGATGCTGCCTGACCTGCTGAGCTCTTCCAGCATTTTGTGTGTATCACCTTGAAACATTGTTGTACTGGGCACTACAGTTCAGTCTGAGAATGGCTGTGTTCAATTAAAGCATGAACTACTATGAGAGAACATGTAGTAAAACTGAAGAAACTCAGTCACCATAGTTCACACAACTTCAAATGACAATCACTTTTAATTTTTCTAATACAATGTTGACCACAGGAGCTATGATGGGTGCATGGTCAAGATCTCACTGACTTGTGGTCTGATAACTGGCTTGAAATAGCAATAGGAACATATGTACTTTTTGCAATTTAGTCACCATGGTAATGTAGGTTACAATAGCATACAAGATGTGCAAAGCAAACTACCTAAGACTGCAATATTGACAAAGAACACATGGTGTTAGTTTAAAAAATATATTTACATGAAGCTTTTTTCCAGAGCGCTTTACATGCAATGATGTAGTTTTGAGGTATAGTCACAAATGTAATAGAGGGAACGTGACAACCATTGTGCACAAAGCAAGTTCCCACAAACAACATTATATTGAGTGTGTGATAATTAGCCAGCACACCCAGGCTTTCCTACAGGAAAATTCTCAATTTACCATTTTGACTGAAAGACCACACCTTCTAATAATATAAAATTCCCTCAGTATTTGCAATAGGTTTATCCTAGAGTTTTCTTCCCAAGGCTTTGGAATGAGACTTGAGTGCAAAACCCAAAGACTAACTTTAAGAAATAACACTGGAGTATTTTCAATTTAAACTGACATAGTGTAAAAGGACACAAGGTTAAAAAGTCCACCAATTCTGTGCTAGATCGTGTTAGAACAATGCCAAATCATTCCTACTGCCCTACACATCCTTTTCATGGACCTCTGTTTCAAAGTTTCAGTCTTCATGCTTAAACAACCTTAAGACTGAGTTTTTATCAGATATTCCCCCAGAAGGAATGGACAATGTGGATGAGTTAAGTCTCCCAACTCCTCGCAGACCTTAAAGTAGAGCCACCAGGAGAGGGCGCGAATGTAGAACAACAAGGACACCAACAAACACGCAGAGAGAGGAGAAATAAACAGGATAAATAGAAACAAATCACGCAGGGGGAAGAGACAGAAATATATAACTGAAAGCAATAATAATAATAATAATAATAATAATACCTTCTAAGCTTATCAGGGAATAAAGTCAATACACAACATGCAGCTTGGCGAAAGAGCAATGTCACGTGACAACATTTTTCCACTTCTTCCCCCCGCCCCAAATTTAAATTAAATTAGAAATTGTATCCATTTTTCTATCGTTTATAGTCGATTTGTGGAGTTTCGTGAGGTAACCAAGGGTTTTTTTTAAAGCGGGCGCGATTGCTTTAATAATTGATGTGATATATTCGATGCTCGTCTGATGACGTTGGGGCTGAGAGGGGAGACGCCATATTGGAATCGGGCAGAGCTGACAGACAAAAAAAGAGAATAAATATAAGACAAATCGGAGAGAAATCGCCGCCATCACGGGTTTGTTTATAAGTATTTTCTCTTAAGCTTTTCTGCTGAAGTGTTAGGGCCAGGGATGTGCCTTTATTTTTGAGAACCGTGGCTCCCCGGCTTTTATTTATAAAGCTGCGTAGGAAGTTGATTATTTTTTCTTCTCTTCCGTTGGCTGTTGATTTGGTGCAAGGCCCAAAAGTCTTTCGCGTTTGCTTTTAAATACGTGCTTCTTCGTCTTTTAAATTTAGTGTTGTGGTTAAAATGATTTCAAGTACTGTTCTTCACGACAGCTATTTTGTTAAATATCTGAAAATAATTGTTAATTTCTGCTGGGAAATATCTGTCTTGGGGATATGGTAGGGAAATGTTTAGGTTTGTGCCGTCTCCTTCTCTCCGAGGTGACAGGACGCGAGAGGAAGCCCAGAGAGATGTGTTGTAAATATTGACCCTCAGGACTCTTCCCTCACCGTAAGCCCGAGTTACTTCGTTCTCTGTCTCCTATCTAATAGAATTGGTTCTTCCTCTGTGTATGTGTGTATATATATTTTCAATCGAGTTTTTGTTTACACTTTGAAACGGTGTTTTCTAATCCAGTTTTGATTTCCGCCTCTCACTGTAATGTGACGTGTAATGTGTTTTGAGTATAAAATCGCCATTTCTTTTTTTAAAAAGTCTTAATTACAGGAAATAGTTTGTAGCTATTGCTTGCATTAGTTCAAGCTATTGAGTAATTGTTTACTTCTGAGTGGGATTAACGTAACGTATACAATAATTTATATTCTGCTTGGTAATTGCTGTACAATTTAAATTTTTGTAACTTATTTGTATTCATGATGAATAATTTAAGAGCAGTTTTAACATTTTATTTTGGTTTTATTTATCAACATCTGAAATTTTTTAATTGTAAAATTTATACATTTCAGTCAATGGATTCATGGGAAATGTTGGGATAAAGTAATGCCAACTTTGTAAAATCTTGTTTTTAACTATACGTGTGGAAGACATGATCAAAATTGCCCCCCCCCCCCCATCCCCTTTTTGATTCCTCCTTTCATGACGTATACATTTAGGATGGGTGGAGTTTTAGTTTGAGTAAGATCCTCCTGAATGGCATTCTGTAGTTTCTCATTCAAAATAATCACTTGCTTTAGTAGGTCCTCCATTCCATCTATCTAATAATACAGTTTCGGTGGTGGGTGGGAGAAATGCATTAGTACTGGAGCCCTTTTGAAATTTGGCAGGTTAATAAGATGTTTTTGTATGGTGGTCATATGGACGTTTGACTTATCACTGCCACTTGCTGCGGTTAGTTGTTTTGATTGGCAGTGATGAGCTACCCTCCCATGCGGTGTAAGTTTAGGGCAGGTTTTAATGATTATAATCTTGAGTTCTGTCCTAATGAAATTGTCCAACTAAAACTTTTGTTGGACAGATAATTCAGTGGGTAAGCTAAGTGGCCACTAGGCATCTGACAAAATACCCATCATTTTTAATTTCACATTATGAATGCTGATTATATTATGATATAATGGGTTCCAAAGCACCAACTAAAAGAATGAAAGATTATTTTTAAAAATTCCTGTACTAAAAGTTCAATTTCTTTGTGAGTAGTCAGCATCATCTGAGTAATGAGGACTGGACCATCTGTTTAGATATATCAATGCAGTTACAATAATCTGCATTGCAATATGTTTCCATTTCAGTGATGTAGAAGTGATCACCTAACTCTGGTTGCCATCTGAAAGAACATGTGAGAAGTCTTTAGGGGCATACGTTATATAGAATGGATGTTTTGTATAATTTGAAAAATGCTTAGATCTAATGAAATTCATGAATTCCTTTTGCTACATTGTCACTTTCCAGTGTTAACTGCGTATCCCTCTATTGCCATAATATCTGAAAATCTATAGATCTGCCTTGAATATGCTTGGGGACTGATCATCCACAGCCCTCCTGGGTAGAGAATTCCAAAGATTCATTGCTCTCTGGATGAGGAAACTTTAATTATATCTTATATAAAACGAGATCTTAATTCCCACACTGAAAGCAAAACTCTCCACCTGCATTGATATACACTAGTGTAGAGTTCTTAACTGCACAGCTTACCCTTTTGGCATTTTGTGTGTTTTGATTTTGAAAGATTATTGAGCTAGTTTCAATAATTCAAATATTTACATTCAGCGCAGCATTAGGTACAGCACTTGCACTTCTAATGGCATTTAAACAGTGGTGCTATGGAAATAAATTGTATCCCAATTTTGTGAGGCTTTAAAGGTCAGAAGGTAACTGATGTTATGTGTAGTAAGCCCACTAAGTAGGAGAGCAATTTTAGATTAGTTTAGGAGTATCAGTAGGAGAGCATTTTTGTAGCAGTGGTCGTAATTCAGTTAGATCTGGCATAATCCGGTACCCTGTTTAGCTCTACCCTGCAGAGCACTGATCTGATTTTAAGTGTGCAAGGTCTTCCAGTCTGCAAGTGAGCTCAACAGTAGTGCTAGCCTTTGAGCTTATTGCCATAAAGAAATATGGGTTGGGGAGAACTGTACAGCAAATAGTGAGAAAACAGCTTCCATCACATCCAAGATAATGTGATGAAAGAAACCATAGGATCTGTGCAGTCTGTCAATGCAGGCAGAAGCAACTGCCATTCCTCCAGCAATGGTCCATACTCATTATGATAGCCAATTTGTAGTCCTAAGCTCCACATTTTGTCTCTGAGAAGCTCCATTGCTCACCCTGGTTCACACAGGAAGCCTTTCCATGATGTGTCATGGGAAATTTATTGCTACAGGAGCACCATATAGGGCAGTGATTTGTGCCAGGTTCCTGGGATAGCAGCATGCGGCAGCGGGGAAGACGGAGGTTTACGCCAGAAAGCAAAGGATAATACTTGAGTGTTTATCTGACTAGAAGGTTGTGCTCTCATCCTGGAAAAGCACCCTGACCACTAAGCAAGTTACCTTTGGGATTATAGACTAGAACAAATAAAATGGATGTGAAGGTTCTAATTTGAGGTAGACTGATAAGTGATTTAGCAGAAGTGGGCTCAACACTCTTTGAAGTTAAATCAATCCTGGAACAATGGGAGGCATTCAAAAAGATTCACAGGGTGTGCAATAAATTTGTTCCCAGTAAAATGGTGAGACTAAAATCTGTAGCTCCCTTGATTACAAGGTTTAGAGATAGTGATGAGGCAAGAAAGAAAGCTTGTGATAGAAAGCCTTGAAGAGTATGGAAAGTGTAGCAGTAAAATTAAAAAGGAAGCTAGGAGAACAAATTATAAAAGAAATCTTGGCAAATGTTAATCAGAGAGAATCTAAAAATGTTTTATTAATGAATAAAAGTAAGATGATAACTAAGGAATGAGTAGAGCCAATTAGGGATTAAAAGGGGATTGTGGAGGCTGTGGATACAGTTCTTAATATTTTGTAAGAGTCCTTGCAGAAGAAGGGGTTATGTTGCTTTGTCTTTAAAGTGAATAGGAGAAATGTAGTTGAAGAGAAATTATTAAGGGAGGCTTATCACCTTTTGAAAATGGATAAGTTGCCAGACACTGATGAAATGTATCACAAGCTTTAAAAGTAAAGGAAGGAGAAAATTGCAGAGACTATATCGCTACAGTTTTCAATCCTCTGTGGCTCCAGGAATTGTACATAAGGATTGATAATGTGGTAGTATTGCTTTAAAAAGGAATAGACCAGATAATTAGAGCCCAATTATTTTAGAGTTGGCAAACTATTGAAGTCCAATCTAAAGAATAACATAAACCTTCATCTAGAAAAGTGCAGATTGATCTGGGATGGCAAGCAATTGTTTTGTAAGGAAAGATCCATTTTAATTTTGAGGAGATAACAAGGAGGGTTGATGAGAATTTTTGTGGTCTGCATGGATTTTAGCAAGGCTCTGCAATGTCCCACGTGGTAGGTTAGTGGAAATAATAAGCTCCTGACAATTGGTAGGAAGCAGGGAATAATGCCTGATAAGTGTTTGAGACAGTGAAGATGATGCCAGTGGGATTCTACAGGGCTTTGTACTCGTCTCTGTTTTTGTAATATATTAGTGAATTGGACAGTACACAAAGACAGTTTGGCTGACAGTGAGGAGGAAAGTTTTAGATTGCAGGAAAATGTAGCTGATTTGGTCAGTTGCACAGAAAGGTGGCAGATAGAATTTAATCCAGAAAAGAATGAGTTGATGAGGCAAGGAAGTAGCTAATAAAGGAGGATGTCGAGTGATGGACTCTATTTTTCTTTGTTCCTCTATGTACACAGATCCTGAAAGATAACTGAACAGGTCAATAAGGTGGCTAAAGGGAATACAGGTTGCCTTAGTCGAGGCATGGGACTCTAGGAGGTTCTGCTGGAAATGTATACTATGCCTGTCAGGCCGTAGTTGAATACTGCTTACAATTTTGATCTCCACGTTATAGGAATGATGTGCTTGCAGTGGAATGGGTACAGATGGGATTTACAAAAGTGTTGCCGGGGCTGGAAATGTGTAGTTGAGAAGAAAGATTGGATATGCTTGTGGTGCTTTTGGAATATGGGAGGCCAAGGGGAGACATCATTGGTGTATAAAATTTGAGGGGCCTTTGACAGAATAAATAAAAGAAACATTTCTCTTGGCAGAGAGATTTTTTAAAAAAGAGCCTTAGGTTTAAAGTAATTTATAGAAGGATTAGAGAAGAGATGAGAGAGGAAAAAATAACCCAGAGGTTGGCAGGGGTCTGGAACTCTTGGCCTGACAATGTGGTAAGAGGTGGGAATGCTAATCAGGTTTGGACAGCAGTTGGGTATGTGCTTGAAGATCCATGACCAGCAGGACTACGGAACTACTGTGTTGTTTTCCCTGATGCTATGGGGTTTTTTTGTATGAGAATGGATGCATAACATGCATCTGATCAGTATAGTGGAACAGTGCACATCAAGGCCTTAAAGTGTGACTAAGAAATTTTTAAGAATGATAATTGGGTTGAAGGGCTTCAGGTAAGTGGAAGGACCAGGGAAATTGAGTTTGTTTTTCTTTGAGCAAAGAGGGTAAAGAATGTCTATTTGACACAAGTTTAAAGTCATAAATGGTATCAACAAGGATTGTTTCCTTTCGCAGGATTGTTGCCAGAAGGATGGATTTAACATGCTTGTAACTACCAGTTCTTTTTCAATCAGTTTTCTTTTAGCTATAAGCTCTGGTTTGGAAAATAACAACTAAAACATCAGAGGAAATGGACGATAGTTTTCAGAAAAGAATCGCATAAAGTGCAAATGAAGAAAATGCAATGGAGAAAGACTAGAAACAGGGTTAATTGGGTAATGCTACCAAAGGGCTGGTACAGGGGCAATGACAAAATGGCCTGTTGCTAAATTGTAATTCTATATTTTTCATTGATGTTGCATGCTAATGCTCATGTTTCTGAAGATGTGATTTTATTGGCCAGTGACTTAAGATTCGACCAGCAATTAGTATGAATTTGGAAATCCATTGTTCTGAGGTTTGTTCCATTGCTGAACTTAATGTGTTTCTAAAAGATTATGAAATAAGAACAATTGGTTTAAACTTCAAACCTTTTGTAGCACTTATTAGCATACCTATTGATTAAATAATTTTCTTCATGCCAATTTTTCCCAGCAGTTGTAAAGTTTCATGTTTAATTTCAGAAATTTTTGTTTTAAATTGAATTCTGTTTTTTGCCTACTAAGATTAATAGTATTTTGACTTGGTAATATTTAGGTTTTCAGATAAATTGGTGCTTAATGTTTATAAAATGAATTGCAAAATGGAGATAGCTGGATGTGTTGTTCCTAGGTCCTTTAAGTTAAAGTCTGTTTATATTTAACTGCATTAGTGCCAATAATGTGGTCTTGTCTAATTTTGAAATTGTGGAAGAAGCAAGCTGAAGTAGGCCATAAAGTCCCTTGTCTGCTATGCCATTCAATAAAGTCATTGCTATGGAGACACAAGAGACTGCAGAAGCTGGAATGTGGAGCAGAAAACAAACTGCTGGAGGAATTCAGAGGTCGAGCAGCGTCTGTGGAGGAAATGAGATTGTTGATGTTTTGGGTCAAGACCCTGCACCTGGACCTATATGATAAAGTTATGGCTTATCCTGCCTTTGTTGCCCAATTCCCATATATTCCTTGATTCACTTTGTCCTAAAAAATCTTTTGACCTCTGACTTGAATGTATTAAATGATTGAACATCTACAGCAATCCATGAGAGATTTTCAAAGATGCATGACCTGAGTGAAGAAAATTTGCTTCACCTTAGTTCTGAGTTTTGTGACTAAACTAGACTGTAGCTGAAGGAAATGCACTCAGCATTTACCCTCTCTATTCCTCTGGAAATCCTACAGGTTACAGTGAAATTGCCTTTCATTCTTGGTCAATCAATCCTGCCCAATCTTTCTTGAATCATCATCTTCTTCCAAGAGTCCATTCATTGGAACTATAGTGCACCATCTCTAAATATATCCTTCCTTTTGGTATGGATATTGAAACTGCTCTGTACTCCATGCATGGTTTTACCTAAAGCCTTGTCAATTAATTTTTCTGTATTCTTGTACTCCAACCTCTTTGCAATAAAGACACATGTACTATTTGCCTTTCTAATTGCTAATTCTTGTTTGTTTTCCACTGCAATCTCTCTTCTGTCTTTTCCTGAGTGATTTAATCTCTGGTTATCTGCTACTTCCTTGCTCTCTTGCTTAATTTGTCCAAATTCATGGTATGTAACATGGGGTAGTTCAAGCCAGCTACCTAACCGAGTCACTGTACTTGAGGTTCCCCTTCCCAGACTGTTTTTGGATGGCAACTTGATTCCCAAACCCAGCTCCAGTTCCTCAAGACCTACAGAGTGCATGGCCTTCCTGTTGAAAATGGAAGCATAATCCCCTGACAGCTGAATGTCTGGAATTATCTCTGACAATCTCTTAATTAGATGATTAAAATTCAACTAATGACCCTTTCGAAATTTAAGGCAAATAGATTTAAATTTTAAATTATGGTTTTAAGTTAACTAAATTGTTCTAAATTAATTCAAAAATATAAATCATCTGAATTTTGCCCTTCTCCCTCAGGGCATTGAATAGAGAAGACTGCTTTTGCACCTGGTCTAATCTGGCACAGGTTTAGCAGACTGGTTTCCCAATGTGACTTCTGGATAAATTATGTTAGCATTGAACTTCATGAGGAGTCCATTGTTTAGAGCACAGTCAAGGCCAGTGGTGGGGACCAACTGGCTCAAGTGGTTTTCAGAAGTAATTTGGGCTGATAGTCTGGCTTGCCCTACGAGAAAAGTTTGCTCTGATCTAGATGTACTATATTCACCAGTTACCTTGTCTATACAACTGATTGCATCTTCAAATACTATTTTATAAAATCATGCTGACTTTAACTAATACTATGGTGACGTGCCCTATTGCCACTTCCTTCGGGGTAGATTCCAACTGATGCCAGGCTAACCTTTTTTAGTTCCATAATTTCTCCACTACCTCAGATTATCATTTTATTCTGCCATTTGATGTTAAATAACATCAAAACTATATTTTCAATGTTGTTTAAGTTTATAAACTTATTTTTAAAATGGTTGCATTCTATGTTGATGTATTTTTGGTAGGTATTAGTTATATTTAGCATATTACTTTGCCAGAACTGTAGAGAGAGAGAGTCCTGTTTAAAAGGTAAACAGGCCCCTTTGATCACTATTTTTAAAAATCTATCCTCATTTGGCACTTTGTCATTTCATTGTAATATAATATGCCTTTCTGATCTATGGGGTTTTTTTTGATGGAGAACTACACAGGTTTTAAAAAAAACAAAGTAATTCCATTTGGGCAGCACCTGTGGAGGGAGATATGGTAGACATTTGAAGTCTTAACTTTTCATCAGAATTGCATAGATTGAATCCAGAAAAATTAAGGAAAATGAGGTTTGGTTAACAGATCACTTGCTCCCAGTTTGCTTTTATTTTAATTGCTAGAAGCGTTTGATAAGACCTTGGGTCTGATGTGTACTATTGGCATATATTGTTAATGTGTCCCATGTTGATTCCTTATAAACACAGAGGGAAAATTGTGATAATCAAGAGCAGTATCATGTTGTACATGAAATCCAAAATTCTCTTAATGGTTATTGCATTTTGTAGTCTGGAAGTGAAATGCAGTGATAAATTTGTTAGTGACTAAACACAATACATCAATGTGCAGCAGTTGTTCCTAATATGTAATTATTCTGAAAATTGGGAATGCCAGATTGAGAGCAACAAATGATAAAAACATGACATATAAACACAAAGCATTGGGAATATTGAACTTCCTAATTGTGTGAACCTCCCCTTTTTGAATTTTTTAGTTTAGTCAACATTGTCAGGGGGCGAGGGGGGGGGGGGGTTGTGAAGAGACCCTTGTTGCCACTTAGTAGGTTTAAATGGTGGTTCTGCAATCTTTTTAAGAGTTGTTTTAATTGTGTTACAGGTGGAAGTGAATACATTCAAGACCTTTTTATGAAAAAGGATTTACGTGAAAGAATATTGTCTACTAAGCATCAGTGCAAGTGACTGCTTGACTTTTTAAAGACTCATACGAGTGCTTGCTTTGATTGCAACAAGAGGACTCGTATATATTGAGCGAACTTTATTATCTCTTCATTTGAAGAGGTTTAAACTATTACAGTTTCTGTATGAACATTGGGCTGTAAACTGAACCTGCATATATATATATATATAATTAAAAAATATATATATATAAAATGACCACAGCCAGGACGGAAAATCCCGTTATTATGGGTTTGTCTACTCAGAACGGGCAGTTGAGAGGCCCACTGAAATCCAGTACAGTCCCAGGAGGCGTACCACCACAGCAAGTCGCACAGACCAACCAACAGCTACAGCAACTAAAGAATGCCAGCACACTTAATGGCACTCAGCAGCAAGCACATACAACCAGCAGTACTATCAAGTAAGTATTTTAAAAAAAGAAATCTTTGGAAACTGTCATCTATTCTGATTGTGAAGTTTTGTCACATTATTGTTGGATTTTTTGTGAATGTATTTAATCCTGATCTGGCCTTCTGATATCTTGCATGAATTTGGAATGTCCTAAAGATATGCTGTCGGAAATGTAATTGTTGTTGTATTATAAAGAAACATAGTTGTCAAGTTGCAACAGCGTCTCTCAAATGTAATTGAAATAATGATCAGATCTGTTTTAGTGTTGCGAGCTGAGGGATAATTATTGGCTATGGTATCAACAGACCCTTAATTCTAATAACCCCACCAGGAGTATTATTGTGCTGCTTGATATCTTCTTATAATTAGCTATTGCTATCATTTTTCCATTCCTATTTTGTCCTTTTTTTCTGTAAGTGCAGTGCCCAAACCACAGGATTCTTGCTCATAGTGATGCCAAAATTCTTGATGTTGCAGCTATTTAATTATCCTAGTTAATATATGATTGCCCTTTCCCTTTTTTTGTAATCTTTTCCAAAAGCCATGTGTTTGGTGCTTTTTATCTAAGATTTTTTAGGAGAGTTTTGTGTAACCACTGTCAAAACCCAGTAATCTCAAATTGATGACCGGGGGGGGGGAGTGGTGGTTGGTGGTTTAGGAGGGTTCTGTTTTCCCCAGGTTATCTATATAGTTTTGAGCTTTTCAGGTGACCTTAAATTCTATATTACTATCTAGCATCTTTTCAAAATAATGTGCATAATCCCCAGCATCAATTTTTTCTCAAGTTTTCAGGTAAATGTTGCTTTTCTTTAATTCCACCAGAACTATTTCAGACATTTGAGCTATAAATTGTGTGAACCACTGCTTTCAGTATTACCTGATTTCCTTCAGTTCCATTCCCCACAAAGTCTTATTACACGTGGTCAAGGGTGGGTTCAAGATGGCCAGGAGTTGTACCCTTCTGGAACCAAGTAACTTTCGTGTGGAATCTCAATTATGTATTCTATAATCTTAAATTGTAAAATCATCTGCTATGCTAAAAGCAGTAGGTAATTTTCACCATGCAGTTATTTATGTCACGTTAATTTTCCTGATTAACTGTTTTAGTGTGCAAATTACTAAGTGAAGAACAAAGGACTGGGCAAATTGCATGAATGTACTGAAGAAGTGCTTTTGGAAATGTAAAACCTCATCATTTTATTAGCTGTGACTTTCCCTTTCTCCTTTCTGTTCTTGATTTGTTGATTTAGTGGTTAATCGGGGAACTTTGCGCCTAGGTTCAAGAGCTTGTTGGATAGGCATATGGAGGAACGTGAGATAGAGGGATATGCGGGAGGAAGGGGTTAGGTAGTGTGAGGGTGGTCTGATGGACGGCACGACACGGTGGGCCAAAGGGCCTGTTTTGTGCTGTATGGTTCTTTTGTGCCATAACAATACCATGACTGTAATCAGACTTGGATTTGCTGTTATTACCAGAAGCATAATGGGAAGGAAGGATGGAAGATTCCCCTGCCCCTTAAGTTACTTGTATGTGGAATGCTATAACCATATGGCCCTCTTCATGCCAAGTCATTTGACACATAATATTTATAAATGATGGTGAATGGTAAAATATTGGGCATGGGAATGACGCAGCATGTTGGATTAAATTAACCTCCAGTGGAGAACTTGAGTGCAGGTCTTTTGGGCATTTTAAGTAGCTGTTCCTGTAACTTCTTATTCAGTTTGACTTGCCATCTCACCTCTCAAAAAAGAACTCCAAGAACAGTTGGGAAAAGTTTGAAAGGGTTATTGGTTTTGGAATTAGTTGGGTTATTCTGCTGTGAAATACAGACTTCAGTAGTCCCTGAAGGCAGTGTAGGAATTTGGGATACAATGATGGTCTCTCAAACTGGTCATTTTGTTTTAAACTCTGTTACATATTGATGGTATGAGTTTCATTTTATCATTTATCAAATATTTAACTCTTCAATTTAGGCTAAGAATTTCTGCCTGCTTATTTGATTGATTGGGTGTTTTTCCCAAGCAGCAGCCTTACTTGCTAATGATCTACAGGACCAGATAGTAGAACATTTTCTTCATTTATAATCTGTGTGCTTCATATCAGAATTACTGTGGCGAGTGAAACAAATGCTACCTGACCTGCTGAGTATTTCTAGTATTTTCTGTTTGTTTATTTTGACTCTCCGTTGCACAATTGTGAATATCCACTAGCTACTTGCAAACGTTTTTATAAATAAATTCCAGATTTTTCTGAGCCTTTTTCAGTTTGTGGGAGTCACTGGCAAGATGGACATTTATTGCGCATCCCTGCCTTTGAGAAGGTGCCAACAAGTTGCCTCCTAAAAAAAGTTTGGCTAAGGGTTCCAGCATATAAACCCAATGACAAAGCAAAACGTGGTCTAATTTAAGGGTTTGCTGCATGCCTTGCTACCACAGAATTTGGTAAAATAAAACAAGAACATTTAATATTGTGAACATATCTGATTTTCTAAAAGAATGTTTTAAAAAAAGTGAAGTTGCATTTTGGTACAATTGGTTCTGACATTGTATCTGAAGGTTGTCATAAGACTTTAATGCAATTATAGATCCATTTTCTTAGGTTAAATTTCAAGACTGTAGTTACATTGTAATGAAAACATTTCTGTTTTGTTCACTGTAGACCAGGGGATGACTGGAAGAAAAGTTTAAAGTTGCCTCCAAAAGACAGGCGGATGAAAACTTCGGTAAGAAGAATCCTAGTAATCCAGCCACTATTTTCTTTCATTACCTCTACTTCAAATTGTTCTTTGAAATAAATTGTTTGTTTGTTGTCCTTTTAGGAATTATCATTAGTCGGGATATAGTGAGCAGGGTTTATTCTCAAGATTTAAAAAAAATTGTCCTCATTCCTACCTCACCTGATAAACTTTCAAGATTGGTTCTAAACTATATATAATGTGTTATTCCCTCTAGTCAGAGGGACCATGTACATGAATATGGAAAGCTGTATTTTGACATATTTGCAGTTTCTGTAATTAGGAAGTTATTAACTTTTTTGCCTTTCTCCAGAGGGAAGTTTCAGCTCCAGATTACTTGTGATTATGAGAGTGCTTCTCTGACCTTGATCTTTACAGCCAATTTCCATGAATTTGGGGCAGATGGTTACATTGACGTCATTTATCCACTTCACGGAATGTGGCATAAGATTGCACTGCTATGGTTTTAATGGATTTCGTTAGTAACCAGTTTTGTTCAAGATTATATTTTGCAGAAAAAGGAAATATTAGTCAAACATGCATGTTTGATTTCACAAGCCCCAAGCAGTGTGATGCTACTATTTTTCTTCAGTTTATTATTTAATACAGAACATTCAGATAAATTGGGCGAGTGAATTGAAGGAGACTTTAATTTGAAATGCAGGTAATGTGTCTCAATTGGAAAATAAATTTTTAAAAAATCTGAATGAGAGTCCCCATGGATGAATATCCAAAATATGGGTGGCTTTAAAGTTGGCCAATGTCATCTTCAATTCTACTTGAAGTCCCTTTGTAAAATTAATAATTATCATCAGTCGTTTGTTCACTGTCCGATGTTCTGCAGTCTGAAAACTCCCATTATAAATTTGGCTTTGCAGTTTGTAGTGAGAAATGTACAGCAACTTTTTATTTGGTGACATATACAAGTTAATGATGTTTCAGAAACTTTTATGATAACAGTAGTCTGCAAGGGTTTCATTGTCTTGATTTTCACAGTATAGTTTCAAAGTGTTTTCTTTCACTCAAATCCTGCATTTCTTTAACCACAGACAAAGTAGCCCAACCAATAAAACAAAAATTCATATTTTAAGAGTGTAATATTGTACTTTAACATGCTGTAATGTCAGCTTTATTCTTTCTTTTGATATTTAGGATGTTACTGCCACAAAAGGAAATGAATTTGAAGATTATTGTTTGAAACGCGAGTTGCTAATGGGCATTTTTGAAATGGGTTGGGAGAAACCATCTCCAATTCAGGTATGTGTGTGTTCCCCTTCATCTTGTACTTGCAATCTTATAACAGAAGCCCATCAGCCCTTTGCCTGCTCCTAGGGAAGCAATCCCATTTGTCCCATTTCTCCTCCTTTCTTCAACTCTGCAACTTATTTCCTTTTGCACATGCCCATCAACTCCCCTGTTCACTCTTTTGCCATTAACTTGCAATGCAAAATAATTTGCAACAGCCACTTAATCTACCAGCACATCTTTGGGCTGTAGGAGAGAACTTGCAAACTTTGTACAGACAGTATCTGAGATTTGGCCAAACCCAAGTTGCTGGTGGCTGCATCACTAACTGCTGCACCTCTATGGTGCCAAAGGATGGTGAGGTATTGTATAGATTAAAAAGTCAGTTTTACATTAAGTGTGAGCATTGATTTGTCCTGAGTGTCCTATACGTTTCATAGGTTTGCCCTATTATGTTTCATAGGTTTCTAATGAGAACAGAAGTTTAGGTGTGTTTGCATTTTTGATTTGACAAAATATTCTCAACTCCATGTTTCTCAGGAGGCAAGTATTCCTATTGCATTGTCTGGCAGAGATATATTGGCCAGAGCCAAAAACGGAACAGGTAAAAGTGGAGCCTACCTCATTCCATTACTTGAAAGGCTGGACCTGAAGAGAGACTGTATTCAAGGTTTGTGTCATTTCTGTTTAAATCTTCAATTACAGTTGAGTTCCCCAAACTCGCTCCTTTCAGTGGTCCCAGTTAATTTAGACAGATGATTGAGAGTAGGCAGAAAACCATTGAGGTCAGCTTTGTCTGAGCAGTATTCATGAATAAGTGTGAATAGGGAAGAGGTTCCATCTGGGATGTGTGGCCTAAATGAAGACTGTTGCACCATGTGTGGCTCAGACGGACAGGGAGGGTGGAGAAAGATCAGATTAATGGTTAGGGGAGCAAAGGTCGCAGAAATGATTCCTGGATAGTATACGGCCTCTTGTGCCAGTTCTAAGGATATCATTGCAGAAAATTTTAGAGTAGGATTGAAGTAAATGGCCTGAAATCATGGTCCATTTGGTATCATGTAGGTCCTGCAGGCATTCATGAAGGAGAAAATAAGGTCCAGACAGCAGAACTACCAGCATCAGTATGAAAAATAGAAATTATTTTACTTAGACTGAAAGAGATGTATTATGTATAGTGCATGCAGAGATGTATTTGTAGTGCATGCATTATAAAACTAAGAAGCAAGTTAAACAAGATCAGCTGCGTGGACGATTAACCACACAAGATTGATTATGTGGCAATAAGAGACGTGGCTAAGAAAAGGGCAGGAATCGATTCTAAACATTCCTGCATACAGGGTGTTCAGTAAAGATAAAGAAGGTGAATAAAGGACAGGGAACAGCAGTATTATAAGGGGAATATTAGCACTGCTGGAGTGATCATAATATCAAGATTTCTTGAGGTGTTTGTATTTCTGCTGTATCTGTTTCTCTAAACATTCTTTTTATTGTGCTTTGAGCCAGGGAAAAGTGCTCTACATCAGATAGTATGAAGATTTGAAAGTCACTGTTCCCTTTCATTCTTGCATAACAGGAAGCTTGTATTGAAAAGAGAGGAAACCATATTTATGTAAAATCTTCAAACCACCTGGGGACAATCTAACAATCTTTCATTCCTCTTTATTCCCTCTCCCATGCCAAAGAATTGTATTGCAGACAATGGAATACATTACAAATATAGTTGCTGTGTTTTTGTAAGTGCATTTGAATATTCAGGTCACTTTGTATTCAGCAAGGTCCCAGAAACAGCAGTGAAATGATCACTAGATCACTCCTTCCCATATACTGGTTGAAAATTAAATATTGTTTGGGACATTAAAGAGAAATAGTCTCCTAAATGGCCCCAAGCCTTATCTTCAAAAAGGAGTGGTATCAATTGCATATCATTTCAATGTTTTATGCAAAATATCCCTGATAATGTTGTATCCCTTGTTTCTATACTGTATTATTATCTTGGAAATATGGTCACTTCATGGATAAAGTTGAACCTTTTAACCTGGAAGTTGGGATTTTCCCATGAAGTCATGATTAGTATCTAGTATTACTGACTTCAATTAATTTACCATGGCCTGCAATGTAGAAAGATCTCTGCATCAAGAACTAATGTAGAATGTTGCTTTACATAGCAGTGCAACATAAATCCTTGGAAGATGGCCATTAAAGTGAAATCCCCATTATTGGATAAGCTTGACTGTATTTTTGCAAATAATTTAAGTTTTGTAGGAATAGAACATTTTCATTTGTACTAAATATCAACTGTATTGAAGAAGATATATCAATAACAATCTAGATTTTTATTTTGTTTTTTTTTTGGAAAAAAGCTATGGTGATTGTGCCTACCCGAGAGCTGGCACTGCAAGTCAGTCAAATCTGTATCCAAGTCAGCAAACACATGGGTGGTGTAAAAGTGATGGCTACCACAGGAGGAACCAATCTCCGGGATGACATCTTAAGACTCGATGAGACTGGTGAGTATGTAGTTTGATAAATTGCAGTACAGACTGTCCCTGGGTAACGAACAGGTTCTGTTTTTGCAGGCATTCATAAGTTGGAAAATATGCAAAAATCACTAGATATGGTAAGCATACCTCCACAGAATTGTATTGAATGGCATCAAAAGCATGTAAGACTGATAAGGAAGAACAATAACTAAAAGCAGAGGGAGGAAAGTAGCTGCTGCTCGTAGGGAGGAAAGTATATATTTATGTGAATTTAAAAATATTAAGAGCTCTTGAATTTAATAACATTAAGGGAGCTTGTTCATATGTAGGTATGTCCATAAGTCAGGTGTTGATAACCTGGGGATGCCCTGTAATGTATTTTTAAAATAGACTATAAAATTTGTATTCATTTATCTGGAGTCTCTTGTACACTGGCTGGATTGGGATCCTGCTATCTAACCCATGCTTTGGAAGACCTATGAAATGATTTGTCTCTTTCAATAAACATTTTGCATTGTGGAAATGCAAAGATATGAAGTTCGGAAGTTAGAAAGCATTCTTTGTGTAAGATGAGAATCTTAGTCAGAATTGTTGCAGGCACAACTCTTGATGTTTTGCACATGAAGTTAGCATTAGGATTACCCAAAAGTCAAGAGATAAATATATTTATTCTTCCAAGTTTATTACATGATGTTTCTATTAAAAATAAATAACATATCCACAAGTTTTAAGCTTGTCTTTCAGAACATGGACCTGCATAAAATTAGTGCTGTATTTTTATTCTTGATCCAAATTTTTCTTTGTTAGGGAATTTGAAACTCAGATATTTAAATTTGGTCTGCTAAATGATGAATATGTAGAAGTTTGACATGCAGCTTAATTCCTTGTGTCATGAAAGTAGTGATGTTGATGGAATTGGGCAGTCTACCTGAAATCTGAAGATAGAGAAAGATCTTGGTAGACTGAAGAACTGTTACCGTTTGTGACACATTATTCACAGTTTCAACAAAGGAAAGGGTTAATCCACTTGTAAATGGGATAATACCTAGGCTGAAATAGTGGACAGAAAAATATTGAAGGAGTATGCTCATCTTGTAACATTCCTAATGTATGGCCCTTTTGATCCTGTGGTGGCTCTTTTGGTAGCTATTTATTTTGTCCAAATCCATTGCTCTTTTCCCACAGCTCTACAGACTATTCTGTTTTAAGCATTTATTTAGCTCCCTTTAAAAAGTTATTGTTGAATCTGCTTCTACCACCATTTAAGCAGTGCATTCCAGAACAATCTATTGCATGAATTATCCTCTGTTATCGTGAAATGTCTTGAAATCATTAATTTAATTAAAAGTGTTCTTAATTTTGAATAACTGAGTATTCCCTCTCCACTCTATTATCCATTTTGTTGTAAACAGAATAATCCAAGTATCTTGTCTATGTAATATCTTTAGGCAAGTGTGTTTAATATTTGATGTAAGTGTTAAATAATGACAATTTAATACTGAAAGGGCATTCATTATTGAAAGATTAATTTGAAGATTAAAGAACATTGTGAAACTGTAGATGGCCACTTGTATAATCCAAGTGTTTATACTCTGGTAAACTTATGGACTCTAAGGCATCTAAACTGCTTAGCTGAGCAATCCACAAACCAGATTTCATCTTATGTGGTTGGTGCACTATAATTATTATAAAACAAGATTGATAATGTGTTGTTCATCTAGTGTCCTTTGTCCATAGTTGTGAATGTGTACTTCAAACTGCTGTTAAAAATTGCATTGTTCTATTAAATACAGTCCATGTGGTGATTGCAACACCTGGAAGAATCCTGGATTTGATTAAGAAGGGTTTGGCTAAAGTGGACAACATACAGATGATTGTACTTGATGAGGTAATTTACCACTTAAAAATTGCAATTATGTTGTTTTACTGTAACATAAAGGTAAATGAAATTTATGACTTCTTGATTTTTCTGTTTAGGTTTCATTTAATTTGAGTGAGGATGCAATTGTATATTGTGGTAGTGTTTTATTCATTTAAAGGTCTCAATGCACTCTGAAACTAACACCTAAACAGACTGCTTGTGTCTGGTTAAAGTTTACATGTAGGAATACCCTGCAGATAAGAGTATGTGCTGGAAACCCTCTGTTAGGCAGCATCTGTGGTGCGAACAAGTTGATGTTCCATTCAGTGAGCTTTTATTAGAACAAAAGATGAAAGAATGTTGACTTGAAACACACTTCCAGCACTTTCGTTTTATTTCTGATTTCTAGAACATAGAAAAGTACAGCTGAGGAACAGGCCATTTGGCTCTCCACGTCTGTGCTGACCATGATGGCAAATGAAACTAATCCCATCTGCCTGTACGTGGTCCCTATCCCTCTGTTTCCTGTCTATTCGTGTGTGTGTCTAAATGCTTCTTGAATGTTGGTATTATATCTGCTTCTACCAACTCCCCTTGCAGTGAGTTCCAGGCACCTAACCCTCTGAACTACTTGATAAAAAAAGAAAAAAAAAAATTCTCACCAATGTTCCTAAAACATTCCCCCCCTCAACTTAAATCTATGCCCTATATTATTTGACACTTCCACCCTGGGAAAAACAGTCATGACTATCTATCTATGCCTCTGATAATTTTGTATAGTTCTGTCAGGTGGCCTCTCAGCATCAATGCCCCAGAGAAAACAATCCAAGTTTGTCCAACCACTCCTTGTAGCAAATACACTCTAATCCAGGTAACATCCTGAGGAACCTCTTCTACACCCTTTCCAAAGCCTCCCCATCCTTCCTGTAATATGGCAACCAGAACTGCGCACAGTACTCCAAAAATAGCCCGACAAAGTATTCTGAAGTTTTAAGCAACATGATTTGTCAATTTTTGTACTCAGTGCCCTGACAAATATGTTGTGTGCTGCCTTTACCGCCCTATTCACTTTCAGGGAGCTATGGACTTGCACCCCAAGATCCATCTGTACATCAATGCAGTGCTCCTAAACATCCTGCCATTTATTGTTTTGTCTTGTATTTGAACTTCTAAAATGCAACACCTCACACTTGGCCAGATTAAACTCTATCTGCCATGTCTCCACCTGATTTTCCTCACCCTCACCACCACCGCCCCCCCCCCCCCCCCCAACTGATCTGTATCCTGTTGTATCCTTTGACAATCTTCCTTTGCCATCCACCACTCCATCAGTTTTTGTGTTATCAAAGTTACTATCAGATCGTCAACATTTTCATCCAAATCATACGACAGAGGTCCCAGCACTGCTCCTTACAGAACACCACTCCAGTCAGAGAAACTCCTCTACCATTACACTCTGACCAAGCCAATTTTTGGATCCAATTTACTAACTTGCTGTGAATCCCATGTGCCTTTTTAATCTTCTGGACCAGCCTACCATGAGGGACCTTGTCAAATGCTTTACTAAAGTCCATGTAGGCAAATTCCACAACCCTTTCATGTCCTCAAAATTAAAAACCTCAATCAAATTTGTAAGATAGGACCTCTCCCTCACAAGACCATGCTGACTATCCCAAATGTCTGTGCTTTTCCATATGTAAGTAAATCTTCAGTAATTTTCCTACTGCTGATGTAAGGCTCACTAGCCTATATTTTGCTGATTTGTCCCTGTTACCTTTAAACAAAGGAACATCATTGGCTGTGCTCCAGTTTTCTGGCACCCCAGAGTATACAAAGATCTCTGTCAAGGCCTCAGAAATCTCCTCCCTTGCTTCCCTCTGTATTCTGGCATAGATCCTAACCTAACACCGCTCCTTAATATCGATGTGTCCTCGAATATCAACGTACCCCTCCCTAATCTCACCACCATCCATGTCCTACTTGGTGAATACTTATGTGAAGTGCTCATTAAGGACCTTGCCCACTTGCTCTATCTCCATGCATAAATTCCCTCTTTTGTCCTTGAGTGGATCTACCCTTTCAGTAGCCACTGTCAAATGCTCCTAATATGCATACAAAATGCCTTGGGATTCTCCTTAATCCTGCTTGCCAAGGACATTTCATGACCCTTTTTAGTCCTCCTAATTGAGTTCTTTCCTGCTTTCCTTCATTATTCCTTAGACATTATCTGATTTTTAGCTTTCTAAATGTTGCATATGTTTCCTTTTTTCTTGTTGACTAAACTTGTTATACCTCTTGCCATTTAAGGTTCCTGAACCTTGCCATCTTTACCTTTCATCCTCACAGGAACATACTGGTCCTGAACTCTTATCAATTTTCCTTTCAAAGACTCCCACATAACAGATGTGGATTTACTGTCATAGTTGTCCCAAATCTACTCTCCCCAGCTCCTGCTTAATACTGTTGAAATTGGCCTTCCCCAAATTTAGCAGGTTCACCTGAGGACCAGTCTTGTCCTTATCCAAAAGTATCTCAAAATTTAAGGAATTAAGGTAACAGTTGCCACAGTGCTTCCCCACTGGACCTTCGATCACTTAGCCAGGCTCATTCTCCAATGCAAGGTCTTGTACAGTCCAACAGAGGATGGGGCCGTACATATTGTTTCAAGAAGCTCTTCTGGGTGCACCTAACAAGTTCTGCCCCATCTAAGCTTCAGGCATGAAGGGAATCCCAGTTAATATTGAGGGAAATAAACATCATCCACTCAAACTATCCTGTTGCTTTTGTATCTTTCCATGGTATGTCTGTATCTTTTGTTCCTCTAACTCCCATTGGCTAGTGGGAGGCCTATAGTATAACCTCATCATAGTGGTTGCATCTTCCTTATTCCTGAGTTGCACACATGGTCTCACTGGATGATCCCGCCAAGATGTCCTCTCTTAGTGCAACATTGCATTATTGATTAGGAAGAATGTCAATGCATATATTTCTTTTATGTCTCCCTCTGTCACATTTAAAACATCTGTACATGGAACACTGAGCTGCCAGTCCTCCCTTCTCTCAACCAAGTCTCTGTAATGGCTACAATATCATAGTTCCATGTCCCAATCCAGGCTCTAAACTCATCAGCCTTGCCTGTTCTACTCCTTGCATTAAAATAAATGCACTACAGATCATCGTTCCTGCTGTGTTCATTATCCTGGACCTGCATCTTTTTTTCTATTGGTCTTACTTGACGTAATGTCTACCTTTTCCTCATCATTCCACCTGCTCTGGTTTCAACACTCCTGCTACAGTAGTTTAAACCCTTCCAAGTAGCACCAGCTGCAAAGATATTAGTGCTCCTTCATTTCAGGTGCATGGGTCCCATCTGCCATGGGGGAAAAAATCCCAATGATCCAATTATATGAAACCCTCCCTCCTACCCCTCCTACACAGCTCTTTAGCCATACATTCAATTGTGCTATCTTTCTATTCTTGGCCTCACTAGCATGTTGCACGGAGTAATCATGAGCTTATAACCCTGGATGTCCTTTTTCTTTTAACTTTCTACCTAATTCCCTATAGAGAACCTTGTCTCTCTTCCTGTCTATGTCATTAGTATCAGTATGGACCAAAAGTTCTGGCTGCTCACCTTCCTCTTTCAGAATGTCCTGTAGTTGTTCAGAGACACCTTGACCCTGACACCAGGGAGACAACACACCATCCTGGAGTCTCTGTGTCACAGAAATGCCCATCTTACCCCCTGACTACAGAACCTCTTATCACTACTGCTCGCCTAGACTTTGACCTTACCTGCTCTACAACAGAGCCAGTCATGGTCCCACTGATTTGGCTGCTTCCTGCTGCTATCCTCTGAGAGGCCAGTTCCTCTCCCACTCCCCAACAGTGATCTGTGTTATATTTGTTAAAGGGGGAATAGCCACAGGGGACACCTGCCTCCCTCTCCTGGCTGTCCCACATCTATTTGGCTAAACCTATGGTGAGATCACCTCCCTGAAACCCCTATCTGCTTCCTGCCTCCTATATGCTCCTCAGTGAATCCAGCTACCTTTCCAACCAATCCAGACGGTCTGAGAGGAGCTTCAGTTGGCCATACTTCCTACAAATGTAGTTCTGATCTCCCACATTTCACAGGAGGAGCATCCACTTCAGTGACTGCCATTTCTTCCCCTCAAGTTACTACTGACTTGAAAGACAAGACCTTGCATTGAGTTAACTTGTCACTGCTCAGCCTCCCTCGTCAAAGCTTATGCATTTGTACCTCAACAGCCACTCTCAAAATGGCTGCTCCCACTAGAGCTTGCCTCTCTTCATATGCTGTTCCTCGGCCTTACCGCTAGGCCTGCAGGTTGGAAGAATGGTTAGTTAAGAAAAAAGCAGTAGAAGCTGTGCGTCTGCCTTTGAAGAAGTTCCTTCATTGGAGCTGGGTAATTTGGTGGCAGGTTGTAGCAGATGATGGGTCTGGATATGCCACAACTCATAACGCAGATAAAACTTGCACTATTAAGAAATTGTTTTTGTCAGAATGCAGTGGTACATTGAAAACAAAACTGCAGAGGCCGGAAATCTAAAATTAAAAAAAATAGAAAATACTAGCACAGAGCTTCAACCTGAAATGTTAACACTTTTTTCACAGGTGCTGCCTGAGCTATAAAATGTTCCCAGAATTTTATGTTTGTATTACAGTGGTAGACTGTGTTATTGGAGAAGTTCAGATCCTAGTATGGTAGCTATGGATTAAATTTGATTAGTTAAATAAACCTGGAACAAAAAGCTGGCACCAGTGCTAGTGGCCATCAAACTACTGAATTATTCTAAACTGAACTGTTTTTAAAAACTTGTATTTGATTCACTACAGTTCCTTGGGAAAAGACATTTGCCAACATTGTTAGCCTGTTCAATTCTTGACTCTGGAACCTCACCAATTTAGTTGATTCTTAAATTCCCCACTAAATAACAGGGCTGTCTCATTCAAGGACAATTAGGAATGGGTAATAATGCTGATCTTGTAATAACGTGATCTTGTAATCTCATAAATGATGTTTATCTAGCCTGCCTACTACCACCCTAATAGTTGTATAATATAACATTTCTAACTGTAATAACTGATGTTGTTATAGTATTGAAGAGCTTTGGGAATTAACCCACTATATTCTTTTCAAGCTTACTGTAATTACTTTGTCGTCTTGGTTACTGGATCCAAAATATTTTGAGAAACTTTACTTTGAACTCTAATAAATGATGTTATATGCTTCCACTATTTCATTAGAGCCTCTTACGTAATGTGACCATTTGCTTGCCAAACAGTCAGTAACTCTAGATGGTCTTAAAAATATTTTGTTCTACTTTTTTTTTTAACCTTTTTTTTTCATCTAAATGCATGGCTGAACACTTCTGTTCTGCAGTAGTGAAGTGTAACACTGGATTTTCCTGGACTATTCATTTAGGCAGACAAACTACTGTCACAGGACTTTGTACAGATGATGGAGGATATAATTTCTACGTTACCAAGAACCAGACAGATCTTGCTTTACTCTGCCACGTTCCCACTCAGTGTACAGAAATTCATGGTAAGAATTTGTCACTTGAAACCAGCTGTCTTAACAAAACTGCTTCTCCAGTATAAAACCTTTTTCTCCTTCCTAGCATGTGTATCTTTCGTTCAGTTGCTTAGAAGAATGCATTTGTAATATGTGGAAAGAGGGATCAAAGCTACCTTCCTTGTCCTTCCAAATAACTGACAAGTTTCTCTTATCTAAAGTGTCTGTTCCCAGTCTCTCTTCCACTGTGCAAAAAGTAGAAATTGCATTTGAAAGAAATATTAATTTGTGTCCTTTTTTCATGATACTGAAAGAAGGTTAGAACACAGAACATGGAACAGTACAGCATAAGAACAGGTGCTTCAGTCCACAATGTCTACGGTGACCATGATGCTATTCTAAACTGCACATCTGCTTGCCCATGGTCTATATCCTTCTATTCCCTGCTTGTTCATGGGCCTATCTGAACTTTGCTATTGTATCTGCTTCCACCACTTCCCTTGGAACAGCATTGCAGGCACCTAACCCTCTCTGTAAGAGGAAAAAAAGACTTGCCACATAAATCTCCTTTAAATTTTCCTCCTCTCACCTTAAATCTATTTCCTGTAGTATTTGACATTCCCATGCTGGAAAAAAGACTCTTGATTATCTACCCTGTCTCTGTGTCTCATAATTTTATGTAATCTGCAACTGGATCCTTGACTTCTCCCTTAGTGGGAGACCACAGTTAGTGTGGATTGGTAATGACGTCTCCTCCTCACTGACGGTCAACACAGGCAAACTTCAAGGATGTGTGCTTAGCCTACTGCTCTACTCTTTATGCTCTACTCTTTACGCTCATGACTGTGTGGCTAAACACAATTCAAACGCCATTTATAAATTTGTCGATGACATGTTGTTGCTGGTAGAATCTCAGATGGCATTGAGGATCCATACAGGAGTGAGTCAGATCAGCTGGTTGAGTGGAGTCGCAACAACAACCTTGCACTCAATGTCAGCAAGACCAAGGAATTAATTGTGGACTTCAGGAAGGGGAAGTCAGGAGAGCACACACCAGTCCTCATTGAGGGGTCAGCAGTGGAAAGGGTGAGCACCTTCAAGTTCCTGGATGTCAACATCTCAGTAGATCTATCCTGGGCCCTACACATTGATGTAATTAAGAAGGCACACCAGTAGCTCTACTTCGTTAGTTTGAGGAGATTTGGTATGTCACCAAAGACTCTTGCAAATTTTTGTAGATGTATGGTGGCGAGCCTTCTGACTGATTGCATCACTGCCTGGTATGGAAACTCCAATGCACAGGCTCTCAAGAGGCTGCAGAGGGTTGTAGGCTTGGCCAGCTCTATCACTGGCACAACTCTCCCCACTATCAAGGACATTTTCAAGAGGCAGTGCCTCAAGAAGGTGGCATCCATCATTAAGGACCCTCGCCATCTGGGACGTGGCTGCCTTTCTCGTTACTAGCATAGCGGAGGAGGTACAGGAGCCTGAAGACCTACACTCCGTGATTTAGGAACAGCTACTTCCCCTCTGCCATCAGATTTCTGAATGGTCATTATTCCTTTTTTGCACTATTTATTTTGTAATTTACAGTCATTTTATGTTGTTGCACTGTACTGCTGCAAAACAACAAACTTCACAACATACAAGTCAGTGATAATAAACCTAATTCTGATTCACGTCACCCTTTGGCCTCCAGTGCTCCAGAGAAAACAATCCTTCCTGTAATGCAGCAACCCGAACTGTACACAGTACTCCAAATGTGACCTAACCAAATTTAATACAGCTGCAACATGAGTTCCTGTCTTTTGTATTTAGCACCCCAACCGATGATGGCAAGCTTGCCATATACTGCCTTTTCCACCCTATGTACTTGTGTTGCCACTTTCATGGAGCTGTGGACTTTCACCCCAGGATTAATCTGTACATCAATGCTCCAAAGGGTCCTACCATCTACTGTATACTTCTTGCATTTGACCTCCCAAAGTGCAACACCTCATGTTTGAAATGTACTTCATCTACCATTTCTCTGCCCACATTTCCAACTGGTCTATGTCCTGCTGAATCCTTTGACAACCTTCCTCACTATCCAAACTCCATCAATTTTGTGTCATCTGCAAACTTGCTAATCAGCCCCTCTACATTTTTGTTGAAATCAGAGGTCCCAGCACTGATCCTAGCAGAACATAGCTGGTCACAATTTCCTGGTTTGTCTTCATTGCCGCCCTTAAACAGAAGAGCAACATTGGGACTTGTCTGTGGCTAAAGAGGATACAAAGATCGCTGTTAAGCCCCCAGCAATCTCCTCTCTTGCTTCTTTCAATATCCTGGGATAGGTCCCCCCAGGCCCTGGGGTCATCCACCTTGATGTTCTTCAAGAGACCCAACACCACCACCACCTTGCTTAACCTGTAATGTCTACAACATCGTAATTTCATATGCTAATCCAGGCCCGAAGTTCATTTGCCTTGCCTGTAATACTCCTGAAATAAATGCACTTTGGCCCATCAGCCCCACTGTGTTCATTAACCTGGCCCTCCCAGTCCTCCCTTTCAGCCTTATTTGACCTGACCTCTTCCTTTCCTCTCAATCCCACCCCCACCCCCTTTCTGCCTGACTCCCCTAAATTCTTTTTAATGGGACCTTCTCTCTTCCTGCCTATGTCATTAGCACCAATGTGGCCCAGAACCTTGGCTGCTCACCCTCCCCTTTCAAAATGTCCTGTGCTTGCACAGACGTCCTTGACCCTGCTATCAGGGAGGCAACACGCCATCCTGGAGTCTTGCGGCCACAGAATTGCCTCCCTGACTGAAGGGTCCTCTATCGCTATTATTCACCTACTCCTTGACCTACCTAACCTGCTGTACAGCAGAGCCAGTTGTGGTGCCACTGATCTGGCTGCTACCATAATTTTCTTTTGAGAGGCTATTTTCCACTGCCTATGCACCCCCCCCCCCCCCCCCCCGATGTAATCCAAAACAGTATTATTGTTTGAGAGCCAGGCGAGAATCCTGCACTATCAGTCCTCCATCTATCTGACTGAACCTTCAGTGTGACCACCTCCCTAAAACTTCTCTATAGCACTCTCTGCCTCCTGTATGCTTCTGAGTCCAACTGCTGCTCTAACCAATCCATGTGGTTGTCCAGAAGTAATTAACTACTCTAATGGTACTGCGTAGTCTGCTTGCTTTTCTCATCTGGGCATCATACATTTGCTTTAAAGTCTGATGCTTAAGATCAACTGTGATTTCTCAGGCTGTACACTGTTGCTGTCTGGTTACTGTCAATTTTTTAAAGCCCTTTTGTGGGGGGCCGTGGGGTGAATGGTATTTTCTGTGGACCTTTTCTGATTATATTCATGGTTTCTATAATAAGTTGTAATTGGCACCATTCTTGATATTTTGTCAAAAGACATGGAGTAATACAGCACAGAAACAGACCCTTCAGCCCAACTCTTCCATACAGGCCAAGGTGCCCACCTAAGCTAGTCCCATTTGCCCTTCTTTGGCCTGTATTCTTCTAAACTTTTCCTTTCCACGTGCTTATCCAAATGTCTTTTAAAGGTTGTTTAAATGTCATGAACGAAAATATAAAAATAGTTCTTTGTTACATACTGTAACTAAATAACATAATGCTAAGGAAGAACTTGCATGTTATTTGTAGAACACTTGAACTATAAAAATTATTTGTTTACTGATTTGTAGTTTAAGGATGACGGAGGGTGTCCTTTGGCTAATTATCCCATTTTCTTCCTGTATGCAAATAGCTGAGTAAAGCTGCAGGTTATAAGAACGCTTCAAATCTGATGCAAACAACGGAAAGAATGGCCGTCAGTAATTTCAGTCTTATCAAGTCTCTATTTTGAGTTAACGATTAATTTAAGATCCTGTTTCAAGCTGCATTATTATGATTCTTATGACTAACTTTAAGCAGATAATCTAAAGCATGAAGTGCTGATTTGTCTTCTTGGCAGAATTCGCATTTACAGAAACCGTATGAAATTAACCTGATGGAAGAGCTGACATTGAAAGGAGTAACCCAGTACTATGCCTATGTTACAGAACGGCAGAAAGTGCACTGTCTCAACACGCTCTTTTCTAGGGTAAGAGGGTTCGAGTGTTTGTGGAATGTTCGATGTCAAATAAGAGAGTAGTTTGATCTTTAGCTACATTGGAATCATGTAGCACAAAAATGGGCCCAGCAGCCAACTATATTTTGGTATGGCTGAAATTGAAGTACAAATTCTGGGCATGAATGCATAATGAAAGCTGATATCCAGTGCATTGTTGAAGGTAATGTTTTATTTTGATGTTTGGGTGAAGAAGTATCCTGTTTTGATCAATAATCAAATGAGTGTAGCCTCTGACACACCAAAGGTTTTCCACCAGCAATCGCTTTTGGAATCGGCAGTAAGTTTTTCCAAAGTTTTTGGCAGTGGAAGGAGACCCAGTGAATCAAAGTTATGATACATCATCCTACAGCATGAAATTGCAGGATGCAAGAAACTTCTGAGTTCCTATTGGGATGTTTGGGAGACGCTGGGCATTTCTGTACCCTCAGAAGACACACTGGCATTGTCCATGTTTTTGTCTCCTTTCCTCTGTTTAAAGAGCAGCACTGGCAAGACTGAGATGCAGCCACTCTGATGCACAATGTGAATAGGATATTAAGTTGAATTGTGAGTGTGAAACAAGGCAGTTTTCAATGTGTTTTGCATTTGTGTTAAATTGTCTTAAATTGTACTAACAGATTTTACTACTTTCAGCTTCAGATTAACCAGTCAATTATATTCTGCAACTCTTCCCAGCGAGTAGAGCTGCTGGCCAAGAAAATCTCTCAGCTGGGTTATTCCTGTTTCTACATTCATGCTAAAATGAGGCAGGTGAGTTTAAAAAGGACACAGACTGAAGAAGCTCACTCTTATGAATTGATGGAAGCTAATAGATAGATTTTAATACACAGTAATAGTTACATAATAAAAAAAAATTGCCTGCCTCCATTCCCAGTGTTGCCGTAACAAAAAAAAATTTGTGATACGCCATAATGAACATATTTCTTTTTGGGGTGTGGGGTGGGAGGAGAAATTCATATAAACAGAAGATGAGGGTGGGATAGAGAACCTAGAACCAATCCAGATAAATACAACATTAAAGGGTGCAAATATCTTGATTTTTCCTCTTATATCCCTGCCACCCCCACACCTGTCTCCTGCCCAGTTCTGACCAAAGGTCTTCCGGCCTAAAACGTTGCCTCTGTTGCACTGCGTGACCTGCTGGGTGGTTCCAGTATTTTTGCTTTGAGTTTAGATTTCCATCTTTTGCAGTGTTTTTGCTGTTCGCATAATAGCGTGCCTATTAACTTGGCTTGCTAAAGGCATTTCATGAATTCAAGGTCCTGTTGCAATAATGACTGAAGTGGAACACTGTTATATATCATGTACTAGTTTAAGGAGAGAGCAAAAAGATTTAAAGGGGACCCGAGGGGCAATTTTTTAACACACAGGGTGGTGGGTGTATGGAACAATTTACCAGAGGAAGTGGGAGGTGGGGTAGTGCTTTTAATTAAGGATGAGATCAGGATGATAGTGAGGGACAATACAAGGTCTAAGGAGCAGAATGTTAGCAGGCACGGTAGTGTAGTGGTTAGCGTAACGCCTGTTACAGCGCCAGCGACCCAGATTCAATTCCGGCCACTGTCTGTAAGGAGTTTGTACGTTCTCTCCATGTCTGCGTGGGTTTCCTCCACATGCTCCAGTTTCCTCCCACGTTCCAAAGACATACGGGTTAGGAAGTTGTGGGCATGCTATGTTGGCACCAGAAGCGTGGTGACACTCGCGGGCTGCCCCCAGAACGCTCTACGCAAAAAGATGCATTTCACTGTGTGTTTTGATTTACATGTGACTAATAAAGATATCTATCTATCACCTTTCTATACTTGGATGAATTACTTAAGCCTGTAGCGATTGTTTCAGAAGACTATTTGGCCATCAGTGTTTAATAAAATTTATTTATTCCTATCTTGCTCATAATCATTTTTACACCAAGTTTTCCCAAATAGTGATTGGGACTAGATCTTGATTGGTAGGACTTGGTAAGCCTGATCAAAATGGAGGAATTTTCCCTGGGGCTCCTTTATGGAGAGGCTTGAGTTTAAAAAAAAGATCCTTGACATGTGAGGAATACATTGTAGTATAAAATGACCAAACTTCTATTTTAAGAAAATAAACAATCTTTGTGTGTTATATAGAATGAAGTTCATATGCTAAGATGAGTTGTCAATTCTTTTTGACAGGAACATCGTAACCGTGTGTTCCATGATTTTAGAAATGGAATGTGTCGCAATTTGGTTTGCACTGGTAGGTATTAAAGAGAACTATTTTACTACTTGTGGGGTTGAACATTTTGCTCTTGGTTTTTGTGGACCTGTATGCTCTAATATCATTCTATGTGCATTGTTAGATTGCATGGGTTTTCAACTGGAAGGGGAAGAGAATATTTTTGGTCATATCTCTGCAAAGCAGGAAATACCATTTGATCAACTTGGGTGTACTCAAGAAAATATCGTATATAGGCCCAGGCTTATTAATTCTTAGCCAATTAATAATTGAATTTCTTGTGTTATGGAGGGAGGTGATAACAACAATTTGAGTAGATTTACATTGATTAGTTTAAAAACCTATAGAGTGACACTTTTAAATTGAGGATATAAAGTATCGGTTATACTTGGACTATCTTAATAAATTTCCAAATCCATAATCATTCTATATTTGAACCCACCTATGCAAATAGTGTGGGTCAGAGGCAAATAGCTATGTCCACTCTCTTTCCCTTCAGTGATTTCAAGTAAAAATTAGATCCATTTGGACCTTAAAATACATCTGCTAATATAATATATATTATTTATAGGTAATGGATCAGATTCTTATTCAACACACATGATGCCTACCACTTCCCTTCTGTTCCTCAGACAAGTTTTTAACCTAATTTTCTTTTTCCCAGATCTGTTCACTCGTGGTATTGATATCCAAGCTGTGAATGTTGTAATAAATTTTGATTTCCCAAAGATTGCGGAGACCTACCTACATCGCATTGGCAGATCCGGTGAGAAAACACCTTTTTACTCTTGCTTTACTTAGTAATTGCAGCTTGGCAATGCGGTCCATTCTCAGGTTGACATGTACTTAGAATAACCCTTGGCTACTCTCTCCTCTTCTAGTTCCTGTATGTTTTCTTGTGGAATGTGTTTGCCTGTTTAGTTCGTACTAGCAACACCCTGAGTGGGGGATTCAATAGTGTGATTAAAAATTCTGTGTAAACCCAATGTTTCCTGGCATTGGCATTCTGATGTTCCAACTTGTTGAGTTCATTACCACCTGAAGGAAAGCAAGTTGGGTGGGCTTTTTATGTTCTTATTCGTGGAGAAGAATTCAACAATTGATTATTTCATTACAATTTTAAAGTGTGTTTAATTGTTGTTTTCAGGACGTTTTGGCCATCTGGGCTTGGCAATCAATCTCATCACATATGATGACCGCTTTAATCTGAAGGCCATTGAGGAACAGCTTGGAACAGAGATCAAGCCCATCCCTGGCAGCATTGATAAGAGTCTGTATGTTGCAGAATACCACAGTGAGCCAGATGGAGAGGATAAACAATAACTTCAAACTAAATCGGTTAGTATTTGATAGAATTTTGACAGCACCTACTTGGTAATGGTCAGACTTTCTACATCTCGAGCAGCTTCATTTAAATTTAGAATTGATCCCTGAGTTGTGCACGCTGTAAATTTGTCCCAATAATTATTAAGCTTCCAAGGTCTCTTGTGCCACTTGGGTTCTATATCTGAAGGAACAGGCCAGAGACCCTGGATTCCCACTTCAGAATTCCTGTTAGCTGTTGCAGAAAAGTATGTAACTTTAAAGTCATCTTTAAAGACATGCGATGTATTTGAACCATGACTGTGTCTTTTAATGAAGTCCCTTATTCTCTATTGTGCACTCAAGTTTCATAAAATTTGCTGAGATCTCTTCATTGCTTTCATCTCTCAGTCTCTACACCAAATGACTACCCATTCTTAGTGACCTTGCACTTCATCTCATTTCACCATGGTCTTTGTCATTTGTCGTCTTCCCCTTTCTGTTAGGAATGGTCTTCCATGTAATCTCAATCCATGCACACAGTCACTTCTTGATCTTGCCATCTTTCTACTTCATCTTCTTATGCTCGGGGCCATATCTCATCGATTTTCTTGCATTGCTCTGCCTTTCATTATTTAAAAACTCCCTCCAATTCATATTTATTTGTTTTAAAATCACATGGCTAACATTTGTGACCAACATGACATTCTCGCAGCTACTGATCTCTCAATCACACTGTTGCTTTTTACTTTTATCCTGTTCTCCATTGAACCATTATTCTTTTGTAATTTAACTGAAGCCAATTCCAAACACTGCAAACACCTGTGTAGCTTTTTCTTTGAGATCTGACAGGATCACATGAAGCAACGTCCATCCACCAAAACTGTTTCTATTCCAGGAATCATAGCATGTAGAGATAACTTAGTGTTCCTCTCTATTGCTAACCACCTAATTCCTCAGTACTCTGCCACATCTGTGAGGAACTCCTTGAAATTCATCATACGAGATTTGAGTCCATCTGATCAGCTGCCCCTGTCCTTTTAACAACTCAGACAAATGTATGTGTTTTCCCGCTGTCTCATCACTTGCCTAAAGTTGTACCTTTTTTCCCTATATTATTCTATCTCCCATATGTCCTCTCTAGCCCCATCTTGCCCAGAAGACCCAATCACTTGCTCCCTCACAGTAATCCTACTGAATTGCCTATTGTCTATTTGTGATTGTGTTGCTAATGTTCCCCTCTGTCTCTTTCTCCATTTACCATCACTCTTCCCTTCCCCAACCCCATCTATGCTGCATGCAATTCCATCTCCATGGTACTTGAAGCTACTTTATTGTCATTGACTGCTGTTTTAACGTGCATTGCAATCCTAGCAGCTAATCGTAGCATTAAGAGTTAAGTTTTATAAAACTGTTTAAGCTGTGTCTAGGTGTTCCTTTTCTAATTCTGGTTAGGGTGTTGACTGAAGTGGAATATTGCTTTGTTGGGATAAGCTGCAGGACTTCAGGGGCTCTAACCAAGTTGTGTGTACATTTTGTATTATTAAGAGTGATGAAAATCTTTAGAATCACTAGATTGCAAAGGATGAACTGTGGCATTTACTAATATTGTGAGGAAATTTCTTCACCAGGAGAGTGGTGACAGTATGGTGTACTCCACCACAGAAAGTGGTGAAAGCCAAGTCACCAAATATATTCAAGTAGGAGATAGATATATTTCTTATTGCTAAAGGGATCAGGGATATGGGAGAAGGTGGGATTGGTACTCAAGAGGATCATCTGCCACAATTTATATTGAATGGTGGAGCAAGCACAAATGGCTGAATGACCAATTTCCACTCCTCTTATCAAGGATTGTTTTAAAAACAATCATGTCATTGCCTTTGAAGGAGCTAACACTCTTGTTTTTGTACCCTCAGGCCCGATCACAGAATACAGAAACTGAAGAATTTTTTTTGCCTGTTCTGGAACACATCATTTCTTGGGATGCCCTTCTCTTTTTTTTGTCTAAGACAACACCAATCTCCCATCTATTTTTCTTTGTTTGATGACACAAAGTGTAGTTCCTGATTTGTGAAGGACCATTTCTTCCTGAGCTCAATGGTTTGCACTGTGTGCAGGGAGTGGACAACTATTGCACTAACTGGCACGGGAGATCTAGACTAAGCAGCACTGAAGAGCTGAACTGAACAGTGAACAGCACACTTTGTTACCTTTTTCCTTTCTTCCTTTTCTTTTACCCCTCCACTTTGTTTTTGCTGAAGCCACTGACCAGGATATTCATCTGATGGCTTCTCAACTTCTCCCAGTGCACGTACTCGTCAGTCTTAGGCTACAAAGTTTTTATGGTATTTGTATAAAGTGCCTTAAGGTGATGCAGGACCATATGAATACCATCCCTACGTTATAGTCATCCGTCTTTTTTTTGGGGGGGAGGAGGGTGGGTGTATTGGGGGGGGGGGGGGATACAACTCAGATTTATGTGACATTAACTTCATCTGTTTCCATTGGTGAGAGTAAAATGGAATGTATTGGTGGGGGAAGTGAAGAATCTGCAAGATTTTAGATATTTTTAATTTTTGAAAGGGACTATTTTCTTGGAGAAGTTGAGCTGGAACTCCAGATGAGATGTCATCTTGATGTATATATGTTAAATATGTTGGGGCTAATTTTGTTGCATTTGCGCTCAGAAGGAAAGCTTGCATTGTGCATTTTAATTTTGTTCATGGAGGTTGCCCAGAAGACTCCAAGCATGACCCTAGCAGAACACTAAGAATCCCACACCTTCCCCACCCTCCACCTCTTAGACTTGAATGTAGACTGTTCTGCAGCAACTGCACTTGGACTCGAGGAAACTTCTAAACACAGGCATCCATTTTCCTTCTGACGGCAAGATGAAGTGTGTCCCACAAAAGATTGATGTGTATACACCTGTAAACATGTAAATACGTTTTTTCTATCATCTTGTTACCTTTGATAAAAATAATTACTAGTTACTGGGGCTGGAAGGAAATGGGTAGCATGTTGCTGTGAACTAAAGCTGTGAAGGGCACTGTTGCATGCAGCACCAACATCATTGCTAATTTCTGTTAGTTCCATGTAAGTACACCAAGCAATCTATAATTAGAAGTTGAGAACATGGAACACTATCTCAATTTATGAATTGAAATGTTTGGATACAGTGAGAAATTCTTTGACCATATTCTTAGTGCTGAAGTGCTTAATAATGAGATTTTCTTTTTTTCCATTCTTCCCCTCCCTCCCTCCCTTTCACTTTCACTCCCCAAAGAAAAGGTACCATTTACCTGTGAAGCATAAAAAAAGCATTTAACCTAAAAAGAACAGCAGCCAGCTGAATCTGTTCTCAATACAAACCTAACAGAAGCCTCAAATTAGTGACTGAAAACTCAAAGAAAAAAACAAGAGGAAGAATTGTTACTGGCAACTACTGCAGTACTTCCCCACTTTTGCCATCCAACCATTTGAGTGTTCAGGTGATTAGAAAAACTAGTTTTTATTTGGGTATATGCATTGTATTCAGTTTCTTTTTTTTAATTATAATCTCCACTGACTCCCTTTTTTTTTGTCTTATCCGTTGACTTGGGGTTCAAGATGATCATTGATTTTGAGGGGAACTAATAAGAAACCCCCAGTCACCAAGTCCACTTTATGTTATGTTTTTGAAGAGCTGGCTTTTGTTGCATGCAGCAGGAAAGTCTTCTAAAATTTAAAAAAAATAGAGCTTGACACAGTCGAAGGCACATGGAGATGGATTGAGCAGCTAATTCATTACTCTAATCCAATATGAGAATAAATTCAGTGTTCCCATTACTCGATGGACAATCACAGTTGTGACATGCAGAAGTAGGTCCTGCATTTAAGTATTGTCCTCTAGTTCTTAAACATGTTCATGAAGAAATGTATATATTCATGTTAATTGCACCTCCTGAATAAATCCAGGAGGTAGTTTATTTGGTCAGAAAATTATGATCTTTCATTTCACTTCTTCCCTGCCAAGTCTGCCCATTATACAGACCTCGTCCTGTTCATAAAGCAGATTTTGTTTAAAATTTGAAGATTTGTCAAGGTAACAATAATATAACCATGCCTGTAGAACTCTGAAAATGATAGGATGCTATTGCCTCTGCCTTTTTGAACCCTTTTGAGCATTGGTAATGGTATTGTATCTAAAAATTCAAGATTTTCCATGGGTGTTGAGGTGTACATTAGTTTAAATTCATTATGCTAATGAATTCTGTGACCATTTAAATATTTTTAATATGTGATCAGACTGACACATTGAACAGCATCAAGAGTTGCCTTTTTTTCTGCAAGTGAATGACTAATCTTTGTGTTGTTGCCTGTTGCTGTGCCCCTCACAGTGTGCTGGTAGATTGGCCTGATGTACAGGCAGTGTGAAGCAATGGGTCAGAAAATAGATTGTTAGTATCCTCCAGCCTGAGTAACGGCTGTCTCAGAGGCACCTATACTTCTAACCAACTTCTGCACTCTCAAACCATAATAATTTCTGAATGCAGTCATTGCTGGAAGAATCCTTTTCAGTTCTGAAGTTCTGCTGGTCAAAGACTAGTAGGCTAACTCTGTGTCCCTGCCCCCGTGGAATTTTCCACTAGCTGTGTACTGAAGACCAAGGAAGAAAGCATTGCAATTTGGGTACCTTGAAAGGAATTCTCTTTCAAGCTGAATCTTGCTGCTGTTATTTGACACTGGCAAACACCCACAAGTCCATAAATCCTGGAGTTGACTTTTTTTGGAGTGTTGGATTGCTGGTGGTTCATCCTTCTGAAATTCCAAACTAGTCATGTTGTATGGTGGGGCCACAGTGGTGAACCATTGGATTCTTCTGTTAATTCCCTTTTGCTTTGTGAAGTGAACATCCATTTCGCAAATACTTGGGAATTGGTTTGAAAGAGTGCAGAAGTAGTTCAGGACTAGAATCCATTATTAAGTGTAATCCATGCATAAGTAGGCACCTTGCACTGGGAGTGCAATAAACATTTTGTGCTTTATATTGCCAACTATTTGTTATTGGGATTTTTGAGTTTTAACAAATTTGCACCTGCTTTTTGAAGAGTAGAGTTCTAGGTGTGTGTAGGTGCCTCTTGGACAGACATCCATTTTGTTAATGTGCAAAAATTATAGGGTTTACAAGACTTAAAATGCTGTAAGATAAGTCTCGGTAGCAGAAGGCTGTGTTAATGGAAAGACTTGAGCATGGGTACCAGCTGTGTAAACACCTCCAGTTATAACAGGTACTTTATTTTAAAACAGCTATTATTGTGGCAGGTTGGGATTAGAGAGTGGGTGAGAGGAGGAATTGACCAAAGTAGCATGTTGCTCTTGTACTGCGGCTTTCTTCATCCACAGTTTATAAGATGAGGGGATTGTTCCACACACTTACTTCCCACCTTGTAAATAAAGATCAGACGGCAGTGTGCACATCGGACGCAAAGCTTGTGTTGGACTTTGAGCGTATACACTGCCATCATTAACAACAAGCCTGGTGCCATGGTTTAACAATCCCTTCTGAAGCACAGATAAGTTGGAAATGTGTAGTAGTATTAATGCTTGGAGCCCCCTTTTAAGGGTTGGCACTTAACTAGACTATCCCCTTCATGGCTACAGGTGTTGGTAGCTATCAGGGGATGGCAAGACTATGTCGGAGTATGCAAATTTATTTTGACAGGGAAAGATGCTTTGTTTCCATTGTTGAGTGTGTAATCAGATCTCTGCCTCAACAATTATTTTTTTTCTCTAATTTATAAGCCAGGAAAGTAGCAGGTAACAGCAGATGCCTACGACAGATTGCTCTAAAAACTTAGTCATTTACAGCTCTTTGGAGAAAAAAGTCTCCGTCTTCACTAAGAAGCCATCTTTGGAAGAATTCTGCAAAAGGGTTGTGCTGTAGATGCTAAGTTTTTCATAGCAGTGACTGGCTTCTTAAGAATTTTGCAAGAACTTTTTTTTGGGGGGGTGGGAGGGGATAACTTTTTAATGTTTATAGAATGAGATGAAAGCATCTTTCCCTTATTCTCCGCAGCATGTTTCTGATGTGTGAAGTAACTAAACTTGGCTTGGAGTATCATCAATAAGCCCTTCACACATGAGTTGACCGTCATCTCATTCTATTTATATACATGAAATTGGGTGGGTGGTTCTGCTGTTCCAAGGACTTCATCTGCACAGAAAGTGAGCACTTCAAACCTGGTGAACCTGTGATAAGTGAAGAAATTTCACAAGGTAAAGGAAACTGGATGCTAAGATGCCTAATGTGGCCATCTGACATCATGCCATTTTGTTAATTCACACTAAATATGGTTAGTTATTTTAACTTTGATAACTGGGTATCTTTTTTTTATCCCCCCTTGAGTTCGTTTGAAAAGGTGATGGGAAACTTCAGCAGGATGGAGCTCTTTTCATTGTGCAGATGTTGTCCTTGGGAGGGAATGGGGTTGGTTGGGGTCAGGAGTTATTGAAATAATGCCATATACATATGGATCTTTACCAAAGGGGTGGGGGAGGGTTGCTATGGGGTTGGGTTTAAAAACAAATTAAAGACAAACCTGTCCCATTTCAGTGTTCAAGAAAAAAACAATGTTTCCCCAATTTGAACAAAGTTCCTTAAATTGGCGGCTTAAAAGTAAAGCATAATTTAAACCCATTGCATAAGGATACTGAAATGATAGGACTGTTAAATGGTAACACGTGGAAGTGAATAGTGTTACGAGTATGAAGCAGAGTCTACTTTAAAAAAAACTGATTTGGTTTCCTATTATGAGTATAATTGGCTCTGAATATTCCAGTGAAATAAAAATAACTTTACTTTCAAACCAGAACTTTTCTTTAAAGCTGATGCTACATGGACCGGTTGTGACGAGATTTGGATGCTTATTCAGAACGAGTTGAGAGATTGTTTAGAGAAAGCTACAGAGTTGCATTTTTGTTCATTTCAATAAAAACTCACTGGAATCCACTTGTGTATCTGTGTTTTGATTGACATGCATGAAACTGAAGGAGCAATAAACTTGTAAATCCCTGGTATGTTACTCTATGCAGCAGAAAATCCCAGGTTTCAATGTTTGCCCTGTGTCAAGCTAACAATCTGGGCATTTGAAGTGCTATTTATATTCTTTATTGTGGATTTGAAAAGTAAGGATTGATTTGAATCCCTGTCCATTGATGAATAAGCTTCTGAGACTGAGTCATGTGATTGAAACGTGTTTGAGTGAATTATTGGTGGCTACCTAATACCCATTGACCATCAGGAACCAATATGCAAGAAGGTGCAGGAAGAAAAACTGGTTGAAAATGAAGTCAAAACTTTGTAGCAGCAGATAAAAATTATGTAATGTATTTTAAAATGATGGTTGTCAAGCCCCCCACCACCAGAAGAAAAACTCCTTAACAAATGAATTGCAATTTTCACATGCCTTTGGTCATTTTCCCTAACATGTTATAACTCCTGTTTTATCTGGTGCTGTTTCATTGTATAAATTGAGAAAATATTCTTTTGGTTTGAATTTTTTTCAATGCCTTTTGCATAGTTTCCTTGTTTCTTTAATACCATTCTGTGTGAATACCTTTCATGAGAGAGTACATCTAAGATCTTTGCAATAGGACATGCAAACTTATGTCTGCATGATTTGCAGAACATCTAGCAAAGAGAAAAGTGTAAATCTCAAATATTAGTATTTACATATTTTTACCAATACATCTGTTTTCTAAGGAGACTTGGACGTTGAAGTTGCAGCTCTTTTTGAAACTTTGGAATCCTGAAAATGCAAACAAAATTGCCTTGATTGTGGGAAAAGCAGCAAGTAGCCTCATGAGCTCTCGTTTGAGAGTGCTTGCTCAAGGCAATGAACTGCAAACCTGTCAAATGTGATTAGATGCTGCTAATGGAGGTATTTGTCAAAGTACTGTGAATGAAGCAAGACTAGTGGACTAAAACTTTCTACATTTGAAGCCACCCTTTTAATACTTCGTATAACGTTTAGTCTGTTTGCCCATCTCTTGAATGAATTGACTTTTGTTATCCAAAAGATAAATCTGAACAACATGAAGATACTGTCAGAATAAATTGCTGACACAATGTGTCCTTGGGTGTAGTATACATTCTGAATCAAATCTGTCCTGTGTGTCTTTCAGCAGGGTTCCCAGGATCTTGATGTAAGAAAAATGACGTGTAAGGACATTATCAGCAGCCCAGGAATGTAGAGGTTGGGGAGACAGCAGAATTGTAAACCTAATGGCAATTGGCTAATTGAGAGCAGAGCTTCACCTTGGGCCAATTCCTCCACAGTGGTCTTTGGTTGTTTTATTAAAAATGTAAAGAATTTTTCAGGGAAGATTGTGTTTGAGGAATAACATTCAACTAATGTTCAATTTTAATACTGTTACCTTGAACTTTGAGAAGGATACTGTCTCCTCCCCCCTTGGTTTGTTATTTGGAACTTTGCACTTTGATTAACGTACATTTCCTGTTGTGTTCTTTGCTAAACTAACTCGGGCTCTTTTATTTGCAATCTTTGTTAATTATGGCTCTGAAGTCTTGGTGTTTACTGGTGGCAACTGTTTTATTATGTGAAAATGGATCAATGGAACTTCCCCCTCCTTGTGACAGGTACGAATTTTAATTTTTGTCTATCAATGCAATTGATATATGTAAGATGCGGTTCAAAAATGGGTTCAATAGATTTTTATGACAGCATTTATGCCCACTTGAGCCTCTTGCTGTCCTTGATGCTTATATTAGTTCCTTTTAAATCTATACAGTCTTTCAACTAAGTTTGACATTCCCAGCACACTGGGTATATTTTTAAAGATTCTTGAGTTCCCTATTTCATAACTTTTGTTAGTATTAGTGCTGTCCAGATCTGCACTTCCCTGATGATTGACTTGCAGTGGAGTTACTTGCAATGTGCTCCTGGGCACAATCTGCTGGTCAGACCCCCAGCTGATTAGCGAGGCCTTGTGCAGTGCAGGATCTTTCTAACTTAAATGGCAGGCAGCATGCCTAAAGTTAACTGCAGTTTCACTGGAACATAGGTACTTGAGTCTTCATTCTGTACTTGTGTAGCAGTCTTCAAAATTAATGACAAAGTAATGAATTCTTCACTTAAACTAGAATCAGTGTCTCATGAAATAGTTTTTTTCAAAATAAGTATATCCATGATTGCATAAGGAATTCCTGTTTGTAGATCAAGTACAGCTTTTGGTAGAAATAAGTTTAGAACAAGCTGGGGAGGCGCAGGACGTAGTGAGGCTTCACCTTTGCTCGAACCTTGACAAAGTGAAGATACTTTTGTTGTACATAATAAAGAGAACTCCTGTCAACGTTGCCCACATCAACAGCATCAGGGCAAAGACTGGGAACTACCTGTAGCCAGCTGGGCTCTTAACACTGCATTGTTGAGATTTTTGTTTTTATGTCCAAGTAAATTGTATGGGATGAGTTCAGAATTGTGAATATTAGAATTTGGATCCTTGTGGCTGCTGGGCCATTTCAAAAAGAATGGTTTTAATTTATTTTTGCCTCAGCATAACTTTACTAACCCCCAATCCCTTGAAATATATATAAAATGCCAGAAATGGGCAGCATCTGCGCAAAGAGAAACACTTTGTATCAGGTCAATGACTCTTGGAAACAGGAAAGGGAAAACAAGTTTACGTTGCAGACAGGTGGGTGCAGGATGGATAGGACAAATTATGCCAGGTTTGCTGTGGTATTAAGCTATTAATGAAATCATCCAGTTGATTAATGCAGGCAGTTACAGGAAACAAAGTGACCTGTAAAACCTGTGAAATGTAGGGTCAGAGCTGATGGAAATTCTTGGCAGATCAGTGGAGAGAGTAAAGCCAGGTTAATACTATAGATAACTGGCTGGTTGTGATACAAATGGTGTGTTTCCTAAAACAATTTGATAGAGTCCAGAAGGCTGCAACCTGGCCAGACAGCAAATGTTGTCTGGCCATGTTGGTGCTGTTTCTAAGCTTACAGTGGGCTTTGTTAGAACGGTCAAGGAAGCCACAGAATAGACAAATCACAATATGTTAGAGAACAAAAGTGATAGGCAACTAGAAGCTCAACTGGGCCTGCAGATTGAATGCAAATGCTCCAAAGAGTCACCCAATCTGCATTTGGTTTCTCCAGGGTGGAGGAAACTGCATTGTAAGCACTGACTAAGTACAATCACTGCTTCACCTAAAAGTACTGTTTAAATTCCTTGAAGGAGGAAAGACATAGAAGGACAGCTGGTTGCACAGGAAAGTGCCATTCTCATTGTTCTCACAAGGTCCAAAGTTGGCTTGAACAATTGCATCTGGTCGTGTTGCAGGCTTGACTCAATACTGAGTGTAGGAATTTGGGTTAACTCACTTTCTTTTTAGTATCAGAATTAGGCTGTCCTGCCAATTATAGCAATTATATAATTATAACATTTAGCCCTGCTATATCAACTATAATATTTACCCTTTTACTCTCTCTGCTGGCACGGCATGATCTGGGCACTTCCTGTAGTTCTGGCTTGCATTTTGCAGCTCTTGAATGCCCTTTTTATCTCTTAGTATTGCCATTCAATCTATTAACCAGATGGCTTCAACAGCTGCTTAACACCACAGGAATGATATCAAAGATTTTTTTATCTTCTCCATCCCTCTCCGTCACTTTAACATTTGTTTTCTTTCCAACTTCTGACAAAGGGCCTTTTATCTGAACTGTTAACTGTTTCTGTTTCCACAGATGCTTTCTGACCTGAGTTTTTCCCAGCATTTCCTTGTTGCAAATTTCCAGTGTCTGCAGTTTTTTTTTATTCTCGCATCCCTTAGTTCTGTTACTATCCAAAGGTCTGTTTGTGTTGCTCCTCAAACATATCCTGAGCAATGGCTAGATACTTCAAGTCTCTGTTCCACTCCCACTTCCCTATCACTGCTTTAGAACACTTTTTTTGCAGTTAGCGCAACCAAGTTCGAGAGAACAACCAGGGAATTGAATTTCCACTTTGGATGTAATTAATGATCAAAAGAACAAATTGTGCTTAACTTATTGCATTTTTTTAAATCAAGTGCCACTCGCTTATTTGTGAACTGGATATTAAATATACTACAAACAGTACAATAGAACATAGAACAGTTCAGCACAGGAAAAAGCCCTTTGGCCCATGATGTCTGTGCTATGATGCTAATCCAAACTAGTCCCATCTGTCGATATCTCCCCTTTCCCTGCCTGTTAATATGCCCTTCTAAATGTCTCTTAATCTAGGTATTTTATGAAGTAATTGTTCAAATCAAAATGTATAATATTCTGCAATTTATATTTTGATAATTTGGTGTATCTTAGTTGGTGAATGGTCATTTAGAAAAGGTTTAGATTATTGCCAGATATGGCTGCCTTTTGGAAAATCTAGCCCACTGTCTATCACACCTGTTCATTTTAATTTGCAAGGTATGACCTCTTCAAATTTGTTTTGCATTGTCACCATGGCAACCTGAATTGAAATTTAATTCGAACATAAAACAGTGCAGCACGGGAACAGACCCTTTGGCCACAATGTCTACACTGAACGCAATGCCAAATTAAACTAATTCTCTTCTGCCTGTACATAATCCATTCTCTGCATATTCATGTGTCCATCTAACAGCCTCTCAAATGCCACTCTCATATCTGCTTCCACTGGCAGCCTGTGCCAGGCACTTACCACTCTGAGTTTAAAAAAGAACTTGCCCTGCACATCTCCTTAAACTTTCCCCTCTCGTCTTAAATGCATGTTCTCCAGCACTTGACATTTCTACCCTAGGAAAACTATTCTGACTGTATCCTATCATAATTTTATAAACTTCAATCAGGTCTCCCCTAAGCCTCCTGCTCCAGAGAAAACAACCCAAATATGTCCAACCTCTCTTTGTAGCTTATGCCCTCTAATCCAGGCAGCATCCTGGTAAACCTGTACCCTTTCCATAGGCTCCACATCCTTCCTGTAATCGGGTGACCAGAATTGCACACGATACACCCAAGTGCAGCCTAACTAAAGCTTTACATAGCTGCAAAGTGACTTCCCCACTCTTGTACTCAATGCCCTGACGAATGAAGGCAAGTATGCCGTAAGCTGCCTTTGTCATCCTATCTACTTGTGTGGCCACTTTCAGTGAGCTATGGACTTGGACTTCAAGATCCCTCTGTACATCAATCCTGTTAAGGGTCCTGCCACTAACTGTTTACTTTCCCCCTACATTTGACCTCCCTAAAGTGCAACACCTCACATTTGCTCAGGTTAAGGTCCACCTGCCATTTCTCTGCCCATATCTGCAACTGATCTTTATTCTGCTATTTCCCTTTGATAGCCCTCAACACTGTCCACAACTCTACAATCTTTGTGCCATCTGCAAACTTACTAACCCACCCATCTACATTTTCATCCAAGTCATGTATCTTGCAGACCACTGGTCACAGACCTTCAGCCAGAATAACACCCTTCCACCACTACCCTCTCTTTGGGCAAGCCAAATCTGAATCCAAACTACCAAGCCACCATGGAACCCATGCATCTTAATCTTCTGGATTATTGTACTCTAACCAAGGTTCACCACAAGATTAGCATATCTTTCTTGCTCCTATTTTAAGAAATATAGTAGATTATTGTATTTGTACTGTATAACATTAAGGCAATTACTGATTTCTTTTTCCCTGCCAACATCTTCAAAAGAAAATTAGAAGAGTTATCACTTCTGAAATCTGGTCTTTTCCACATGTGTGCACATCTAAAACCAATCAGGTGCAAGCAAGCTATGATTTTGAATTTGAGCCAACTAAACTATCTCATAAAACAATCAAACTTTTTAATTTATCCACTACTGAATACCTGCCATAGGAATGGTGTTGAGGTTTCATCCAATTCTACAGACTTAGTTTTAATGCCATACATTTATGAATTGACATTTAGACCAGGAAAATGATGTAGCCAGTCACTCAGGTTGGGATATGCATACAGTGTGAAGAGATGACACCATCTGACAACCTGTACACCATGGCTCAAAATGAAGAAAGTGGTGTAGCCTGATTTGAATAGAACAGGTAGGAGCTTATTTAGTGGCTATGAAATGATAAGTGCGTTTTCATGCTAGAGTTGATTTATCATCTGTGCTTTTTCCTTGAAGTAGTACTGTCTTCCTTGAGGTGGTATGGTAGGAAAGGTAGCAGATAGACCCTGGAAGGAGCAGGGTAGATGGAAAAAATGTACATCAATGCTGGTAGTCAGATTGATTGAGACTCTTGTACATAAAATAGGGTGTCCAAACTCAGCCACAACCTTTTTTTTTGTAAACTGATTTATTTTTCATGGGCCAAGAGATTGTGAGCAGGGTTTTTACAGCAATAGTTTTAACTGATGGTTAAAGGTTAAATCTTAATGTCAGAGTTTATTTGTGTTGGCAAATGGGATTTTGGGCACATTTAAAATGGCCCCAAGAGTCATGGCATGCAACTATTTGGGCTGTGCAGGCAGAGACATAACCACTCCAGGATACAAGTGTAATCTATTCTGGTTGTTATCCTAGTCTTTGAGAGTAAACTCTGTATTACCAATGATAACTTGTGCAATTTCTTGTTCTTTTTCCTCAAGCCATATCTATTGTACTGGAGAGCTTCTGAAACAAGTGCAAATGGCCAGACTTTTTGATGATGACAAGTATTTTGTGGATATGAAGTTACAGATGAATCCAGGTACAAGTCACAGCCTTTCGTAGCTTTGGGTTTCCTCTGCCATTTTGTAAGTACAAATTTTACCAAATGGCAACTTTCAAATAGAATTTGCATAATTAGTTCAGTTACTCACATAAGAAATAGCAGGAGTAAGCGTTGCAATCCCTCAAGTGCTCTGCTGTTCAGAGAGTATAGCTGGTGTTTATCAATTTCTCCTTCCTATGCTATCCCCATAGCCCGTGCTTCCTTTTTCACATGAGAATATATTTGACAACTGAGGAGTCCTTGTCCCCTATCTTCTAGGGAGGAGAATTTCAAAGATTGTAATCCACTGAGTGAAGAAACCTCTCCATCTCAGCTTTTTAAATAGGCACTCCTTGTTCTGTTTTTCTAATTTCTAGTTGACTTGCCATGAAAGGTAACGTACTCCAAGCATTTACTTTGTAAATCCTCTAGGAACTTGTCTCATGAGTCTGTTGTTATAATGTCAAGGGAATGCAGGACTAGTCTACTTGATTTTCTCCTTACTGAATAATCCCCTCAACTCACAAATCGATCCATCTAGCTAGTCTTTGTAATGCTGTCTCTAAGGCTTTGTAACACTGTCCTCCCTTTCCTGGAGAATAGTGGTAAAACCGCAAGCATATGCCTGACATGATTTCTCCATATGCATTAATTAAGAATTGTTTATTTTTGTACTCCAAATTTTGCAATATTAAGGCTAACATTACTTTTGCCTTTCCTCATTGCTTATTTTACCTGCATCTTCCTGTGCTGTGTCCCTTTTGATTATCAATGTTATAACTTTTTTTCAAAAAACCAATTCTGCTTTTCTATTTTTCCAACTGAAACACCTGATACTATTAAATTTCAATGGGCTGGGGTGGTAGCCCATTGATCCACTTTTTACCTGGTTTCCTTTACCCTCATTTTCTGGTGCTTTTGAGCAGTTAGAAACTTTTTTTTAAAAACTAACAGGTGGGAGTAAAGTCTAACTGTTGCAAAATGACAATATTCCAACAGATATTAGGCTGTTTATCATTCTGAGAAGTAATTATCCTAACAAAAATGACAAAAATATGTTTGCTTTCCTTTGGAAGCCTGGAAGGTTTTGTCTACTTTGTAGTCCAGACAAAGTAGACAAAACCTTGTGGACTTGTGCTTGTGTAGTTTTGGAGCTTTGCAAGCTCCTTGGGACTTCAGCCTTCATTCCCTGACTGACGAAGTATTAGCATTTCCAAGCGAAAACTTTAATTTACTGAGCCTGAATGTGAAAACGGTTACAAAAGATTTGTGTAGGAAATTTGTCACGACAAAAGTTTGAAAGCTGATATTGGGCTACTCTCCCATTATCTTGTTGCCTGGTATGGTCAGTCATCTTCCAACACTGATGTTCATTGCTAAAAGACACTTTGAATATAAATTGTTTCCCTCAAAGTTTTGCCTAGTGTGTTTCCAAACTTTACCCACGTGACCATTCTTAATAAGTGATCATAAGAACATTTTGTTTGTGGAGAGTATTAAATCAAAACCTAGTTTTGTTCTTGCTTTCTCAATTAGGTAATCCTTTTTCACCCAAGGAGCAAGTCCAGTTGCAGCCCGTGCTTTTGCATTGGCTGCCTGAACACAGGTCCACACATGGAATTTGCAGTGTAGATGTCTGTGTGACTGAGTACCACACCAGACATATGGTATGCATGCGTTTAATGGGAAGCTATATTAAAAATGAGAAAGGAAGTAACACATTGATAAAGTTAAGACTATGTGGTGTGAAGAGACTTTTTTTTAAATGTAGGGCATAAACATTCATCATAGCCATTTGCTTCACAAGTCTTTCTTGTGAAATAAGTGCTGTACAATTCTATATAACACTAATTGGTGTCTACCAGTGTGTAACACTAATACCTCACTCAAGTCAGACCCACAGATCTAATATTTACAGCTTTTAAAACTTGAATGTAATTTGGGTCTCTTTTTTTCTTCCTCATTGAAAACGTTAAGATGTCGTTTGGGAAGCTTTCAAAAACCTCACCACTGCCTCACCTGCCAGGAACCTAACAAAGCATCAGCTGAACAATTTTGTCCAAACATACTTCGAAGATCCCGGACAGGAGTTTGAGAAATGGACACCAGAGGACTGGAGTGACCAGTAGGTACAAAAGTAGTGCATTATTCATGGTCTTCCTAGCTCAGTATTACAGCTGTAGTGCTGAGGTTTTTTAAAAAAAACCTTGAATGACAAAGTAGGCGTGAGAGCCAAATAGCCTATTTCTATACTCCAACTTCTGCTCAGTTTTGTCCATCAGACTGAACACTTTAAAATGGCCTATAAAGTTCTCTTAGCTAGTAGCGCTCCTTTTTCCCTTAGTCAGAAGTTTTAAGGCAAAACTCAACTCAGCACATTGAGAAAATCAGAACAACTACAGATGCTGGAAATCTGAAATAAAAATGAGAAATGCTAGAAACATTCAGGTCAGGCAGCACCTGCGGAAAGGGAAATGGTTAATGTTTCAGATGCAAGCCTCTTCATCAGAACTGGTAAAAGGAGAAAACAAGTTAGTTCTCAGTAGGTGGGGAGGGATGGGTAGAACAAATGGAATAGATCTGATTGGGTGAGACTAAATAAGTGAATATAGCAATTCATTTGTCCTCCTGTGTCTGTATAATGCTCTTAATAGCAAGGCTGTGGGATATGTCCAGCAGGCCAGACCGATGGTAAAAGAAACACAGAGCCAAAATGATGACAGGCAGAAATAGCCAGTTCTGATATAGACAGAAAAAGAATGGGTCAATTAAAGTTAAGGAATTCAATAATAAGTCCAGATAATCTAACTATACATCCATTGCTGGACAGCTGAATGTGTAATCCTTTAGTTCGGATGTTAAGTGAATTTGTTACTATATTGTGCATTTTCACAACCTCAACCTTACAACTACTTGTAGTGTTTTTTGAATTGTAGTCACTTTTATGATATGGGATCTGCAAAATTCCATCAACATTAGGCTGTTTTGATGTGGTTAAGGATAATGTTGACCGGAATAGTGAGAAACTCCTCTGCTCTTCAAAATAATGGCAAGGAATTCTTTTACTTGCAGCTGAGATTGCCAACAGCACTTTGTTCATCTAAAGTCATGGCTGTCTGTTCAGCTGACATTTTGAAGAAGAGCAGAAATGCTGTGACGAGAAACAAATGTCTGTGTGATCCTCATGGCTTCAAAACTGCATTGATTCTACTTGCTTAATTTGCAATCTGTCGTAATAACATCATGAAACACTTCAACATGCTTTTTTTTCTTGAAATGTGATAAGGCACAGTATAAATCGGTGGGTTGTGCAGGAGTATGGTATGAAATTAGCAGTATATTTTTTAAAAAATCAGTGCAGCATAATAAACTGTAATCGTTGTACTCTGAGGGACAAAGGCAAACTGATAAGTGACTGAAATGAATTGGCACATGGACTTCTACCCAGATGTGTTATATTGCCACTTGGCAATCACAGTTAGCTTTTGTATTTGCCTGTAATGAGGCCTGGCTCACTGCTGTAAATGGAATAGATATGATGCAAAAGAATGAAAGACGACAAAATGTAGGAATAAAGCTATTCGCCATGATATACATTTGTATTCTTGTGCTCGCTAGCCCACATTAGTAACGTGGGCTTTAAAATTCTCGTTGCTTGCAAAATGTATTCTGTGGCTTTGACTTTTCCTGTCTTTACACACTCCAATTCTATAGGTTTGGGATCCAGTTCTGGCTGCCTTTTTATCCTAGAATTTAATCAATCCACAATTGTACCTTTTGGTTCTTGTCACTTGTGCCTCTACCCCCACTCTCTCTCGGAGGCTCTCTAGTTGTACCTCCTTGAGTTTGATCATCTAACCCAATGTCCTTTTTGTGACTTGCTATTGAGTTCTGATACTCCTGCTGAACATGGAAATTGGGAAATTTCATTACGTAAAAATTGATGTCTAAATGTCATTTGTTTTACTATTCAGAAATCTTTTATGGAGACCTATAGATACTAAAAGTTGGATGTACAAGTGAATAGTGCATTAAAAAGATCTAGGGATGCAAAATACTAGAGGGAAAGGGTTCAGAAGTTGAATTATTGCAGAGCATTTCGGGGAAACCAATTCAGTAAGTGAAGAAAGGGCCCTGAATTAGGGTAGTTAGAAGTGAAGGCCTATAAACTAACATGAGTGGAGATTGAGGAGTTGTGGTTGTAAATGTAGGTCACAAGCCCCACAGTTTAATTAAAATTTCACTCTTGCAGGCCGCAAATCCTCCAGAGGATTTCTGATCCGAATCTGCGACTTTGGGCTACAGAACTGCACGCTTTCTGGAAATCTCTAGGGAGAAAGGTACACGTGGAGTTGTATTTGCAGCTCGGTCATGGGTTTCTCTCTGAATGGATTGTAGAGGATGAGAAACAGACATCTAACAGTGTGATCCAATAGTCATTGCTTCAGGAAGTATTCAGGCATAGTTGCTCCCATCCATTTTGAAGGAAGATCACACAGCCACCACGGGACATGTGAACTCTTGAGTTTCCTCCCACCTTTATCCAGAAATTCAGACATCAAATTCCTGCCTCACTCCAGTTCCTGGGGACAGTTGTGTTTTAACACTAAAGGCATTTTAGCCTTAAATGACCTGTGCATTTTGCACATACATCTAGATAGCAACTAAATGCATTGCATGAGATAATCCAATCCTTATAAACTTGAATTACATAATTTAAACATTCACATAGATAAATAATGGCCTGAGCACATTAACTGATACACATAATTTTAAAACTAACTGAAACCCAGCAAAACCAGACATTTGACTGGTGACCCAGCTTGCTGGTATGAAGGGGTCATTCTTTTGGGAGAGAATGGGTAAGATTACCCTCTTCAAGCTGTTATTTAGAAGAATGAGAAGGAATTTTACTAGAACAGGTAGGATTATGGAAGGGATTGATGGTGCAGGTGCTGAGAGGTGCTCTCCACTTTAAACCTTGTCTTGAGATTGGAGGTAGGCTGTTTAGGCTTGGGTTAGGAAATATTTCTTCACACAGCAATGAGGGCTGAAGGTGTTCAGTCATATATTAAAAGCTGATTGATGTATCCCTCAACCATTTACTGTGTAAACATGGTTGGGTGGAAAACTCGGATATGGAAAGAGCAACGATCTTATTGAATGCTGGAGCAGGTTCATGGGTGTTTTCTTTTCAACTTCTATTTTGTCAGCTTGAACAAATTGGGGTGGTGATTGTATCATGTGCCTGATGCAAGATCTGTTATTAGATTTGAGCAAATGTCATTCCATCCGAATTTGACTAAATTCTCGGTCATTTCAGATTAAAGTGGATGTACAGTCCCACCCAGAACTGTATTCCCAGATTTATGTTCCCAATCCATTGGTTGTACCTGGTGGTCGCTTCAGGGAATATTATTACTGGTAAGAGCTCATTAGACACTTTAACTTTTGTTTTTTGGGGTTTCTGCAGGATGACCTAAGTTTCTTTATTCTTTGGCAGTTCTTTCTCTCCCCTCTTTCCTCTCTCTTCCCCCCCCCCCCCCCCTTTTTTTAAAGACCTTTCTCATCCTTATACTTCCATGGCATCAGATGAAGGGAAATCCTACAGCTGGAATTAGCCTCACCATGTCCCTGCCTAGTGCAATTACCTTGGCAACTCTGTCATTTTAGGGAGGTGAACGTTAGCTTAATTTTCTGATCTTTATCCTATATATCGATGAATTCTGCTGTAAACGTGTGCATTTGTAAGGGGTGTGTGGGTGGAGGATTAGTGGTGATGAGGAAGGTTGGGTTGCCTGCTGATGCTAAAGTTATGACGTTGAAACTGATGGTATGTTGCAAGAGGGTGTGCACAGGTTTGTGAGACATTTCATTTTACCTTGTTTTCAGTAAAACTAATTTGCCGTCAAATAGTACATGTGGGATTTGAAAAGACATGTTTGGAATAGCTGCAGTTAACACAAAAATGCAAAATCGGTGATTACCATAGAGTTGGGTTCTTGATGCTGGAACTGTGATTGGCCTTCTGCCAATGCACAGATAAACTTACTAGCATTGTCTCTGCTGAAGTGACATTGAATTAGAACAACAGGAAATGAATGCAAAAGCTGGAATGTGTAAAGCACAGTGTGACTGGCATCTCAAAACTGCTTGAATGATAGTATTATTACATTGTAGCCTTGTGTTTAAAAAATCAAGCCTGGAAGTAAATGTGGCAATGGTTCTGCCAGAACTTGAATAGAAATTCTGTTGTGGGAATGTACAAAGTTTCTCCAGAGGCATCCATGCAACCAGACAGGCTCAGAAAATCCCAGGGTTGGGGGAGCTTGCTTGTGTGTGCATGGAAACATTAGATTTGACTCTACTGTGAGTGGGATAGTTCATACACTATTGGGTGTCATGTATGTTGTTTAATTTTTCTTCTCAGGGATTCTTACTGGATAATAAAAGGACTTCTGATCTCTGAGATGAGTAAAACTGCTAAAGGGATGATTGAAAACTTCCTGTATCTCATCCACAGGTAAAATGTGAGGGGCAATGTGTATATTTCGCCATCAGGAGAGGGGTACACCTGTATCTTGCAGGTTCAAAGGTGAGATGGAAGCAAAGGACATTGACAAACACAATTAACCATCACTAAACATTGCAATAAATGTGTTAACATGGAATAGTGCAGCACAAGAACAGGCCCTTTGGCCTACAATATCTCTGCAGACCATAATACCAATTTAAACCATGGAGCTGTCTGGACGAGGTCTGTATCCCTCCATTCCCCGTCTTTCATGTGCCTGTCTAAATGCCTCAAACTTTGCTTCAAAATCTGCTTCTATCCTCAAAATCTGCCAAATTCAAAATGCCTCAATCTGCTTCCACCCCCTCCTCTGGCACTCGGTTCTAGGCACCTGCCTCGCAAATCTTCTTTTAAATTTTTCCCCTCTCACCTTAAACCTATGCTCTCTAATATTTGACATTCCCACCCTGGGAAAATATGTTAATGAAGTTAACATCTTTCAGTTGGTTGGGGAGGAAGCTGCATCGTAGCAGGGACACAATTTGAGTTGAAAATACCTTGGGGATAGAGCAAGGGCTTGTACGCTGTTCATAAATAGTAATAAGATATTAAATTATTTCTTCAGCACTTATGAGTGCTGATCTTGGCTGGAATCTTTCCACAGGTATTAATATTTTCTGTGACCACCTCCAATACTACAACACTCAAGTTCTTTTCTCTCTGCTAGCTTTAATCTTGTGCACATCTCAGCTCTACTATTGGCAACCTTCATCCTAGAATCACCGCCATAATGCTTTTAATAGTTGGTTTCTTGCCTTACTATCTATGCCTTTGCTGGAGTGCAATCACACAAAATCTAACACTGAGACAGAGTGTCTTGGAGCATTTTACTGTTAAGAGCTCTGTAAATGCATGTCACCGTGTTTCTGGGAAGTTCTACTGTCCTTGACCTTTAATCTCCCTTGAATTATTTTTCCTATGCATTTTCTCTTTGCGCTTGATTTGACTCTCTTATTTCTTTAATCCTTAAATAATATTTGCTAAGGATTTTGATTTTTTTTCCTCTCCATTGGAAAAATTTAAAGACACAATTAAAAATGCAAATTAATTATTGCTTAACCAGATGAGGACTCAATGCATTATCCATCAGATGCCCTGGGCTGAGATCAAAATCTCACTCTGTAAAATAAACTTTTATTTTCTTTTTGGATTTCCTGGAGATTTGCTTTTTACCATTTGACCCCTGTTGTTTCTTTATTCAGTTTCAAGTTGTGTGCTTCCTCATTTGAGTCCAGTCTCATTTGCGCCTTGCTGCTTCCACCAATCACAGACCACTATTAAACATTGCAAACATCTGTTGAATAAGCCTTTATTAGGTTGGAGGAAGAAGGAAGCAAATTGGAATATTTTACCAGTTGACTTTGTTTTGTATTGCAGATTTGGCTTCATCCCGAATGGAGGACGAGTATATTATCAGCGCAGAAGTCAACCACCATTCCTGGCATTAATGGTAGAGAGCTACATCCTTGCTACAAATGACAAAGCCTTTTTGACGTGAGTTATTTGTCTGCTGTAAAATGAAATCTGCTTGAACTTTTAATGAGGGTTTATTACTTCCAACACTAAGAAGGCTATTGGGAGTGGTGAGACAGCAAAAAATCTTCACTTTTCTAGAACTATAGTCAACTAGTCAATACTAGTTATTTTTCCTCTTTCTCTTGACCCTTGCCAAGTCACTGATGCTCTCTTACACATCACATTTTCATGCTTGGTTTTATTCTTAAAAGTTTGTGATATTTGGTGTGTTGCTGTCTTCTGGGTTGGTGCTAATCTGCACTAACCAGAGATTGATCCCTGAATTCTGCTGGTTTGCTGACATTTCTGGCTTTGCTACAAATGGTCTCTGGATTTGGGCAGGAAATCTTTTTAGGTCTCGCTTTTGATCTCTGATGAGTGACCCTGCAGGCAGGAGCTGAATAAAATATTGGTACTTTTGTTCCCCAGAAGCTTTAGTAAAAATGCAGTGATTTTACGCAGAAAATGTAAAATGCAATACTTAGTCTTGATTTGGCTTTCAGAGAGTTTCAATTGGCATCTCTCAATGAGCCACTGTGGTCTAGTTCTCGCTAATTATTACTGCTTTGTAAAACATGCACTTAAGCCTGTATGGTTCACGGCATCATAAATACCTATAATGCATGGAGAGGCTTTTTGGTCCATGAATGACATGCAAGTTGAAAAATAATTACAAAGACTAATCCCACTTTCTGACTCTTGAACTGTTGCCCTCTAGATATCAGCCAAGTGGTACTAAAATATGGTGATAGTTTTTACCTCCCACCTTTTTCAGCCAATGTGTTCTAGACCTACCACCCATTATTAGCTGGAAAACAAAACAATCATCCCCTAAACCTGCTACCCATTAATTATGTACCATTGGTAATTATTGACTCCTCTGCTAAGGGAGTGAGCTCCTTTCTATTTACAGAATCACCATTTAACCTGTTGTGTCCATGTCAACTTTAGGCAAGAACAATCCAGCTAGTCCCATGCTCCTGTTCTTTGCTCCATAGCCCCATAAATTTATTTCTTTTCAGATGCCTCTCCAGGTCCCCTCTGAACTATATTGAATCTGTATCCCCTTCTATCCCTGGAAGTGTATTTTGGACCCTAACTGATCAGTGTATTTAACAAAAATTGTTGCATCACTTTTCATCCTTTTGACAATTGCCTTCATTCTCTGTCCCCTGGTTCTTCACCCCTCCACCAAATGGGAACAGATTCTCTTTCTCCCTTTGCTTTATCTCTACCTTTTTTGTGATTTTTAAAAAAAAATATCTCTATTAAATCCTCTGACAGCATTGTGGTGTCACAAAGAACAATCTCAGCTTCTCCAGTCGACCCATGGAACTAAAGTTTTTCTCATCCATGGCATTATTTTAGCAAACTGCTTCTGTACTCCAAAACCTCTGCATCTTTCCAAATGGGTGGCACTCCGAGCTAGACACAGTAGCTCAGTTGTGGCAAAAACAATGTTTTATAAAGGGATGTCATGGCTTATTTGTAGTCTATTCCTCTATTTAATCAGAATCAGGTTTGTTATCACTGACGTACATTGTGAAATTTGTTGTTTTGCAGCAGCAGTACAGTGCAAGACAAAGATGTAAAAATTACTATAAGTTACAAAAATAAATAGTGCAAAAGAGAAATAACGAGTAGAGTTCGTGGACTGTTCAGAAATTTGGTGGAGGGGAAGAAGCTGTTCCTGAAACATTGAGGGTGGGTCTTCAGGCTCCTGTACCACCTCTCTGAAGGTAGTAACATGAAGAGGGCATGTCCCAGGTGGTGAGGGTCCTTAATGATGGATGCTGCCCTCTTGAGGCACCGCCTCTTGAAGATTGCCTCAATGGCAGGGAGGGTTGTTTCCATGATGGAGCTGACTGAGTCGGCAACCCTTTCCAGCCTCTTTTGATCCTGCACATTGGAGCCTTCATACCAGGCGGTGATGCAACCAGTCAGAATGCTTTCTACTGTACATCTGTAGAAATTTGCAAGTCTTTAGTGACATACCAAATCTCCTCAAACTCCTAATGAAGTAGACCCACTAGCGTGCCTTCTTCATGATTGCATCAATGTGTTGGGCCCAAGATAGATCCAAGGTGTTGATGCCCAGGAACTTGAAACTGCTTGCCCTTTCCACTGCTGACCCCTCAATGAAGACTGGTGTGTGTTCTCCTGACTTCCCCTTCCTGAAGTCCACAATCAATTCCTTGGTCTTGCTGACGTTGAGTGCAAAGTTGTTGTGACGCCACCCAACCAACTGATCTTTCTCACTCTTGTACGCCACCTCGTCGCCATCTGAGATTCTGCCAACAACAGTGATGTCATCAGTGAGTTTATAGATGGTGTTTGAGCTGTGCTTAGCCACACCATCATGAGTGTAGAGAGAGTAGAGCAGTGGGCTAAGCACGCATCCTTGAGGTGTGCCTGTGTTGATCCTCAGTGAGGAGATGTTACTACCGATCTGCACTGACTCTGGTCTCCCAATAAGGAAGCCAAGGATCCAATTGCAGAGGGAGGTACAGAGGCCCAGGTTTTGAAGCTTGTTGAGTAGTACTGAGGGAATGATGGTGTTGAATGCTGAACTATAATCAGTAAACAGCAGCCTGACGTATATTTTGCTGTTGTCTAGGTGCTCCACAACTGAGTAGAGAGCCAGTGAGATTGCATCCACTGTAGGCCTATTTTATAAAGCCCAGGATTCTGTATGTTGCTTCAATCACTTTCTCAAACTGCCCTTCCACTTCCATTAAAATATTCACACATACCGAATACGTCCCTATTCTTGTACCCCTTTTAGCATTTTATTCCCTAGTTTATCTTGCTGCTTATTCTTCCTACCAATAATGTAGCAATTAATATTTCTCAGCACGAAGTTTCTTCTGCCACCTATCCACCCATTCCATCAGCCTGTCTGCATCTGCTTAATCTGTTACTATCCTTCTCACAATTCACTTTGCATCAAAGTTTCATCACCTGCACATTTGAAAATTTTGGGTGTACAATTTACATCCAAATCAATAATATGTGTAAAGCAGTGATCCTAGTCTAGGCCACAGGGTGAACTTTACTGGATACTTCCCTGCGGTCTGTGAAACAAATCCTCACTGTTGCTGTTTCCTGTCCAGCCATTTTTAAAATCCAATTTGCTGCTGTTCCATTTTTTAAATTCCAGAGCCAATTTTGTGCACTTCATTTATATTCTTTCCCTTCCCCAAACCCTTGGCCACCTGTTCCAAAGAAAACCACCCAATCTAGGTAATTTCTTCCCAAAACTCTATCGTTGAGCCTTGGCAACACACTTACAAATCTTCCCTGCAACCTCTCCAGTGCTATCACATCTTTCCTGTAATGTGATAACCAGAACTGGATACAGGTCTGGCTGGTAGGAATTCCCTGTCCTTTTTTGATTGAAGGACAGAAAACAAATATCCCATAAACTTTCATAATTGCCTTACTTGCATGTCTTGCTATGTACAAGCACCCATGCGCACGGAATTCAATATCTCTGTTCTTCTATACTTGTATTTCTTATGTAATCCTTGTTTGTGCTCTCCAAATGCACTAGCTTTTACTTCTCTGAATTGGACATAATTTGCTATTTTTTCTTTATCTTCCTTGCAATCAACTTTTGTATCATCTGCAAACTTGATTCTGGCAATTAACTCTAAATCATGCCATGCACCAACAAGAGCCGGGGATCTAAACATTGAACCCTACTGAACTCCATTAAAAACAACCTTCCAGTCACTAAATCACTTGTCAGTCACCACCTGTTATTGAGTCAATTTTGGGTCTAAGTTGCCACCTTTTGCTGCAGATCCCAATGGGATTTTAATTTTCAAGTGGGACTTTGTCAAATGTCTAAATTTGTTTTGTCGCAAATAGCCATTGTTCTGAATGAACAATAACTTTTGTCATCCTTGACCATGAATAAAAGCTGTCCTATTATTGTGTATTATTATCTTGCCCTGCTGGATAATAAGCTTTTTAACTTTTAGCTTTTATTTGTATCAGTATTGATACAAACTGTCAGATTGTCCTAAAACCAAGTTATCCTTGGTCCCTTTTATGGAAGGAAGCCTGTCAGCTTTGCTTAGTTTGTGCTAATGTGTAACAGCAATCCTGCATTGATATGGTTACCACTACTGGGGTTGGGTAAGAATGGTTTGTCCTGCCAGTGATGCATCAGTAACCATAATTATTTACCAAAAATAATTAGATCAAGATCATTGGTATCCTATATCTCCGTGCTTTATAGTAACTGTGTATCTTTTTCAATTAGGGAATGCATTGGTCTCTTAGACAAGGAGTATGAATACTGGATGAAGAATCGATCTGTCTCTATCACCTTAGGAGGCAAAACTCATCATCTGAATCTGTATAATGTTGAAGCAGCTGGCCCCAGGTGTGTACAGTATCCTTCCACTTTTTGTGTTTTATGCAAAGTTCTTTACATAAACATAGACAATACAGTAGCTATACAACTGGCACCAGTGTGAATTTCCTTCCTTCAGTGTTATGGCACAGTGTTATTGTGCAGAAGAAAGATGTTACTGGTGAGCCAATAAATGCTGGACAGGCAGACCAGCCATTTGGGGAAAATACTCATTGCCAGGAATACCTCTGGACGTTTTATTAATATTCTATTTTTATTAAAAATGTATTATTGCTCTTTCCAAAAACAGGCCTGAGTCCTACAGCAAGGATGTAGCATTGGGACAGACTCTATCAGAAGGTAAGTTTTTATGTTCTTGAGAACAATCTTCAAAGTACTCCACAACACTGAAAGGACCTTTATTCACTACCTCGCGCATGCTGTTACCTGCACTAGGGCTATTCTATTAAATTATTAGTGGGTGAAATTATTATTGAATGTTGTGATGTAAGCATCATAGCAGTCGCTGGAAAGCTGCCAATTCTAATCCATTCTTGGATACCTTGAAGTTTCAGACATATGCATGCTTCCTGCAGTTCAAGCGTTGCAGTGATGCTGTAGTTTGTCCTGAGTCCAGCACCAGCATTTTAGAAACTGAGCTACAGTCTTAATAATAATCATTTATTTAATATTCTCACTGTTCAAATGATGAATGTTTGTCACCCTCAGCTGCCCGGCAAGACCTGTGGGTGGAGCTGAAAACAGGAGCGGAGTCTGGCTGGGATTTCTCATCGCGCTGGTTCATTGACTCCAATGGAGAGAATAATGGGACGTTAAAAGATACAAAAACCAGGCACATCATTCCTGTTGATTTAAACTCCATCCTTTGCAGGAACGAGCAAATCTTGGCATTGTTTCATAAGCAGCTGGGTCAGTACCATAATTGAGTTGGCAGAGAATTTTGCATTTTAATAATTTGTTTCCCTTTATGATCAATAATGGCATTAGACACTGGTTAACTGACAAGTTGTCTCTCTGCAGTTTGTTGGATCTTGCTGTGCTTGCTGCTATCTCATTCCAGCTTAGAAATATTTCCCTGCAAGTGCTTGGATTCACATCCTTTAGAAGTATTTCCTCCAATGAGAGCAAACCTTGATTTTTGACACAAAGGTGTTCAATAAGGTGTAGACCTGCTTGAATTTTACAGGTATGACTTGAGGAATGATGGCCACAGCTCATGAGCCTGAAATGCAGTGTTGCTATGCATATGCCCAATGAAGACTGACCAAGGCTGAAATGATGTTGCCTGTTGTGTACAGTGTATCTAATGCAGTACCTAATCAAAATTTGCAAGGAATGTGGAGTGGATCTGGGTATGTTTGACCCCCATCCAGTGCTGGGTTAATTAATTTCTACAGATAATCTCAGTGCCCCTGCATACAGAAAGGAGAGTGGAATTGTGAAGAGTATCTCCTCATTTTACTGCCAATGATTCCTGCAGGATGCAGTTGTTGGGTGAGATGTGAGAAACAGAAGTAGAAGTTTGGTCCTTTGTGCCTGCTCTGCCATTTTGATCTTTTACCATGGTATCATTTTCCTATGCTCTATTGACCTCTGCCTTGAATAGACTCAGCAGCTGAATCTCCTCTTTCCCCTGTATAGAGAATTCCAAACATTCATCGCTTTTTGGGTAAAGAAGTTTCTTACCAGCCTGAATGGCCAGCTCCTATGAGGCTGTGATCCCTAGTTCTAGACACTCAGCAGGGGGACTGTCATCCCTGCATTTCTCCTATCAACCCCTTTAAGAATTTTTTCATTTAGATCACATTTTATTCTTCTAAACACAACAGTATAAACTGGTCTGATCTCTTTCAATAGGACAAACCTCCCCAGGTAACCCCTCCAATCCCAGGAATCAATCTGGTGAATCTTTGTACTCCTTTTATTGTAAGCATATCTCTTCTTGAATGGTAAGACCAGAACACAGTATTCCAGGTGGGGTTTCATTAGGGTCCTACATAATTCCAGTAAGATATCTTTATACTCAAATTCTCTGACAATGAATGGCTACAGAAGTTTGCTTTGCTTTGCTAAGAACATGCTGTACCTGCAAATCAACTTTAAGTGATTAGTGCACAAGGATACTCTGGTCTACCTGAGCAGTATGACCTTCCAATTGCTCACCATTTAAAAAAAATGCTCCACTTTTTTTTAAAACCCCCTAGCAATGTGGTGAAGGCCAATACAATCAGGCAGCAATCTCATTTTGAAGCCAAAATCCATTGACAAAACTTCATTTAATTTCTGTTCTAAGGAAGAGCTGGTTCTCAAACATTTTTCTTTGCCTTTCATACACTGATCTTTTTCAGCATTGTCCTTTCTATTTTACTTGAGGTCTCCCTGCTCTGTCTCTGGCTATTTCTCCAGAGAGGCTAGACAGTTTGGGTCTGTATTCCTTGGAGTTTAAAAGAATGAGGTGTGAACTTTTATATAAGATACTAAGGGGGTTTGACAGGGAAGATGTTAAGATGTTTTCACTGGTGGGAGAGTCATGTACAAGAGGGCCTTGTTACAAGATAAGGGGCTGGTCATTTGAAACTGAGGGTAGTGAATCTGAAATTCTATACACCAGAGGCTAGTGAAGCCCAGGTCATTAGAAGTATTTAAGGTAGAGGTAGATAAATACTTGAAAGATCAAGGAATTGAAAGCAATGGGGAACTGGCACAGAAAAGGTGAGGTCAGCATAAATCAGTCATGATCACATTAAATGGTGGGGCAGACTTGAGAGACCTGGTGGCCTATTCTTCATCTTGTGTTCTCCAGTCTTGTGTGGGAATTGTGGATCCTAAAGCAAAAGAAAACTGCAGATACTGGAAATCTGAAATAAAAAAAAATGCTGGAATGCACAAGGTCAGGCAGCATCTATGACATAGATGGTGAATAACCATTTGGATCAACTTTTCTTGATACAGATGCTACCTGACTTGCTTTGTATGTCCAGCATTATCTGCTTTTACTGGATATCTCAAATGCTGATCAATAAAGCTCTGAGAGCTTTGAGCTTGTCCCAGTGTACTAATTTGCTTTGTGAAGGTGTGGGTGGACTCTGTGAGGGATGGTAATTCATTAAAAGCCATGCATATTGTAGCAAGCTCTACTTCTCTCTTTCACCCATACTTGAGATGCCAGTCTGTGTCAGAATTCCAGTATGACATCCCTTGATATTGTGTCCCATTTCATTCCTCTGCCAGTACCAGCTCAGCCAATGCACTTGTCTTTGTTTTCCAGGTAACTTTGCTAAGGCTCAGTTCTATAACGAGGCCAGGAGCAAACGGATTGATGCCGTGCATGAAGTTCTCTGGGACAAAAAACAGGGAATTTGGTTTGATTACAACTTAATGAATAACAGGAGCAATGCTGCATTCTATGCTTCCAACTTGGCTCCCCTCTGGGCTGAATGCCTTGCTGAACAGGTTCCAGGGCAGGCTGCAGAGATGGTAATCCGTTACCTCGAGGTATTTCTACTCGTTTGTTTACCCTGACTGTATCCCGTGTAGATGGTTAGAATGGGGGAAAAAGCAGCCTTTGGTCTTGAGTGAGTAAATGCTGTTGCTGACTACAGTAAAACATGGGCATCTGAAAGACGTGGTTATTTCCAGTTATCTGTTCTCTGGGGAATCCCTGATCGTCAGTGACCTTACAGGATCATGGACACCAGCCAGTATAGTCATTAGGATTCGGATGGACTGTTATGGGGTTGTTTGGGCAGGGTTGGGGATTGGTTGCAGAGAATGACCTGGGGGTTGTGGTAGGTGGGTGAGATTGATTTAACCTGTGTTGCATCCTTTTCCGTAGCAGAGGATGGAGAGTTGGTGGTTCCTACCACTGGCTCTTGCATATTCCAGCAAGAATTACTGGATATGGTTGTGTTATGGATTGAGCTCAATCAGGATGCTTATCTCAGCCAGAAGCCACCTGTTGGGTGATGGAAATAAATTGGATGCTGCACTTTGATTTCCAGGACCACCAACTCCTTGGGTATAGGAATGGAATCCCAACTTCCCTGGTGCCAAGTGATGAGCAGTGGGATTACCCCAATGCCTGGCCACCCCTCCAGCAAATCATCATCGAAGGTAATGCAAACTTTTATTTCAGTTGCCATTTTGTGACATGGGCCACTGAGGTGTCTATCAGTGAAAATTCTTCTAGGACAAACTGCCAAACCTTTTCAGTTTTTGAGCAAGTGGGATACAGTAATGTTTATACAATAATAGTACAGACTTAAACCTGTTGATTAGACAGGTTAAACTAATGATCAGACTTAAATCAGTTTTTCCAGTGCTAATCAATTAATCTGCATTGAATGTGGAGGGTCACTGAGTGTGCTTTGTCAGGAATAGGGAGAAAAGCAAATACTTAAGAGGATTGATTTGTTAGTGTCTGATTCTGATCACTAGCAGTGGGTCCTCTGAGTTTGCCTTCCCTCTTTCACTAGGGTTATAAAAGGAAAACATTACAAGTGTGAATACAGTGGGGAGTAGTCACCATGTCCCCTTTAAACAAAAAAACTGAGTCAGTGCTACGAGAGGACCCCTGCCTCCTTTCCCATCTAGCCGTTACCTAGATTAAATGTCTGATGTCAAGTTCCAATTGCATGCACATACCCATCTCCAGCTCACTGCTATCAAATGTTGCCGTTGCTTTTCTGACATCTAGTCCTGTATGGAATGCAGTGGCAGCACGGTAGTGTAGCAGTTAGTGTGACACTTTACAGCACCAGCAACCCGGGTTCAATTCCAGCTGCTGTCTATAAGGAGTTTGTACGTTCTCTCCGGGTGCTCCGGTTTCCTCCCACATTCCAAAGACGTACAGGTTAGGAAGTTGTGGGCATGGGGCATGCTATGTTGGCGCCAGAAGCATGGCGACACTTGCGGGCTGCCTCCAGAACACTACGCAAAAAGATGTATTTCATTGTGTGTTTGGATGTACATGTGACTAAAGATGTCTTGCTTTATAAGTACAAGGAGAACCAAATCCATGGCTTTCAATGTCATTCCCTCCCTCACCCAGCCCCACTTACCATTAAGTCTGATCCCTTGGTCATTGTCACCAGATGAGCTCAGCAGTTCATAATAGTGATCTTCTACTTAAACCGAGTCTACAACCCACCTCCATCATTAAGACCCACTTCTGTAATACCTCTTAAAGATTGTGAAAGACCAGGATGAGAGTATTAAAATTGCTCATCATGCATCAGGGGCTAACGTAAGTCTGCCAGCAGAGGGATGCTGGATGAAGGAGATAGTCTGCAGAGTTTTGAAAGGAGTCGGATTAACTAGAAATGGGTGATAGGTGTTGCCACTTGGTGCACAGGATGGTTGAATCTGAAGGTTGTAAAGAGATTGATGAATGTTTTGGTAGCTAACAAGCTGAGGTGAGGGCAGAGTTGGGCATTGTTTCAGAGGTGGAAATAGGCAGAACTGAAACATGGTTATGAGCAGTCTGGTTCAGTATAAAAAGAGCCAAAGATAGTGTGGAATTAGCAGCAGTGGTACTGAGTTTGTGTTTGGGGACAAAGGTGTCGGTTTTGGGTTTCCCAATATTGAAGAACTGTACATGGCTTTCATTCTAAAGGAGACCATCACTGTGTACTTAAAATGAAAATTGCAACTACAACTTTTGAAGGGGTAACTGAGAATCCAGAATGGCCCAGAAGCCTCATGTATCATACATAGCATCTGTAATACATCTGTAATACATTTTTCTCTTTGCAATATTTTTATTAAATCCATGAAAAAAATACAGTACATGCATCAAAAGTAAAAATACTACTGAATACATTGTAATAAGTCGTACTTAGGATTACAATACTCTAAATCAATAATCACATATAGTAGTTAGTTAATAAGGAAAGAGAAAAAATTGAAATTTTATTACAAAAAAAAATCTACCCCCACTACCAAAACCCGAAGCTGTTAGATAGAAGAAACAGCAAGGAAAACCCTTAAAAAAAAATGTAACAGTGTCAGCCAATATCTGCATTTTAGTCCCCAAATCAGAGATTTTGAAAATAATTCAAAAAGGGTCCCCACAGGGTTTGAAAGTCTAGGTTAGATTCAAAAACTGAACAGCGAATCTTCTCTAGATTCAAGTATGACATAACATCCCGTAACCATTGATTTTTAAGAGTTGTAATTTTGAAAGTGAGATACATTAGTAGTTTGGGATAGATGGAGAAAAGATAAGATAGTGGGGTAACCTGTGTTAATAAAAAAGCAATTATTCTGTACTAAATTATTTGACCAGCATTTGATCAATCACTCAGACCTTCTCTATTCTATCATATTTTGAGTACGTGAAGGAAGGATCTTGGTCTTTGAAATGTCTGGATGGCCATATGACTTGAGCTTTTATTCAATTTGATTTTTTTTTGATAATATAGGTTTGGCAAAGTCTAAATCTGAAAGAGGTCAGAGAATTGCATTCCAGCAAGCACAGAAGTGGATTCAATCAAACTGGGGTTTGTACAAAAAGCACCAAGCCATGTTTGAAAAGGTGAGTTTGAGTTTTGTTTATTTGAACAACCAAGCCTCACTAAAATGCCTGTGCAGGACTGGTATGCACAGTGCACCTCTTATTCAGATGAGCTGTACAATACCATTCTCACTCGGAGATTATGCACTCTTCTCTGCTGGGCACAGACTCCTTTTCTGTCTAATGGTTCCTGATATGTGTAGAATCAGATATCCAAGGTCTGCAGTGTTCTGTCACAAAGAAAGGAAAAATTGGATTGGGCAGATCTGTCTGGGTCATGGCCTTTTGTCATGAGGATTTTGGCAGGGTTGAGGTGCAGAATTCGCCTTTTAAGGCAGAGATGTGAAGGGTGGGTTATTTCCTGGATGACAGTTCAATATATCATGTTAATCGCTGCAATTACTAACAGTTCACCATACCCAGTCTAAATAGAGAAAGCATATTAACTCTGCATATGTTTAATGGCTAATCACGATTGCCACACATACACTTGATAGTAATACATTATATAACTGACCAAAGTGTAAATCACATGAGAGTTCTACCAAATCATACTTATACAAACCAGCTTACTTTTCATTGTGTATCAACCATTTCTTTTTTAAAAAAAATCCTAATTATCACCTGTATCTAACTCTTTTTGGTTTGAGATTTTTCCCCAAATTGGTTGTGTGTAAACTAGAGCCTGTAGTGTCTGATGTTGAGTTTATTGCACTTAACAATAAAGCTTCCTCATTGATGAGGAGTCAATTTGGCCACTGAGTTTATTTTATTTGAGTAACCTGTTTCTGTGTTTTTTCAGTATGATGTGAATGGTGACAGTCAACCAGGCGGGGGCGGAGAATATGATGTACAGGTCAGCATTTCTTCCGAACTTCCTTCCTGGTTCAGGCTCCTTTTGAAATGCTGTGATGCTAAACAGTCTTTTATCATTAGTTCTGCAAGGGCCAGGATGAGCAGCAATTTGGAGAAACGTGTTTAAAAATAAAAAAAATTGGGACCACTTAACCCACAATGTTGTCCAATGAAGAATGTGTTAAATTCCAGAAGACTATAAAGCCTGGAGAATTTTTCTCTATAATAATAGAGCTTCCTATCATCTGTACGAGCCTGCTTCCACATTTTGGTTTTCCATATTTCCTTATGACTTGAAATAATATTATTTGGCCCATTTGAGTCTATGCCTGCTCTCTGAGCAATCACTGTAACTTATTCTCCCCATGTTCCCCTCAACTTCCCCTCCCCACCCCCTGCCATCCCCCTAGTTTCCACCACTTCCCTACACACATTAAGGGTAAATTACAGTGGTGAATTAACCTACCAACCTGCACGTCTTTGGGATGTGGGAAGAAACTGGAGCATCCAGAGGAAAGTGGTACATTTGCAGGGAAAACGTTCAAATTTTACGCAGACAGCACCCGAGCCCAGCATCGAACCTGGGTTACTGGTGCAGTGAGGTGGCAACTCTACCAGCTGTGCCAGTACTCCACCCCAGCAATTCAATACAGACAGGGCATTTAGCCCATCCTGCCTGTACCAGCTTTATTTCAAAGAGCTATTATAGTTGTTCTACTCCTTGCTTCCCTGTGGAACTGCAGTTTCTCTAAATTCTCCTTAAATTGTCATTAAATCTCCCTCCATTATCTTTTTAGTCGGTGCATTCCAGTTTGCACAACTCACAATTTACTCTTATTAAAATAAAATCCTCATCCCTGTTTTTTAGTTATTTTGTTTGTGGCTGTCAGCCCTTCTGCCTGTAGAAGTACTTTCTCCCTATTCTATGAAACCCTTCATAATTTTGAAGAGCTCTATTAAATTCCTCAATTTTCTCTGCAATTTGGAGAACAAATCAAAATTCTCCCTTTTCTGGTATGATTCTTGTAAATTTTCTTTATAAGATGCCATTTGTCAAAATATTGAATAGCTGGAAGCCAATGTGGGCTGTTGAGCCCAGGTGCAATAGGTGAATAGGATTTGATGCAAGTTAATAATTGGAATCAAAGTAGAACTAGATTTTGATGTACAAAGGGTGGTCATTTGACCCATTATCCATGGGGGGGAGGGGAAGTGGAACTATTTGGGGTCTCACTTCCCAACTTTTTGACTTTGGCCAGGTTATGGCTCTTCAAGAGCTCATGCAGGTGCCTTTCTGAAATGCATGAGTAATGTGTTGTTTCCACCCCTTTCAGGCTATGACCTCCAGACTCTGGCTGAAAACAAATTCTTCAACATTGTCTAATCCTTTCATTTTAAATCTGTGCCCTCCAGTTATTTACCCTGCCAAGGGGGTAAAAGACATCCTTGCTAGACCCCTCATAATTTTGTTCACAATTTAATCTCCCCTCAGTCTTGTCTTTTCTGAACAAAGTGATTGCAGCTGGCCAGTTTTTGATTGGCTATCTGGAGACTGAGGGATAGGTGGCTGGCAGAAGAGTGGTGGATGCTTGGAGATAACCTGGTATGGATGTGGGTTTCAACAACACATGATAATATTGTAGAGATAGAAATGGGGATACTTAATTATCTGACAGATCTCTCAAACATTCTCAAATTAAAAAAAAAGAAAATGCTGGAAACACTATGGAAAGAGAAATTGCTTTAATGTCTCAGATCGAAGACTCTTCATCAGAATACAATTACTCTATTTCATTTCCAGATATGTGCCAGAGAGGGGGAGTTTGTAACATAAACCAATGCCAGCAGCTTCAGTTTTAATAACTTGTTAGAACTTGAATCTGACTCTTCAGAACTAGATGTTAGTTGGAAGTCTGCCAATTTAGAGTATGTGGAGAAGTTCAATTAATACCAATATGGCACAGAAAGTGGCCATTTGGCCTACTAAGTCTATGCTCGCTCCTTGTAGAGCAATCCCATCTGTTCCATTCCCCTTTTTTTTGTCCCACAGCTCTGGAAATTATTCTCTCTCAAGTGCCTATATAATTCCCTTTTTGAAGGCAGTTGATTCATTGCCTGTAAGGGTAGTGAAAGCAGCAGATTCCAATTCCTAACTATTGAGTTATTTTTTTTAAACAAATCCTAGCATTCCCTGTTTGTATTTTTTGTCCACTATTGGGAACAACTTCCTTCTATTCACCCTACTGAATCAATCTTTCAAATCTCCTTTCAACCTCTGCTCTAGAGAGAAGAACTCCAGCTTCTTCACTAAAAAAAAATTGTAGCCAAGATTCCCTCATTCCTGGAACAATTGTAGTAAATCTTTCCTGCACTTTCTCAGGCATTCACATCCTTCCTAATGTGTAGTGACCAGAATTAGAAGCTGTATTCAATTTGTGGCCAAACAAATGTTTGGTACATGTTTGGCAGCTTTTGCTTTTATTCTTAATGCCTCTGCTATAAATCCTGTGATCTAAGATGTTTAACTAACCATTCTCTCAACATGCCCTGACACTTGGGAGAGTTAACAATGAGGTAAGGTGGTGTGTTGCAGCATAACTGTGGAGCTAGAAGCATTTGGAATGGTTGCCAAGGAGCAGCATGTAGATGAGAAAAAGGAGACCAAGGACCTTTTGGGAGGGTGGGGGGGGGGGGGGGGGGGGGGGGGGGGAGGGGGAGGTGTTTGTGCAGAAACACCATGGGTATGACATAGGAGCTGGAAGAGTTACCTGCAGATGATCATCTGAGTATGAAATGGTACATGAATACAACCAGATGAGTGCATCCCAACTACTTGGATAACTGAAGAGCTGCTGATCTATTTGTTCTAAAATCAAAACAAACCAGTGTCTGTATTTTGTGTATATTTGTTTCTGTTGTATGTTGGGGATTAATTTAACCAACTGCTTTCAGCAATCAGCTGGAGGAAAATGTTGTAAGGGACTGGCAACAATGTGTTGAGTGAGCATTCTTTTGGAAATTTCCTTAACACTCCATTATTTAAATATGGATGAGATTGTGGTAGCCATGAGCATGAGAGAGCAGAGAAAAACCCTGATCTGTTCAGGTAATTGTGTTCCTGTTTAACTTTGTTCTATGTTCCCAGGTGGGGTTTGGATGGACAAATGGAGTGGCTTTAGAGCTCTTGGATCAGTATGGAGACCAACTCGCATCAGGAGTCATGGAGCTGACCAGCTTCACCTTGCATGCTGTACTTCCAATCTGTCTTCTGTTCCTTCATTTCCAATAAACTAGCAATATTGTCAAAAAAGTCTTAATTTAACTTCCATTGTCAATCAGCCACAGCTTGTCCAGTTGGGTATGGTAAAGGATTCAGCTTGGTGACTGAAATGAGAGGGGTGCATGGAGGGCATGAATGTATTTCTAACAAAAAAAAAGTTGATTCTGTGGTGATTGTGCTGAGGTGTGATTTCTGTTGGTGGAAGTTGTTGCTCTTTTCTGTCAATTATTTCCTCTAAACATTTGTGATTGTATGACATATATTCTATGCTGGATGAAATGCAAATACAGCAAAAAATCCAACAATTCTGGTGATTTGTCTACTGCTCACCATTTATTTTAATTATATAGAAGAGATGCTTAATGTTGTACTGTTGAGGTTCAGATGAGGACATTCTAGCAGTTATGAGCAATGCCACATTAGACCTCAAACTGTAGGGTTGCTACAAACTGATCTTTGGAGGGGTGGGGAATGTTAGTGAGTGATCCCTGATTCCATGATAGGGTGTGGGGAGTGCATACACAAGTGATGAGAGGGTTGTGTGGGCAGAGGGTGAAAGTATAAGTACTCATTACAGTGTGATCAAATGTCCTGTTGATATTTGTACAGAGAACTACACATTTGGTGGAAGTATTGTCTTATTGAAAATGAACTTGGTTGATCCCAAATGATGCCTGTAGAAGTATCAAAACCATGTGTTCTTTTAGGTGAAGTAGAATTTTAAGCATTGGGTCAGAAAATTCAGATATAGCTCAGCCTGGAGTAGTCATTCAATTTTTTTTTGTTTACTTGCATTACAATTTCTCACATGTTTCCCTCATTGCATGAGACATTCAGTTCTCATCCTGCATGGGTGCTGCTTCAGTGTGGGGAGAAAAAACTAATTTTCACGTCTGTATTTATGGTTTCCAGTCTAAATGTAGACTGACAGTTATAATTATGAATGCTAATAGAAAATATAGATGAAATATAGTCATAGACCTAATGTCAGGGTGAGTGACCATGGATGTAACAACACTTAATGAACAGTTTGAGAGGTTGTGCTAATACTGGGCTGTCGACAGTAATCTGCACCCTTTTGGTCCTAACCTGTCAATGAATGAAAACGAAAGTACGAGGCGAACCCGCGTCCTCCCAGCCGGCCTCCGTTGTTGTTACAGACGTGGACCAGCCAGCACGTTAGCCCCGCCCTCTCAGACGTGGCCCAATCATTGCGCGCACCGGCGCCGGCCCGCCGGTGACGCGGCCCAATGGGAGCTCGCCGCGTTCCAGCGGGAGGGTGGCGCTTGCGAGCTGGGCACGCCGTCGCCTCACGACCAGAAGCCGGTGTGGGGGGAGTTGGAGCGGCGCGGCTGGAGGCCTGTTGTCCGGGAGCCGGCGGAGTGGCGTGGCGTGGCGCGGCGCAGCCGGAGGTTCGAGTGCCGGTAAACCGCGACGGGAATAAGGGGGGATCAGCTGGGAGTTGGCGGCTTGGTGCCCGAGTGCCGTTACCGCGCGGCCTGAGGCTCAGTCCCGTCCACCCCCACCCCCCACCCTCCTCGATACCGGGTGAGTATTCGGCGTGAGTTTGCAGCTTTGCTGCCGGGGGTGAGGAGCCGGAGCCCCTTGGGTCCCTACTTCCAGCAGCTCGGCCACAGCCCGACCCGAATTGCCGCGCTTGAGCCCCGGGGGTCACTCGGTGAACATGGGCCCCCCCCCCCCCCCCGGCACCGTGTACGCGCCTCTGCCTTCGACCGCGTCACCTTGCTGCTGGGTTCGGGGGGGGGGGGGTTACTGGAGGGTGAGGGTGTGGGCGACAAAGGTGGTAACTGGAGTGACCAGGGTCCCCGGAGAGAAAGGCAGGTGGGAAGTGGATGAAATTGTGTCGGGGGTGGGGGGGTGGTGGCTGGGGGGGGGGGGGGAATTTGATGTGGTGGGGGATGGGGTGTTTGTGGGAGGGGGGATAGGGAGGGGTGGCTGGGACGAATGGCTGCGGGAGCCGGGGGAATGAAGGGTTGCTGGATAGGAGTTGGGCCTGTTTTGTGACTGTGACACACTTCCAGCTGTAAATAGGTAAGATTTAGTCTGAGTGTTCATTTTCATGTCACTAATATCTATCAAAAATAGTAGTGGTCCCAGCACTGTCCCCTTGGAGTGAATTACTCTGCCTCTCCTCAGTCTGTGAAACAACCTTTCACCAAGGCTTTAGGCTCCTAGGTACTTTTCCTGTCTGTGCTGTCCTTTTTATTGTATGGGCATCAATTTTGTTAACCAGAGTTTCTCTACCACAACATCAAAAAAACGACTCCATCTGGGTTTAACAAATCAGTGCTTAACTTTGGGGATTTCTCCAAATGAATTTCATTTCCCACTCACCCCTTGTCCTTTGTGTTGCCTTTGGAAGCTTACCCACCACTGTGGTTAAACTGACAAGTTTGTGATTGAATGGTTTATCTTTGCACCCTTTTCAAACAAAGGTGTATAATAAGGATTGGAAGATTGATTCAGGTTTCTGAAGCTTGGGATACGTGTCATTTTATCTGGGTGACTTACTTTAAGCATTGCTAGTCTTAGTACTACTTCCTGTATCTGCCAACTTAGGTGTATTGGAACAATTGCCTAAGTACTAGGAAGGAAAAGAAGAGATAAGGAAAGAGTAAACAGACAGATGCACAGGAAGGATCTGAATGTATGCACAGGAGATTGAAAATGGATAACGCGACAACTGCCAACGGCAGGTTAAATATCAGTGAAGGTGGAGCCGGAAGAAATCTGTCTGTTTGGACACACAATATGCAGATCAGAAGTGAAGGCAGCAGATTCTCAGGCCTCTGCAGATGGATGATTTATTTCCATCGCTATCCTTGTAGACATGAGGGGTCAAGGATGACTTCTATTTCAGATCAGAGGATTAACAGTATAAGTAGGAACAGAAGTAGGCCATTCAACCCCTTGAGCTAGTTCCACCATTCATTGAGTGAAACCCCTCAAACCTCTCCCAGAAAATAATGGGAGAATCTTGTGCTACTTGCCTGATGATGGTGAATGTGTTCTCCCATTGCTTTCCAGATGGGTTGGTGGATCCCAGTGTGCAATTCATCTGTTTATTTTTACTTTGTTTGCTCAGTTAGACATTTTAGCAAGTTTCCTTTTTTATATAAATTACTCCACCTTTTGCAATTAAGCTGATCTGTTGATAAATGCAAGCTGGACTACATCTTTATCAATTTAATTATTGCAAATAGACTAGGTTTTGCATATTGCCCCTTTTATCTGAGACAGTAATAGGATTTCAGCCTGCAATAATGGCCTTCTGTCTCCGGTGGAGGTAAATGATTTGGCTTTAACAAGCCTGAGCCAAGTTTCTGATGGCTGCAGAATCGTGTGAAAAAGAGAACACAAAAGGCACAAATTGTTCTTTTGTCATTAATTGGTAGATCATCAATAGCCATCAAATATTGACAAACATTTCGCATCTAATGTTATGGGGTAATTTTAAATCTCAAAGGCAATCCCAACCTGTCTACTGCCCATTTTAATGGAGGTTGGCCAGCATGGATGGATGATGGGCAACTAGAATATTTTGAGGCTAGGTATCTCAGTAAAATTTAACCTGAATTTTAAGTTAACCCATGGTGAGTTGATTTTGTAGATCTTAGGAAGCTTGGCAAGCTGAATGAGTGCCCTGGTTATGAGAGGAATTTAGAGTAATTGTACATGCTAAGTGAGATGGTCTAGCTCTGGAAGGTGAATCTGCATCAACTGGGCGACTGTATGGTTCCAAAACCAGTGTGATCTCTGACTAGCAAGTGCAGGTTAAATGCTTGATCTGTGTCACAATGCTTTATGCTGTAACATTGTTGGTACCTGTGTCCAAAGTGCTTCAGCACTTAAGTTTATTAAAAGCTCCGTGGCTCTCTGTTGTTTATATGATGAGACTTATCCAATTTTATGTTTGTGTTGTGCAAGTATCCACTATGGAAGGTGAAATGCTTTTGTATGACCACAGGATCCATCAATATAAATTTTAGGAAACTTGTTTTAGTGTGTGAGTTTGATCCTTGACTTCCCTCCTGCAGGTGAACCTTTTTGCAATGTACAGAAAGATGGGGCAGCTGATCTGGGTTTTACTATGCTTCACACTTGCTCACCTAGCCTTGCATACAGGTATGTCTAACTTGGATTTAAGTCATTCATGCCAATTATTTTAATAAGTTTCTTTGTTTTTTGATACATTTAATGGACATTACTGTGGTGATGCATTATGGAATATTATGGAATATGGTGCTGTTGAAGGTGCACTCTCTTGTGATGAGTGATGCTTTCATTTGTATAAACCTGTCATGAAATGGATCAGATAAACCTGTTTGTACTTTGAATGTATCCTGCACTTGGATAAGATTGGCGTTGCTAGCATTTTAGCTTCATCCTGTATATAACTTATTGCTGTCATTGAAATTTTTATTGTACTAATCTTAATTAAAGAATCTATTTAAACTAGAAGTAACCTGGGAGGGAGTGGTTGGAGCTGTATGTTCCATGCATGTTTAATGTTTTGATGGTTCTTTTAGAGGCCACTGTTGATTCAATATACAGATTGCTGCTGCAAAATAAAGGCTACTGTTAATGACTTGCTGCACAGCAGGTTATGAATAAAATACCACTATCACAATAGTGGCCAGGTGTGGGAGCTGTTGTGAGAAATAATGCTCTGAAGAGCTTCAATGTAAGATGTTTGAATGGAAGAAGATTTGGTCCCTTCACTCAAAGCAATTAATTGAGTCATCTGAAAGCAGCATTTGCAGGCCAGTATGGAAATATTTGGTCCTGACTATGCGTGAAAAAAAGTGTGCTACTTATGAATCCTCTGTTCATACAGTTATTTTCATGTTACTTTTTAATTCTCTCCAGGTTATTTTAATGCAGTACTATCGTCTCACTATTTATGCTGGAACCTAGCCAACCAGTAGACTGTCATCCACAAATGAGATCATAGATAATGAACAGGAGTTTTTTAATCTCAAGTTCTCATTAACCCTGTAGCTATTCACTGTGTCCATGGGTATTCCTGGTTGTCATTGACTAACTTGGAAAAGCTTAGGTACATTTGCATGTTCAACAAGCTCCAAGCTTCTTCCTGGGTCATGTTATTTTTCTCTCTCGCAATGAAGATCAGTTTTTGAGAGGATGTTCCTCGTGAACTAACATGAATTCTAAAAATGGATTCTTTCTTCTCTGCCTCTTCACTTGCTATTGAGTGTCTGTCTGACTGCCTTTGTGCTCCTCTCTATACAGATTCGGTAGCAGTGATGTCAGTTGATTTGGGCAGTGAATGGATGAAAATTGCCATTGTGAAACCAGGTGTTCCCATGGAGATCGTATTAAACAAGTATGTACACCTGGCCTGATTTAACACCCAAGGACAGCTGATTTGAGCCTTAATGGTACTCAGCTTTTGTATGTTGTTGCAGGGAGTCGAGAAGGAAAACTCCGGTTGCAGTTTCTTTGAAGGAAAATGAACGACTCTTTGGGGACAGTGCAGTGGCAATGGTGAGGTTTTGGTATATTAGATACTTGCTTAAGAAATAAACAGTGTCGAAATTGATCTACCTATATATTTGCAGAACAAATTGAGTGCTGCCTTCAGGTTCTTTCATTTCTTCTTCTTGCCATACACCCTTCCTGTGACACCTGCTGAATGTGATGGCTGTAAAGTTTTATGTCTCGTGTAGCTCTCTTGTACCTCATATTCTTGGATGTTCTTCCATTGCAAGTGGGGATGGTGTTGATGAACTGTTAATGCTGACTTAGTTAAGAAGAAAGAAAGGAATTCTATCACAATCCAAGTTTCTCCTAAATTGCATCAAAGCTAATGTTGTAATGATACATTGCATCAAAAGTCATCACTTTTATGATCCAAGCAGCTGTTGTCTTCTATAATAAAGATAGAAGATGCTGAAAGCATGCAACAGGTCAGGAAACATCTGTGGAAAGAGAAAGTGTTAACACTTAAGTGAATCTTTATCAGAGCTGAGAAAGAGATGTTTCTAGCATTTTCTGTTCTTGTTTCAGATTTCCAGCATATGCAGTTTTTCTTTGGGCATTATCTTCTGTTTCTGCCTCATTTGAAAGAATGATGATAATGATTTTACATTTAGGTGACTGAGGCAGATATTTGCATCCAAAGTAACGGTGTGTATCTCCTTCATAGTTATGCTGAGTTATCTGTTTCATGGTTTGCCCAAGATCCCCACAGTTACACAGTGAAGAGCTTTATAGATTTTTCATTTGTGCATTAAGTATCAATGTCTTCCAAGATGTTTTGCAGATAAGATTTAGTGTTAATGTCTAACCAGTGTATGATTTGCATGCTGCTGTGCTGCTTGTGTAGGCTCTTGGGGTGCATCGATGTTGAATTCTCTAAGTTGGGTTTTCATTGTACTCCACAGTCAGCGAAGAACCCAAAGGTTGTGTTCCGCTACCTCCAGGATCTTCTGGGAAAGCAGCTGGAAAACCCACAGGTAGAGCTATACAGGAAGCGTTTTCCTGAACATCAGTTGGTGGCAGCCGAGCAGCGAGGAACTGTTCTCTACAAAGTGTCTGAGTAAGTATTCGCTCTGCATAAGAGTATAGGGCATTACAGAGTCGTGGCTGAAAGAAGTTCACAGCTGGGAGCTGAACATCCAGGATACACATCCTATCGAAAAGACAGGCAGGTGGACAGAAGGGATGGAGTGACACTGTTGGTAAAAAAAAAAATATGAAATCAAATCCTTAGCGAGAAGGATCAGAAGATGTAGAATCCTTGTGGGTAGAGTTAAGAAACTGCAAGGGTAAAAAGACCCTGATGCGAGTTGTATACAGACCTCCGAATAGTAGCCAGGATGTGGGGTACAAATTACAGCAGGAGATAGAAAAGGCATATAAGAGAGGCAATGTTACAGTGGTCATGGGGGATTTCAATATGCTGGTAGATTGGGAAAATCAGGTTGGTACTGGATCCCAAGAGAAGGAATTTGTAGAATGCCTACGAGATGGCTTTTTAGAGCAGCTTCAGGTCATGCCCACTAGGGAAAAGGCAATTCTGGATTTGGTGTCGTGCAATGAACCAGATATGATTAGGGAGCTTAAGGTAAAGAAACCCTTAGGAGGCAGTGTTGATAATATGATGGAATTCACCCTGCAGTTTGAGAGGGAGAAGCTAAAATCAGATGTATCGGTATTACAGCAAAGTAAAGGTAACTACAGAGGCATGAGAGAGGAGCTAGCCAGATAGATTGAAAGAGGACTCTAGGAGGGATGACGGTAGAGCAGCAATGGCAAGAGTTTCTAGGAGTAATTCGGAAGATGCAGGATCAGTTCATCCCAAAATAGAGACATTCTAAAGGGAGGATGAGGCAACCATGGATGACAAGAGAAGTCAAAGACGCCATAAAACCATTGCAAAAATTAGTGGGAAGCTAGAGGATTCAAAAACCAACAGAAGGCAGCTAAAAAAGCAATAAGGGGAGAAGAGATGAAATATAAAGGTAAGCTAGCCAATAATATAAAAGAGGATACCAAAAGTTTTTTCAGATATATAAAAAGTAAAAGAGAGGGAAGAGTGGATATTGGACTGCTGGAATATGAAGCTGGAGAAATAGTAATGGTGAACAAAGAAATGGCAGACGAACTAAATAAGTATTTTGTGTCAGTCTTCACAGTGGAAGACACCAGCAACGTGCCAGAAATTTGAGAGAGTCAGGGCAGAAGTAAGTGTAGTGGCTATTACTAAGGCGAAGGTGCTTGGGAAGCTGAAAAGTCTGAAGGTAGATAAGTCACCTGGATCAGATGGACTACACCCCTGGGTTCTGGTGATCTTTTAAGAATCACTAGATTCAGGAATGGTTCCAGAGGACTGGAACATTGCAAATGTCACTCCACTCTTTAAGAAGGGAGGGAGGCAAAAGACAGGAAATTATAGGCCAGTTATGATACCAATGGTTGGTAATGTGTTAAAGTCCATTATTAAGGATGAGGTTTTGAGGTACTTGGAAGTGCATGATTAAAATAGGTGGAAGTCAGCATGGTTTCCTTAAGGGGAAATCTTGTCTGACAGATCTGTTGGAATTCTTTGAGGTAATAGTAGGCAGGATAGTCAGTGGATGTTGTTTACTTGGATTTTCAGAAGGCCTTTGACAAGGTGCCACACATGAGGCTGCTAACCAAGATAGGAGTCCATGGTATTACAAGAAAAGTACCAGCATGGATAGAAGATTGGCTGACTGGCAGTAGGTAAAGAGTGGGAATAAGGGGGCCTTTACTGGTTGGCTGCTGGTGACTAGTGGTGTTCCGCAGGGGTTGGTGTTGGCTCTGCTACTTTTCAAGTTATACGTTAATGATCTGGATGATGGAATTATTGGCTTTGTGGCCAAGTTTGCAAATGATGTAAAGATAGGTGGAGAAGCAGGTAGTGTTAAGGAAGCAGGGTGTCTGCAGAAGGACTTGGACAAGTTGGGAGAATGGGCGAAGAAGTGGCAGATGGAATACAGCATAGGGAAGTGTATGGTCATGCACTTTGGTAGAAGGAATAAAGGTGTAGGCTATTTCCTAAACAGGGAGTGAATTCAGAAATCGGAGGTGCAAAGGGACTTGGGAGTCCCAGTGCAGGATTCCCTAAAGGTTAACTTGCAGGTTGAGTCGGTAGTAAGGAAGGCAAATGCAATGTTAGCATTTATTTTGAGAGGACTAGAATATAAAAGCAAGGATGTAATGCTGTGTCTTTACAAGGTGTTGGTCAGACTACATTGGAAGTATTGTGAGCAGTTTTGGGCCCAATATCTAAGGAAGGATGTGCTGGCATTGGAGAGGGTCCAGAGGAAGTTTGAGAATGATCCCGAGAATGAAAGGATTAATGTATGAGGAGTGTTTGATGGTTGTGGGACTGTACTTGCTGAAGTTTAGAAGGATGAAGGGGGATTTCATTTGAAACCTGCTGAATATTGAAAGGCCTGGATAGAGAGGAGAGGATGTTTCCAGTAGTGGGGGAGTCTAGCACCAGAGGGCACAGTCTCAGAATAGAAGGACGTTACATTACAACAGAGATGAAGAGGAATTTCTTTAGCCAGAGGGTGGTGAATCTATGGAATTCATTGCCACAGATGGCTGTGGAGGCCAAGTCATTGGGTATATTTAAAGTGGAGGTTGATAGGTTCTTGATTAGTAAGGGCATCAAAGGTTATGAAGAGGAGGCAGGAAAGTGGGGTTGAGAGAGAAAAATAAATCAGCCACGATTGAATGGCAGAGTAGACTCGATGGGCTGAATGGCCTAATTCTGCTCCTATGTCTTATGGTCTTATAAGCTTTCTTTGCTTATGAAGATTTCCTTGCTGTTAGTGCTCGGCAAAGAGAGAAACTGCATCAATTTGTTGTGTCATTATATTTTCTGTCTCATTCTGAATCTTTTACATTTATTTTGCCCACTTCTGGGGCTGGTATCCTAAGCAGTTCCTTATAGCTGATACTGCTGTTGGTGAAAAGTATGCACCCACTCAATTCTGAGATGTGATCGCATTATGAACAACCTAGATTGTCTGCTCAAACTTCATTTGGTCAGAAGCATCTATGAGGATTTTCATTGGTCTTTTTATTGCTTTGAACTATTCCTCACAAAATACTTAAGTTAAATATTTTTGTTTCTCTTCCTAGTGAATTATTTTATTCCCCTGAGGAGTTGTTGGGGATGGTTCTGAATTACTCAAGAATCTTGGCTCAAGATTTTGCAGGTTGGTCCAATTTTTCTACAACTAGCATCATTTTTCCCTCTTTGAGTTGAGCAAGTACTGGATGATAAACAATTATGTTAATTTTGATGAAAGGTCATCAACCTGAAATGTTAACTCAGTTTCTCTCACCGTAGTTGCTGTCTGAACTGTTTTCTGTTGTCATTTTAGATTTCTAGAATTTGCAGTATTTTGCTCCTGGATTCTTATTCCATTGATTGTAGCAGCTTTACCTTGACATGAATGGCCCCAGACATTGTTGCAGCGTATTGAACAGCGCTGTGTTGTAACTGGCATACAGTCAGGGTCACTGTTCAAGTCGTGCTTCCTTGTAATTTGATCCAAATCACAACCCAACCCCATTGTAGTTTTGTATACCACTCCAGGGAACATATTTTACAACAGACGTTGCTTAGCGCTCATGTTCTTTTAGTTTAAATTGATTTTCTGAGTCATAGAGTTATACAGCACAGAAACAACCCAACTCGCCCATGCTGACTAAGATGTCTATCTGAGCCAGTTCCATATGCCTGCATTTGGCCCCTATCTCTAGGCCTTTTTCCATCAATGCACCTGTCCAAATGTCTTTTAAACATTGAAATTGTACCTGCCTCTACAGTTTCCTGTCATTTTCATCTGTGCTTTGTCACTGATTATCTAGCTGTGAAGATGCATCTTAAAAAAGTGAAAATTAGAATTTGATTCCTCTTCTCGCACTTTGTATAATGCATCGATCTGGATCAGGCACTGATATAACAGTGCTCACTGATCTCAATTCAATCAAATTAGAACCTAAACTAAAGAGTTTAGGGGTAATCCTGCCAAAATAAGTCTTTAACAAACCAAATCATTAACCGGACTGTAGAAGTTCTACATCATGTGCATTGAGAAGGATTCTAACAATGTTTCTCCAGTAATTGGGTCAAGGCTTTTGAGATGCCGAAGTTTTTATAGCTGATATGCTGTGGTATACGCCTTCCTTTTCCTGCAGAGCAGCCCATTAAGGACCTGGTGATCACTGTGCCGGTATATTTTAACCAAGCAGAAAGGAGAGCAGTCTTGCAAGCTGCTCAGATGGCAGGCCTCAAGGTCCTTCAACTCATCAATGATAACACAGCTGTGGCTCTGAACTATGGTGTTTTCCGGAGGAAGGATATTAATGCCACAGCCCAGGTAAGCTGGAATACAAGTAACAACACAGGACCTGTGTAGATCCTAAAGCAAATAGAAATTGTAGTTTGCAGTTCTAGTTGTGTGAGCAGAGGACGGGAAAATGACTGATGTAAAACTGATTATCAAATTGAGTGATAGAGCCAGTCTGGATAGTTAAAGACCAGTTGGTCTGTGATACAAGAAATCTTTGGTATTTTAAATTTAAAAATAAAATTACTAAGTATTCAAATGAAATGAGAAAAGAAATGGCTAGCTGATTTTAGAAAAGAACATGCGTGACAAAGTTGGTATCTTTTAGAGGTGACTGAAAAGGTAAACAGGGAAAATGTAGTGATGTGCCACACATGGATTTTAAGGGAGCCTTTGACAAAATAGCATACAGTACATTATTGGAGAAGATTACAGTTGGGGGCAGTGGTGATAGAGAATGAAGTGAGCAGGACTATGTTTGGATTTAATGTACTCTGAAATGACAAACTTAAGCCTGGTATCTAATGCTTTTCCAGAATGTGATGTTTTACGACATGGGATCAAGCAGCACCACTGCCACCATAGTTACTTACGTGACGACAAAGACAAAGGATTGGGGGACGCAACCCCAGCTCCAGATCAGAGGGATTGGGTAAATTTCTATTTTCAAAGCCTCTATTTTTAATGAATATTACACATAACACAAATGAGAGTAAGTGTGGGCTTTGTGTTGAGGGTGGCATTCTACGAAAAATTCATTGTGAAGACTGGGACTTTAACGAGGTTAATCACCAAACATGAGAAGATGGAGGCCTGACTATTATCAAACCATTTTGAAAGGCGACAGTAAAGAGTGGTAACTGTTTGAACCCCAGTAGTGTTCATTTCTTTGTGGAAAAAATGAAGTTATTCCTGAATTTAAATATTCTGCAGTTGTTTACTTTTAACTGGAGAAATATCTAGTGGGGGAGGAAGGGGGCGGGTGGGGAACTGCAGTGTGGATATGCTAGGGCAGCAAGCTTGGGTAGCTTGGCTAATCTGCCTCTTCTGTTTAAGTAGAAAGACCAAGGCTTTAGTGGACTGGACGCCTTTTTTAAACACCATAAACTAGAATATTTTTGCATCAATTTAGTTTCATAGTTTTTAGAATTTCATCTTCTCAAATTTTCATAATATCATGAAATGATAAGAAAAGTCATGGTTTAGGTCACTTAATTTGGGTAATAATCCTATTTCTATTTTACAGACCCTTTGTGTTTTCTTTGCCTTAGTAATGACATGGTAAAAAGATTCTATTTTCAAGTATCACTATGTACTAGAAAATAAATATCTGTCTTCATTGTTCAGTGACCTTCTCAACCTTGCTCCCATTTTTTTTATATAGCCTTTCTAATCAATAGGGCGCTGTACACCACTCACCCCCATCCCAGCCGCTAAAATCTTCATAAACCAGTGGCCCTAGTCTTCTAAACCTTTCTGCTTTGTTCCCCTTCTACACTGAATAGCTATCTGTTTAAATCAGTAATTGCAGTTGATGTTTTAAATGCAGCTTCGCAAGACAGTAGATTGCACAATTCTGAGCTAGGGACCTATTTCCCTGTTAAGAGCTAGGTCCGGATGTGCAAGTTCAGGAGGTAATGGGTATCTAGTTTCAATAGTGGTAACGTAAATAATATGACAGAATATGAAGTTGATGAATAATTGGAATTTTTTTGGACTTTATCAGTATATCTATATATGTTATTGATTTCCTGTTGGTCTTGTATGATTGCATTTATATAGTGCATATCAAGCACATTATTTGATAGTCTGATATGCTGTGAAGTATGTTTGAAATGTTACAATTGTAATGTGGCGGTTAATTTGCCCATTAACAGCAAAATGGCGAGGTACTATGTTCCTGTGTTAGTAATGGATAAATATTAGCTGGGACATCACGAAGAATACCCTGTGTCCTTTCCAGTGTTGTCATGGATGTTTCCTTTCATGTCCATTGCGGGAAGCACTCATCAGAGGGGGGACAGGGAGAGGAGCAGTGGGTGGTGTTGGCTTTGGCTCAGCATTCTCTCCAAAAAGAGAACACCTCCAGTGCAATGTTCCTCAGTACCACACAGAGTAATAATTGAACCCACAACCTTCTGGCTCACTGGACCACGAGCCATGAGTTGAAGTTGGATTTTGTAGATTTCTTCTTTATTCTTGTACCCTCAGTTTTAATCGAAACCTGGGTGGACTTGAGATGGAACTACGCCTGCGGGATCACCTTGCTAAACTCTTCAATGGACAAAAGAAGACATCCAAAGATGTCCTTCATCACCCAAGAGCAATGGCCAAACTGTGGAAAGAAGCAAATCGTTTGAAAACAGTACTAAGTGCAAATATTGATCACATGGCACAGGTAGATATACCAGCTTTTCTGCCTCGGGAAGGCATGGTAGCTTTTCCGCCTCGGGAAGGCATGGTAGCTTTTCCTCAACGTGCACTCAGGACTTCACTTCATCCACTCTTTAAATGTTTTGTGTATCTTCAATACATGGTATTGAAATCTGTTGTAGGAGGCCATTCAAATTGTCGTGCCTGTTGGATAGACTTAAATTGGTACAAAATCCCTGCTCCATAATACCACTTGTCTTCTTGAAAGTTGCCATTAGATATGCTTTCACCACCCTTTGAATATAACATCATAACTTGCTGTGTAAAACATTTTTCTTTATCTCACCTCTGACTCTCTTTGCCACTGACTTTAAATCAATCCCATGGTGACTGAATTTTTAAAAAGGCTTCCCCTTCTATTTTCTTGCAGGTCGAGGGACTTCTTGATGACATTGACTTCAAGGCTAAAGTAACGAGACAAGATTTTGAGGAGCTGTGTAGTGATCTGTTTGAGAAAGTTGCAGATCCTGTACATCAGGCCTTAAAAACAGCTGAGTTGAAAATGGTGAGTGCTCCCAAATAAGCCAGGTATCACCAAGGATCTCTTTGCGCTTGTGTGTTATTTTTAATTTGGGTTTTCTTTAACTTTGCTACTTTCTGCTTAACATTAACACAATGGAATTTTTACATTTGCCATGTAACAAATCTCAAAGACTTGAACTATTTATCCTTGAGCATGGTATCAATGCTCTGTCTATTTAAAAAGCAGCTCACAAATAGAATGATTTATTATGGGTTTCCTATAGGGCAATGTGGCAGCTGAATTTCAAAAAGAAATGTTTTGATGCTTCATTTTCTGAAAGGTCTCCTTTCTTATAGGAAGACATTGATCATGTGATTCTGGTGGGAGGAGCAACACGAGTTCCCAAAGTACAGGAGGCCCTGTTAAAAGCTGTTGGAAAGTAAGAGTTACGTTTTTCTCATTTTTATTTAATTTGACACAATGTGAATTCCAGTTCTGTTTTCATTTTATTTGTATTTGGCTAACCAGAATTTGAGGTGGATGATACCTACGTTTAGCATATATGGACTTTAAAACATTAGAGAAACACTCTGCGATAGACCTGTTAACAAAATTTTAAATCCTGTGGATAAAAAGGGTGGTAGCAGTGGGTACAAGATTATTTAAGGCTTTAGGAAGGAATTATGGAAAATAGCTGCTTTTTGGACCCGTTCATTTTCATCACTTCTGCAAGGTTCAGCGCTGGGACTGCTGTTTCTCACATACATTAATTGCTTGGGGTTAGAAAAGTGGTGTGATTCTGAAGTTTGTAAATGACACTAAATTTAAAAGGTAGATTCCTGGGGATATAGACAAAATATGTCTAATATTGGACATCACAGTTTAGGAAGGAAGTGAAGCCTTTGAAGATATGTAAGAGATTAGTTCCGGGGCATATGATTTAGTGTGTGGTTAGACGAGTGAAGCTGTAATTGAGAGAGGGAAGGATGAGAAAGGGAAATGTTTAAAATGATGAAGGATTTAAATGAATTGGAGAAACTTTCACATGCCTGAAGATAGCCATAGGTGATTTTTTTTTAAAGCAAAACTCTTCCTGTACTGTTCTGAGCCGCAAGCCTCCTGGCTGTCCTGCTAGGAATTTGTAACTGATGTATCCATGCTATTTTAATTGACTGCTACCCCTCAACCCTGTATCTGAAGCACAAGTTACAGATTCTGCTACCTTTGTTAGTTGCAACTTGATTTTGCTCTTGAATTGCATAGTTATAATATTTTGTTCCTGCTTAATTATTTTCCTAATTTTTAAATCATTATCGTTAAATACTTTACATTAGACAATCCCTTAATTTTTTTTTACAACAGCTGAGCTCACTGCTGGTTAGTGGCATGCTGCAGACTTTTGACTCATGCTGCTTGTGAAATATTTCTCCATCTTGGTTCTGCTGTAGGAGGTGCTGAAAACTTCTTAAGAGATTTGTGTGGTGCTTAATTAGGGAATCAAATGGAAATAAATTTCCCTTTAAAGATTTTTTTCCCCTAAAGGAAAGCTGGCATTCTTCAGTTGCTGATGACTTCATTGTACTTACTGCACAGAAATGAACCAATCATCTGAAGAGATCATGGCATTGTTATGGAAAGGAAAGGTGGATTTTGCTGTGGTTTTTTTTGGTATTTCTTGCTGTCTGTCAGTATCCAGATGTTTTCTCTCCTTTCACAGGAAGGAGTTGGGAAAGAATATAAACGCTGATGAGGCAGCATCAATGGGAGCAGTATATCAAGCTGCTGCTCTGAGCAAAGCCTTCAAGGTCAAACCCTTCCTCATCCGTGATGCAGCCCTCTATCCCATTCAGGTAAATTTTATACTGCAACTTGCTTTACATGCATCCACAGGAGTATCTCAAGCACTTGTTTGCAGCAGGTTACAGTTTCAGTACTGCAATTGAGTCATAAAAATCAGAAACTAGAATTGGGTATTGTCCAATCTGTGCTGTTAATTGATTTGGCTTGAACTGCGGTGAAGTGTTAAAGTTTGTCTGGAATGTAGAAGGAAAAGCAATTCGGGGTTTGTGCTTCTAGTGCCTCCCACTCTAAGATGCATGGATGTAGGCACACTGAGATCGGAAAGTAGGAAGGGCACTGATATCTTAACATATCTTGATAATGTCTCAGTTTGAAGTTGGAAACCCCGTAATGGGAGTTGACCATTATTTAAGAAATTTCTTTGCCTTTTCATAGCATCTGTCAAATGACGCAAAAAGTCCTTTGGCTGAATATAATTTTGCTAGTCTATAAATTCCTCTTTGTTTGTTTGACTTGTGTGTTTTACCTGGTAGGTTGAATTTATGCGATCAATTGAGGAGGATGGTGTGAAAAGCATTAAACACAACAAGCGTGTACTCTTCCAGAGAATGTCCCCATATCCCCAACGCAAAGTTATCACCTTCAATCGTTACACCGATGACTTTGAGTTCTTTGTGAATTATGGGGATGTGAGCTTCCTCAGTGAACATGACCTCAGGTAATATTGGGAAGGAAGGTTGATTCTTTAATGTGGAAGTTTCACAGTCTTATCAAAGAATGTGGCAATGAAGCAATGTTCAACCTGTCAAATCTGCCCAAGTGCCATTCAACGTGAAGCACTTAAGCTAATCCTGCTCTCTCTATGCCCATCAACAGTCCAGGTTTTCAAGTAAGTTGTTTCAGTTTCAGCATCTGGTTGGCAAAAATACTTCCCTTTCTAATGAAAGAATTATCCCATTTTTTTTTAAGTGCCACGAATACAATGAACCTTGATGTATTGGTATATAAAGAAGCCCATGTTGACTTGTGTTAATCTTTCTTAATAAATAAATTTCCTCTACCCCTGGCAAATTTCCCCTCAGCATCATATTTGTTATTATCGCATCCCTTCTGTTCTGGTGACCAGAAGTGTACACTCTACCTGTGCCTAACATGGTGGTTTATACACTTCTAGCATGATTTCAGCTTGTATTCTATATCCCATAACCAGAAGTTCTAAAAACAGAAAAGCTGGAAACAGCCAGCATGTCAGATAGCATTTGAGGAAACAAATACAGAGTTAATCTTCCAGGACAAAGATGGATACCAGGGTTGTTTTAGCAATGCACTGTTTATGAAGCTCTGTTTGAGAGGGGGAGAGAGGTGTAAAAGCTGTGAAATGCAAGTCAGAGCTGTTAAAGAGAACTCAAACAAAAGGAGAATGTTGGAATGCCCAGCAGATCAGGCAGTGTCTGTTGAGAGAGAAAAATTGAGTTAATATTACCAATGAATAACCTTGCAACAGAGCTTACCAGTTCTGATACAAACAGAAAAAGCAAGTTTCTTGAATATTCTAGCTCAGAGGTCCTCTGTTCCTTTTGTATTTCATATCCATCTATCATATTCCCTTGCCTTGTTTGCCATCCAGATATGTATTACCAAGCACTTTTCACAGAATTCCATTGTTTTTCTTTGCCCACTGTTGTGTTGATGATTCAGTACCCTCCTCTTCATTGCGTACAATCAACCACTGTCAATTTCGGTACTAGAAAACCCAATATTGGTTCCTACATATTAGTCTAAGAAAAACAAGGGAACTAGCACCAACCCAGTGGGCACCCTTTACAGCTTTTTAATACCAAAACTCTGTTCAACCATTAATCCTTCGATCCAAAATTGGCCTAATAATACAACTTGCCACTTTCCTTGGATCTGAACTTTTCTAATCAATGAATTACTGTATTTCACATGAATTGCACATATGGCAGAAGTTTGCACACATGGTTTTCACATACAAGGACCTAAATGGTTTCTTCCTTGTGATGTTGCCTGTTGGAAAAATATTGAGCAGCTCAACGTGAGAATTCTCTGCTCCATTTTTAGTTGTGCCTAGAATCTTTAATGTCCACCTACAATGGTAATTGGAATCTTAGTTCTAATTGAAATATGACTCCTGTGAGTGATATACTGCTCTTGAGTTTCTGATCCAAGCTGACCTTTGCTAGCAAACTGAGCACATTGCTTTTACCTATGTGGATGTCTAGTAATGCACAAATGGAGTTTGGACATTGACTTCCTCCTGTCTTTTTCATCCAGTATATTTGGATCTTTGAACTTGACTACAGTTCGATTGAGTGGAGTTGGTTCAAGCTTCCAGAAGCATTCGAATGCTGAATCTAAAGGCATTAAAGCCCATTTTAACATGGACGAAAGTGGAATACTGGCACTGGATAGAGTAAGTATACACAAAGTCCTGTTTTCTTTCTAAGCTGGTCAGCCCTTGCTTGCCCACATGTGGTCCATTTGTAGACACTTTATAAAGGCTATCTTGGATAGATTTTCATGATACAAATGAACTTTTAATAGCTAGATCCATTCAATAGCTAAGGAAATGAGCAGCAAATGTACTAAAAGTTAAAGCTCAAGTGAGTACTTTGCATATGACTATTAATAGCATACGGCTAAGAGCAGTATCAGTTTCAGGCTTTTTATTTATCAATCTGTTAACATGTGGCTGATGAATGGAATCATAAGCCAATGTTTCTTTAGTTTCTTTCCCCATTTAGAAAGAAAATAAGCACTGACTTGTTAAATTGAGTATATTTGAATTAATGTCCTCTTCTGGTGCAGGTAGAAGCTGTGTTTGAGACTCTGCAGGATGGAGAACCAGAGGAAGAGTCGACCTTGACCAGTGAGTATTCTGATCAGCATCCATGATGTCCCTGACCATTGAACACGGTAAATGTTCTTGTCGATGACTTTCTACTCCAGATGGTAAATTGCTAAATTCAGGCTCATTTTTCTTGTTTGAGAAGCTATTTTTTTTTTCCTCTGTGAGGAGTGGTGATTGGAGATTGTCACAATATAACTCCCTGTTATCATTCATATAACCCCAGGTAATCACAGGAGCTATTGTGACAGTAGAACTTCATGACACTGTTGCAGGGCTTGTGTCTAGATAGGAAATGGGAGGAAGGGTGACTGTTTTGTCCCTACTGCCTTCTTAAATACCCATAGCTATTCCTGTGCAGCAAGTTCACTTTTTCCCACCCAATTATGATATCTCTGAAATTGCCCAGCGAACCACACAGCTGTATTTTAGTTGAAGAAAAACTGTTGCAAAACTTCAACGGCTTTTTACCTACTTGAGCAACTGGATATGGGCAATAAATATGACCTTGCAATCGTTGTCCAAATCCTGAATGTAAAACATATCCACTTCCAATATTCTCGTGGTCCTTGCCCATTGCCTGGGTACATTCAAGCTCTGCTTCCTCATGGTGCCTCAATTCTGTTTCTTTCCAACTGGTGAATGAAAGAAAAGAGTTGGTCACAATTGTGGTGATTTAATTCCAATCTGTACAGTTTTAGCCAATCTTAACTGAAGTGGTCTTTCAATTAGTGTTTCTAAAAACAGTTTGCAGGTGATTGTGTGAGCATCGTGCCAGCCCCATAATGGGTTTGATTGATCTGTGTTCCACAGCTGAATGGACTAATAATTGGTGTCCATGGCCATTTAAGGCTCCCACTGTGACCTTGCAAAGTCACAGAGAGGGTCAGTAAGGTTTGAGCCACTTCAAAAGGCTCAGCAATAAATTAAAATATTAAGTTTATTGTTAGAAAAGTGTCCTGTTTCTGGTGGATGTTGGCAGTTTCTTATTATCTGATCTCAACTGCAGAGCTTGGAAACACCATTTCTAGTTTGTTTGGAGGTGGGAGCTCTGAAACAGATGGGAAGGAGAACCTGACTGAATCTGTACAGGTAAGTGTGCACCTGAACAAGTTTCCATCTATATTCATAAAGATTAGAAGATACTTGGTTTGCTTCCTAGTCTCCTGTATCTACCTGTTCTCAGCTGAGATGGTGTTGAGGCTAAGACATGACAAAAAAAAATCAGTATCGCCTGATCTCTGCTGAAAAATCTGGGTGTCAAGTAAGGACCAGTTTAGTAGTGGCCAGCTGATGTTCAAGTTTAAGACGGCATGAAAATACTAGAATAAAACATTATACTGTATATCACTATACCTCTGTGTCAACAGGCAGAGAAAATACAGCAACATAAATGATTGCATATAATTTGCACGTTAATCACAGTGGCTTTTTTCGAAGTCCAAAGTATACCTTCCGTCTTGTTAGCTGGTATTTTTTCTTGAGCAGACCTTGGGGGCCATTTGTTTCCACTTCTGTTTCACTGGTTCCGAGGTGATTGAAGCCATTGTGCAAATTCTTGCGATGGGTGTAGCAGGACTTGGTTGGTAGTATATTCCTTCCACCATTTTTTGCTAGGCTTCCCTGTACTCCTGACAATCAGATGGAATTCGTTGCCACCTCCTTCTCCATTTTAATCAGTCATGGTCTAGGCATTCCTATAAGTCAGTGGAGATGCAACTTTTTTTTTATAGAGGCTTTATTTCCTGTTTCCCTATAAGAAACATAGAGGCCATTTCAACCCATTGAGTCTTTGCCAGTTTACAGAGCAACCCACTTCCTCACTAATTTTCCCCTAAACTATTCTTGTCACATTCCCATCAACCTTCCCCTAGATTCGACCACTCTTGTATGCTACAAGCACAATTTACAGTGGCTAATTAACCTACCAACACTTGCATCTTTGGGATGAGGGAGGAAGCTGGAGAACCTGGGAGAAATCCTTGTGGTCACAGGGAGAATGTACAAATGTCACACAACTCCAGAGGTGAGGATTGAACTCTGGTTATTTGAACTGAGAGGCAGCAGTACCACTGGCTGTATTACTGTGCCACTCACAGAACATCTATAATAAGAATGGGAATATTCCTGAAGTGTTTTCTCTGTCCACCAGGTAATCTCTTGCCATGACGAGTTCGGAGCAGAGTGAATGTTTTAGGAGACGGGTGTTAAGCACATGAATGATTTGACCTGCCTGTTGGAGCCCAACTGAGTATGACTGGTGCTTTTGATGCTGGGAGTGTTAGCTTGGTAGCAGATTCTGACATTAACTTGCTTATCCTAACAGTAGATTTGGAAGATTTTGTAGAGGTAGAATTGATGATAGTGTACCATAGTTTGAGGTGCCTGCTGTAAGTGTTCCGTGTTTCTTAACTGTATAGGAGAGTGGGAGTTCACTGCCACTAGGTACAATATGAGCTTTGTACAGGGTTTGAGGTCTTGAACTTTGAATGATTCTTTTTCTCAGACAGCCAAAAGCTGGACTGACACTGGAGGTGGTGGTGAATTTCATTGTCGATGCCTTTGTTGAAAGGTGGCTCCCAAGATAAGGAGTATGGTCTGTAATTTCAGAGTCTTATCATGGACCTTTACTTTCAAAGGGGGAAGGGGGGCAAATTGTGCAGTAGGCACAGCTTGGTAATGGATCTATCTGTTTCATGGATGCTTGGTGTGAGGCCCATTCCTTTGTCAACTCTTACACTGAAGCATACAATAACTTGGAGCTTGGTCTCTGAATGTGTGCCAGTCTGTAAGCCTAGTATATGCACTGCTGGCCAAAGTTTTGAGGTTGGCGAGACCTTGGTTCTGAAATGGAATAGCTGTAGAATAGTTATGGCATGAGCCACATATTGTGCATACCCAACTGTGGCACAGTAGTGACTGTTTCTGGGAGGGAAGACTGGGCTGCATGTGGTTGGAAGCCATTCACTGGCTAGTGACCTCTGGGAGACCAGTAGTGAATTCCTTGCAGAAGTACTTCAGTCTTTATTTCATCCATTCATTTGCTGAGTGTTTGACAATCACTTGAAGATGAATGGTGGAGGACAGAAAAATATAATGCTGCTGCTGCTGAAATTTTCTGATTGTTGGCAGGATGAAGAGGAGGTCACGAGTAAAAGTGAGAAAGAAGTTCCAGAAGAATTAGAGATGCTGGATAAAGCAACACACTCTGAACAGGACAGCAACAACCCAGAGGAGCAGGACAAGGAGCAAACCGAAGGGAAGAAAGCAGAAGAGGCTGAAAGAGGAGAAAACAAATCTGAAAAATCTGAAACTCCAGTAAGGATGTATTCTGCTCTGGACCAGATATTGCTTCTGTTCTCCTTTTGGATATCAGCATGTTATTGGATTGCTTCATGGCCCCTGGGCATTTCTCCAAATGATAGTTCTATGTATGTGAGACAAGGCAATGAATCTCAGTGGGTTATTCTTTTGTGCAAGCCTAGCTTCTATCCTATTTTTGTTCTGTACTTGGATGCAAATTCTTCAGTACAACAGGGTGCCTCTTGTTTCCACCACCCAATGTCGTAATGCAGTTATCTCTGGTGTTTGCGTGTTCCCAATACTGAGATGTTTATGTAATGACTGCAGAAAGTTTTTCCTGTTGATTGGGGTTTTGAAATCTGTTTTCAATATTGGTTCAGTAATTGCGCTTTTGCTGTAAAATGTACCACTGATTTAACTGACTCATATTATGGGTTCTGTTTTGTGCAGAATATGCAAACAGATGCTGGGAAGGAGGAGGTGAAAGATCCAGAATTGAACAAAACGGAAGAGGTTAAAAAGCCAAAGGGACCCAAGAGGGTGAAAATTAATGAGGATCTGACTGTTGATTTGGAAATAAAGGACTTGCCTGATCTGTCACAAGAGGAAATGAGTCAATCAAAAAAGAAGTAAGGGCTATTTGTTGCTTGAAGAGCTTAGAAATCATTTTGTCTCAGTGAGACTGAAAACCTGATTAGTGAGAACAATTTACAAATGTACAAACCACCCAAAACAGTAATATTCTTTGCTGTTTTAGCTAGATGAGCACATTGCTTTCTGAATAATACTAAAGAAAGGTGTATCCTTGCAAGTTATTGTAATATGTCAATCAACTGAGGGCAGACCAGCTTGGCCCTTTCCTCAGTTAGGATGTACTACACCATGAAGACAGCCAGCCCAGATTAAGCATCACCTGCTTCATTGCTGATTCCTTGTACTTTTGTAGTGCTTCACAGCTCCTGTGTTTTATATCTAGGCTTCAGGATCTTACAGATCGGGACCTCCAGAAACAAGAGCATGAAAAAGCAGCTAATTCATTGGAGGCTTTCATCTTTGAAACACAGGTAAGTATCCTGTGACTCATAATCCTGATGAAATACAGATGTAACGTCTAGTATATTCAGCAGGTTTTTTGAAGGGACTGATCTCTGGTCAGCTATGCAGGGCATGGAGACATACTTCATGATTGGGGCTGTGTGTGAAGCCCAAGATGATGGTAACCCTGCTACCAACATAAGATTTATACAACTAACTACATCAATGTGCAATTTGCATGGTTGGAGTTTGTGCACCTGTTTGAACAGAATCAAGCCATGATGATTGACAGGACCCTTCCTTTCATTTTAAATCCATGACCATTGCCATAGCCTATGCATCCAAGAATGTTTAACAAGAATCCATTGAGCTTCAAGCTTGCTAGGTTTTACTTTTCTAATTACTGCTACTAGAGTATTACAAGTGGTATAGGTCTTGTTTTATGCATGCCTAAGTATTACATGTTTGTTTTCTGTAAGGGGTCTAAGTTGATGTTTGTAACTTAGCCACATAGTATTATTGTCAGCAATATTAAACAGGTCCAAACTGCAAATCATGAATTGAAGTGCCTTAGTATACAGCTTTTTAAAATAATTAGTATTAGTTCTGTAATTATGATAACACATGCCCTGTAAGTTGGATCTTGTAAGGAAAGAGGATATGTAATGTAAATGCTTACTGGAAAAGGGAAAATAGTAACTAGATTCAAACAGTTTGGATAATTGAAATTACATTATAACTAATTGCAATGACAGTAGTTAAATGCTGAAACAGTTTCCTGTTCAAGGTGTACTTATCCAACAAATTTACAGGAAGGATTTAAGAAAGTAAGCCAATATCTGTTACCAGAATTATAACAGTAACTCTTTTAGTTTGACTTTGAATTGAATGGTACTGTACTTTCTGCAGTTGGTAAGTCTTTAAAAACATACTTTTGATGAGAAGGAGCTTCAGAGCCTTAAAACTGCTGCTGTTGCATTAAGATTTAAATTTGCTGGCGGTAGGAAGTCTCTGACCTGAGACGTGATGGGATGGGAGAGCTGAAATGCAGTGGCAGTAACAACAGGTTGCTCATTGTTACACTGCCACAGGCTTCTGTCCCAAACCAGCTCTGTTCCAATAGTCCCCCACATCAACAGAGGCCAGGTATCTTCTGCAGCTGGGGAGTATCAGATGACCCTTTCTGTGATTTAGATATTCCTTTTCGAATTGATTTAATCCTGCAATAGCTAACTTCCGTTGTTATTTGCAGGACAAACTGTACCAGGAAGAATATCAGCTTGTCTCCACCCAAGATGAACGTGACCAAATCTCTGCCAGACTTAGTGAGGCTTCCAACTGGCTGGATGAGGATGGATATACTGCCACCACTAAGGTTTAATCTTTTTTTTAGTTGCATTTTATATTCTAGTACTGGGCCATTAACCAACCCAGCAACTGACAGCATTGATCCACAATACATTCATACATATTGAGCAGAAAACAATTAGGCAAGTATAAGCCTGAATTCTAAACTCCAGCTTGATTTAATATTGATACTAAGTAGTACTTTTAGTTTGGTGCCATCTTTTAAGCAGAGTGGTACTACTACCTTTGTATCTTTGATGTGGTCTTGTTCATTATTCAATACTGAAAAGCATTCAGTGTTGTACTTAGTCTGTACATGGAGATATTGGACTTTACCTGGCAAAACCAGTGAATTGTTTTTTCCTGTATTTAGGAGCTGAAAACAAAGCTTTCAGAGCTCCGCAAACTGTGCAAGGAGCTCTTCTTTAAAGTAGAAGAGAGGAGGAAGTGGCCAGATCGCCTGTCTGCACTAGATAGCATGCTCAATCATTCCACCATCTTCCTCAAGTAAGTATCCAAGTGAAGCAGGGAACTCTTCACTAGACAGTGTTCTCATTTCTTTGATCTTTTAATTGATCATGAGCATGTGACCCTCAAAACCTGGCCTAAAAGGTTACTATTGTCATTGGTGTGATCTGTTTTTTTTAGATTTTATTTACAGTGTGGTAACAGGCCCTTCTGGCCCAACGAGTCCGCGCCACCCATTTTAAACCCAAATTAACCTACCCATACGTCTTTGCAATGTGGGAGGAAACAGGAGCACCCGGAGGAAACCCACGCAGACACGGGAGAACGTACAAACTCCTTACAGACGGCGATGGGAATCGAACCCCGATTGCTGGCGCTGTAATAGCATTGATTCTTGGGTAGAGATCAATTGTACCTTTCCTCAATTCTGTCCTTTCTATACATATATGTGGCTGTTGGATGATTTATTCTATCCAATATGTTCTAGGATTGATGACTGTGCACTTCCTGTCATACTGTCTGAGGAAGGTTTGCATTGACCATCAATTGATCTGAGGGCCTTCCTATTCAAATGCTTCTGAATAACTTATAGAATCTAAGTGAAGGGCTCAAATTAACAGCAGTTTCCAAGAATGAATCACACCAGGGAGCTGGGGGGTGGTGGGGCGGGGGGCAAAAAGTTTTTTTTTGTTAACTGTTTGTTTCTGACTTCAGGGGAGCAAAACTCTTACCAGAAGATGATCAGATTTTCACAGAAGTAGAATTAAACACTCTGGAAAAAGTTATCACAGAGACAACTGTAAGTACAATGAAATTTGACTTTAATGGAAGACAAAGTTGCTAAACTAAATGGATGCTGTTAATTTTGAAAATTTTTTTCCTAGTTTATTCAATCTTTTCCTATCTGACAGCAAAGAGGAGCAGTATTTTTGGTGGTTGGAGTTTAATTCAAAAGCTAATGTTTTGCTTATGGGGATGGTGTATAGATTGTTGACACTCTGGCTTGATCCTGAATCTAATTCAAACCCCACCGCCTGACTGATTTTTGCCATTTGCAGAAATTAAGAGTTAATTTGTCCTAAATGATGATGGAAGGAATGCTTAAATTTAAGTACATCACTTGCAACTTTGTGCTCCTCCTATCCCTAAATTCACAGTTCTTGTGGGTGAATGTGCTGATTCTTAATCTGCTAGATTGCTAGGGTAAATGTGATAATCTTGGGGGAAAAAGGGAAAAGGACCAATGACATCAGAGCAATCAACCTTCTTGCTGTTCAGTGACTTTGACTAAAAACATATGCATGTAGATATGCAGTGAGGAGATACCAGGCTAAGCTGAGGCACTCTGTGACTAAATTGCCCATTAACGCAGCTTGTATTCATGCAAAAAGAATGCCCACTAGAATGAGGCACCAGTCAGATATCTGAAATTGTACCCAAAATGTGATGGAAGATGATCTGTATCTCAAACCATATTCCTTGAAATATCACAGGAAGCTGTTAATGCATGAGAACTATCATAATAGCACTGCACCGGAGGTATTCTAAGGCAAACTACATGAGATGGATTATTTTCATATATTCAATGATTATATGAATGCTTACGTGATGTATTATTTGTTAATTCAGACATGGAAGAACACAACTGTAAAGGAGCAGAATAATCTGCCGTCTACAGAAACGCCCATTTTGCTCTCTAAGGACATAGAAGCAAAGCTGGCTCTCTTGGACCGAGAAGTCAAATACTTGCTTAACAAAGCCAAGTTTGCTAAACCCAAGCCCCGGAAGGAGAAGAACACCACAACACAAGCGCAAAATGCAACACAGGAGGACAAGAATGCAACAGCTACTGATAGTGATAGGATTATATCACCTGACAAAAAGACAGAGGAAGACACAGGTGACTTCACTGGAAAGTAGGGGGGAGGGGTATTGTTCAGTCTGGCAGGACTGAAAGGTCAAACCCTTGGTTAGGGTCTCCCTGGGTTATGTGCAGAAGGACCATGAATAATGTTTAACTTGTGTTCCCACTAATTCATCAGGCATGTGATCTGAACTTAGTTAGCATTGCAATGAGCTTGTCCCCTTCCATCTCCACCATAAGAGGAGAGAACTGAGAATAGAGAGTATAATGGTGCAGTGGGAAATCAAGTTGAGATGGATCATGAGTTACTGAATTATAGTGTAGACCCACGGAGCAGCTGTTGTTCCTGGCCCTACTGATAAGGAACTAGAGTGAAAATAAACCCTGCAAAGAGAAAAGCCTAAAAAATAGAATGCCTTTTTGAACTCCTGAGGTTTTACATTTCATAGGTTTATTTTTGCGCAGGCTGCAGTAATGGTAACTAATGGGAATATTTCCTCCAACAGCCAATAAGGAAGAAGTGAAACCTGGTGAGGTGCCACCCACAGCAAGCCAGACTCAAGAAACCAATTCTAAGGATGAGGAGGCCACATTACCGGACCCAATAGAGATAGAATCTAGTAAAGGTGAGGAACAGTGAGTTTGTGTGACTATTCACATGTGCCTGGGAGGACACCCTGCTGGGCAGTTTCAGAGACAATTGAGCAAAAATAATGCGGATGCTGGAAATCCGAAATAAAACTGCTTTTTAATATTGATATTCTCCTGTAAATAGAAAATGGTGAAAATCTTCAGCTGGTTAGGCAGAAATTTAAAAAGCTGATGTTTCAAGTTGACAGCACTGCATCAGAAGGTTCAACCTGAAGCAGTGTGTTTCTCTCTCCACAGTTAATGCCTGACTGCTTGTGTACTAACATTTCCTATTTTTAGGAGAATATTGGGCTTGATTTTGTGTCTAGATGGTTTACTTCAGAAACTATTTCTACCAGAAATTTGTCTGTTTATAGTAATGACGTGTTGAGTGCTATAACACAGGAGGAGGATTTTCAGCTCCTTGTGCCAGCTCTCTGAAAGAACTCTCCAGGTTATACCTAACGCCACTCCAAAATATTTTTCTGCAAATTAGAGTCATTATCTAGCACAAAGGAAGATGGTTGTGGTGGTTGGAGGTCAAACCTCTGAGCCACAGGATATCTCTGCAGGAATTCCTCAGGATAGTGTTGTCTGCCGAACCATCTTCCGCTTCCTCATCATTGACCTTCCTTTAGTTGTAATGTCTGAAGTAGGGATGTGCAATCATCAGTGAACAATGTTCAGCACCATTCACAATGACTCAGATAATGAAACAATCCACATCCAAGTGCGACAAGACCTGGACGATATCCAGACGTGGGCTGATAGGTGGCAAGTAATAGTCACCATTGACCTGAAACTGAACTGTAGCCATACACATAATGCAGCTACAAAAGTAGGTCAGAGACTAGGAATCTTGGGAGTAACTCAACTCCAACTCCCCAAAGCCTGCCCACCATCTACAAGGCCTAAGTTTGATAGAATGCTCTCCGCTCGTCTGGATGAGTGCAGCTTCAATAACACTCAAGAAGCTCAACACCATACAGGATGTAGGAACCAGCTCGATAGGCACCCCATCCACAACCATTCACTCATTCCACCACTGACCCACAGTAGCAGCAGTTTGTGCCTTCAACAGGATGCACTGCAGCATCTTACCAAGAATCCTTAGACAGCATCTTCCAATCCCACAACTTCTACCAGCTAGTAGGACAAGGCAGCAAAAGCATGGGAACCTGGAAGCTGCCCTGCAAGCCACGCACCATCCTGACTTGGAAATATATCACCATTTCTTCACCATCCTGGGTCAGAATCCTGGGACTCCCTCCCTAAAGCATTGTGGGTATACCCACACCTCAAAGACCGCAGCAGTTCAAGAAGGTAGCTCACCACCACCTTCTCAACAGCAATTAGGGTTGGCAATTAAATGCTGGCCTAGCCTGTGAAGCCCACATTCCTTGAATGAATTTTTAAAAAGTACATGTCCAAATATTATTGAATGTATTTCTGCATCCCTTTTAGATTTAATCGATACGCAGTGTTCTTTTGGCCTGTCCCCTTAAATCAGTATGGTGGCTATTGACCCTCTTCTATGGGAATCAGTTTTTGCATATTTTATCAAGAAGAATCAAATCCTTTCATTCTTTTTAATCAAAAGAGAATAGTTCCAATTTCTTTTTGTGAATGAAGTCTGTCATCTCTCTAGTAAATCTACTTTGCATTCTCTTTTAAATCGACTTGATTATTTTTCCTCTGAGCACTAATGTTTGTACTTAATTTTGTTTCTTCCAGATACAGTTGAGAAGAAACCAGAAAGCAAGTCAGACAAACACCCTCCAGATGAGTTGTAACCCCTCCTGGGTCCTTCACCAGCTCTATTTATATTACATTACTTTTTTGTAATGGACCACTTTGCCATAATTTAACAGACGATGAAATGTGATTGGAGCAGAGGTGTACATTTTCCTTTTATAAAAAGAACTGGATTTCCCTGTGACAGACTTTGTTGGAGAGTTTTACTTGTAACGCCAGGTACAGTTCAAACCACAATTAGTGACCAGTAGGAGGCAGTGTTTGCAGAATGGATGTTGATGTTTAAAGGGATTTCAAAATGACTGCAGTTACTGGAAACCCGAGTGTATCTTTTTCATTTTGTCTCTTCTCTCCTGCCTTTTTTTTAATGGTTGTAAGTGAACTAATTGCACTGAATGAATATGTTAATTTTGCTTTAAATTGGAATGGGGGTGGGTGGGTTTTGGATGTGGGTTTAGTGTGAAGCTGCATCATTAAACCAAAATGCAGCTGCCCTGGAATCTATTCTACTTGACATTTTCTTAAAATTGACTGGCATCTCAAGCTGGCAAAATCTGTGGCAATTAATGTGGGTGAAGATGTTGGCATTATACAGCTAAGCTCCTGTCTTTGGAGGGGGAGGTAATCTTCTAACCCATGGACACAGAAATGGAATATTTTCCTCTACCTTTCATAAACTGGCCTGATCCTTGCAGTATTGTGTCCCAGGATACTGTAAGTGTGTCCCATATCAGCCAATAGTCAGAGGTGTAGTACTGCCCTTTTCTGCTTTCTATGCAACTGGTAACTGACACGTTCAGATCAGTAAATTAATCCAGAATTATGGTGGGAAACTTGATGCTATGTTGCGACCTCAGTGGGTAAAGGGTGTAGGACTGGCTCAACTTCACTATTTGTTCTCAACCTTGCTGATTGAGTCAAGTGCTGATAGATTGTTGTTTTCCCCCAATGATGTCCACTGATGAACCAAATTGAGGAATAGTTCAACCTTAATCATGTCACTAAGCTTTTTGTCCACCAGGTCATGACTGAGGGGCACATCTCATTGTTCATCAGAGACAATCTAACCCTAAATTGCCTGCATTAAGTTTCACAGGTGGAACTATGTTAAGCTGGTTGCATTTATTAAGGTTTAATAGTTTAAAATAAAGCCTGTTGCAATATTTTCCAGTACATGTGTTGCTCTGTAGGCAAAACACAGGCCCCTGAATTATCTATCTTTCTTGTTGTTCACTTCTAATTTGTATTGTGAAACAAATTTGAATAGTGGAATCCTAATGTTTAGATCTGACATCCAGAAGCTCTAGACTGACAGCCAACATCTGATTTTTCAGAACTGATGGTCTAAGTCGTGATTCATTGAAAGTCCATTTTGTATTACACGTGGCAACAGAGAGATTAATTCTTGGGGCTGGATTGTTGCCTTTTGCCAGCTCTCATTTGTGCGGTGATCCATTAAGCTGCTGTTTTTGGTCAGGAACCTGTGTATTTGTTTCTGTTCTGTGTTCAGAAATTAATAATTTGGAGTCCACTTCGAGTTCTGGCAACTGACATTAAGACAGGGAAAAGTTCACATCAGCAATACCCTATCCATCACCTTTCCATTACGGAAGGATGTGGTTTTCTTAAACTGCATCTAGTTTACTGAAGGAGAGTTGCTGGAGGCTGGTCCCCAGTTTAATTTTTGGGAAATCTATTGTCCAACCAACAGTGTCAAAACGTCTCTCCAGTTTTGCTGTAACCCATTTTCCTCCTCCAAGCTGCTGGCCTGAGAGCTAAGCTCAGTAGATTAGACAAGATGACCACTATAGTGGGTTTGGACTGTACTTTCTGAAGTTCAGTGCTTCATCACTGTTTGTGTTGTAAGTTACACTATTAGTGGGTTTCCCCAATGCTCTTGGTGTTGAATGCGTAATTTCAAAAGTAAAAAAATTTTGACAAAGATCTGTTCACCAGTTGATGGTGCTGCCATGAGGTATAACTTGAACATTGGGGGGGTGGGGGGGGGGGTCAAAGAAAATCGGGACCAGTTTTAGTACTTGTGGTTCTTGTCAATTTGATTGTCTCTGACTAAAGTTGAGAATCTGCAGTCAAAGCTGGATGCCATTTCTGCACATGAATATCCTAAAACAGCCAGACTCGCCAAGAGACCCAATGTGTTCATCTGCACTGTTCCCTCTCTCAATAAAATGATTTTTTTTGAATTTGTTAGTAGCTGACTGCACATTGTACTTTCTGTTCATAACTAAGCTGAAAAGATATCTGTCAGTGAGATTGTACAATACTCTGAATTTGGGTAGAAATGTTTGTTAATTTTCACTGAATCCCTTGTTCTGGTGCAAGTTATTATCGTTCTGGCCATTTCCAACAGGATATCAGCCCTTCAGTTATCTAATCTATAAACCCATCACCCTGTACCTCCACAGACACCATGCCAGCTGATAGTTTGTGCATCTGCTGTCTTAGGATATGTTGCTTCTACACGGTGTCTAGCAGTCAAGGAGTCCATTAGTCTGATTTGGATCTTCCTTAGTTAAAATTACTAATTTTCAAACCCAGTCAATATCTGCCTTTAAATAGCCTTCTGCGTTATGCAGAGTTAACTTGAACCTCTCGTTCTGGGTTTGATTATACCCTTGCCAACTTGGATTAAGTTTTATTTCAAATTAAGAAGAACTGATTTACTTTATGGTAATGATTTCTTCTGTAAAAACAAAAACAAAAATCCAAATACTTGTATGACATTGCAGGATTGTGGCCTCTTCCTTTGTGATATTTTGCTTGCAGTTCTCTACCTATACATATGCATTAATCTCAATTGTAATGGGTTACAACCTTGACCCAACTGCGAACAAAGGGATTTGTACAGGGCAACCTCAGTCTGAGGGTAAACACAGCACATCTATCTAACCTGTCCAAAACAACTCTCATTGTTCTCCATTATTGGCACTAAAGCGTTACCTACTGGTGTGCCCTTTCTGGTGTGGCTGAAGCTCATCACACCTTTTGGTGATAAAAGCTACCTGTTGCATCAGAACTGTGACAGATGGCAGATGTTCTGCTGTTTCAAGCACTACATGAATGTGAAATAGTTTGTATTAATGGTGGCTTTTTAGAACTATACAACCCAGGGTGGGGAAATGGGCAGAGTAGAGATGTCATCTGCCCAGGTATTGCACATTCTTTCTGAAAGTATAACACCGGGAATTCTGTGCCAATTAAACGAATCCTCCCGTCCATTAGGAAAACCTGATGTTCCTGACATGTTTTCTTTAACAACTCACTTTCCAGGTATTTTTCAACTGTTGCTTTTAACTGCTTCAGAACTCTCCCCTTGATTACCCGACCTAAAAGATCTGAGACTACGTGGAACAGTATTACTGATGTTTAGGAAAGAGGCAGTCAGGCTCTTCAGTTTTTAAAAATCCTTGCTGGAATACATCTGTGGCTGATGGACCAGCTGATGCCATCAGGGGTTTGGATGACTTGAAGGTAAATGTGATTAAGGACATATTGTTGCCACCTGATTGGAGTTAAACAAGAAGGCTGACACAGACTTTTTAGCTGTATTTTGTAATGTGCAGAGCAATTTCAATACAAAGTTTTCCTAAAATATTTGAAATCTGTAATTTTTGGCATTTTGTTTCCATCTAGCCATAATGAGAGTGAAGAATTGGTTCAATCAGCAACACCACATTCAAAATTTCAGTTTCAGCACAAAGCCTCAGTTTGCTCTGTCGGGGTCACTAGTTCATCCAGTGGAGGTCTGGTAGCACTTGATATGCAGATTGTTATGGCTTGGGGCAGTATACCCTTGTGTATTTTTAAATAGGTAATATGCATCTGAAAATTCTGGCAATAAAAGCTTTTGTTTAAACTTTCAGCTTTGGTTTGCTTTATTATGTTGAAATTTCTAAAGTTACTTGGCAGAATGTTTCAACAGCTCAAGTTGGGTTGTGATACTGGCTAAAATGCTGCAATTTGCAGGAAGCATGCTGTACCAGTAGTTGCTGATCTACAAGTTTGCTCAGCTTAAATATTCAGTAGTTTGGAAGTAGTTCACAATGAGGTTGAAAGCTATGGAAGAGAGTTCCAAAGATGCACAACTCTTTGGGGGGGGGGGGGGGGGAGGAGGAGGAGGAATAAGTGGGAAATTCACTGTGTGTTTGTCTTAAATAGGTGACCTTTTAAACACTGACCCCCCCCCCCCCCAGTTCTACATTCTCTCATAAGAAAGAACATCCTTTCACATCCACCCTGATAAGACCTCTCGTATGTTTCAATCAAGTCCCCTAAACTCCCAGTAGATGCAGCTTTCCCTCATGACAATTGGCCCATTCCAGCCATGTCTAGTACATCTCTCAGAACTGCTTCCAACACATTTAACATCCTTAAATGAAACCAAGACAATACTGCAGATGTCTTGGCAATGCCCTGGCTAGCTTGAGGTATTACCTTTTGTAAAAGATTCCTATAGTAATAAGTGTTAGCTTCCCTATTACTTATTATACAAAGACACTAGACTTTTAAGAATCATATCTAGGAAACTGATCCCTCTGCATCTCAGAACTCTGCAATCTCTCACCATTTAAAAAAAAATTTTCTTACAAAATGGACAATTTCACTCTTTTGCATTTTATAGTCCACTTGCCAGACCTTTGCCTACTTGAGGAAGCTACAAAGAAATATGCAGTAAGACTTTGGTATTCCAGTATCTAATTGTTCTGAAATTCCTGTGGTTTGGCATCTGACTCAGTGGATTCAGTTTTGCACACACTCCTTTTGCTCACAGGGGCCCTGTTTCTTGCTCTTCCTTTAAACTCTCTGGTTTCCTTGGGAAAGTTTATTTTACTATCATGTAATGTCTGGGAAGAATATATTAAAAATGTGTTGGTATTAATAGAGTAACATTTAATAATCCAGACAATCTGCTATTCTAGCACCCCACAGGCCCCAATTGTGCTGGATTATCAGAGTTTTACTATAGACTCGTCTTCATGATAACTAACTTTCCTATGTACTTCTGTATCATTGGCGAATGTGTGTCTTCATCCAAATTATTTAAGTAAATTGTAAAAAGCTATGGTCCCAACCGTGATCCCTTTGGAAACTGATTGTTACATCTTGCCAACAAGGAAAAGATCCATTCATGCCAACTCTTGTGTCCTGTCCATGCCAATGTGTTACCTCCCACACCATGAGGTTTTGTTTCCCACAATGCCTTTGAGGCAGCACCTTATCAAATGCCTTCTGGAAATCTATAGTAAACCCTCCAGTTCCCTTTTACCCGAAGTACATATTGCTATTTCAAAGAACTCCAATAAATTGATCAAATGTGGCTTCCCCTTCACAAAACCCTATTGTTGCTGCCTGATTTTGAATTTTTCTAGGTGTGCTGCATGACACTTAATAAATAGCTTCCAACATTTTCATTACAATAGATGTTAAGCTAACTGGTTTGTTCTGTCCTGTTTTCTACCTTTTTGAATAAAGATGTTACATTTACTATTTTCCAATCTGATTGTATTGTTTGGAGTACATTGAAAAGTTAAAACCAATGCATCAATCATCTATCTAGCCACTTTTAAGGCCTTGGGATGATGTTCATCAATTCACAGGTACCCCTTCCCCACTAAATGTAATTTTCTAGAGTTCCTCCTTCCTTTCTAATTCTGGTTCAATTTGACTTCAAGGGACAAGGATCTTATCTCCCATGTGGAATAAGTGTCTATATTAATGTAGCATTCTTCTCTACCCTTGAAGAAACTGGTCCATGATCTGACCTAATCCTGTTCTTAATTTGTAAGTTTGTAGAGGGCTTTATGTATCATAACAGTTAACAATAATTAAAGGAGGCCCAGCAAAATGGAAAATAAAGATTTGGCCATCTGCAGGCAAGGGATTGTACTACAGTGGGGATACCCAGTGGTGGTAAATTATTCTAAATCAATTATGTAATTCAGGCTCCTGGCCTGGATTGGGAGATATAAAGATGGGAAGATTAGATTTTGTATCACAAAGTATTTTTGAAATATCGCTACTGTATGAAACGAGGTAATTTATGTACAGGAAATTAATCAACTGCAGTAGACTGACACCACCTACGGCTAGGTTTTTTTCTAAGATTGGTATAAATGTCTCGGGTACAAGGGATAACTCAACCACTCTTCATCTCTGAAAATCAGAAAAGTGCAGATGCTGGAAATCTAAAATAAAAACAGGAAGTGCTGGAAATGTGCATACCCAAGAGATTAGATGATATTCCTGGAGAAAAAGGGTCATTGACTTGAAATGCCAACCTTGTTTCCCGCTCCAGAGATGCTGCCTGACCTGCTAAGTATTTACGACACTTTCTGATTGTATTAATCTTCATATTTACGCCTATTTGAGACGGCAGATGGATTCTCCGATTAGTATTTAATTCAAAAGAGAGCCCATCCATCAAAGCGGACCCTCTTGGCATTGCACCGAAGTGCCAGCCTACGGCCCGAAGTACAGGTTCTCCCCAGGTTACAAACACCGGACTTTTATAGACAGCCCGTATACACGAATGAGCGTTTGGGAGAATGGTGGGACTAGATGGGGATGGATTTGCCGGCTACTGCAGGCATCTTCTGCTTGGGGGGGAGTGTGGAAACGGGGTATTTCCATGTGCCTTCTCTCCCCACCCCGAACCACAACAATCAGGGGTGAGCAGAGCGAGTGAGACCGGTTGACTGCTACCCTTCCCACGCCTGCTCGCTCTCCCGTCACAGCTGTTTCTGTGATCCTCCCCCGCACACTGGTTTTGTTCATTTCCGACTTACGAAAAATTCGGGTTACGAACAATTCTCAGGAACCGAACCTTGTCGTAACCCGGGGACTGCCTGCTCCACTATCTTACAGCATCCGGGGTGAACAGTGAACGCTGGTCTTACAGATAATGTACTAAATCCTAGGATTTAATGTCACAAAACAGTTTCTGGGCAGGTTAGGATAATTGTGCATGCTTTATCCTTGCAGAATGCTTGGTTATTCAAACATCCACAACTGCGGGCGCGGCCCCTTTAAGAGGAGTCAGGTGACACGAGGGGGACGGTCACCTGCTCCGGTCATGTGATTGCGTGAGATGGCGGCTTTCCTGCAATGGAGGCGTTTCGTCTTCTTCGACAAGGAGGTGCTGAAGGAGCCCGGGCAACCGGAGCGGGAGTTCCGCTGCCCGGGAGACTCGGCCTTCAGCGTGTGCACCAGTGGCAGAGGCAGCCTGGTGCTGGGGGATATCCTTTACACAGGCCGGCGGTGCCGGCTCCCTGCTTCCTCCACTCGGCCCCGGCATTTCCATCCGGTCAACGTTAAAGCGGGGGATCGACGCTGCTGCCCGGAGCCCCCGGGTCACCACCCTGCCTCCTGTATTAGAACCATAGAACACTACAGCACAGAAAACAGGCCTTTCGGCCCTTCTAGTCTGTGCCGAAACGTTATTCCACTGGTCCCATTTACCTGCACCCAGTCCATAACCCTCCAGACTTCTCCCGTCCATGTACCTATCCAATTTATTCTTAAAACTTATGAGTGAGTCTGCATTTACTACACCAGATGGCAGCCCATTCCACACTCCCACCACTCTTTGAGTGAAGAAGTTCCCCCCTAAACCTTTCCCCCTTCACCCTAAAGCCATGTTGTGGAATCCCATCTTTGCTTGCACTCACCTGGCCTCTCCCACCGCTGCCTCCCACAAAAACCTGACCTGATGGTGTCCCCTCCCCTTTCACTCTTCCCTGCAACGTAATTCTCTGCCCACCCTGCCTGCCAAATGACAAGTTAATATTCACATCACAGACTTCGCGTTTAGTTTTAATAGTAGTGACCTGAACTACTGCTGATGTCTAAAAGCAACTTCCTGATGTTGGCGGTGCTAGTTATGACCAGCTTTGAAAGGTTTCTTACTTGTATAAGCATTAAAACTTCGGGCACAAATCAGATTAATTTTGATTATTGATGCCTTCTTTATGAAGGTTGTTGCCTTCACCTGTTCCCATCCTATTAGATACCAGTTTTCCTAAGACTGAATTAGTCCCTTAACACTAGAACACATATTGAAGGGAATATTTGGTTCCTCACTCGGACTTTGCAGTTCAGCTCCTTTCAGGCTTATAAGCTTCGAGTTACGCACTTGTTTCAACTTAAACAGCACAGTATTCTTGTCTCAGTGGGAGAGGATGAACCAGGGATCAACCCTCTGGTAAGTGACTTTAACCTAGTTAATTAGCCAGAAAGTCTGGTACTGAATGGCTCATTCCTGTGAAATCAATGGCGAATAATCAGGGCACTAGACCTATCTTCACTGCCCTTTGCTAACCACAACCCAGTTTCAAAATAGTCATTGAGTAAAGAAAGTGAAACAGTTCAATTTATCTAAAAGTAAACAATTAATAAACCATTTAAAATGAAGCCTATTTTCTTTTGCTCCTTTCAGTCTGCCCTTTTCCAATATTCTATTAAGTTCATTTTTGAGATCTGGGCATCACTGGCAAGGCCAGCATTTATTGTCCATTCCCAATTGCCCTTGAGAAGGTGGGCTGCTCGTGCATGGATCTGTTTGCAACAATGTGAGGAGGTATCAATTTTTGCTGTCTTTGTTTGTTGTCCATGTACTAACTGAGTCAGGGTAAGCACAGGCACTGTGGATACACAGTGTACTGGTGTATTTATTGAGAATTTTTCAGCAGTGAATTACATTTATATAGTTCTTTTAACATAAAATGTGCTGTACAGAGTTATAATTTTTAAAAAGGACACTGCAACAAAGGTGAATAAAAGTTAAAAAAAACTTCACGTGCTTGAAATCTGAAATAAGAACAGAAGGTGCTAGAAGCACTCACTGACCTGAAATGTTAACTCTATTTCTCTTTTCACAGATGATACTTGACTTCTGTGTTTCCAACATTTTCTGTTTTTATTTCAGATTTCCAGCATTCACAGTTTTTTGATTTTCAATTATGGTTGAATTTACTGCCACTTCTCTTCCTGGAATGCCAGTTTTGAAACTGCTTTCTGATGGGATTTATGTTCAAGTCTTTTGCCGCCTTCATTCTCAATGGTTTCTGTTCATCTTTTGGACTTCGATATGGTCTTGACAAAATCTTGTTTCCACAGCTGTATTTTCGAAGCAAATGTCTCTGACTCCAACTCATACCACTTGGATTCCAATCAGTTCCTCGCCCACCCTCTCTGCAACTTAACTTGTTTTCTCACTTTCCCAGTCTGGTGAAAGGCCTTTGATCTGAAATAGTCATCGTTTCTCTGACCTGTTTTCAGTACTTCCTCTTTTTATTATTCCAAAGAAGGTGTTAGATGTGATGATGTAATTTAGAGTGTGGTCTGAGATGTGTTTCAAGGAAATAAGGTGTGAAGGGTTAGGAAGGAATACTGGAGTGTAGATCCCAGGTGACTGAAGGGAAACCAACTATTGATGGGATGAGAGTGAGAGGAAATTGAGTTGAATTTGGTGAGGCAGAGTTTAGAAACAGGTTGTTAGAAAGGAGGAGGTTATAGATATTAGGAGGCCTGGCATGACCAATAGGCAAGGAGAGAGTGAAAGGGCAAGAGACTGCAGAGTCTAAGGTGAATGAAATGTATAGATGTGGGAATCCAAACACAAATAGATTGTAATAGTAGAATCTGGATATGTCAGAAGATGGATGGATAAGGGTTTCAGGAGCAGATGAGCTCTGGAAAAGTAGAAGTATAACATTAAGTTTATAGATAATGTTAGGTCTGGAGAGAATGCAGAGTTAGTCGATCAGCTCAGGCTGAAATAGGACACAAATTGCGAACTGTCAAGTTCATCCTAAGAGTGATCAGTAGTTGAGGACAGTCTTGCTACAGCAGAGGTCAAGTAGTTAGTTTGATGGTATTTGTGCATTTAGATTGGGTGTTCTTGAGAACAATTCCAACGTACAGGGCTGCCAGTTGGAACTGATAGCAAGTAAATTGGTCAAATAAACCAGAACTTGCATCTGTTTTATTTTGTGTTTCTTTACTTTGCAGGTGAAGGTCTGGAACCTGGAGAAGCGAGATGGCAGTGGGAATCCTCTCTGTACCAGGATATTTTCAGCAATTCCAGGAAATAAGCCCACAGAAGTCTCATGTCTCACTGTCCATGAAAACCTCAACCACATGGCAATTGGTAATTGCTAATACCAGAAACAGAATTTACCCATTGTATCCAGGACATCTAACTCAACAGTGGCCTGTGGAGTTCTAAACATTGGACAGTACATCTGCTCGCCAAGACATCACTTATTATACACCAACTCTTGCAAAATCTGAGTTCTTTGGATTTGCCTTTTCTAAAGCTGCAACATTTTCCTATTACATAAAATTGTACATAATTTACAGTACCAAAACAAATCATACTGTCAAACTGATTCATATTGGGGTTTACACTCAATGTTTTATTCCTTGTATACATGTCCACCTTTTCCTTAAGTGCAGCAATGTTATTTACCCTAGCCATTCTGTTTTCTGCAGGATTCACAGATGGTAGTGTTGTCTTGAAAAAAGGAGACATCACCCGTGACAGGCACAGCAAAACTGATGTTATAGCGGAAGGAACGTATCCCATCACTGGCCTAGGGTTCCAGCAGTCTGGTAAACAGACCCATCTCTTCGTGGTTACCACAGAGAATGTGAAGGTCAGTCAGATTTGGTTTAGTTGTGTGAATGAGAAATGCGTTTGGTGTCCATTTTGCTAGACATGAATTTCCCTTCGTCCATCATCACCACACAGAGAGCTCCACCAAAACTCTTTTGAATCACCCAACAATAGTCTGGTCTGTGGGTTAGTGAGGTATATGCAAGCAAAATGACTGTGTGCCATGAGAGGGGCCGACAGGGAAATCGGTGAATTAATTAACCAATATGCTCAGAATTGATCCCTGTCTGTCATGTTCACAAGAACAATGGTGTGACATTGGTATCTCCAGACAAGCAAAGAGCAACTTATCCATTGGTGTCACTGCTCCAAGTATTTACCCAGGTGCTGCTATTAAAGTTGACCTGCGCTCTGCAATGAATCAAACAACAGCAGAACCAAAGAACTTAAGATAAATGCTTTATTAGTTTTTGCTAGTGGGAGTGGGGGAATACAGAGGAAGAGTAAACAGTGTAACCCTAGCTCTGTACTGATCCTCACTCAAGGAAGACTCGGTTACAGCATATCTTTACCGATTTTTGTGGGAAAGCTAGGTGGGAAGTTACACTTGCACAGGCAATTGTTTACATAAAGTTTTTTGCATAACAAGATATGTCTGAAAAAACTACTTCTTTCCCACTTACACCTGGCATTAAAACTAGACAAAACTAATATCGCACCATGCCTGAGATCATTCTTTACTCTGGGAAGCTACTTGACAATGAGAAGCATACCATTAACCCTTACATTGCCAGTCGTTAACCCTTGCATTCCCAGCAATCTTTCCTGGAAAGAGCTTATGTGACATGTCAGAGTGAGCAGCTGGGACAAGGGCTGCAGATTCTGGTCATCAGTTTGCAGCTAGTGGGACGTTGGTGTGCAGAAATCAACTGGTACATTTCCTACTTGTTGCCAAGTATTTGTCCATAAAGTGCTTCAGGTCAAACTGAGGTTGTGGATGTGCAAGTGTTTCATGGTCTCACTTTGTATTTACTTTCAGTCATACAATGTCTCAATGAAAGATTTTCCTGCAATGGAGCTCGATAACCATGGCTGCAGTCTGCATTGTTCCGCCCTGTGCGACCCTTCGCAAGACAACCAGCTGATAGTTGCAGGGGATGACTGCGTGTATCTCTACCAGCCTGATGAGCGTGGACCTTGCTTTGCTTTTGAGGGGCAGAAGCAGATTGTTCACTGGTATCGTGGCTACCTCATCATTGTCTCAAAGGACAAGAAGTCATCCAAGTATGAAAATAGTTTTGTGTCCATTTGGGGGTTATTATTACTGAAATGGAGTCAGTCAGCAATATGCTTAAAAAAAAACTTACAGGCCATCCCTGGGTAGTGAACAGGTAGCGATTTTGCAGATGTCCTTCAGTGGATTTTATCTGTAAGTCAGAAAATGCACAAAAGTCACTATATATAAACACACTTCCACAGTATTGTAATGAATGGTGTCAAAAAGATTAATAAAAAAGAATAATTACTAAAAGAAGTTGGAATAGTTAGGTTTGTTCTGTAATGTAGAACAGAAAAGCTTTGTGCTGGAGAGTGATAGGCTAGAGAGGGAGAGAAGCTGTTGTCTCTGTTGTGTGGTTCATTAATTAGAGTATTGAGGTTTAAAGTACTTGCTCAAGATCTAAAGGGAAGATGAGAAATCTTTTCATTCTGAGACTTGTCAGGTTCTAGAATGCTTTATCCGATAAGGCAGTGTAGATTAATTCTGTCAATGATTTTAAAAGGGAATTGATGGGTAATTGAGGATGAAGAATTAACTGGGTTTTGGACAAAAACAGAAGAGAAAATAAATACATTCATTTTTTCCAAACAACCAGTACGGATACAACAGGCCGTCTGTTTCTATTCTTCTGGAGAATTAGAAATACATCCAATTACAATTGTAGGCAGGTGAAGAATATCACAACAGTTCCAGGATAAATATCTCTTGTGTGAAATTAGCGTTCCCTCTATACTGTCCCGGGTTACATCTCTCGGTATTGAATCCTCCCAGGACAGCTGCAGTATGGGTTAGACACAAAGCTCTGACTAGGGGGCAACTCCAGTATCTTCTGCTGTGCCAGTGAAGGACCTGTTCCAAATTACTTACGATCTTGTGGCCGCTCTGAGTAATGTTGAATTTTGAGTCTATGCACCAACCAGATTTGGGTTTGGAAGATTCTCCAAGCATTGATATTTTTCCCTCTGTTTAGCCCAGTCCAGTTCCTTGAGAAATGCCCCTTGTAGGTACCTGCTCTGGGCTGCATAAGATCTTGTGCTCAACAAATTAATGGTTGTTGTCCCAGGCCCTAATGTTATTTTTCAGTTTTGTATAAAGCATTAGAGTTATTGAATCTTTGAAATTCAATTTGAGACGTGATGCTTTAACATATCAGACATCCTTATGGAGCTTCTTGGGCAGTTGAATGCACCACAACACTACCTTCTTGAGGGAGAACTGTACTTGGGTTAGTACAGTTTGCTGCTTTGGCCACCAATGCTCACCCTCAGAGAATGGATTAATTAAGGATGTGGGTGCAAGCTTCAATCTGCCATTTGAACACATTACACATGAGATTCTGTGTGTGATTCTAATTGGAGAGAAAATAAATTGCTAACACTCTATTTAAGTGAAATTGTTCTGTTCACTTGATGGTGTGAATCCCAAACTGCCCTTGCTGTCTCTCAATGCTCAGTGCTTCTTTTCCAGGACAGATTTTGTTTCTGGTAATGGGCAGTCCTCAGAGAAACAAATACTGACTATCTACGACCTGGATAACAAGTTCATTGCGTACACAGCAGCATTTGATGACATTGTCGATGTACTGGCAGAGTGGGGCTCACTTTATGTGCTGACTAGCGATCGGAAGATCAGTATCCTGCAGGAGAAGGACACACAGACAAAACTGGAGGTATTTGTGCTACATTATGCATGTGGTCAGTGGAAGCCAAACAGCAATGACCAACAAATGTTATAATTTCAAGATCCAACCCCGTTTATGGGCATGAATTGTTGCATTGCACTCTGAGTTAGGATCCTTTGATTGTGCTATCGAATTGGGCCTCTGTCTACATTCATCTGGGATGTTAAACTTGGCACTCTGGAAGAAAGCAAAAAGGCATAAAATACTGTTTGAAGATATTCGTGACTGAAATACCGATTCTTGGTATAATTGTGTATAATGGAAAAATGTAGTTTTCCAACTGAAGACACTCATCCTGAAATGGCTGCACATTATTGTGATTTAAGGATGCATTTGTCACTGGCACAGTTATTGACTAACTAGGACATATTCCATCTGCTGGATTGAAGTAAACTATTGAACTTTGTCCATGAAACCATACTAGTGGGATTAGTGTAGGGCCCACTAGGCTGTCTCTGTAGAAATAAGGCAACTTATTTTGAAATGTGATTCACTTCTGTAAAAGGTAACAAATTTCACCTAGCTCTAACCTCACACTGACAGTTCAGCATCCATCCTCCCAAAATCTGAGCACCATAATAATGGGGTTGGATTTTTAACATGTATTAAAATAATGAAAATATTTGACATTTTGGGTCAAATATTTTCTCAAACCTCAAACCTAGTGTGAGGTAATCTTGAGATAAACCTTGAATTACTTAAAGTAAATTAACCTGAAAGTCAGAGTTGAAGCTGGATGATTGGCTTGTTCACTTGTATAAATCTCATGAGACTTCTGTGGTAATCTGAAATGATGCAGTTTTTGTTTTTTTTACATGAAGGATAATTGGACAGTGGTGGAGCTCAGGTTCAGATAAGAAGTGCAGTTGTTGTGACTAGGGATCCCTCCAACAATTTCTTCAGTCTGATGGAATTCAGCCCGGCATTGACCTGCACATTTTCTATCAACTGTCTAATCGGATGCTTTTGCTTTAGAAATGGAAGCATGTAAATTGGCAGCAAATGGTAATGATTTGGCCATAATGGCTTAGAAAATTATCTATCATTCCCATGGAAATTGCTTCCTTGTGTTTGACAACTCTTCAATCCTCTGAAATCTTTGTGCTTGCCCATTCTTGTCTTTGACATTTTGTTTAGTTTCACCACTTCCCCCTTCGGTAGCTCTACCTTCAGCTGATAAGCCCCAGGCTCTGGAACTCCCTCCCTAAACATCTCTAAGGTGCTCCTTCAAACTTACCTCTTCGCCCAAGCTTCCGGTTATCTTCCCTAACATCTCTTAATGTGGTATCAACTTTTTTTGTTTGATAACACCCTGCAAAGTATCACAGGATGTTTTGCTATGTTGAAGGTCGTATATAAAGAGAAGCTGTTACAATTACGAAGTGCCTTGCAACTTTTTCACTAATGTTTACGTTACACAAATTAATGATGAATCTTTCCTGTTTGACAGATGTTGTTTAAGAAGAACCTGTTTGTTATGGCAATCAATCTGGCAAAGAGCCAACATTTGGATAATGACGGATTAGCAGAAATTTTTCGACAGTATGGTGACCACCTGTACGTGAAAGGGGATCACGATGGGGCCATACAGCAGTACATCCGGTATGTGTCTAGACTTCCTGGGGAATCACCTGGCACTCTTCACATCCTTGGAGGTTGGGAGTCCCAAAGGTGATACAAGTATGCAGCACCTTGTCACAGTCTTTAACTATGATCCGTTATCAGCACTGAACTGAGGAACCACCTTTGATGTCTTAATGAGTGAGAACTCTTCCTCGGAATGAACCCTGGGCTAGACAGGGAATATCGTGAATACTATAATGTGGTTCTTGCTAAACAGATCGGGCGAGATCAAACCTGATTTTGAGGCCATTCAAATGTGAATAGCCTGTAGATGCAAGCTATCTTTTGGAAGTAATTTATGTGATGGATGCAGGTGGAGGTCATCCCTTGGGTAAGTTACTACAGGGCAGATAGTCCATGTGAAGAAGTTACTCCAGCTGTATGTAATTGCTGCACCTCAGGAGGATTGGGCTGGTCAGGCTTTGTGACCCACATCCCAATTTGCTAGTTGAAACCTGTCTGCCCATTTTTGATGGAAGGGGTTCTCGGCTCAGCCTTTGGACCAAGTGAGTCGGCACTCCCTGGTTCCCAGCTCTGTCTCTTCCTGCTGAACTTGACACTACCACCTGCACCCCCACCCCCCATGCCATATTCTTGTCCCACCGAGTCAGCGAAATGCAGACCCTCCCTTGCCCTCGAGGGGAGAAAATAATCACATAGCCACGTGGTTACGAGCAACCTAACTGTGTTTCAGACTGACAGTTCTCTTACAGCCATAAATCTCTTCCCACTGTCCACAGGACTATCGGAAAGTTGGAGCCGTCCTATGTGATACGGAAGTTTCTGGATGCACAGCGAATCCACAACCTAACTGCGTATCTGCAGGCCTTACACCGCCAGTCACTGGCCAATGAGGACCATACAACTCTTCTCCTCAACTGTTATACCAAACTGAAGGATAGCTCCAAACTCGAGGAGTTCATTAAGGTAACCGTCACCCCTTCCTCTGTCTCCTTCCCAGTTCCCATCAGTCCCGTGCCAGAATCTCTCAACCCATTTCCTCACAATGGTGTAGTACAAGTACTCAATTTCATGAGATGGAGTCACAGTCTTGTTGCTTTTGGGAAGGGTTGAGCACTTGTCTGGGGATTAGTACAAAGGACTGCTTATCACGCTGAAGGTCTAGCATTTATCACATTCCACTGACTATTGGTCTCACTTTTGCCTTCTCTACCATCCACCTAAAAAGTTGTGCATTAGCTGCTGAAAAGTCACATGTCTGGTTTTTAAGCCTTTTTTTTGTTAGGGCAGCTTGAGATAAATGTTCTGGGTTTGAAAGTTTAGTGCTGAGTGAGAACAATAGAAAGTAGGAAATAGCAGCAAGAATTGACCATTTGATCCTTGACCCTTGACCCTTGACCCTGGCCTGGCATTCAACAAAGCCATGGCTGATTTTCTACCTCAACCATTTATTGCCCTATCCCCATATCCCTTGATTCCTCAAATATACAAGAATCTATCAATCCCAGTTTTGAATGAAATCAATGACATGTCCTTCACATCCTCTGTGGTAAAGAATTTGCCAACCTTTGAATGAAGAAATCTCTCCTTATTTCAGTCCAAAATGGCTTACCCCTTTCTTTTGAGATTGCAACACACAGTTCCAGACTACCTATCCAGGGGAAATGTCTGTATCTTCCCTGTAAAGGCGAGTAAGATTTTCTAACTTTCAATAAGACCACCTTTCATTCTCATAAACTCTATTCTTTAGGCCCAGCCTGTTTTATCTCTCCTCTTACAACAGACCCATCAGAACGTAACTAGTCTAGTGAAACTTTATTTCTGTTCCCCCATAACAAATATATCTATTATTAGGTAAGGAGACCAAAACTGAATATAGTACTCCAGGTGTGGTCTCACAAAGGCCCAGTATAATTATAGTACAACATTAATCTTGTCTTAAAATTAAGGCCAACATACCATTTTCCTTCCTAACTGCCAGCTAAAGCTGAATGTTAACTTTCAGTGACTTGCATTCAAGGACTTCAATCGTCACTTGAACATCAACACTTCCCAATCTGTCACCGTTGGAAAAAGTACTCACCATATCTGTTCTGAAATCCATATCCTACCAATGTGGATAACATCACATTATGCTCCGCCTGCCCTGAATCAGTTTTCTAAATCCTCATGAAGTCTCTTTGCATCCTCACCACTAGTCAGATTGGAAATGTTTCATTTGGTCCCCTCATCCACATCTACATCACTGATGTAGATTGTGAATAGCTGGGGCCCAAGTGCTGATCTCTATGGTACCCCACTAGTCACAACTGCCAACCCAGGAAGGGTACATTAATTCCCATGCTTGGTTTTCTGTCTGTTAACCAACCTTCAATCTACAGTTGTATATTACCCTCAATTCCATGTGTTCTAACCTTGCTCAACAAATTCTTGTGTGAAATTGTCCAAAGGTATCACATCCCCCCTCATCTACTGCACTAGATACATACTCGAATTCCAGCAGATTTGTCAAATGTCCTTTTCTTTTTGTAAATCTGTGTTAACTCCACTCAATCATATTATTTTGTTCTAAGTGTCTTGATTTCATATTCCTTAGTTTAGATTCCAGCATTTTTCTATCTAACGATGTCAGGTTAACAGGTTAATAGTTCTGTGGTTCCTTTCTCCCTCTTTTCTTAAATAGTGGAATCACATTTGCTGTCCTTCCGTCTGAAGGAACTAGTCCAGAATCTGTAGAATTTTGAAAAATCAGACCAGAGCATCCACTATCTCCATAACCACTGTGCTCAGAACTCATGTTGTAGATAGTCAGGTCCTTGGGATGTATCAGTTTTCATGCTCATCAACTTCAGTAGTATTTCTTTATTATTATCAATTTCTTCTATTTCCTCGTTTGCACTGAACCTGGTATTTCTGAGAGTGACAGTGGATGTAGTCTGTTGGAAATCTCTCAGAGATGTACATGAATATGGAGTGTTTGGTACTTTGTAGCTATTCCTTCAGGAAGGGATTTATCCCTGATGACCTGGTCAATATTGCTCTTTTATCCAACATCACTGAAGAAAAGACAGATTATCTGGTTATTACTGAACTTATTTATGAGATCTTCTTTCAAATTACATTTGTTTATCAACATTGAAACTCAGTGGCGTTGGAAATACAGAAACATTTTGATTACCGATCCCATTTTTTGTCAGTGATGTTTTCATATACCTGATGTAATTTTTAAAAGTAACTTGTATGTAATACTGTGCTTTATATGTAAATATATACTGCATAAAGCATTTGAAAAACAATTATTTACTGTATTTCCCAACCATATGGATCTGGCAATGCATGAATAGTCATGATCCATTTGGTAGGAATCCTGAATGCATGACCATTTGAATTTTGAATATTTGGACGAGAAGTCTTCTACTGTTTAAGCAAATGTGAAGCTTTAATTTTAGACAGCAATAAATTAGCAGAATTGACCTTTGACTGTTGATCTTTCCTGTATCTCCATTCATGCCAGACCAGTGAGAGCGAGGTACACTTTGACATCGAAACTGCCATTAAAGTCCTGCGTCAGGCTGGTTACTACAATCATGCTGTCTACCTGGCTGATAAGCACTTCCATCATGAGTGGTACCTCAAAATCCAGCTTGAGGATATCAAGGTAACCCTGATCTGGAGTTTAATTCATTGGGATTATATCTTAGAAAAGATATATCAGCCATGATGCAAATGCAGTACAGGTTGACCGGAATTATATTAGCGCTTAGAAAGTGACATGGAGGATGAAACTTGCCTTGATCAGACTATAGAAGTGCTTAAAATGTGAGTCAGGTTAGATAGGGTGTTCTCTGTTTTTCCATTATTTAATAAAGTAGATACAGATAAACCATTTCTTTTAGATGGGAGGGTGGGGGGAGGGGGTGGCTATTCAGATAAGGGGACACAGTCTTAAAATTTGAGCCAGACCATTCAGCAGGATAATCAGGAAGACCTCTTCGCAGAAGTGCGTTGGATATCTGCACCAGAAGTCTATGCTTTTGATGCCAGTGGTTAGTTGGAGCTCTGAAGACTAAGTTTGGGACATTTTTTTTGTTTGGGTGAAGTATTGAGGAACATGGATCAAAATTGGGTAAATGAAGTTGTGGTCCAGATCAACTGTGAGCTAACTGACTGTTGAATTATGCTCAAGAGAATGAATCAGTTCTTTGTTATTGTGTTGTACTAGATATTTTAATGCTTTCTCCGCTGTGCCCCAAAATCTGTGTGTTTAATCTGATTCCCTGACATTGGAATGACACTATCCTGAAACTCTTTAGTTTTGCTGGGCTGTAGTTTCTGGAGTGGTTAGTACTCTCTATAGTCTCACTCATCTCTCCAGGAGAGGCAGGGCAATGTATTGACTGTGGAGGCCTGCTCTGTGGTTTTGTGCAGGGGTCACAGAGCTACAATCAGGAGCTGAAACTTAGTTGGCTTTTTAAGTTTTATTTTCCCTTGCCTGCAAAAATTGGCAAGTTTAATCCTCCAGTCTGTCAGGTTACTATCACGTATCAGCTACCCCTTTGTTCAAAATTAAGTTTTGAAAATATTGTATTGAAGAAAGTAGGGACACAGCCCTCAGAGCTGCTGCAAGTCACAAGGGGCGAGCTTTTGGCTGTTTACCTGCTAATTTGCTGTTTCTCTACACTTCCAGACCTATTTTAGGTTAGACTATATACTTGTATCTGAAGGTGTAATGCATTTCACTTCACTCTTCTTTCATCCACAGCCAAAAGCAACAACTTTGTAAAAGCCCACTGTGGGAAATGGATAGTCTTGCTTTTCATACACGTACCCCATGTTAATTTGTGTTCCCTTGAAAAATCCATCTCATTAATTCTTCCAGTTCTCATTTATAAACACCACCTGATTCTTCATATGTTCATGGATCCATATTTGCCATCACTTCACTGATAAATTCCCTCCTTGCATCTAAAATCCTGAGTTCCTCCACCTTCCTCATAATCCAGGTCCACCTCCATTGATATTTAAATCCTAATTGGATTTCTTACCTGTATCACAGAACTACCAACAAGCCCTCTATTACATTGGGAAACTGCCCTTTGACCAAGCAGAAAGGAACATGAAAAAATATGGGAAAACACTGATGCATCATGTTCCCAATGAGACCACCGAGCTGTTGAAGATCCTCTGTACAGACTACCGACCCAGCAATGAGCCTCTGACAGAGAGAGAATCCAGCAGTAAATATGAGTATAAGGTAAGGCATGGGCAGTCTCCTCACATCATCTGTCATTTTTATACTGTCATGCATTAGTTAGTTTGGTCCTTCATTCCCAAGACTACTCTTTAGACTGTATAATCATTTCCAATCCCCTACTCTTTACTGATGACTTTTTTCTTCATGCATTAATTTAACTACCTTCGAAAATTGCTGTTGAATCTACTCCTGCCACCCATTCAGACAAGGTATTTCTGATTCACAACTTGCTGTGTAAAGAGAAAACTCATGTTCTCATCTACCCTGGTTCTTTCATTGTTCTCTGGTTGCCATTAGAAGCAGTTTCTCCCTATTCACTCTCATGATCAAAATTAGAGCATCTGTATTAAATCTCCCCACTGACCTCTCCTGCCTTAAGGAGAACAACTCTAGTTTTTTTTCGATCTTTCCAAAAAAAACAAAAATTCTTTGTGTCTCATACCATGCTGTCCAATCCTATCTGCATTCTCAAGTTCAAGTTTATTGCCATAGGCATACATACACACTGTATATGCCATGAAAATTAGCTTTTTGCTGCAGCAGCACAGTACATTGAAAACTTGACAAACATAAGATAACATTCTTCAAAGGTTTTGATGCTTTTCTTAAAGTAGTACACATAATTAGTCACTGTAATCCAGCTGAGGCCCAACTAATAATTTTTAAAGATTTTTGTAGAAATTGGTAAATTGGTTTATTATTGTTAAGCGTACTGAGGTACAGTGAAAAACGTAGTTTTGCATGCCATGCATACAGATCATTTCATCACATCAGTGCATTGAGGTAGTATAAGGAAAAATAATAACACAATGCAGAATAAAGTGTTACAGTTACAGAGAAAGTGCAGGCAGACAGACAATAAGGTGCAAGGCCATAACGAGGCAGATTGTGAGGTCAAGAGTCTATCTTATACTAGGGAACAGTTCAATAGTCATATAACAGCAGGATAGAAGCTGTCCTTGAGCCTGGTGGTATGTGCTTTCAGGCTTTTATACCTTCTGCCCGATGGGAGAAAAGGAGGAGAAGAGAGAATATCCGGGGTGGGTGAGGTCTTTGATTATGCTGGCTGCTTTACTGAGGCAGTGAGAAGTTTAGACAGAGTCCAGAGAGGGGAGGCTGGTTTCCTTGATGTGGATGCAGCTCAGCACAACCCTCTGCAGTTTCTTGTGGTCACAGGCAGAGCAGTTGCCATACCAAGCTGTGGTGCATCTGGATAGGGTGCTTTCTGTGGTGCATCTATAAAATTTGGTGAGGGTCAAAGGGGACATGGCAAATTTCTTTAGCCTCCTGAGGAAGTTGAGGTGCTGATGCGCTTTCTTGGCTGTGGCATCGATGTGGTTGGACCAGGACAGGCTATTGGTGATGTTCACTCCTAGAAACTTGAAGCTCTCAACATTCTCGACCACAGCACCATAGGAGCATGTGCACCGCCTCATTTCCTGTAGTCAATGACCTGCTCTTTTGTTTTGCTGACATTGAGGGAAAGATTGTTGTCAATCTGTTGTTGTAAATCTGTTTTGCCTTGCTTTTTCTCATTTTATTTCAGGCAAATTCTGAGGAGTTTATTCCAATCTTTGCCAACAACTCGCGTGAACTGAAGTTGTTCCTAGAGCACATGATCCAGGTGCAGACCAACTCTCCACAGGGTGTGTACGACACATTGCTTGAACTCAGGTTGCAAGACTGGGCCCATGAGGAGAACGTGAAGGTCAGAACCGTTTCCTTATACTCTGATTCAGATTTTTTGGTTTTCTGCTGAATAATGGGATCCCCCATCCATCTTTCTTCTCCTTGTACAAACTTTACACAGGATAAAGTTCTCGATTCCTTCTCTAACAATATACCCAACTTCATCTCTGACATGCCTAAATGATTCAGAGTGGTATTTACATTTCTACCATCAACTGTTTTGGGGACTGTAGGTAGAAATTCTCAATTTACTGGAGACATGTCCTATATTTTTCTCTAATCTCTTGGTATCTATGACTATGTCCCATCATTGCAAACTAGGTTGGGACCCTGGATGACAACCATGGCCCAGTTCATAACCAACATTTCTTCTAATCTTGCCACTGAAAATTTTGGGTAATTACAATGGTCAATAGGGATGATGCAGTAGGAGAACAGGGTCTACTAGACATAAATTTACACACAATTTGTTAACGTTAATGCTTTATCTTCTGTTTACTACCATCCTGGTCTCTATATTAAATCAGTGATATCATTACACTTCCCTATCAGGCAAAAAAACAACTACAGGAAGAAGCAATGGGCTTGTTGAAGAGTGGATTATTTAAAACTGTGTTTGACAAGGCTCTGGTACTGTGTCAGATGCACAATTTCAAAGATGGAGTGTTGTACCTCTACGAGCAAGGGCGACTGTGAGTAAAGAATGAAATTGTTAATTCTGAATATTTGTGACATCCTGTCTATTATGAAATTGTTTTATGTTGTTTTATACTTCACAGTTGCTAGACAGAGGCTGATTGAGTGCAGGTATTTATGTAGGTTTTACACAGTCAATAAAGAAATAAGAATTTAAGAGGCTGCTGAAGCAAGACTGCTTACAGGCAGTCAGTATTAAAATAGAACAAGCAAACAACTGGGGTTTGCTCATCTAATGAGGAAAATAATGTAAGATTGTAAGATTTGGAATATATTTTGATTGAAGTACTTAGAGTAACTGAGCTTGCATATGCAATTTTAAAAAAAAATCTTATATTTTTATTGCATTTTAAGCCTAGTTAAAAGGCCATAGGAGAAACTTCTGGTTAAGTTGTAGATTTTAAACAGGTGTCTTAAAAGGAGACACTAGGAGATTTTGGTGGGAAAAAATCCAGCATTTAGTATCTGGGCAGCTGAAGACTTGGCCACCAGTGACAGTGAAGAGAAGTGAAGTTGGTTTGAGTGGGTGGGGGTGGTGTTGGGTGGAGGTGCATTCAGTGTGAAATACATGAGACCAGAATGGAAAGAATGCCAAGCTTTCTGAGGTTTGTCGGGCTAGAGGAGATTAAGCGGTAAGATTATGAACTCCAGAAAGATTGCAAAGACCAAATTCCTGGAATGTGAGAGGCATGGGGCCTTGGGAAATGGATAGAATGTTTCAGCTATTTCACCTCAGATTGTGGGTTCACATTCTACTCCAGGGTCGTGAGTGTAAAATTTAGGCTAGCAGGCAAATGTACAGCATTGAGGGAATGTTCTTTCAGATGATCTGATAATCCCTCTTTTCTCTTATTTTAACTGAATGGATTTCTTCCCTGACTCCTGGTCAATATTTGTCCATCAATCATAATCAACATCAGTAAAACAGGTTGCCTGGAAAATGCCTTGTTGCTCTTTCGGAAGTTTCAAGTGGACAATGGTTTTCCCACATGGAAACTGTGACTAAATTTCACAGAGACTTCCTACTTTTGGCAAAGGCACTTTGAACGTTTGTGTGTGTGTTTGTTAGTTTGAAATGTTTCTCTATTCCTCATTGTAATCCCATTCCCTGGCCCAGGTACCAGCAGATAATGCACTACCACATGCAGAATGACGAGTATGCCAAGGTAATTGAGACCTGTGAGCGGTACGGTGAGCAGGAAGCCTGCCTGTGGGAACAAGCACTCGGATACTTTGCACGAAAGGAGGAGGATTGCAAAGAATACATCATGAGCGTTCTGAGGCACATTGACAGGAACAACCTCATGCCCCCTTTGCTGGGTAAGGTTTTTTTATAATTACAATATCCTTTGATGGTAACAGTATATGACCCCACCCACTGCTGCAATCCAAGGGCAGATCTGCACTCCATGAGTAAACTGAATTTTTTAGTAGGTTAGGTTATTTAACTGCCAAGGCACCCAGCAAAGTCTCAGAAATCCCCCGTTCAGACTGGTGAAAGGCAGTTTCAGCTATCCAATGACGAGCTCTGTCATCATTGCAAAAACCTCTGTTGGACTTACAGCCATAAAACTAGCTGACTTATCTGAGGTGTGACCTTATTTTCCTCTTTATCAAGTGCAAGTGATAAATTGCCTTGCATTCAACACAGGTATATTTACAAACTTCTACATAGGTTCAGTAATCAGGGAAGTTAGTACTCTAACAAGCTGCTTTTATAATAATTATTATTATAATAATGCCAAAGAAACACAAAATATTAATATGCAAATACCATTCAGATTTAAATAAGGATGCCCATGTTTTACCCACTTTCCCATCTTCCATAAAACTTTGGTAAAGCAGGTCTGTCTGTTGCATTCCCAACAGTGCAACAGTCTTCTATTTCACAATTGCAGTACAATCAGTGAGGAAATGTGTTGTATGGACAGGAGAGGGAAGAAATTCAAATGCAGGGGAGGGGCAATGCTCCAACATTCCTTGGGGCTGCATATTGCAACTTAAAGCCCACTCATAGTTAATTACTGTTAAGAAAGTGGTCTGTGCAGAATCATAGACAAGAACACAGATTGGTGCTGGGACCCTTACTGTTTGCTATTTACATTAATGATTTGAATATGAATATTGAAGGTAAGATTAGTAAGTTTACAGATGACACCAAAATTAGTGGTGCTGTTGACAGTGAGGAGGAAAGTCATAGGCTGCAAGGTGATAGTTGATCAGTTGTTAGGATGGACAGAGCAATGGCAAATGGAATTTAATCCTGATAAGTGTGAGGTGATGCACTTTGGGACAACTAACAAGGTAGGACTTACACAGTGAATGGTAGGGCCCTAGGGAGTTCTGAGGAACAGAGGGACCTCTGTGTACAAGTCCGAGGATCCCTGAAGGTTCCACATAGGTAGATAAGATGGTGAAGCCATACAGGATACTTGCCTTTATTTGCCAGGGCATAGAATACAAGATCAGAGAAGTTATGGTACAGCTTTGTAAAACACTGGTTAGGCCACAGCTGGAGCACTGTGTGCATTTCTGATTGGTACATTATAGGAAGGATGGGATTGTGCCGGAGAGGGTGCAGAGGAGGTTCAGCAGGATGGAGATTTCAGTTACGAGGAGAGACTGGGTAGGTTGGGTTTGATTTCCTTGGAGTGCAGGAGACTGATGGGGGACCTGAAAAAGATATTTAAATTATGAGTGGTGTACATAGGGTAGAGAGTAGGAAATTTTTCCCCATGGCAGAGGTATCTAAATCTGAAGGCATGGGTTTAGGGGAAGGGGTGGTAGGTTTAGAGGGAATCCAAGGAAGATCTTTTTAACCCAGAGCGTAGTTGGAATCTGGAGCTCACTGGTGGGTGGTGGAGGCAGGTCCCCTCACAACATCCACGTATCATCTAGACAAGCCTTTGAATCACCAAGACCTGAAGGCTACAGATCAAGTGCTAGTAAATGGGATTAGTATAGATAGGTTGGGACAGACATGGTGCACCGAAAGGCATGTTTTTGTGCTCAATCATTCTAGGGCTCTTTAATACAAGAAAATTGGAAAACGAGTAGGCCACTTGGCCCCTCAACCCTGCCCTAGCATTCAATACAATCATGGATGATCTGCTCCAGGCCTCAACTCTTCTTTGGTGCCACTTCCCCACTACCCTCAATTCCCCAGTCTTTCAAAAATCTATCTGCCTCCTCTTTAAATAGCTCCATATATTAGCCGCCACAGCCACCTGGGTAGAGAATAATAGATATTCCCCACCCTGTGTTTTAAATGGCCACCCCTTGTAACTATGTTCCATCATTCAAGATTCTGCCACTAGTGGAAATATTTCAGCAAATACCCTGTCATTTCCCCCTTGGGATCTTGTAAGCTTCAATAAGATCACCCCTCATTCTTCTAAACTACAAGGAAATGGATCAAATTTCTTTAGCCGTTCATTTTAAGCAACCCCTCCATCCCAGGAATTGGTCTAGTGAATTTCTTCTGTTCTGCTTCCAGTGCTGGTATATTCTTTCTTAAATAAAGGGACCAAAACTGTACACATTACTCCAGGTGTGCCCTCACCAACAGCCTGTATAATACTTTTCTATTTTTAAATTTCATTCTTTTTGTAATAAAGACCAGCATGCTATTTGCTGCACCTGCCTGCTAACTGTTTTGTGGTTCATGAAGTAGAACACTCAGATCTTTCTTTACTCCACCCATTTACAAGCTCTCTCCATTTAGAGAATAGTCTGCTCTTGATTTCTCTTAAAGTGCATGAGCTTGCATCTTCCCACATTAAATTCCATTTTTCATCCACTCACTCAACCTGTCTATGTCCTGCTGCAGAGTACAAATATCTTCATCACAGCATGCCCTCCCACCTACAATGTTACAACACTGCCTTTCAGCCCATTGCAGCTTTGCTGACTTAATGAAGGAGGTTCTGGTCCTAATCCCCCTGCACTTTTATCATAAAGGTTATTCTATCTTCTAAATTTATCTCCTTCACTTTCTCAAGCTATAATTCTGCTTTTCTTATGTGCAGAGATTCTGTTTCAACTGTTCATTAATCTGAACCATTTCCCCCACTATTTTTTTTTGCAGTCGTGCAGACGCTGGCACATAACTCCACAGCCACGCTTTCAGTCATTAAGGATTACCTCATTAACAAACTGCAGCAGGAGAGTGACCACATTGCAGAGGATGAGCGAAGGATCAAACAGTACCGAGAGGAAACCAAGAAGATCCGAGAGGAGATTGAGGAACTAGAGACCAGGTACACGAGTATTAAAGATGTGAAACATCATATCCTTTCCAATATTCATGAGCAAATGTTCCTTATTTTAACTATAAATGACGGAGCATCTGACCAAATCAAAATTGGAATGAAATCGATCGAAACTTCTCAAAATTTATGTGCCCTTAACTCATTCCTTAATATTTGGCACAATCGGGACAGTTGTGTTGTTTTACAGATATAGGAGCATTAGTTTTTTGTGTTTTGGACTGACTTTTATCTAAGTCGCAGATGTTTATTGGTGATCCACCCCCAACTATCAAAGTTCTACTTCTCTGCTGCTGCTGCGCTCTGAATCATCATGTGCGCACTCTTGCTCTCTCATTCTATCTTTTATCTTGCTCTTATTCTTTCCTTTACACATATTAAATGATTAAATATGTGCAGATATAATCTTCAAACTTTGTGTTGATATCAACAGTACACTGCGCATTACTTTTAATGCAGGGAGTGACTGGGTTGATCTTTCTCTGTTAACAGTGCTAAGACTTTCCAGAAATCCAAGTGCAGCATGTGTAACAGTCCACTAGAACTTCCTTCTGTCCACTTCCTGTGTGGACATTCTTTCCACCAGCATTGCTTTGAGAGTTACGCAGAACACGAGTCCGAGTGCCCAACCTGTATGCCAGAAAACCATAAAGTCATGGACATGATCCGAGCCCAGGAGCAGAAGCAGGATCTTCACGAGAAGTTCCAGCACCAGGTAACAGGAATGTATTACTTGATGCTTGCAAGTAAAAGGAAGGTTTTATTTTATGGGTACCAGGAACAAAACAGCTGAATTAAGGTCTCCAGGTGATTAATCTGTATTGCTGAAGTCCAAGCAAAGGGTCTGAATCATTGGAACGGGGTGAGGGGTTTGCTGACGTGCTTTTTGACCATGGGAACCTTTAGTAATCAAGCTTAGGAACTCTGGTTGGTTTATTTCCTGCTCCCTCCCTCAGCCTTAGGGCTGACGTTGCATCCCAACTGACTTGGGAGCAGTCAGACTCCGACCAGGATTTGCCAGGATACTTTACAATCTGTGCTCTGCACTAGTGGAGCCTTTACCCTCAATTGTGTTTGACTGATCCTTTTACATTATTTTGCCTCTATCTGTTTATGAGAACTATAACATTCTGGTGTTTGCTTCCCAGTTGAAATGTTCAAAGGACGGATTCTCAGTCATCGCTGATTATTTTGGCCGTGGAGTCTTCAATAAGTTGATGCTAATCACAGACCCCTTCCCAGGGAGAGGAGCCACTGCAAACATTGATGCTGGACTGCAGAGGGACTTGTTGATGCACACGAAAGGAACAGCTTAGATGGAACCCAAGATCATCAAGTTCTTTCTTTTGCGTCTAACTTTTGCTGTAATATTAACATTGCAATAAGTTGATGGGTACAGAAATGAGATGGACGTGAATGAATAACCTTGCACAACATTCATGCTTGCTGATTGGTTCAATGCGATTACCATGGCAGTATCCTGAGGCCTGGTGCATGAGGTTGTCATGAGAATCCTGTGGCTGACCAGTTACCTTGCTGGTTAATGCAGTGAAATTGCCTGTGTTTCATTGCTTTACTCTTCTAAACACAATGGAATGGAGGTAACAAATGCAGCTTTTCCATTGGCTCAAAGAGCATCACCTGAGATGAACAAAGATTCATTAACTTTGGGCTCTCGTGAAGGTCAATCCACAGAGTGGGATCAGACGATGGTTAGGAGGTATCCAGATAAGCAAGCAGAAGTGCCCCAAATTAGACCAGGGAGACAAGTGATTCTTTATTACCCTGCACCTTCACAATTTCATTTTTAATTTCTTTTCTTGCATTGCTTGTACCCAGATAGTTCAGAGTCAGGTAAAGTACATTTACACTACACATTGCACAATTATTCTGGCCTGCTATGATTGTTCTGCATTGTAACAGCCACAGAGCCTTGACTTTTATTTTTCTAAATATTAGCTCCAGTTTTGGGATGGGTTAGGCCCAGGTACTGATGCTGCGTCAGTAGACCACTGACTTTGGTGATGTGGTTTACACAGTGGGACATGAACAAAGTTCTCTTCTACATTTGTCTTCTGGAGGAACCCAGATACAAAATGGCCAAGGGTGTCTGCTGTTTGGTCTGTGTGCAGCAGTGCCATATCTAACTGAGCATGGCTATCAATAAACATTGTGACCATCCCTGAGACAAGAAGCATTTCCTCCAGTTTTGTACACTGTTTAATTTCTCTCAGTAAACCTTATTTCCTCTGTCTGCCTGGTTAACCCTTTCCAGGACAAAGCACAGGATAGTATCTGTTTACAAACAAATTGGCTAGCCCAACAACTAAGTGTAATTAGGGCCTCAAGATTTACATTAAACATGAGCAAAATAGCTGGCTTGTTTTCTTTTAAAAAAAAGACTTTCAGTCATGTTTCTTTTGTAATGTTAAAGAATGGATTTTCATTTTCCTCATTTGTCCTGAGTTTGGAGCAAGATCCTCCTCTCTTTTCTCTCTCCTCTTTCACCAACTGCTGCTACCTTGTATGTCTGTTTAAAATGGCCTGGTAGACCTGGCTTTACTGGCTGTTTATGTGCAATGTTGGAATCATCTGGGCTTCAGGTTTTTGTGCCAAGAGTGTTGTTTCTGAGGACAGCACTTAAATGCTCCTCCATAGTATCTCCCCTTGAATCACCTTGGTAATTGACTGGAAGACCAGAGAAACTCCCTAAGATCACAATTCCAAATTATTGCATCATGCACTCCAATGCTAAAGCTTCCACTTCTTTCCAACTAGTTGCGTACCAACTGAATCAAGGCACAGGAACCAGTTCAGGAAGAATCTAAATTCCCCCATCTGGCAGAGCAAGATGTTTGGGTTGGTGAAAGGAAGTAGCTGTGAATCGTTCCATTGTTTCTCCCCACCTCAGTTCATCTACTTTAAATGCCTGATACTAGCCTTGTGGGGAGAAAGGAAGGACTAACATGCTTGTCATTTGCTGTGTTGTTTTGACTTTAACGCATAGGTAACAAACTGCTTTTATGATTCATGTGCCAGTGTATGTTGGAGGCCAGTTTCACATGTTGAACTGCATAACCATCCTTGTTAGATGCTCCGCTGGTCCTTTCTAGCCATCTACTTCCCATTCTTGCATTTTCTGCTCTTCTGTCTGGTCTTTGCATCATACATTGATTAATTATGCCTAGTTGAAAAATATAGGATTTGAAAATGTAAATAAAGCATATTCTGTAATCAATTTACTTGAATAAATAATGTCCAAAAAGCAAAACATCTAATCCAGCCAGCTAATGCCCCATGATTTTATTCAGTTGTCAGCAGAGTTATGGAAGGTATAATTGATGGTAATCTGTTCACTGTTCAATTTGGGTTTTGTTAAGAACTTTGTTCTAAGTCTCATTATGGTCCAAATATGGACAAAAGAGCTGAATTCCTTTCTTTTTCAATCTTTTTATTAATTTTCAAATTAGTACAAAATAATATATATATAACATGAGTAATTATACATATGGTGCAGAGATCAGGATAACAATCATAACAGTTAATATATAGAATCACAAGGAGTAAAAAAAAGTAATCTAGACCTCCCGCTCTCTTATTAAGTGAACAAATACAGAAGGAAAGATTGAAAAGAAATGAAATTTAATTATATGAAAGAAGAACCCCCAAATCAAAAAAAAAATATTGGTAATAAACCAAAAAAAACAAAAACTTCAAAAAAAACTGGACTGATATTTCTTCAATTAAAAAGAAAGAAAATATTATTATGTCGTCAACTCCGCTCCTCTGTATTCAAGGGTTATTGAAAGGGATCTGAAAAAGGTCAGCTTATATCTTATGGAGATATTGAATAAATGGACTCCAAACTTGCTCAAATTTAAGTGAAGGATCAACAGTACCACTCCTAATTTTTTCTAAGTTTAAACATGCTATAGTTTGAGAAAACCACTGAAAAGTGGTGGGAGGTATTGGATCCTTCCATTTGAACAAAATGGATCGCTTGGCCATTAATGTGACAAAGGTGATCATACGACGAGCAGAAGCAGATAAATGGCGAGATTCCATCATTGGTAACCCAAAGATTGCAGTAATAGGATGAGGTTGTAAATCAATGTTCAATACAGATGAAATAATGTTAAAAATGTCTTTCCAATATTTTTCCAAAAGGGGACAGGACCAAAACATATGTGTCAGAGAAGCCACCTCCGAATTACATCTGTCACATATAGGATTTATATGATGATAAAAATGGGCTAACTTGTCCTTGGACATTTGGGTCCTGTGAACCACCTTAAACTGTATCAAAGAGTGAAGAGCTGAATTCCAAGGTAACTGCTCTTGACACGAAGGCAGCGTTTGACCATTAGTGGCATCAGGGAGGTTTAGTTAAGTTGAAGTCAGTAGGAATGGAAAGGTAAACTGCATAGGCTGGAGTTGGACCTGTACAAAGAAGAATGGTTGTGATTGCCAGAGGCATTTAACTAAGTCCTTGGACATTGTTGCAGGAATTCCTCTATGTCCTATGTGTAAACATCTTCAGCTGTTTCTTCAATGACCTCCCCTCTATCATACAGTTAAAAATAAGGCTGTTTGCTGAGGATTGCACAATGTTCAAATTCATTTGCTGCAACTCAGTTAATAAAAGCTGAGTCTGCATAGAGTAGGATCTAGACAACATTTGAGTTTGGGCTGATGAGTGTCAAGTAGCATTCGTGTCACTTAAGTGCCAAGCAAGACCAATTCCAATAATAGAATGTCTACTCACTATCCCTTGCCAGTCGATACCATTACCATCATAGAGTGCCCCAACATCAACATCCAGGATTCCTCGTTGACCAGCATCTAAGGTCCAGCAGCAGCAGTGGTTGCAAGAGCACATTAGAAACTGGGTATCCTGTGGCAAGGTATGCCAGGAGTGCAATGAAATACTTTCTGTCCACTAAAATGCGTAGCTTCAACAATAATTGAAGCTAAACACCATCCAGGATAGAGCAGCCCAACTGATTAGCACTGGATTCTCTGACCCTCTCTAACATAGCATCATAGTTACAATGCTATCTGCAAAATGCATTGCAGCAGCTGGCCAAGGCTTCTTCAGTAGCACCTTCCAAACCAATGGGAGCTAACATCTAAAAAGACACAGGTGCGTGGACGTGGTAACACCTACACTTTTCTCCTCCAAGTTAAACAGGCTAACCTGGAAATACATTGTTGCTGGGTCTAATTTCTGCCATCCTCCTTTTGGTTGCGCAGTAGGAGTACATTCACCACTTGCTCGAGCTTCCACAGGTATGTAAAAAGGAAAAGACTAGAGAGGGCAGATATGGGTCTCTCACAGACAAAAGCAGAGGAATTTTTACTGGGAAATAAAATACAGAGGAATTAAAAACTTTGAGTGTGTCTTCACTGGGAAAAAAAACTCCCTGAAATACTGGAAAACCAATGATGAACTTACAGAGATATTAGTAAAGAAATGCCATGAGAGAAGTTAATGAGCCTCAAAAATGTTAAATCCTAAACACATCCAAACGTTTTGAAAGATGTGGCTGTAGAGATAGTGGATCCTCTGGTTATCTTCCCTACTCATGAAAGGCGGGAGAGAGAAAACAGCCTGTTAACCTGACATTGGTAGCTGGGAAAATGAACCCATGAACACTACCTCATTAGTCCTTTGCACTATTTATTTTTGTAACTTGTAGTAATTCTTATGCACTGTACTGCTGCCACAAAACAACAAATTTCACATGTCAGTGATAATAAACCTGATTCTGATGTCAAGATGCTTAGAAAATAGTAATATTTGAACAGAGCCAAAATAGATTTATGCAAATCATCTTTGATTAATCTCTTTTTGTTTACAATGCATCTAGTGGATATGGGGGGTGGGGGTGGGGAACAAGGGTACTTGGACTTTCAGAAGGCTTTTGATATAATCCTACACTGGAGGTTGGTCAGCAGGGTTTAGAGCACATGGATTTGTGGGTAATTATTAGTGTGGTTGATGACTTGGTTAACAGAAAGAAAACAAAGGATAGGAAAAAGTAGGTCGTCCTCAGGTGGGCAGGCTGTGACTGGTGTCACATGAGAGCTCGAGCACTGATTTATATCAACAATTTGGATGAAGAGCCAAAATATAATATTTCCAAGTTTGCTGCTGAAATGACAAAAAGTGAGTGGTGATGGAGATGCATTGGAGCTGCAAGAGGTTATAGACAAGCTAAGTGAGTGGGTAAGAACATGAGAGATGTGGAAAAATGTGGGGCGTAAAGCAGAAATTGAATATTTTTAAATGGTGAGAGATTGGCAAGTATTGAGGATCAAAGGGTATCCTTGTAAACAATTTAGTAAAAGCTAACATGAAGTGCAGTAGGCAGAATGACCATTTGGTGTGTTGGTCCTTAATGCTAGAGGATTTTAGTATGAGTAAAATGTCTTATATTTATATCTTCTTCTTAGACAGTCCCTCAGGACCAACTTCTACTTTTACTTCTACTCTGGTTTTGTGGGTTTTCAGGCGCCTAATGAGGCTGTTGTGAGAACTGCCAACTTTATCATAGAAAGAGCAGGTTTGTAGTTTATGAAGTGATCCAGTCCTTCCACAGGGCCTCTGTGTACTCCTGAGGCATTGCCTTGAGGTTTTCAATACCTTCTTCTCCACTTTCAGCAATCACAGGCCAGAGATTTTCAGGATTCAGTGGGGATATTGCATTTCCTCAAGACAGCTTTGAGTACATCCTTGAATCTTTTCTTCTGCCTGGTAATCCCTTTCCATGACAAAGCATGGGATAGTATCTGTTTGCGAGTGACTTGGCTCACCCAACAAGTGAATGCAATTAGGACCCCAACATTGGGGTTGTTGACTTGTGGGAAGACCCTGATATTGGTTTGCTTATCCTTTCAGTGAATTTGGAGGATTTTGCAGAGATAGTGTTGGTGGTATTTTTCCAGAGCTGTGTGCTTTGGCCATATATATACAAGATCCCTACTCTTGTGCTTAAATCCTCTTGTAATAAAGACCAACATACCACTTGCTTTCCTAACTACCTGCATGTTAGCTTTCAGTGACTGATGTACAAGAACAGCCAGGTACAATTGAACATCAATATTTCCCAATCTCTCACCAGTATTTTGCTTTCAAAAGGATTTGCATGTCTGTGGAATCTTCCTTGATACCCAAAACAAACTGGAACCAATTGAGAACTTCTGAGGAAAAAATGTCAGAATCTCATCTGCCAATTAAAATAAGCCAATCACTGTAGTGCGGCAGTATGTGCTGCTGGCGCATAGTTCTGGAGAATAGTTTTCACTCTCGACTTCAGATGCTCTCTGTGGAGTCTGTATGTTCTCCCTGCAACCCCATAGATTCCCTCAGGCTGCTTCTGTTTCCTCCCACATCCCAATGTAATTTTAGTTGGTAGGTTAATTGGCTACTGTAAGCCTAGTGAAGAAGGGCAACAGGTGAAACATGGGTGTTGGTGGGTGCATGAGAGAGAACATATACAGGGAAATAAGTAGGGGGATGGGATTGCTAATAGCTGGCATAGACTCGATGGGCCGAATGGTGATCTCCTCCATCGTAAGGAAATATGAGTGCAACTCAAGAGCTGCAAACAACTGCAATTTCTGCAGTGTCCTGTGCCTGCAACAATGCATTGCCCGCACCAATGCATTACCCGCAGGGCGCCCTGGGCGCCCCACCGCCCTCACACTCCCCCTCGCTCCCTCCGTCACCGGTTCACCGCAGCCGAGCCCGCGCATGCGCGCCCAGTTCTCGCGGCGTTTTGTCGGCGGGGGGAGTTCATGGCGGAGTCGGACTCTGAGGGAGCTAAGGTAACCATAGCAACGCGGCCTAGTTTTGGTGGATCAGCCGGAGACAGGCTGCCCCGTGGTCCGATGACCAGCCCTGGTTGTCACCCGGCACATCGGACCTTCGTGACACCCCGAGGCCGTGCACCGTGAGTGAGCCCCCCACCCCCCGAGTTTAGCGCTGCCCCGGCCGAGGGGGCGAGTGGGTGGCGCAGGGTAGGCGGCTGGGAGTGATGAAGGTCCGTGATCAGGTAAACGGTCCGCCGGGTGGGGAGGGTCGACTCTCCCTGTAATGCCTCAAATTAACATCAATAGAAGGACCTTTTGTTCATAGAGAGAACTCCGACTGACATTGGTGGCGCGGGGGTGGGGGGGGGCACTGAATATGGCAAGGTCTTGCACTCACCACCACGCCCAACGGTGTGTCCCAGGCACCCACCACCCTGTGTGTCTGACATCTCCCCTAAACTTTCCTCCACTCACCTTAAACATAATCCAATCTTTTTTAATATCAAAAATAGAGAAGGCTCTTAAGAACACCAGAAACATGTTAAAATAAATTAACCTATTTTAATCAAAAAAATGAAAATTCCCTGTTACCTACTTTCCTCCCTTGCATTTGCTCCTCTCTAATGAAATGAATGAAGCTGCTACATGTTCAGCAGTTAGATTTCGTACTGTGCTGTACTGTTCTATGTTCTATGAGATGACTGGCCGGCTGTGGGCAGAAGGTTGGCCAAGGACATTGGGATTAACAGTACTACAGTCGTGATGGCATCCCAACGGAAACCGTGTTGGTATTAAGTGGAAGCTTGTGGGGATAGTGGCTATAAGAGAGAACTTGCCGTTGCCTGTATCCGGCTACTGTGGAAACACTTTCATTGTCACTGAAGCAAATCCTTTATGTAGCATTACAGGATCTTCAACATCCACGGAGGGGCCACGGGCATGTTTAACGTCTTGTGCAAAGGATGACCATTTCTGACAGTGCAGCACTCCCTCAGTGCTGCACTGGATAGTCAGGTTAGGTTATGTGCTCAAAGAGTAAACTCAAAGCTATGACTTACTCACTCTCAGCTGACAGTCCTGTCTGCTGAGCCAAGCAGACACTTAGAAACAATAACGAGAGAGGCAAGTTTTATTTTTCCTCCAGAGTTTAATACAGGCACTAATGTACCTGAAAATGCTGGAGGCAAAATCCATCGTGGCTTTTAAAAGCAAAATGGATTAATATTTATAAATTAACAACAACATATTTCCTACTTGATTGGCACCCTGTCTGCTTCCTCATTGGTCCACTATGGCTGCGATACATACAAAATGCACCACTATTAATTCACTTCCCAAGCCTGCATCCTCTCCTACCAAGACAGACCAGTGGATGGGAACAGCACCATTTACAGGTTTCCCTCCAGGTCTCTCATCTTCCTTACTGTTTCTTTATCATTGCTGCGTCTAAATTCTGAAACCCTCTACTCAACAGAATGTGGGAGAACCTTCTGCTCCTTCACGGAAGAACTGTGCCAGTTCAGGAAGATGGTTCATCGCCACCTTATCAAGAGCAGTTAGTGAGGGGCAATATAAGGAAAGAGGAGAATGGGTCTGGAACAAGTGTTTCTTTCTCATGGTACCCTCACCAAAACTTCTCTTTCAACAAACATCCCCAAGACACATTAGCTGCTTGTGGGCATCTGTGAGTCAGTGTAACAAAAGTGTGACTACAGTTCAGTGCCCCATTTTATATTGTACTCTCTGTGTTGCTGAGAAATATGAAAATATTTTTATAGTAGAAAATAAAACATTTTCACTGATGTACCAGGGCTGATAGGTGTGTCAAATTCATGATGTTCACATATGACCTAAATGTGGACCTAAATGTAGGAATTCTGACAGACATCTGCTGGTAACACTTTATTTCTTCATCTGGCTTGATAAGATTTCTCATGCACTGACATGCCTGATGAAACTATTGGCTAGATATTCAACTGTGTGAGGCATAACAGCTGAGGCCAAGTCTTTAGGGATTTGGAAGTGTAAGTTACCACATAATATCAATCAGGAATGGGAATGCTTGCAAATTCCACCTCCTTTCCTCTAAATACTTTAGCCACGGTTTCTTACGTAAACTACAGCATGAAATTGAGTTGCATCAGCATAAGAAACCATGCAATTTGTTACATTAAAGAAATTTTAAAATCTGTTTTCAGACAAAGCTTGTTACTAACCAGCCATATGATGAAAGTCTGGATGTGAATGATTCTGAAGAAGTAGCAAGCATCTACACCCCATCCCCAAGGCAGCCTGGTAAGTACAGCTCAATAGTAACTTGTGATATAGGGGTAACTATATAAAGGAGGGCAAAAAGCCAGATTGTGGCACGTACCAGGGAATGTGTACACTAGAATGTTACATATGTGGCCTGCAAATGATATAAAATGATGCATGTTATAGTGAGTATGATTGATGTGAGAAACTCCCAGAGAGAAGTCACAAGGTCAAGTACCAATGATATTTGTTGTTGAATGATTTATTCACTGCTATCAAATGCTTGCAGTATATTGCCCAACTAAATAAAGAAAATACACGTTATCTTAGCCCACAGTTTTAATTGAAGCTTTTGACCCATTCTGTTAAATATATTGTTGAGAAAAAAGTAGCTCTGCCTCACAGGCTTGTATGACTGAAGTTTGGATAGAAACTTTAACTCATCTTGTTTCATTGGCATTTCATTTTGTTCAGCCTATGCAGGATTCCTAGTTGTAGTAGTGATGGATTTTCACTGGGACTCTGAACAGTATTGTAGTAATATGAAAGCATTAATCTATTTCCATCCTTCCTAAATCTATTTAATAAAATACTAATCAATCATCCCAGTCTCAGGACATGACCACAGGAGTTCCTCAGGGCAGTGCTCTAGGTCCAACCATCTTCTGTTACTTTATCGATGACCATTCTTTCATCATCATAAGATGTTTGCTGACAATAGCACAATGTTCTTTTCTGTTCACAACTCCTCAGAAAATGAAGCAGCTGAATGCAGTAAGACCTAGACAACATTCAGGTACAGGCTGACAATTGCTAACTCACAATTGCATGACAAAAGTACCAGGTAATGACCATCTCCAACAAGAGAGATCCAGCCATCTGGTCTTGACATTCTGTGGCATTGCTAACAATCAATATCCTGAGAGTCACCATTGACCAGAAATTCAACTGGAACAGCCAACCTAAATGTAATGGCTACAGGAGTAGACCAGAGTCTGAATATCCTTTGGTGAGTGCCTTATCTCCAGACACTCCAAAGCCTTTCCACCATCTGCAAGTACAAGTCAGGAGTGTGATGGAATATTCTCCACTTGCCTGAATGAGTGCAGTGCCAACAACTCTCAAGAAGTTTTACAGCAGCCAGGACAAAGCAAGTTGAAAGGGTACCCTGCCAACCACCCTAAACATTCATTCTCACTATCACCAGCACCCAGTGGTTGCATTCTGTACTGTCTACAAAACGCACTGCAGCTGCTCACCCAGATTGCTGGAACAGCATCTCCTAAACCCACGCTCTCTATCGCCAAGAAGGACAAGGGCAGCAGGTGCATGGGAACACCACCACCTGCAGGTTACGCTCCTTGTCAAGCACCATTCTGACTTGGAAATGTATCACTTGTCCTTCATCATAGCTGGGTCTAAATCCTGGAACTCTGTCCTCAACAGCATTGTGGCAATACTTTTGTTAGGAGGAATTCAGCAGCTCAAGAAGGAACACCGCCCCTTCTTGGGGGCAATTAGGGATGAGTAATAAATGTAAACTTTGCCAGTGATGCAAAGGTCCTGATACTGTATTAAAAAATAATTAAGGCTCCCTAATGTGATCTTTAGTTCATTCACAATCACAGATCTTTTAGTCATTCACAGCAATGGAACCATGATTCAAAAGAGATTCTGATATTTCCTTTTATTTGCTTTCAGGTGGCCCCAGGTTAAACCGCTCCCAGACCAGAATCATGGCAGATAATAGCAGTGATGAGTATGAGGAAGAAAATAGTAAGAAATCGGAGGTAACACACTCATCTGTATTTGCACATTACTGTTTCTAGGCTATGTTGTTATAAGTTCTGCAGGTACACACAAACACTAGATAAAATAAGATATTTATTTATTAGTTACATGTACATGGAAACACACAGTGAATGCGTCTTTTTGCGTTACTAAGAATGTGCTGGGGGCAGCCCACAAGTGTTGCCACTCTTCCAGTGCCAACATAGCATGCCCACAGCTCCTAACATATTTGGGGAATATGTTGTTCTAATCTGTGTAAGATGGTAGGAAAATTACAGCAAGTTTAGGAACAAGTCCAACTTAAAATCCATTTTAATCTTAAGTTTCAGACTTGCATAAGAAATAAAACAACAGTTGTTAAATCTATGTGATGATCAGACAGAAATGAGCTCAATTTTGAAATTCTCCAGTGCAGGAAATCCACATGCAGTGGAAAAAAATATTTTGTTGTAGCAACCTTTGTTCTTTTCAGGACTTCCCAAAGGATTTTGTAGCCAATGAAGCAGTTTGAAGAAGACTTGCTGACATGTTGTTTGTTAATTCTAGCACTCTTTTCTGTCATTGAAGGATGATTATGGGCTTTACCAAACAGTTTGACTGACTAAGAGTATGAGGAGCTGAGCCATCCAGGCCATTAATTTTCTAAGTTCTATCCTTGTACTGTAACTGGACTAAACTGGGATTATGTTAGGGTTGTTTTGATTAGCGCCTTCTGATTTAGAGAAAAGGAGAAGTCTGACAGGATTCCAACTCTTAATCTCAGTTCAGTCATTTTTTTGCTGGAAAATGTTCCATACACATATGGGGACATTGGGTTCGGGGATCATTGGTACTTGGCTGTTATTTCTCCTGCAATCAAGTAGCCTTCTGATATGCAGCTGTCTAAACTCATTCCTGAAAATCATCACATGAGTGCAGTATCAAAGAATGTCACCTTCCTTAAAGCAACCCCATGGAGAGATTTTTGTTTATCCATGCTAAGTAGAAGACAGAAACTGCCGCATGGCACAGAATCCCTCAAAAAAAACTGTGCTACTGAGGAGGAAGATGCATGAGCTTGGCATCAAGAAGTATTGATGTTCACTTCAATACTTAGCAACACAAACAGCTAAGTTTTTTTTGTCTTATATCTAACAGGAGAAAAAAAAGGGCTCAAAGTCCCTGCAGCAGGGGTTCATAGAGAATGAGGATGAGGAGGAAGATGAAGATTCAGATGACACAGAATCTGATGAAGATGATGAAGAACATGGAGCACCACCAGAAGGGTGAGTCAGGCCAGAAGTAGAACAGAAATAAAGCCGAAGTTGTTTCTTTCATGACATTGTGACTAGATGCAGTGCTCTTGAAGTCCCAAGGTAAAATCCCTGATCAGTGTTGATCTAAGGTATATTTTCAACAAAAAAAATAAGGAATTGGTGAGATTTATGGAAGAAGATTTAAAAGATGTGTTGTGAGAAAGTGCTTAGAGCGGGAATGGAGTAATCCCAGATTGGATTTCCAGAGGGTGGCCAAAGTGACTGAATATTCTGCTAAGAATGACAGAGAAAAGGAGAAGGGTAGACAGGAGGCTGCAGTCAGAGGACATTTGGGTGTGGTAGACGTTAGCCATTGGGAGATTTTATTGAGGGAAGACAAATATTTTAAATTGGAAGCACAGAAAGTAGGGTGGTGTCAATGTAGACCAGAAAGGATTGGGTGAGGAGGGTTTTTGTGTGATAGGCTGCTGCTTGTATCAGTTGGTGTTTATGGATTTTGTAAAAGGTCTTGCCACTGATGCCATTCTATGCTCGTGGGCATTTGACTTCATTGGGAAAATGAGGCTACCATTTGTCATTGCTATAGGCAACAGTATTGAAGACATTACTCACTTAGGAATTAAGCAAGCTATTTCACAGAACAACACTTAACTGATTACTTTTTAAGTACTTACTGCTGATTTAATTAAACTTCAGTCGGCTATTCATATTATTAACAATTGGATTTTTTTTTTCATTGCTGCATTCTAATATTTTTATCCTGCAGTGCAAATGGGGGTAAATTGCAGTCAGGGACTGTAGTCAATCTGTCATTCTGGAGGCTATTATGGGGTTGCAGCAAAGCCTCTGCTGTCAAAACAATCTGGTTTCTGTGGTTGTTCTTCCTGCAGAAAGAGACTATTATTAGGTTCTTATTTCTCTGCTGTCACTATTTCCAGTGATGTATCTTTGAGGTTATCGACAATTTCACTAGAAATACTGGAAAAAAACTATATGCCACTCGCGTGTTAGCAGCACCTTTCTGATTAGCATTACTATTAGCAATAAAATTAACTTGATTTTGCCACCCTCTAGAATTTTTTTTATGATTAGCACTAGCCATGTTGTTAGTAGACTTCGTTTTCAATGTGTACCTTTGCCTGCCAAGTGTCCATGATAACAGGAGCAAGTCCCAGAGCCCAACAGTTTTAGATTAAGGGTGATTTGATTGAGGATTTCAGTATGTTAAAGTGAACTGGTAGTGCAGAGAGAAACAATTTCCTCTGGTAGGGGACATATTCTTAAAAAAATTTAAAAAAAGACCTTTCAGGAAACGTTTCTAATCACAAGTGGTAGAAATTTGGAATTCTTGTTTTCAAAGGCAATTCATGCCAGAACAGTTGTTAATTTTAAACATAGGATTGATCCATTTTTGATAACCAAAAGAATTTGGGGGTAAAATAAATGGCATTGAGTTATAGATCAGCCTTGATCTGAACAGTGAAATAGGGTCACAGGGTTGAACAGTCTGCTCCTGCTTAAGCCACTGTGCACTGCTACATCACATTGAAGGGGAAGAAATACATAAACTTTTGTCTCTATAAATATGCTGCTGTGCTGCAAGCCAGTAGACTGTTTATGCTAGTTAAAAGAATTGTTAATTATGTGAAAAATTTGCCCTCATTTAACAAAGGCTTTTAATGTTGTAATGATTCTGATAAGGTCTTTAAAGACATTTCACATGTTTTCTAAGTTCTGTCTTAGTGGTAGAGGTTTTATGTGGTAGCATTCATGTGATATCTTTTTACTGGGTTGAAATTGTTTGATGTCATTACTGATGGAATCATTTTCTATAATGTTGATTTATTTCTCTTTCAGTGCATATGACCCTGCAGATTATGAACATCTCCCCACTTCTACTGAAATAAAGGAGCTCTTTCAGTACATCACACGGTAACAGTCTGTGAATAATTTATTTCACTTAGGTCCCTGTGACTCTGTAGTTGGTTTTATCTTCTGCCCAAGTTGTAAGAGAGTAATCCTATAATAGTCTTCACTGAAAGAAGGTATTCTACTCCCCCACCCCGCTGTCTTTCCAACAGGTGTCAGGCAGAAATTGAGCTGGTAAGTTTGAATGTAGCTCCTGATATTCATGTAAAAGGGAATTTCCAATGCCAACTCAATTTGGCAGTTATATGTTAATAATATTACGCAGCAACAAATGGCTGACTCATTGTGTACCTAACTCATTGAAAGCCAATACTACATTTTCTTCATTTGCTGTATATGTCTTTAGCATGTTCCTCACTATTTACTTGCCTAACATGTTCTAAATAAATTGTATATAGTTCTATATAAATTGCTGTTGTGTACCTCTGCAGCATGTACCTAACTTGCTGTGTATGAGTTGTTCACCTGCTGAGACTTGCAGTGCTCAGAGACTATGTTTCCTTCATGGAGTGGGACTGGTGATCATCTTGAGTAAGCCATGCATCTCTCGGGAGCTAATAAAAAAAGTGTGACTTTTTCTTACCCTTGTTAACTTTGGTTTTCCTCAGATTTTGGGTAGGTATTTCCTTACAAAGTAAACTTTCACTCTTGGCTTCTATCTATCTCCTAGTGTTAATGGAAAACTGAGCAGATCACCTGCACACCCACTGCAGTTAGCAATTGCTCAATGAGATCCAAAATGGGGATCTTATTATTAACATTACATAGAAATTTACAGAAACAGGCAGTTTGCCTTATCTGTGTAAGTGCTTATGCCCACGCAATCTCCACCTGTTCTACTTCACTTTACCTTATAATTCCTTTTCCTTTTACATAAAAGACTTACAAGAATGCTTCCAGAACTCAGCTACCAGGAAAGATTTATCAGGTTGTAGCTTTTTTCTTTGACTTGATAGAGATCACTAAAAATATAATGGTTTGGATGGGATAAATGAAGAGGAGAACATTTCACTGGGAATATCCAAAACTAAGGAAAATAAATGTGAGACAGGTAATATCAAATCTATAAAAGAAATAATGAGAAATGTCTTTGTTCAGTGAGGATGTGCAACATTCCAAAGGAAGAAGTTAAGGCAAATAGGTTGGAAGGTTTCAAAAGGAAACTGGATGAAAACAGGAGGGAAAGGAGAACAGAAAATTATGCTGACTGAGATGTGGGAGGTGGAACAGAAAGAGATTCACGCAGAGTATAAACACCCATACAGATTCATTGAATGAATTGCCTATTTCTGTGCTACTTATATTTTATGTACTGCTACATATTTATTGAGCTTCCTCTCATACACCTATGCTGTTAAAGAAGTCTTAAGAAGTGGTTGTGAGTTTTGAGTTTGTTTGTGTTTGACAGGTATAGTCCACAGTCTATTGAGCTGGATCACAAACTGAAGCCATTCATTCCTGATTTCATTCCATCAGTGGGAGATATCGATGCTTTTTTGAAGGTCAGGAAGTAAAATTTTAATTTATTAAAATGCATATCTTCCCCTTTATTCTTGCTTTTCTAATTTGGTCATAAGTTTTGGCACTTAATCTATTCAAACCATTTTCTTTCTCTGAAATTTAGTTTTCATTTGTTCTGAAACACATCAAACCAGGAAGAACTATTGACAAACTAGACAGCACGTTAACGTACTCATTGAACCTGGTTAAAGTTGGCTATGTTAACTTATGGGGAGCTACTTATTAAACTGTTTATTGACCTCCCTTCGCCAGCACACATTTGGGCAGTTGATGCAAATTATTTGTGAACACTTATTGCTGTTATTTTCCTTGTGAATTATAGGTGCCACGTCCTGATGGGAAGCCCGACAACCTAGGCCTAATCCCATTGGATGAACCTTGTGCAAAGCAGTCTGACCCAACTGTACTGTCACTCTGGTTAACAGAGAATTCAAAACAGCACAGTCTCACGGTAAGCAGAGAGGCACAGTATAAGTGCTTTATCAAGAGCTTGAGCTACAATAAAACCATTGATTAGCCCAGCAATCAAAGTCAGCTCAATGTTCTCCCTATAAATTCATAAATTGTAATATCTAATTGACCTTTGAAAAGTGATGAGCAGCATCATTCTAGAGTCTTAACCAGACTTGAGCCTAGAGAGGGTGCTTTTAACAATAGGGTAAAGTAGAGGTTATAGAAGTCTCACTTGGCTTTTAACTGCCCCAAAACCTGTTGATGCAGTGATTCATTGAAAATTTCAAAACTGACTGATCATTTTTTTGAGGCATTATTATTAAGAATTCAGAAAGGTGGATGGAGCTAGGATATAGAGCAGCCATGATTTAACTGAAAGGCTGAAAAATCTCCAGAGACTTAATGACCTCCTCTTGTTCCTGAGATGGAGCAGTTTGAAAGGAGGAATTGAGACTACCACAGAAAAGAATTTTTTTTTTGTATTTCTTCCCCTTCAATGTGATGAAAAAATATATCTAAAGAGAAATCTCTTAAAATGATCATGCAACTCTTGTGTGCAAATTGGCTATACATTGTCTGCATTGCAACAGTTTCTTAAGGTACTTCATTGGCTGTAGGTGCTCTCAGATGTCCTGTTAGGGGCATGAAAGGACTACAAAAACCCAAGTCTTTCCATTGCAATATGAGCTCCTTTTTTTGGTCAGTACAATAATATCAGGAGATGATGTCATCTTTTTGATACTGTCTGTGGAATTTAGATGCAATTAAATTTATTGGGTCTTATTAATGCATTCCCCAGTCATGGGAATTACAGGAACAACATGATTCACTGTCTTCAATGCTGGATGAGCACAGGATATGATAGAGGTCCAATTGACTACCAATTATTTAGATTTGAATGTGGTCATTTGAGTGAGGTACAATATGGCGTACAGTACTTCAATATAGCAACAACTTGCATCAGTATTATTTCTTCAACATATGAAAATTTTCTTAACTGCTTCTGGGGAAACTAATTTTACAAAATTTGACACAAGCTGCCTGAAGAGATACTTTGATAAATATCTCTTTAGACATACAGTTAGGTTTTGAGGATCTTCTTGGAGGAGAAGAGATTCAGAGAAAGAATTCTATGTCTTAGTTTCTAAGCAGCTGAGTACATGGTAGCCAGTGGTGGAGTGATTTAATTGTGGATATGCAAGTGACCAGAAATGGAGGAATGCAAAGTTTTTGGAGGGCTGGCAAGATGCAAAGCTACAGAGATGGAGACAGGCAAGACAATGAATTGATTCAAACGCAAGGTCAGGAATTTTAAATTTGAGATATTGATCAGGGACTTGAAGAAGGAAAAGAGGTTTAAAAAAATCTAATAATTGTACCTGTAGCTGGACCCAAAATATTCTGGAATTAGTTCAACATCCAGGTATCACACCTTTGCCTTTAAATCGCCTTTAAGATTGAGTTCACATTTCTTTCTTTCACCACAGCATTTGAAGGTGAAAAGTCTGGAGAATGTAGAGAAGAATCCAAAGGCTCTTGACAACTGGATGGAAAGCATCAGTGAGCTGCACCGCTCCAAACCACCCGCTAATGTTCACTATACCAAGTGAGTTGTGTCTGTTCCTTCGTCACCATATCATTTACCATCTGTCCCTTTAGTTGGTTTCCGTACTTTAAGTGCTCAGGATCCAAGCAGTGACCTGATTCTGTTCAGTTATACTAATGTCAGAGTTCACTGTGTGACTCTACAGATAAACCTCATTGCTGTGACTGTTACCCCAGTTCTGTGTGGTTTCCCTTCTGAAGGAGGATGCCTTTAAATTACCTCTTACAAAAACAAAAGTGATCCAATTTATTTTGTGGGTCTTCTGGAAGTCAGATAGAAACTATATTGGTGAAGGATTTTCCATAAAACTCTTCATGTAGTAATCAATACAGTTAAAATGCACTTACTGTGAAACAATAACAATAACAAGGTCTAAAAGAAAAATATATTTCCCTGCTCATTGGTGATCCTTTCCTTCCACAGACTGCAAATAACAAATTCTACCATCCCACATTTTGGGACACAGTTTAGCATTTTCCACCCTATTTGTGTTATAACAAATTCAGAACTATTAGTTTTCTGTATAATTTAGCATGACTAAAAGAATCATAAATGTTTCCTGGAAAAACTAAATCTTCTTTGTTCCTTTACAAGTTCATTTAACACTCCAACTTTTATCACAAAGCTCACGAAACCTACCTTGTTTTCTAAATGAAGTTTCAGAAAACATCAAAATAAACACTTTTGATCATTCACACCAACCACAGTTTACAACCCTTCAAATGTCATGTTGAAAAAGTATGTTACCTAGAAAAATAACCCTTTCCTTACCTACCTTAATGTCTGTTTATCATTCACCAGTAGGTTACTCTTGAAATTGTTGTGAGTTCTTTGAGCATGCATTTTAATTACTTTGTGGGGGAGGACAGAATGTGTTCTGCCTGTCAACTTACACTCCTTCTCAGTCCACCAGTCACCTTGGACTCCTCACCATTACCTTTCTCCTCTTTCTACTGGCCATCTCGCTCTCTACTCTCAGTCCTGATGCAGGGTCTGACCCTAAGCGTTGACAATTCCTTTCCTCCCACAGATGCTGCTCAATGTGCTGAGTTCCTCCAGCAGATTGGGTGTTGTTGTGAAATTATTTTTCCTGGTGCATGAGAGTCACTCAGATCAGTTAATACCTTAAAAGCCTGAGGTTTCATGTGTGCTTCTCTGTATTCTAAAACATAGATTTAATCCATCATTCTTTTGCTATGTTGACACTTTTTATGGCCTAAATTCATTTGCTTTCCATCATTACAATTGAATATATATACTTCACTATCCATTACGTCAAGCAAAGCATTGCTACTTTACTCATTTGACCACTAAACGGCAACTTGACCACAGATATTGATCATACTCCGTCCTTAACCTATAATTAAGCCTAATTTGCCAAAAATATTTACTTTGTACCTTGTTATCAATTAAATAATCTAAAAACTCTAAATTCCAGCAGGCTGTTTAGGTACACCCATCACTCTATGCCACCTGATTTCTTTGAAGTTTACAGAAGTGTTTGTCCAGGTGGTAGTTGAGCTCCACTGAACAAAAAGTTTCCCAATAGGAAGGACCCCTTCCAGATTCACTATTGAGTCTTATGATTTCAGTCTAAAAAGTAGACTACTACATTTGGCTTCAATACTGAGTTAGCAAGAGGGAAAATGAGTCTAGCATTTTTACCCACTAGTGAACTTTGCAATAACTTCTGGTATGGGCAGTACCTGTGGAATTGTACAGCAGCAGGAATAAGTTGATTTGTTCACACCTTGTAGCTGTGGTTGATATACTCTTCTCTCCCCTACCTTTAGGCCAATGCCTGATATCGAGTCTCTCATGCAGGAGTGGCCACCAGAGTTTGAGGAGCTGCTGGGAAAGGTGAGTGAGTCCCATCAGAACTGTAAATTGTGTATCAATTTATCGGTTCTGCCAGTGTGAAACATTTCTCAATGACTGAATTATCTTTCTTTAAACTTAGGTGAGCCTGCCAACAGCAGAAACCAACTGTGACCTGCCCCAGTACATAGATATGATTTGTGGTAAGAACCAATTGGTAGCTTTCATTGATTGCCAGAGGGAGTTTTAAAAGTAAATACAAACAACCTGTACAGGTACACAGTGGCTACCACACTATGTGTGGATATTTTGCCCCACCTATCCCTTGAAAATAGCTGAAAATTCAGACTAAGGAAAGGAATTACTGTGTTCTGTGCCAGATTTTTCATTTAGTTATTTGACCCTGTGTCTTTCACTCCACCCATCTCCTCAGTCACAACACTGGAGTAAAAACAGAAAGTGCTGGAAATAGTTCATCAGGTCCTGCAGCATCTGTGGAGAGAGAGAGACAATTAACTTTCATCAAATTTGTTTCTTTCTCCACAGATGCTGCCTGATTTGCTGACTATTTCCAGTACTTTCTGTTTTTATTTCAGATTTTTGCTTTTCAATTATAGTGTTTGGAGTATTGTAATTAGCCTCACTACCTCCAGGTATGGGAGAGGAATAGTCACTGGTGTATTGTCCTGGTTCTCCAGATAGAAAGCAAATATATGCAGACATCATTCAGAATTATATATAGCGATGATATGTCCCCATGGATGAATAGCTTGCTGCAACTCCTTTGAAGAATAATCAATTTGGGACCGACCAAAGAAATGACAGTTCCAATGGAAATGTACCTCAGGAAAATCAGTCACTACAATAGAGGAAGAAAAAAATTCTGCTTTGTTGCAATGTGCCATACTTAGAAACTTACTGTGGGAAATCATTAATATGAATGATTATCCTGCATACCAGCTCATTTAGATGTCTGCTGTTTCAATGGCCCAAACCTGTATGCTATAGACTGCCATTATACTCTAGTGAACACACACTCAGAGTATAGCTGCATGCTATACAAAGACTTGACCAGGTTGTAGTGCTAACAGTGACAACCAATTATTAGATATACAGTCATACCTATTTAATCAAGATTGTTCATAAGATCATAAGCAGAGGCTCCATGAAAGTGACCTGGCTGATTGGTTGCACCCCAGGTGTTTGATACTAATACTCTGCAAATAGCTGTAGTTTTAAAAATATTTTGTCTCTCCACCCCTCCCTCCCCCCCCAACCTTTTACAGCCATTCTGGATATCCCTGTATACAAGGACCGCATCCAATCCTTGCATGTGCTTTTCACTCTCTACTCAGAGTTCAAAAACTCTCAGGTAAGAGATGCTAAGATAAGGAATGAACAATAAGCCTCTATCTTTGTCTGTGCTTTTGAAGAATGTCGCCTTCCTTTCATTTCACTCACACCCCAAACAACAACATTGCTATAAGAGAGGCAGTTTAGTAAGTGGTTCATTTACTCCCATTAATTCTTCTTTCCTCCAGCTTTCTCTATCAGTTGTTCATCTCCTCCGAACAAGATTACATTTTGCTGAAAGTCAGTCAGTTTTCGCTCTGTGGGTAACTCCGTCACCTCTCAGTCACCTCGTTCTGGTGTCAAGTTCCACATCAGGGACGAGAACACAAAATCCAGGCTAATAATGAGGGAGAGTGTAGCAGTGGAGTGGCAATTTTAAGAGGAGATGTTAGACCAAGGCTCTGTCTGCCCTCTACAGATGTTAAAGGTTCCACAGTCAATAATTTGTAGAACTTGCCTTGCCAAGTGTTTGTTCTATAATTTGACTTAAAGATGATTACCTAATCATTGTTGTATTTGCTGCTGTTGAACTTTCACTTGCATACATTGCCTGCTACATTTCCTACAATAGTGACCACATTTCATAAGTACATTATTTGCTATAAAGCGCATTAAATGTCTTTGGGCATCAAAGTTACTATACAACTGGAAGTACTTTCGAGTCATAAAGTTGTACAGCATGGAAACAGGCCCTTCAGCCCAACTCATCCATGCCTACCGACATGACTACGCTAATCCCATTTTCCTACCTTTGGCCCATATCCCTGTATTCCTTTCCTATCCATGTACCTGTCCAAATGCTTTTTAAATGCTGTGATTGTACCTGCCTCTCCCACCTCCAATGGCAGCATGTTCCATATACCCACAACCTCTGTGTGGGGCAAAAAAATTTTCTTTCTGAATTAGTCTTAAATCCTCAGTGCCTAAGTGACAATACACATACAGTTACTGTGCCATTACACTCACTATTTCAAACTGTAATATGATATATTCTGGAACATAACCAAGTACTGCGGTTCATCAGGTTTACACATGTTTATCTTGCTTGTCTTAATACTGAATCCCATTCCCTAACACTGTCTTAATATTTACTGCTCAAGCAGTTCTTGTTCCAACTTTTTAAAAAAATCTCTCATTGGGAGTGACTTGCATTCATTTTGGGTTATAGATAATTTTTTCTGACATGCACTTCTGCCCATAATGGTGCAGTGGTCAATGGTGTTATTCCAAGCATTTGATATCTATTCAATTGTTCTCACCTTCTGTTTGCAGCACTTCAAAGCTCTTGCGGAAGGGAACAAGGTGAGCAGTTCTGAGGAGCCTCCATCCCACAATGCAGATGTGGACACAATAACATTTGACTAACTAGCAGCTTTGAGCAAATAACTCTTAGGAAGCTTTAGATCCTTATTTTAGTTCTAAAAAAAACATACTGAGTTGTTTTATTTTTCTATTTATTGTGTACATTTTTCTAATAAATATTATTCTGAACAAGATTTTCACCATTCATGTGTCAAATCTTTTGCAACTGGATAAATCAAATCAAGAAAATTTTGGAAAAAAATGACAAACCGCCAGGTACGTCAACAGACTTTGATTGAATGTATATTTAACTTTTTAAAAAATATGCTTTACATGTTTAACTTTTTGCAGGAATCCTGCACTACTCTGGTTTAACACTAACCTTCCCTCACACATCCTGTTAAGGCACATTTTGGAGAAAAATTCTACTCTGATCAATTGAGTTTCAGAAGATTTACAGTGATTGGAAAACAAACCTTGTCCCCTCCACCTGCTTCCCACACACACCAATACCCTCTCCAACTTTTCACTCCCCTAAGACCTCTTTACTTTGTAGATACAGTGACAATTCACCTCCCTTCTGAGCTTAACCACTGAATCAGCACTAACTGCACTTTCTAGCAATTAGGTTGATGATTCACTGAGGAAAGTAACTCACAGCACATTTCTGTACTCAAGTAATTTAAAGTCTTCTTGTCATCCCTAGCCTAGCAAATTCAAATTATGCCCAATCCTTTCATTATTTTGTGATTTCAATCAAATCTCAAAGTCTAAACTTTTCAAAATTAAATAGCTGCCTACATTTTCAGCCAGTCCAGATAAGATCAGATATCTTTATTAGTCACATGTACATTGAAACATACAGTGAAATGCATCTTTTGCATAGAGTGTTCTGGGGGCAGCCCGCAACTGTCGCCGCCATGCTTCCAGCACCAACATAGCATGCCCACAAAACTTCCTAACCCGTACGTCTTTAGAATGTGGGAGGAAACCGGAGCACCCGAAGGAAACCCACGCAGACACAGGGAGAACGTACAAACAGACAGCAGCCGGAATTGAACCCGGGTCGCTGGCGCTGTAATAGGGTTATGCAACCGCTACACTACTGTGCCTGCCCTAAAAGACATTTTGACTGAGTGTCTTTAAAATAGATACTATGCAACCAAGTTTTTTATCCAGAAATAATCCTATCTTCCTATAGTTGACCTAGAAATTATATTAGTTCTTTCAAAGTGGTTGTTCAGAGCATTCCTAAGATTCCTTCCAGAATTTGCCCAAGTCAGTTTGCACTACTGAAGATGATGCTGATAGGACATAGACAGTGAAAGGTTTTGGCCTAGACATAGGAACACTCAAATCTGCCCTGCTGAATAGGCCAATGGCCTTGTACAATCACCAGGAAGATTATTTCTCTATTGAATCTTTTTGTCATTTTAGACACTTTGATTAGATCATCTATTAAGGTAAATTGGTTTATTACTGTCACATGTATCGAGGTACAGTGAAAAACTTTGCTTTGCCTGTGGTCCATACAGATCATTTTATTACAACAGTGCATTGAGGTAATACAGGGGAAACAATAACATAATGCAGAATATAGAGTTACAGTTACAGAGAAAGTGCAGTGCAGGCAGACAATAAGGTGCAAGGCCATAATAAGGTAGATTGTGAAGTCAAGAGTCCATCTTTTCGTGCTAGGGGACCGTTCAAAAGTCTTATAACAGTGGCAAAGTAAAAAAATAATAAGAAGTGGATGTAGGCACCTTTGATTCTGCTCTGCCACTCAGTAAGAGGAATAAGAGCCTTTCTGCCCCATATTCCTTGAATGTCCATAAATCTATCCTCCCCCATCTTGAATATAGTTAATGACTACCCATTCACAGCCCTCCAGTGTAGAGAATTCCAATTGTTCATCACCACTTGTTTGAAGAAATTTTTCTTTATCTCACACCTAAATGACTGACCGATTATCCTGTGACTGATCTTTAATTGCAGATGCTTCATCCAGGGGAACTATATCAAGCACCCACAGTGACAAATCTACTAAGAATTTCACATTTCAGTGTGATCACCACTTATACATTTAAGAGAAATTAGCCCAATTTTACCTATTGTCTACTCAAAAACTTGAAATATAAAATAGAAATATAAATTCAAACAATCTGTTCTCATAATTTGCCTTTGAAGTAGACAAGCAAAGGCATGCAAATTGTTATCTCTATAAACATGCAGCTGATGTCTCTTTCCTAACCAACATTCCTAAAATAGATCAGACAACATTTTCTACATTGCGGCAATAATTATACTTTAAAAGTACTTAATTGCCTGTGAAGTGCCTTGGGATGTAAGAGGGGCTATGTAAAATTCAATAGAATTCGAATATGTAATCACTTATTAGTTCAACCCTCTAGATCAGTAGCCAGTTTCAAAGCCTCTACCATAACTAACTATAGTTAAATTACAGCCGGTTCAGCAGCAGACTGATCATGAGCAGGCATCTTTGAGCCAGTCAGTAACTGAAAATACCTAAGATTGCAGAGAAGCATTCACAGGTAGTTTTTATAAAATGGTGTTGAAAGAATCACAAGCAGGATATGAATTGACTAATCAAGTATATTGAGCAATATTTTAAAGAGAAAACATTGCAGGTGATGTAGCTGCAACCTTTAGTTGTTTGTAGAGATGGGAGATCACCAGCAAGCACATCTGCAGTGAGTGTTGTCATTTCAAGAAACGTCAACTTGGAGTTGTTGAGCTTGTGTACAACTGTGAACAATATGTAGCATCAGGGAGGGATAAGGGTTACCCAGATGTTTAAACCTAGAGACACTCTGACTCCTCAGGTTAGGAGGAGTTCAGGTACAGCAGAATGTGACAGGCAGAAATGAACATGCTGGATGTAATGATGATTGAGGACCCTTTAACATAGTGCAACAGATAGGAATGGCATGCTGCTTATACATATGTAAAAGCAACTGCAGGGAGGATGAACAATATGACCATGGCAGTGGGTACAAGGGACTAAGTGGGGAATGTGAAAAGTAAGGTAACAATGATGGAACCAGTATACTTGAGTATGGATACTGTTCTCTGCAGCCACACCAGAACCTCCAGGTCTGAAGCCAGAGGGAGGATCCAGTTATTGTGCTCATCAATGACGTAATAGAACTAGAAAGGATATTTCTGGGAATTTCTCAGGGGAACTAGGTATTAAATGAGGATTCACTACCTCAAGGGTAACAATCTCTGGATTCTTACTGGAGCTACAAGCAAATTGTCATAACTTGATCAGAACAGATAGTTACATATATCTAAGAGTGGTGTGGCAGGAAGGAACTTTGGTCAGTGCTATAATAGCATCAGTACTCGGATGGGAGAGCTATATTGATGAGTTTCCTCATCTAAGCCGGGTACTGGTGAATCAAATAACTAAGCTTTAAGTTAAAAAAGGAAAAGTAATGCAGCATTCAAGTGAGGGAAAATTATAGGTTTAAAAGGCGAAGCCACAGAACAAAATAGTAGTTTGGGTAATAATTGTGTGCATTGAGGGGATTAATTAGTAATCCTGCACTAAGTGATCCACTGGGGAAATGTAATTTGAACCACTTTTGTAGGGGAATGGAAAACTGAGAAAAGAGTTGGGAGGGAAAGAAACAGATAGAAAACAAACAATAGTCAATGAGTTCTTCTCAGGACAGCAGCTGTGACTAATGGGGTACTGCAAGGACTGGTGTTTGGGCCCCAACCATTTACAATCTGTTACTAAATTTAGCTGAGGGGACAAAATGTATTATTTCCAAGTCTACTACGGACACAACATTAAGTGCGAATGTGATGGTGATGAGAGGCAAAAGACTTCAAGAAGATATAGACAAGCTATAGAAGGAATGCAGTAAAGACTTGCCAGACTGTTTCCGGGGATGGTAGGTCTGTCAGCAGAGATTAGTAGATTGGTCGTCTGTTCTCTAGAGTTTAGAAAGATTCTTCAGATACTCAGAAATATGCAGAAGGCTTCATTAGCATAATGTTAAGCTCACCATGAGTACATTTGTCTTTGTGTAGATGGAAGTGTTCTTCTTGGGCTTGAAGTGAATGGTCTGCAGCCAGTCAGAGAGAAGGTTAGGCCTTAGTCAAACTTGGAAGACCTAGAAATGTTACTCAGCTTCAATCAAATATTATGTCAGATTTCTGCCAGACCTTGTAACATTGACTCTGCCAAATTAATAGCAACATGCTGAATTTCTTTAGCCTCCTGAAGAAGTAAAGGTGTTGGTATGCTATGTGGTTGGACCAGGACAAGCTATTTGTATTATTTACGCCTAGGAACTTGAAGCTCTCATCCATCTCCACCTCATCATCAGGGTTGTGTGCTCTGCCCTGCTTCCTGAAGTCAATGACCAGCTCTTGTTTTTCTGACATTGAGGGAAAAGTAGTTGTCTTGACACCATGCCACTAGCTGTCTCCTTCCTGTACTCCATCTCATCATTGTTTGAGATCCGGCCGACTACAGTGGTGTCACCTGTAAACTTGTAGATGGAGTTAGAGCAGAATCTGGCCACTCAGTTGTGAGTGTGTAGGGAGTAAAGTCAGGGGCTGAGGACACAGCTTTGCAGGGCACCAGTGTTGAAGATAATCATTGCAGAGGTGTTGATGCCTATCCTTACTGATTGCAGTCTGTTGGTCAGGAAGTCAAGGATCCAGTTGCAGAGGGAGGTGCTGAGTCCTAGGTCTAGGAGTTTGGAGTTGAGTTTGTTTGGAATTATGATATTGAAGGTGGAGATCAGGGAGCAGTCAAATGTCCCTGGTGACTATGTCTGCAGGACGTGTGTCCAGCTGCAGCCCCTCTCAGACTGAATGGGTTGGTTGGAGCAGCAGTTGAACTCACTGAGAAGCATAGGAGAGGCATAGGTGGTTATGGATAGTAGTTTCAAAGAGGTGGTCACACCAAAGGTTCAGTCAGATAGATGGGTGACCACCAGGAGAGGCAGGCAGGTAGTGCAGGAGTCTCCTGTGGATATCCCCACCTCAAACAAGTACACCATTTTGGATACTGGTTGGGGACGATATCCTCTTAGGGGAAAATAGCAGCAGCAGCCAGATCAGTGGCACCATGTCTGGCTCTGTTGAACAGCAGGGTAGGGTAAGTCTAGGTGAACAACAGTGATAGAGATTCTACAGTCAGGGGTACGGACAGGCATTTCTGTGGTCGCAAGCAAGACTCCTGGATGGTAAGTTGCCTCCTTGGTGCCAGGGTCAAGGATGTCTCTGAGTGGGCACAGGACATTCTTAAAGGAGAGGGTGAGCAGCCAGAGTATGTGGTCCATATTGGTACTAATGACATAGGCTGGAAGGGAGATGAGGTCCTGCAAAGTGAACTTAGGGAGTTAAGTAGTTAGTTAAAAAGCAGGACTTCCAGGGTTGTAATCACAGGATTCCTACCTGTGCCACATGTAAGTAAGGCAAGAAGTAGGAAGAGCAGTTCAATGTGTGGCTAAGGAGCTGGTGCAGCAGGTAGGGCTTCAGCAGAAGAGACTCTTAGATAGACACATGTATGATAGGAAAATAGGAGGCTATGTGGGAGGGAAGGGTTAGATAGATCTTAAAGCAGGATAAAATGTCGGCACGACATTGTGGGCTGAAGGGCCTGTACTGTGCTGTAGTGTTCTATGTTCTAAATGTGGATCTTTGGGCTCTCTGCCAGGGCAGGCAGAACCTGACCCAGAGGGATGGGTTAAACCTAACTGGAGGGGTACCAATATCCTTTCAGGGAGGTTCGCTAGTGCTACTCGGGAGGGTATAACTAGAGAGGCGGAGGGGTGAGAACCAGAGCAGCAGGTCAGATGCTGGAGGGATTGATGGGAAGGTAGAGGTTATGACAAGTATGTCTGAAAGGAAGGATCAGCAGGGACAGGTGAAGGAACACGGTGGGACTGATGGGCTGAAGTGCGCTTATCTCAATGCAAGGAATATTGGAGGTAAAGGCAGATGAACTTAGAGCCTGAATCAGTGCATGAAAGTATGACGTTGTGGCCATTATGGAGACATGGTTGCAAGCGGGACAGGACTGTCGGCTCAATGTTCCAGGATTTTGATGTTTCAGACGTGACAGAGAGGGAGGTAAAAGAGGTGGAGGGGTTGCATTAATGATCAGGGAGAATGTCACAGCTGCACTCAGAGAGGACACACTGGAGGGCTCATTACTGAGCCAATATGGGAGGCACAGATCGAGTAGACAGAATCTTTTTCCCAGGGTAGAAATGTTGAATACTAGAGGGCATAGCTTTAAGGTGAGATGGGGAAAGTTTAAAGGGGATGTGCAGGGCAAGTTTTTTTACACAGAGAGTGGTGTGTGCCTGGAACGGGCTGCCAGGGGTGGTAGCGGAAGCAAATACAATAGTGGCATTCAAGAGGCTTTTAGATAGACATGTGCGTGTGCAGGAAATGGAGGGATATGGATCACGTGCAGGCAGAAGTTTGATGCCAAACTTAATTTGGTATCATACTCGGCACAGATATCATGGGCCAAAGGGCTTGTTCCTGTGCTGTTCTATGTTCTAAGATACCCCAGTGACCTCTGAACTTAGAGAAATGGAGTTGAAGTAAGTTATTCCTGTCTCCAAGGGACTGCCTAAGAAAAGGCAGCACCATCTTAAGTAACCTAGAGAATCTTACCATGTCATGGTATTAAGCATTTATATATGTACAGTATATGGATGAAGATTTTGTCAAATATATGAATAGATTAAAAAAATCTTATGAGAAACACAGGGGTGGTAGAGCTGTTGCCTATATCTGGAAATTGTGGGCAATGGGAAGAAAAAAAACCTGGAACTGAGAAAGAAGTGCTGTGGTTAGAAAAAGTGTTTGCATTTAAGATTTCTATTAGAACACACAGGAAATAATATCTTTCATCTCTGCTTTGCACTAGAAGTGATGCACTGTCCAGCTCATAACCGTGTTCTGGAAATCACATCGATATTAGTATTTGCATAACAAGAATTAGGAGGTAAAAAATACATTGCACATTTTATCCCGCATATTTCAGAAAGATACTGAGAACAAAAACAAAATATTGCAAATGCTGGAAGCCTGAAATAAAAATAGATTAATAGAAAGTAGGTCAGGCACCATCTGTGGAGAGGGTAAAACAGTTAGTTTCAGCCCATTGACCTTTCATCTGTAAGAGTTGTGATTGAGGCTGAACACTCTGCAGTAGTAACTCTGGCTATGCAGGTGTGACTAGATTTGCAAGATGCAGTCAGAAGTATGGCAAGTAGTGTTGAGGGTTACAGTGGGTGAGTGGTATTGAGAAATGTGGAAAGGTGGGTGAGGTGAGTGAGGTGAGGTGAAGGGTAGATGTGATTGAAGAATATGGTGAATAGATGGATTTGAGGAATATGGGAGTAGGTGTAACAGAGGGAAATGGGAAGAAGGTGGCTGAGTATTAATCTATTCAAAGGTGTTGTACTAGTAGGGCTTAGTGATATTTTCATGCTTCTTGATATTCAGCATAATGCTGATTTAGAAGATGATGTAATGAGGCAGACCACATTCTGCACAGATTGTGAACGTGATAGGTAACGACACTTTGGGACAGGATGTAAAATTATAGCCGTACCAGTTCTAATTTCTTGCCTCTGTAAACCAGGTTGGTCTGAGCATGAATGCATTTAAAGATGCAGAACATTCTTAAGCAGGTCATTGGCATAACATGTCAGCAGGCATTTTGCCTGATAGATCTGCTGATAGCACAGCACGTGTCACTGGTGAGCCAGAAAGAAGATACGAAAAATAAATTAAGAAGACAAAAGGACCACTGGTGAGCAAAGCTACTACTTAGATGATGTAGCATTGAAACCGTATAGAGCAGGAAGTTGAAGGTTCACAATGCTTTAGTTAACGCGAAGATAGGGTGTTGGAATTGGACGGGTTGTGATGGATCACTATCTAAAGCCTTTTTCTAGAAATTAGATGTTCATGTACATTGAATAAGAAGAGGATCAAACTCAACTGTATGGTTAAGTATCCTGTCCAGACCAATATTTGAATAATACTTAGGTGAGTACTAAAAGAGCTTGGACCAGAGTCTTCAGGATAGCAGACGGGTTAAGTTACTGGACTGATGATTCCAAGAAATGAGCTCAGATCCTGGCATGACAGTGGGAGAATATAACATTTAGTTAATTAAATACAGTCTAGAATTATGAGACTAGTTTTGGTAATGGCAACCATGACATTTCCAGATTGTAGTAAAACCCACCAAGTTCACTGATGTCCTTTAAGAAAGAAAATCTGCCATCCTCTCTTGGTCTGGCTTTTCTGTGTCTGCACAATGTGTTTGAACTGCTCTCTGAAATGGCTCAGCAGGCTGCTCAGTTTAAATCGTTCAGTGATAGGTAATAAATATTTAACATGTTGGTAGAACCCATGTTCCATAATGAATAACGAAGAAGAGAGTGTATCTTAAAAAAGATTTCAATGTTATGTTTTATATGATTTTAGAAATATAGAAGGCTTGGAATTACTGTATTTTAAAATAGTTCCTTTAGTTTTGACTAGGATTTGTTTTACGTGAAACTACTTCATACAAGAACCTTTGCATCAAATTTTGTTATACGCTTTGTAAAAGATACTGTAGAGGGTATGAGTGACATCCCAGAAATTGCTATAAATCAGGAATTGGAAGGGAGGGAGGAACTCAGAAGAATGACATTCACCAGGACAGTGGCACTGAGTAAACTGTGGGCTGACAAATCTGTGGGTCCTGATGGACTTCATACTCAGCTCTTAAAAGTTGTGGATTGTGAGATAATTATTGCATTGATTTTAATTGTTCAAAGTATCCCGAGTTTGGAGAAGGTTTCATTACTTTGGAAAGTAGCAAATGTAATTTCTTTATTGAAAAAGGGAGAAACCAAGACTGTACATGCCAGTTAGCTTAACATGTGTCTCAGGGGAAATATTAGAAGCTATTATCAAAGATAAGACAAGATATCTTTATGAGTCACACGTACATTGAAACACACAGTGAAATACACCTTTTGCGTAGAGTGTTCTGGGGGCAGCCCGCAAGTATTGTCATGTTTCTGGCGCCAACATAGCATGCCCACAACTTCCTAACCCGTACATCTTTGGAATGTGGGAGGAAACCGGAGCACCTGGAGGAAACCCACACAGAGACAGGGAGAACATACAAACTCCTTACAGACAGTGGCCAGAATTGAACCCGGGTCGCATGCAATGTAATAGCGTTATGTTAACCACTACACTACCGTGCCTATCAAAGTTAGATGCTGTATCAAAGGTTATTGCAGAAAATAAAAGCTTATGGTGTAGGAAGTAATAGTTGTGAATAGAAAAGTGGCTTGCAAATGGAAAACAGAGTAGCCATAAATGTCTACTTATTCTCAAGATGTAACGAGTGGCATTCCTTAGTGATCTGTATTGGGACTTCAACTTTTAATAATTTATATAAACTATTTACCTGGATGAAGCCACCTCAGGTATGGTTACTAAATTTACTGATGACATAGGGGTAGATAGGAAATTAAGTCCAATGCAGACATCAGAAGGCTGCAAAGCGATATAGATAGTTTAAGTCTGTGAGCAAAGTTTGACCAAGAGAGTATAATGCAAGGGTAGTGGTGAAAATGTAAACTTTAGCAGAAAAAATAAAATGAGGCTTATTATCTAAGTTGTTGGAAGTTGCTAAGCTCTGAGGTGTAGAAGGATTTGGGTACTCTCGTGCATAATTTGCAATATGCAGTACACAGGTGCTGCAAATAATTAGGAAAAGTAACAGAATTTTATCTTTTAATGCAAGTAAGGTTGAATCCAAAAGTAGGGAGGTTTTGCTTAATTTATATAGAGCATTGATGAGACCACATCTGGAGTATTGTACGGCATTAATCTTACTTAAGGAAGGATAAAAGTGCATTGGAAGCAGTTCAGAGAAGGTTTACTAGACTAACAACTGGAATCAGCTGGTTGCCTTATGTGGAAAAGTTGGACAGGATAGGATTTTATCCGCTAGAGTTTGGAAGAATGAGGGAGACCTGACTGAAACTTATAAAATCCTGAGGGGTCTTGACAGGGTAGATGTGGAGAGGATGTTTCCTCCTGTGGGAGAATCTAGAACTAGGTTCACACTTTAAAAAATGTTGAAACCAGAGACTGCAGATGCTGGAATATGAAGCAAAAAAACAAATTGCTGGAAGAACTCAGTGGGTCAGGCAGCATCTGTGGAGACAAAGGGATGGTCGACGTGTTGGGTCGAGATCCTGCATTCAGACTCATTGTTTTAGGGGAAAGTAAGTGGATAAGAAGAGGATCAAACTCAACTGCATGGTTAAGTACCCAGTCTAGACCAATATTTGAATAATACTTAGGTGAGTACTAAATGAGTTTGGGCCAGAATCTTCAGGAGATGAGATGGGTTAGGTTACTGGACTGATGATGCAGAAAAATGAGCTCAGACTTTGGCATGACAGCGGGGTAACATATCATTTAATTCATTAAATATAGTCTAGAATTACCAGACTAGTTTTGGTAATGGCGACCATGACATTTCCAGATTGTAGTAAAACCCATCAGGTTCACTGATAGAACATAGAATATTACAGCGCAGTACAGGCCCTTCAGCCCACGATGTTGTGTCAACATTTTATCCTGCTCTAATACCTGTCTAACCCTTCCCTCCCACATAGCCCTCCATTTTTCTATCATCCATGTGGCTATCTAAGAGTCTCTTAAATGTCCCTAATGTATCTGCCCCCACAACCTCTGCCAGCAGTTCCACGCACCCACCACTCTGTGTAAAAAAAAATTACCTCTGACATCCCCCTTATACCTTCCTCCAATCACCTTAAAATTATGTCCCCTCGTGTTAGCCACTTTCACCCTGGGAAAAAGTCTCTGACTCGATCTATGCCTCTTATCATCTTGTACACCCCTATCAAGTCACCTCTCATCCTCCTTCTGTCCAAAGAGAAAAGCCCTAGCTCACTCAACCTATCCTCATAAGACATGCTCTCCAATCCAGGCAGCATCCTGGTAAATCTCCTCTGCACCCTCTCTAAAGCTTCCACATCCTTCCTATAATGAGGCAACCAGAACTGAACACAATACTCCAAGTGTGGCTAAACAGAGTTTTACAGAGCTGCAACATTACCTCGTGGCTCTTGAACTCACTACCCCGACTAATGAAGGCCAACACTCCATACACCTTCTTAACAACCCTATTGACCTGCGTGGCAACCTTGAGGGATCTATGGACATGCAGCCCAAGATCCCTCTGTTCCTCCACACTGCTAAGAGTCCTGTAATTAACCTTGTATTCTGCCTTCAAATTCGATCTTCCAAAGTGTATCACTTCACACTTTTCCAGGTTGAACTCCATCTGCCATTTCTCAGCCCAGCTCTGCATCCTATCAATTGCCTGTTGTAATCTACAGCAACCTTCTACACTATCCACAGCACCACCAACCTTTGTGCCATCAGCAAACTTACTAACCCACCCTTCCACATCCTCATCCAAGTCATTTATAAAAATCACAAACAGCAGGGGTCCCAGAACAGATCCCTGCGTAACACCAGTGGTCACCGACCTCCAGGCAGAATACGTTCCACCTACCACCACCCTCAGTCTTCTATGGGCGAACCCCCCAATTCTGAATCCACACAGCCAAGTTTCCCTGGATCCCATGCCTCCTGACTTTCTGAATGAGCCTTCCACGAGGAACTTTATCAAACACCTTACTAAAATCCAAGTACACCTCATCCACTGCTCTATCTTCAATGTGCTTAGTCACATCCTCAAATAATTCATTCAGGCTTGTGAGGCACGACCTGCCCCTCACAAAGCCATGCTGACTGTTCCTAATCAGCCTATGCTTCTGCAAATGCCCATAAATCCTGTCTCTAAGAATCTTCTCCAGTAATTTGCCCACCACTGAAGTAAGACTCACTGGTCTGTAATTCCCAGGGTTATCTCTACTTTCTTTCTTAAACATCCTCCAATCATCTGGCACTACTCCTGTCACCAGTGATGATGCAAAGATCATCACCAAATACACAGCAATCTTCCCTCGCTTCCCGTAATAACCTTGGATATAAGTTTTTTTAATAAAGAAAATCAGCCATCCTCTCTTGGTCTGGATTTTCTGTGTCTCTGCAACATGGTTGAACTGCTCTCTGAAATGGCTCAGCAGGCGGCTCAGTTTAAATCAATTAGTGATAGGCAATAAATGTTTAACATGTTGGTGGAACCCATGTTCCATAATGAATAACGAAGGAGAGAGTGTGTTTTAAGAGAGAATTCAATGTAAATGTTTTAAGATAACTTTAAAAAGAAAAGCTTGGAATTGCATTATTTTAAAATAGTTCCTTTATTTCTGAATTAGATTTTCTAACTCAGTCCTGATGCAGGGTCTCGACCCAAAACATCAACTATTCCATTGCCTTCACCGATGCTGCCTGACCTGCTGAGTTCCTCCAGCAGTTTGTTTTTTCGCCTGTGACAGAAATGAGGCAAATTACTTTCTTTCAAAGGGTTATGAGACTTTGGAGTTCTCTCCTCAAAGAGTGGTGGAAATAAAATCTTTGAATATCTTGAAGACAGAAAATGATGGAGTTTCAATAAGCAAATGGATGAAGTGTTCCTGGGAGTAGTAAGAAATGTAAAGTTGAGGTTACAATCAGATTAGCTATGACCTTATTGAATGGTGGAGCAGATTCAAGGCACTGAGTAGCCTACTCATGCATGTATTTGTCTATGTTCATTTGTTCACATGTTGCTTACAAAGTCTTCACAAAAGTAACAGGCTATTTAGCCCAGTAGATGCTGGTCTTGTGCTCTACATAAACCTCCTACATCTAATCTCAACTCACTTCTTCAACGTATTCTTTAATTCCTTTTTCTCTCATGTGGGCATTTAGCCTCAAATGTGCCTTTGATATTTACTTCAGCTACTCCCTTCCGAATGACCGAACGAGTTCCACGCTCCAGCGTTCTATGGATAAAGTCATTTGCTGTTTAAGTTATTAGTAGCTATTTGATATTTACGGTCCTTGGTCAGTGTTTATCCCAAGTGGAAATACTTATCTGACTTTGCTGTCAAATATTTTCACGTTCTTCTACCCAGTCACCCCTCAGCCTTTATTAAGAAAATGGCAAACAATTCACAATTACCTCCTAAACCATAAGATAAAGCCTTTCATTTCTGGTATAACTCTAGAAATTTCTTTTGCATTTTCTCTACTTGCTTCCCTGTTTTTATCATATGGTGATGGAAACTGCTCATAGCACACAAAGTTTGATCTAACTATTCTCAATACAAGTTTAATATAAGTTATTAGCTATGCAGTCCCTTTAGAAATGTATTGTTGTGCTTCATTTGTTTTATTTGTGTGACCAATATTGCTATTTTAATGATCTGTATACCTGAATGCATTTCCTGGTAGTTTTGTATCTAGGTCCCATTGGGGTACATGCAAATGTGTGTGTGTGTGTGTGTGTGTGTGTGTGTGTGTGTGGACAACCCCCTCGCCTGTCAGGCCTTGCTAATCTTGAACACGTTTCCTCTGGAAATAATATTGACTTGTAACCGATTTGATAAAGAACGCAGCGCTCCGCAGAAATACCTCCTCTTGCTGATTTGCACGATAGTGTCCACTCTACAACAAACCGCTGCTGCAAAAGTGAAATACCGCAGGCACATGAAATGTGAAATGCCTCTCACGAAAGCTAAATGTCAACCTTGCTTTTTCTTCTACACACTGTTAACCTGCTCAGAATTTCTCGCACTTCCTATTTTCATTTTTGCTAATTTATTTATGATTTTTGTTCACTTCTAACACGTATTTATTCAGTTTGATTAGGAATTCTTCCTACTGGATGGGCAAATTCTCCTGGGAAATCTTTTTGAATTCATCAGAGCCATGCAGCATTCAAAGGGATATTTGACTTTATACTTAAGCTTGCTATGTGGAGTGCTGCAGAAAGGTAAGGGTTAATTCGCTTGCATTCATTTAAGAACATTGCATTCAAAAGCCTGTAGGACAGACATTTCCCATCTTGTTCAATGATAACAATTCACAACAAGGGAAAAAATGTGATAAGGAACTAGACTTCTAAAATCATACAGGCATCACCAAAACGGACTCTTCTGGCAAAGTTTTAAACCTCTGTGAAAAAGAGCTACTAGTGAGAGCTACTCTTTCACTGAAGGAGTAATCAAGTTGTAAAATAAGTTAGCAAGGGAACAATACCACTACAGCACTGTAGTAATGGAGACAGGAGGCAATCAGAACCTCACTGTGATCAGCAGTGTTCTGCATGAGGGGTGGTGACAGCAGATTCAATAGTAACTTTCAAAAGAAAATTAGAAAAAAACCTGAAGGAGAAACATTTGCAGGGGTGTGGGGAAGGACTGTGGGATGTGGGACTGTGGATGGCTTTACCAAGGAGCCTGCATGGAATGGCTTCCTTCTGGGCTTGAAGAGTTTGAGTTCCCACTCTTCTCCAAGTCATGTTACATCTTATGAGCAAGGTAATTCTGGCTGATAACAACAACAACTTGCACATGTGTGAAAATATCTCATGAACTTTAAAAAATTATCACCAAGTTTTCAATGCCTCCTGATAAGCTGTATCTTTTCCCCTGGGGAAATTCCCTTCTTACATTTGGGATCCTATTTGTTTATAATTTTCCTATTGTATTTCTTTATTTCAGGCAGATAACTAGAGGTGGGGTGTCTGTGTAGGGGGAAGCTCCATCTAGGCAAGGCTCTGTAGTTACTTGCCCGGGCTCCTCAGGCAGCACCTCCCAAAACCATAACCTCTACCTCCAAGAAGGGCAGCAGACACATGGGAACATCACCCCCTATAGGTTCTCTTCCAAGCCTCACACAACCCTGACCTTTTGCCATTCCTTTATTGCCACTGGGTCAAAATCCTGGAACTCCCTACCGAGAGCACTGAGGGAGGACCTTCACCAGAAGGACTGCAGCTGTTCACGAAGGTGGCTCAGCACCAACTTCTTAAGACCAATTTGGGCTGGGCAACAGATACCAGCCTTTCCAGTGACACCCACATCACAAATAATGAATTAAGAAAACTCCATTTGGAGCAAACAGACACCATGATGTGAATTTCTCACAACACAAAGCTGGTTTTGTACCAAGTTCAAGTTCAAGTTTATAAGATGAGATAAGATATTTATTAGTCACATGTACATCGAAATGCACAGTGAAATGCATCTTTTTAAGTGACTGAGAATGTGCTGGGGGCAGCCCGCAAGTGTCGCCACCCTTCCAGCACCAACATAGCATGCTAACCCTTGGAATGTGGGAGGAAGCCAGAGCACCCAGGGGAAACCACACAGACACATGGGGAGAACGTACAAACTCCTTACAGTGGTGGGAATTGAACCCAGGTTGCTGGTGCTGTAATAGCGTTACGCTAACCGCTACACTACCGTGCTGTGTCATTGTATACATAGACAGGGTATAAATACCATGAAAATGAGCTTTTTGCAGCAACAGCACAGCACATTGCAAACAGGACAAACATAAGTTAACATAAACTTAAATTAACATAAATTATACATAACTTACATGACAAAATAAACATATGGACATTAGTGCAAGTTGAGAAAAAGAAATATAATCTGAGGTAGTGTTAGGGTTTTTCAGGTGGGTCAAGAACCTGATGGCAGTGGGGAAGAAGCTGTTGTTGAACTTTGAGGTGTGGATCCTCAGGCTCCTGTATCTCCTGCCTGATGGTAGCATTGAGAGGAGGGCGTGGCCCAGATGGTGGGGGACCCTGATGATGGATGTCACCTCCCTGAGACATCGCGCTTGTAGGTGTCCTCAATGATGTACAGACTCTGCTGTGCAGGATGGGTGCTCACAAACGTCAGACATCTTATCATTCCCTGGCTGAAGGGTGTCCAGAACACACCCATTGCACCATACAAGCCCTGAAAACATAGGAAATAGAAGAAGGACTGGGCCATTTGACCCCTCATGTCTGCTCCACTATCCAGTGAGATCATGGCTGATGTTTTATCCAAGCATCAATTTCCTGCACAAACCACATACCCCTAGCTTCCCTGAATATCTCATTTCTGTTGCTTTAATATGTGTTTAATTCCCTCTCAGCGTCTGGACACACAAGTCTAGTGACTGGATTCCTGCATCAACCCATCTGTCTTGCGGTGGAGGAAACAATGAACTATTCAAGCTCGGTGCAAACCATCAGCTGGAAGATAGGAACAGTGTGGATCCTTGAATATACACCACCCTTTCCACCAAAAGTCTTTCAGATGTTCGAGAAACGTGTGACCTACATTGCAGAAAACAACTCACTGCTCATTCACCAGCTGAGTCTTCAGGATGAGGGCCATTATGTTATAACAACAACATTAATATCTGGAACAGAAATTCATTCCTCCATCAACCTGACAGTGCTGGGTCAGTTAATAACATTTTATAAACAATTTTAGCTCATTGAAGGTGAGGGAAGTCAGTTAGCATCAACATTTAATCTTCCTTGATAAAATGTGAATTAAAGTTGTCTGTATTCTGTGCCTTTCAATCCTACATTTAATTTCAGAAGTAAATGTCACAACTCCTAGCATTCATTATGTTTTGTGTCATCTTCTAGTGGTGGATATTGATCTATAAAACCTTCACCAAGACAAAATGTTGTCCCAATGAATCTTGATAATGTTTCCCATTTTGAAAACACTCTAAGTAATGCTGTGTCACAGTTCCCCACCCAAAGATGTGAGACAGTTGTGCCTAATTCCTCACTGAAAGGGAGAGGAGATTGATTTCCCCACTCTAACTGGATGAGGATCTGGATTTCCTACTGAGGGATGGGGCACAGATCTGTGTCTGTATTTCCTTACCCAATGATTCCCCACCCAATGATGGGATGTTGTTCTATGTTTTCCCCATTTACTATGACATCCATTCTCCACCCAATGATGGACAATGTCAGTGATTTTTCCATCAAGGTCTATGGTTGAGAACAGGAGAAGGAGCAATATCTGAGGTCCTTATCCTGGGCTTACTTGAGAGCAGACAAAACTAATCACCACAAATTTGAATGTTGTGGTACCTCAGTTAGTTCCTTTCCCCTTGCATTCACTCACAAGCTTCTGGTGAACTCTGCCTTACACAAATTGTGCTTTTGGTTTAGTTCCAGTTTCACAGCCCTACATTACAGTGCAGATTGAAAAATTACCCTATCCAACTTTGATCATGAACTGCACAGTCAAGAATGGCTCTGACCCCCAATTCTCCTGGATGAAGGACAACAAAATCCTTGTGAGTAACCAACATCAAGTGTCAAGTGACCACCACAGTTTAAGGATCACCAACATGAATAGCTCAGACTGTGGAATTTACACCTGCTTTGTCCAAAACCCTGTCAACAGAGTGGACGGACAACAACTGATCTCAGGTAAGGAGAAGGAACAAGTCTTTGTTTATATGGCACCTTCCACTGCTTCAGGACACTTCAAAGCTGACTGCAGTTGCTTCTTTTGAAGAATAATCACTGTTGTCATTTTGGAATGCAGCAGCCAAACTACACACAACAAGTTCCTGCAAACAATGTTAGAAAATGACCAAACACTTTGGTGCTGGTTGAGTGGTCAACATTTTCCAGGTCACCTTTTCTTGAATTTAACTATGAAATCCTTTTCATCCATCAGAGAGGGCAGATGGGCTTCACTTACATGCTCTATTCAAAGGACACCAGATTCAACAGTGAACTCTTTCTTTGCACTTCTGCAGATAGTTTAGCTGGATTATAGAACGACGGACTGGAAAGTCATCCACACTTCTCCAAAAAAAATGTCGTTGTTGAAAATTGGGTGAGCGCAGAGGTCATTTAAAAGGGATTTGAGGCAAAAGTTATTTACACAGAGACAGGTTGATACCTGCAACCTGCTGCCAGAGGGTGTGGTGGAGTCAGATGCAATCATTGTGTTTATATCGACACAAAACTAAAATAGGCAAGGCATTGAAGGATAGAGATCTACTGTGGGCAAATGGGATTAGTGTAGATTGGCAGGGACGGCGTGGGCTGAAGGGCCTGTTCCTATGCTGTACAACTCTGATTCTATTTGTCAGAGGGATTTTTGTCCTGTCTGGCATGTTTTTCTGAAGTAGTGCAATCGGCTTTACAGACCAATGAGACTGAAAATTTCACTAAGGAAACAAAGTTATTCTTTTTTACTCAAAGGACAGTCGGGGTTTAGTATCCTTGTTTTTCTTGAAACCATTGTATTTAAAAAGTGAACACTCAAACTGCACACTGTGTCTTTGCTGAAATCTCTGATTTCCTATGGGCTCAGATGAAATCTCACATATCTTGAGGTCAGGGTTGTGTTCACTGTCAGCTTCCCAGCTCAGGATCACCTCAACCTGCTGCGGCTGATCTCTGCCGCATCTTAAAGTTTGCTGCTCACTGCTAGCCAAGGGAGGTCACCTAAACTCCACACCACGGGAAAGAGGATTGCATCCACTTCTCCTTCAGCTCATGCGACCAGGCATTCATGAACCGCACCAATGCTCTGGCAGAGATCCTCCTGGCAACAGAAGAACCTGTCTGTAACCCTGGAGAGTCTCCATGACCCTTTGCACAACGAGCATGTCTTCTGACCACTGCTCGTCATCCTGTCTGGTCGCCATAGCAATCATTCATTCAGTCACAACACCCCCTGGCTTGTATTACATTATGCACCATTAAGAGGCTGCAATGGGTGCAGCTGCTGGGCTGTGCTGAGAGATGTGAGAACTTTCAACATTATCAATGGCGAACACTGTGCTGCAACTAACAATGTCAAATTCAATGTGGCATTACACAGGAAAATCCAACTACACTGTTCTGTGAACCTTGCAACTGAAGTCCTTGCTCATTATGGGACTTCTGCAAACAGAGTTTTAAAGTTTACATTAATTCACATTTACAGAGTTTTTGCATGGTAGCAGTTTGTAACTTTGTTTGTTTCCTGATTCCCAGCTGAACATTTCCAGGAATGTTTCCATCCACCATATCAGGGTCGGATTCTGAGCAGCACTCTGGCAATACTTTGTGTGGTCGGATTCCTTGCAGTTGTCTTCATAGTCAAGAAGTTCAAAGGAAGGCAAAGGGGTAAGGCCATTAACCATGTCAAGCTGGTCAGTGAGAGTCACTCAGCGGACTGCAGGAGCCAGTTTAGAGCATAATGAGTGAGCCAGCAGTTTCCATCTCCCAGGGAATTAATGCTTGAGCAAGGGGTCTCCCCAGTCCTGGATAATGTCATGACTTGGTTAACTATCCTGGGTTTCCATGTAGGATGCCTGTGGAAGTCATCACACATTCAAACCCCATGCGAAACAGATGTAGGTGAAAGGATCTATGTTACTTTACTTCCTACCACCTCCTTCATGGTGCTAATTGTCCTCTCTTTCAGGGAGAATCCATGTGGACTGTAAGTTCCAATGAGAGATGAGGAAGTAGAGAAAACCATGCTATATTTGATGCAACGAGGTGGCTTGATTGCTATTTCAGAACCATATACGTTGCTGTGGGTCTGAAGTGTCATATTGGCCAGACCATGTAAAGGTGGCAGATCTCCTTCCTGGTAGGATCTTGGTGGACCAGGTGCTTTTTGCAACAATCTACTGGTTTCATGGCCATTTTCGTGCTGAATAACATCTTTTTAGTTCCAAGTTGTTTAATTAACTAGGTGTATATTCCCCAGCTGCTGAGGTGAAATTTGAACTACCACTAGCAGATCATTGGTCCTTGCCTCTCAAAGACAATTAAGGATGGCCAATAAACGCTGGCCTTATCAGATCCTGTAAATTAAATTTAAAAAAGGTTTGATGATTGGTAGAGAGAAATGTGTTCTGAATATTTTTTTCTTTGTTTACCCTTGCATGCTTAAAGTAATATAAGAATGTATAATACCTGGGCTGAGAAGTGGCAGATAGAGTTCAACCTGGAAAAGTGTGAAGTGATACACTTTGGAAGATCGAATTTGAAGACAGAATACAAGGCTAATGGCAGGACTCTTAGAAGTGTGGAGGAATGGAGGGATCTTGGGGGTCCACATCCATAGATCCCTCAAGTTTGCCACGCAGGTTGATAGGGTTGTTAAGAAGGTGTATGATGTATTGGCCTTCATTAGTCGGGGTATTGAGTTCAAGAGCTGTGAGGTGATGTTGCAGCTCTGTAAAACTCTAGTTAGACCACACTAGGAGTATTCTGTTCAGTTTTGGTTGCCTCATTATAGGAAGGATGTGGAAGCTTTAGAGAGGGTGCAGAGGAGATTTACCAGGATGCTGCCTGGATTGGAGAGTATGTCTTATGAGGAGAGGTTGAGTGAGCTGGGGCTTTTGTCTTTGGAGCGAAGGAGGATGAGAGGTGACTTGATAGAGGTGTACAAGATAAGAGGCATAGATCGAGTGGACAGTCAGAGACTTTTTCCCAGGCTGAAAATGACTAACACGAGGGGGCATAATTTTAAGGTGATTGGAGGAAAGTATAGGGGGTTTTTTACACAGAGAGTGGTGGGTGCATGGAATGCACTGCTGGCAGAGGTTGTGGGGGGCAGATACATTAGGGACATATAAGAGACTCTTAGATAGCCATATGAATGATAGAAAAATGGAGGGCTATGTGGGAGGGAAGGGTTAGATAGATCTTAGAACAGGATAAAATGTCAGCACGACATCGTGGGCCGAAGGGCCTGTACTGTGCTGTAGTGTTCTATGTTCTAATATCATCATTTTTCTCTTTTGTCTCTTGGTGGATGGATTTGCTGCCAGAGAAACTGCTGGCAAGCGGGAGAGCAGTTGGGTGGGATAGTACAGAGGATAGCCCACAGATGAATGAGAGAGTGGCTGTGGGGGTGGGCCTGGATGGGTGGGTGGAAGACACTGTGCAGGTAGGATTGTGGAGGAGGCTGAGAAAGGTAGCAGCATGAATCAGTGGAGGAAGTCTGTAGTATCCCTCAGGGTGCATGCAATGGCTTGAAGGTAAGGGAGACTTCAGACCCTCTCTGTTCTATTTATATTGCTGGCCCACCAATATGTCCAGGGTTGTCTATTTTATACAAACTTTTGGTTCACATCCACACACCGTTAAGGTCATATAAAAGCTCTGCTGCCTGAAAGCCAACTCTTGCCATGATCAGTTATCCATAACTTTGTCTCCAATTGCTGATGGGTCTGCCCGGGGACTGGCAACTTCCCCTTGTGCTTTGCGCTGTGGGACTAGCCCTTTCATCCAGAGCCATGCAAAGTGGAACTGAGCCTTTCAGCTGGTACCCTGCCTGTGGGACTAGAATCTTTATCTGATCCCCTACTCTGTAGGATCGAGCCTTTACCCTTGGGCTTGTCCTGTGGGGTTTTGCGCTTCACACACTGCCCTCCTTGTGGGAATGGCTGATCATATGGTGCTATGCATTATAAGACTGTATTCTTCGCTTGGTGTCCTGCCCTTTTGGATGATACTTTCCCCTGATACCTTCCCCTGAAGCCTTGTTCTCTGTGACTGTATAGTCAGAAGGTATCATCTTTTAGTTTTGGTGTTCTTGTATACTCTCATCAGCTCAGAGAGTAGCTCTGATACGATCTATTCAAGGGTAAAGAATCTTTCTTCAATTTATTTTTCAAAGTCCTGCTGTGGTTTTCTTATCAAAGCAGTTGTACATTTTATTCGTAGAGTACATTCAGATACACGGTACAAAAACCAAAGATACATCCAGTCTGTTGGTACAGTTATACATACTAGATTTGGCTCATACAATTAGAGTCAGGGGATTTCTATTTGTGGGTATTCATGTTTCTAGGCTGAGGTGTCTAGGACCCGGGGGCACAGTCTCAGAATGAAGTCAGTCATTCGGGACGGAGATAGAATATTTCTTCGACCAGACGGTGTGAGTTTTCAGAATTCTCTCTCTGAGGGGTATGGAGGCTCAGTAGATTGCTCTATTCAGGACAGGTATCAATAGATTTTTGAATATTAAGGGAATGGAAGCATATGAAGTTAGTGCAGAAAAGTGGGGCTGAGGTGAAAGATCGGGCAGTCCAGGCACTAGGGACCAAATGGCTTTTTCCTACTTTTAGTTCTTCTGAGTGGGACAAGGTTTGATACCCTGTCCGGCTGTCACCTACGTGGTTTGCTATTCTTGAACAATTCAGAACATGTGGATATGAATTTGGTTCCTCTGTCATGTCCACGTGTTCCCCCACCCCACAGGTGTGCCTGACTCTGGCAGGAGATAGGAGAAGGCCATTTGGCCCCTCAAGCCAGTCCGCTGTTCAATGACTTCAAGCCTGAAGGAAATCCTAATTCTATCCACCTGACTTGCATGGGTATCCAGGCTTTGGGTTCAGAAAGCTTGTTAATTTCTCATATTTTCACACAACATAGGAGGAGACCACTCAGCCCATCAAGTCTATGCCAGCTCATGGAGCAATCCCATCATTCCCTGCTTTCCCCGATTCTTCTACCAGTCACCTACACTAGGGGTAATTTACAACGGCTGGTTTCTCCACTGTGAAGGGGACAACATCCTGAGCACCAGGTGCAATACATTAACTTGGAAGAAGCGGAAATGAATTGCTCCTGCACCTGGAAGGACTGTTTCGTGCCCTGGATGGTGGGAAGGGAAGCGGTAAAAGGGCAGGTGTTGTATCTCCTGCAGTTGCAAGGGAAAGTGAGGTGAGAAGTAGCGAGACTGGTGGAGATGGAAAAGAAGAGTTGAAAAGGCATCATTCCCTTCAGAAATGTGTATTACATTTGGTGCTCACAACATGGTCTCTTCTACAATGGAACACCTCTGTTCAGTCTGCAAGGGTGACCCTGAGTTTCCAGCCACCTCTCACCACAATTCTCTGACCCACTCCCACCCTGACCTCTCTGTCTTTGGTCTCCTACATTGCTTCAATGTTAGTTTAAGAAACAGTACGTCATTGTCTATGTGGGCTTGTTACAGCCCTTGGGATTTAATATGAAATTTAACAATTTCACAGATGTGGCTGTACCTTCTATTTCAACTTGTTTCTTTCTTTTGCTTCCTTCTCTTTCTGCAGTTTCCTAAAGCAACTGTTACCTTGCACCCTTTCACAGATGTTCTGTTCTCTCCATCCAAACCCCTCTCTGCAATTTAAAATACATTTGTTCTGTCACTTTTCCAGTCCTGATGAAGGGTCCTTGACCTGAAACCTCAACTATCCATGGATGTTGCTTCACCTGCTGGGTTTTTCCAGCATCTGCAATGTTTTTGCTACGGTCTGCCTCTGGGGTGTGGGAATGTGCCTTTCTATGGCTCTGTGTATCTCACTGTGGTCACATATGCCTGTATCAGTCTGCACATCTCTGTCTATCTGTATGTTTGTAGCTCCAGAGTCTCTCAGATTCAGCTACAGAGCCTGGCTGTGATGGTATGCATCTCTGTGGCTCTGTATATTCTCTCTATCTCAAGCCACCCCCCTCCCCTTCCCCCTCGCCCTCCACCATCCCTCCCCGACTCCCTTTCTGTATTTATGGACCTATGTGCTTTGAATGTGACTCTCTGTATCTGTGAGCATTTCTCGGGTGTGATTAGGGCTTCTGGAAAGATGAGCTTGACCGGCTGAGTCTTGCTGTTAACCACTCTCCATCTTTTCCTGGTACATCTGCTGGGGCATGAATCCTGCCACGAGCTGAGCTCAAGGTTACCTGGGTGACCCTGTGCTTTGGAAGTGGATCTGTGGGACCAGGTGGTAGGAGAGGGGATGGGAGGAATGAACGAAGGGAGAAGAAAACTGGGTGTCTGCCCATCATCCCCTCCCCGTCCAGCCTCACCTATCATCTAGCAGCCTTCATCCCGCACCACTAAGTACTGTTACATTCTGGGAATCTTTCCTGTTCCCCCTCAGTGCAGATGCAGGGTCTTGACCTGAAACATCAACTTGCATCTTTTGGTATTGGTTTATTATTGTCACTTGTACCGAGGTACAGTGAAAAACTTGTCTTGCAAACCGATCGTACAGGTCAATTCATTACACAGTGCAGTTACATTGGGTTAGTACAGAGTGCATTGATGTAGTACAGGTAAAAACAATAGCAGTACAGAGTAAAGTGTCACAGCTACAGAGAAAGTGCAGTGCAATAAGGTGCAAGGTCACAACAGGGTAGATCGTGAGGTCATAGTCCATCTCATTGTATAAGGGAACCGTTTAATAGTCTTATCACAGTGGGGTAGAAGCTGTCCTTAAGTCTGGTGGTACGTGCCCTCAGGCACCTGTATCTTCTACCCAATGGAAGAGGAGAGAAGAGAGAATGACCTGGGTGGGTGGGGTCTTTGATTATCCTGGCTGCTTCACCAAGACATTGAGAGGTCCAAGGAGGGGAGGCTGGTTTCCATGATGCGCTGGGCTGTGTCCACAACTCTCTGCAGTTTCTTGCAGTCCTGGGCAGAGCAGTTGCCGAACCAGCAGTTTTGCTTCTACAGATGCTGCCTGACCCACTGAGTTCTTACAGCATTCTGTTTTTGTACTAGATTCCTACGTCTGTGGACTCTTTTGTCTTCAGACTAATGGACTGTGCTTATTATTGGATAGTTCTCCACAAAACATTGCCTATGCTTTTTTTATGGAGTCTTAGGATTGTTTCACCCATTGCTTCTTAATCTATTTTGTTTCTATTTCTTTACCTTTCTGTGGCTGATGCTCCACTTTGCCACAAATTACCCTTGTAATTGGAACCCCTCGGGATGATCAATCACGACAGCCGTCCTTTCCCCATTGCTGCACTGTGCTGGGAGCGATGAGAAAGAAAGGAGAATTTTCATGTCTACAGAATATTATACAACATCTGGATTTTAAAATAAATGAGTTAGTTTTACTGTAGTTACTGAGGGAAGGTAGAAGACTCAGCAGGTAGTCTGCACATAGCAAGGCCCTACAGGCAATGTAATCATGACCAGACCGTCTGTTCTGGTGATGCTAGTTGAGGGATAAATAGTAACCAGAACACTGAGGGGAACTCCTTGCACTTCTCTGAATGGTGTCGTGGCTTTCCGAGGAGGGCAGACAGGGCATTGGTTTTAAATCTCATCTGATGTCAGCACCTCCAGAGTTTCTGCCCTCCCTCAGTACTGCCTGGGGTGTCAGTTTGGATTTTACTGTGAGACTTGAACCCACAGTCATGCATGACTCATATAAATCTTTTGGACAGTCAGACTTTTTCCCAGGGAGACAATGGCTAACTCGAGGGGACATAATTATGAGGTGATTGAAGGAAGATACAAAGGGGATGTCAGGGAACGCACTGCCTGCAGAGGTTGTGGGGGCAGATACATTGGGGACAATTTAAGAGACTCTAAGATAGGACATATGAATGATAGAGAAATGCGAGGCTATGTGGGAGGGAAGGTTAGATAGATCTCAGAGCAGGATAAAATGTCAGCACAATATTGTGGGCCGAAGGGCCTGTACTGTGTTGTAGTGTTCTATGTTCTATGACTCAGACAAGGAATATCTGACCGATTCTCACTCTGAATGAGAGTGGAGGTGAATGAGACACAAACCTGCAATCTGTTTTTAGGTCATTGTTATTGTGCAGGAAGGTAGGAGCAATTGAAATAATTTCCATTTAAAATGAGTCTAACTATCGTCCTTTTGTATTGCAGAGGATGAGGCCCAAACATGAACAAGGACAAGCCAATGTGAGTAGGAATTAATCTTGTGCTTCATGGAACAAATTGTTAAATTGGAAATAACTTTTACAGGTTTTGTGTATTGAACTAAAGTATTATGAGCATTCACACCAAGGCTGGGTATTTATATTAAAACTGAGTGTTTAACCCTGTCAGGTTTGTTTAAATTATAGCTGGGTGTTTAAATTATAGCTGGGTGTTTAAATTAACTCTGATCCACTGAGTTTAAAGGTGCAGTCAGTAATTTTCAATCTATTTTGCAGATGCCTGATGTCAGGGAGGAGTCCCAGGTTTGCCCAGTACTCCAAACTGCTTCTTAGCGACACCCCATGGCATCAAGAGCAGCTTAATTCTACATACTGCACCATCGGAGCCCTCCCGTGAGCCCTGTTTAAACTGGAGGATACTGTTTATTTCATCTTTGAACTTGGATGCCTGATAAACTCTTTGAACTTGATGAACTCAGCTCACTGAGAAGGACTGACTGGAGAGAGCCTGAAGTAAGAGCGTACAAAGACAAACAGATCTCTGAAACTTGGCAGGCTGATTTTGTGGGGAAGGAAAGTAGCGACAGAATGGAAAACATTGGGCACAAAGACAGGAGTCTCCCAAATGTAAACTCAGCCTTCTTCATCAGTCCTGATTAGGAAGCAGCAGATCTTGATCAATTCTCTCCATCTTCCAGCATACAGCAAGGAGAGAAGTTGCAATTTTCATTTGTTTAAAGAAAGAATCTCATCAGTTCCTCAGAATCACAGGGGAAGGAGAAGGAGCTGTAATTTTCGCTAGTTCTCAGCCCTGCCTGGAAATATTTCAGGCAATATCAAGGTTAGGAAATGTTTGGAATGGATTTCTGCCCTCCCCGTGCTCCTTCCCCCTCTCCCTCTTCTTCCCCCGCTCCCTTACCCTCCACTACCCCTCTCCCTTCCCTCCTCTGCCCTCTCCCTCTCCCTCCCCTACCCCCTACCCTTTCTCTCTCTCCATCCCCCTTCCTCTTCCCCTTTCCCTCCCTGCTTCTTCTTGCTTCTGCAACTATTCCCTTCTCCAGTGGAAAGTGGAAAGGATTATTGCTGCTTCAAACATGTGGGCAGTGGGGGGTGGGGGTGGGGGATGAAAGTTTTGTTGATTAATCTCAGGGACATCTGTCCGGACAGGAATCCTCCTCCGAGATAGTGGGGGGAAAAAAGCATTGTTCAAAACCATGTGTTTGGAACCTGTGAAACATTCACCCTCTCTGTTTTACGAAGAAGGTGCACTGAAGCTGCTGGTTAAGGAAAATGCCTGTTAACACCTAATAGCACAGAAACTCAAAATCTGAGTGAGAACCATTGCTAGTTATTTATCATAAAATGTGATGAAGGGACAAATAAAAAGGGAGCCTGCCTCAACTTTCCCTGAGACAGAGAGACCCTTTCTCTAAGAGTTGCCAACCCTGAAGATTAAACTGGAGGTTCCAACAATTAAAGATTAATCACTAGGACTCTGTCCTAGATACCTTAGGAAAAAAGGGGTGCACTAAAACAAACATGTACAAGTTTTTAAAATACATTTTTAGGCATAAAAGTATTAATAGAAGACTGTGTTAATAAGCCAATAACCATCCCAATAGTCCTGAAGACTGTTCCATTCTCAGTCAGCTGTGGGGAGGTGGGGAACCACAAAGATTGATGTGGGAGTGTGGGACAGGGATCCCTCAGGATGGGTGGATCACTGTTGGGAGACCAGTGGTGTGGGGCAGTTGGAGGCAGGATGATGATTTCTCAATTACATTCAGCTAGCACCAGCAGCCTCAGCTTTTCCATGGACAGAATACTAGGATCTTCCCAGCATGATCACCACAGGCCAATTCTGCTTATTAGACCCTCCAGCTGAATGCCAGAGTGGCATGAATATAAGGAGTGAGAACTTTTACCAGCATTGTGTACGTGGTGTGTGCTTCCAGGGAGTCAGGAAAATAAAGGAAAGGGATCGTACAAAGGGTAGCGGAAACATGGATCTGCCTTTCACTGAAAGCTGATGACTGTTCAGTCAACAGTTTTAAGCCTGAAACTGATGGATTTTAAGCGATGTGGAGACCAGGCAAGCATTCAGATACAGATCAGCAGTGAGTTTACAAAATAGTAGAATGGGTTCAAGGACCGAATAAAAAATGAGCTTCTGGAGGAATTCAGCAGGTCGGGCAGCATCTGTAGAGTGGAAATGAAGTTCTTGACCAGAAGCCTTGATGGTCCATTTCCCTCTACAGATGCTGCCTGACCTGCTGAGTTCCTCTCCATTAAACCCAGCGTACCTGTCATGATTACCTTCCATTTGTTCCCATATTCCCTGCCCACTCACTGCCTGACCATAAGACCATAAGATATAGGAACAGAATTAGGCCATTCAGCCCATCGAGTCTGCTCCGGCATTCAATCATGGCTGATTTTTTTTTCAACCCCATTGTCCCACCTTCTCCCCATAACCCTCAACCACCTTACCAATCAAGAACTTATCAATGTCGGCCTTAAATATACCCAATGACTTGGCCTCCACAGGTCTCTGTGGCAATGAATTCCACAGATTCACTGCCCTCTGTTGGCTTTATATGCATTTTCAGGGAAATATATATTTCAATTTTATATCCCTGCTTATCTATATCTTTCAATTAGTAAAACAAAAAATACTTGCATTTCTATAGTGCCTTACACTAGCTCAGGATATCCCAGAGAGGTCCTATCAAATATCCAATCAATTATCTTTGCATGCAGTCACAGTTATAAAGGCAAGAAATGTCACAGCCAATTTACAAAGTGCAAGATCTCACAAACAGCAATTCGATAATGGTCAGATAATTTGTTATGATTTGGTTGAGGTGATTCATGTCAGGTGCTCATGTGGTTTGACTTGCACGTACAGTGTGTATATATATATATATCTCTCATCTGTAAGCTATCTGGTTTGGTTTGTGCTAGTCCCACTGTTGGCTATAATTATAACCCAATGACCTTTGATGGGTGATAGAGATACAACCACAGCTGATGTCAACTACGAGTGGAGAGGACAGTCATTCTGCTTTTGTGAAAAAAATGTTAGAAACAGAATATGGATTTAATGAATAGTGGAATAATGTGTGTTTGTATTACTGTGAATGTGCGTTTATGACACTCTGAAGGTACATCATGTTTGTGATTGGGCAGTAATCATTAATGAGTTTGTGCAGTGTGTGGGTGTGTTCATTGCTGAATGTGTGTGCATCACATTGCGTCTGTGTCCATCAGCGAGTGTAGTATATATTGAGTTTGTACTCACGTTTAAGAGCTAAGTGTACTATGTGATATAACTTAATACATTGATGCATCTGTCACTTGGGTGTTACTTGTCATAAAATGGTTAATTAAAATGGGGAAGAACCTTAGTCTTCCACGGCAAGTTTTATTAGCGGGCATTTGTGAGTTGGTAAATTGTGTGTGTGTGTGCGTGTGCGCATGTGTGCGTGTTCATAGAGTTATACAGCACTGAAACAGGCCCTTTGGCCCAGCACGTTCATGCCAACCAAGATGCCCATCTACGCTAATCCCATTTGCCTACAGTTATCCCATGTCCCACTAAACTTTTCCTATCCATGTACCTGTCCAAATGTCTTTCAAACACTGTAATTACACCTGCCTCTCCCACTTCATCTGGCAGCTTCTTCCACATACCCACCACTCTGTGTGAAAAACTCGCCCCTCAGATCCCCTTTAAATCTTTCCCCTCTCACGTTAAACCTATGCCCTCTAGTTTTAAACAACCCTACCATGGGAAACAGACTCTCACTATCTACCGTATCTATGCCTCTCATAATTTCATACAGACCTCTCATGTCACCTCTCAGCCTCCTTCGCTCCAGGGAAAACAGAGCCAGCCTATCCATTCTCTTGTGATAACTCAAGCCCTCCAATCCAGGTAATACCCTTGTGAATCTTCTCTGCACCCTAACTTAACCACATCTTTCCTGCAGTGTGGTGAACAGAACTGCACACAATACTTCAAGAGCGGCCCAACCAACATTTATGTAGGACTGTGTGTTTCTGCTTATGCGTTTGTGTGAAACTGAATGAGAGAATCAGGGTTGATTACACATCCCTCCCAGCACAGAATGGGGAAGGAAAAGGATAACAATACTTCTGAACCTTAAGTTTACACATGATGGTGAGGATTACTCCAGCATTTAGATGGTTTAATAATTCAGACAATGCCCTGCTTGAGGCAGAAAATTCTACTCTGAACCAAAAATGTTAAGTGATTTAAAAAAAATAAATTTTTTATTTGTTGAAATATCTTTTCTGAATCCAGAGTCACTAAAAAAACTGGAACTTTTAGATTCACAGTCAACTTCCTGACAGAAGGCACTGGGAAGTGGTGAAGTTTGACCGAGGAGGGAGGCACTCAGATTGTTTCTCCACTGCCATCCGTGCGTTAAATCTCCAGTGGGTTGAGCCCAAATTCAAGCAGTTTTTTCTTGTGCTCTGAGTGTAAGTTTGTTGCTGCTTTCTCCCACTGCAGCCTAGCCTTCTCCAGCTTGTTCAGCAGCAGGTCCAGACTATCCTATACCAAAGGGGAGGAGGAGAGAGGTCAGGGGGGTCTCACTGTTTGCAAGCTCCCAATCTCACAGCTGTCCAGGGAAAAGAAGATAAATATTTATCAAACAGTTTTAGAGTTCAGTTTTCAAAAACTTTTAGATTTTGAGGGGGAAGAGGAGACAGGTGGACAAAGAGCTCCAAGGTTGAAAGAACAAATTAGAACAACTGAGATGTTGACCTCTTAAAATCCATATTCAGCTTCTAACAATCAGAATCAATTTCAAAGTAGAGATTTTTAGGTTATGAAAGGGTTTGATAGGTGGGATGTAGAGATTGGGAAGTGAGCCTGGCCAGGTGACTGGCCTTTCAGTGGGAAAACAGTGAGGGAACAGTGGCCACAACTCCTTACATTTTAAGGTAGCTACAGATAAGGATAAGTATGGACTTTGCGGGAGAGTATTACATTGGAGCAGGGCAAGTTACGAGAGTACTAGGCAGGAACTAGGGAGAGTTAATTAGGAACAGTTGTTTTTGGACAAGTCCATATCTGACGGTGGAGGGTGCTTAAAGACCAACTGCACAGAGTACAGGACAAGTATGTTCCAGTAAGAAGGACGGACAAGGATGGCAAGGTAAGAGAACCTTGGATGTCCAGAGAGGTGGTGAATTTGGTCAAAGAGAAAAAGCAAGCATATGTAAGGTTTAGGAAACTAAAATCAAAGAAAGCCCTTGAGGATCATGAAGAAGCTAAAAAACAACTCAAAGGGAATTAGGACATCTGGGAGGGGCCATGAAAAGTCCTTGGCAAGTAGGATTAAAGAGAATCCTGAGACATTCTATACATACATCAAGAGCCAGAGGATAACTAGAGAGAGGGTAGGACTACTCAAGAATAAAGGAGGGAACGTGTGCTTGGAGGCGAAAGATGTGGGCAGGATCCTAAATCAGTATTTACCAAGGAGAAGGATGTGGAGGATAGTGAGATCAGTGTGGAGCGTGCTAATATGCTAGGGCATTTTGAGATAAAGAATGAGGCAGTGTTGGGTGTCTTAAAGAACATTAAGGTGGATAAGTCCCCAGGGCTGGATGGATATACCCCAGATTATTGAGAGAGGCAAGAGATAAGATTGCTGGGGCCTTGACCAACATCTTTGTGTCCTCTCTAGCCACGGATGAGGTCCCGGAGGACTAGCTAATGTTGTTCTATTATTCAAGAAGGGAAATAGGGATAATCCTGGAAACTATAGACTAGTAGGTCTCATGTCAGTGGTAGGGAAGCTACTGGAAGCGATTCTTAGGGATAAGATTTATGAGGATTTGGAAAACCATAGCCTAATTAGGGACAGTCAGCATGGCTTTGTGTGGGGCAAGTCATGTCTTACTAACTTGATTGAGTTTTTCAAGAAGGTGACCAAGGTGATTGATGAAGGTAGAGGTGTGGATGTTGTCCACGTGGATTTTAGTAAGGTGTTTGACAAGGTCCCTCATAGGAGACTCATCCAGAAGATTAAGACGCATGGGATTCATGGTAAATTGGCCATTTGGGTTCAGAATTGACTTGCCTAGAGAAGACAGAGGGTAGTGGTTGATGGGACTTATTCTGGCTGGAGGTCCATGACTAGTGGTGTTCTGCAGGGATCTGGACTGGGACCTCTGCTGTTTGTGACATGCATAGATGACCTGGATTAAAATGTTGATGGGTGGGTTAGTAAGTTTGCAGATGATACAAGGATTGGCAGTGTTGTGGATAGAAGATTGCCAAAGGATACAGTGGGATATAAATCAGTTGCAGAAATGGGCGGAGAAATGGCAGATGGAGTTTAATCTAGCCAAATGTGAGATGTTGCACTTTAGGAGATCAAATGTAAAGAGACAGTACACACTTAATGGCAAGACCCTTAACAGCGCTGATGTACAGAGGGATTTTGGCGTCCAAGTCCATAGATCCCTGAAAGTGGCTGCATAGATTGATAGGGTGGTAAAGAGGCGTATAGCATGTTTGCCTTTATTAGTCGAGGCATTGAGTTCAAGAATTGGGAAGTCATGTTGTAGCTTTATAAAACTCTAGTTAGGCCACATCTGGAGTATTGCATTCAATTCTGGTCCACCCCCATTATGGGAAGAATGTGGAGACTTTGGAGAGGGTGCAGAAGAGGTTTATCGGGATGCTGCCTGGAGTAGAGGGCATGTGCTATAAGGAGAGGTCGGACAAACTTGGGTTGTTTTCTCTGGAGTGGCAGAGGCTCTGATAGAGATCTGATAGAGGTTTATAAAATTATGAGAGGCATAGATAGAGCAGACAGCCGGTAAGTGATGGATCATCTGGCAGTGCAGCACTGTCACAGTACAACACTGGGAGCACCAGATGGATTCTGTGTTTGAGGTTCTGCGGCAGGATTTGAACACACAGTCTTATGGGTTCAAGGCAAGAGTAGTGCCCAATGAACCATCATAATAATGCATCTTATTCTCAGTTCAGAAATATCATCTGTGTAACAAGCATGTATCAGTCTGTCCGGCACATCTTGTTGGCTGCCGATGATACTCACATGGAGGATGGCCTCATATTCAGTCTCCATGTCATCTATTTTCATCTGGAGCTCTTTGATGGTGGAATCTTTCTCCTTGATAATCTGTGCTTTCTCCTCCTGTGCCTTCACTAGCTGTTGCTGACATGATGCTGGCATGAAGTTACAGCAGTGAATTAGCTCCTACAAATAATCCACAACTCCAAGACAACCATGGTCTGTTACCTGCTGATGCTGCCCCAACACATTCACCCACGACTCCAACCCATCCCAACCCAGTAATCTCAGCACAGTGCCAGCAGCATCCCAGCACAGCTCCATTACAGCCCAGCATGGTGATCCCAGTGCAGCTTTACAGAGGTTCCTATACAGCTAAAGGAAGATTAGCATTTATAGAATGTCATAACATATTTCACGGTCTTAGGCTCTCCCAGGTGCTTTACTACTGACAAAGTACTTTGGGGTGTTGTTGCTGTTGTGATCTCGGAAATGTGGCAGCTGTCACAATTCCACATCACCACTGCAATCCAACAGGACAATCCCACCGAGCCCTACAGTAATCACACACTTAAACACCATGCGGCATCCACAGGCACCACAGTTGGTTGTACTCAGACATCTCCTACTTATTAAAATCACTATTTACTGTATCATGCTTACAACACTGAATTGATATTTACACCAACATTACGTATGTACTGAATTCATTTACTGGCTCAGAAATTGGATTAATGAGTATCTGCTTTTTCATGCACAGATGAGACAAAAATCAATTTAACATAGAGCAGATTTCACTAGTGATCATTTCTGGATGAAACTGTGTGCATTGTGAGATTGGACCGGACACCCCTCTGTGCTAATCACTTTAACGCACTTGAAGTTCTTCAAGTGTGAGATGCACACCTAATGATGTCACAGCCCATCTTCTCCCTTTGTGTTTTAAATTCATATTTCAGGATCTGGACATCACCTGCATTTATTGGCAATCCCTAACTGCCCTTGAACTGAGCAGCTTGCTTGGCTATTTCAGAGACCATTTATGAGACAGCCACAAGGGGTGGGTCTGGAGTTACAGAAAAGCCAGATCGGGTAAGGACAACTCATTTCCTCCCCTTGAAGGACATTAGGTTTTTAATGACAATCCAGTAGTTTTTGTGGTCAACATTTCTAAGTCCAATTGACGCTTTCTCTAAATTCCAAACTATTAACTGAATTTAAGTTCCACAGTTGTCGTGGTGGGATTTTAACTTGGGTCTCTGGATTGTCAGCTGAGGTCTTTGGATTACTAGTCCTATGATTGAATTGCTGCATCATCCTTCCTGATGTTAACTGGAGCTCACAGGTGCAACTACAACCTTTGTGGTTCAGGGATAGAACAATTAGAAGAATATTGTCCTTCCTTGTTGCTACTTAAAAGGACACTGCTGACATAGGGAGACCTGACTGGTTACCATTCAGACTCATGGCAGGCTACTTAAAAACCTTCCAAAGTTAACAGAGTGCACTCACACAAAGAGCGAGTGTTTTCTCCAGCATTAAGCTGCTGAGGCCCTCATTCCATGGCTGCTCTGTAGTGACACTGCTGAGTACACATGATCAGCAACCTTTCTAGTGAGGCCAGCAGTGTTACTGCGGAAGCCCAAATGGAATGAGGGCCTCAGCAGCTAAACATAGCAGACAAAACATTTTGATGATAATGCAGCAGCGCAGATGACAGTGATGAGGTCTATTGTTGAGAAAAATCAAAAGGAATGTAGGGATCACAATGAAATTGTGAGTAGGCACGTCTGGCAGACTGTTTTATGGTTTGGTGGCCCTCTGTCCATTAGAGGCAGAATGGTCTCCACTGTTGGGGTCAGGCAATGGATTCGTGAGGGTCCCCTTCTTGTACAGGTACCTCCATCCCATTCTTCACTGTTAAATGGGGAAAAGGAGGGAACATTGATGAACCTTTTCATTGACAGTCCTTGGGAGATGTGACTTCTGAGTGGGAGAGTGGAAGGAATAGAATGTCATGTGAGGCAAGGGTGCGTTTATGTGTGTGTATATATAAGTGTGTGTATGTGCGTGCACTCGCATGCATATTTATGTCAGTGTAAGCATCTGGATTGCTAAGATCTAGAATACAATGGACCAAGTGCTGGTAAATGGGATTAGTATAGACAGGTGCTTAATGGTCAACATAGAAGTGGTGGCCGAAGAGTAATGTTTTTGTGCTGTATGACTCTACAGCTCTGTTGCAGCACTGCTCCATAGTCCGAGGATTCTCACCCTCCACTAACGCTGCCACCTCCTGCCATGGTCTTCTAAGGGGGCCCTGCACACAACCCCAACCCCCTCACCACCATCCATACCCCAAGAACAAAAGGCATTCTTCCTGGTCACTGTCTTCTGAACCAGGACTTCAATGTCATGTTGAGCAAACCTTGGTGCTCACTTCTTCTCCCTCTATAGCAGATATTGTGTGCCTTGCTGCTCTCTGGCTGCCATGGACAGTACGCTTTCAGGGACTGACACCCTTCTGTTACGAGTGGGCAGATGCTCTAAACGAGTGTGGTCCCACTGGGAATCCTGCAGGTTCTGTGTGACAGAATTCTGATATTTATCAGGGGACCTAAAGGGTGTTTGTATTGTGCAATCATTGTTTAGTGCACCAAAAAATGTAAAATCCAATTTTTAGGCTACTATACATCCACACACACTCACACGTGCCACACTTACACAACACTCACTCATTCTCACACTGTCTCAGTGTGTTACTGTGCGTGTAATTCTCATTGTCAATCCCACCCAGAACTCACTGAGTTGCTGCTGTAGATGACCGACCTCAATCTCCAGCTGATGGACTCGGAGGTCCAGCTCTGACCGCATTGTCTTGTACTGACGGGTCATATCTGGGAGTCGGAGAGAATGGCAGTAGTTACATATTCCGGGGGTTGCAGACAGCCTGTACTTAATATCTACCTCATTTCTTGGGAGGTCAATTAGTTCCATCAACCCCTGTTCACCTCCACACTCTCTAGGAGCTGTGTGATAGTCTGCTGCATCTCTAGATCTGTTGCAATCGAGTGGCATGCAGGAAAACTGGAGGGGGAAGGAGGAGACAGGTGGAGAAGGGGGTGGAGGTGGGTTGTTGAATAGTGGGCGGGAGGGAGACAGCCTCTCTCACTTCCAGTTGACCTTCAGGTCCACCACTTTGCAGGGACTGGGATCTCCTGGTTTAAATCTGCTTCCTGCCATCTAGGCCTGATCCTGAATTAATCAAAAGCCTTGATCTATCACAGCAGAAATACCAACTAAAAAATGAACCTATCAACCTGCTAAAACGGATAACCTCAATTTCACAACATTATATTCCAACCATCACTTTTTTGTATATTTGCTTGATCGATCTATGATCACTTTGCGGGCTTTAGTTGTCCTCTGTACAACATTCGTTCTCACCTACTTTCATATTGTCAGCAAATTGGACTGTTATACACCATCCCTTTATCGTAGATTATAAATAGTTGATGCACCAGTCCCTGTGACATTCTGCTTGTTACAGCTTGACAACCTGATAAAGACACAGAATCTTAGCTCACCAATCTTCTGTCCATGCTAATGTACTAACCCAACTCCACAAGCTCTAAGCTTGTGAAGTAACCTATTAGGAAGCACCTTACCAAATACCTTTCGGAAGTCAAAATGCACTACATTACTGGTTCCTATTTTACAATCCTTCCAGTTATATCCTCAACCATAATTTCCTTTTCAGTAAACCATGTTAACTCTGCAGATTTGCAGTGTGATTTCCTAAATTTCCTGCTGCAAATTCCGCAATTATCGATTCCAGTATTTTCCCAATGATGGTTGTTAAGTTAACAGACCTGTAGTTTTCAGCTTTCTGCCTTTCTCCTTTCTTAAATGGGGATGTTAGAATTGTGGTTTTATAACTCACTGGTATCTTTCCAGGATCTATCTCTGCAGCCATTTCTTTTCAGAACCTAGTATGTAGCTCATCAGTTCCAGAGGACTTGTCAGCCTTTTGTCCCGTTAGTTTAACTAGTACTTTCTTTTCGGGATGGTGATTCTTTTAAGTTCATCCCTTTGCCTCCTGATTTTCTACTATAATTGGGATGTTTTGTGTTATCTATCATGTAGACATACATAAAATATTTGTCCAAAGAACCTGTCATTTCTTTATTTCCTATTATTAATTTCCAAGTCTCATTCTCCAAGGGACCAATGTTTCCTATATTACTCTCTTCCTTTTTATATATTTGTAGAAACTGTTCTTATTTTCATGCTGGATTACTCCTCATCTATTTTCTCCCATTTTATTATCCTTTTCAGTCACACTTTGCTCATCTCTTAAATGTTCCCAATCTTCTTGTCTACTTCCAACCCTCACAAAATTATCTGTTTTTTTTCAGATTGATACTACTCAATGTTTTTACTTGGCCTTCTAATGGAGTATATTTGTTGAAAATGATGAATCAAAGTTAAGTTTATTGTCATAAGCACAAGTACATGTATGCACGGGTGCAATGAAAAACTTACAAGAAAGTAAAGCCACTGGCGCACCTTCCTTGTGATGGCATCTTTGTGCTGGGCCCAGGACAGGTCGTCCAATATGTTAACGCCCAGGAATTTAAAGCTGCTCTCTCTCTCTACCGCCAACTCCCCAATGTAGACTGGCACATGTTCGCCCTCCTTCCCTTTCCTGAAGTAAAAAATCAGCTCTTTAGTTTTACTGACACGAAGCCAGAGGATGTTGTTGCGGCACCACTAAACTATCTCGCTCCTGTACGGTGACTCGTCATCACCTGTGATTCATTCAACAACAGTGGTCTCATCAGCAAATTTATATATGGCATTGGAGCTGTGCTAAGCCACACAATCATGTGTGGATGGAGAGTAGAGCAGGGGGCTAAGCACGCAGCCTTGAGGTGCACCTGTGTTGATGGTCAGCGAGGAGGAGATGTTGTTACCAATCCTCACTGATTGAGGTCTGCCGATGAGGAAGTCAAGTATCCAGTCGCAGAGGGAAATACAGAGGCCCAGGTCTTGAAGCTTGATGATGAGTATGGATGGGATGATTGTGTTGAACGCTGAGCTGCAGTCGATGAACAGCAGCCTGACATGTGAGTTCCTGTTGTCCAGATGGTACAGAGCAGAGTGAAGAGCCAGAGAAATCTGCGGGAGGCAAATTGAAGCAGATACAGGTCATCTCTGAGGCAGGAGTTGATTCGTGCCATAACCAGCCTCTCGAAGCATTTCAGTACAGTTGATGTAGATGCTACCGGACGGTAGTCATTGAGGCAGGTCACCAAGTTTTTCTTGGGCACCGGTACAATGGATGCCTTTTAGAAGCAGGTGGGAACCTCAGACCACAGAAGCGAGAGTTGAATATGTCTGTAAATACTCCAGCCAGTTGGTCCGCACAGATCTTTAGTACTCAGCCAGGTACCACGTCTGGACTAGACGCCTTTCGTGATTCACTCTCTTGAAGGATGCCCAGACATCGACCTCAGAGACTGAGATTACGGGGTCATCTGGAGATGTGAGCGCTCGTAGTCGGTGTGTCATAGTTCTCCTGATCAAAGTGTGCATTAAAGCCATTGAACATCCAGAAGTGATGGGTCATTGCCAAATATGCTAATGGGTTTTGCCTTGTAGGAAGTAATATTGTGTAGGCCCTGCCACAGCTGTCGAGCGTCCACCAGTGATTCCACTTAGGTCCAAAATTGCCTCTTTGCACTCGCAATGGCCTTCTGGAGGTTGTATCTGGACTTCTTGTATTACTCTGGATTGCCAGCTCTAATCTCCTTCCAGATCTAGTCTTCACAGATTACGAATCTGTTGGTTCATCCAGGGCTTCGGGCTGGGGAACACTCAGAATGGTTTTGTGGGACAGACTCATCCATGCATGTCCTTATGAAGGTCGCTGATAAGTCCTTGACATGGTCCAGTCACGAACTTGAAGGAACCCTCAAATTCACTCCTCTGCCTCTGCTGTCCAGCTCTTTGCACTCCTTTTCACCGGTGCTGCGCTCCTCAGTCTCTGTCTGTACACAGGCAGAAGAAGCACAGCCAGGTGGTAGAATTTAACAAAGTGCGGGGCGAGGGATGAAGGGTAGATGTTCTTGATGGTTGTATAGCAGTGGTCGATTGTGTTGGGTCCTCTAGTGTTGCGGGTAATGAGTTGATAGTAGTTAGGCAGAGACTTCTTCAAGTTAACTGATTAAGTCTCCTGCCGTGATGTGACAGGAGTTGGGGTACACTTCTTCCTTCTTGTTGATTACAGCACTTAGTTCCTCAAGTGCTAGCTTGAGGTGAGAACTCTCTTGGTAGGTAGAACGGTCAGCACTTCACTGTCAGATGGTTCCAAGTTGGGGGAGCAGGAATAGGACAAGACCACACATCAGTGAACCACGACAATTTTCCGTGGATGTCTGCTAGTCTATTTTCACAATCTACGTTGGCCAACTATGACTTCACAACTTTTTAATTACCTTTATTCAAGATTAGCTTCAGATTTAAGTTCCCACTCTGAAACTGAATGTGAAATTCTATCATGTTTACTTTTCCCCAGATGGTCTATCACCATGAGATCATTAATTAATCCAGTCTTATTGCACATGACCAGATTTAAAATAGCCTGTTCTCTGGTTGATAACAATGTGATGTAAGGAACTATCCTTAAAATATTTAGTGAACTTGTTCTCAGCACAATCTTTGCCAATTGACTTGCCTATCTATACGAAGATTAAATAAAGTCACCCGTAGTTAATGCAGTACCTCTCGTCTAAGGTCCCATTATTTATCAAGTTAAGAACATAAGAAGTAGAATCAGGAGTAGGCCAATTCATGCCCCTTGTGCTTGCTCTGCCATTCAAATGATTGTGGCTGATCTTTTACCTCAGCTCCATTTTCCTGCACTAACCTCTTATCTTTAATATCTAAAAATCTTTTGATTTCAGTCTTGAATATAATCAACAACTGAGCCTCCACAACTCTCTCAGTAGTGAATTCTAACGACTTGCCATCCTCTGGATGAAGAAATTCTTCTTCTGTCTTGAATGGGTTACCCTTATTCTGAGACTGTGATGCCTGGTTCTAGACACTCAAGCCAGGGAAAAGCTATTTCTTCATCTACCCTGTCAAGGCCTTTAAGAATCTTAAACATTTCATTGAGATCACATCTCATTATTGTAAAGTCAAGGGAATACAAGCCTAATCTGCTTAATCTCCCCTCATATGACAAAGTTATAATCGCAGGAATCAGTCTAATGAACTTCCACTCTACTTCCTCCACTGTAAGTATATCCTTCCTTAGCTAGGGAGAACAGACTGTACACAATATTTCAGATGCTGTTTCAAGAGAGTTTCTGCAGGCCATTGCTCCTCTTATACTCAAATCATCTGCAATAAAGGCCAAGTACTGCTTACTTTCCTAATTGCCTGCTGTACCTGCATATTAACTTTCAGTGATTTTTGTACAAGGACATCCTGGTCCCTCTGAATGCCAACACTTTTCAATTCCTTCCATTTAAAAAAAATTCCACCTTTCCATGTTTCTTGCCAGAGTGGATGACCTCAATATTACTCCACATTATATTCCATCTGGCATGTTCTTACCCATTCGTTTAGCCTGCTATATCACCCTGAAACCTTTCTGTATCCCTCCTCACAGTCTAGCTTTATATCACCAGCAAATCTGGACATATCTCCTTATCCAATTCATTGATATAAGTGTGAACAATGGGAATCTCTGCACCAATCCATGCTGCACCCTCCCTGGTGACAGCCAACCAACCCCCCCAAAATGACCTGTTTATTCTGACTCTAAGTTTTCTGTCTAATAATCAATCTTCAATCCATGCCATTGTATCTCACCCCCAATCGCAGGTGCTCTGATCTTGTTCAATAATATTCTGTGAGACCTTATTGAAGGCCTTCTGAAAGTTCAATACTCTACATCAACTAGCTTGTTCCTTATCTAGTTTGCTCGATACAACTTTAAAAAAATGCTAACAGAGTTGTTTAATGTGATTTTCCTTTCGTGAATCCATGTTGACTCTACCCGATCCTATTATGATTTATCAGCTGCCTGTAACCACTTCCGTAATATATAAAAGTCCAACATTTATCGCTACTACTGATGTCAAGCTAACTGGTCCATGTTATCCTGTTTTCACCCATCCTTCCTTAGTCTCCTCTCTCCCTCATACTCTGTCCTACAGTATAGCTACTCTTAGAGCACTATAAACGACTCCCAGTAATGACCTATTTCCTTTGCTATTTCTTAGCTCTACCCAAAATGATTTTACACCTGATCTTCCAGCTAATGTGTTTTTCTCTCAGTTGTAATAATCCTTTATCATCAGAGATACTCTGCCTCCTTTCCCTATCTACCATCCTTCCAAGGTGTGATGCTCCAGGAAATTCAGTTTCCAGCCTTGGTCACTTTGCAACCACATCTCTGTGATGTCCATCAGATCATAACAATTCATGTCTATTTGTTCCGTCATATAGACTTGGAGTCAGAGTCATTTTCACATGAAAGGTCCATTAAGTCCATGCTGGCTCTTGTAGAGCAATCCAGTCAGTCCCATTCCCCATTCTTTGCCCATTGCTCTGCAAATGCTTCAAGTACCTAATGAATTTCTTATTGAAATCATTGATCATCACCAAATCCATCACCCTTATAGGCAATAAGTTCCAGGTCATACCACTCGCTGCATGAGAAAATTCTTCCTCACATTTTCCATGAATCTCTTACCCAAACCCTTAAGTCTGTGCTCCACGATTTTGCACCACCAGGTAATGGGAACAGCTATCTCACAACCTTATCTCAACCTGTCAAAATCTTGCACACCTCAAAAGAGAAATTTTATTTCCTGAAGGAAAATAGAGAATTCCACCTTCTTCCTGACTGTATAAAGTAACCATAACGTTTGTTAATTCAATACCATTTAACAAAATAAATAATCATCTGAATTTCTTGTGCTTGACCTATCTCTCAAGGTACCATCTCCTGCTGTGGTTTATCTCATCTAAATAGCCATTTTCCCTTTGTATAGTTGGATTGCTCGTTAGTCTCTGGGGCTGAATCTCATTCCGATTTAAGATTACTGGAAGACATAAGGGGATAGAGATGAAGGAACCTCTTTTCTGCTCCAGGTTTTTGAGGATTGCTTCCTTACCTGAATGGATCGACTTCTTAATGGCCTGCTCTTCTTTCAAGTCATTCTTGAGAACCTGTAGCTTTGCCTTCCATTCCTCTTTAACGAGCAAGGCCTGTCTTGCGATATCCCTCCGCAGAACTGGTGTTCAGGAGATAAGAATTCATAATAGAAACGTCAGTCATTTTATTTTGGAGTGAAGGCATAGTTGGAATGTAAGAACGTAGTAAACGGAGACAAAAATAAGTGGAAGAGCTGAATTCTAGAGGTAAGGTTAGAGTGACTGCCCTTGACATCAAGGCACCATTTGTTCGAGTCTACCATCAAAGTGTCGGAGTAAGAAGTCAATGGACATCAAAGGAAAGTCCTCCTGTGGCTGCATTCATACCTCATACAAATGAAGCCAGCTGTGGTTGTTGGAGATCAGTTGTCCCAGTCCCAGGACATCACTGTGTCACACCTCAGGGCAGTGTCCTTGGCCCAACCATCCTCAGCTGCTTCCTTCCACCATAAGGACAGGTGTGGGGAGATTCATTGATAATTGCACAATGCTCAATTCCATTCACAACTCACCAAATGAAGCAGCACATGCCTGCATGCAGCATGACCTAGACAACATTCAAGCATGGGCTGATAACTGGCAAGTAACATTCGTACCACTGAAGTACCAGGCAATGACTTAATCTAATGAGAGGGAACCTACCAATTTGCCCTGATTATTCAATGGCATTAGCATCACCCAGTCCCCCATCATCATATCTTGGGGGTGGTCATTAAACAGAAATCCGACTGGACACAGAAACACTGTGGCTACAAGGGCAGGTCAGAGACTGGGTATCCTGTGGCAGATGACTCGCCACCAGACATTCCAGTGCTCTTCTACCATCTACAAGGCACAAGTCACAGTCTCATGGAACATTCTCCACTTGCCAACAACTCTCAAGAAGTTCACCACCATTCAGGATAAAACAGCCCACTCGATCGGCACCTCTTTCAATCACCCAAGATATTCCCTCCCCTACCTGTGCACAGTGGCTGCAGTCTGTACCATCTACAAAAATGCACTGGAGTTACTTCCCTTGGCTACTTTGAAGGCATCTCCCAAACCCACAACCTCTACCACCAAGAAGCAAAGGGGCACTAAGTGCCTGGGAGCACCACCACCTGCAGGTTCCCCTGACTTGGCAATATATCACAGGTCCTTCATGGCTACTGAGTCTAAATTCTGGAACTCCCTGCCCAATAGCATTGTGGGAAACACCTTCACCAGAAGGTCTGCAACAGTTCAAGAAGGAGGCTCACCTAGGGATGGGCAATATATGCTGGCCTTGCCAGCAATGTTCAGATCTCAAAAAACAAATGAGAACATTAGACATTTGGCTGCATGATGTATGTTCCGCCATTCAATAAAATCATGGCTGATCTTTTACCCCAGCACCACTTTTCTTCACCAACTCCATGTTCTTTGATTCATTTAATAAGATAAGATATATTTATTAGTCACACGTACATCGAAACACACAGTGAAATGCATCTTTGCATTGAGTGTTCTGGGGGCAGCCCACAAGTGTTGCCACGTTTTCTGGCGCCAACATAGGAAACCCATGCAGATACGGGGAGAACATACAAACTCCTTACAGACAGCAGCTGGAATTGAACCCAGGTCGCTGGCGCTGTAATAGCATTACGCTAACTACTTACGCTACTGTGCCTGTCAAAAATCTATCAATCACTTTCTTAGATATACACAGTGACTGAACTTCCAAGGCAATTTTCAAAGGTTCACTACACTTTGGTGAAGGAATCTCCTCCTGACTCAGACGGTGATCCCTGATTCTAGACATTCCAGCCAAGAAAAAACATTCCCACATCTGTCCTGTCAAGCCCCATAAGGATTTTCTATGTTTGAATGAAATTGCATGTCATTCTTCTAAACTCCAAACAGTATAGACCCAATCAGCTTAACCTCCCCAACAAAAGGCAAACACCCTCCACAGCAATCATTCTGATGAACCTTCATTGCATTTCCCTCTACCTCGTGTATATCTTCCCATAATTCGTGAGATCAGACCCATGTAAAATATCCCAGGTGCACTCTCTTCACTGTCCTTTGTAATTGCAGTAAGACATCTTTACTCTTGTACTCAATGAAGACCAATGTACCATTTGTTTTCCTAGTTGTTTGCTGTACATGGCAACTTACAGTGATTCATGTAGAAGAACACCCAGGTCCCTCTGAATATCAACATTTTTCAATCTTTCACCGTTAGGAAATATTCTGATTTTCTATTTGTCTGTCAAAATGGAGGACTTCTACTTTTCGGGGTAAGAGATACTAATGCTAGAAGCAGAAATTGTTGCCACTTCTGCTACCTGACAGTTCAGAAACAGGTGGTTAATGGTCACCACAGAAGAGCCTGTGTCTGTGTTGAATCTCTATGACGTTATGGAAATCCAATTGTTTGGTATCTGGCTCACAGGTGATATTTGCTGCACTCCCCTGAAACACAATTGGGTCCCTGTTCCCACACTCCCTTTAAACCCATTGGAGCCCCGGTTCCTGCACACCCTCTAAGCTTATTGGGTTCGCTGAAAATGTATTATAATATTGTGTAACATCTTTAAAGCATCCTATCTGGATGCATCACAGCTTGGTATGGCAACTGCTCTGCCCGAAACTGAAGGAAATGCAGGAGAGTTATGAACATAGCTCAATACATCATGAAAACCAGCCTCCCCTCCAAGGTCTCTGTCTACACTTCTCACTGCCTTGGTAAAGCAAGCCAACATAATCAAAGACCCCTCCCACCCTGGACATTCTCACTTCATCCCCCCTCCCATCGGGCAGAAGATGCAAAAGCCTGAAAGCAACGTATCACCAGGTTCCAATGACAGCTTCTGTCCCACTGTTATAAGACTATTGAATGGACCTCTTGTATGATAAGATGGACACTTGAACCTCACAATCTACCTCGTCATTGGCCTTGCACCTTACTGTCCTGGCTGCACTGCACTTTCTTTGTAACTGTAAGACTATATTCCACATTCTGTTATTGCTTTTGTGATGAAATGATCTGTATGGATGGAATTCAAAACAAAGTTTTCACTGTACCTTGGTACACATGGCAATAATAAACTAATTTACCAATTCACCAATTTAAAAATTGATTTTAAAGTGTGTTCATGCATTTATATGAGGAGTTACATCCAATAGAAAATCTGCCATTCCAGCATCATCAGGGCCCAACATGTTGGTTTACTGGAGTTCTGCATCTGTTTTTAACCTGGACTTTGCAAAGCTGCAACACCATTGACAAGCTGGTGGCGATATAGAGCTATTAAAAGTTATACAATTGTCAGTGGTGCCACTGGCAGGCACTATTTCTACCTTATTTCTACTCCATCAGTCCAACAATCAGACAGTTAGGACAAGCTTTATTTTAAATGCTATATTATTCTCTCTTACCTAACTGGTCTTTCAGTGATTCCACTTGATGTACAGTTTGTTTGTATTTCTCTTCAATATTGTCTCCTTTCACATGAGAAATAGTCAGGGGATGGGATGGGAGAGAGTCCAGGGAAAGGATTTGAAGAACAAAGAGATGGAGAAAGAGAGACAAAGAGGAGCATTAATAGATTTTCTTGATAAAATTGTACATCATTTACAAACCTGACTCAGTATGAGGTACTCTTTGTTCCCGTCCCAGGATCAGATTACAGAACAGAACTGTTTCCTGAGGAATAGAATTAGTGTCTGCAGTACAAAAGCAACCCATACTGGTCAAAGCAACTGTTTATACAACTGCAAGACTCCCAACCTAATTACCCTTTCCCCAATATGTCCTCTCACCTTTATCTAACATATGCTTCAAATCTCCCTTAAATGTTGCAATGCTCTTTGCTTAAACCGTTCCACATGGTAGCAAGTTCCACATTTACTGCTTGTGTATTGGCTTTCTTAAGGACATTAATGAACCACTGAGGGGTTTTTACATACTCAATTGGAATATTTTATTGACAAATTTCAAGTAAAAACTAAATTCAGATTCCCAAGCTACTATTGACAGGATTCTGACTTTGCAATCCAAACGTAAAATTCTGTAAATGGTGGAATTCTGAAATAAAACATAGAAAATGTTTGGAACAATCAGTGAGTCAGGCAGCATCTGTGGGCACAGAAAGGACATACTTGAAAATGTTAACTTTATTTCTATCTCCATGCATCCTGCCTGACTTGCTGAATCTTTGCAGCATTTCTATTTTGCACTCACATTCCCTGTTCAGTGGTATTACTGCAACTCCAGTATGTTAAACACCAGCTGTTCACTATATCCTCCTCCTCTTGTCCTGGTTTCACAGACTATAGATCCAATGGGTTCCAGGCACCTACTGATACCACATCCAGTATGTGGGAAGAGGAATTGGTGAGTGGAGCAATGTGCTCATCTCATCCTAGGTTGAATTATAGAAAAGAAAGCTCAAATTACCCTTTTACCTGTGGCAATGCAAGTAGCTTTGCTTCAGATTACTGATCAATTCTTGCAGTGTTAAGTGTATCTGTCAGTTAGGATTAGAGGCAAATTAACCTTCGTTGTTTAAGAAAAAAACTCGGATTCACTGAGAGTCTGTGCTGCTGTTAACTTCAGCAATGATTTTTAAAAATTTCTTTTCTTGCCTTGTGGCTAAGCTCATGGTCAGCCCAAGATCTGGCCATGGTCAGTTTCTGCAGCCAGGTCCATGGACAGTAGTGGCAGTTGAGCCCACAACAAACCAGATTTTCCCTCCCAAAATCTATTTTCCTGTACTATCCCCATATCTTTAGAATCATTTAATATCCAGAAATATATCAACCTCTGTTTTGAATGCAATAAATGACTGAGTTTCTACAGTTCCCTGAGGTGGAGGATTCCAAAGACCACCCTCTGAATGAAAGCATTTTTTCCCCTTTCAGTCCTAAATGGCCTGTTTCTTATCTTAAGCCCTGGTTATCAGCTCCTTGGCCTGGGGAAAACATCCTGCCCACAACTATCCGAACATGCCATGAAGTATTTTGTACATTAAGTTAGTGGATATCATTGTGGTTTAGCGAATTTGTTTGAAGTGAAAACACATTAACAGTGAAAATGTGTTAGAACATAGTATGAATTAGAAAATGCAAAAATGATCTTAAAGCTATGACCAATACAGACTGTGTTGGGAGACTTCATATTTTTATTGTGTGAGGAAAGAACAAGACATTGGTGTGGAATTTGTCATTTATTTCACTCATTACCTTCTGCTGCTTTCTTCTTCCCCTTTTTTGCCTTTCCCTTATTCTTAGGTGGCATTTTCCAAGGAATGTCCGGAGCCTGCAAAGAAACAGTGAAAAAATCTGAGTGGGGAGTTGGCAAGTAAATCATTAGTCAATGGTAACAACAAAATCTAGCATGCCCATGTTTAGGTATATGCTTTACATTGAACTAAGTCTAGAAAATGAGCTGGAAGATTTTGCCTTTCTGAATTGAAAGTTATGTATTCAATCCCCACTCCAGTTACTGGAGCAATTAAAAAATTACCTGTATGTTCCTGAGGGAGTGCCTATATATTTGGAGGAGATGATTGTCACATAAGTATTAAACCAAAGGTCTGTTTGCCCTCCAAGGTGAATATAAAGATCACATAGTCGTTCAAGAAAAAAGGGTGTTTTTGCAGGTGTCCAGGCAAATGCTTGTTTTTTAAAAATTACTGATCAGCTGAGAATTATGTTTGTTTATGAGAGCTTCTTTGTGCAAACTGGCTGCCACAACCACAACTTCAATAAGGACTACACTTTAAACAGAAGTGCTTAAATGAACCTAAGGTGGATGTCCTGAGATTGGGAAGGTGATACGTAATACATCATTTTTTTCACATCTTGTTTCAGTGGCCACTGTCTTTTGCCGATAATCTGCATCCTGCTGGTTAATAACATGACATAAAGAGTACTGTACCATAGCGGTTAATTACGGTCCCACTTTCTAGGGGTCTGAACAATTGATCCGGAGATGTGAGCAGTGGAATTTAAATTCAAGTAATTAATTTAATTGTGACCATGAAACTACCAAACTGTTACGTTGATCTCTGACCATGGAACTACTAAAGGCATTAAAACACCACGAATCCTTGGAAGGAAAGTGGCCATCCTTACCTGCTCTGTTCTATGTACGACTACACATACATCAAAGTGGTCGACTCTGAACCGAGCAAAGTACAGTATTTAGTTTAGGGACCTACCACAACTCTTATAACTGAACAGAATAAACGCCACGGAAGAACATATTTAACTAAAACGCAACAGTCATTGAACAAAGGGGAAACAGCAGGAAGAAGAACCAGAGAAATTAACATAGAAAATATTTACACTTTGTTTTCACCACATACATACATTTCTTATTCAGCATATAAAAAGTGAAAATGCAATTTATTAAAATATAGAATCGCAGAGAAAATTGAAACAACCACATTTTTTGAAATTCTAGAAGACTGCTTAAAGCATAGCGTGGATATGTTTACAGTTATAAAATACATATTTACACAAATACAGCCAGTGGGATCGATGTGATTCTACACCGATCAGAACCGGTTGCTCCAAAGATGCTCCTGCCGGGCCTCAGGTCTCAGACTTGCAGCGGCAATTCCCCCCCCGCCTACCTGAAGAGTGACGTTTTGATTGACATACTAGTGCATCAATCCGCAGTTGTACCTGCATGCCAATCAAGCCAGTTGCCCCATCAGTACAGCGCAAGGGAGGGGATTCAGTATCAATGTTTGATGTTGCTTAGCAGCACAAGCGCTTGTTGCCTGGATACTCAGGCACCGCAACTGCCTTAGGCCATCTTGAGACTGGCGGATAAAGCAGAATTTCTCAGGCGTTGGTCGCCTCCGCAGTCTGTCGGTAAATAAAGGATACAGCAATGCGAGGAAAAAATAACATGAAACCGGCTTTTATTTATTTAATAAATATATTAGGACCAAGTAAATGTGTTTATATATTAGTATAATTTTAGCTCATAATATTCAACATTCAATATTTATACTTGACATTCAGAATATTCAACAAGCCTGTCTGTGCCAATACGTCTTATTTTTTCCCCAGTGACAGTAATTTTCTAAAAACAGATGTTAGAAGATGGAATTGCAATAGTTTGTCACGAGAGGGAATGGGAAAAGTCAATAACGTAGCAAAGTGCCAAGGTGGAAAAGAGTAAGTATGGAACACGTACATCGGGAAGTGGTGATTAAGTGGGTCATGTGAAAGGATCATACCCAGGTCAAAGGTACCTTTGTTCATGTCACGTTCTGACTGACGCAAAGGCTCTGCAATAATGTTACCTTTGCAGATGGCATCAAAACAGTTCTTGTCCTTTCGTTCAATCATTTAGGCAGTTCTGTTGAATGCTGGAATGATTTAGGTTTAAAGTATTGATCAGGTCTCAGCATGGACTGAGCAGCGTAGGACACTTGTTTTTTTCTTGCAAGGAACTGTGCTAATTATAAAACTGGAGATAAAAAAATGGAGATAAAAAATTGGAAAATGCCTGACGTAATTGGAAAAGATAGTGTTGAGCAGGAGAATCATCTTTGTGGCGATTTGTTCAATGACAAGTAGCAGCCAGCTGGTGCTAGGTAAGCTCAGACTCATACTCAGACCTCATTTCTGCATTGTTGGAAGAAGTATCTGATGCCTGCAAGTTTTTCCGTGGAGACTTGGCAACATCTGGAGTTCCGTGGGGACTTGGCAACATCTAGACTTCTGTAGAGACTTGGCATCATCTGGAGATCTGTGTGGGGACCTGGAATCCACTTTCAGGTGGCATGGGTTCCTTTTCTGACCCTTTATACTTGGCCACCTGCCTTAATCAACTGCATTGGTTGATCTGAAGGCCATTCTATGTTTCTGAACTTTTCCTGATACACTCAAACCACCCACCTCCCCTTCTGGAGACATGTCCAATTTCAAGTCTACTTAAGATTCTGCTTCCATCTCCCTCTAAGGAAGAGTTCCAAAGACTCAGGACCCTCTGAGAGAGAAATTTCATTTTATCTCTGCCTTAAATGGGGGCAACCCTTTATTTTTAACGATGAGTTAAAATGAGTTGACCCCTTATTTTTAAACAATGAGTTAAAGTCTAGATTCTCCTGCAAGAGGAAACATCGAATTCCACCTTCAACCTATCGTGACCTGTAATGATGTGTTTCAGTCCAGTCCTTTTCTCCTCTTCTAAAGTGGCTACAAGACGAGCTATGCGACCTTTCCTCATAAGACAACCCACCCATTTAGGTATTAGTCCTAGTAAACCTCTGAACTGCTTCCACACCATGTAACATCTTTCCTTAAATAGGGAGACACTGTACTCAGTACTCTGAATGTGGTCTCACCAATGCCCTAGATAAATAATGCATAACATCCCTACTTCTGTATTTAATTCTCTACACAATAATTAATAACATCTGTATCTGCCCTTTTTACATGCTGTACTACATACTAGCCTTTTGCCAATCCTGCACTAGAACACCCAGATCTGTCCAATCTCTCAACATTTAGATAAGCTGCACTTTGTTGACAATTCCTTCCAAGATGGTGATTTTCACATATCTCCACATTATCCTCTATTTATAGATTCTTGCCCGTTCTTAACCTACTTCTTCACACTTTTAATCCTTCTTTGTCTAATCATCAGATTCAATTGCTATTTTTGTTGCCTACTTATGACCCTTGTGAGTCCATGACTCATTTATTTTCATTATGTTTCACCAAATGTGAATACATCCTCTTGCACTTCCTCTTCGGAAACTGCCTGAGATCTCTTATGAAATTATGTATCGGTGATTGGGTTAACATTTTATTTGTCCTCTTCCATACTCTAGCCAGAGTAATGTTGGAATTTATCATAGTATTAATATCCATATATTGAATTCAACCACTTCCCCACCCCATTACTTGGTATACAGCATAATTTGTTTGTAACTTATATGCTTTTGATTGCTACTAAGAAGGAATACTGTGTTTCCATGGATCTGAGGAGATTTATACTAAATAATCTCCTTTGATATTGCAGACGAAAATCAAGAGAAAATATTGCCTTAGTAGAAGTGGGTTAAAGGAAAATGGGATAAATAGACCAGGACGTGCAGGTCTAATTCATTTTGCCTTTGTAATGTTATACATTCAATGCATATCATTTTATATCCATCTATTTACATAGAATAATTTAAGAAGCAGAAAATTAACCTGGATTCTCTGCATTGACATATCGTGAGAGACACAAAGCTGAGGTGATAGATATTACCAGTCTCCGGGCCAATATGTTCCCTCATCAAAGTTACTCTGAGGTTATTTGGTCCTTATCAATTGCCTTTTTTGGGGAAACCTGCTGTATGCAAATTAGTTGCCCTGTTCCCTATATTACAACCGTGACCACACTTCAAAGCTGGCTGGGAAGTGCTTCTCTTTTGCTCCATTCGTTTGCATACAGGGAAACCATAGCCTATTTTGTAAATTTTGTCAAACAAAAGGGGAGACGCAGTCAGCATCTCATTACAGGTTGCTGGCTCGCCTGCGGCCGCCAGTCTGCGCTTGTGTTTATATTCCCTCTTTCCCTTCCCTCCGCGACACTGGCTTTTGTCCTGATGTCAACCGCGTCCTGCCGGTGTGACAAATGGCGCCAGCATCAATGATGAAGGTTGCTGCACAGGCTGACCCGCATGCGCACTTCACCCGCACCCCCCCCCCCCACCCCAAACACCGTGTTGTCCCTTCGCGGTCCGCTTTCCTCTTCCTCTGGGTGAACTGTGACCCCGGCGGCGGCCGCGCTCGGAGGGCGGGACGAGCGAAGGGAGAAAAAAAAACCCGAAGCGAATTTGGTGGCGATTCCGCTTTTTAAAAAATTAAAATAATGCGAGCAGGGCGGCGGAGAACGGGCGAGCGGCGCTTTTCATGAAGTAAACCCGCTGTCGAATCCTCTCGGGCATCGTTCCCTCTCTTCCCCTCCGCTTAAAAAGTTATAAAAAAATTATATTTTGCAAATTATAATTTCCTCCGATTCTCGTTGATGGCGGCGGCGGCGGCGCGGGGCAGCAACCTGAGGAAAGCGGGCGGCTTCATTGGGCTGGTGAAGGACGCCTTCCAGCCCCACCAGCACCAGCACCAACAGGCGGGCGTTGTGGACAAGAGAGCCGTGGAGAAATGCTGGAAATTAATGGATAAGGTGCGGGAGCTGGGGAGAGGTGGAGCCTTGGGGTGGGGGCGGTGGTGGAGCCGGTATGGGGTGGGTGGTGGATGCTGGGGGAGTCTGGCTGGGGGTGTAAGTGGTGGAACTGGGGTGGGGCATTAGAGTTGGGGTGGGAGCGGTGATGGAGCAGGAATGGGGTGGGTGGGGGGTGAGGTGAGGGAGGGAGGGGTGTGAGGTGGGGAGTGGTGTGAAGACATTGTGTGGTGGAGGGGTGGATGCTGGGGGAGTAGTGGTGGAGCTGGGATGGGGCAGTAGAACTGGGGTGGTGGAGTTGGGTTTCTGTTGGAGGAGGGAGAGAGGTGGAGGGGCTGGGGGGAAGAGGGGTGGTGGAGCTGGGGCTGGGGGGAAGAGGGGTGGTGGGGCGGGGGGGAAGAGGGGGTGGTGGAGCTGGGGGCGGGGGGGAAGAGGGGTGGTGGAGCTGGGGCGGGGGGGAAGAGGGGTGGTGGAGCTGGGGCGGGGGGGAAGAGGGGTGGTGGAGCTGGGGCGGGGGGGAAGAGGGGTGGTGGAGCTGGGCCGGGGCGGGAAGAGATGTGGAGAGTGGGTTCTTGAACTGTGGATTGGGGGATTTGTTGGGTGGACAGAGGGAGGACACTAGGCTTTGGGGGGAGATATGGAGAATTGGTGGGGAGCGATAGAGTGGATGTTTCCTTTTATGGGTGAGACAGGAGACTCAGAACTGAGTCAGATGATCGGTTGGCAGTCATTGACAACCAGCAGACTGTGAGCCTAATTGCAACTTCCACTTGAGTTCTGCCAATATATCAGTGATGGGATTGACCAAAACACATTGGCTCTGTTGGAGGAGGTCTCTCGGGCATGTTCCTCCAGGATAATGTCTTTCCTTGTTTGGGGATTTGCATTGATTTCCTGGATTGCCACAAGAACTGGTCAGGGCAACAGATGCATATATTTTACCACTGCTGCAAGGTTGAGATTTCAAACTCCTGTACAGAATGCAGTTTATTTATCAGCATAAATACTCTATTTGATGGGTGACATTATCAGTTATGATTGAATCTAATTTACCATGGAGAATAATGGAGAAAGACAAATTGATGGCTAAGGTGCAGATCGAATTTAATGATCCCCTTATCAGCATGATTTTAGATTTAAGATGACTTAATAATTTTTGGGCACAATTAAGAATTGTTGATGTTTATTTAATGGGTATTACTGCTATTGTAGATCTTTTCAAATCTTTAAAGGAGAACTGTTACATTAGAAAGGATCAAAAGTATCCAAATTGGAAAGTATTGGTATAATACAGATTGAAAACTAGTACAATATTGATCTTTAACTGGTATATTTGGCAAGTGTTTGTATCTGGAAAGGGTGGCACATATATTTGAAGGCAACCTTGGTACTGCACCACTATTTCTGGATCTCATCTTGTGTTTTTATAGCTGTCATACTTGCTGGTTTGGTAGATTAGTGTACAGTCAACCAGGTGGGAAACATAATTGCAGTATGTGTTCTAGTTCTCATTATTAGTGATCCACTCTAGTGCAGGTAAATAAAAATTGCTATTCAGTGTATTTTTGTGCCAATCAAAGTTGTGAATTTTGGAATTGTTGCAGTTTTAAATTGATATAAAAGATGGGCAAAACTAACATGCCTGCCTGCCGAGTCTCAATGTATTGCAGTGACGTCTTAATGTCATTGTCACTACTCTCTGTTTTCTTGTTTGAAGGTAGATGTAATGTGTGCAGTATTTACTGGGCTTGCAGTCAATCTTGTTCTTTTAGTTTATAATATCTTAATAGAAGTGCAGAAACTGTTATGTGTAAGGTACAAGTTATTTCAGTGCCTGTAATTTTACCAGTTATCACATTGCTTGGGCATGTTACACTTCAGTAGTAAACTTCAGTCTTAAACAATTTCTTATTTTGACTTATGCCCAATTCTTTACCTTAGTAACACACACCTTAAATTAACAGGAGCTAAAATTTCCCATAAATTTTTAACTCCCAAAAGCATGGTATCTAGCTCTTGACATGTGAATTGACTTGTTTTGCATATGTTTGCCTGTGCATTGTTGACTTAGCCTCATCACAGTAGTAACTGAAGAAAACTTCTGGCTGTCTTATTTTTTTTAGAGCCTTTTTAGCAACAGTTGAATGAAGTGTATGATTTTGGTTCCGAGTATTCCCTCAGTAGAGCTTTTAAAGTTTTATGAAATGTTTGTTATGCACAAATGAAAATACAAGATGTTCCCTTTTTATAAAGTTTTGAAACCAAAATCTGAACATTGTATAACTATTTCAAAAAAAAGGGTCTTAAATGTATCGAAGAAGTGTTTGAGATGTTTTTAGCACCCAATGTGGTTTGAGTTACAAAGACGAAGAGGGCATTTCAAACCCTGGTCAATGACAGAAAAATAAAAAAAAAACAGCAGATGCTGAAAATCTGAAATTAAAATAGAAAACATTGGAAATATTTGGCAGATCATATAGCATCTGTTTCTGTAGCCATAGTTGCCATCTGGCTTCCTAAGTATTTCTGGAGTTTTCTGTTTTTAACCATCATAGACCAAGAATAATCTTCGACTAACCTTGGGAAGGGAAAATTAAACTCCTGATTTTTATGCACTGAACTGGTGGTAAGTGTGTGTGCATGTGTGCACATGAAGATCAGACAAAGGTGGGACTTAACTTCACTGCAATGCATTCTACAATTGAATAAGCAAACAATTGTAACTCTGAAGTCCTCCTGAAGGATTATGAATGTTTTTGAGTGATGGAGTCCAAATAACGTACTTAAGCCCTGCTTTTTGCGGGCAAATGGGATTAGCATAGCATCACAGTTGGTGTGGATGAGGTGGGCCAAAAAGGCCGGTTTCTGTGCTGAATGATTCCATGATTCTATAAGCAGTAATGTGAATATTTTAATGATTTTGATGGCTAAATATTGGCCAGGATGCCTGGGAGAATTCCTTTTGAAATGGTTGCATTTGATCATTACTGTGCTGTAACAACTGTGGTGCTGCACATGAGCATCCTTCTTTTCATTTAAACCCATCATCACACCCTATTTCTTTCTCATGTATTTATCTAGATTCTCTTCAAAAGTCTCTTGAAATGCTCTACTCCAAAACAATACCATGAAGTCTTTTTATCTCCATCTAAAGGGGCATTGATTTATTGTGGCATGCAAAAGATGGCAATTATGGCAAGACATTACTCCCTAACACCTGCAGCGAGGCTTTAGGTACATTTGGATTTGCACCGCTGGAATGGTACATGAATTCCCAAGCTATTTGAGTTACTGCTGAATGTGAGTTTGAATTTCACCATGGCAGTTGGGGAATGTACATTTAATTAAATATATCTGGAATTTAGAAAATATAGTTGGCAATAATGCTAATGGTGAAATTACTGATATCATAACAATTTATGTCATCCAGTAATGTCCTTCAGGGAAAGAAATCCACCATCCTTGCCTAGTCTGTCTTGTATGTTGCACTAAATTCCACCAATGTTGTTGCCTTAAAACTACCCTCTGAAATGGCCTAGTAAATCACTCAGTTCAAGGGGCCAGTAGGCATGGGCAATAAATGCCATAGAACATTACAGCACAGTACAGGCCCTTCGGTCCACGATGTTGTGTTGACATTTCATCCTGCTCTAATATCTAACCCAAGATGTTCATATTCTCTGTAACCTCCTCCAGCTCTGAGATCTCAATGCTCTTCTAATTCTTTTCTCTGTAAATTTGATGTTAATTGCTTTCAGGTTGGTAGTCATAACTTAAGTTGCCCAGACCATAAGCTCTGGAATTTCCACCCCAAACTTTGCTGTCCCTCTCATCCTTTAATAAACTTTTTAAAAAAGTTGCTTCCCCAAGCTTTTGTCATCTGTTGTGATTTTTTTTAGTGTCAGACATCCTATAAAGCATCTTGGGAGGCTTAACTACATTAAGGGTGCTATTATAAACAAATTGTGGCTTTATTTTGTTTAACTGTATTGCTTGTAAATTGAGCTACTTTTGCTCTTCATGTTGTGGTTTGACAATATAGTATTTCTCAGTGAAGAATAGGAGAAGTGGTGGAGGGCCACAAAACTGGCTGAAACGAGTTACCTTGTGGCACAATATCCCAGTAAGATCATGGATAAAATAACCAGTTCTCAGTTCATGGGAGTCATGAGTCTATGTGCAAGCTGGTTTCCTGCTATGTACGTGATGAGTAAACTGTGGCGAAATGTCCATTTAGCATGATCACAGTTCTTTTGAGATTTTAGACTCACCTGATTTATGAATTGCCCCAAAACTCTGGTGGTATCTTTTAATATTTCCAAGACTCTATACAAACTGTGTGTAAATCTGCATTTTGTTTTTGTTAACTATATCGGTCAGATAATTCCTGTTGGTTCAATCTGCGATATTGCTGCAGTGCCTCAGTTTGTGTTTTTGCAAGAAAATTTTACAAGGAAATATGTGGTTTAGTCTTGTCATTACACTTTAATTTTTTTTAAACACAAGCAGTTCCAAATCAAGTGTTCTTATACCATCAGAAATTGCAAATAAATGTGTTCCAAAATGGCTCATTGGTTTTTTGCTGTCAGCTTATGTTTACATCTGAAGAAAACGGAAAATCAGTGTAAAATAATGTAGGGTAATAAGGGCTACTTGTTTCAACTTTTGTGGCTTTTCACTTTCTACTTTAAAATTTTCTTTGCATGTTTTCAGCAGCTTATGACTTCTATTAATGGCAACAAAATAGATTGAGAAATATCAGTGGAAATAAAAATAATTATTGTAGAGGTTGTTTTTGAATTGGTAATCTGGAGAACAAATTCAAATCTTTCTATAAAAGTTTGAGAGCTTGACTTGTGTTAAACATTTACAAAATAAAAAGCGGGTGTAGTAAAAACACAAATGGTCTATAATGTAATTTAGGGAAAGAAATAAGTTGTCACAGTGTTGGACAGCATGGAAACAGGCCCTTTAGCCCAACTGATCTATGCTGACCAAGATTCCCATCTAAGCTAGTCCCATTTGCTCGTGTTTGGCTTGTATCCCTCTAAGCCTTTCCTATCCATGCACCTGTTCAAGTACCTTTTAAATGTTGTTAATGTACCTGCCTCAACCACTTCCTCTGGCAGCTCATTGTATATACTGTCTACTCTCTGGGTGAAAAAGTTGCTCCTTGCGTTCCTATTAAATCTCTGCCCTCTACCCCTATAGGATCACCCCTCATTTTCCTACATTCCAATGAAAAATGTCCCAACCTGTTCAACTTCTCTATAACTCAGTCCACTGAGTCCTGGCAACATCCTCATAAATCTCCTCTGTGCTCTTTCCAGCTTAATGACATCTTTCCTATAGAAGGGTGACCAAAACTGAACACAATATTTCCAAATGCTGCCTCACCAACGTCTTGTGCAACTGCAACATAACATCCCAACCTCTGTACTCAATGCCCTGTCTGCTGAAAGCCAGTGTGCCAAAAGCCACCTTCACCACCCTATCTACTGGTGACACCACTTTCAGGGAACCATGTACTTGTACCCCGAGGTCCCTCTATTCTAAAACACTCCTCAGGGCCCTACCATTCACTGTGAACGTCCTAGCCTCATTTGTCTTCCCAAAATCTGAATTAAACTCCATTTGCCATTTTTCAACCCACTTACCCAGCTGATCAAGATCCCTCTGTAAATCCTGATAACCATCTTCACCTTCAACAATGCCACCTATTTTAGTGTCACCTGCAAACTTACTAACCATGCCTTGTGCATTCTCATCAAAATCATTGATTTAGATGACAAATAGCAATGGGCTTAGCACTGAGCCCTGGGGAACACCACTAGTCACGGGCCTCCAGTCCGAAAAATAACCTTCCACCATCACTCTCTGCTTCCTGCCATCAAGCCAAGTGTGTATCCAATTAGCTAGCTCTCCCTAGATCCCATCCAATCTAACTTTCCATTGCAGCCTACCATGTGGAACCTTATCAAAGGCCTTACTGAAGTCCACATAGACTATGTCTACTGCTCTGCCTTCATTGACCTTGATTACTTCTGCAAAAAACTCATTTAAATTTGTGAGACATGATCTCCCATGCACAAAGTCACGCTGACTATCCCTAATCAACCCCCATCTTTCCAAATGCTTGTATATCTTATCCTTCAGAATCCCCTCTATTAATTTAACTACCACAGACGTTGGGCTTATTGATCTGTAGTTCCCAGGTTTTTCTTTGCAGCCCTTCTTAAATAAAGGCACAATATTAGCCACCATCCAGTCTTCTAGGCATTTCATTCGTCACTAATGATGATGCATATATCTCAGCCAGAGCTCCACAATTTCTTCTCTAGTTTCGCATGGTGTTCGTGGATATACCTGATCAGACCCTGGAGATTTATCTACTTTTGTATGTTTTAAGACATCCAGTACCTCTTCTGTAATGCGGATTATCCCCAAGACATCCCCATTAACTATCTCAAGGTCCGAAGTCTTCACGTCCTTCTCTATGGTAAAAACGGAAGAAATATTCATTGAACACCTTTCCCATCTCCTGTGGCTCCACACAAAGATATCCACCTTGGTCTTTGAGGGGCCCTATTCTCTCTCTAGTTACTCCTTTCCCCTCAAGATGCTTATAAAATCTCTTTGGATTCTCTTTAATCTTCTCAGCCAAAGCTATCTCGTGCCTCCTTGCCCTTCTGATTTCTGACTTGAGTATACTCCTATATCCCCTATACTCCTACAGAGATTCACTTGATCCCAGCTGCCTGTACCTGACCCATGCCATTTTTTCCTGACCGGAGCCTAAATATCCCTTGTCATTCAGGGTTCCCTGCTCCTGCCAGCCTTGCCTTCACTAACAGGAACATGCAGATCTTGAACTCTCGATCTCGCTTTTAAAAGCCTCCCACTTGCCAGATGTCCCTTTGCTTGTAAACAAACTTCTTCAATCAACTTTTGCAAGTTCCTTGTCCTTGTTATGTGATGTGAATCTTAAATGATGGGGGTTTTAGACAGTATGGCAGGGGTGACAGTGATATATAAGAAAGAAAGAAAATGGCCAAGGATAAGGCCTTGCATCCCATCCAGGCTATCTGCCATTTAATAAGATTGACCTGATTGTTGTCCTCAACTTCACTGTCTTGTCAGATTCCCATAACTATTTAATCCCCATTTGTTCAAAAATGTCTCTCTCACTCTTAAATATGTTTAATGAGATAATTTCTCATTCTGCTAAACTTCGGAAAGTAAAGACCCAATATCTTCATGTGGCAACCCCTTCATTCTAAGAATAAATTCATTGAACCTTCTCTGTTTTGCCTCAATGCTTGGTATAAACTCTTGTAAATAAAAAGACCTAAACGGTACTCCAGGTGTGGTTCCACTAGAGACCTATACATTTTCAGAAAAACTTCCTTACTCATACGTTTCAAACTTCCTATGATAAGTCAACATTTTCCTTTTTCAGTACTTGATGATGGGGGAATGCTAACTTTGTGTTTCTTGGGCATATGCAGCCAGGATATTCTCATGAAACATGATAAATATCGTTCTAACAATGGGCTATTTAATCAGCTCTTCTATTTGGGGTTGTACTTTTGGGGGAAGGAGGGGGCGTGGGGGATAGGATTTTACAGCACTGAGGAGTCAGTTGACCTCTGGTAGAGTAATTGAAATCATCACTATCATCCATTCCTTCTACATCTGACCAATTTCTATTATAGTAGCATAATGATTAATTTACTGGGCCAGCAGTCAGTGTTCTGGACTATTGATTCAGAGGCATAATTTGAAACCCATCATAAGTAATTTTTAAAAATCTGGAATTTAAAAACAAGATAGTCTCAGGAAAGATAACCAGTAATATCCTTCAGGGGAGAAATTACACCATCCTTGCCCAGTCTGATTTCTATGATCCATCAGGGATGGACAATAAGTGCTGGTATTGCCAGTGGCATCCATATTTATTGAATGAATAATAAAAACCATTATGACAAGACACAAGGTTGTCAATGAAAGACCTGTTTCAAAGTCTGTCCCAGGAGCTAATTTGGCAGATGGAGGTTGAAATGTCAATGACTTGCTGTGACTATTTATCAGACGGATGTGCTGGGTAATTAATTTCTCCTGTTATTTAATATATGTTGGACGGATAAATATAAATTAATCAGTGTACAATTAATAGGAAACTTTACAGTTTATTCTACTTAAGTAAATTTCAACACTTTTTAAGAGCTGGAAAAATAGTGCTTTGTTATTCCCACTGTTAAGTTTTCAGGGATCTGCCCAAATGTATTGGCATTTTGATCACATTGTTGGAATCACTGACCTACATCAATCTTTGTGTTTAAATTTATTTTTCCACATTGTTTGCTTTCTCATCCAAATGCAGTTATGTTGGTCTTGCATGCAACTGCATCTATGTGGCTTAGCTTTTTCTGTGTTTGTTCTTGTGAACATTTTGGCTGTTGGCTAAGCCCTTCATTTCCGTTTACTTTCTTTTGTAATTCTTTTTTTCTCTCTTTCTCCTCCTCTTTTCCTCCACCCCCACCCAACTTGCCTTCCCTATCATCAGGCTTTGCCTTGCCTTTTCAGGTTTGTGACTGCAAAAAAACATACATCTTTCAGCCCTCACTTTTCTCTACTTTCCTGTCACCATCCCAAGTGATTCATTCTTGGATTTCCTGATGTCCTACCTCTGCCATCTTCTAAAGTACTTCTTGCTATCCCTAGCAAAAAGAAATCCTATTTGCTCCATTCTGTTCTCTTCATGCCCTTTGTGTAAGCTGGAGGATAATTTTGTCAGTATCCATCATATTCCACTCAACATTCCCAGCTTTGATACTTCAGACTTTATCAACAACACTCTCTGTATTTCACTACAGTTTGCATGTGTACCTGTGAGCAAGCTCATTCAGAAGCTTATTGCATTTGACTGAAGACATAACAAGAGCTGTATTTAAATAGCACTCACCTGACATACTTGTTAGTCAGTGTTGTAATGTGGGAACAGTGCATGCTAACTAATGTAGAAGCAGCAACTCTCAAAATTAGTAATGTAGTAGTTGCCAACTAATGTTGGTTTAAAGAGATAAAGGGTCTTTGACTTAAAATGTTAACTATTTCTTTTTCCATAGATGCTGCTTGATCTGTTGAGTTTTTCCCAACATTTTCTGTTTTTTTTAAAATTTAGATTTCCACCATCTGCAGTTTTCAAAGTTTTCATCTAAAAATGGCACTTTTGACAATGTAGTGCTCCCTTGGTGCTGTAGTGGAGTTGTCAGCATAAATATTTGTGCCCAAGCTCCTGGTGTGGGACTTGAACTCAAATTTTAGCTGGGAGAACTGCTAATTGAGCCATAGTTGACATTTATGGCTGAAGTGTGATGACGACTTTCATCTTATCAAAGCTTTTTCGCTGTGTTCTCCAGCATTGACCTCCTTCAAACTGCCCTGCAAGGTAATCTGTGCTTCCAAATGGTATATTGCCCTATTATTTTACACCTCTGGCCACCTTACCTTGTTAACCTATCAGGAGTGTTATTCAATTTCAGATACTGGCCACAGGAAGGGTAAATCGTCCTTGGCAAGAAGCAATGTAGGTTCACCGGAATGTTACAGCAGGTTAAAGTGTTGAGAGATTGCAATATTGTCCTGTATTCCTGTGAGTTTTTAGAAGATTGAGCTTGTAGAGCAAAGAATCACTCTCACTCATTTGTTGGGTTAAGCAGGAGGGAGTAGGGTCCATTTACCTTGCTAGGTATGGACCATACACTCCTCATTTGTCAAATACACATTTCGAGATGAGATGCAGCATCTTTATCCAATGCACAGTCACATAATTATCAACACTGTGCTAGACACAGAGGAGCAAGTGAGTGATTATATTGATGATAATGACTGCCTGGCAAGACCCCATACTCTGATAGTCTCCTGATCATTATCCTGATTCCTTCTGGAGCCTTCTGTTATAATGGGAACTGGGCTGTAACCAACTTATCTCCATGTATACTAATGCAGATGTTGTTTAGTTCAGCATTCCCTAAATCTTTGGTACCCTTTCCCAGGCTGACTTGTGTGCAGGAAGATGCATGTTTTCATTATGCTAGATGTTTATAATACTCTTGTATCATCAGCCTGGTGTTTTACAGTGTAGGTAGACCTGCTGCAGTCCTGATTTCCATGTAGAAGGCCTAGCTGCAGCACCATATTGTCTGACTGCATTCCCAAATGAAACTGTCCTGTCACAGGCTTAACAGAATTGCCATCACAGCAAACCTATGCAGGGACATATGTGTGCAATCCATTATTGATTAACTAGAAGGTACCTTAGAATAGCAGCTATATATAACTGCTGTTCCATACATATATGGGTTAATTCTTTGTCCTGATTCCATCTATACTACAAGTATATAATCCTACTTTCCTACATAATTCAGTTTTCCCACAAGAAGATTTGGAAATGTTAACATGAATTGTTGAGATACTTGTGGAGAAACTGTTTCTTCTGTGGGAGTATGATCGAAATTGTGCCATCTAGAAGGGGAGAAAAAGTCAGGTAGTGTCTTTTTTTTACCCACAAGGTTAAGGAACCTGGTGCTCTTCCCCAAAGGCTGTGGATGATTGGAAAGTTTGAAAATAAGTTTGGTTTATTGAATGATGCAGAGTTAAGGTGTGTAAATGTTGAGATATTGAACATCAGTGGTCTAAATAAATGTCTGAACAGCTTGGAGAAGTTGAGCTTGTTCCTAAGGTATTAGATTGGCTTTAAATAGGAGAACTTTGCGATGTTCTCTGGTATAGCAGTCGATGTTCAATTACTGAACTATTGTTTTGGGGACCTAATTGAATTTTTGATGAAATAACAGAAGTACAATTAAGAGAATGGCGTAGAAGTTGTTTGTATTTTCAGAAGGTGTTTGATAAAGTTCCACATTATAAAGCTGTTCAGCAAAATTGATATTCATACAATTCAAGGGTTGGCAGCAGCATGGATATAAAATTGGCTTGAAGGGAAAAAAAGAATGAATGGTAAATGGTTGTTTTTCTGACTTGGTGATAAATGGTGTTTCCCAGAGTTCAATGATGAGGCATTTTTAAAAAAAATACATGTTAATGACTTGGACTGTCTGGGATAAAATTTACAAATTTGGAGATGATGAAAGGCGTGGAAGCATGACAAACAGTGAGGAGGATAGGGATGCACTGCAAGATGATGCAGGCTGGCAGCATGGCAGACAAGTAGCAGGTGACCTTAATACATGAAATGCAGCCTGGTTACAGTGTAGCCGGATGAACTTTACCATATAGATCAGGTGTATGCTCTGATAAAACATTTAGGTTTGGGCCATTGCATGCTGGCCTGGTATGTTGTGTAGGACAGGATGATTTGCATTACATAGAACAGTACAGCAGAAGGACAGGCCCTCTTTTAGTGAGTTAAGATTACCTTTGTATTTTGGTTTTGCATTCTGAAACATATCAATAGCATGTTTTGGATTGTAATGTTTGCTGCAATGGTTGGGGTCTGTTAGTGTTTTAATTTTATACTTGAGCAGGTCTCTAGTGCGAAGTGATACACTATGGCAAACAACAATTTAGATTAAATAGCACTAGTCTAAAAGGAATGATGAAACAAAACCACTTGGGAGTATGTGTATGTGGTGGTAGAACTTGTCAAGAGGATGGTTGGTAAAGCCAGTAGGATTCATGAGTGGAAGTGTAAAGTGCAAAATTAGGGAAGTCCTGCTGAATTTGTATAGACACTATTTAGGTTACTACTAGACTGTTGTATTTAATTTGGGTCACCTCACTTTTTAACAATGTGAAAGCCCAAAAGGGGGTTCAGAAGAGATTTATTAGAATGATTTGGTGTTTTAGGGATGAGGAATTTTATCCATAAGGTTAAACTGGGCAAACTGTGTTTGCTATCCTTGGACCAAAGAGGTTGAGAATAGATTTGATAGATCATCACTGCTGTAGATAGGATGAAGAGGGGAAGGTTGGTTGTCTTAGCAAAGACTAGGTGCACATTTTTAAATTTTGGGATACAAAAGAGATGTGGTGGTGATCTGAGACTCACTACCCATAAAGGTGGTGGAAGTGAAGTCAATCAGGTCTTTTGAAAGGAAATTTGACAGGCACTTAAGAGAATATTGTACAGGACTATGGCGAAGGAACTCGGAAATTGATGGTATTGTTCTACTAGGCACTGGCATAAAGTCCATTGGCTCCTTCTGTGCTGTTATGATTCCATGATTGCATTTCAAGATTTGGCTGGTATATGTTGGGTTCTGTTCTCCATCTCAATAACCTGAGTACTTAAACATTGAGGATTGTAAAGATATTCCCAGTTTATCTACATCGGAAACTATCCTTAAATCATTCTTTACTGGCTTCTTCACTCTCGCTATCAATGTGGAAAAAAGAATTGAGACTTGCCATCCTTAGCTCCTTTGCTTCTTGCTCTTCCTTGTCCACTGGCTAACCCTCCCTAAATGTACCCTACTGAATGATGAGAGGAGAGCTGATGAAATGTTTTCAACCAAAGAGTAGAGTGGATCTGGAACTTGCTGCCTGAAAGGGTAGTGGACATAGAAACCCATGTCACATTTAAAGGATACCTGGTTCCACTGCCAGGAAATAGTTACTACACTCTGGAATTTGAAATGTTAAATAAGTTTATACATTCTATGGGAGTATCACATGGTTGTGTGTTTGCTGATATTCATTGTTCTTGCACATAGTTGAAAAGATATGCATGTAGATCAATTTTGTTAAAAATCAATATATTTTCAATGTTTTGTATACTGACTGCATAGTGAATATGCTCACTGAAACTGAACATTGTAAGGAAACTTTTCTGTACTCTGGGTTGGCACTAGGGCTATTTAGCATATTGGCCATAATATCCAGAGGTAAAAATTGAACAAGCCAGTATGTTCCATGTTTCGTATTTATATACTTCCTTATGATGTGGACAATGGGATTGTTATCCTCAAGACAAATGGCCATCAATTGCATTCCCCTAATTATTTTCCCTGTAACCTATTCTCTTTTGCATGCCTATCAACTCTCTCTTTATTGTAGGTGGCTGATGGTACAATTGGGTTAATTTACAGTAGCAATGTACTAACAACCAGCATGTCTTTGGGACGTGGGAGGAAACTAGAGCACTGTGGAGAAACCCATATGTCATGTGGAAAGTGTAAACTCCATGCAGGTAGTACCCGAGGTCAGACTCGAACCCAGATCGCTGGAGCTGTGAGGCAGCACCGCTACCTGCAGTGCCAACATACTGTGTGATATTTTCCTAATGCTCTTAATTCACCTAGATTGATCCCACTGTTTCTTCACCTTTTTATTGTACAGCTGCACTAATCTTTACATTTGGTTTTTCAAAATTATTTGTACTTTATCCTCATTTGAATTCTCTACATTGGCACAGAAATTGAATTCCCTTGCCATTATGACTTGCTGCAAACATTAAAGCTCTGCTGGGACTTTCATCAAATGTCATTCCATAGCACTCAAAAGCTGATCCAAACCTTAGTGTGATGTCACTTGGATATGAATGTGGAAAGTAATTCTAGCTAATTTTTCTCTGGGTCAGACAAGTTAAGAATATATGTGGCAGATTACATTGCCTTCTTTAAACATGGCAAAGAATATAGATTGAACCTGTGGCTTTCTCAGTTTGTTGTTTTAGTACTGCACCAGATGATGCATTTATCCATCGTGATGGTATTCTGCAGTCATGACATCAAAGATGATTCTTGCAGTTGTAGATTAGTGTTAGTAACTTTTTTGATGGGTGAGGCATGGTTTATCATGCCTAACCAAGATGGGGTGTTACCATTGGCTTCAGACTATTTTTGTGGAACATATTTCTGTTACTTCCCAGTGCAATCTTGTCTGAAGAAATCAATTTTTATAGGCAAGCTCATGCTTCCCATGGATCAAAACTTGACCATCCACAGTGTCTGGAATAACTTTGCAACAAAGGGAACAATGAGGCATTCTACCATTAACATGTGTATTAGAAATAGCATCATGATACTACCAGTAGACTATATTTCTCTAAAAGTAGTGGAAATCATAGTCTAGCTCAAGCTAATAACTAATTTAGTGTAATTAAAATGATACTGAAGCAAAAATAAGCTGTTCAAAATAAATATTAAAAATTTTTTGCAATTCAGTAACTTTTGAGAATCCTTACAGAGCTCTTATTAGCCCATTATGTGGCAGCGTATATAAAAAAACTGAGGGTAAAATATAAGAATATAATTAATCACTTTGATATTCTAACTGACAAACCAAAATCTGTCCCACGTTCTTTAATGGTTTGTATCCCTCTATTCCCTGCCTGTTTATGTGTCTGTCTAAATGCATCTTAAATGTTGCTATCCTATCTGTTACCACTTCTCCTGGCTGTGTGTTCCAGGCACCTACCACTCCCTGCTTTTAAACAAAAACGGGCCCAAATCTCCTTTAAACTTGCCCCTGTCATATTAAACCTATGCCTTCTAGTATTTGACATTTCCAGAGAGAGAGACTGACTATATACCCTATCTATGCTGTCTATAGAAATACCCTACCCTCTCTATAGATATAGAGTATTTCTCAATTTTATCAGATTGCTCCTCAACCTCCAGTGCTCTGGAGAAAACAATCCAAGTTTGTCCAGCCTCTCGTTCTAGCTAATATACTCCAATCCAGGCAATGTCCTGGTGAACCTCTTCTGCACCATCTCCAAAGCCTCCCCATCCTTCCTATAGTGTGGCAACCAGAACTGCACACAGTACTCCAAATGTGGCCTAACCAAAGTTTTATACAGCAGCAACATTTTTATACTCAGTGCCCCGACTGATGAAGGCAAGCATGCTGCTCACCTTTATCAACCTATCTACCTGTGTTACCACTTTTAGGGAGCTGTGGACTTGCATCCCAAGATCCCTCTGTATATCAGTGCTCCTAAGAGTGCTGCCATTTACTGGATACTTTCCTTTTGCATTTGACCTCCCAAAATACAACACCTCACACTTCTCTGGATTAAACTCCAGTTTCCATTTCTCTGCTCAAATTTCCATTTCTGTATCCAGCTGTATTCTTTGATAGCCGCCTTTGCTATTTTCAACTCCATCAATATCCATGTCATCTGCAAACTTACTATTCAGACCACCTACATTTTCATCCAAATCATTAAAGTATATTACAAGCAACAGAGGTCCTAGCACTGTTTGTTATGGAACACTATTAGTCAAGACCTCCAGTGAGGAAACACACCCCTGTCCCACTACCCTCTGACTCCTCTGACCAAGTTGGTTTTGGATCCAATTTACTATCTCACTGTGAATTCCCTGTGACTTAATCTTCTGGATCAGCCTACCATGAGGGACCTTGTCAATACTTTATTAAAGCCCATATAGACAACATTCATTGCCCTACCCTCATCAAACATTTTCGTCAATTTTTCAGAAAAACTCAAGCAAATTTGTGTTCGATGAACATATCTGAACATACCTATGCCGATTTCCCTAACAAGTCTGCTTTTCCAAATGCAAGTAAATAGTATCCCTAAGAATCTCCAATAATTTTCCTACCACTGATGTAAAGCTCACTGGTGTATGATTTCTTGGTTTGTCCCTGTTGCCATTCTTGAACAAAGGAGCAACATTGGCTTTTCTCCAATCTTCTGGCACCTCACCTATGGCTAAAGAACAGACTAAGATCACTGTGAAGGAGCCAGTAATCTCTGTCCTTCCCTCCGAATCCTGGAATAGATCCCATCGTGCACTGGGGACTTATCTACCTTAATATTTTTCAAGACCACCACCTCATTAATATCGTCATGCCCAAGAATATCAACATATCCCTCCATAATTTCACCATCATCCATGTCTTTCTACTTGGTGAATGGCAATGCAAAGTGTTCATTGAAGACCTCACCCACTTCCTCTGGCTCTGCACTTAAATCCCCTCCGTTGTCCTTGAGTGGACCTACCCTTGTCCTAGCCACCCTCTTCTAATATACATATAAAATGCCTTGGGATTCTCCTTAATCCTACTTGCCAAGGGCATTTCATGGCTCCTTTTCACCTTCCTAATTTCTTCTTTAAATTCTTTCCTGCTTCCTTTATATTCCTCAATGGCTTGTCTGCTTTCAGCTTCCTATACTTATGCTTCCTTTTTCTTTTGACTAAACTTACAATATCTCTTGTCATCCAATGTTGATCTTGCCATCCTTATCTTTCATCCTAACAGGAACGTGCAGAATTCTGATCAACTCACCTTTAAAGGATTCCACATAATAGATGTGGATTTCCCTTCAAACAAGTGCCCCCAATCTACTTTCCTGAGTTTCTGCCTAATATTGTTGTAATTAGCCTATCCTCCCCTGTAGTATAGCAGTGGCTTGGTTAAAGGCAAGATTCAGTTGGAGATTGTTTTTGAAATTGATATTCACTCAATTTACTCATTTCTCCTTTCGTGGGCAAAGAATGGTGGTGAAAATTTCTTAGTGAAGAATAGTTGAAATCATGTAAAGTTGTGATAAATCTGTATGAACTCAGATAAGATAAAATCTATAAGTATTATAATTTTAAATTGTATTCTGTTATCTGTCATGCTAACAGTGGTTTGAAGTAATTCTATTTAAGCCACCTGACCTTGCAGTTTTCAAAATGTGCTTATGGGAAAGATATGTGTCTGTATTCTGAATAGCCAGTACTTTTCTGCTTATGGAGCTCAATGTATGGGTAAGGTTTCCAGGTCAGAAATAACATCGGCTGATGCACTGAAAGATTTGTTTTACTCTGCCCCAACTGTGCACTTTAGTCACAACCAGTAAACATTTTGGCTGATTTTTCAACATCAGTTATCTTTGATTAATATTCAAATTGTAGTTTAATGTGCTGACAAATAATGGACCAAATCCTTTAAATGTAATGATTTGGATGAAAAAGAAAACTTTTGATTCTGTCAATCTGGTCTGGTGATTTTCTTGAAGGGGGAGGAATGATCCTTAAATTATCAGGGAGCTTTGTTAAGCTTGTTGGGAGTTTTTAAATGTACAATCAGAAATATGTGTATTTGGGATTGTGTGTTGGTGCTGGATTATATTCTGTGGCATAACAGCACTCGGTCAACTAGAATTGGAGGTATAAATTACATAGTGTAACTGAAGCTTGAATAGTTGAGCTAGCGAGTTAAAATGTGAAGGAATTTCCTCTCAGCTCAAAGCATGAATATGGTGGAAGACTAATTCATTCATAATCCATGCAGTCTATGTTCAGAGATGCAAATCTCAAATTATACCCAGAAACCTTTGTTTGCCTGGATTATCAGTGCCCGAGGCTGTTATTAACTGGAACATTCTGTAACTAAAGTAAATTGATATTCAGGTGAGCTTGTTAGTATTTTCTATAAGAGCAATAAAACTTCTTATAATTTGATACGTGACCTCTTGCTGAGACGGTCTTTGTGTTAGTTGGGCTTAGAAAAATTAACTTTTTCAATCAGAAACTGGATTAGTTAATATAACAAAACATTAATAGGCTCCTATGAATCACCTTGGTGTTAAAGGCATTGTATAAATATGAACTGGTGAATGCTGTTTCTCAAGCCATTGATTTTAGACTAGCCTTGAAATTGGAGATGGCAAATACCATATTCCAGCAACCTTTATCCCTGTAGGTTGTTTTTTTTTCAGTGCCTTATTTTTGGGGTGGATTCTTTGTTTTTGTGATGTAATTGTGAGTGTTATCTATGAGGTTTAGATTTTTTTGGAAGTTAAAGTTCTTTCTAACTGCAATAAGGATGGCCCCAGAACTGGAAACTCAATGAGGTTCTGATGGGAATAAGGAACGGAATGAGACTTCAAGCAAGCATTTTGTATCTATCTTCAAGGTGGAAGACCTAAGAGCATCCCAATAATAGTAGAAAATCCAGAGAGAGGGGAGGTTGGGACTTCAGAAAAAAAGGATTTGATGGCCTACATCCTAAGGTTTTAAAAAATGTGGCTGCAAAGATAGTGAATGCATTGGTTATGACCTTCAAAAGTTCATTTGATTCTGGAAAGGTCCTAATTGGATTGGAAAGCTACAAATGTAATGCCAATATTCAAAGAAGTTGGGAAAGAGAAAGCAGGAAATTATAGGCTAGTTAACCCAATATCTTTGGAGATGTGCTGCAATCCATTGTTAAGGAGGTAGTAACAGTCATTATATAATCAACTAGAGTCAATATAATTTTATGAAAGATGTTGTAGGGAAAAGAATAGTGAGGGCTAATAACTAGTAAATAGGGAGGTGGATTGTGCTAATATGGTAACAGGGAACCGCAGGCAAACCTAAGAGTAGAGATGTGCAGCAGTAACGACACCAAAGTTTCAGGAGCTTCATTAATTACGGTATGTTATAGCATGCAACCATTGTAATAGAAAATTGGATTTACTGTTAGATTTGTGGGTAATTATTTTATTTTGCAATCAAGGCTTTGTTTGTTACTTAATCAAGTCTTTCTGTAGTCACCATTCTGTTACCCAAATCTAATTTTACTATTAATCAAGTTTCTGTGTAATTTTGTCAGCTGAGAATGTAAAATCTGTACCAAATTCACGCTCAGGTAGATCAGCTTTGACTTGTCTCCTGGTGTGCACCAGTTTTCAATAAATTGTCTGCTATTTCGAATACCAACTCCGTGTGGTCTTTCCGTTTGCTCCTACAAAAGAGAAACTGTTTGAGTTTATTAGAGTTCCTTGAAAATGTATTGAGCAGTGTGGAAGTAGTAGCAGAACTAGTGTTTGGTATGTATTTGAATTTCCAAGAAGCATTTAAAAAGATTACTGCACAAGGTTACAATTATCATATTGCATCTAATATATTAGTATGGCCAGAGGATTGGCAAACTAACAGAAAACAATTGGGATAATTGGGCCATTTTTAGGTTGGCAGGCTGTAACTAGTGTGCTTCGAATCATTGCTGAGATCTCAACTGTTTACAATCTATACTAGTGACTTAGATGAAGGGCCTGGGGATATCGTAACCAAATTTGCAGATGTAAAGAATGGCAGGAAAGCACGTTGTGAGGAGGACAGTCTACAAAGTGATGTAAATAGTTTGAGTGAGCAAAAACTGCAATGAGAATTTTAGTCATGCCAGTATCTTATTGACATTCACATATCACATTTAATGCAAACTTCTGGAGTTGGGAATTAAGAAACACGGATGTGACACAATATTTTTAGAATTACCTACCACATCTAGTGCTGCAAAGTGGCTCACTTGCACAACAAATGGTCTGCTTGGTTGTAATGCAATCACTTTTGCAAAATTATCAGTGACATATAATTTGAGTTTCACTTCTTGCAGGAAACAGCCTCTTTTGCTGGCATAGAACTATGAGAACAAAAGAAAGCAATAAGCAGCCATATGGCCCCTCAGCCTGCCCTACCATTCAGTAATGTCATGCTGATTGGATCTTGGCCTCTGGTCCACTTTCCAACCTGTTCTGCATAACTCCCAACTCACCAACAGATCAAAAAATTATATTTTTGATAGGATTGTGGTTATTGGCAAAGGACTTGCTTCTGCAGTGAGAAATAGAATAGAAGATAATCTGAATTCGATCACAGTAGCTAAAGAACCAAGAAATGTTTTTATTTCCAAAATAAATGTATGTTTTCTTAATCCTAATTGTTTGGAAAAAGTCATATTTTGATGTTAGAGAAATTGTAAAAAAAAAATTCCACCAAGTGACAGTGAAGATACTACAGCTTTGGCAGTGACACCATTATATGTGTTCCATATATCATGTCTACACTAAGACCATTTAGTCAAGTGGCAGTGTGGTGGGAAATCATTTGTGGAGTTAATTGTGGCAAGATGTTGGGAAATAGTGTTACTTAATCATTCTGTCTACAATATGAGTAGAAGCTGGGACTTTTCAGTGCTGGAATCATTTTTACAAAACTCCATTCCCTTATGTTATTGAGGGTTCTTCACATGATTGGAAATTGTGGGTACTAGTAGATCTAAGTTTGAAAAGCAAATTAAGAGCATTGGTATCTTAGCACGTTACTATCTATTGTGGGGAGTACCCACAATGACTTTAGAATGTCCCAAAGCAGTCAACGGCTTCTAAGGTGCAGTCATTGTTGTAATGTGTGAAAAGATGAATGCATGTGTGATGATTCTGCTTGGTCTGAATTTGTTCTTTCTGATGTGATTATACAAAGCTGACTCCTTTTTATTTATGGATCTGTAATGTGATAATTTAATAGGTTTCTCCTTTTGATGTAGATAATTTTTAAACCAATTTTTGCAGATGTGATGGGAAGGAGAGTAATTTAACGTTTGGGGAAAATATGTTGCATTTTAAGTTGCACCTTGGAATACATTAGGCTCAACAACTCTTGTAGATGACAAGCAGTTAGGAATGCCTTTATTGAAAGACAGTTCTAATATAAAAGTAAAGACAACAATTATATAGGGTGAGAATGCATCTGTAATATTATATACAAATTCTGGTCTCTAACAAAGGAAGAATGTACTTGCAATCGAGAAAGTGCAATGAAGGTTCACCAGAATGGTTCCTGGGATGATTGTTCTTTGAAGTGAGATTAAGCAGATGGCCTATAGTTCCTTGATGTTTGAAAGATGAGAGGTGATCTCATTGACCATAAAAATCTTATGGGGTTTATCAGGTAGATGCAGGGATGATGTTTCCCCTGGCTGGGGTGTCTAAAACTAGGAGTCAGTTTCAAAATGGGTGTTGGCCATTAGGGGCTGAAATGGGAAGAAATCTTATCAGTGAGGATGGGGAATCATTGAAATTGTCAACCCAAGTTGCTGACTGAGATTTTTGGATATTAAGGGGATTGAGGGATATATGGGCAGATAGAGGAAAATGGTGCTGAGATAAAAGATCAGCCAAAATCTTGTGTGATGAAGCAGGATTGAGGGTCGTGACTTTCTGTTTTTTCTTAAGTTCTGTCAGTTGGTATTTATCTTCCAAAGTAGCAATTGCCTTGATCTCTCTAACCTTCCTAATCCCATAAATCTTTATTTCTCCTCAATCACATGATATCTGTTGCAGTCACTTAAATTCTTTCTAGATGTGCTGATATTATTTCTTATAATGTGATGATTTCAGCTGTCAAGTTCACTTCTCTTGTGCTAAGCAGGGAAGTTGAAAAATAGAAGTATAACTTTGTTCTCAACCTCAGTAACTTGTCCTCCCTTCCACTTCCCTAATAATGGGATAAGGTCTTGTTTAGTATTTGTTTCTCTAAACGGAAGTTCAATTAGTTCTTGTAGTCTTTTTTTCTCTTTTCTCTTTTCTCATGCAACCAACTGCAACTCTCTCAATTTTCTTGCATCAATATGTATGCTGGAGTACAGATCCATGGGTTTTATCACTGTAGGACTTCACCCAAGCTCACAGAAATGTGTGGACAGCCAGTTCATTAGATAGATAAGTGGAGTTGTCTTTATGCTTGAGCCATTCTTGTCTCCACCTAGCAACCTCCAGCAGCTTTTAAGTAATTGTGCAAACTGATACAGGTAGATCACTTTCCCTGCCTTCCTCCTCGTCTCCCACTGCCCAAAATTATGGTGATATCAGGGACAATTTTAACAACCTGGCTGGTTGGATTGCTTTACAAATAACCAGCAGGAAATCAAATGATGGCTAAATGGCTACCTTTTTTCTGATTCAGTTAAGTAAACTCAATCTGGTGGAATGGAGAAGAAATAAATTTTGGAAAGATGAAACTGGATAGGATATAAGCAGAAAATGTTTAATTTAGAATTAAATCTTGTGGATTAGAATATGGAATGACGTACCAGAAGTACCATTTAAAGCAAATTCCATAAAAGAGTTTAAAAAGGCAGTGAATGCACATTTGAGACAATTGGCAACCAGAGGAAGAAATTACCTCTTTTTCAGAGAATTGATAAAGCCCCAATGGACTGGAGACCCTTGGTCTCACAGTCTACCATGGGGATGCAGAACATTTCACCTACTGGCCACATCTGGGCCTTTTGTTTCTAAGTGATCTGACCTGGATTTCTGACATGGTCACAGTGGCTAGGCACCTATGGGATACTTCTGGTTCACTGATGGGAAGGCTGGTTCTGCTTTACCACAGTAAGATGTTTGGTTTCTTAGCAGTCTTGTGCATATTTTGAGGTCTATATTTCCTCTGCCAACCTTTATGTAAACTCATAGAACTATGTGTTGAAAACTTACCTATTATAAAACCAGAAAATATCAGAAACACCTGGCAAGTTTTGCAGCATTTGTGGAGTTAAACAGCTGGATTTCAGGTTGATAATCTTGGAGTCATTGACCTGAAATGTTCATTCTGTTTCTCCTTTTGTAGTTGTCTGACTTGAAGGGTGCTTCCAGTACTTTTTGTTTAAATTTCAATCATCCAGCATTTGCTAGTTATTTTGCTTTTGTACACTTCTGTAAGTTGACTGAACTAAGGGGGCAGATTATGGGGCAGATCTTTTGCAACCCTAAGTTTTTCCAGTCAACACGTAAGATATGGAAATGAGACAATTGTGTTTGGCCTCTCGTGCCTTCTCATTAAATTATGTCTGACATTTTACATCAGTACCAGTTTTCTGCATATCTCTCAATTCCCTTGCTATCCAAAATCTATCAATCTTTCACTTGTAGGCAAACCAACCAGCAGATCCATTGCATATCAGCTGAAGATAGGGCCCTATATGTATAGCATATCGAGAAAACAAATTTGGTAAGATCTGGATTGATTTGGAATCTTTTAAAGATGATTGCTTTGCAATCAGATAGTTGACTGGCTGCAAAGAAAAATGAAACAAAAATTAACATGACTATCTGGCATAAGGGAGAAAGGGAGCTAAAGCATTCTTTCAAACTGTTTTCTTTCAGAAAGCACATTTTCCCTCAGAAACAACACTAAATCTGATACACATTTCACATTAGAATTTACAACATAAATGTTTGTTGTTTAGAGACTTCAAGTGTAATTACGCTCTATGTATTAAATACATATTTTAACAAGATTGGCGAGAACTAATTTCTTTCTTTGGAACTGTTAAAATTTTCAGGCATTAAGGAATATCAGAGTATTTCCCCCAGTTTATAGCCACAAGTATATAGAGTTGATATCCAGGAAAGGAAGTTAATCCTTTGTCAAACCAGAGGTGGATGATTATTTAGGAAAGAAGAAATTTAGATAGAAGTGGCTAAATACAATTTGGAGGGGAAGGAGAATAATTTGGAGGGGAAGGAGAATAATTTGGAAGATGCTTTCTTTTAAAAAAAATAGAAGCAACCAATGCTAACTTAATGCATGCACTTTGCAAATAAGTGGTAAATTTGTGAAATGATGGATATTTTAAAAACGACCTTTGTCAAAGACAAAGCATCAAAAATGATTGCACTTCCCCCGGGACTGGTTAGAGGTTTAAAAATGATTTCAAACCAATTATTTCATAATAATACAGTAGTCATCATTCATTTATTTTTAACTAAGCCTTTATTGGCTTGGTTTTATGATGCCATTCTGAACATAAGCTAGGCTGTTAATAAACTTCAGATTTTGTCTTCTTGAATGTGATTGTAGAATGCATAGGTTAACATAAAACGTGTTCCATGCAAATGTGGCTCAGAATCAATTTGGATTGTGGTTCTGGCTCTCCCTTTGGGGGGGAAAAGAAAATTTGTGCTGTGTTGGTTGATTTCAGTGGATGATTGCTTCTGTGTTAGAGAGGACTTCTTTGTAAATCATTTCTGATTATTTAATTTGCACTTGCTTTTTATCCTATCTCTATTTACACATTCCTTCGTTAATTTTTTTTCCTGTTTAGGTGGTCAGACTGTGTCAGAATCCCAAAGTAGGACTAAAGAACAGTCCTCCATATATTCTTGATCTCTTGCCTGACACCTACCAGCATCTGCGTCTGATCCTGAATCGATACGAGGGGAAAATGGAAGCCCTTGGAGAGAATGAATACTTCAGAGTCTTCATGGAGAACCTGCTTAAGAAAACTAAACAAACCATTAGCCTTTTCAAGGAAGGGAAAGAGAAAATGTATGAGGAAACATCCCAGCCAAGGTAAGAATGGATTGTTTTCTAGTTTCAGCTACCAATACTATTAACTCTCGTGGTTGTGTCTGTATTTTGGTCTTTGCATAGTTTATGTAAATTATTAGGAATACTTTAAGGCATAACATTTCTAAACTGAATCTAATATATATGTTTACTCTCTGCAATTTTGTTCACACTTTAGCACCAGAAAAAAAGCAAAGCACCTTGCGTCGTGTTGCAACGAAAGAGTATTTTAGGTTGAACTCTTCTCTCCCTTTTTGTACTAAGAATGCTGTCATATAATTTCGGTTAACAGCTGGGAATATGTGGTGAACGCAGGATGTGTGAGTTGACATGTTCAACTACTGTAGGTTTTCAAGGTAAAAGCTGATAGTTGGTACTGTGCTTGGTCAGGCCTGCAAACTCTGCTGTTGTCCTGTGCATTTCTTGCAACCATGCTTGTTAAATCTTTGAAGGACAATTTGTCTTGAAGGCCTGGTTTCTGCAGGCAATGTAAGTGGCAACTGGGCTTTCTATGCAGATCTCAGGACCTCATGCTTAGCCTGATGGTCTTTTAACAGCTAGGTGTTGTCCAGGTCTTAAAACAGTTTCTGAATGCTATCATAAAGGCTTACCTTCAAAATGGAGTAAATATTTGTCATGGCTCCTTGAGCCTGCCATTTGATGAGATATACAGTACCTGATTTGGTTGTAACCTCATTTGCATTCCAGTCTACCCGTGGCAACCTTTTATTCCCTTGCTTGTCAAGAATCTATCCTTCTCTGCTCTAAAAATATTCAAACACTCTGCTTCCACTGCCTTTTTGAAGAAGAGAATTTCAAAGATTTATGAACCTTGTGGAGGGGAAGGGGGTTTGGGGGGAGAGATGGTATGAAAAATTACACCTTAATGTAAGCTGATATAAGTGACTCCTTATTTTTTTGAACAATGACTTCTAGTTTCAGATTCCTCCACAACAAAAATGTCTTTTCCACATTTCACCCTATCTACACCCCTCTGGGTTGTATGTGTTTCATTAAAGCCCCTCCTCCTTCAAACTCCTGTAAATACAAGTCCAGCTTTTCTTACTTTTCCTCATAAGATAACCTGTGCGTTCCAGGTATTGGTCAAAAAGAAAACCTCTGAACTGCTTCCAAGCATTGACATCCTTCCTTAGATAAAGAGACCAATACTGGGCATGGTGCTTCTATGTGGTCTAACTGATGTCCTATATAACTTGAAGCATAATCTCCATACTTTTGTATGCAAATCCCCTAGCAGTAAACAATGACATTCTGTTAAGCTTTTCTAATCACTTGCTCAGCTGCTCATTAGCCTTTTGCAAAACATACACATGATATTTGGATCCCAACTACATCTCTGGTCATTTAGGTAATTTAAAAATATTGCCAAATAGAAATTCTACATTTCCCTTCCTTATTCTAATTTTCCTTCATGTTTCTACACCATGAACTTTCATTTTTGGCAATAGCCTTTGAGGTAGCACCTTGTCAAATGCTTTCTGGATATCCAAGTATAGTGCATCGACCGTTTATCCATAATTCCCAGTGCACGTCACATGTTACTTCATAGAACAATCTCTAATAATTTTTTTATTTAGCAAATGCACATTGCAAATCCAAACAAAAGCATTCCTATTTATTGAGCTTAATGTTGTCAGACTGTCCACAGACTTGGTGAGAGGCCAGTCCTTACCAGCATCTCACTTCATGCACTACTGTTTGACTCACTGCTAAAATCAGGGTGGAGCAGAAATGTCCTGAGCTAAGGGGCCGGATGTATGGATGGCTGGCAAATGTATTGCCATCCTATTCATTTTAGTGAGGTCACTGAGCTTGTTTTATAAGGTAAGTAGGCAAGTTTTTTTTTCCTTTATTGTACTTCTAGTTCTTTAAGGTGTTTATAAGTGGTGTTATAAAGTACTTTTTATATTCCTTAATTATTTTAATCCATTTAAATTGCTTTTGACATTCTCTGACTATCCAACAGTTTTGTCAAACACAATTTTCCTTTCATAGGTAAGAATACGGGGCATGAAATGGTGGCAGGCATAAGCCATCCAGGCAAATTCTAAAAATTTCTCTCTTAATAGGAGGCTAACTAGTCCTTTTCCTTTTTTCTGTTACTGTTGTTTGTTGAATACTGGGGTCGTGTTTGTTACATGACCACATTCTACTATCAAAGGCAGTGCATCCACTAACCCTGTATTATTTCATTTAAAGTCCTGCGATGTAAAAACGTAGTTATCATTGGATCCAGGAACTGAATTAATGGAACTTCCTTATTTTTATGTTCCTCATTTTCACCAGACCCTTAGTTCTCCACTATTTCTGGAACCTGTTTGTCTTTTTATTTACTATGAAGCCAGGTGTAATGTACTTATTTAATGTCTGTGATTTCCTTGTATTCCATTGGAATTTCCTGCCTCCTCCTTTAAGGATTCCACCTTTATCTGGTCTGTTTTATATACAGCGATAGAAGCATTTACAAGCTATTTTTGCCTTTTGTTCGTTTTCTGTTCATATTGACATTTATTTCTCTAGAGATGCCAGAGTGGACAATGAATTTAGCAATTTTTCTGCTTGTTTTAGTTATATTGAAAGAAATCAAATTTGATGAAGAATGAAAGAGGCAGTATTGTCATAGATTCAGACATTTTGGATGAGACTCAGTTAAACAGGGAGGGAGATCTTGCAGAATTTGCCCTTGGAGATGTTGTAGAGCTTAAGCAAATAATGAACATCTTCAGTATTTTTTTTCTGATTTTTGAGCATCCACTATTTTTCTTTTGTAACTTTTGATTCTACTTCTCCCATTTACACCTTATTACTATCCTCTTTTACCTTGACATATCATCCCTCCCTCCTGTCTTCCACCCAATCATATACTGTATTTTCCTTTTGTTCTCTCATTTCTTTGCATTTTAAAACCTGTGTACTCCGGTTTTGATGAAAGATCATTGATCAACCTGAAATGTTAACTACATTTCTTCCTACACAGACACAGCCTGCTGAATTCATTGTCAATTTATTCTTTTGCACCTTGAATCTAATTTCTGCTTTCCTTCGCCCAACATTCCTTCCTCAGTCCTACAATCTTAAATGGGAAATGCATGGTGATTACTATAGTAGACATAAAAATATTACTTTTAATAATTGGTATTTTAATAACAGATATTTGTAATTTTTTAAACTTTGGATCATTGTGTTTTTCATTATTGATATATAGATAAGTAGAATATGTTAATATTGGGTGCGATGATTTGTTTTCATTCTTGATCACATTAAATGTTTTTTTGCTTAAGTGGCCTCCAATTTTTGGTGATGCATTATCTTAATAGAAAGAAGGCAGAACCGGGAGCAATTTTTTAAAAAAAGTCTGTCATCCTGCAGTGCATTGCATTTCTTGTGCAGTAATTGTGGAGCCATTTGTTTTGGGAGAGGAAAACAATTTTTGGTGGCTGAAGAGGGGGAGGGGGGAGGGGGAAGGGGGAAGGAAGTTCAGTTTCGAAATTACATCATCTGTGCTATTTGAAGCTTAATTTTGATTAACACTGTGCATTGGATTTCCTTTGCACAGATATACTGGAAGTCATAAGATTGGGGTGCTTGTATATTGCCAAAACTATTTTGTTATTGCATTAACTGTTTGAGAATCATACTGCCGGCTATGTAGCTTGTTTTAAAAGGGATCGCTCTTTAGAATAAAAGTACTGATTTTAAAATGAACAACCCCAGTAAACTGCTGTATTAATGTTTTGCAGTTTTAAGAATGGGCAACGTCCATTGAGTACAGCCACATTTTTTTGAGAAACCCAATTTATCTCAGATTGTTTGTAATCCCATATTCAGATTATAATGGATGGGTCATCTAAAGCACGCTGCTGGCATTTACCTTCATTTCTGATTGCAAGGCAGTCAGATTGGCGGTGTAAGTTGCTTGCTCCCTGTTTGTCGAGAAAGCTGGCACCTCACTATCTCAAACTTCCACTTGCATGTCATTTTAACCCTCTTCCCACTTCCATACCAACCTGTCTGTCCTCTGCTCCATTGCTACAGAGGGGCCAAACACATCTCGTATTCCACTTGGGTAGCCTACAATCCAATGGTATGGACATTGAGTTTTCCAGTTTCAGGTAACCCACACAACCTGCTGCTTTCCTCCCACACACACTCGCCTGACTACCTAGTTTTCTTCTCTCTTTGTTTAACTTTCCCATATCCATCCTAGTAATCTGGACTCTTGACCTGCAGATGCAATTAAATTTCACCATGGCATATGAATACAGTTAAATAAATCTGAATTGCAGAGCTAGCATCAGTAATCGTGATGGTAAAATTACCAGATTGTGATAAGTATTAATTTTCTTCACTGAAGTACTCCTAAGGTTCAGAAATCTTTTGTCCTTAGCAAATCAGGACTGTGTGACTCCTGAAGCGCAATACTTCTGTCCAAAATTTCACTTAAGTGGCTTAGTAAATCAGTCAGTTCAAGGAAGCTGAGAATAATTGATAAATTAACATCCAAATCTCTCTTTTTTTTATTTAGAAAACAATATATAGAACATTCTGGAGGAGAGGATGAAAAATAGGGTGAAACTTGAAAATTCCTTTTTATAACCATCCTTATTAGGTGCCTTCATTACTTCACCAAAATGTTTCAAATCATTGTTTTCAGTTGTAAAGCTTTTGAATTAAGATTCTACTCTATTCTTCTTTAGTTGAAGCTGACAGTTAACTATATGAATCTGAATGAAGGTTGTGTGCAAAGAAAATCTGAGTAATTCTGTCCTCAACCAAAATCCACAAAATACATTCTTCCATTTGAGATTGGTTAGCTTAGAGGAGAGAAGGTCAAGTAGAAAAAAAAATTAACAACAAGGAGATCCCTTGCATTGTAGTCATCAGAGAACATTTTGTTATTGTTCAGGGGTGAGTGCTGAAGTGAAATCATTAAATGTGCATTGTGCATATCAGAATGTGGGTTTCTTGGATGGGTCTATGAAATGTGTGATGGAAACATTTTCAAATGTGTTATTATACATAACCCACCAGAAGTTCACCCAGCAAAGTGTTTGCATTTTGTATGGTTGACAGTGAGATAAATAGATCTTAGTAAGATAAATTTCCTCAGTGGTTTGTGCTTTGTTCCTGTTGTAGAGTAGTTTTTAAGTAGTAACTTTAGGGTCCATGACAGTTCAAGTCTGCTCTGCATTGCTGTTTATATGAACTATGTACTTTTCAGACAATCCTCTATTGGTTTTCTTTCCATACCTGCATTCCTTACAACAGAATTAATTTTCCCAATCCATTTAGAGGATTTTTACTGCCCAGAGCAAAATAAACTGAAGTATGTTTTGAATGTGTAATCGTTCAGCCCAACTGATCAATGCCCGTGTTTGAGTGCCCAAGAATCTCAATCCACCCCTCAACTTCTCAAGGCTATTTTCAAGTTCTTTGTGATTTCGGATTTAATACATGTTTATGATTTTAGCTACAAAATAAAATTTTGGGCTCTGTTAATCATATTATATTTTGTTTTTAGGGTGTTACTGACTTTTACAAGATTTTTTTATTGTCCCTATCCTTTTCTGCCCTCAAGGTGGTGGATCTTTGCCTCACCGGTCCTCTTGCTTGTGATACTTTTATGATATTTCAGATAAGAAATATGATTGCATGGGAGCGTATGCTGTAGGACATTGAGGTCAATACCATAAACTAGTTAGAATACGTCATCATCCAAATACTTTATATAAAAGTCCCTTTCTTGCCAAAAATGGTTTCCTGATATTTCTTTAACCTATGTTCTTTGAAATACTTATTACTTTTCAATTATGAAGTTTTCCAATAATGTGTGAACAAATTGGCTACAATGTAATGCTAGATTTCAGGTTTTTTGTTTATTAATTTTATCATGACAACTTTCACATTTTGGCTTTGGACATGCTCAAGGCTGAATTTGATTCTGACCCAGTTATTTCTAGAATAAGAGTACAATTTTAGTAAATTTTATTCTTTTGCATCTTAAAACATATTAATACAAATGTTTTTCTTTCACTGGCTGGGTGCTTCCTGTTTCAAAAAAAAACGATGCAATTTTTAGTATATTTAAATGCTGTTTTTTGCTAAAACTAGAGCAAAGGCAGCAGTTTGTGCGGTATGAAGCTGCTGTTATTGGCACTTAAGTTGTCAGGATAGTTTGGATTGTTGAAGTCAGTTTTCAGCATAGAACTAAATGTAGTCTGCAGAGTAACCAGTGTTTTCCAGCGTGTTTTTAAGTATGGTACTGCTGCTTTGTGTTGATAGATGTCATAAAGTGCCTTGTGGCTTCATTTGCAGTCATGTTTCCTTTGTGTTTATTCTTTTAGCTTTTGCATAGTTTTTTTGTTCTTGTTTTTTTATCTCCCAGTTGCATCTGCAATGTCATTGGCGTTGAATTAGTGTTCATAAGATTGTAGATATTTTTTGAAATGCATTGTGGATAAATGGAATTTAAATTAGCCGAGAGGCAGGGGGCCCAATGAACGGTTGACTTTCAGACTAGGGAGAGGTATGCAGTGGTGTATGACGTATGTAACACTGCTCTTTCTCATATACTAATGACCTGGATTTGAGTGTGTAGGGCATAATTTCAAGTTTGTCAATGACACATAACTTCAAAAAGTAATAGACTGTGATGAAAATAACAGCAGGCCAGGATATTGACGTATCAGTGATGGGAACATTTGTATCATAGCTCTCTTCTGTGGTCCAAGGAGAACAATCCAACTTCACTCTATCCACGTAACTAATTGCTTGCTCACTTCTGGGACTATAATGAAAAATCTATTCTATGCAATATCCAAATCCATTACGTCTCTGAAAGTTAAATTTAATTCTTAAAATTGTGAATTGATCAATTTTGGTAGGAAGAATGATACGCAATGAAATTTTGAAGTGGGTGGAAGAAGCTGTCAGAACAAGTTGCTTTTAGAAATGAAATCGTAGGGAAACTTTGATTTTGTAAATTGGCACAGCACAAGGAAGAAATAATACTAAGCCTTTATAAATCCCAGGTTATGCCCCACCAGCTGGAATTCCGTCTAGTTCTGTGCACCTTATTTTAGGAAGACAATTAGGGCCTTGGTGCAGACAAAATTTACTAGGATGGTACCAAAATGCTGAACTTCAGTTAAGTGGAGTGACCAGAGAGCAGATGATGTACTCCTTGAGGCAAAGGAGATTGGGGAGTTGGGGAGGAGGGATTAAATTGTAAATTGGCCTTAGTTAATTGTTCCCAAAGCAGACCATAGGTTTTTCATAGTTAAACACCTAATTTATTCATATTTGCTTTTCTCTAATGCCATTATCATGTTTTAAATTCTTTGGGAAGATCCTGTTTCCCTCTTTTCATCATTCCCTTTCGTCCTGTGGAAAAAGATTTTTGTTAAGATTGTTCTTGTTCAATTAATTGTGTGAACTGGGACTGTCCAACCTTTATACTTGAGAGGTTTTATATGGTTTTAATAACTTACTGAGGCAATTATTTCAAATATAATGAAGCTGGTAGTATCATATTTAACATTCCTTGCATACTTTGCTCTTATCAGGTTAATCAGGGTTCAGGTAGTTGAGACAAAAGCAGAAAATGCCAAAACACTTAGCAGGTAAGGCAGCATCTGAGGAGAGAGAAACAAAGTCATTTATTCTTCGTCAAATTTCCAACATCTGCAGTTATTTGCTACAGGTAGGTGAGAGCACCTTTGGGGAATGTGACCTTGTAATACTGCTCATGAACCAGGAAGAGCAGGAAAGATTAATCCCCAACTTCCAAAGCACCCTCTGTTCCTAGGATTGAAATGCAAACAGCATCTTGTAGACTCCTAGCTGCTTCCAGAGCAGGGGATCAAAGTCAAACCCATAGCTGTAGCTCCATACTGGAATGTGCCCTATATCAGGTTCCATTTTTAGTGAAGGTTTAGATTAAGAGAAAAGGGGCAAAATAGTGGAAAGTATTGTAAAATTTAAATTCCAGTGAGGCTGCAAGGTTGAAAATTCATATTTAGTGCTGGGAGAGGTGGTTTGGTAATAATTAAGATTTGTCACATTATTTGAAAAATTCACTTAAATTGAATATTCAGCCATTTTTGTTTTGCATGCTTAGTGGATAATTGGTTGTAGGGCTGTATCTAAATTGTAGAATGAATTTCAAAAAATTGTGGCTGAATTGTGGACAAGATGGACAAAACGGTGAAAAAAATATTTAGTTTTATTAATGCTAGTAACTTGCAAAAATCAATATATTCATTTTGGGAGGAAAAGCAGTTTGGATAATAAGCACTCTCTGTATGATTTAAAAACATGTGAATTAGGAGCAGGAGAAGGCTCCTCAAGCATCCTCTTCCATTTTATAAGACCTGGCTGTTTTAATTGTAACCTCAACTCTTCAATCCCGTCTTTCCATGCTAACTTCTCACTCTAACAACTTTGCTTATCAGGTATCTATCTCTGCCTTGAAACTATTCAAAGGTTCCGTTTCCAATGTCCTTTGATGAAGAGAGTTTCAAAGAGCCATGACCACCTTAGAGAAAAAAAAATTCATCTAGTCTCTGACTTAATTGGTGACTCCTTACTTTTAAACAGTGACCCCCTATTTCTAGATTCTTCCATTTGAGGAAGTGTCCTCCATACATCCACCCTGTCAAAACACCTCAGGATCTTGTGTTTCAACCAAGTCCCCTCCCACTCCTCTAAATTCCAGCAGATACAAGCCTAGCCTGTCCAACCTTTCATTATAAGATAACCGACTCATTTCACATCGTCGTTTAGTCAACCTTTGATCTGTTTCCAATGTACTTGCATCCTTCTTTAAAGAGACCACTACTGTACATATAGTTTCAGTTGTGATCTCACCAATGCCCTATAAAACAGAAGCATAATCTCCCTGTTTTTGTATTCAATTTCCCAAGCAATAAACAGTAACATTCTGTTGAACTTTGTTAATTACTTGCTGACATCATACTTGCCTTTTGTGAATTAGGATAGTAGATCCCTCTGCATGTCAGAATACTGCAATTTCTCACCATGTAGATAGAGCCATATAGTCGTACAGCATGGAAACAGGCCCTTCGTCGGCCTGTTGTAGTTTTAATTTTTGGTGAAATGGGACAGTTCATATTTTCCACATCATACTTCATTTGCCAGATTTTTTTCCCACTCATTTAGCCCATCTATTTTCTCTTGTAGCCTACTGATATCCTGTTTGCAATTTACATGCCGACTTGCCTTTGTCATTAACAGATTTAGCAACCTTGATGCCTTCCTCTGTTGCTTAAGTTGCTAATGTCCCCAGTACCAATCCCTTTTAGCACACCACACATTGCATCCTAACAACCAGAAAAAGGCCCATTTATGCCTCATCTCTGTTTCTACCCAATCTCTGATGCACACAAATGCATTGCCTCCTATGCTGTGAGCTTTTATTTTATACACTAACTTTTGTAGAACTTATCCAAATGCCTTCTGGTAGTCTTAGTTCTTTCAGTGATTCCTCTTTATCCACCACGCATTTTACTACTTGAAAGAAGTCCAATAAGCTGATTAAGTATGATAAACCATGTTGACCTTGCTTGATTACCCTGAACTTTTCTAAATGTGATGCCATAATGTCATTAATAATAACCAGATTTTAGTAACACCAGAGTTCCGAAGTGGGCCCTCTATTCAGAGCTCTGTAATGGTCGGAGGAAAAGATATGTTCAGACCTGGGAATCTCTAGGACAGGACTGATGAAAGTGGAGAAGGACCTTGCAGGATGGCACAGAGACCCTCAAGGCCAGGCATTGGGAATGCACAGAGGCCCTGAATAAGTGGTGGAAGGAGCATACCACCATGTAAACTACCCACTGTGTCGGCCATCACCTGCTCATCTGTTGAAGAGTTTCCATTTTTCCACATTGGCCTTGTCAGTCATCCTCAATCCCAAGGGACTGTCTTAAGAAGAAGCTTCTAAAATTTTCCCAATGATAGATGTTAAGCTATCTAGCCAGTAGTTTCTTGTTTCCTGAATTCCCCTCTTTTTGAATAAGGGAATTATGTTTGCAATTTTCCAATCTAAAGGAACCTTCCCCAATCTGGGCAATTTTGGAAAATTAAAACTATGCATTAATTACCTCACTATTTCTTTTAAGACCCTGGGATGAAATCCCCATCAGGACATGCAGACTTGTTAGCCTGCAGCTCTAACAGTTTGTCAGTATCACTAGTGGTTGTAATTTTCCTGTGTTCCTCCCTCCCTTCCAATTCACATTTTACAGCTATTTGTGAGATGCTGGGTGAAGGCTGATGTAAAATACCTGTTTGATTCATCTGTCATCTCCTTATTTTCCACTATTAGTTTCTGAGACTCACTTTCTATAGTACCAGCACTGACTTTAACTACTTTTCTTAAAAATATGTTTTCACTTCTGGCTTTCTTATTATTCTTTTAATCATTGTCAGTGATAATGAGAGACAATACAGGATCTGGGCAGTCTGTTAACTCATGAAAGAGTGGTCTGACAGCACATGGAGTAGTTGTTGCCAGTTCCCAGCAGTGGCTCAGAACTGGCCAGGGTGCAGCTCTATACTGTAACTTGTCCCTTGATGTAGTTAAGTGACAAAAAAAGTTTGATCATGTGAGAGACAATAAGGAAAGAATGAATTGGACTGATGGGATTACACTGCTGGGAGCTGGCATGTGTCTGATAGGTGGAATGGTCTCCTGTTTCATAAATGTTAGTAATTCTTTAAGCACGTTTCTGACTAGATGTAAGAAGGAAAATTGCTTCTTACCCAGGCAAAAAAAAATCTAAGAATATAAGAAATATGAATAAGAGTAGGTCATCTTGCCCTTTGGTCTTGACTCTCCATTCATAAAGATTGTGGCTGACCTTCTACCTGAGCACCATTTTCCTGCATAATCCACAAATCCCTTGGTTCCCTTAATATCTGGAAATCTACTGATTTCTATTTTGACAGAAGAGAATGATTGAACCTCCACAGTCCTCTGCTGGAGAGAATTCAAAAGATTGACTGCTCTCTGAGTGAAGAAATTTCTCCTTATTTCAGCCTGAAGTGGCTTATTCCTTGTTCTGAAACTGTTGTTTCCTGGTCCTAAACTCTCCTGTCAGGGAAACATCTTTTCTGCATCTAGCCTGCTAGGCTCCTTAAAGATTCTATAAATTTCAATGAGATCATCTTGCATTCTTCTAAATTCTAGAGAATACAGTGTCAGTCTATTCAATCACACTTCATATGACAAATCTGTTGTCCCCAGAACCAGTCTCATGAATCTTTGCTGCACTCGCTCTATGGCAAGTATATCCAAATTTGTATACGATACTCCAAGTGCATTTTCACTAAGACCCTATACAATTGCATAACAGTTCCCTACTCCTGTATTAAAATTGCCTCGTAACAAAGGTGAACATAAAATTTGCCTACCTAATCGCTCACTGCATCTGCATGTTGGCATTCAGTGACTTGTGTGAAAGCACATTTAAGCCCCTTTGAACATCAACACTACTCATCTCTTGCCCTTTAACAAATATCCTGCTATTCTGTTTTGTGCACCAAAGTAGCTGACCTTGCATTTTTCTGTATTATATTCCATCTGCCATAGTATTGCCCAGTTGCTTAGTTTGCCCATATACCTCTGAAGTGTCATTACCTTTTGCTCTGTACCTACAATCCCATATAATTTATTACCATTAGCAAACCTAGAAATTTGACAGTCAAAAAACTGCAGATGCTAGAACAAAAACAAAAAATATTGGAAACACCTCACCAGGTCAGGCAACATCTGCTTTCATGTGGTCCACCTCTGTTTCTTCCTTTTCTGGATTTCTCTCTCTGTCTTTAACTCGAATAGGTTAAGGATGAATATCCGTTACTGTATTTCCTCTTTATTTTCTGTAAGGACTTCATCCCATTTTCCCTGTTCCTCCATCGGTTGTATCTTCTCCACTGAAGAGAATTTGTACTCAGATGTCTCTTTCTTGACTCCATCCTTTCTCCCCTGGTCAAGACTGTTCAACATTCATTTCCTGGTCCCAACTGGCTGATTTTTGCCATGGACGTGCAATTGCTCTGCACCTCCATCCCATACCAGGATGGTCTGAGGGCCCTCTGCTACTTCCTTGAATAGAAACTGTATTGTAAAAGATAGCTAGGAGTGCAAGGGTTAACGATTGGCAATGTAAGGGTTAATGGTGTGCTTCTCATTGTCAGCTTCTTCCCACGGTTCTTCCCATGGTAAAAATTACTTCAGCCATGGGGTGATTATAGTTGTGGCTGAAAGTGAGGGCCAGGTTTGAGTAAGGAGGACATAGTTATTTTAGACATATCTTGTTTTGTTAAAGCTTACTGTAAGCAATTACTGTAGTGAGTGCAACTTCCCATGAAGGTTTCTCACGGAGTGGCTATAAAGATACACAGTAACCGAGGCTTCTTTGAGTGGGATGAGAACAGAGCTCGGGTTACACTGTTTACTCTTTCTCTGTATCCCCCACTCCCGCTAGCATAGAACTTATGATAAATGCTTTATTGGTTTTTTGGTTCTGCTGTTGTCTGATTTATTACAGAGCGCGGTTCGACTTTGACAGTATCACTTCCCCTCCAGCAACACACCTATTTAACTGACTGGAATCATTGTCACTCACTCCTTCAACTCTACTTACTTTCTCCAGATCAGAAATAAATCTATGGGAATTCATGTGGGTCCAAGTTATCCCTGTAGTTTTGTCGATATGTAGAACAGCCTTTGTTTCAGTCCTACTCAATGGTGCTGCTTTCTGCGATTGTGCAGGACTTGGAAAATATCATTACTTTAGCTGTTGGTTTCTATTCTGCTCTTTCCTTCAGATGGTCCTCCTTTGACTCTTACAAGCAATACAAGCCCACTGAACAACCCCCCCTAACCCCACACCCAGGTCTCATGCCCCATAGCCCCCATTGTTATCTTAACTGCACTTCCATCTGACCTCTTGTAATGACCTCATTATATCTGCTCAGACAACAAAGATTTTACACACTGGTGCCTCTGAGATGTCTTTCTTCCTTCCTGAGCTGTGTATTCCCCTTCATGGTTAACAGAGTTGTTAACCAAGTCTTAGCTATTTGTCACAGCTCTGCTCTGGTCCCCTTCTCTCAGTTCCTTCTGGCTAGAGCAAGGATAGAGTTATCCTGGTCCTCACTTGCAATCCTATCAGATTTTGGATCCATGGATCGTCCTTTACAATTTCTGCCACCTTCAAAGAGATCTCACCACTGAGTACATATTCCTCTTCCTCCTCCTTTCCCTTTCAGCATTCCATAGCGACTGTTCCTTTTGTGACTCAATGGTCCGTTCTTCCATCTCCATCAGCCACTTCCCTTTCCCATGCAACCACAGGAGCTGTAACACCAGTCCATTTGCTACTTCCCTTCCCACCACCCAAGGCCAATCTTCCAGGTGAAGCAGCAATTTACTTGCACTTATAATGTCTTTTGCATTCTGTGCTCACAGTATGATTTCCTCTACATTGGAAAAACCAAATACAGATTGGGTGAATGCAGAACACCTTAGTCTGCAAAGGGTAGCCCTGGGCTTTCAGGTGCCTATCACTTGTATCCTCCATCCCACTCCCATTTTGACCTTTCTGTCTGTGGCCTCCTGCACTGTTCTAACAAGGCCCAATGGAGCCCTGTGGAATGGTATCTCCTTCCGTTTCGGTAAATTGTAGCCTTCTGGCTTCTATCGAATTCAATAGCGTTACTGTTTGTATCAGAAGTGGCAGGTATTGCTGTAGGTTGTGTCTCTATTATTGGCTCAGATTTTCCTTCTGCACAATGCCTGACCTGCTAAGTATTTCCAACTAGTCTGCATTCCATTGCATTTCTCCCCATCCCTTCTACCCCTTCCCACTCTTTTCTTCCTTCCCACCCACCCACCCACCGATGTAAGCAGGGAATTCCAGTAGAACAAATCCTAATGCAAGCAATAAACAGTTCCAAATTGAAAGTATTGATTAGCCTCATCAATACATTTTGCACACTAAGGATTGATCTGGAATAACAAAGCCTTTTAGAAATTTTGTCAATTTCTATGCATAGTTCTTTTTGAATTGATAATGATTTCTAATTTCCCAGACAAAAAAGTAACTAGTAAAACTCTTTTATATGAAAATCATGTCTGTATATTTTGGTTTAAGTGACATTTGTTATGATTGTCTTCTGCAGTGGATTAGAACACTACACTTTCATCTGTCTTTGTTCTAGTTTGTATAATTTTGACACAATTCAAGAATGTTAGTCTGGCAACAGTAAAAGCATGAATCTATATATGACTTAACTCAGTAACATTCCAAGGTCCTTCATAGAACATCATGTCACAAAGCTAATAGGGGTAACTAAAGTCCAGTCAAATGGGGCTTTAAGAAGCATTTTACGGGAGAAAGAAACTGAGGGTAATTTCCTTTGTTTAGGATTTTTGTAACTAAAAGCAAGGTTGTCATTGAAGTGATTTAAATTCTTGGACACTCGGTCAAAATTCAAAAATTTATAGGGCTAGAGGAGGTTAAGGGTGGATGGTAGTGAGGCCATGGAGGAATTGAAGTCAAGGACACTTGCAGCAGAGGTTCACACTATGAACCATGGAATTCATCTACTTATGCAACAACTTGGAACCATTGCAGAAAGGGATGAATTATCTCACTGGTGTAGGTGTTATTTGAAGTTGGGTTCAGGTACACATTTGCAAACATTGAGGGAAATCCTACTCTGGGACCTAAATTATTTTATAACTTGCCTTACCTACTTGATTCTAACACTAGTTGTCAAAACCAGCCTTTCTGATCTGTTATTTCTCACCACTTTTAAACAAAATCTGTAGAAAGCAATGTAGCCTTCAACTCGTGTTGCATTCTTGGTAAGTATATCTACATTTCTAACCCTTTGCTATAAAATTTCTATAACCCTTTCCTTTTCACTCCTGTTTCCTTGTGTCCTGATTCCTGATAAAATTCCTGTCATCTATGTTTTTATTTGGTTTGCATTATTGCTCATCCTTTTTTTTATATATTGGAGCTCCCTTCATAAATGTCTTTAATTTTTTTTAAAAGTCATCAAAAGCTACCCATGACCATACTGTAAGCTACTAAGCCTCTTTCTAGTTCAGTACTCCTTACTTTTTATTTTTTTGTGTATTATTTAGAGATATTTTTAGCTAAAGATATATAAATGAACATTTGTAGTTCTAATACTTTAGTAAAGTAATTTGCAACGATTTTTTATAGCTACTTAAATTAATACCAACAGTAGATATTTGTTAAGGGTAATCCCCTTAACTAAATATAGAGATTCTTGTACACATAGTTAAAGGTTATCCCAGTTAATCTGTAAACCAAAGGATTCTGTAAGCAGTATAATAGAAATGAATGTTTGATAAATCATTGTACAAAAACTAAATTTTCACGTGTTTATAAAGCAGCTTCTACCCACCCTGTTTCCACCTGGTTTATATTGCTTTTTGTGGCAGCTACAAATTATATTTTTATCTGTCTAATTGAAGAAACCATAATGTGGTTTGCCTGCATTACCAGTTAACCTAGTGCTAGTGCAGACAAACAGGTGCTTGAGCTCATTTGCAGTTTGAGGAAATGCTGAGAGAACTTCGCAAAAATTATCTTGTGCAGTTAAAATTGCTTCCTGGTGTGTAATTTGCATTTTGACACTGAGGCCATATCAAATAAAACTTACTTTTCCTGTTGCTGCACTTTTTTAAGCATTGCTTAAAAAACAGTTTTGTTCAAAAACTGTAGGTTAAAATGGGAACTTGCATCCACTAATTAAACAGATGTTGGTGACACAAATGTAACATTTGTTTTGTCCTCTGGTATACTTCTAAATTTGTTGTTGAGTATATCCCAAAACTGGGGTGGTTAGGATATGTGTGGAATATTTTAACAGATCTTGAAGTGTTCACACTCACACTTCTTAAAAACAATGCACTTTAGTTCAAGAAGTTTAAGAGTGGGCATTTTCCATTACCAGCATCTACTTTCTAAAGGAAATGAGAGAAGCACTAAAGATCTAAATTCCTTTAGTGCATTAAACCCAGAAGACTATAGAATGGCTAATAAAGAGATGGGGTGCTGTTTTTGGATGTTGCATTGAGTCTCCTTGTCAAAATGTAAGTGATAAGAGTACTGAGGGAGTGGGTGTAAAATTCATGATAACTAACCGGAATCCCATGGTCACATTATGGACTGCAGAGAGTTACAATAATTATTGCGTATTGGTTTAATTTTCTGTCTTACTCCATTTGTCATTTAGTAATGACCACAGTGGAGGTCATGTGCCCAGTCAGCAATAGCTGTAGATACCTAATTGTTCTGGTAACCTTTTGAAAGGAGTGATTGATTGATATGTGGACAATCCTGACTCTTAATCACAGAAATTTGTGAACAGGAAGAGACCCATGTTCTTGTCAAAAAAGAGCTATTTAGGCTAGTCCCACTTCCTTAGTCTGTAGACTTGTATTTTACAATACTTCATGTTTTAAAATGTGTAATGGTGGTTTTTTAAATATTTTCTGTCATCACCATCCCTTCAGGCAGCACCATTTTTTTATGAACCAATTTCAACTTTCCTGCAATTCTCAAGTCCAGCTTTGATCTCTGCTGCATGTGATTAGGTCTTCCAGTTCGCCCTCTCATAGTTGAATACATGTCAATTAAATCTGTTTCCTTATCCTAAAAAAACCCAGTCTGTCACATACTCCACATATCTAAAATTCTCCATTTCTGGCAATATCCTTATGAATCTCCTATGTAAACTCTAATGTTGTCATATCCATCCTTCAATATGGTGGCCAGAATCATACACAGGATTCTTGCCGCAACTTAACTAGTGTTTTGCACAGCTCTAGCTTGACCTCCCTGTCCTTGTATTTTGTTTTTTGTTAAAAAATTAGCAAGTATCTGGTAAGACTTACAACCATCTGCTTGTGTATTGCTTTGCCTTCTTTCCCTCCAACATTGCCACATTTTTGGCTACCCGGCTAGTTCATTGATACCTTTCTGTGGCCTACGATTTCCTTTGCCATTATTGACAATGCTGCTAATTCTGGTAATATCTGCAAACTTAATGATGGTCCCTGCATTCAAGTTCAAACTATTAATGTATAACACCAAAAAGCAAAGGGGCTAGTACTAAGCCAGGTTGAACCTCAATAAAAATCACTGAAACTCATCAGCTGTTTGTCTTTGCTTTCAGCCATTGAGCCGACTTGGGATCCAACTTGACATTTCCCTTGGGTTGCATTTTTTTATTATTACTTCTGAGTTGCCTGCTGCATGGGACTTGGTTAAAATCCATGTCTACGTCAAATGCCTTATGTTCAGCAATCCTTGTTACCTTGAGAAACTCAGTTGTTTGTTTGGCACTGCCTTCCCTTAAATCAATGGTAATTTTGTTGTTGAGTAACTTGTGTCTTTACAAACATTGATTTATTATTGCCCACTACTGATGTTAGTTGATTGGCACCCAGATCCTTGGTCTATCCTTGTTCCATTTTCAAACAGCCACACCACATTTGTGATCTTCCTGTCATGAAGCCCTATTTGGTGAAAGGTTAAAGTGATGGTAACAATCTCCACAATTTTTGGAGCCAAGGATATATTTTATCTGGGTTGCCTCCTTCCTTTTTTTTGTGAATACAAATGCTGTTTATTTATTCATAACAATATCCACACTTCCACCTCCACTTCTGAGGTTTCTGTTTTGCTTTCTGACTGGCTCTACTTTTTCATTTGTTAAACATGTTCACTTCATTTATTTTATGATGTAAGTTCTCCTAGATTTTGCCTGCCAATTACAATGCATCTTCTGTGCCTTCCTATTTCCTTTTCAGTTTCACATTTGCATTTTTTGTGTATGTAGTTTTGGGCAAGTTGAACTTTAGGTATCCAGAAAAAGATTTTTTATTTGCCTTATCCCACCCTTTGACAATGCTCTGAATTTGGGAGTCCTCTTTTTCTTGGGAGCACATTTATTCTAAACTTCCATGCTCCTTTCCCTTTGAATGCCTCCCACTGCTCTAAAATTGACTTGCCTTCAAGTAGCTGTTTCTACTCCCATTTTGGTAAAACCATCCTACTTCAAATTAGAACTTTATCTTCTGGTAGAAATTTTTCTTTCTTCCATAATGATGTCATCAAACTGGATTATGATCGCTACTTGCCGAATGCTTTCCCACTACTCCCCATTTTCACTTGCTCAGGTTTATTCTGCTTCTAAAATGGTCATCTTCTGCTAACTCCTCCACCTCCCCAGGCACTTGAATTTTGCACCTGTTTTTGTTTCTGTGAATATCGGGGTAGTTGATATCCCTATCTTATTACTGCCCTATTATTCTTCTACTTGTCTGAAACTTGCCCCCCTTTTTTTGGTCTTCTATCTTCCTCTGACAGCTTGATAGCCTGCAGTACAATCCAACTGGGTGATTACTTCTCTTTTGTAATTTAGTTTGACCTATATTGCATCATTTATTCTTTTTAGCAAGCCATCCTTTTTCACTGCTCTAACTATTTGCTAGCATATCTAGCTACCTTTTTTTAAAATCACCCTACCATCTTGGTTGAAAACTGTGTGGCCAGGAATGTTGAGTTGCCATTCCTGTTTTGCTGTAGGCCAAGCTTCAGTAGTAGTTATGGTACCGTACTCCCACATGTAAACCTCTGCCCTTTGCTTATTGGTTGTCCATATCATTGGTCTGCCATTGGTTACTTGGTTTAGAAGACCCTGCACTGGAGTCTTTAGAAGTCTCTGTTTCACTTGTTGTCTAGTAGGGATTCTTCACTGTGGATGGAGAATTCAGCTTTGAATTTCCCTCCCAATTACTTTCTAATTGTGCTAATTTGTAACAGGTTAAGATTAGAAAATCTTTTTTAAAAAATGCAGATGCTGGAAACCTGAAATAAAAACAGAAAATGCTGGAAACACATAGCAGGTCAGGTGGCATCGATGGAAAGGGAAGAAGTTGCTGTTTTAGGCTGAAGGCTTTTCATTAGAACTAGAAAAGTTCTGAAGGGTCTTCCACCTGAAATGTTAAATCTCTTCCTCTGTCCATTGATGCTGTCTGGCTTGCTGTGTGTCTCCAGCATTTTCTTTAATGCCTGGCTACGTAACCTATGCCGAATAAGACCCATCTGTGTGTGTTAGGGTCAGGTGTATATTCTGACAAAACATTTGGCTTTGAGTTGGGTTGGGCCATGCCATACCAGCTGGGGTCAGTACTTATCCAGGTGGGGATGATTTCATTAGCTCGAAATTACACTACCAGAAATTTGAGAGCTTTGAATGCATTTATTTGATGTTTCATTCTCAAACAACTCAGTAGCATGTTTGAGATTGTTATAAATAGTGATGGGTATGGAGGAAAAAAAACAAGCACTCAGGCTTGTTGGGTTCAGTTTGGCTTGGATTTTAATTTTCACCCCAAGCAAATTTCTAGTTCTCATGCTCAGTGAGTTTCTTGCTTTTGAATAGTGCAATGGACAAAGCACAGCTTCGAGTTCTTTCAGATGTCACTGGAATTTGCTTCAAATGCAGCCACTCAGGAACCAGGCCTTTCACTTAATTGTTTTTATATGAAAGCAACCAAAGTAGGTAAAGGGTTTATGTATAAATTCTGAGCCACAGAGCTGAGAAGATTATAGCAAGTTCTGGGTGAATACGGATTTCTCTTTTAGTTATTTCCCAAACACATCTTAGATAAACCAATTCCTTAAAGACAAAATAAAACGGATTATGCCAAGCTCAAAGGTTCTACTTCACGTTGATTTGTATACATAGTTTGAACCCCAACCATTTTTATGTGGTGGTGCTTTCCCTGCAGAGTGGTGGTTATGGAACTGTGATTTCCTTGAAATACATGCACAGATGTCTCTGACTGAAGTATTAAACTGAATTTGTATTGTGACTTCAGTGTCCTAATGATTCCGAGTGTTCATTACAGCTTGATGATTAGTTTTGAAATGAAAGTGAACAAAGCAGCTAATTTGCACTGAATAAGGTCCCATTTTAAAAAAAGGAAAATGAGATGGCTTGTTTTTATTTTGGTGCTATTCTTAAGGAAATAAATCTGCCCAATCTGCACCTTGCATAGATTTTTGGGATTTTGTGTATCTAGCTCATTTATTGAAAGACAGCACATCCAATAATGCGCCACTTTCTGAATGCTTCAATGAAATTCCTGCATAGAAGTGAAGGAAAATGGCACCAATAACTTGCTCTCTGATGCTCCAAGGTCTTCATCCAAAGAAATGAATTCTAGAGTGAGGTGAGAATGATTGCCTTGGATATTAAGGCAACATTTGATCAAGTGTGGCATCAAGTAACTCTGAAACTGAAGTCAGTGGGCCTCAAGGGAAAAACATTCCCAATAGTTGGATTCATACCTTGCACGAGTGAGAATGAGTCTATATGTGCATGTAGCAAGACTTGCACAACATTTGGGCATGAGCTGATAGGTGGCAAGTATCATTTGTGCCATGCAAGTGGCAGGCAATGGCAGTCTCCAACAAGAGAATTTAACTGCCTTTGACATTCAATGGCATTACCATTGCCAAGACCTTTGCTGTCAGCATCCTGGAAGTTGCCATTGACTACAAACTTAATTGGATTATCAAATAAAAACGAGTCCAACTTTGAATATCCTACAGTGAACAACTTGCCTCCCAACCCCCGCCCCTCCCCTTTAGACCTACATTTTTTCCTCAATATAGAAATAGAGCCACATTCTCTGTCATCTTAGAATTTTATCTAAAAGATACATGTTGATATAACAAATATTGAAATGTACTCTAACAATTTACTGTGCATTTGATCTATTAAAGGAGGATGCCTCTTCACTGTTTGCATATTTCAGGAAAAGTAGCTTTGATGAAGATGAAATTTCTGCTTGGAGGCAGTAATTTGTCAAAGTTGCTAATCTCAATATGCTATTTAAATAGCAGAAAGGAGGTTAATGGAGACAGATGGTCTATAGAAAGACCAGGCTAGTTTAGAGGATGACTTTGGTGTTGCTGATAATCTGAATTTATCTAGTTTTCGCTATGCTTGTAAATTTTTTGACTCTATTCAGCCAAATCCTCACTTCCTCCTTGCACAACTGAAGCATGCTTTGTCAAATGTACTTGTAACTTGCCACTGCATGCCTGAAATCTGGTGATGGTTTTCCTATTTGGCATCTCCAACAATTTTTGTCAGTAACTCCATTTGTACACTGCAAAGGTTTTGAGTGCTGTTTCCCTAATGTCCCTTGTTTAAATGAACAGCTAGAATATTTAATTTCCTGTTCAAAAGAAGAAAAGTTCTTTTTGCAGTGAATTCAGTCATGTGTTTGAGAATGTGTTTCACTCCAAAGCACAATTTTTATCCCTTTGGTGAGGACTTGTACTTTCTCTATTTAGGATGGATCCAAAGTCTGATGCATAGAGGTAACAATATTAATTTGGAGGTGAGGGAGTTCATTAATTATGGTATGTTCACATCAGTGTACACGGATTTTAAGCTATACATTAGTGTTGAAAGAGTTCATGTTCAGCATTTAATGCATGCTTAGTTGGCAGTGTCATTGGTTCTAGATTGTGGTGTTGGTTTCTTTGGAGTTCAGGCATTAGAATTACAAAGGGAATAACATTGCAACAAACTGTTAGTCTTTTGAAATCTCATTCTTTGCGCTGAGGTTTAAAAACTTCTACATGAAAATTCTAGCTACTGAGGGTCATTACAATTGACTGAACAGGGAATTTAAATTCATGCCTCATACTGAGAAACACTTCGAAGAAGATAAACTAAGCTCCACAGACCTCCTAGCAAATCCAGGTTTCAAGAGTAGAACATAGTGGAAGGAGCACTGGAACTATCCATACAGATTTGTATGTATTTTTAGGAGCATGAGTAGCAGCATACAACAACCTCTTGCTCAACATCAGCAAAACTAAAGAGCTGATTGTTGACTTCAGGAAGAGGAAGGAGGGTGAGAGTCTACATTGGGGGTTTGGCGGTGGAGATAGTCAGTAGCTTTAAATTCCTGAGCGTTAACATATCCATTGTTTCCCAGCATATTTCATCTTTCCCAACTATCAAGGTATTGGAGGCTCTTGCTGCAGCTATTAAAAGTGAAGGTTCAGTTGTTGGAATGAAATAAGTGCCTAGGATTACACTTGCTGGCTATTTCTTTGCTTCCTAAACGGAAGCACATGTTCTTCGCTTTACACAGTTTTCCAGACTGATTGAATGCAACACTGCCTCTATGGAGAATTGCTCATGTGAAATTGTACTGTACACTTGTTTCTCAATGACCAATGTGAATGTGGTTTACTTTTCTTTGTGTTTTCCTTCACTTACCCAAATAGCTTTATATGGCAGTTTTGTCCTAAATTACTCATCAGATTTGATTTTGAGATGAAATTAATGAACCTTGCATCAAGTGCTTTATGTCAGGATAATATAAATATTTTTCACTGTGCTAAATCACAAGAATACGAATAAGACTTTTGAAGTCTGAACTGATGTGATCAGTTTGCCCAGAAATTGTTTTACTATATTTTAATAGAATTAAAATGTTATCTTTCACTAATCACTGTCTTTTAAAAATGCTGTAAATATTGCAAACTTCTGTTGAGATTTCTAGAAGAGCATTGTTGGGTTTCCTTGTGTAATATCAATTTGTCAGTTTTAGTGTGTGCTATTATTTTTTAAACTTATTCAAGTTGTCACAGCTCAGCAGCCAACACTTAAAGGGGTAGACTACAATCTAATAGCACTCTTCCAGTTACAAGGGAGTGCTGGTGCTTAATGAGTGAAGCTACAATAATGGGAGGGGAAGGACGTATTCAGAGATCAGAGGGACCTGTACATGGTGGTGAAGATCAGTACCCTTGGGAAGCATGCTGTTTATACAAGTGGGTCATGAAACCTTCCAGGGTTATAGCCAGATGCTTCTCTAGGAGGTTGCCAAGGCAATGAGTATAGTCAATTAATATCTGCACTTTGGAGAAGGTGGCAATACAGGAAAGTCCCAGTGGGTACTTTGCCTTCTCATGTAGCCTGAAGGAAAAGTAATGCAGCAGTCAGGTACAAACTGTGACATGTGGCAGAGATCAGCAACAGCAGCCTGGAACGATCCTGAAGCTAAGAAGCAGAAAATGACTGTGAAGCTAACCTCCATAGGCAAAGAAGTTCTTGCACGTCTGTGCCTGTATTTGAGATTGCAGGAGGGTGCATAACCTGGTGAGGAAAAGAAAATGCAATTTTGAATTTTTGCCACTAAAAATAGCACAGTTTCAGGGAAAGGGTGTCATAAATCTGATTGTTGCATGAGTAGCTAGGAATTATTTATCAGACCAGAGAGACTGAAGGTAATGCTGGAAATCAAGTTTAGATGTTGATGCCATTTAATGGATTTTTATGTTGTGAAAACTGGCAAAAGGCCAAACAAAAAATACTACTAAAATGATGGTAGGTGTATTTCCTGGGGGGTTCTAAGACATCCAGAAATGACTGTGGTATTGCTCCTCTCAGTGTTAAGCTGCTTTTCATTTACGTGGTACCATTTTTCTTGGAAGTTGTGCAAAGGAGTTTCTAGATACTTATGATTTATTATTGCTCCACATAAACTTCTATTTATAGGGCTCCTTTAATGTAGCAAAATGTCCCAAAGTACAAGGAATGAAGTTTGAGGCAGTCATTTAAGAAAGTGTTACAGGCGGATAACTGAAAGCTTGGCAAAAAAGGTGGGTTTTAGTGGTGTCTTAAATGTGGCTGGAGAACGAGAAGGGAATTCCATATGTAAGGGTTGTAGCAACTAAGACACAGCTGCGAATGATGGAGCAGTTTAAAATAGGATGCTCAGGCAAAGTGTAGATATCTTGGAAAAGTAATAAAGCCAGAAGAGATTAGGGATCGTGAATGATGAGACCACTGAAGAATTTACAAATGAGTTAATATTTTAAAATTTAAGGCATTGTTTAACAGGGAGCCAATGGCCATTTGGCAGTCTTGTGGGACTGAAGATAACTGACTTCTCCAATTCTGTGAATTTTGATGCGGTTAAAGAATCCAAAGCAGGATTCATAAACTCTGCCACAGGTGCTTGATAATGAAAAGGTGGGCAGCATGGGCTGAAATTCGTTCATTCCGCAGTTTGCTCATGACCTCATTGGCTTCCTATATGGTGCTGCTTCATTTTCAGTGGCATGTGATATGGGGAGAATATTACATTTTTTTCAAGAAGACTTCGAGAATGTCTTTGAAGTGTTTTCTCCTGGAAATCTCTTCCCTTCATTGTTTATAGTTGAATGCTTGTTTCAGGAGCCTAATATCAGGCATGTCTCCTGTTTTTTTAAGTGTGATCAGAGCCTAAATGCTGTGGATATTGGCCTAGACAATGGCGTTGGGCCACCTAACTCACAAATTGTAATTCTTCAGTGCTTTGAAGTATCTGTTGTAGGTGTGAGCTGTAATCATTGGGGGCAGGCATCATTGCTGCTTGTTAAATCATGAGCATCTTGCCTGGCTTGAGATCATGGTCTTTGAGCACATTTTTCCTCTGGTTGAGCTGGCACAATGGAGAAGGCAGTAATTTTGTCAAGAATTTGTGTTTACTGAGAGGTGGCTTGGACGATACAGAAAGTGATCTATATTTTCTATGGTTTTCCTGTGAATCTTGATTGCTGTGGTGTTGTCCATTGTGGCAGAGGTAGGTTTGTTTAGAGTGAGGCCCGTATTTCTGCTATGTGAACAAATCCAATGATGACTTGGGCCTGATCTCTGAATGTGTAAATACTGCACACTATAATTCAGTGACTGAGTTTGGAGTGATTGTGACTCTAGAGTGGAGACAACAAAAGTCTGAACAGTTTCCTGCTTGTCCTGTAGCTGAAACATTTGTCTGAGATTACATATAGTATTGCTGAAGAGTGTAGGAGCCTGCCTTGACAAAGGTCTGCACTGGGATTGGGTGTGTTTTGGGCTCATTGGTTAAGGTCATGATTGTGAGTTCATTTTGTAGCTGACATGAAATAATAATGAATTTCTGATTGCCAGATTTGAATAGTCAAATTCTGCATAATCCCTTGAGGTAAACAGTGTTGAAGGCTCTTGTGAGGTAGAGAAAGATCAAGTACAGTGATTAGTGCTGCCCTCTATAATTTTCTTGTGGGGAAGATCACATCTATAGTACCTCTTGATGAGTGAAATCTGTGTTGCAACTCTGGCAGGAGCTCTGGCCACTGGACAGAGATGGTTGCGCATGATCTTTGCAATAATTTTCCTATGACAGATAGGAACTTCTGCTATCAAATGTGTCTCCTATCTTGAAGATGATCATGATTACATTGTTTTAGATCACTTGCTGGCACGGTGGTGTAGCAGGTAGCGTAACGCTTTACAGTGCCAGTGACCTGGGTTCAAATCCAGCCACTGTCTGTAAGAAGTTTATATGTTCTCCCCGTGTCTGTGTGGGTTTCCTCCGGGTGCTCCGGTTTCCTCCCACGTTCCAAAGATATACAGGTTAGGAAGTTGTGGGCATGCTATGTTGGCACTGGAAGCATGGCGACACTTGCGGGCTGCCCCCAGAATGCTACGCAAAAAGATGTACATTGAAACACACAGTGAAATACATGTGACTAATAAAGATATCTTATTTTACTCTTCCCAGATGGGAATTAAGTCATGAATTTGTTTGAGTTACTTGGAATCCCTGTTAAAACATGGTACAAACCCTTCCTTCCTGATTTTCATTTGTTGATGCCCTCTTTAACCTCTAACCAGGCTAGGGGTGTGCTTTTGAACAAAGTCAAGGGAAGAGTTTTGATTGAGGAAGACTTTGAAGTGCACCTTCCAGTGGGTCATTCTATGTGTGTGTAAAAAAAAAAGTCAGCTTTATAATTTAATAAAATTTGTTTTGTATCCATTTGATAACCAAGCACTGTTATTGATGCTTACAGTTGTAATGATGAGATGGTATAGATAAAGGTTACACTCCACCCACCCCCCCCCCCCCCCCCCCCCCCCCCCCCCCCAATGTAGGACTGCAGGTGTTAAGTGATGCGTTGATTAGCAAAAAACATTGGCAGTGTTTACCTTAAAATATGTGAAATGCTGCATGGATTAAGAGTATATATTTTTCTGCTAGCCCTTGCTTTGTATTTTAAATACTTATTGTTTTTCTTTCAAAATATCAAATAATTTGTCATTTGTTTATTTTCGATTTCAAAGGTGCATAATTTCTAAGTTTTAACAGCTGCAATAATTGACATTTTTTAACCATTCATGTTTTAATTTTAAATATATAATTTAATAAGTAGGATTAAGGAGAATCCAAAGGCATTCTATACCTATGTAAGGAATAAGAGAATAATGATGGAAAGGGTAGGACCACTTAAGCATAAGGAAGGGAATCTATGTTTGGATGCAGAGGATGTGGGTGAGGTTCTGAATGAGTACTTCTCTTCAGTATTTACCCAGGAAAGGGACATGCAGGATGCAGAAATTGGAACTGAGGTTGTAAATGTGTTAGGGCATTTAGAGGTCAAGGAGAAGGTAGTGTTAGGTCTCCTAAACAGTATTAAGGTGGATAAGTCCCTGGGGCCTGATGGGATATACCCCAGGTTATTGAGGGAGGCGAGAGAGGAAATTGCTGCGGCCTTGAACAGTATCTTTGTATCCTCTTTGACCATGGGTGAGGTCCTGGAGGACTGGCAAGTGGCTAATGTTGTTCCTCTATTTGAGAAAGGAACAAGGGAAAATCCAGGGAACTATAGACCATTGAGTCTCATGTCATAGAACATAGAACAATTACAGCACAGTTCAGGCCCTTCGGCCCACAAAGCTGTGCCGAACATGTCCCTACCCTAGAAATTACTTGGCTTACCCATAGCCCTCTATTTTACTCGGCTCCATATACCTATCTAACAGTCTCTTGAAAGACCCTATCGTATCAGCCTCCACCACCATTTCTGGCAGCCCATTCCACGCACTCACCACTCTGAGTAAAAAACTTACTCCTGACATCTCCTCTAAATCTACTCCCCAGCACCTTAAACCTATGTCCTCTTGTGGCCACCAATTCAGCCCTGGGGAAAAGCCTCTGACTATCTACCCTATCAATACCTCTCATCATCTTGTACACCTCTATCAGGTCCCCCCTCATCCTCCGTCTCTCCAAGGAGAAAAGGCCGAGTTCCCTCAACCTGCTTTCATAAGGTTGTCAGTTGTAAGGAAATTGCTGGAGAAAATTCTTAGGATATATGAGCATCTGGAATCCAATGACTTGATTAGGGAAAGCTAGTATGGCTTTGTGCAGGGCCAGTCGTATCTTACTAACCTGGCTGAGTTTTTTTTGACAAGGTGATGAGTGAGGTTGATGAAGGTAGAGCTGTGGATGTCATCTATGTGGACTTCAGTAAGGCATTTGACAAGGTCTCACATAATAGGTTGATCAAGAAAGTTCGGATGCATGGGGTCAGTGGAGAATTGGCTGTGTGGATCCAGAACTGGCTTGCCCACAGAAGACAGAGGGTGGTGGTTGAAGGGACTTGTTTGGGCTGGAGGTCTTTGAGTAGTGGTGTTCTGCAGGGATCTGTACTGGGAACCCTGCTGTTTGTAATGTACATAAATGACCTGGATGAGTATGTTGGTGGGTGGTTTAGTAAGTTTGCAGACGATACCAAGATTGGTGGAGCTGTGAATAGTGTAGAAGGCTGGCAATGGATACAGTGCGACATAGATCAGTTGCAGATGTGGGCAGAGAAATAGCAGATGGAGTTTAACCCCGATAAATGTGAGGTGTCACACCTTGGTAGGACCAATGTCAAGAGGCAGTACACTCTAAAGGGCAATATCTTTTTCCCATTATTGAGCGATCCAATACCAGAGGGCATGTATTTAAAGTGAGAGGGGGTAGGTTGAGAACAGATGTGAAGGGTACGTTTTTTACTCAGTGGTGAATGCCTGGAATGCATTGCCTGATAGGGTGGTGGAGGCAAATTCATTGGGGGCTTTTAAGAGAGGCTTGGATGAGCACATGAATGAGAGGAAAATGGAGGGATATGGGCAATCTGTAGGTGGGAGGAATTAGCAATGTCGGCTCAACATTGTGGGCTGAAGGGCCTGTTCTGTGCTGTACTTCTCCATGTTCTACGTATATTACATTTGATGTGCACATTTGATGACCTTTCTGTCAGAAGCTGTAATGCTAAAACGGCATGCTTGTAATGCTGATACTCAAATACATGACTCCACTGTGAGAGGTTATTTTAATCAAATACGTCCATTTTATTAAAAGGAAATCAGGTGAATTCTCTTGATGATCCACAGCCAATGTTAATGGGATCTTTGGTCACCTATCTCATTGTGGTCTGTAGAACCCAGCTTTATCTAAATTGGCTGCTGAATTTTTCAATGGTTACAGTCCAGAAGTAATTAATTAGCTTTGAAATACAGGTTCTTCCCAGGTTATGGCAGGGTCTGTTCCAGTGAAGTGTTTGTAACCTAGACAGTTCTTAAGTTGGCAAAGCAGCTGTGGACAGAGTTCCCAGGCGGCAGAAGATGCCTGCAGCCCCACAGCAGCTGGCAATCCATCCCGCCAGTCTCCTAAATGCTTGTTTGTGTGTACAGGCTGTATGTGAGTCAGGCATTTGTAACCTGGGGAAGACCTGTATTTGGAATATTCTCAGATTGTGAAAGGTGATATACAACTGTAAGTTCATTCTTTTAAAACATTTTTTAGTTGACAAATCAAATAGCTGTGATTTAAGTAATTAAAGTTTACAACTCTAAGTAGTAAATACTCGTAACATCAGAAAACACTAGTGTGTTTCTAAGCTTACAGTGCTGGAAGGATAAGGGTGGGAATTTTTTTGAAGTAATATAATCTTGCCAAAGAATGCTGCAGCCAAGAAAATATGGATATGTTTGGCCTTTCCTAATTAAGTGCAGGGTTCTGAAATCTCAATATTTCAGAACATGAAAATATCACAATTTAGATATAATTTGGTTAGATATTTAAGAAAATGGTTTAATGGAGGTGATGTACAGATTTATCATGGCCTAAAAACACAAACTGCTGGAGAAACTCAGCTGATCAAGTAGCATCTGTGGAGACAAAAGGATGGTCCATGTTTCGGATCAAAACTCTGCATTGGTATTGAGAGGCTTGAGGGGTCAAATAGTCTACTTCAGTTCTTATAGTCATAATTAAAATAACTGTTCTTGTTTATATCAAATGAGTACAAAACAGATTTTGTTAAATTAAACAATGTCTGCACCTTTTTTTTAATACACAAGGTGCACTTCAAAGACTTCCTCTGAATTTACAATTAGTAGGCCATAGAGAGGCCATACAGGATAAATTTATTTCAAGTATTTTGTGTCCCTGCATTTAGGACAGCCCATTCCTAATTCCAAGTCATTCAATATGAATTATTTTCATTAAATTCCCGTTTTTCTGCATTTATATTGCTGGATATTTTTATTTAGTGCAAAGAATTACTGAGTCGCGATGAGATCAGATTTAATTATGATGGTCCTGTAACCTAAATAAGGATCTCCAGATTGAACTCTAATTAAACACATCCCTTAAAGGAAAAATGGAAGCATATATTTTTGCAATGTTGCATGTAGGAGTTCAAAACTAGCTGAAGGTGGGAGCTGCATATTATTGGGGAATAAAAAAAAGTGATACTGTCAAACTGTCTCTGCTGCAACAGTGACATGTATTCATAGCAAATATTATGTAAGCAGTAAGTGACAGCCACATACTGTATGTGCCCTGTCATTTCAACACCACATCCAGTAGGTAGGGTGGGAAGATCTGAAAGCTTGTGGTACCATTGGTAGGGCAGATTGGAATGATGTGTGCAAGGTTGGGGGGAGTGGAATTAGGGTGTGGTGATAGTGGTGGGTGATTTGTGGTTATATTACTGGACTTGTAATCCTAAATCATAGTTCAATGTCCAGAGAAATCCTAACTGGTTCACTAAGATCCTTTGGAGAAGAAGCCCTGACATTCGATTTGGGCATGTATGTGATATTAATTCCAAACCAATATAGGTAATTTGCGTTTAAGTTGTTCAGCAAGCCAACTGAATATGGACATTAAAAATTGACATTGTCTACATCTGGAGAATAATTGGAAAAAATATCTAGTTAGATTTCTAGTTTGATGGAAAAATTGTGAAGGAGAGGGAATATGTAAATATTGTTGGGGGAAAAATGTTTCCTGTTGACATCAGTTACTTTTGTCCCATATAATGAAAAGACTTTTTGATTGGTTTAATGTTGTCTTTTGGCTTCAGATTCCTGATTTACAATTCCCTGGGAACATGACAAACAAATGGAATAAAAAGCATGTGTTTTACATATTGTGCATCTTAACATTAAGATGTGACAAACTTAGGGAGTTTGTGTACTGAATTTCCTCTCCAGCTTTTGCATTGCACATGTTTTTAATCATAAAACAGCTGCAAACATCACTTTCTTGTACCTTTCTAAAGCTGCTGAAGAACTCTCAGGGATTTGGGGATGCATCTGCTACTTGGAAACAATACTGAAGTAGTGTTCTTCATTTGTTATAGAACTGGGCACATTTCCCTGTTTCTGCTTTCTGCATTTTTTATTCTCTGAATGTGGTTATGTTATGCTTGACAAGTTCTTTTTCTGTATTTTAAAATGGAATCAACTTTTTACTGTCCTGGTTTCCAGATTATTCAATAATGTGTGCCTAGCACCATTAAGCAGGTAATGAAAAGAGAAGACTGAGAATGGGTGAAATGTTTTGGATTTTCAAAAAACACAATGCCCTGTACTTTTAATAATACTGCTCTTGGAACAAGCAGTGAGATAGTAGTTAGAACCCAAATGATATAATTGACATCAGTTCTCAATCTTCACTTAAGCTATAGAAACAGAGTTTAACATAACAAATAGAATACTTGTTCATTGTCGATCTTAATTAATAACATTTCAATGCTGCTTTCCTGATGCAGCTTGAGGTTTTATTGCTACAAATTGTGTTGTAGGGTTAAGACTTGCAATGCTTTGATGAAGATGTTGCATGATCTCCAATAGTTTTCCTGAACAAGGCCAAAATTGAGCCTCTAATTGCCTTGAGAAATAGGAATTCATGATGTTGAATTAAATAACTTAATCCCTTTCATGACAGAAGTTCATCTATATAAATTCAGGTTCAGAATAGTATTCAGTTCTGGTGTATTTTATGCTTCTCTTTCTAATACTAATATGGTATCCCATGAGTTTAGCATGTTATTTGGTAAAATTCCCAATATCAAGTGCTGCTCCCCTTTCAAAAATAAAACACTGAAGGGAGTTCTACTAAAAATTTGATTCCTTATCAGACTATCCATGCTTCCTCTGAAGCAATTAACTGCTTTGGCACAAGGCCCTAAATGCCTTCAGCTATGTTTAAACAAGTTAAAAACTGAGCTGATCCTAATGTATTTCTCACCTGAAGCTCATGCAATAGTGTAGGTGCCCCTGACAAATGAGTAGCACAATTGTGCTTTACTGCCATCGCAGATGAGAACAGATCATATAGCACAGGTCTGGAGCTGAATTTGGAACTTTTTTCTACATATAACAACTCATCTTTTATATGGGTATAACTGTAGATTAAGAACAAAATGGGTTCAGATTTTCAGCAAACTCTGCATTGTTCTGACTTTGATCAATAAGCAATCTCGTTTCAATAAGTAAAACAATATTCTTTTCTCTCAGAAAAAGAATTGTTAAAGGTGCTTCAAACCAGGTGTAAATTAAGTAAAGTTAATGGTGTTTTCAGAGTTGAATTGCCCAAATCCACATATCTGTAGTCCTTATCAATGTGCCTGCATGGATAATCACAATTTTAAAGCTTGTGCACTTTTGGCAACCTTGTTGATTACTTTTGTTTGACAGGCTGAATTTCAAAGCAAGTGTCTAGTTATCATGTAAACTGGAAAAGTGGGACAAATTCTAACCTTGTGTAAATTTTGGAAGACACGTATCTTTTCATTGACAAATGCATAATTAATGCTAATAAAATCAAAGTTGAGTTTATTGTCATATGCACAAGTACATGTAAGCAGCTTCTCTTAAATGAGCTTGGGTGAGAATGTAGGTGACGTGATTAGTAGGTTTGCAGATGATAAATTGGTGTAGTGAAGACGGTTGTCTAAGGTTACAAGAAGATATTGATCAACTTGGGAAAGTGGGCAAAGGAATAGTAGGTAGAATTTAATTTGGATAAGTGCAAAGTGATGCATTTTGGAGAGTTAAACCAGAGTAGGACATGTGCAGTGAATGGCAGGTCTTTAGGGAGTGTTGTTGAACAGTGAGACCTTAGGATACAAGTATATAGTTCCCTCAAATTGGCAACACAAGTAGGCAGGGTGACGAAGGTGTCTGGCATGCTTGCCTTCATCGGCTGTGGCATTGAGTACAAGAGTTGGGGTGTCATATTATGGCTGCACAGAAGGTTGGTGTGACTTCAACATGACACCCCAACTGTTGTTGCCTCATTGTCCACCTCAGAACCCACAAAACTGGAGCAGAAGTAAGTCATCCTTGATCCTGATAGACTGCTTAAGAGGAGGAAACTACCTTCACTTTACCCTTTTATGCTGCATAATACCATGCTTGTATTTGCTTCCATAAATAATTCTATATTGCAAGTAATTCTGAAATAGTGATCAGAACTTTATGAAAAATGGCTTGTAGAATTGATGTCTTGGGTAGTAATGTGAGAAGTAGAGGGATCAAACTTGAGTTTAAAATGCGCGTTGGTTGTTTTTCCACAATCTTACTATATAGATTGGGTTCGGGTTCCGTACCACGAGCTGTTTGTAACCCAAACAGTTCGCAAGTCGGAAATGCAGCCACAAACTGAGTTTCCATTCTGGCAGCAGCCAGCAAATGCATTCCGCCAGTCTACCAAACACTCTTTGCATGTATGCAAATCAGGCCTTAATAAACCGGGGAGGACCTGTATTTCCAGATTATGGCGGAGATTTTAAATTTTTTTCTGCTGTATCATATTTTACAGGGATTTGTTTACTTCCCCTTCACTCTAGTTATAAACATGGAATCAAGAACTTTTTTATTTGTATGCATCTAATTTAACATCAACTCGTTTAAGAATCTAGAGTTACAAGATGTGCAGAATTTGAAGCAGTGTGTTGTAATGTGCAGAGTAATTGGGAAAGAGAGCACATTGGTCACATATTGGGCATATATATATTTGACTACTTAGTCATATAGAAAAATGGGAGTAGCTTGAATGATAGATTTTCCTGTTTTTTTTTAAATTCACTATCAGATATAGCCAATTATTCTCCAAGATGCTATTCTTAAAAATGTGTCCCATTCTTAACATTATAACAGCTTGTGTACACCAATTTCTGCTCCAAATGTGCAAGGGAGTAACTATCCTTTTTACAGACATAAAACTGCCTGTTGTTTGTTCTTGTAGCATGTGATATGAATTTTTCAATCGCAAACCACCTAGAAATAGCTGATTATGTGTACTGAACTCTGCATGTAGTTCTACATAAGTTGCAATAATGCTGAATTTTTGTATTTATAAGTGTATTTAGTGAAACTGCAGTTTTTAACGTATACCACACAACCAGGGGTGAGTTTATTGCTTGAAACAGGAAACAGGAAGGGAGAAGCTTGTCTTGAGCATAGTCTGGCTGTAAAGGGTGAAAGGTTGCTGGTAGAGGAAACAGAGTGCCTGGAATTGTTACAGTGGCCTGGTATAGCAGGAGAGTGAGTCCACATGTTTACAGTTGAATTAGTTTGTATGTTAAGCTAAATTGCCAAACCAGATAATGAATGCTTTCAAATTACAATATAAACTGCAAACTTTGGCCTCAGTGGCATTCTCTTCTACTGGACCCTAAAGGATAGCCTTCTCATTACAGCTTGTGGACATGTTCACAATGAGAAAAGTATGAACAAATAAACTTGACTCCAAAAAGCCATGCCGATACTGTTAACTTTTAGATGTGCAGTTTCTCCTGCCATTGTAGAGATGCTGTAGTTATGATGCAAACACAGCAATATAGGGAAGTAATTGTGAATAATATTATGAGAGAGAGGCTGTTTCCTTAAAAGAAAAGAATACTTAAGGATATAGCTTCCTGGTTGCTAGCTACAGCTAGTTATACAAAAATGGCCATGGCATAAGATGGGATATGATGCACTAAGCAGAGACAAAATGAAGGAAATAGGAGTGTAGCTAATCTTCTAATAAAAGATTTAAAGATGTTAAAATATTCTCCTGGTTGGTAGATGCATCCATATCTCTAAGCATAAAGTTGCCTTTCTGTAGGGAACAGCTAAGAAGATTTTTTTAACGCTTTGCAGGTGCAAATGACTTGAGTGATTCTCCTTTGACTATCTATTGGAAATTGCATGATGCGTGTGATAGAGATTAGAGGTATGTTTTGTACTTTTGATAGAATAGTTTCAATAATCTGGACAGTGATTTGAAACAGCTGAATCCAGCAGTGACTTTAAGCTTGTTAAGAGTACATGTCATGGTGAACAGAAAAGAGTCAGTGCTGAAGTCTCAAATTACAGGAGTCAGTGTGGCCAGATTATGTATGTTCTCTTCAAGCAGCAGCTAAAATAGTATTATTTTTGCCATTATACATAGGTACTTTGCTGCCTGCCCATATGCTCTCTAATGTGTACTTTAAACTTAACACTGACAGCAGAAATGTCTTGTCTTGTATTTCTAGCTAGATGACATTGAATTTAGTGAATCCTAATGCAACCATTTCTTAGGTGAATCTTTGTTTCTTTGGAATACACAATATTTAGAAACTAAATTTGACCTACCTCTCCTATTGTCAGAAATATCAATTGTTATGCTATATTAGATGTTCCATATTGAAACACAGCTGCATGACAGTGGGTTTCATTTTTACACAATCAATTTTACACTGGTATCACAGCTCTGTGATTACATATGAATAATATTTTTGAAACATCACTGTACCGGTGGCGTCTGAAACCAGAGGGAAAAGGCTTAAAGTAGGATGGGGTTCATTGTTTTGAGGGGATTTGAGGAAGGATTTTTCACCCAGAGAGTGGCTGGAATCTTAAACATGCTGCCTGAGAGGATGGTGGACTCAGAGACACTCACAAAATTTAAATATCTAGGCAAGCATTTGAACTGCCAAGGGATCAGCTGGCAGGAGTATTTGAAGACATCTTTAACCTCTGCCAACTCCAGTCTGAGGTTCCCACCTTCTTTAAGAAGACCATGATCATCCTGGTGCCAAAGAAAACTAAGGTAACGTGCCTTAATGATTACCGCCTGGTGGCTGTGATATCCATCATCATGAAGTGGTTCACGAGGCAGGTCATGGCACAGAGCAGCTCCAGCCTCCCAGATAACCTTAACCCACTGCAGTTTGCCTACTGTTGAAACAACAGGTCCACAGCGGACTCCATCTCCCTGGCCCTATGCTCATCTCTGGAACATCTGGATAACAAGGACACCAATGTCAGACTCCTATTTATTGACTATAGCTCTGCCTTCAATACCATAATTCCAAATTATTTGTATTACCTCTGTTACGTACCAGCAACAATAGAAACACAATGAGCCATGTATAAGTGTTAGAAACTATTTTATTAATAATTCCTTGTAATAATAAGAAAAGTAAAAACATTAGATATTAAACATTGACCCCAAAAATCTAAACTCTCAAGTGTGTGTGTGTGTGTGTGTGGCAAATTCCCAAACCCCAAGTCTAGGAATAGTTCTCAAAGTTCAGTTCAGCAAGTTATAAGGTAGAACGTGAGCAAAGGCTTTTGCAAAACCACAGGGTACTGGAGAGAAAATGTAGAGAGAATTTACAAAATCCACATGTTCCACGATGGAACCCATACGACACCTCAATCTCCGAAGAGCTCCATTGCTTGGTTTCGAAGTATCTGCCACACCGAGGGCATTCGATAAGTGGCTGCCCACAGAAATACCTGCTTTCCAGTATCTCTCCCCCCTCCCTTCCCGTATCCAAACAGCCAGTATGCTCCAATTATAGTCTTGCTGTCTTGCAGGTAACTCACTCAACTACTGTACTGTCCAGGTGCCTTAAAGGAACATTCACCAAGTAGCAACCTGGCTCATAATAGCTCGATGTACTTGTGTTTCGAATTATCAGTCTAGATGGCATGCAAAACAAAAGCTTTTCACTGTATCTTGGTACCTGTGAAACAATAAACCAATTATTCCAATTATCAATTAGAAAGCTACAGGTCAAGTGCTGGAAAGTGGGATAAGCAAAGATGGGTACTTGAGCAGGATGGATATGGTGGGCCAAAGGGCCTGTTTCCATCCTGTATGATTCTATATGGTGAATAGTATGAGGATTTGTGAAACCATAGAATATGAAGAATTAATTCAGTTGCTCTTTGACAGACTGCATTGTTTACAAAACTATGGAATCCATTGCACATGGACTTAATTAGGCAACATTCATAATATCTATCCATGTGGGCCTCCAGACAAAGCTGGCTTGACTCTCTATCACCAGAGAAAGAGTGAGTTTTATCTGCCCCTTGTCTGACCATTTCTCAAGTATATTCATGTTTTCTTGTACCTTCACCTGTTTTGGATTCTATCACCTTGAGTAGCTTTGTATCATCTGCTTGTGATATCTAGTGCCAGAGGTCAAAATGGACTCTGTGGGACAATCTTCCAGCGTGTTAATCTCTGTGTAGCTATCACCTGGCTTTTATTGGGCAATGAGTTGCTTGACTATTTTAAAATATATAGGCACTGATTCATAGTTCCTTTCTTTTCAGAACAAAACTTTTTCAGAGAATCAGTGCCAAAGACCTCACTGAAAACAAAGGTCTAATGTCTTACTCCAATCATAGCCTTAAAGAAGACTAGAAAGTTAAATCGACAAGATCTCTCCCCTTCATGGAACCATATTGACTTTTTTTCTTTCTTGCTTCTCATTAGTTTTTAATAAAGGTTTCCATAAATTTCCAAACCCACCAATCTGTAGATCCTTGAGTCAGTTTTGCAATCTTTTGTTTAGAAAAAACATCTCCTTCCTACATATCCCAAGTGCTTGCTTGTGTGTGTGTGTATATGTGTATGTGTATATATATATATGTATGTATGTATATATGTATGTGTGTGTGTGTATATATATAAATAATTTAGTTAATGTTGATAGATTGTACATGAATTCCTGCAGTTTCTTGAAAATTTCCTTGGGCATCCTTGGATGCATTTTATCTGGTCATTGCTTATTCATTTTTAATGTTGCACAGGTGTTCTTTATTCATCCTAGTAGTAATATGTACTTCTACAACAACTAGTTTCCTCTTCCAGTCTAATGTTTCCCATCTCCGCAGCAAACATTGATGCAAACACCTTATTTATCTCAGCTTAATATCCTATTCACTTACACTGCCATGGTAGGATTGAACAGCTTTTAGTGTTACAGAACAGCTTTTAGTGTTACAGTAACATACCCACAACACTGAAGTAGCATAACAAACCTCCTGATTTGAGGGAATTTGGAGTGGGCTATAAATGCTGACCTTAATAATGACACTCGCATCCCATGAATGAATAAATAAGGATGAATGTTCAAGGAAACCAAGTGAAATTATTGCTTATTAAGCGAACATTTAAAAATCATGTTGCTAATAACCCTGGGTGGGTTGCTCCATTATTAAAGTTTAGTGGATGTTGAAAGTGAAAATTCTGAATTTAAAGTATAGTAAAAAGCAGAACAAAAAACAGGTTGAAGACTCAACAGATTTTCAGCATCTGTGTATTTTTTGATTTCATTTACTGTTCAGTTAAGCACTGTATTTAAGAAATAGTACAAATGGGTGTATTTTGACCAAAACTGGGCAAAGTTGTTCAAGATTGTACTGCTTGTATATTGGCCCTTGCTGTAGTTAAGGAGAAGGGAAGTTGATACAAGCTGTCACTCAGCTGCTCCTTACAGACTTCCTAAAATGTAATTAATATAGGAATAAAAACAAACTCTCACTTACAGCAATGCAGTCACTAGGCTTGATTTGACAGTGAAATTACCCATTCACTATTCTGGGAATACCATTGTCTCTGTATACAGCCTGAAATAGCTTTTGTGCAAACAAAAGAACCTAATAATGCAATATCATTAAAGTCATCCACTTGGCCCTAAGAAAAGAAGTCTCAGTCTTGTAAGAGATGCTATTACATGTAAATAGATAACCAGTGTACAGAAAGAAATCAGAATTGTTGCTGTGAGCAGCATGTTACAAAAACGAATAGCACTCTGTCCAGTGGCCAGTGATCTAAAGCCTTCCACTGACTGTTCTATTTGTACTGTGATAATATGTAGAAAGCAATGCAAGTCATTCCCAGTGATATGTGACTGGACTGTGGATTGTTTGGTTCAGTCATTTTATTGAATATGCACTGTTTGTTCTTTCAGGGCTCATTTTATAACAAAGCTGTATGTCTGTGTCAAGCTGAAATCTATCTGCATAATACAAAATGAGAATAGATTGTGATTGTTCAGTGAGCTTGAAATGTTTATTTCCGGTTCCAATGAGTAACTTCCCAATGTGCCATTCAAATTTGGTACATTCTGTTCATTCTGCCCAAAATTCAATTGCTTAAAACTTGGAGAGAAAGTCCATTATTGCTATAACACTGTCTTAAATCTGATTAATGGCATAGGATGTACAGATAAAGCTTAAAATCAAAATACTGCAAGCCTGAATTTAAAAAGAAAATGCCAGAAATTCTCATTATGTCGGACATTATTTGTTCTGAGAAACGGTGTGAACACTTCAGGTTGTCTTGAAGCATTAAAGCTTTCTCTCCACATAATCCAATCTGATCTGCTTATTATTTCCAGCATTTACTGTTTTTTCTAAATTTGAAATCAATTCTGCAATGTACAACAAATGACTTTTTCAAATTTACAAACCGTGGATTTGAACAAATACATAGTGGAATCAAAATTCTCAAAAAAAATGGAAACGGAAGACTTATAGACTCCTGAAAACAAAATCTGCTTGAGCGGGCTGAACTTGGAAGGGTTGTTTAATTTTTAAAATATGGGTGATCTGACACCAAACAACTGTGAACATTTCAGTATAATTGGGGCATGTTAAGAAGAGGAAGAGGGTTGCAGACCAAAAAGCTACTATTATGAAATGGGTTGGTAATCAAAATATATTAATATTTGTTGCTTCAACCTTTTTGTTCTTATTCAAAAGTAATAACGTGAAACTTAGCTCCTGCCTTTGATTAGCCACTGTGGTTTCAGTTAGTAACTGCATTTGCAGCATTTGTGAGCTTGCACTGAATCCCTTCTCCTCTTCTTTGGTTCTTGGCCCTTAACTTTACCATTTTCCTGTTTGGCAGTCAGCCTCAATCTGGTGTTGGGCCAAAATAGTAAAGGAAGCTCCCTGATAGAATACAACTTAGCCTATGCTGCTAGCCGACTTCGAGGTGGGGGTGGGGGGGGGGAGGTGGGGTTGATAGTGATGTTACAAAAGGCTTCAGCATCTAATTTTAGGAAGTTAAAATTGGTTAGGATGTGATTTTTGCTGACTGACTTTGGATACTGAAGCTTGGATACTCTTGTAATGATATCCTCAGTCAAATGAATAATCAATGTATTTGTTTAACAATAGTTTATAAGGAATCCATATTACCACTAAGAGGAAAATTGGTTAAAAGGAAATTCTAATAATTTCTGTTTACATGTTAATAAATTTGTCATATTAGAAACTCAACTGCTTTTAATTGTTAATAAGAAATAAATATCACTGTCTAGAGAAAATATTTATTCTCTTTACAGACGACATTTGACCAAGCTGTCACTGATATTCAGTCACATGTTGGCAGAGCTGAAAGCTGTATTCCAAAATGGCATATTCATGGGGGATACTTTCAGGATCACAAAAGCAGATGCAGCAGATTTCTGGAGGAAAGCTTACGGAGAAAAGTAAGTTACTTAATTTCTTCCTACTTTTGGTATGATTTTCAGCACGGTGATAAAATTGACTTTTTTTTCATTAAACAGGATTAGTGTTTTTTGCCATATTTCAAATTATTAATGTGTAGTGTATGAATTTTATCATGAATAGTCATAGCAGACAGGTTGCTGTTGAACTTGAACTCTGGTCATTGTATTTTTTTTGGTTTTCTCACATTATTTTAGGATGATTTACCTTTTGTTTTTAACTTTTCTTCTGTTCCACTTATTTTCCCAAAGATCTCATTTCTTGCTTTCCCTGCTGCAACACAAAGATTGGCCTTGCACCCTTCTTATTCAACTCCAAAGATTCTGAATTGGTCTGATCATGTTTTAATTTTAGAGATTCCTGTAGTAGTTCATCAAATCCAGATGCTATTCAGACACCAAATCCCATATTTCAATTGTCAATCTTTAAATACATTTTTTACGCTTATGCTCCTTATCATTTATTTGTTCTATCGCCTGCAGTGCGGATACGTTCTGCCTTTTCTGCCCTGTCCCATCCACCTTTTCCAGCTCCTCGCTAAAACACTTGTGCCTTTATATCTCTTTCTACACTTCTGCTGTTCCCAACTATGCTCTCAAGCCCCTCCTCCTCTACTCATGCAGATTTTAATACTACCTTTTACCTTGCTCCTCCTGAGTACACACTTCACTGCTGTCACGCATCAGCAGCCCATAGTACAACTAAGCTAAATGCTATGTTTCAGTTCTACCAAAATCAGAATCACTCCACTGTACTATTCAACCATTTCCTTACCGGAGTTTATCGAAGCCCAAGATGGTGCCAATAATAGTTAAACCTATTGCTACAAAGCCCCATGGATCTATCTACCATCCTCCTGTGCATTTGGGGCATCAGAAAACTGTATGCCATCTAAAAAGTAATGGGTATAGCCTTTATCTTTGAAGTTTACACTTACAATGTTATCGTTCCAGATGTTGACTGTAACCATCACCTCATTATATTAAAAATGCTGTGCCAAAGGCAACATTAAACAGCTGAGTAGTCAACTATTAGTTCCTGGCTCATATAATCTTAATACGTTGCTTAATTTCTTGGGGTTTTGATAATTGGGCTGATATCAACAAGATGCTGGAGGAACTCAGCAGGCCAGGCAGCATCCATAGAGGAAAAACAGAAGGTCAACGTTTCAGGTCAGGACCCTTCTTCAGGACTGAAGATAAGAAAAGGGGAAGCCCAATATATGAGCAGTGATAGGCAGACAGAAGAGGGGAGGCGGGATGGGCACAAGTTGGTGATAGGAAGATGCTGGTAAGGGATGGTTATAGGCGATGTGGGAGAGGAGAGGAGAACAGATTCATCAGGGGATGGGTCAAAGGTATGGAGGCAGGTGCCCCGTGGGGGGAGGGGAGGAGAGAAAAAAAGAAATATGTGAGGAGAAAAAAGAGAGACACGCTAGGAAAAGGAAGAAAAGAAGAGGCATGGTGGGGGCGGGGGTGTTTGGTTTACTTAAAGTGGGAGAATTCGATGTTCATCAAATTCATTGACGTTCATCAAATTCTCCCACTTTAAGTAAACCCCCCCCCCCCAACATGTCTCTTTCTCTTTTCTTCCCTTTCCTAGCCCCTCTCTCTTTTTTTTTCTCCTCACCTATTTCTTTGTTTATCTCTTCCCCCCCCCCCATGGGATGCTGCCTGGCCTGCTGAGTTCCTCCAGCATTTTGTTGTTTTTTTCATCCAGATTCCAGCATCTGCAGTCCTTTGTTTCTCTGGGCTGATATCAAACTGTTCTGAATTTTTTGGGAGAGTTTTGTTAATTATATGGGAAATTTTTATCAAGTGAGTCCTTTGAGGTTTATAGAGGATATAGGAAAGACCTTAAGCCCTAAGGAGAGCAAAGAGGGGACATGAAGTAGCCCAGACCAACAGAATTAAAGACAATTCCAAAACTTTCTATAAATATTTTAGAAGTAAGAGGGTAGCTGGGAAAGAATAGGGCTCCTCAGAGACTGAAAGGGAAGTCTTTGTGTAAAGCACGGGATATGTGTGGTGTCCTGAATGAATACTTCATTTTGGTATCCACCAGGGAGAAGGATAGAGAGTTAGGGGAGGTGGAACATGTGTATCTGGAAAGAAGGTTAAAGATAGTGATGCACACTAAGGTGGACAAATCCCCAGAGCCTGATGAAATCTATTCCAGGGGCTGGGGAAGTAAGGGAGGAGATTGCTGGGGCTATGATGGAGATTTTTGCATCATCTTTGGCCGTGGATGATGTACGAGAAGACTGGAGGGTAGTTAATATTGTTCCCATATTTGAGAAGGGCAGTAGGGATAAGCCAGGAAACTACAGGCTAATGAGCCTTGTGTCAGTAGTGGGGAATCTATTAGAAAAAAATTCTTAAGGATGGCATTTATGATCACCTGGAAGGACGAGGACTGATTATGCACAGTCGGCATGGTTTTGTGCATAGGAAATCCTGTCTTAAATCTGAGGTTACTAAGAAAGTTGATGTAGACAACGCTGTAGACATCATATTGCAGCTGTACAAGACATTGGTAAGGTGACGCATGGAATATTATGTGCAGTTCTGGTCACCAGACTACAGAAAGGATGTGGTAGTATTTGAAAGAGTGCAGCAGAGATTCACCAGAATATTGCCTGGAATGGAGGGCTTTAGTTACAAGGAGAGATTGGATAGGCTGGGATTATTCTCACTGAAGCACAAGAGACTGATGGGTGAGCTTCTAACGGTTTATAAAATTATGAGAGGCATAGATAGGGTGGATATTCAGTCTTTTCCCAAGTGTAGGGGAGTCTAAAATTGGAGGTATAGGTTTAAGATGAGTGGGGAAATATTTAAAGGAGAGCTGAGGGGCAGGTTTTTCACACAGTGGGTTGTGGGTATATAGAACAAGTTGCCAGAAGTTGGTGGTAAAGGCAAGTATAATCGGTGCTTCAAAAACATTTGGATAGATATATGGATAGGAAAGGAGGGATTTGGACCAAAGGCAAGAAAATGAGATTAGCGTAAATAGGCATCTTGGTCGGCATGGATGAATTTATGGCTGTAGTACTATGGGATCTTTTGCATTCAGCTGGATGGCTGTGGCTTTGATTTAAAATCTCACCTAGGTGAAGTGTCTCTCACTGAGATGTCAGGTGTTGGGAGGGAGGAACTCAGAAGTAGTACTGAGCAAATTGCTGCAGGCTGGCATTGTCCCCGGTTCCTGATGGACTTCGGCCTAGTGTATTAAAGGAAGTGGCTGGTAAGGTAATTGGTTGATGCATTGGTTTTAACTTTCCAAAAATCCCTAGATTCTGGGAAGGTTCCACTAGATTGGAAAACAGGAAATGTAACTCCTTGATTCAAAAAGGGGGAGAGACAAAGCAGGCAAAAAAAGTTTGTTAACATAACGCTTGTTATGGGGAAAATGTGAGAACCTATTATTAATGATGATGTTATAACAGCATTTAGAAAAATTCAAGATAATCAGGTGTCACCGTGGTTTTTTGAAAGGGAAATCACATTTGACCAAAAGTGCAATGGATATAGAGGAACTGGTTGCATCAAAGATTATTGTGGAAAATGTTTGCACACAGAGTTGGAGGTAACATTTTGGCATCCATGGATGGAGCAGAGAATAGGCATCTCTTTTTTTTCTCTGGTTGGCAAAAGTGTTATGCCAAAGGGATCAGTGCTGAGGCCTCAATTGTTCTGCAATTTATATAAATGAATGAAGGGATGGAAGGTAATTTTGGTGATGACGCAAAAGCAGAAAAGTAAATTGTGAAGAGGTCATAGGAAGCTATGAAGACATACAGATGGATTAAGTGAGTAGACAAAGATCTGGCAAACTAAGTATAATGTGGGAAAATGTGAAATTGTTCATTTTAACAGGAAAAATAAACATCTAAATGGTGAGAGGATGCAGAGGGGTCTTCATGTCCATGCATAGTTTGCAAAAGGCTCATGCTTGTGCACAGGTACAGCTAGTTAATAAGAAAGCTAACTGTTATTTATTGCTAGGAGAAATTGAACATAAGGAAGTTTTGCTTCAGTTATTTAGAACATTGGTGAGACTGCATCTAGAGAACTGTATACCATATTGGTCTCATTATTTAAGGAAGGATGTTTAAAAGCAGATCGGAGAAGGTTTACCAGAATAATGGCTGGAATTGGGGTGTTTTCTCATGAGGTAAGGTTGAACAGGCTAGATCTTTATCCACTAGAATTATGAAGAATGAGAGAAGACCTGATTGAAACACACATGATCCTGAGGAGTCTTGAGAAGGTGGATGTGGAATGGATGTCTTCTGCAGTAGGCAAATCTAGAACTAGAGGTTATTGTTTGAAAGTAAGGGGTTGCCCATTTAAAAATTGAGTAATTTGTTTTGGAATTCTATTTGAGTCACGAGTCTTTGGAATTCTCTTAAAGGGTGCTAGAAGCAAGGTCTTTGAATATTCTTAAAACAGTGGATTAGCAAGGGATTGAAAGGTTATTTCAGGTGGATTGGAAGGCAGATTTGAGGTTACAATCTAATCAGACACAACCTCGTTGAATGGTGGAGCAAACTTGAAGGGATGAATGGTACACTACTAATTTGAATGTTTATATCACGTGTTTGCATCATATTTGCTTATGACATTGATGAGCCAAATGGCCTTCTGCTCGTCTATGTTGGCTCTCACAGTAATTCTTTCAATCCTCTTCTCCCTCTTATTTCTCTACCTTATTCTCTTATACATGCTGGTTAACACCACCTTGATCCTGCCACATAGGCAAAAGTCAGGCCAATCTGGTTTTACCTGAATGAGACAATGTATCTGGTGACTGGATTATTTTGTAGTTTTCAGTGTAAAATCATTCACCAGGATCATTTGCAGGCTCAAAGGACAGCTTGCCAGAGGTGCTAATCACAAATAATAGGTCACAGTTCATAATAGGCAATTTTGTGAGGTTTGCCAGACAACATGCCTTGCTTTGCAAAATTTAATGGTGTGTGGGTGGCCAAGTAATTGTTAGACCCCCATTTGAGCATTTTAACCTTCCAAAATTCACCAATCCAAGACACACTTGTGAGTAAATGAAATTGAACTTGCTTCCCAACACGGCTGCTAGAGCTAGAAGTGTTTCAAAAAAAAAGTGTAGGAAGCTTACTTGGATGCAACCAAATGAAGACAGGCACACCCCCACAACAGATGTGCCAAAAAATACCTGCCACTGCTATGAGTTGGGGAGACAGGAAGGATGAAGCCCATGTTGAACTGACACCAGAAGGCAGTGGTGTCTCAACAAACACCATGGCCCTGGTTATTACAAGGTTAAAATAGAGGAGGATGTACCACCTTGGGAAGATCTCCAAAGAAACATATGACTAAAGCAGATATACCAGAGGACAGAAACATCTGGGGATCATCTTAGGGTCATATGAGACGCTAAAGTTGAAAACGGGTTCAGATAGTTACCAGGGAATTAGCTGAAATCAGTGGCTAAGGAATGGAATTTGTGAAGGAGATCACTGCAGAGCAAAAGCATCATAGCTTGACTACAGGCCCCAGGAGAACCCCAACCAGTTGGACCAGTTCTGGAAGAGCAGTCTGTCAACCTAACTTGGAAGGCTTCATGCCAAAGTAAAGAATACAGAGGCCAGGCAGCTATTTTCGATGTTTGTTTTCTTTTTGTTTGTTTTAAAGGATGTAACATATGTGACATATGCAATATTGATTGGGATCATGTTCAGACTTGTATTATGTGACCAACTGCACTGCTGCAACATTTTTTCATATGCAACATTCTCAAATGTTCAGAAGAAAACTACAGTAAGAATGCTCCTTAACACCTTAGGTTTTTTAAAATTAAAATACCCTTGTTAGTTTCCACTATTGATTATTTTCCTGTATCTTAGAAAAGATACTGAGGCAGGCCTGGAGATCATCTTGGGATCATATAAGATGCCACAGTTGCAAACAGGTTCAGATAGTTACCAGGGAATTAGCTGGAGTTGGCGGCTAAGGAATGGAATTTGTGAAGGAGATCAAAGGCAGTTGTGTGATTTTTTGGAATTTCTGTTCATCCAGTAGTGGTAGACAGAGGCATTCTAACCTTTTTTAGTTGTTGTGGGGCAGCATATCAGTAAGATAGATCTTTGGAAGATTAAGGTTAACTGCGCCTGAACAGAACATATTACTAATGACCGTGACAGAGGCTTTTGAGAAGATGAGGGATAGATTACCATTGTCGCATTTATATAGGACCTCATTACTTCAACAGCCATTTTGATGTGGTGGATGTGGATAAATCAATTGAGAGATTCAAACAAGAGCTGTTATGGACTTGCAGGCTGCATGTAACCCTCCTGTGCTAAAATTATTGTTATTCTGAGTGTCTGAATTCCAGGTAAAATGGTCATGTATTTAGAAGGCTACAGAATGTTCACAGTTATCAGCATGTCAATGGTACTGTGTTGCTTGCTGCTGCAGACTAATAGAGTTCAAGTATTTCATGATAAGATCAACAAGCAGTGGAAAATGCTGCACAGATGTGTAATTTGTGTAGAATAGGCAAAGAAAGTCAAAACTTAGAAAGCACACCTGTCACTTATGTTTATTTTAAAGAAAAGTCTTTATATGCCAGATGTACATGATATTGCTTGTAGTGCCAGATGTGTGTTTGAAGCATTAAAAATTTTAATTTTTGAACTCTTAGCTGACAGGCCTATTGATGATTTGAATAGTTTTGTGCCATCTGGTTTCATCTCAGCAGCCCAGGATGCTGTTGTGGCCCTGATATCAGCAAGTTGCAATGTGCACCAATTTCGTAGCTCTCATCTTTTTTGTGCACATCAGTGATGATTCAAAATGCGCAGTGTTAACTCCAGTGAATTGTATTTTTAGTTTAGGTTATCCTTTATTTAAAATATTTTTACCCTTTTTCCTTCATTTATTAAAGCATTGGTTTCATGTGTATTAGTTATCCCCTGATATTTTTCTGAAGTTGTCTTTTTGTGTAAGCTGACACAATGTCAATTGGTTATTTGACTATGGAGGCTATCTGTGCCAATTTGGGTGCTGTTCCACATGTGCATTTCAAGCAGACATCATTAGATGTCAGTCAGTCAGAACTGTAAGCCAGTATACATTTTCTGCTCTTAATCTGGAGGTGCAAAAATCCATTTGTAATTTTGCAGTTGGTACCCCATCAAGATGAGCTAAATCAGGACTCAATGTTAATTGAAAATACAACTTTGTATTTCTACCTGATATGTATTCATTTGTATTTTTTAGTTGTGATAAATTCTAATGTAAGCTAAAATTAGTGTTTATTTTGATAAGTAATTTTCTTGTATAACCAGCTATGAATTTCAATGTGCAGGTCAAGGTTTGCCTTTCAGGGAGAAAAGGGGATCAGTCAGCAAGTAGAACACCATAATATACTTGAATGCTTAAAGATTTATATAGTGACCTAAATGTGGAGGGTGGTATATACTTTGAGATGCTGATATGAGACATTTGACTGCCCACAAATTCCTTTTATCCCCATTGTCCCCTTTGAGTTTCTTCTTAGTTTAAACTGCAGTTATTGGTAGAAAGTTCCCCTCCAGTGTGTAATTTTATGGTTTTTACATCTCAGTAATTCTTGGAAGGTAGGAGAACTGTAGTTACAATGTCATCTGCACCTTTAATGAATAATATAAAACACTTAATATAGGTTGCTAAAGTAACCATGAAAGATTGACAGATGCCACTAAAAAGGACTACTAGTGTTATTGAATTTTATAAATGAAAATGTGTGGTTCATTGGAGTGAAGTTATAGCCAGTCTAAAACCTGCTTTGTTACTTGCCATTGCATTTGGTAATTTGTATGCTGACTGATCTGCCTGTGTCTTCTCCCCATGTCAGGACAATCATTCACTGGAAGGTTTTTCGACAAGCATTGCATGATGTTCATCCAATCACCTCTGGTCTGGAGGCCATGGCCTTGAAATCTACTATTGATCTGACATGTAATGACTTCATCTCTGTTTTCGAATTTGACATTTTCACCCGACTTTTTCAAGTAAGTACATCATTTTGTGACAAAACATGAAAAGGCTAATCATTTGATGACTCTATGGTAACTGCACTGGAGGATGCAAAACATTATCATTCAGCCCAAAAGCTTCCATGTTTAATTGTCAGGATATCAGTTTGAATGTGGCATTTAGCTGTAGCATACTTGGATTAATAAAAGGTGAAAAAGAGAGCAATGAAACTGCTACCGAAAATTACCTGCTGACTCTAGTGGAAAATGTGTATGTATCCAACGAGGACAGGGTCAGATTTGTGATATCCTTGTAATGGTGCGCATTGCTCACGTGTGAAGGTAAGGCACCTGTGGGATTTTACCTTAGCTGGGTAAAATTAAGGGTTTCCAGTTATGAAATGAGATGGCTGAGTGAGAAGAAAAGTCTTGAAATGGCTTATTTTCTTTGGTAATTGTTATGACATCAGAGGCCATTCAGCCCATCAAATTCATGCAGTGCAATCTGATCCTCTCCCTTATTTCCCTGCAACCTATTCTTTTTCAATTCTCCATTAATTACCCCTGATTCTACCACTAGCTAACTACATTAGGGGTAATTTGCAATAGCCAGTTAACCTGTCAATCAGTCTTTTGGGATGTGGGAGGAAGCCAGAGCACCTGGTGGAAACTCTCACAGTTAGAGGGAGAACATGCAAACTCCACACAGTGTTGCAGTTTAGAATTATACCCGGGTTGCTAGAGCTGTGAGACACCAGGACAACCTGCAGTCTCACTATGCCCATTCTTCCTTCTGGTTTATAAAATGTGAAATGTTTTTCCAAAAGGTTTCTTTAATGTAGCTTCAAGTACATATAGATGGAAATTAATTTTCCCAGCAGGTTGATATTCATGCCTGTACAATGAAAGTTTGTGTGTGTTTGTAATGATTATTGGCTTTATATATGTATGTGTGTGTGTGTGTGTGTGTGTGTGTATGTGTGTGTATGTATGTATATATGTGTATGTATGTATATATATACACATACACATACAGGCAATAGAGGTTCTTGCTATTGATTGTAATCTATTTTTCGACTATAAACTTCCAACATTAGCATGAGAATCACGAGTCCTGCAGTGCAACAGTCATCATTCATTAGCAGTACTTGTAGAATTCATGCCAATTGCCAGCTCAAAAATAGACCCTATTCTAAACTTTTAATATTGTGAAAAGCAACAGAAATAGAGATTCACCAATTTTTTGTGCAATATTGTTGATATGTAACAAAAAAATTGATAAAGATTATACCAGGACTGAAAACAGTAACAGAAAAAATGAGCTGTGGCTGTTAGTTTAGAAACGACAAAACTGGTAACCTGTGAGTCTTTTAAATCTTGAATGCACTTAATAGGATAGACACAGGTGCTTCATTTATTAAAAAAACATCCATAAATCCAATGAGGAATTCAGATGAAATTTCTTCATCAAAATGGTTGAGGTAAATAGCAAACATACTTTTGAATGAAATCTAGAAAAGTGTGAGGGAGAAGAATGGAATTAAACTGCTATTAAATGATAGGAAGAGATGTGTAGCTCATGTACTCAGAGTAGTTGGGCCAAATTATCTGTTTCTGTGGTCGAAAATTCTATACAAATGTATCCCCAAACTCTTGTACACTGTGTCAACTTGTATTTGTGCCCATCTACACTTCAGTCCAAAACATCCATTATTCAATATCCAAGTTATCGAAACCTTTTTATTGTATTCTAGTTATAAATATGCATGTTTCATAAGGCTCAGTTATCCAAGTCATCTTTGTTTTCACTTTTCTAAACTGACTTTTGGAAGATTGCAAAAACATTTAAGGATTGAAACTCCGTCATCATCTCCAGGTTCACTTCACTTCTATGGTATCTCCCTTGCAATCCACCTTGCCATTCACACCAACATCACCACGCATAAAAGGACTTTAAAATTGTTGATATCTTTGAGTTCGCACGGAGTCTGGCTGCTATGAGCACATCTGGGTTTTTCAGGATTTGTTTAATAAATTCCATGTGAGCGGATAGTTATATATAGTTATATTACTAGCCATACACTCCTTTTGGCAGGCAACAATTGTCAGTTCCTCGAGTACACTTTCTACATCTGTATCTCTGGTAAATGGCTATGTGCCAATTGCTGCAAATGTTGCGAAATGTCACTGGTCCAGTTTTGTTTTATCATTCATTATTGTTCACAGCGATTTGGACAGAAACCTACTTTCATTATAACAGTCAAGTTATAGATTTGAGACCCAAGGTTAAATCACCCCAGTTTTGATCATTTGTTTCTGTTTAACTTTTGATCCTGCTGTTGTAGGGGATCGTGACATTTTTGAGATTCTTTGAGTTTTATATTTTATTTGGTGGCGAGAAATTGATTTGAGCCACCCTGCTGATCCGAAACTATGTTGGCAAAATCTAAAGACAGTTAGGAGGCCAGGGTTCTAACATTTCATCTAGGTGCATGGGGATAACTCGGCAAGAAAGATTGAATCGTTCTCTTATTAACTTTATTGCAAATATTTGGAGAGGAGTTTTGTGATCTGTAAATTTTTTATTTCAATAACTTGAGAGGAAATAACTTGAGAACCTGCAGAATGGTTCATTCCATTACCTGATGGTTATATTTTCAAAAGTGAATGAGCCAAGTGTTCCAACAATCCCTAGACAAATCAATTTTCTCAGGCAGCAGTGGCTGAAATGGACTTGCATTCTTCATATATGAGAACAAGAAGGCTGAATTAGGGTTGGATGAATGGGTCTTGAGTGTCTTTGGGGCATATAGTGCCTTTGGTACAAAACACATCTGGTCTTAAATTTTAATTCTGAAGTTGCAATATTTGATTTTTGGGGTTTGAAATCATACTTTATGATTTCCTTTTTTGTTGTAATTGCATTTTTCTCACTGCTTTTGCAAAACGTCACTACTTTTGCAAAACGTCACTACTTTATCACAATGAACAAATTACTATATTCACCAGTTCAGTAAATGGTAGAAAGTGAGTTAAGGAAGTCTGGAGGCCTAGGAATTAAAGCATAATTCTCTAAAGTTATGGAAGTTGATATGCCCTCATTGGCTCTGTGTTTTATATACTGTTATCCATATGTCTGCCTTCTATAGTTTGTCTATTCTCAGAAATCTGTCCTGCACTCTGGAAGATAGTTGTCAGTGAAAATTATTGCCTATATACTGTGCAAAAACTATATCAGGACATTTGGTCTCTCCAGTGACAACCTCATCTTTGACCTCTTGCTGAGGGTTTCAAATGTATCCGTATCAATTAAGCCTTTGTCCGTCTTGACCATAACTTCCTGTTTAAATCCCTTGAGTCGGGTTTCCATCAGTCCCACAGCTATAAGCCTGTAAAAGACCTTGCAATATGCTGTAATATTGTAATTATCCTACTCAGACTCTTTGACCTTTATGGTTGAGCAGCCCTCTTCCTTTAGCGATCCTTCATGGTACTCATCTTGGTGCTTCCCTATCATTTTTCTCTTTGTCACTAATGGGATTCCTTCTATAATTACATGTCCATCTCTGAATTTTCCTGATCCTTTCCCATTTCTCTTGGTTGTTTCATCAGTTTACGTGTATATGTTAACAGCATCCAGTTTTATTACTTTGGTACTACCTTGGTCTCCAACAACATTGCAATACTGTACAATTCCATCAAACTGTGTAACTTGAAATTTCCTTCACCTTGACATCAGGAAGATTGAAGTAATTTTTCTCAGACTCTGCTACAAATTTCGCACTACATCCTCTGTCCCCATTCATTGTCGTGACTGGTAGTATTTAACTTGGATGGACAACACTGGTAACTTGCTTGACTGGTATTTTGATGGTGGTGATCTCCTCAGCTTCCCTATCTCCTAGCTTGGTCTTAAGAATCTTCACCTTTGTTAATAGGCTCTTTTATGATTTTCATAATATATGCATATCCTTCAATGTAAAGAACAATTTCCTTAATCACTTCATTGCTGTTTTCTTTCACCATGTTTCTGTCTTTAAATATTTACTGAGCATCATTGATCTAGAACCTCTAAACATCCGAACCCTAGCACATTGGACCTTTGTTCCTAAATTCCTCCACCGTGCCAAATTTGTAGACTTTCAAATTAAATCTGCCTCTTACTAGGCCCTCATTTTCCTTCTCAGCACTTCCTTTTATTCAACCTTATCTGATCTCAAGGTCCACCTTCTCTGACTACCGTGTAGAAAGTGTCCTGGGGTATTTTACACGGTTAAAGATTTTGTTGAAATACCATTTTGCACGGTATTCTGACCCTTGTGTTAACTGGAAAAATTGTGCCAGTGTGCAGCATGTAATCATGGCATCAATTCAAACCCATACTGATACTGGTTGGCATATTGCCAATGAGTAAGATATGACTCACTTACACGATCCACTATTTAAATGAAGTCCTACAATGTCTTAGGTCATTGTTTATCTAGGTCTTTGAATATTCATAGACTTGATAAATATACATTTTAATAATAGGTAAATTGACATTCCTTATAATTGAGTGGAGCAGTGCTCAGTTTATACCTTTCTTACCACATTTGAAAGACTGAGTTCAGATTCTACTCTTGGGACTTGAACTCTCCTCCCATATTACATGGAGGATAATATGGAGGAAATGCTATATTCTTAGAGTTGCTGTACTTTGAAAGAGGTGTTAAACCAAGGCTATGCGTCTGCTAATGTGAACATGTAAAAGGTCCCTCTGGATTATTTTGAACAAAAGCCAGAAAAGCTGACCTGGCTAATCTCTCTTCATTGGATGTCAGGTGTTTTGGGATGTGCTGAAGTTGTAAAAGGTTCTATGTAAATTCAAGTCTTTATTTCTCTAGAAGCATCGCATGAGGTATGGTTAAAATCTCATAATGTATGTAAGTTTGAGTGACTTAATGCAATAGTCATTTCAAGAGTGGTTTATTATGGGGATGAAATGATAAAATTATAGCGGATCATTTCACACCAGATACCTTGATTGTTTTGTCTCGGCCAAATATTTTTTCCTGTTTTGGTTTTGAAACTGCAATTACTGCAAAACCTTTGAAACTTAAGCATTAATCTCCCTGAAAGTGCCCGAATATACCTTATAATATCATACATTACAAGAGCAATTGTTTAAATATTCCTTTCCTTCTCTTCTGAATGTGTTGCTTTGACTATTATTTTTGTATTTCTCAATTGCCTTGTCCAAGTGATTATTCCTCACATAAACACAGATATATCAATTAACACCAAGGAGTGAACATGGTGCTTTCATTAGCGATAGATGATTTTTCCAATTTCTGGTTGTGATGGAGCAGATCCAGTAGTATAGTTTGCTTGTGATTTGGTTGATAGTTAAAACTCCCTGACTCTGGATTATTCAGAAAAAGTCAGGTATTCAATTATCATTTTCCCCTTCCTAAAGTTACCATTGATTCCATTTCATGGAATAAAATCAGCTTCTCTCTCCTGTTGCCCTCATTTGCTTGACTGCTCGCTTTGTGCCCTAAAATCCACTTCCTGGCCATTAATTTTATCCTCCTCTTTTGTGGTTCATTTTGATAATCTAAAACCTTGATATTTCATTTGACTTATGCACTATATCAGAGCATTTTCTGAATTTAAAGGCCTGATCTAAATTCAGATTGCACAAGTTGTATTTCACTTTTTAGAGGCTCAACCCAGTGCAGTTACAGTCACCGTGAATGGTAATAGAAGCATGGTTTAATATATTCTATTAGAATTTATTCATTTTAATTTCTTTTGAGTGAGTGGAAATAATTATCAGCGGTTCCTAATTTCCTCCATTCTCAATTGTTGACCAGAAGAATTTTCTGCTCCCTTTTTTCTTGTGCCCCTGACTCACTAAAAGAGGATGGATTAAACTACTAGAGTAATGTGAAATTGTAAAAGTATGCGGTGTTTCCCATGAATGGACTGTGTTACCCATGCTCAGGAAGTGTACAATTAAAGATTTACTTTTATAGGGAGATATGATCAGGGCCTAACAATATACCTAAATATGATAAATTGTGTACAGAGCTTTAGAAAAATTGAGCATGACCTGAGACATACAGATCAAATAACTGCAATTAAGTAGAATAATTACACTTTCAAAAAAGATGATAATTACAGTACAATAATTAAATATCTTAATTAAGTGTTCATTGGAGGTTAAGTATATCCTTTTACAAAAATTGCTCCCACTGGTGTTACACAAAACTATTGTGTTTGAACTGTAAAAGAATAAGTATCTATGCATTCTCTAGCACTTCTCTTCATAGAGTACTACAGCACAGAAACAGGCCCTTCGGCCCATCTTGTCCGTTCCAACCTGATCTTCTGCCTAGTCCCATCTACCTGCACACAGTCCATATCCCTTCAAACCCCTCCCATCTACGTACCTATCCAAACCTCTCAACTGTTACAATTGAATCCGCATTCACCACTTCTGCTGGCAGCTCCTTCCACACTCACACCACCCTCTGAATAAAGTTTCCCCTCAGAATCCCCTTAAGTATTTCGCCTTTCACCCTAAACCTATGTTCCCTAGTTCTAGTTTCGCCCAATCTCAGAGGAAAAAGCCTGCATGCATTCACCCTATCTATACCCCTCATAATTTTGTATACCTCTATAAGATCTCCCCTCATTTTCCTGCACTCCAGGGAATAAAGTCCTAACTTATTCAAACTTTCCCTGTAACTCAGGTCCTCAAGTCCCGGTGGCATCCTTGTAAATTTTCTCTGCACTCTTTCAAGCTTATTGATATCTTTACTGTAGGTAGGTGACCAGGACTGCACACAATAATCTAAATTAGGCCTCTCCAACATCTTGCCCAACTCCAACATAACATCCCAACTCCTGTACTCAATGCCCTGATTTATGAAGGCCAAAGTGCCAAAAAGCTGTCTTTACGACCCCATCTACCTGTGACACCACTTTCAAGGAACATTGGATCTGTATTCTCAGGTCTCTTTGTTCTACTGCACACCTCAGTGCCCTACCATTCACTCTGCAAGTCTGACCTTGGTTTGTCCTCCCAAAGTGCAACACTTCACAGTTGTCTGCATTAAATTCCATCTGCCATTTTTCAGCCCACTTTACTAGCCAGTCAAGATCACGCTGCAAGCTTTGATAGCCTTCCTTGCTGTCCACTAAGTCCCCAATCTTGGTGTCATCCGCAAATTTGCTGATCCAGTTTACCACTTTCTCCCCCTTTTCCTGCTTATTGCTTGTTTTCCCTCACCCTTCACTCATTTGCAGTCACTCACCTGCCCGCTCTGACTCCAAACTGAGTTCAGGCATTCCCTCTCACATCCTTCCCCACCCTGTCCCCCCACTGAAAGCTTGATCCTGTTATCCCCAATCCTTGCTTGTGTCGGTCCATCTGCAGCCACCTTCTAAGCTCACTCCCAGCCCACCCCAGCTTACTTTACCTTGCCCACTGTTCACCATTTTAAACTTGTTCTCCCTTCCCTTCTCCCATTCCCCAACTTCTACTTGTCTCCTCCAACCACCACCTCTCCCCTTCCAGGAGCTCATTCTCTCTCTCTCCTCTTTCCTCCTCACTCATCTCTCCCGCCCCACCACCCCACCATAGTGTAGCAGTTAGCGTAATGCTATTACAGTGCCAGTGACCTGGGTTCCATTCCTGCCACTGTCTGTAAGGAGTTTGTACGTTCTCCCCGTGTGTCTGCATGGGTTTCCTCTGGGTGCTCTGGTTTCCTCCCACGTTCCAAAGATGTACAGGGTAGGAGTTGTGGGCATGCTATGTTGGCACCGCAAGAGTGGTGACATTTGCGGGCAGCCACCAGCACGTTCTTGGTAACACAAAAAGACACATTCCACTGTGTTTAGATGTACGTGTGACTAATAAATATCTTGTATCTTACCTTGTTCCACTCCCACCCTTCCCATTCATTTCCCCCACCACTTAGCTCATTCCACTTGCCTGCTCCAACTCCCATAGACTCGCTCCTGCTCTCTCTTTCCCCACCCACTGCATGCTGCAGCTTGGTAGCCTCCACTCTTCCCCCACACTTCACCCTTTTTCCTTTGTGCACATCTCCACCCTGGATTATCTTGCTGTGTCCCTCCTACTTCCCCTACTCCATGAGCTCCCTCTGGCTCACTTTTCCCCTCCACCATTTAGGGCACCAAGGAATTTTCTATACCTTACTTGGATTTGAAGTTTGGATCTATGCAAATAGTTGTCCCTTACAAAAGTTACCAGCAAAAAACAAACTGCTGGAGGACCTAGCAGGTCAGGCAGCAATATGTGGAGGCAAAGGGATTGTCGACATTTTGGGTCAAGACCCTGCATCAGGTCCCAAAAAATTACCATATTGGTACTCGGGCTCAGAATACAGGCCTATTGGACTTTTTAAGAAATCACTCCCCATGGATTGTACCTTAGTTCTGTTCATTGATAAATAGATTCTAATTTTTTGATGTTTGCAGTGTTCCCCAATGGAAGTATTCTCCCACCAATTTCCTGCACTCCACTAGTTATCTGATCTCTGTTTTGGAAGGCTGCAAAGCCAAATGATTGTAGTGGGCATTTGCTGACACCTGTGCCTAATCAGCATTTTCCTTTCATTGGATTTGACTGCATTCAACCAATGACTTCAAATGGGGCGTCTCTTTTGAGGAAATCCAAAAGTTTCTTACTCTGTGAACCTACTTTCATGAAAATCTTTGGGAGGGTGGTGGGGAATGTTCAGAGCTAAAAATATTTCAGTGAGGTTACATATGTTGACATGTTGAGCTGCTCTTTAAATCTTTGAGTTTAATGCTCATAAATTGATTTTAAGTTCTTTAAAATCTACTTGTGACTCTGCAAAACAAAGTTTCTGCAGTTTTAAATTACCTGTTTTAAATTGTCCCTCATCAAACATGTCAATAGATTAGTTCAGAAGAGGTTCCCAGCAGTTACAGTTAAAAAGCGATAATATGCTACAAAATTATAAGTATTAAGGCAGTGACTGATAATAGATTAGACGTCAAGTTTATACTACACGACTGGGCACTTTCAGCAGAATTTAATTAAATATACACAATGTTAGTCCATAGAAGTTAAATTTAAATGATCTGAGTTATTTAATTCTCCCATTTTCTCTATTTTCAAAGATTGATGCTTTGGGGTACACTTCCGATTGGTATTCAGACTGACATGCAATGCTCATACAAAACCTAATCAAGTAAAATGAAGCCATTATGTACAATTAACTATAATTTGATCGCCTATCAAAATCATTTGAGCCCCTCATTCTTCAGGTATTGTGTTTAATTGGTGTTATACTGCTTATTGTACCACCTTTTATTCAGGGAACTCTGCAGTGGTGCTCTTGCTGGTCACTGATGCTATTAATGTTATAAATGTTTTCTTTCTTGTTTGCTAGTATGTCCTGAATACTGGACTCATCTTTGCAAAGTAATGGAAATGGACTTGGGATCATGTGTATGGAGACTAACAGTAACATTTTGGGGTTCTCAATTCTTGCAACATCAGAGAATAGTGTTGCATGCGTTATCTGGGTCATTTATCATGTCAGGTGAACTCCTCAGCCTGCAGAAGTACTGATGGAAAATAATGTAGAACTGTGAGAAGATATGAAAATTGATTATGTGGAAGTATAGAATCAAGTTTAGTCAATATCTGAAAGAGGGTAAATATTTCCCAATTACAAGCATTAAGGCAGCTTTTTAGTGTTGACATTTCTGTACTGTACTTAAATCTGTAAGAGGAAGTAGAGAATATTTCAAATGGAATCTTAAATTCAAACTGGTAAAATCTTTTGAGTATTCCTGAATCCACTCTGAGACAATTAACTGAGTCTAGTCTGCTCAATCAAGTAAATGCTACTGTTGTGAAGAAAAGCAAACTGCAGCACTAAAGCAGATGTTGTCATCTGGTTGTTGTCATTACTTTTTGAGTTCTTGCTATGTGCAAATTGGCTTCAACATTTTTTGCATTCAAATAGAGATGACACTGAGGTTGTAGAAGTTTTTTCTGTTGATTTGTATTTTAGATAAGGAAGAAAATCTTTGGCAAAGCTGGCTTTACATATTGGTAACTTGTCAAATGTATTAGAACAATTTAGTTAATGAGCTTGAGTTTTTTTTAAATGTGTGATGTGTAGGGTAACAAAAGGGACTTTATTAGTTTTGCTACTATTGCAGCCAAATGTTTCAGGATTTTGCAATTCTGTTACCACCTACAGATTTTATAGCTGCTGTTCCACCCCACCTCCTCTAATCAGACACTTTCTCAGTTTCAACAGTCTCAAGTCAGTCAAGTCCTTTTTGTCCTTTTTATTTACCATTTGTATAAACTTTTTTTTAAAATGGGTTCTTTGCCCAACACGATTCAAAAACAGTACAGACCAGAATATCAATGGAGCCAGGCACTTCATAGAGTCATGCACTACAGAAAGTCCCACCATGTCCATGCTGACCATCAAATATCTATATACCAGCACTTGGGCTTCGTTATGCAAGTTGAGCTTCTAAAATGTTGTGAGAGTATCTACCTCCAAAAATCCTGAAGTTGATAGCACAGGAAGCTAAGGTGCTGAAAATGACATAGAGAATACTTGTCTACATTTGGAGGGATATAGAAAGTAAGATAAAGTATGGTACAATTTCATAAATTGCTGATTGGGCCACAGATGATGAACTATGTCCAGAAGGACAAGATTGCAGTGAAGAGGTTGCAGAGAAGATTCACCAGGATATAGCTTGCAATGGAGCATTTCAATTATGAGGGCTGGGTTTGCTTTCCTTATGCAAAGGGTCCTGAGAGGTTAAACAAAATTATGAGGGGAATAGATAGGGTAGATAGTAGGAGACTTCTTCCTGTGGCAGAGATGATTAAAACTAGAGGGCATTGATTTAGGGTAAATTCACTAATGTCATCTGTTCCAAGTTTCTCCTCAGAGCCCATCGAAACCTCTAAGCCAATGGCCTCTTGTTTTTTTTAATCACCTCTGTAATGGGGAAAAGTTGGGGAGAGGGGTGCCAGAGTAGGTTTAGAACAAGGACTGTTCCATGCAGCCAACAAAAAGACAAGTGTAGCTGGGGCCCATGGAAGTGCTAATGGCTATGCCTTTTAATTTGTAGAAAGTGGGAGCAATTGAAAGAGAATTTGTTGAGGGCAAGCCCAAGTTCTACTAGGAGGATAAGAATGCTATGGAGGGGAATGGTTGGAACTTTGTTCCAGAAAGAAGCTAAGAGTCCTAGGTTTTTCCTGACTGAGGATATAGTTGTATAGAGACTGGACAGCCATGGTAAAGATTAGGCTGTTGGGGCCAGGTAATTGGAAGTTGTCAAAATGATGTAGGGCATGAGAGGTATCCAAAATGCAGGTAGGAAGGGACTGGAAAAGGGGAGACAGGATAGAGACACAGTATGAAGGGACAAGCTTGGTTGGGCAAGAGCAGGCAGAAGCAGAGGGTCCTCCAGGACAGTCCTGTTTGTGGATCTTAGATAAGAGATAGAAGCAGGCAGTGTGGGACTGGGGTACTCTCAGGTTCGAGGCAGTGGAGGGGAGATTTCCTGATGTGATAACATTTGCAACAGTCCAGGAGACAGGAGTCTGATGTTCATTGATGGGGTTATGGTCTGGGGAAGGTACGAGGAACAGTCCAGGAGACAGTAGTATGATGTTCATTGATGGCGTTATGGTCTGCAGGAGGTACAAGGAGCTGTCCGAGAGCTGCAGTTTGCCCTCTACCTTGCAGAGGTCAGTCCACCAGACTACAACAGCATTGCCCTTGTCTGTGGTTGCAGGGTCTCAACCCAAAAGATTGACTATCCCTTTGCTTCCACAGATGCTGCTTGATCCACTGAGTTTCTCCAGCAATTTGTTTTTTGCTTCATATTCCAGCATCTGCAGTCTCTTGTGTCTCTCTAGATTCCATCTGCCATTGCTCTGCCCATCTTACCACTGATCGATAAATCCTGTAGCTCAAGGCCATCTTCTCACAGTCAACAACAACACCACCACCACCGCTAATTTTTGTGTCATCTGCAAAATTGCTAATCATGCCTCCTACATTCATATCCAAATCATTAATGTATGGGTCCTAGCACCACTGTCACAGGTTTCCAATCACAAAAGCAGCCTGCCATTATCACCCTGTGCCTCCTGTTACTAAGACCCTTGGATCCAATTTGCCTTGGATCCCATGGGCTCTAAACTTTTGGACCATTTTCCCATGTGGAACCTTGACAAAAACATTACTGAAATCCATGTAAACTACTTCAACCACGTTGCCCTCATTGATAATTCTATTACCTCTTTGTTAAGTTCAGTCAAATTGGTCAGCCAGGATCTCCCTCTAACAAACTCATTCCGCCTATTTTTGATTAATCCGTCTTTCCAGGTTTAGATTATCTTGTCCTTTAGAATTTTTTCCAGTAACTTTTTTCTACCACTGACATTAGGCTCAAAGGCCTGAAATTACATGGCCTATTCCTGCTGTCCTTGAATAAAGGTATCATCAAGCATGTGTAGAAAAATGATTTGATCTGAAAGTGCAAGAGAAAGATGAGTTTGGATAGGTACCTCAATTAGAGCTGCAGAATCTTTGCTAATTTCCAATGTGTAATCTCAACTGTACTTTTTATGAGGAACAAGGTAGCCGGTGTGTCAATGCAAATTATTTTCCAGCTGGCTGTAATTCCATGGTGGATGGGCACCATACCAATCCCAACCCTAGTAGAAGCCATAATGTTCAGGTAAAATGGTATACAGAGCATGGGATCATGCAAGAACCTATATAAGGAACAGTGTATTATTTAGAGAGGCTGAATTTGGGTCAAATTGAGCCAAGGAATGGATAATTAGATATTAATTAACTTACTGGAGTTGGTTAATTTAGATTAAAAAATATATGTAACCTGATAATATCAGCATGCCATTAGTAGTCTTGGCTATTAGATGCTTGTATGCTTTGGTTGTTCAGTTCCAATTTTGCATCAGCTAAAATCTGATGTTGAGACACCAAAATTTTTCTTTGTATGAAGTACTTCGTCCTCATTTATCACTATTACCATTGTGTCCATCCACTAAAATTGCAGGAAAGGCCTATAATGTTGGTGGATGGATACAAAGATGTAATAAAAACATAACTACTTGCACATCAGCCATAAGAAATCTTTTGTGCGTGAGTGTGATAACACCATCTGGTGGTGTAAATTATTGAACTGACCACTATTTTGCAGGACCATGAAGACAGATTATAAAGAGTGCTGCCCTGGAGGTTTGGATTCCAATGTAAAAATCCAAATTTTTAAAGATCGTTTTTGTAAGTTTTAAATACCTGAGCCAAAAAATTAGCTGAAAAGGGGTTTTAAAACTGGAATGTTCCCATTAAAAAAAATATTGTTTACCTTTGGGCTCCATTTTGACAATGGAGGGCCTGGTTGCTAAGAAACAATTCTGGGATATAATCTGAACTGCTCAAATAGAACATTGCTTATTAAGGACTTGCATGACTTCACATAGTTGGAGAAAGTTGTTTTGTGATATTCCATACAAATTAAGTACTATATAAAAGTAACCTGATATTTTGTTACAAATCTTTTCACAACATCTGAATGACTCAAGTTCTTTTGAAGTAGAATCCTTTGCAATACATGTTACTCACCGTGGTTAAAAATTTCACTGAAGCAGAGCTTTTATCAAATGAGGTTCAAACACTTTCTATGAGTGGAGGACAGTAACTAAAATTAACATCATTGCAGGAAATAAAATCAGTGTGGTCATAGTTTTACATACCAGACATATCAGATAATGCAGTAAGATCAATAAACATTAATGTCTACAAAAGCAAATTACAGTAGATTCTAGAAGTTGAAAGTATTAAGACAGCATCTTTGGAGAGAGAAACAATATTGATATTTCAGATTGCCAGCTTTTTATCAGAATGGGAATAGTTTGAGAAAATACATCTATGATGCAGAGACAGAGGGGGGTAGAATTGGTTTATTATTGTCACATGTACTGGGATACAATGAAAAGCTTGTCTTGCATACCATTCAGACAGATCAATTCATTACAACAGTGCATTGAGGCAGAGGAAGGTAAAACAATAACAGAATGCAGAATAAAGTGTAACAGCTACAAAGAAAGTGCAGTGCAGGTAGACAATAATGTGCAAGGTCATAATGAGGAGGTTGATTGTGAGGTCAAGAGTCCATCTTAACATACTAGGGAACCATTCAGTAGTCTCATAACAGCGGGGTAGAAAACGTCTTTAAGCTTGGTGATACGTATCTTCTGCCCAATGGGAGAGGGGAGAAGAGAGAATGGCCGGGGTGGGTGGGGTCTTTGATTACGCTGGCTGTTTTACTGAGGCAGGGAGAAGTATAGACAGAATCCATGGAGGAGAGGCTGGTTTCAGTGATGAGCTGAGTTGTGTCCACCACTCTCTGCAGTTTCTTGTGGTCATGGGCAGAGCAGTTGCCATACCAAGCCATGATACGTCCAGACAGAATTCTTTCCATGGTGCATCGATAAAAATTGGTAAGGGTCGATGGGGACGTAGCAAATTTCTATAGCCTCCTGAGGAAGTAGAGGCACTGGTGCACTTTTTTGGCCATGGCATCTACATGGTTGGACCAGGGCAGGCTTTTGGTGATGTCCACTCCTAGGAACTTGAAGCTCTCAACCCTCTCGACCTCAGCACTGTTGATATAAACAGGAGTATATGCACTGTCCGCCCCCTTCCTGAAGTCAATGATCAGCTCTTTAGTTTTGCTGACAGTGAGGAAAAGGTTGTTTTGACACCATGTTACTAAGCTCTTTATTTCCTCCTTGTACTCAGACTAATTGTTATTTGAGATACAGCCCACTGTGGTAGTATCATCTGCAAACTTGTAGATGGAGTTAGAGCAGAATGTGGCCATGCAGTCATGAGTGTATAGGGAGTAGAGTAGGGGTCTGAGTACACAGCCTTGTGGAGCACCAGTGTTGAGAATAATCATGGCGGAGATGTTGCTACCTACCCTTACTGATTGCAATCTGTTGGTCAGGAAATCAAGGATCCAGTTGCAGAGGGAGGTGTTGGGTCCCAGGTCTTGGAGTTTGGTGATGAATTTGCTCATCAGAGAGAAAAAAGGGAAGAAGGTTTTAGGGTCAAAGGTGACTGATTAAATGAAAATAGGAGTGATGGTGAAAGATGGTTGTAATATGGAGCAAAAAATCATTTGGAGAAGGTGTGAATGTGGCATGAGTGCTGGAAATCTGAAATAAAAATGCTGATTGAAATTTTGAACTGTATTGAGTCTGGAAGCTGCAATATGCCTGCACAGGTGAGGTGCTGTGTCCTTGCTTGCATTGAAACTGTTTAGAATGCCAAAGAGGTTGGAGTTCATAATGGGAGTGAAAGTATTAAAATGACCGGGCACCAGAAGCTCAAAGGCAAACCTTTGGACTGAATGGAGATGTTCTGCAAATTGGTCATCCAATTTGTCTTTGCTCTCCCCTGGATTGAATACAATATGCAAAATTGAAAGAAGTGTGAGATAACTGCAGATTTGATTGACAGGTGTGTTTGGGGCCTTGTTCAAGGAAGAAGCAAAGGGCATTCAAACCTCACTGGTGGAGATGGAAGTGTCGAGGGATTGGTTCTCAATGATGAAGATGATACAGTTGTTGTGAGGTGCTTGATGGAAGGTACCAGAAGTGTCAAAATGTAGATGGAAAGGGACTGGACAGAGGGAGAAAATTAGTTAAGATAGGAAGAAATGGTTTCCTTGGGGGCAAGAATGATGGGTCTATTGTGGCAGTCCTGCTTGTGGATATTTGAGGCACTAGAAGCAGCCTAGCATGGTTGGAGGTTAGAAGGGAAGATCTCCAGAGTAAATGAGGTTGGTAATTATTGGAAAAATTGGCTGGAATTTTCTTAACAGCCTGATCAAAAGCATTCCTGTCATCCAATTCTCAACTGATTTAAGTCTATAAATATTGATGAAGAGCCAAAAGTGAAAACTATAAAGAGTAGATGAGTTATAATAGGTAATAGTGATCAGATACCAATTCTGCCTCTAAAACCCAGTAAGCTCAAAGAATAAATGAAAGATTGAAGGAAATCTTGTCTCACTTCCACGATGATGACACATTCCATTGTGTGATGTGGCACTAATGTAAAATGATATGGAGTAAAGACTGAGGTCTAAAATTTTATATTCATGAACAACAGAATTGTATGCACCACTGTAATCTATAACATCTTGCCTTGGATCATTCTCTTTCCTCATTAAACTAGTTTAATGCAACTTAAGATCATGAAATTACTGTTCAATGACTGTTAAATACAAAAGCAGCAGACTTTAACTGTTCCCATACCAAGAAGCACAGTAGAATGAAGTCTTACCACTTCCAGTTCAGAATTACGGTAGGGGAAAATAAAACAGGCAACTAAAAGGTAGCCAGTGCTCTTGAGAATTTCAGTCCCGAACAGTGGTTGAGCCCAGCATGTGTAGGTGAGGTAGAATATTTGGAAACATCTTCATATATAAAAAAATAGGTGATCTTACTCGGTCTATTCCTGAGCATCTATACCCCTATTAAACATGGCAATACTTGCTAATATGGTTAATTCTGTCAGGTATCGAGAGACTCTGAATTGAGTCCACAACAAAGGCTATAAGCTCTGACACCATTTTAACTTAAATATGGACATGGGCATTGCCTATTTATTGCCTTTCTGTGCTTGCCTTTTGGTAGTGAGCTGCCTTTCAAATTGTTTTGCTGTTAAATCTAGGACTGACCCAGCAGCTATGCAGTAATCATGACTTGCGTTCAAGTTAGGGTGCTTTTTGCTTGAAAGAAAATGTGCAGTTAGTTCTCATGAGACAACTACCCATTTCTTTTTAAGTATTAGTGCTTAAGTTCTTGGGGAGTTGCTGTCAAAGGATGCAAGTTGAGTTGCTGCTCTGCATCTTGTAGCTGTTTTACTGTATGCCTCTGGTGCATTGTTGGTAGAATAGGTGAATCTTCCTGATGGTGGGAGGGGTCCCAATCAACTGAGCTGCTTCTTCCTGTATGGTGTTGAGCTTCTTTAGTATTGTTGGAGCTACATATATCTAGGCAAGTGTAGAATGTCCATTCCACTTCTTTCTTGTGTTTTATATGTAGCAGAGGGGCCTTGGGGAGTCTTGACTGTTGCACTGATATTTCATCCACAAGAGTGTTTGTTCCACTTGCCATTGTTCTTGTGTTGCTGATAGTGACCCAAGAATTTCTCTATTGCGTACATTTCTATTCATGAAGAGCAGGATGACACATTCCCACACATTCCATTTTTCTAACACAGCTTTGAGCAGAGATAAGGAATTGCAACATTTACTGCATTTAGAAAACTAGTGCACTGTGAGTCCATACAGTCGCAAAGTCTACTCCAATCTAAACTGAGCAGGCTTGTAAGCAATCTTCTAAATGCAAAATTCTCACTCCCCTCATACTTTAGTAAATGTATTTATCTGAGCAACTCAACTACCCAAGAACCCAGAGATTCAAGGCTCGGTCTATGGTGAATTCCCATAGCTCAACAAGACCAACAGAAGGGATAATCGAAATCACAAAAGAAACAGCAAACAGACTAAGCAATCCACATTGGTATTTATTTTTCACATAAGTAGTATTTCTAATCTCAGTTGCCTGCCCTGAACTCATTTGAAGAGTCCCTGATTTGTAGAAAGGTTGTGAATATAATTGAACACTGTGGAGTCATCAGTGAATGAAACAGAAGATTTCTGGACCAAGAGGTGGTCTTGGGGCATTGATCTGACAACCAAAATCATCAGCCTTTGGGAGTTGAGTATTCTTTTGAACAATATATTCCTTCTCTTCCTTTCTGTTGGATTATGCCTTTCCTTTGACCCTATTGACTGTTTACTAGGTCTCCTTGGTGTCTTACATGAATAAATGGTGCCATGTGATTGTAGGCAGCTACTCCTCTGCCATTCAGCTCTGGTGTCCTAACTTGGAATGATGCTGCAATGCTGCAGCCGAGTGGTTCTGGCAGCACCCAAACACTGTTGCTTGATGGCACTATTGATTAGATATAGAGCACATGTTCAATCTGTGTAACTTGTTTGCTCACTGGATAAACATGCTGAGGTACAGCGGAGATGTAAGGCAAGGATGTGAATTTCCAATATCCTAAAAGCAGAAAGTCTTAATTTCTGATCAAAGGTGTCACAGCTCAAAAATTTGGAAGGCCCGCTTGAAAAATGGAATTTGTGGGACATGAGCAATTCAGCTACACAAGGTCCCAGTTCAACTCTCGGTCTATGGTAAATTTACACAGCTCATCAGGAACAGATAGTCAGAATCATACATCCAACAACTGAAAAGCAAAATTGTAATATATGGGTTGGGTTTCTTGTCTGTACATAAATCTATATTATATCTGAGAAAAGGAGCAATGAAGGATGGGTAGAATTAGAAGTATCCATTTCAAACAAGTGTTTAAGCCAGTATATTTCACTGCTTGGTGTATCCTCATCAGTGAGTTTTATTCATTTGAAGTTTCCATCATAATTGCTTCTATAAACATCTAATTTAGTTGGGTCTGCATGTATCCAAATCAGCATCAAATGTAGAGGTAAGAACAAGCATTTGTAACTATTGCTGGTGTTATGTCCAACATGTGAAAATTGGCCCGACTTCTGTGGGTTCTAAATACATTGGCTAGTTTTTCAGCCCACCAAAATATAACTCGTGACTTCATTAAGATATTTTAAATTAGACATTCTGGTCTTGATTTGACCAGTTGTTTAATTTTTCAGTCATGCAGAAAAATGGCTGTCCAAGTTGTTTAATCCATTAAAGATGTATGATATGTTCTTCCTTAATTACGTTTGGACAATCTAATGTTTTTATAATCTAGTCAAAGGAGTAAGTAGTGATTTTTTTTTCCCCCCAAATCCTTTTCGATTCATTTTTTGTTTGTCAATTCTTTTGGTGACACTGGCTGCAGTTGAATTTACTAATAGAGAACATTATTTTTGTTATTTAATGAATAACTTTTTAATGTGACATTTTCTAATTTCTGAATTTAGAATTATGGTCTGCCTTGAGATGCTTGGCAGTTGTGCCTATGCAACATATAATTCAAATTATAATTTTGTAACTTATTCCTGATTCCTCCTTTCTTTCTTGATCTTGTACCATTGTTGTTGTGGTTTAGCGGTTCCCTGGAAATAAATCATTTGCCAGTCACATGGAGGCTCCAAATCCAGAGCTGGGTGCATTTGCTGACCCAACATTAATTTCTTCATTTTTGGCTATGGCTTTGTCTTGATCATCTAACCCATGCCTTGCAGGAAATATTACTTACCTGGAGAATTGAGTGGTGTGGATACACTGAACCTCTAAATAAATCTGTGGTACTGAGGTGATGCAGTGCTCAGTGATGACATGCTGGCCTTGACTGAGGTAGAACAAAAAGGCTGAGATATCATTCAGCTGAGATCACTGAAGTACCTGAAACTGATCTAAAGAGTTATGGGCGGATTTCTAACGTGTACGGGTACTCATTTTAACTACCTTTTTATCAGGTTTTAAGAATATATTTAATTTTTTCATTTTTATATATTCGTATTTGATAAGTGTATTGGTGCAGTACTGGACAAAATAAAAAGAGAGAGGGTTAACAGGAAGAGGAAATGTTGAGTAATTTTAGCACAAGGTCTGGTAAATATGGGAATGTATGCTTTACAGTTTGAACATTAACCACAAAAATTCACTTAATTTTTTTCAGAAAAACTAGTTCCACCCTGACCTTTTAAGGACAGTTGTGTGAAGTGGGTCTTATTAAACACACACATCTGACTCAGATTATTCAGCAGTTAATGGACCTGTGTAGCTTTTAAATTAACTATTTAGAAGCTTTAAGCAATCACATTTTTAATGTCATTGACTAAGGCAGTATATAGATTGATGTGTCTTTAAGTTTGAATCAAAACTATTAGTATCACATTGGTATCTTATAGATTGTCGAGCAGAAATTAAAGCAGTTAACTTGTGTAAGGCTAAAATTCACCACTTGGACAAGAATTTTGAAATAATTCTTTATTGCTTTAATATGTAAATGTTATTTGCAGCTTGTAGTATGAATGTGGTTCTCATCCTTTGAATTGCACCTATTGAAGTGTTAGTTAAAATTAATAAATAACCACATTAATGTTGAAAACATTAGGGAAGAAAGAAATCTCTTGTTTTTACTGACTGAAGAGATTCTGCATGAACTTAATTTTGATAGTCCCAATTTCCTCAGTGGTTGAAAATCCATAGAATAATTCTCTCAGCTTGGTACAAATTTAGCAATAAGAGCAGAATCTGTGGGAAATGAATTTGGTCATATTACACAAATGAGTTGGTCTAATGAATAACTTAGAGTTATAATTGCTGCCAATTGTGAGGTAAAATTTGAACTCTTAAACTCATCTAGAAATTTAGAAGTATCTGTTACTATAAAGTATTATGCTTCAATTATCTCCAGTTTTATCCTTCAATAATTTTGCTTTGGTGCACTTTTATTTTTGCACAGTATTTAACTTTGTAAAATATTTGAGTATCATATGCTTAGAAAGAGTAAATTAAAAAACGTGTATGCTGAAAATCTAAAATAAAAACAGAACTTGCTCAAAATAGCAAGTCAATCACCACCCATAGGAAGAGAAACAAAGTTACCATTTCAGCCTGAAGATCCTTTGTCAAAACTGGGAAAGAGGAAAAGCAAGTTAGTTTTTAAGTTGTAGAAAGGGTGGGGTAGGGATGGGAAGATGTAGAAACAGGGAATATCTCTGATAGGGTGAGATCAGAGTTGCAGGGTGAAGCAACTGGTTTTCTCTCTTTCCCAGTTTTTGCAAAGGATATTTGAGTCGATGTTAATTTTGTTTCTCTTTCCACAGATGTTGCCTGAGCTGAATTTTTCCAGCATTTTTTTATTTTAGCTGTATTTTTTATTTTACAAATGCAGCAAATCTGCTGGGTTTATCTTACCATATGTTTCTGTTCCATAGCCATGGTCGTCACTGCTCAGGAACTGGAACTCATTAGCTGTTACTCATCCAGGTTACATGGCCTTCTTAACTTATGATGAGGTAAAAGCAAGACTCCAGAAGTTCATCCACAAACCTGGGAGGTAAGGAAATTAAAAGTTAAGTTATTGAGTGGAACACAAGGAATGGCTTCACAACTGGAAAAGAGCAGATGTATCTTGTAATTTCATTTTGTATTCCAGTTTTGGTTAATTTATCCTTTCTGTGCCACAGAGGTTAAACATATTTTAAAATCTGTACTTCACAGATGGTGTTAACAGGTATACTGAGATGGGGCAGGATCCTATTTTGTATATCTTTAGTAAATTAAATACCTCACTCACTATATATCTATATATAGAGAGAGATAGTAAATTTATTGTGTAGAGTTAGTCGATATTGCTCAAATGCCACAGGAATCCCATGTTTCCGAACTGGGGCATTGCTAATTTTGATGGCATCAGACAGAACTCTCAAAAGTTGATTGGGAGAGGCTCTTTGCAGATTGAGGAATGTCTGGCAAGTGGGAGGCTTTTCAAGAGAGGTAGGGTGAGTTCAGGGCTAGCATGTTCCTGTTAGAGTGAAGGGCAAGGTTGGCAGGATGAGGGAACCTTGGTTGACTGGATATTGAGGCTCTGGTCAGGAGAAAGGAGGCATGTCAGGTTTAGGCAGCTGGGATCAAGTGATTAAATTGAGTATAGGGATGTAGGAGTACACTTAAGGAAATAAGGAGAAACAAAGGTGGTCATGAGATATCCATGGCAGGTAAGATAAATGAGAATCCTAGAAGATTTTATAAACTATATTAACAGTAAAAGGGAAGCTAGAGAGAGAGTAGGTCCCCTTAAGGATCAGTGTAGTAATCTATGTGTGGAACCACAGGAAATGGGTGATGTCTTGAAAACTTCTCATCAATATTCACTATGATGAAGGATATGGAAGTTAGTGAGTTCAGGGACAAAACAGTGATATCCTGGACCAAATCAGTATTCTGGAGGAGGTGGTGTTGAAGGTCTTGAAATACATAAAGGTGGACAAATCCCTGGGGCCTGACCAATTGTATCCTAGAATGTTATTGGAAGCAAGGAAGGAGATTGCTGGGACCGTGGCAGAGAATGTTGTATCTTTGTTAGCCATAGGTGAGGTACTGGGAGACTAGAGGATAGCTAATTTTTTGCCCTTATTTAAGAAAGGCAACAGGGGTAAGCCAGAGAACTACAGGTCAATGAGCCTTGCATCAGCAGTGGAAAAGTTATTAGAAGGGACTCTGAGAGTTGGGATTTATTTGCATTTGGAAAGGAAAGAACAGATTAGGGATAGTCACCATGGCTTTGTACTTGGGGAAATCCTGTCTCCTAAATTTGATTGAGCTTTTTGAAGAGGTGACCAAGGAAATTGACTAGAGCAGGTTGGTAGAGGTTGCCTACGTGGTCTTTTGACAAGGTCCAATGTGGTTGGCTGGTCTGAAAGATTAGAACACAAGATCCAGGGTGAGCTAACTAATTGGATACAAAATTGGCTTGGTCATAGTGGAGTGTTGTTTTTCTAGATTGGAGGTCTGTGACTAGTGGCATGCTGGGTTCTCTGCTGTTTGTCGTGTATATTAATGATTTGGATGGTGTAGGTGGCATAATTAGTAAGTTTGCTGATGATACTGACATTGGTGGTATAATGGACAGTGAAGAAGGTTTTCTATAGTTACAATAGGATCTAGATTATCTGGGAAAGTTGGCAAGGGAATGGCAGATGGAATTTAACTCGGACAAGTGCGAAGTGATCCATTTTGGGAAGTTAAACCAGGGTGTGACATGCACAGTGAATGACAGGGCCCTGGCGAGTATTGTTGAACAGAGACTTGAAGTACAAGTACTTAGTTTCCTGAAAGTGACAATACGGATGTGACATGTTTGCCTTCATCAGCTGAGGCACTGAGTACAAGTGGTGGGATGTCATGTTACAGTTGTACAAGACATTGGTTAGGCACACTTGGAGTATTGTGTGCACTTCTGGTTGCCACACTACAGGAAAGACATGATTAAGCTAGAGAGGGTGCCAAAAAGATTCACAAGGATGCTGCCTGGATTGGAGGGCTTGAGTTATAAAGAGAGATTGGATAGGCTTGGTCACTTTTCCCTGAAGCAGAGGCTGAGAGATAACATGATGGAGGTATTGAAAATTATGAGAGGGGAAATAGCCAGAGTTTGTTTCCATGGTAGGAGTGTCTAAAACTAGAGTGCTCAGGTTCAAGGTGAGAGGGAGAAGGTTCAAAGGGGATCTGAGGAATAAATTTTTCACACGGAGTAGTTTGTATCTGGATTGAGCTGTGAGAGGAAGTGGTGGAGGCAGGAACAGTAACAACATTTTAAGAGGCATCTAGACAGGCAAGCAAGTGGAATTAGTGTAGGTAGGTTTGATGCTGGCACAGACATGTTGGGCCGAAGGGCCTGTTTCTATGTTGTACAACTTTGACTCTAAGATGAAGTTTGTTGCACATTCATATAGGGAATCAAAATGTGGATCTTGCAAGAAAATGCGTTATTCAAAATGATATTTGTTGTATAACTCTTGCATTTTGATGTAGTAGGAATCCCATTTGATTGTTGATGTTGAACTCCTGGTACTCTTTTCCCTAATTCCAGAGGATCTTCCTGTGTTAGATCTATCTCTAGTACATAATGGTTCTTGGAGCAGCAATAATCAGTTGTTTGCAGCTAATTATCCAATTAGATTTTGAAATATCTCTGTATTGATGTCCCTAACTGGATGTCAGGAATCCAATGAATTTAATTGTTAGATAATGTCAGATAATATATTCTTCACAAACACTTATGATTTGGGGGACAAACTCAATGTAACTGATGTAATTATTCAGTGTAGGAAGACCTATGCATTTCACTGCCCCTGGGGCTCTTCAGGTTCCACCTACAAAAACAACAACTACTTTATAAATTTTAACAATCAGACAAATTCAGAGGTCCTAGCCAAGCCTATTTCATGCATCTTGCAGCATTTTATGAGCAGGACTAAAGAGAGCTTGCAAACACTGGAAGTGTATAGTTTTTATACCTGAAACTGTGATTTCAATCAGAGTTGTAGAGCTATACAGCACAGAAACAAGCCCTTAGGCCCAATTCGTCCATGTCAACCAAGTTGCCTAACTGAGCTAGTCCCATTTACCTGCGTTTGGCCCGTATCCCTTTTTCCTATCCATGTACCTGTCCCAATGTCATAATTGTACTCGCCTCTACCACTTCCACTGGCAGCTCATTCTGTATCCCTAGCACCCTCTGGAAAAGTTGCCCCTCAGGTCCCCAACTACTGTAGCATCCCCAAGACTACAAGGGTGGTGGATATATGCAAGTACCAACATCTGCAACTTTCTCTCCAGATCACATACCTTTTGGAATTGAAACGGCACTGGCTGTTCCTTCATCCCTGTGTCATACCCGTCCTCTTGTAATTTCCTCCCACTTTTTTCTGCTACTTAAAACCTGTTTATCAGTAATGTTTCTCATGGTTAATTCTCATTCACCATTTCCCTCTCCACATTTGACCTGAGTGTTTCCAACATTTTCTGTTTTTATTTTAGTTTCCAGCACTCACATCTGTTGTTTTTGCTTGAGTTATGGTGGTTTAATTCAGCTAATATGTTGTGTGTTCTGCATTTTTTTTCCCCTTTCAGCTATATATTTCGGTTGAGCTGCACTAGGCTTGGCCAGTGGGCAATTGGCTATGTCACTGCAGATGGCAACATTCTCCAAACCATCCCTCACAACAAGCCCCTCTTCCAGGCGCTCATCGATGGATTCCGTGAGGGCTTGTAAGTTCACAGATCATCCATCTTGCCATGACTGTATAATTGCTATTTGTACAGAACTATCTGCTTCACTTTAGGTTATGCTTTGAACTTTATTTAAATTTAAAGCACTTCAAATCAGCATTCAAGTTGAATGCTTTCATCTTCAACTAATATTCATAGTTTGACCTAAAAGATAATACTGTCTTTGTATAATGAAACTTGAATAGTTAATAAAATTTGAATATCTCAATCAGTTTGAATGGGTATGAACCTCAAAGATCTTTATCATCACTGCTATTTTTAAAATTTCATTAAATTTGAAGAATTGAGGAAAGTGGAAGCTCCAGTGATGTACTCTAGTGTTCTTTGACTATATTCCATGAAAATTTATAATCATTATTTACTTTTCAAGAGTGGAAATCTTGAATTACTGTGTAATCAGAAAGAATTAGTTAATATTACATTGGTGAAGTATTCAAAGGACTCAAGTTGTGTATTTAATTGAACAATTAAACAAAGAAATACTTACATTTATCTAGGACCTTTTGTTTCCCCTTCAGAATATCTTAAAGCAGTTTGCAATGAAGCACTTTTGGAGAGTTTTCATTCTCATAATATAGGACATTTGCTAGCATGTCCAGTATAGATTCATGATCTTGCAGACATGCCATCTGTATGTTTCAGTATCATTTTAATCCTGAAAGGAAATATTCAGTCAATTTTGATTTCTCCTTCCATTAGTTGACATTGCACGTGGTAAGTGCTGCAACACCAATTATAAAAATTGCAATTAAAAGCAGATTGGATTGTTGTACAACTTCAACTTTCAGAGTAATTATTTTCAGTCATTTCCCTTGAGAATCCTTGTCAGGTGAATAATTTGGAAACCCTATCTCTTTTCCTCTCATCCTAATGGAAAACCATGCTGTTGTTCACTCAAAAAATTCAGCTTATTATAACAAAAGTAATATGCTGAAAAGGTAAGTACAAGAAGTGCACAATATAGATTTCTTGGCACAATTTTTGTGAATAGTGGAATCCCTGCTTTCAGATGGTGAGAAGTCTGAACTTGTAATTTCCACGGATCCTTTGAGATACCTCTTAGGATCACATATCTCACTTTGAAACTTATGCTATAAGGTGTAGCTTGCGAGATTTCAATTATTGCCCAATCTAAAATTACAGTAAACTTAAGTGAGCCTTAGGAAAAAGCAAGTCTAAAATTCAGTAATCTTTTGTTGAAATCAAATGAATAAAACGCTGTAGACTTGCATTATTGAAGGTTGTTTATAGTTCAGCATGTTTTCCTTTTGCTCCACTGAATCCACCATGGTTTGAATTCTCTGTCATGCTATTCCCGTTATTCAAATTCGTATATAGTAATAAACTTAATGGTAGAAATCTTACAAGTCTCAAAAATTGTCTGAGAAGATCATTCATGTGTCTTCTTGTCTTTCAATTAATGCCAATCGGCTTTGTTACTGGTGGGTTTGGTGGAGCAGTCAGGATCTCACCGCTAAGTTTGATACTGTTCCTCTGTACCCACACAAAATAAAACTTATAAAGAGCAGAGTCAGTGTGGGTTTATTTTATCACGGACTTTTCTGCCAACCATTTTAGGAAGACTTCTGGGGGGAATGTTTGGTAAAGGTCTTTAAAACATCTATCAGTCTCATTTCTCTGTAATAGATCCAGTTTCTTTTTTTAAAGATGCCAATTAATCCCTCAATTTTCATTCTCTGACACATTTCAACCATTCTGTGCAGGTTGGAAATGGTCCCCAACTTCTGACCTCACTCAAAATATGTTAATTTTGTACTTATATTTATGCAACTCGTAATCCTTCAATCACATCTTCTGCAAATATAGTAATTATTGCTCGTGCTGCTCTCATAAGTTAGCTTTATAAGGGAGTTCAAGGTAAAGAAACCCTTGGCAAAAGAGAGAGCATACAATATTGCAAAAATTAGTGTGAAGCTAAAGGATTGGGAAGCTTTTAAAAACCAACAGAAGGCAACTAAAAAAGCAATAAGGGGAGAAAAGATGAAATATGAAGGTAAGCCAGCCAATAATATAAAAGAGGATACCAAAAGTTTTTTCAGATACGTAAAGAGTGAAAGAGGCAAAAGTGGACATTGGACCACTGGAAAATGATGCTGGAGAGGCAGTAATGGGGATCAAAGAAATGGCAGATGAACTGAATAAGTATTTTGCGTCAGTCTTTACTGTCGAAGATACCAGCAACGTGCCAGAAATTTGAGAGGGTCAGGGTACAGAAGTGAGTGTCGTCACTTTTACTGAGGAGAAGATGCTTGGAAAAGGTGAAAGGTCTGAAGGTGGATAAGTCACCTTGAATGAATGGACTGCACCCCAGGGTTCTGAAAGAGGTAGCTGAAGAGATTGTGGAGGCATTAGTAGTGATCTTTCAAGAATCACTAGAGTCAGAAATGGTTCTGGAAGACTGGAAAATCACAAATGTTACTCCACTCTTTAAGAAAGGAGGGAGGCAAAAGACAGGAAATTATAGGCCAGTTAGCCTGACTTCAGTGGTTGGTAAGATGTTAGAGTCCATTATCAAGGATGAGGTTTCAGGGTACTTGGAAGCGCATGATAAAATAGGCCGAAGTCAGCATGGTTTCCTTAAGGGGAAATCTTGCCTGACAAATCTGTTGGAATTCTCTGAGGAAGTAACAGGCAGGATAGACAAAGGAAAGTCAGTGTATGTTGTTTACTTGGATTTTCAGAAGGCCTTTGACAAGTTGCTGCACATGAAGCTGCTAACCAAGATAGGAGCCCATGGTATCACAGGAAAGGTACTAGCATGGATGAAAGATTGGCTGACTGACAGAAGGCAGAGTGGGAATAAAGGGGGCCTTTTCTGGTTGGCTGCTGGTGACTAGTGATGTTCCCCAAGGGTTGGTGTTGGGTCTGCTACTTCTCACGTTATATGTTAATGATCTGGATGACACAGTTGATGGCTTTGTGGCCAAGTTTGCAGATGGTACAAAGATGGGGGGAGGGACAGGTAGTGTTGAGGAAGCAGAAAGTCTGCAGAAGGACTTGGACAAGTTGGGAGAATGGGTGAAGAAGTGGCAGATGGAATACAGCATAGGGAAGTGTATGGTCATGCACTGTGATAGAAGGAATAAAGGTGTAGGCTATTTCCTAAAAGGGGAGTGAATTCAGAAATCGGAAGTTAACTTGCAGGTTGAGTCAGTAGTAAGGGAGGCAAATGCAATGTTAACATTCATTTTAAGAGGACTAGAATATAAAAGTAAGGATGTAATACAGAGGCTTTATAAGGCCACGTTTGGTCAGATTACATTTGGAGTATTGTGAGCAGTTTTGGGCCCCATATCTAAGGAAGGATGTGCTGGCATTGGAGAGGGTCCAGAGGAGGTTCACAAGAATGATCCTAAGAATGAGAAGGTTAACATATGAGGAGCATTTGATGGCTCTGCGTCTGTACTCACTGGAGTTTAGAAGGATGAGGGGGGATCTCATTGAAACCTACTGCTTTTACAGCGCCAGTGACCTGGGTTCAATTCCGGCCTCTGCCTGTAAGGAGTTTGTACGTTCTCCCCGTGTCTGCGTGGGTTTCCTCCGGGTGCTCCAGTTTCCTCCCACATTCCAAAGATGTATGGGTTAGGAAGTTGTGGGCATGCTATGTTGGTGCCAGAAGAGTGGTGACACTTGCGGGCTGCCCCCAGAACACTCTATGGAAAAGATGCATTTCACTGTGTGTTTCGATGTACATGTGACAAATAAAGATATCTTATTGAAAGGCCTGGATAGAGTGGATGTGGAGAGGATGCTTCCAGTAGTGGAAGAGTCTAGGACCAGGGGGCACAGCTTCAGAATAGAAGGATGTTCCTTTAGAACAGAGATGAGGAGGGATTTCTTCAGCTAGAGGGTGGTGAATCTATAGAATTCATTGCCACTGATGGCTGTGGAGGCCAAGTCATTGTGCATATTTAAAGTGGAGGTTGATAAGTTCTCAATTAGTAAGGGCATCAAAGGTTATGGGGAGAAGGCAGGAGAATGGGGTTGAGAAGGAAAAATAAATCAGCCATGATTGAATGGCGGAGCAGACTCGATGGGCCGAATGGCCGAATTCTGCTCCTGTGTCTTATGGTCTTATAAGCTTGGAACAATTCTATTTACTTCTCTGAACCCTTTCTCATATTTCAAAATACTTTTAGAAGTAGGATACATAATCCATCATCATCCAGCTACTATTCACAATCTGACTAAAATAAAGGCTTAAACCACAATAAAATTTAAATCTTATTTTTTATTGAGTCTTCCAATTTGACTCCCATTAAAAGAGCAATTAAACCAGAATGGTGAATTGGTGATTCCCTAGAGTGGGGGAGTACCATATTAGTAATTCAAAAATGCATGTGAAAGATATTGTTTGTACAGTATTCAGAGAAAACGTTTCACCTGCATGTTTTTATTTGCTCTTTTTCTTAGTTACCTGTTTCCTGATGGACGCAGTCAGAATCCAGATCTGACTGGTCTGTGTGAACCAACGCCACATGACCATATCAAAGTGACACAGGTATGGTATGGAAGCTATTTACTGCTCTGTCTGAGGAGCTCAGTGCTGCTTTTGACAAAATTTTTTTTTTGCTGTCTCATGTTACCCATTCTTTGGTTCATGTTTAAGCAAAATGAGTTGAAAAGCATTTATAATTTAGTCTGTTTTTCATGGTGTTTTAGGCACACTGATGGTTCAAATCTCTCTACATTTCCATTTGTTTTGGTTGGTTGCTGTGACTAATTCCAGATAATGTGTTTCTAGGTGTCCCCTCTAGAGCTTTGCTTGAGTATTTTTAGTCTACTGTGCTACTTTTTTTTCCCTAGCAGTCTACCAATTCTTTGCTTAAACCATGGTTTGGTATCTTAAGCCAATGATCTGCTTCTGTTTGCCAGTTTGGTTCATGTTAGCTGCTTAGGTTATTTCTGTTTGAAGAGAGCATGTTGCTCACATCACTGCTTGTCAATCAATGGAAATATGTTTATATTATTTAATTATTGCTCATTCACTATTTCAAGCTCATTTGCTTTTGAAATTATTCCTTTTTGACTGCTGTCTTACTGTGGAAATGCTGAATGAGTTTAGTTGCAATTAACTTTGCATTTAGAAGAGCTTGGAGCATATTGAGGACACTGAGCTTAAATCTTTTGATGTTCAGGATTTGTTAAAATCAGTTCCTTCACAGAAAGGCTTCCAGATGCAAATTGCCATGATTACTACCTTGAACTTTTGTAGAGCAGGGAAGGAGAGAAGAAAGATGGGCAGAAAATAGACTTCATTTGAAATAGATTATTTGTCCAAAGATGGAGATCCAACCAAAAAAATAATACAGGCACTGTTGAAGTGTCAAGTATCAAAACTTTGTACATCAATGCAGTTTTTGACGTAATTTCCTTTGTTGAACTTATGTTCTTGTAATTGCATTGTATGTAATTAAAGTATTTTCACAACAGTAATTTAATACTTGCAAATTTCTTCAAGCATTTTGAATTAGGTTTAAATAAGGTAATGACTAACCCAGGGAGATTTCTTAGCTATGCTTGCTCTCATTTTTATATTTGTAATACAGTATCAGCACAAGCTGCCAAGACTTTTGGCATTGCTTTTACCAGCATTTATTTGTACAGAATGTTTATGCAAATTCAGTAAAACACTGATAATCCAGCTCTCTCAGGACTTTGATGCCAGATTGGCAGATTTTCTGGACTGTAGGATATTACACTTAATACACCAACACACTTTTAATTCACAGTAGCATAATTTTTCAGTCAACCAGGTGAGTTTAAAGGATATGCAGGAAACAAAACCCAGTGAGTTTAAAAGGAATGTGAGAATGGGACCCCATTGAATATAAAGACATCATGGAAACAGGGCTCCAGTGAGTTCAAAGATACCGTGGGAACAGGCCCCTGGTGGATTTAAAGGGAGTACAGGGAAACAGGCCCCCAGTGAATTTAAAAGGTGCATGGGGTTGGAGCTACATTGACTTTATTGCTGATGCGGTTCAGGAAATGGAGCCCTGGTGAGTTTAAAAGGAGCAAAGGAAATGGAGCCCTGATGGGTTTAAAGGAAGTTTGGGCACAGTACCCTATTGGGTTTGAAAGGGACCCCAGTGAGTTTGAAAGGGATTTGGAAGGGAGATCCTGCTAGGTTTGAAAGGGGTGTGGGAACCAGAAGCATGTGAACTGATTGCTGACATTAGGAAAGCAGATTATTGGAGTTTTACTGTGTATTAGAGAAGGGGAGCTTGAGAAGCCCTGATCAAATTGTGTAGACTTTTAGAACTTAATTTTCTGAAAATGAGTGTGAATACTATTTATGATTCACCTTAATCTCCTTCATCTATGTGGCTGACAATTTTCTAGAATATATTATCAATATTTTCTCTGTACAATAACGGTATCAAAAAAGGATGCAATAATATTAAATGTCCTGAATTTGTGGTTCATTTGTATGTCCTTGCACAGATACTGCAACTTTTGAAAATATTTTGTCTTCTAATGCCTGTGCAGTAATTGCTGGTATGTCCATGGCACCACCATGGTTCCTTGCATTAATCATTCTTATACCATATCTAACAAAGGCATTCAATTGTATCTCTTTTCCACAGCCCCGAGTGCAGTTGATACACTGGGGTGTATCATGATGATGCCTGTGCAACATCAAGTACTGGATGAGATGAAATGACACTTCCCACAGCTCAATGATGGAAAATTTAAATCAAATTTAAAGCCAGAATTTGTTGCTGGCAGTGATTTTGTCGTCCTTGGCTACTCTCTTTGGATAATCCTGGTGGTACACAATTATTGCAGTCTTTTCACTTTAGCCAAAGTTACCACCATCTACATTCAAATATTGTCTGCTACTATGGCACATTACCACCTGCACCTTAAGGATCAATTTCTCTCTTCTTTTTGCTGGCCATACTGTCTCTATTCCAGTAAAACCCTAACTTCATTCTGGATAAGCATATTCATTATTCCCAATCTCACCCAGTCCTCCAGGAAATCAAGGGTCAAGTTTAACCCATCTTCTAGAAATCATCTGCAACCATATTTTGCAGAAAGGCATACTCTAAGATAATTCTTCAATGGTGTAGATTGATCATTTTGGTGTTGACTCTTATTCCTGGAAACATTGTTCCTAAGTCATTTCACTTTGCTACTTTCTTATTAAAAGCCTCTTTAAAATCTGTCTCCTCTTCAGATTATCTCTTATCCATTTAACTTTTTGCAATTGACCTACATTATTCAGCTTCTTTGGGAATGAGGATTACTGTTCAGAAATACACCTGTTACAAGCTGGAAATAGGCAATTTGAACTAAATGTAGAACCATGATGTGCAAATTGTAACATTTCCCACATTACTCTTTCAACTGCGCTTCAAATTGGTTATGAGGTATATGTGCTAACAAATAGTTCTAATTGTATTTCCTCACTCTGTTACTTACATTCTTTCAACTACTTTTCTTTTACCACTTATTTAATACAATTTCATTCCACCTTTTAATGTAAATTCCACAATTTCAGTTATGTTAGGTTTTTATCATATCATTTAATGTTGTTTGTAAAGTCGCTTGTTGTAAACCCCAGGATTTAGAAGGACCAGAAGGGTTTGCTTGTGTTTACTCTGTTGCATCCTTTTTAAAAAAAAATTAAATACTTTTAAGATACTGTCCTGTAATCCATAACATGATGAAAAAGAACCTATTTTGCAGCCCCATTTTTGTATTTCCTCATATCCAGCTTATCGTAGTGATTCTATACTCTATCTTTTCCATATGGTGGAGTTCTAACAGTGTGTACAATTGATCTCATTTTGTAGGTTATATATAGTTTATTAGCAACTCAGTTTTATATCCTGTACCTTTTATGATTACACCTAAAATATCGTTAACACTTTTATAGCTTTGATGCCATACACATCAAATAAATCTGTATGTGCAAAACGCTCTGCTTTTCCACAGGATCTACTGTACCTCCATATGGTACAAGTACTATTGTCTCTATCTAAAGCACATTTGCATTCCATCTGCCAATAATTAGTTCTTTCCTGTTCCTATCAATATTCCTTTGCCACTTAGTTTACCCATCGCTTAGTTTGTAGCAGTCTGGATCACAGGACTGGTATCAACTCCCACTCTAGTGAATTAAGCATAAATATCATGGCTAATATTTTTGTGTGGTACTGAGGGAGTACTGCACCGTTTAGAGGTGCAGTCTTTTGGCTGTGATGTTAAGCCAGAACCTTAACTGCTTATTAAGCTGCCTGTTTCCATTGAATGATTTGAAAAAGAATGTTAGAACTATTCCTGGTAAATGGATAATTTTTATTTCTCTATTAAACTAACCAAAAATACAGATTCTCTAGTCATTACCACGATGCTCTTTGCAGAACCATGATGTGCAAATTGTACCATTTTCCACATTACTGGACCAACTACACTTCAAATTGGTTGTGATGTCCTGAGGTCAAGATAAGCACAATAGAAATACAAGGCTTTTCTTTTTCTAAACTGTTAAATATGCTTCACATCATATGTAAATCTCAAATTCCAGTTCCACTTTCAAAAGCATTGATATACATGGTGAGTGTAGGTCGTGCAGTATGGAACTAAGCATATTGGACACTGCTACCCTCTTTCACCTACTCTAAAACACTGTAATTGAGAGTTGCCTCTGAAATATGATAGTAATGCATTCAAATGATTTGACATTGGTGAATGCAAATTACTGCCTAATTTTGAGGGATAGATGTTTATAAATTACTTGAACTTCAAATCAGATGACTCATTAATTAGATTACTATCTTGCAATTATTTACAATTACTCCCACATATCCAATAATTAAAATGAGCTTGTAGTGTTAGAAGTAGTCTAAGACAGTTAAAGCGTGCACTCTTTCATGATAGATGCATTTCCTGGGTTAAGTGCAGTTCCAGTTGTTCTTCCTCCCCAACCCCCCCCCCCCCCCCACACACACACACACACACACACACACACCCCGTATTTGTATTTGTGCTTAATTTCTTAATTTTCTGATGCTTCACATTGACATTTTCTAGCAGCAAAAAGATGAAATGTAAAAAAAATTCTGAGAACAAAATATTCACAGCACCACCAAACTTGTAGAAGGGTATTGTTAGAGAGGTGATCCCGAAATACTGAGTTAGCTCAGTTGCCTGGTTGGTGAAGAAAGTGCTGTTTAGATCCAAGTTGAGTATGATTATTATTAACCTCCATTCCCAAACTGGGAAGAGGATAAAATAGGCAGAATTTCCATGTCTAATCAGTGTTCACCAGCCCTCTGGGGAATATGTATGATCATTGGCGGTGGGTAACTTTTCCTCCATCGTTGCCTAACCTCAACATGCAGCCTTGGATGTGAAGACTAAGCACTTACGCAAAAGGTATCGGAGGGTGGTTGACATTCATAGAACTTCATCAAAAGTGGGTGGGTGTCTTAAGGGGAGAAGGGGGAAGAACAAATAATGGAATAATTGCAGTATTGAATTTCAACACCAATTTTCATGTTTTCTCCTCTGCAGGAGCAATATGAACTGTACTGTGAGATGGGCTCCACCTTTCAGCTCTGCAAGATCTGTGCAGAAAATGACAAGGATGTGAAAATTGAACCCTGTGGTCACCTAATGTGTACCTCCTGTCTTACAGCCTGGCAGGTAAGAGGGAATGTGATTGAAGAGTTATTTATTCATGGGTTATGGCAGTTTTTCTTTGCAGGTGTTCTGCTGTCACTGCCACTTTCTTCTTACTGTGTAGGTAGGTTATAATAACACTGAATACAGAAAGGATGTACATTGTAAACCTCAGTGAAAATCCATCTGTGTCATCAACAAATTGTGACTCTCAAATAGTTAGAAAATCACTTAATAAAGAATTGAAGTATTTTGGTTAAAATCCTCCATCCTGAACATTCATTTCCTCCATTACCAGCAGAAGGTGGCTGTAATGTGCACCATCTGGAAAATGCACCATAGCGACTAATCATAGAAATTTATCTTAGTGAAAAATGAGCAGCATTGGATCAACTGTCAGTTATATGCAGGGCTCAGTATTTAATTCTATTGATTGCTCTTCATGTAAGAATAGCTGAATCTTTCAAGCCTGCATTATACCACTCTCCTAGATGAATTTCTATCCCACATTCTTCTAAATGCACTTTTTTTCTAATTGGTGTAGAGGGACTATGAGAAATTGACAACCTTAAGGAATTATTGATGAAAACTTTACTTGTAGTTTAGCAGATTCTTTGCTGTACATTAAGCAATGCTAAACCAGGGCCAGGCATACCTAAAAATGAAGAATCAATCTGGTGAAACTACAATGAAGGACTGCATGAGTGTTTAATAGTAAAAACAGCATGTCATAAATGAACGTTAAGTGATCTCACCAGCTAATGGATCAGATTAAAATAATTTTTGGTCCTGTTTTACTCAGTTGTAAATGATGGTGGTTAATCTTAAAGGGGAAGGCTCTTTTCTTTTAAAAACAAAAAAACATATTTAATAGTGAGTGCCAAAGCAAATGTTGAAGCATTTGCAATTACCTTCAGCCAGAAATGCTAAGTGGATGATCCTCCGTCACCTCTTGAAATCTCCAGCAGTACAGAAGCCAGTCTTCAACCAATTCTGTTTACTCTTAAGTGTTATCAAAAAAGAGCTGAGACCATTGGATACAGTAACTGTTATGGGACTTGACAAAATCCTGGCCATTGTGCTGAAGTTGTGCTTTAGGACTAAGTGTCTGTAACCACGATGATCCAGTATGGCTATAGACCTGACCATGCGGAAAATGGCCCGGGTATGATCTGCCCACAAAAACCAACTTAAATTCAATTTGTTTAATTAATACTCTTTCATTTAAGTGAAACACTGGCATATTTTCATTCATCTATGAACTTTTTTTTGTCCAATGCAGCACTGATCTGTGAACCATGAGTACTGGTAATGTTGTCAGTTGACTGTGCATGCCCTTTCCCTGACCCTTTAGTTTGTTGGCCCCCACCTGATGCTTGAGATCATGAATTTGAATCTTACAGCAATGCACAAGATAGCTTTGTAGCACTCGCATGTGCCGTCATCAATGTTGTAAGCCTTCTTATTAGTTCTGAGCAAGTCTTTTGCCTTTTCATACCTTCTCTTGAATGTTTCTTTTGCTCTGTTGATAGTGTAGTAGAAACTCTAGAACTTATGAATGTTACATATGTTTGACATGGTGGCCCACGGACTAAAGAGCTGCATTCCAGATGTATGGTGAGATTGACGCTGGACCTCAATCTTAGAACTGAACTTTGGTTTGGGAAGGCTATCATTTTCTGGGCTGCATTGGTTGAAAAAAGACAGTTCACCTTATCCAGAGCATTTAAAGATGGATAATAAATGCTGGCCTTTCCAGTTTTATGTAAATTTAATATATAATTAATAAACGAAGGGCACTGAAATAAAGATTTTATTTTCATATTATGCATATTACTTAATTCTTTAAATATTTGTTTCCCTGGATGTCTTTTATCCCAGTGGAATCAATCCTTTCAAATTTGTTTTGGGTTTGGGTGGTAACTAACATCAGAATGATCAAGAAAGTAGGATGGCAAAGCCATGTCTATGTATGCATGTGTATGGAGTCAATGACCTGGGGTTGGTGCTCTGCTAATGTAAAGAGCAAACAGTGGTAGGGAGCTGCAAAACCACGTTTTCAGTGAGTGATGAGTAAGAATGGTGGATTTTGGCAGTTTCTGTACTGTCATAGTTTAGCCTCCTTTTTCAAGAATACCTGGTTTTGTTTTGTCCACTTGAGGTTCAAGATGTCCCATAACTTGGCATCTGTTTAATTGGAAGTTTCTTGAGGTTAGTACTGCATCAGGAACCCCCTGTCAGCAGATGTTTAACTAGATCTTAGATCTGGGAATGGCTAACTTTTAGAACGACCCATTCAAAATGATCAGCATAACTTCCTCAAATTGATGACTGCGGAATAAAGCCCCAAGTAAACAAATCTAATTTCATTCTCCATTAAGGATTTTTAAAAAAAACTGTGGTATGGTTTGAATTCTTTTATGGTAAATCATGGTGCATCATCTCATAGAAAAAGCTTAAGATCAAATATTGGGCATATGTGAGAGTTACTAGAGGCCAAGTTGCATAATTCCACTTGGGAGTTAACTATTGGGGTTTCCATACAGTTTCCACGTGGGACTTATGTGAAATTGTAGATTAACATTTCTTCTTTGGAGAGAAGATACATTAGCAGTGCAGTGCAAGTGATAATAAACCTGTTTCTCGTGTGAACAATATCATGAATTAAGGGTATTATACTTTAAAAGTGGTTTGTGTGTGATTACCCCTGTGGCGCATTTGCCTATGTCCTGTTAGCAACACTGCTATAAAAATGCTTAGCCATATCAATTATTTCTGCATTAATGATTGTAAAGCTGAAGTATACATAGGGTAAAGCACCATGATACTGCCTCAATGTCTTTGCACTTATCCCTTTACAGATGACTACTGCTGATTAAATTCCATGTGCTCTGTTTAGGAATCTGAAGGTCAAGGATGTCCATTTTGTCGTTGTGAAATAAAAGGCACTGAACCAATTGTTGTGGACCCTTTTGACCCGAAAGATGGGCCAGGTCAAACCCGGTTGGGAATGGAAACAATGTTATCTCCAAATTTTGAGGATGAAGATGATGACCGCAGTGATGAATTGTTTATGATGAACAAGCTGGCAAATGCAAAGGTAACTACAGACTTGTGTGTGATTATTTAAAAGAAGAAATTCCAGGGCCAATAACAGGTTGAGGATTATTGACCAAGGACCATAATTATTGATAAATTATATAAATTACTGATCCCCACTTCAGAAAGAGTATGGTCCATATACTGGCTACGATTTTCAATTACGTACACTTTAATGGGCTTCGAGATTGAAGTACAATTTAGTGTTACCAGTTTGTAGAAACTTAACTACAAATAGCAACAGGAATCTGGAACTGCAACACTACAAGATGAGACCTTCTGCTTTAAAAGTGTAATGAATTAGTAAAATTGTCAGCTGACAAATCCACACTTCAGATATGCCATTTTCTGCTGTGTTCCAGAACTATTAGAAATACCGAGGAAAATCTTTTCATAATTTATTTTAAATTTTGCTATTGTACCATGCAGTGACACAAGTTGAAAGTTATATAAATTGAGCAATAATTTTGCTTCAAACATAATGTTCTTCACACCCCACAAAGAAGTAATTTTATTTGAGAGTCAATGTATTTTATGTTGTTTGGATCATGTTCTTTCTGAAGTTGAGAATTCATTCATTATCTTAAATGTGCATTCAAATTATAAAGTACCAGCTTTCTATTTGTCTGCTGTTGAACACAGCAATCTGGATAAGGAATTCATGCAGGAATCAGCAGCAATACATAAAACCCAGCAGCAGTGACCTTTTGTAATCTGAGAGAACAAAACATAATCTTATTGACAGTAAATACAAAAGATTTGTTGTAAACTGCTTCCAGGTTACTTATTGCTAGACAAAGTGAACTAACTTCAGCATCCACTCCAAGATCAACAACCCCAGCATTGCACTCAGTCAGTCACATTGTTCAGGCCACATTGTTCTTATGTCTAACACCAGAGACTATTGCAAGCTCTGTCATGGGAAGTGATCTCCAGATGGACATAGGTGAAGATTCAAGGATGTTATTAAAACCTCCTTGGAAAAATACAGAATATCTCCCCTAACTCCTGGAAATCTCTTGCCCATTACCTCTCAGAATGGAGGAGGAGTATTTGAGATGACACCGAGAATCTTGAGCCTGTGAATTGGGTGCACAGAGCCCAGCAGAAGGCTTTATAAACTATCCTTTCTTTTTCAATCTTTTTATTAGTTTTCAAATTAATACAGATTAATATTATCAATGTTTATACATGTAATACAAAGAGATCAGGAGAACAATCATGACATGGATAATCATAAAGAACAATAGATTATAAAAAAATCTGTGGATCCAATGATCTGTTAGTGAATGAATATAATATAAAAGAAAAAGATTTATTATAAAATATTAAAAAAAGAAAAAAAAACAAAACAATAAGAAAAATTATAAACAATATATCAAACCAAACTAAGCTAAAGAAAAAGAAATTTAAAAAAAAACAAAAAAAAACTGGACTAAAATTTCTCAATAGAAACAGAGCAATATTATGTCATCAACTCCGTTCCTCTAAATTGAAAGGTTATTATAAGGGGATCTATATCATGTGAAAATATTGAATAAATGGACTCCAAACTTCCTCAAATTTAAGCGAAGGATCAACAGTACCACTCCTAATTTTTTCCAAGTTTAAACATGATATAGTTTGAGAAGGCTTTATAAACTATCCACTCATCCATCCTGTCAGACACCACCTGCCCCATCTGAGAGTCCTATATTGTCCTCGTTAGTCATTTCAGGACCACAGAGTTGGAGAGGAAGCAAGTCACCCTTGATCCAGAGGAACTGCCTGAGTAGTAATTTTAAGAAACTGACCTTGGAGAATTGGTGGCTATATAATCAGATCTTTGTACTTGTACCTTTGTGGTGGTGATATATTAGTTTAATTTGCTCTTAGTTAGGACTGTGGATATTAAGACTGCATGATATTTTTGGCTTTGTTCTCTGGAAAGCACAAGTTTAATGTGATGTTTAATCTTACATTTTCATTGCTTTATATTGCCTTTTAAAAGTTCTGTGCTTCAAATATAGGAGTTTTGTTTTGCATAATGATTCAACTTATTAGTTCATTACAGAAGCTCTGCTACCTTACAGTGCAATGCACAGGAATTCTCCTTGGTGCCCTTTCAATACGTAACCCTCAGCATTTGTTGTTTAGCATCATTAAAGCAGATTTTCTGTTCATTGTTGCTATCTGTGAGATGCTGCTATGGTCAAGTTGCTTGTTTTCTATATTGCAATGGCAACTAAAGTATAAATACAAAAGTATAACATCAGAAGTACATGCAATGTATTAATAGCTTCTACACAAATGTAGCAGCTTTTTTTTATATAATTGAGCAGGTGGACATTCTAGCTTGATCTTGATCCCAATGATGCTATTTATGTTCAGGAAGACATGGTACAAACATTTCATAACCCCACTTCCACCACCTTCTGTACAGGATGAGTCATTGCTGACTGGCAGAAATGTAATCTTCTGATTGTATGAATGGGGGGAAAAATGTTTCAGAATCTGAAATTAATGATAAATTAATTTGTGTTCATCCAAATATGGTGAAGATTTAATGTTGTGTGCTTCCAAATTATGTACATATTTCAACAGAAAATACAAAACATTGATATTGTAAGCATTTATATGGTGTAATTTATTCTACAAGATTAAGATTTTTATATCCTCTAAATTTTATCAAGAAGCCATCTATGGGTAAAACATTTTTTTTTACATCCAAGGCAATTGCAGACAGATTGTGTGCTAAGTCAACTTCTGATGTGTGATGTGGATTTATACTTTGAACATTGTCTTCAAATTTTTCAAGTAAGCAGGTTTCAATGTGTATCAACTCCATGAAAAATTAAAATATGAAATGATTATCTCAATACTTTGATGAATGTAGATATTCTCAGCTACATAGAAGACAAAATCATTATTTGATGCAATGTCTGCAATAAATTGGCTGATTGGATGTAGTTGGGGTGCCACAAATGATTTCAATGTTCCTTGGGTAGGGAGGAGAAAAGTCAGCCCATGTTCCTGCAGCTGATTGCTATCCAGTGACATGTACATTGGGTGGTGGCACGATTGAAAATTTATAGTTACGCAATAGAGTACTTAAAAACTCTGCTGACTTTTTCAGCTCACATAAGGATCATTGCTAACATGAGAACTGGAGGACTAATCTATCCTACTATACAAGGAGCACAAAACCTGAATCTTTTCATCTTTCTGGTTAATGAACAAAACGATTTGTATGTCAAATGAGAGGATAAAATATTTGATTTTTCATGGAGATGCCACTTAGATTCTAATTAATGAAACTATGTTTTTAAAATGTGAAATTTGGGAATGATTCTAAATATTTTTATGCATATTGAATATTACAGTATTTTGATCTTTTGCCAAACTTAATTTTATTTCAAAGTACTTAATTCTAAATTCAAGTTTCATCTAGCAACCCTGTGATCTGTCTCGGATGCCGACATCAGAATATCCTTCAAGAGCGTGAACCCTGGCAAGTCGTCAGGCCCTGATGGTATACCTGGCAGGGTACTGAAAATCTTGCCAACCAACTGGCTGGAGTGTTCAATGACATCTTCAACCTCTCACTGCTGCATTCGGAGGTTCCCACCTGCTTCTAAAGGGCATCAATCATACTGGTGCCCAAGAAGAGCAGGATGAGCTGCCTCAATGACTATTGCCCAGTAGCACTCACATCTACTGTGATGAAGTGCTTTGAGAGGTTGGTCATTGCTCAAATTAATTCCTGCCTGATCAACGACCTGGACCCGCTGCAATTTGTCTGTTGCCACAACAGGTCTACAGTGGATGCAATCCCACTGGCTCTTCACTCGGCTTTGGAGTACCTAGACAACAGCAATACATACATGGTTCATAGATTGCAGCTCTGCGTTCAAGACCATCATCCCCTCAGTATTAATCATCAAGCTTCAAAATCTGGGCCTCTGTACCTCCCTCTGAAACTGGATCCTTGACTTATTGGGAGACCACAGTCAGTGCGGATCGATAATAACATCTCCTCCTCGCTGACAATCAACACAGGTGCATCTCAAGAATGCTGGCAGAATTGTTGGGGGAAGAATCTCAGATGGTGAAGAGGAAGCATACAGGAGTGAGATAGATTGGCTGGTTGTGTGGTGTCGCGACCACAACCTCGCACTCAACATCAGTAAGACCAAGGAATTGATTATTGACTTCAGGAAGGGGAAGTATGGAGAACACACACCAGTCCTCATTGAGGGAGTTGGTGGTGGAAAGGGTGAGCAGCTTCAAGTTTCTGGGTGTCAGCATCTCAGAGGATCTATCCTGGGCCTAACACATTGATGCAATCACGATGAAGGCGTGCCAGCGTGTCTACTTCATTAGGCGTTTGAGGAGAATTTCTGATTTTTGGTATGTCACCAAAGACTCTACCTTCTATAGATACTGACTGGTTGTATCACCGTCTGGTGTGGAGGCTCCAATGTGCAGGATCAAAAGAGGCTGCAGAGGGTTGTAGACTCAGCCAGCTTCATCATAGGCACAAGCCTCCCCACCATCGAGGACATCTTCAAGAGGTGGTGCCTCAAGAAGGTGGCATCTATCATTAAGGACCCTCACCATCCAGGACATGCCCTCTTCTCATTATTACCATCAAGGAGGAGGTACAGTAGCCCGAAGACCCACACTTAACGTTTTAGGAATAGCTTCTTCCCCTCCACCATCAGATTTCTCAACGGTCCATGAACCCATGAACTCTACTTCGTTATTTCTCTTTTACGCTATTTTGTTTAATTTTTTGGTAACTTATGGTAAATTTTATGTCTTGCACTATACAGCTGCTGCAAAACAACAAATTTCACGACATATGTCAGTGATTATAAACCTGATTCTGTATTGGACTTGAGTCTATTGTCCCTGTCATCCTGCTACCAAGAATGCTGAAACTATTTTTTTCTCTGGTTTCCTCGATTGACTTATAATGGCTCACTGCTGCCTTCTACTGAGGAGAAAGTGTAAAGACTGATTCCAGGAAGAGCTGTGGGTATATCCTGGCATAATAGCACACTCTCATCTGAATGCCAATTCAATTGAAGTTATTTAACACCATTCAGCAGGAAATAGGGAAACAAATATGTAATTGTTAACCCATTTTATGAAATTAATCAAGTATGCAATACACTTGATCTTTGCTTTTTTCAAAAAGTTAATTAAGAAAGCTTTCACACTTTTCATCGAATATTTCTTTAATAAAGATATTTATTCACTAGTCACATGTACATCGAAACAGACAGTGAAATGCGTCTTTTTGCATTACTGAGAATGTGCTGGGGGCAGCCTGCAAGTGTCACCACTCTTCTGGCGCCAACATAGCATGCCCACAGCTCCTAACCGGTATGTCTTTGGAATGTGGGAGGAAACTGGAGCACCCAGGGGAAACCCATGCAGAAACGTGGAAAACATACAAACTCCTTACAGTCAGCAGCGGAATTGAACCTGGGTCACTGGCGCTGTAATAGCACTACACTAACCGCTACAGTAGTGTGCGCCAAATAAAGCAGAACTTGAATGTTTTTCCACCTTTGAAGCACCAAACACTTGAATCCCTCTCCTGGAGAAAGGAAAGCAAACAGTGAGTTGCAGAAGTTGGATTATCTTTACTGATATGATTCAACTTTAGAAATTGAATATTGAATAATTCCTGAACGACAGAGCCCAGTAACTGTTTGTTCTCCTAATACTACATGAACAAAGAACTGTTCTTAATTGTGAATTATTAAAGTAAAACATCTTGCATCCTTTTTATTAAAAACATAGGAATTTTGCAGGTATTAGAATCAAGCAGCTCCTGAAGCCAAACAATTGTAAACACAGAAAATGACTCTTTAGAAGAAAATGGATTTTAACACTCTAGCTCCTTACTTCATTGTCAAGTAACATACTATTGTATTCTGATTTTGTGACAGGGTAAACCATTTGTTTCTTTCCTCCATGACACCAAGGTAGTTCTTGCAGCTTTTCCTGCATCAGCACAAAAGCAATTTCTTCTCAGCATCAAGATACCTTAATTCTGCCTGTATATGGATGATCTTGATTGTTTGCACTCCTTCATAAAGGAATTTCTAGGTGCTGTTGTGGTGTAACAGATTCTGTTTTGGTGCTTCAAGTATTCAAAGATTTTTAATTTTGGGATTTCCTAAAGAAGAGATCTTATTTTGTTATACTATGAATTTCTTGTCCTGTTTTATCTGTCCTTTCTTTATTCTTTGCTCCTATATTTGAGTATTATTGTCTGTTCTGGTCCCCTTTTTAAGGTACTCCCTGGGTTCCAGTTGATTTCAAAATCCAGTTTTTCAGGGTGAGCCTTGATGGTGAGAAGTTGTGGGTCATTTCCCAGTTGTCAGCCTTGAGCCTTGTGTTCTCTGCCCATGATGGCAGATATTTTTAGAGATGGAACATTTAGCTATTAGGTTCAAGATGCTTGGATAGCTTCCTTAGGTCAATTATTTGATTTTTTTTTAAACAGAGAAGTGACAGTTCTTGTGGATCATTCAACATTTTGATCAAAAAGCATTCTGTAGTGAAGATCTTACCTAATGTTGCTTGTGACTGTGTTCACTGCATTGCAATTTATTTCCCATACAGATTGAACGACCTCCATCTCCAGTCGTCCCAGCTCCTAATTCTGCACTTCCACCTGTTCCTCCTCGTTTAGACCTCCTGCAGCATCGATCACCCACTGTGTCCAGTGCACCTAGTCCTTGTGTTTCACCCAAGGTAAGGAGCTATTTCATTGGAATTACACTACTATGCTTACTTACAGAGAACGTTCCTGCATTTCTGACATCGTGTTGTAATGATCTGGTGGAACTGGTGTGATGAGTTCTCGATCTTGATTTGGTTGCCAGTAGATGTGTTAAGCAGGTGGAAATCATTAACAGGTAAACAAAGATAAATATTAGGTCTAAAATGTGTGGATTTGATAAATATTTTCCAGTTTAATTTTAATTGTGTCCAGTGTTTTTGCATGATTAAAATTAATGGACATGGCAAAGGGCAAACATCATTTCCATCCCATCAATCACAATTCTGGGAAGAAACAGTAGAAAATCGTAGTATACTGTTTGTCTCTTCGTGACTACCCTGCCATTCAATATTATCGTATCTGATAATCTATATTCAGTACACTGTTCCTGCTACTTACTAGTATAACTCTTGGGGCCTGCTCACTCACAAATAAATGATTCTACTCTTCATGCTTAAATATATCAAGCAGTAATAATTCCAATAGGGAATTTAGAAATGGTGCCTATATTTTGTGATTAAAAATGGAATTTACAGTCTTGAGTGGTTGAAATGAATAGACTAGTGCACTTAAGGAGAAACGAAATAAATGAGAGAGAAAGCAAGAGAAGGTTTTGCTAATAGTATTAGTAAGGATGATCATTAACTAAGGAATAGACCAATTGGGTTGAATAGTTTGTCTGTGCTCACTCCGTTTTTTTTCTATCTGTTTCCTGTCTCTCAACATTGGGATATGAGTTGATAATTTTACTTCTCTAATTTTTGCTAACCTCTTGTGTGCATGTGTATCAAACTCCATTTGGAAGTCCACATTGGCATACTCACCCATCTGTTCACCTTATTAGCAATCTAACCATCAGACATGGCCTATCCCTTAAAAAAAGGTTTTTAAGAATATAAGTCTATATCAGGAACAAAAGGGTAGCCAGGGAAAGAATGGTCCCTGTAGGGGCCAGAGGGGTATTCTACATGTGGAGCCAGGTGATGTGGGCAAGGTCCTAAAGGAAGGAAAAAGTGTTAGATATTATGCAATGCATAAGGGTTGATAACTTCCCTCCCCGACAAGGTCTATCCCAGGTTGCTGTGAAAAGCAAGGAAGGAGGTAGCTGGGGTACTGATGGAGATTTTTGTATCTTTGTTAGCTATGGGTGAGTTGTCAGAAGACAGGAAGATAGCTAATGTTGTTTCCTTTTTTAAGGACGACAGCAGGGATAAGCCAGGTAACTACAGCTGGTGAGTCTTATGTCAGTGATAGGGAAATTATTGGAGAAAATCTTCAGAGATAAGATTTATATACATTTGGAAAGGTAGGGGCTGATCAGGGATGGATAGCATGGCTTTGTGTGGGGCAAATCCTGCCACACTAATTTTGATTGAGTTTTTTTGTGCAGGGTAACTAAGAAGTTTGAAGGCAGGGTGGTCGACATTGTATGGACATTAGTAAGGCATTTGATAAGATGCCATGTGGTAGGCTGGTCCAGAACATTAAGGCACATAGGATCCAAGGCACGCTGGCTAGTTGGATGCAAAATTGGCTTGGTGATAGGAGGCAATGTGTGGTAGTGGAAGAATGCCTTTCTAATTGGAAATCTGTGACTAATGGTATACTGCATGGATTGGTGCTGGGACTCTTGATGTTTCTGATATTTATTAACAACTTGGATGTGAATGTAAGAGGTATGATTAGTAATTTTGTGGATGACACAAAAGTTGGTGCTGTGGTAGATAGCAAGGAAAGTTGTCTAAAGCTACAGCAAGATGTGGATCAGGTGGAAAGTTGCGCAGAACATTGGCAATGGGAATTTAATCCTAGCAAGTTTGAGGTGATGCATTTTGGGAATTCAGATAGAGGTAGGACGTATGCAGCAAATGATAGGGTCCTAAAAATGCTGATGAACAGAAGGAACTTTGGGTTCAAGTCTGTAGTTCCCTGAAAATGGCAAAACCGATAGGGTGATGAAGAAGGCATATGGCAGCTTGCTAGGTCAGGGCATAGAATATAAAAGTTGACATATGCTGAGACTTTACTTCAAGTGCAGTATAACCAGTATTTTGTATTGTGGACTGTTCTCCGCACTTTAGGAAGGATATGGCTGCATAGGAGGGAGTGCAGAGGAGATTCACCAGGATTTGCCTGGATCGGAGGACTTTAGTTATGGGGAGAGATTGGATAGGCTAGGTTTGTTTTCCCTGGAGTGAAGGAGGCTGAGGGGTGACCTAATAGAGGTGTATAAAATTTATAAGAGGCATGGGTAGGGTAGATAAAATCTTTTTCCCATGGTAGAGGTATCAGAAGCAAGAAGGCATAGGTTTTAGGTGAGATGATGGAGTTTTAAGGGGATTTGGGGGAAGTGTTTTTTTTACACAAAGAGTGGTTGATATCTGGTACTTGCTGCCAGAGGAACTGGTGGAGTAGGACAATCACTACGTTTAAGAGATATTTAAGCAAATAGGCAAGGATACAAGGATGTGGACCTAGTGTGGGCAAATGAGATTAGTGTAGCTGGGCAAAAGGTCAGCATGGGCATGGTGGGCCAAAGGGCCAGTGTCTGTGAGATATAGTTCTGACTCTGGTTCTCCTGATCTGCTCAGAATTATTTGAGTGTTTTATCTCTCCCTGACAACAGATTTTAGTAACTAGCCACAACTAGCATTACACTGGCAAGTCTCTAATTTCTTAGGATCTCTTTCCTGCTTAGATAAAATAAAACACTTGCTGTTTGCAATCAAAAGAAATAATCTATGAATCTAGAATATTATACATAAAAAAAAATTACTGCAAATGTATCTGTTCTGGAATGGAAATCATCAGGTCCTGAGGATTTTTTCCTACCTTCTGTTCCATTATTTTCTCTATTATCAATGTTTTAAATCTGCTGTTCTCTTAATGCTTAGATACATGTATCATTGGTACATTATTCTCTTGCTCCACTGTGAAAACAGATATAAAATATACATCAAACAATCTAGCTTTTATTAGATTAGTAAGTAGCAATTAGGTACCTCAGTCTTCAAGTTTTTTTTACTTTTGGAGAGAAAAATAATGGAGGTGAGGAGGTTGAGTTTTAAGGACTGTCCAGGAAAAATAATGATACAAGTTAGGAGAATGAAATGGGAATTGAGTTTAACACCTTGAAAAGGCAGAAGAAGAGAATGATGAATGAAATGGAGTTTGAGAACAGAAAAGGTAATGCAGGGAAGAGTTGTCCATGACAACTTCATAAATAAAGGAGTGCTTATTTGAGTTGGTGAACTATTCCTTGCACCTGTCCAATAATATTGAAGAGAGACCAGGGATTCTGACAGGAAATAAGAGCAGTTCTAGAATGGTTAATTTGTTGAAAGAAAATTAAGTGGTGGTCTTAACTTTTTTGGGAGACCTTTGGCAAGGAAGCAATTGTGGGAGTACCATTTAAGATTGCACACTAATGAAAATTTAGTAGCAAAAAGACCAAAGGAGGCCCCATCAAAGAAAGGATTGATTTAAAAAAAGCTCCCTTTGAAGAATTGAATGGACTGTTTTTTTTCTTACTCTACTGAAGATGATGGAGTAAAGAATACCAAAGGAGAAGAGGTACGTTACTGAGAAGTGTATGACTTGAATACTGGCAATTTGGAATGTGAAGGAAGTTGATAAATCCGTTCCAGAATCGTGGCACATTGTTATCATGAAGTTGCATGATAATGACAGCCATTGTTCTGTTTTAAATGAAATAATGCTGTCAATTGGCAAGATTTCTATCAACCTGGATTGGGGAAGTTGTAGTGAGGATGTGTCTGTCAAAACTATAGGTCTAACAGCTGATGGCCTTTTCGGTTTGTGGCAATGAAAAATACAAACTGTCATGTCTGTCATAAGTTACAATGTGCAAATATGTGACCTTTGCCACTTACTGTCAGAATAAGCGTCATGAGACTGATGTCTGTGGTGAACAGAGGGAAAATTAGGAGAAAGTGGAAGCTGCTGTATATTTTGTATAAACATTGCCATTTCTCTTGTTAATTTAGCAGTTGTACATGAGGCTGAATTATCTTGGGTGACTTGTCGATCAGTCTTGGATCCTTAATGAGCTATTAGCTCTTGAATCATTAATAGAGCTTATCATTCTTGATGGTATTTCTTCAGTGTGAAGCCAAGCAGTCCTTACCCTTTCCAGTATGTGCTTAATATTTGGACATACTGTAATGGTGAATTAATCTATTAATCTTTATGATAATGGATAATTTGCTTTCTGGATTTTTGCTCTTAATTATAATAGGATTTCAGAAAGGAGATCTGTCAATATTAATCAGGAACTTCTGAAACTTATTGATTTTTAGTAAGATTGCACCGCTAGTGTAAAAGGTTACATGAAAATTGATTTTCTGCCCTTGCAACACAATGAAAATCAGTGTGACTGTTCAGTTTTTTCTAAGTTCTCTGGATTTGGATATTATTGGCAATTTGACAATAATTACAAATCTCTAGATGCCTTGCAAACCTTTTGTCTTGCTTAGGCCACTGCAGGAAACAATTGGTATATTCTCCAAGCACATTAAAAAGAATATTTTCTTTCATACACATGGATGGAACGGTTGGATTTTTACAACTCTCTGATACTAGTTCATTTTGTGCAAATTCCTTATTGAGTAAGAGCCTTCTAGTGTGTCAGTTGATATAAATCTTGCCGCTTGATATCATTGCTTCATTTAAAGTGGAACAGTGTTTGGTGTTATCTTGCAGCAACATGATCACAATGTGCCTTGATTCTGGAATAGATTTATCAACTTCCTTAACACCCAGAATAGCCAGTATTCATGCGCTTCTAAATAAAACTCATTTAATTATTCAAAGGATATCTTTTTGTTTTACTTTGTTCCCACACAGGCTTCGTCTGGTGGCTTGCATAAGCAGGATAAGCCTTTACCGGTTCCTCCATCGCATCGAGATCTTCCGCCTCCGCCTCCTGAGCGACATCCATCTGCAAACACGGATTCTCGTATGCAGAGGCGCCCCTTACCAAGCACACCAAATGACCTCCCAGCAAGAGATAAGCCACCTCTTGCACCACCTAGCCGACCTGGGGAGCCCTGGCACTCGCGATCTCAGGCAACTAAACCACCTGTGCAAACGCTTAACCTTGGAGATAGGTGGACGGGCCGAGAGTTGTCCAACAGACACTCATTGCCTCTAGCACTGACATCTCAGATGGACACTAGGACTGAGGCAGTTAGGCATAGCAGCTCACTCGGGCTTGATGGTGCCTTGGTAAGGAATACACCAGTGTCATTAGATTTTTGTTACTTTTGGATATTTCATATCTAGTGGTGGGATCACTGCAAGACAACATCTTAAATAACGGTATTCTGAAACAAAATCCAGGTTTTTGTTTCAAGCAGTGCATAGGGTTTTGATTCGGATAAACATTTTGCCGACTATTTGTTTGCAAGGTTCTTTATTGCTTTATTCCAAATTAGGATTTGGAGTTTAAAGCCTAAATTTAACAGAATCTTAAATTAAGAGGCGCTGTGAAATTGAATGAGACATCTTAGAATTTAGAAATGAATTGGACAAAATGTGGAAGAAGGCAGAGCAATGCGAGATGAAATTTATCACAAGTGTCTGCAAAAGTATTGCATATAGCCGTAAAAATTACTTCAATAGCCAGGTATGATGTTAAGAGACTTGGGCAAAACCATCCAACAGATGTCCCTCTGATATAGAACAGTATTCAGCAAGAACCAAGACAGATGAGTACAGAGGGAGCCATGATCAAATTGTGTTCTGCTCTAGTCACAGTACATCTTGAACACTCTTTCCTATTTTGGTTACCAAAACACAAGGGTGACATTTCAGTGCTGGAGTTGATGCAGATCTGCAAGCCCTCTGGCACCAAGATAAATTCTGAGCAAAGATGGGATATGTTTGAGTTTACAGGAGGCATTGTTGAAGTAATCTTATAGAAATGCAAGATGGTAAACAGTAGGGAAAAGATCTAGAAAATTATGTCAAATATAAGTTGAGTCATTCAAAACAAAAATAGAGATTCAGACTAATGAAAAAATAAGATCTATGTAGAGTGAACTTCTAGACACATGATTATAGAGACTGAGGTTTTTAAGGTTGGGCCAGCTCTCCCCCTGAAGGTGACGCAATAAGGTAAGAATGGGGGCACAGTTCAAAATAAAAAGTAATATCTTTTAATTAAATGGTTTACAGAATGATTCTGGAGAAGGGATGATGCAAAAAAGAAACTATATGAAATGTGCAGCATATAACATGGGATTCTCTAGTTAAACTCTGGAACCTTTTAAAGACAATTGGATTCTGCAGTAATGCTTCCTAAACTTGGATAGATAAGCTGCACGTGACTGACTGCCGTGATTATCTTGTGATCTTTAAGGGTTGTTAGCTTGAACCGCATTAACTGCAAGAGCAGAAATGCAAGTTACCAATGCAAATGCATTGGTTTACAAGTTAATTTAATGGTAATTCATCACCAATATCTAACTCGTTCTGTAAAGTGAAATACACCCAAACCCAATATATCTTCTCATTATTGCAGGCTTTCAGTGGTGCCATGAGCGATGTTTCAGAGTATGACAACTCCAAAGTGAAACCCTCTGCATCAGCAAGTGCTATTTATTCTCTTGCTACACGGTAATTACAGCCATAGAACATTGCTGCATGTCACTTTATGGTTTGCAGTACCTGTACAAATTGTGTGTAGGGAAGTGAATAGCTTAACTTGTTTTGATGCACTGACCTTTGCATATTATTTTTACGTAGATATTAATATTACTTCTGCATGTCTCTAATAGAGATAAGTACTTTAAACCTGTACCTGATGTATTAACAGCAAGTTGGTGGAAAAATTCTTTTCTTCTCCAACCCAACTATCATGTTTTTGCTGAAGGACTTCACGAAAATTTTGTTCTTAGTAACGACCCATAGTTGGTAAAGGTATAGGAGGAAAAGCAAGGGCTAAAACCTCGTTCCTGTGCTTTCTTCTAGTATGACTCCACACAAAATGTGAGGAGTTGACAAATTTACCCCATGTTGCAGAGCTTTTCTGTGGATGCTGTACTTTGCTCAGTTTGTAGTGCTGCTTAAAGATAGATCGTGGACAGGATGTGTCAGCAAGTCATTTGTTCAAGGGGGTATTACTGTTGAGTTCAACCCTATCCATGTCAGATAGCTACACCCTTATTGCTTCCAGTATGGGTAATAGGATAGTAATCGGAAGTGGGACCTTCAGTTGACTTCGTTATCTTTGCCCTTAGGAATTGTTTATTTTTAGGGTTTAATTTAAGTATTGATTTTTTTCTTCAGTCCATCCTCATGTCAGTCTGGCATCTGGAGGCCATGATGCATTGAGCTAGGGAAGTGTATTTTTTTAGGTATCTGTCAACAGAGAGGTTTCCTAAATTGTAAATATTCTCTTTTGTTTGGAAGATCTTTCTGTTCACTGTGTTATGGCAATGTAACAATTTCAGTGTTCTAGGCTGCATCTTCTCTGTTTGGAAAGAGCCTCAAATACAAAAGGTATTAATGTGAAATGTTTTACTGAAATTCAGACTCAAAGGTTATAATTTAAGAAAGCCACTCATGACTTGCACCATGTTGGTAGATTGAAGTTATCTGGATAGTGTTCTCCTGTAACCAACTTCTTACAGCTACTGTAACACCACCAATATAGCATCAGTGGCTACATTTGGCAAGTAATCCTTTGGAATGCTTCAAGGGTCTTTTGAGTCTATATTGAGTGCTTGTTTAATAGGGCAACAGAAAGTAAATTGTGCTATATATTTTTATTCAAAGCCAGTTAAAACCTGACCATGTGTGAGCCAAATAAATTGTTTCTCCCATAAATACTTGAGGATGGGTGGGTGTAAAGTTCCTTGTTTAATTGTGTTGTAGGAATCATAGTTAGAGCTGGATCTGATACAGAGCTGTTGGATAAAATATTAAATGTCTATTTTAAAATTAAAGGACGGATCCACCAGAATCTATAAAGAAAAGTATTTAGGGTAACATTTTGTGGCAGAGTTGTAATTTTCATCTGGCTTGATGGGTATATCTGTACAAAGTCATCTGTGCAGTTCTTTATATTTAATACATTATAAACTAACTGTTATTTCAAATACTAAATTCTGTACATTTTAAATTGTATCTCTGAAAATATTCAGTGAGCTGCAGTAAATTGCTTAACTCCTAAACATTTATTTAAAATTTAGGAAAATAACTTTGATGTTTAGATAGTATCCCAGTTTAGACTTCAGTTTAATCTACCAAGCTAGAACATGGCTTTGAGCTCATGTCCATGACACACTGCAGAATCAGTTTCTGATTACAGTGCAAGTTGGGGGAACCCAATGACATCTGGATACTCTGCTCCTGCAGCTTTCATGTGTGTCTCATTGTCGTGTATTGTACAATAGCATTGGCAAAAGCCTTAAATTTGTTAACATTCAGGATAAGGTCTAGTTCAGAGGGAAAAATTATAACTTAAAGCAACTGTTGGAAGGGCATGATCAATCAATTTTTTTCTCTTCCATGATGGATTAACACAATCACTACTACAGTAAAGCCAAATGAGTTCAGTTGAGTAACAGATGTTCTGGTCTCGGAATAGCTTCCTTGGAACTGTTTTGCTTTTGTGCGTTGTGAAGAACTGATAGGTGATGATTGTTTAAATTGGGCACCTCGTTATAGTTTAGCTTCTTGAGTAAAAAAAATAGATACCTTTATCAAATTAGTTAGTCAAGCAATCTTTTTGCAGCTCTTGTTTAAATCATTGTTATTGTAAGATACTGTTATGATGTAATGGTAGTATTTGTGGTGGAATTCATGTGGATTATGTTGATATCATTCATCATTCATTATTCTGTACAAATAGAACAGACAGCTTCAACCTATTTTAACCTTGCCTCTGCTTTCAGACCCCTGCCAAAGCCATTTGCATCAGAGGAACGTTCAGAGAGCAGTGATGAGGATATTGATTACATGACTCCATCTTCATTGCCTGTACATGCTCCTCTCTGTCTCACCTCCTCCTTAGATTCCAGACTTCCACTGCAAACACAGAGCAGTCACAATATAGAGTAAGAAAATCATTTTTCATGTACATTTTTATTTAATTTACCAAGTCTAGTTAGATTCAAATTCCTTATCTGTAACAGATTAAAACTAATAGTTGGGTTAATCTGTGGCAGAGGGTAATATGAGGCAATCTTCTTTTGGAATGTATTTGTGATTGGTTATAAGTGGTGTGCTTGGATAGAATTCTACAGTGATGACACTGAATGTAATACATGGGTGCTTTCTGAAGTTTCTATGCCTTCACTAACTGAAATATGATTTTGTGTTGAGTTTATCAATTGTGGTCTTGATGAAAAACATTAGCAGAGAAACCAATTCCTGTTGCTAATTGCTATTACTGTTTCTTCCTGTGTTTTAATTAGAACATTGACTGAATCTGACCCATTGAGACTGATGTGTGAATCTATGTTTTCATCATCTCAGGCCACAAATGTAGACTTGCCGCAGTTTGTGTCAGGTAAGGTGGTTCTGCACACAAAAACAAATGCGGGAAATGCTCAGCAGATCAGGAGGCATCTAACATATTGGCCAGATTTTCTCTGTCCACCAACACAGCCTGACCTACTGGGCATGTCATCCAGCCCTATATTTTGAACCTTCCCATATTCTCTTGTCCTTATTCTTTCTCTAACTGCTCTCATCTTATCACTTTTTTTTCCACTTTTCCTCTCTGATGGCCCCCACTAACTCGTTGACCAGATGACAACTACAACTTGGATTCACAAGGGACAGCAGGTGCTGGAATTGGGAGCAACAAACAAGAAGCTGGAGGAACTCAGATCAGGCAGCATCAGTGAAGGGATCTCAACCCAAATTGTTGACTGTCCATTTCACTTCACAGGTGCTACCTGACCTACTGAGTTCCTCCAGCTTTTTGTTTGTTGCTCTGACCTCTAACTTATTCCCACAGGAACTCTGGCTTTGCCCTATCAGACATGACCTCTTTGTCTTCTCCATCCACCCATCACCTTCTCTGCAACTTAAAACTAACTTTTCTTTCTTGGTTCTGACAAAGAGTCTTCAACCTAAAGTGTTTATTGTTTCCACAAAAGCTGCCTGAGCTGCTGAGAGTTTCCAGTGTTTACTATTTTTATTTCAGATATGGCAGCATCTCTCTTTTAATTTTCCTTCTATGCATCTATTGTTATCCTTCACTTAAATCCAGTTCTCTGAGATCTGATTTCCAAAAATTCTTTTGTTTTATCATTCACTGAGTTAAACCAGTTGTTAATTATTTGTAGACAATGGTGATTCTGCCATCAGTGACGGGGCTGAACGAGATGACAGTGAAGATGAGGATGATGCATATGATTTCCCCAAACCACCTGTGCCACTTCCTCCAGCTCGCCGCACTCTCTCTGATATCTCTTATGCCACTTCAGCATTTGCCAGTGCACCTGCTGAACAGAATCTACCTGCCCCCAATGCACATACAGGAGGTGAGACTATTTCATTTGTTTTGAAAGTGAATGTCACTAATAATACTGTCAATTGTTGCCTTAAAATATGGTATGGTTTTGTTTAGAGTGGTGTCAAGCTTCTTGAATGTTATAACTGCACCTACCATGGCAAATTCAGTATAGGTGGAGAAGGGCTTTAAAGTAGCAGGAATGTGAGCCAGTCACCAAAGAAAACCCAGCTCCAGTCAGCACAGCATTAATATGGCTAATTCTGTTAGATTTCTAGTTAGTGAGGGTCCCTGGATTTTCCTGGCAGGGTACTAATATCATTGTTTAGAGTTGGACTGTTTTGTTGAGGATGGATATTACTTGCCATTTACTAGTGCAAGGGTAGTTTTATACAGGTCTCGTTGCATTTAAGATCAGCCTTTCATTAGCATGAAAAGAAGACAGTGCTACATTTTAAGATCTTGTGAATGCTTGAATTAGAAGTGGGTATTGTGAAATATTTTGATTTTAACACCTTGAGGAAGTAAGGTGGAAGAGTAGTATGAGCAATAATGGAATAAAAATAATGGAATGATAACATAGCAGCTTAAGTGGAGTGAGAAAGGAAAAGTTTTAATACTACAAGGGTCATTGTCATAATATCAAAGTTATGACAGGAAATGTAGTAAAACAATAGTTAATGTTTCCTTGTGCGGACTCTCAGAAGTGCCAGAAGAGCCAACGTGCAGCAAGCAGTGTGCAAACTTTGAATAGACTGGCCTCTTTAGAAAACTGTTGAATGGAGAATTGGTGTTTAGCTTGAAGGGAATACATTTGAAATTTTTGTGAGATCAGTTTTTGGGTTAGATTTACTTTTGTAATGGGGAAGGTGATTAGGAATCCTCAGTCTTTGTGTTGTGCTAAGTATATGCTTCAGATAAAATCAAAACTACTGAGAATCTTGGAATTGGTTCTGGTTCCTTCAAATTCCTTTTGTGCTTTGAAAAAAAACAGGTCTTGAATACTTGCTCTTGATCTAACTAGAAAAGGAAGTGTTACTGAGCAGGATAGTTGCACATTCAGTATATGCTGAGTTAGCTGATGTCAACCTGGGAAAGTAGAAGGGATAAATAAGCTTGCTTTTCTCTTTCTTGTCACTGCTCATTGACTATACTGGACAGTCATTAGTTTGTGTTGAATGAGTAGTCTCCCAACCTTTCCTGGGTTAATAGATGAGAAATGGCCACTGCAACAAGTCGTGGAGGTGGATGCTGTAAATTGAGCTGAACTCTAGCAATAATCACTCCTTGGAAAGAAGAAACATTAATTTTAAATTTAAAGGATTGAGATTTAAATTGAATATTTTTAAAAAGGAATGCTTCCATTAAATCCACATTTCCTCTGCTGAATTTTGCTACCTAGCTGATATGAGGGATAGTTACTGCCTTTAAACCAGCGTGAATTAGTGTCTTCAGGAGAAAAAATAATTCGAGGATTTTAAAATATGGGAATTTCTGATTGTATCTCAATAACTTTTTATTTTACTTAAATTTCAGATTCATCTGCACCTGAAAGACCTCCCAAACCATTACCTCGCAGAATCAACTCGGAGCGCAAATTCAGTCCTAATCGATCAAACAGCTGTAACATGTTGCTCCAGCAACAGCAGACTCTGTCGGCTGAGATCAACAGCCTCTTGAGCCAGGGCTACTCATATCAGGATATACAAAAGGCATTGCTTATTGCACAAAATAACGTGGAAATGGCAAAAAATATTCTTCGCGAGTTTGTGTCTGTTCCTTCCCCTGCACATATCGCAACGTAACCACCCCTCAGGACACTGACTCTGGCAAGTCAGCGCTCACGGGTTGTGTCTAATATGAGCTTCGGCTTGAGTGACATCGTGCCTCATGTAACCCTGCCGCCTCATCAATTTGAATAATCAGGTCTGTGCAATTACTGATACACTGAAGGACAATAGCTCCCTACCTTTTTCCATTCCAACTGTGGGCTTTTTTTAAAAAAAAGTTTATATTTGAAGGTATCATAAGATAATTGGCCTTGACAAAGTTGCATTCTTAAGGGCAGTCATCACTTACCAAGAAATATTGCAGTCTGTAAAAAAAAACTGATCTCAATTGGTTCATTCTTGTCTAATTATAATAAATATTTTGAATATAATGTGAATTCCCTTAAATTCAAGAAGCAAATGCACATCATGCATGGATGTTACTACTTTCCCACAAACTGTAGCACAAATTTGAAGTATGTACTATACGTGGAATGTATGATATTCAAAGATTTATACTATGCTGCAACAAGCCTGTCTGTACGAGTGCACGTATTGTAAATTAAGTTTGAAGTGCTATAATTGGGATTCGGAAATCATGGTACCAGAGTAAAGAGCTTTAAAATGGGCCCCTACTTGCCGTTGCTGGTAAATGTCTGCCACTGAGATGTGCAATTACTGTTGTGGAACGAGGTTAACATTTGTATCAACCTGCCATTCAGAAAAAGGGGTCTATTTTTGTACAAACAGATACCATTTGCACAAAATGAAATATAATTAGCAAGTTGTATTTATACAGTAACTTGAATGTGATAATTGGAATCCAAATTATATAGCTCCAAAAAAGTAAAACCTTGGTCAGTGGTGCAAAATCTTGCAGTAGTTAAGTCTGTAGTATCAAACTGGGTTTCCTTGTGCACTTGTAATCTGTATTTTCCCTTTTTGAAATACTTGTGCAAAACTTGTGACTTGAATATAAAAGTTAAAGATGGAAAATGGATTGTAATTTACAGCAATGTACACTGATACTGGGCAGATTTTAGAGCAGCTTTTGATTTGTGCACAGCCAATCCCTGATGAAAGAATCATTCCAGGTTTATCATGAAAAGACCCTTTATTGCTTTCAAAAAAAACTTGGTTTGTATTAATTTATCGTAGTGCATTCGATGACAAGTACATGAGGAAAGTCAGGGATGAAAAATTGCAGCTTGATCGATGGAAGGTTATCGTTCTACGACATTAATCATGCCCTTATTACATATTTAACTTAAATGCAGAAAACCCTTGAAATACTTGGCGGATCAGCCAGCGTCAGTGAAGAGAGCAACCGAGTTGTAGGTCGATGAGCTTTTATCAGAGCTTGTTGTTTTGATGAAACTTGTAATCTATATTTTGTCCATTTGAATTTTCTTTCTCTCTCCACAGATGTTGCCTGACCTGAGTATTTCCAGAAATTTTTTAATTTATTTCACATTTCCAACATGAAGTTTTTTGGTTTTTGACACATTCAGTTCCTAACAAAAAAAATTATACATCCCAATGTGTAGCTGCCCCAAGATAATTTGGTAAAATGTTCTGGCACTGGGTTGTGATTCTAACTGATTTTTAAAAAAAAATACACACATTGAAAGAGTCCTTTATATTTGGATTGAAAATTGACTGCACCAAGCTTGCACAGGAACAGCAATTAGTTGCAGTTCTCTGGCCCAGGAAGGGGAACAAAAACAAAATGATCTGATTTCTGTACTGGGATACTTACTGCAAGATGTCTTCCACAAATGCAAGCTCAAGATTACACTTGTTTTTAGTGCCCATGATAGTGCAGCAGCCTGGGTTTATACAATACTGTAAGGATCAGTATCCTTTGAGAGGAAAGTGGAAAAATTTGAAAAGGAATCTTTTTTTTTGGATCAAGAGCAGATTTATCTTTAGTTAATTTCACTGGCCTATTCATTCTTGTTTTGTGCAAGTTGAGTTGGACAACACTTAGTCCAATGTGCATTTCTATAGCTCCTAATAACTAGACTCTCTCAAATGTCAGAGGGCAGTTTTGTCTGGTATGGTTTTAGCATTATTTTCAGTCAAGTGTAGAGATGCTGTAGAAATGTGCGTTTAATTCAAAACCTAACAAAATTAAGATTAAAATTTTAAACTGCCACAGCAGTCAAATAATGGCAGTTCTGCTGGTGTACAAATGATTTTTCCTTACCCATATAAAAATTGCTGTTGGAGGAAATGTTGGATGTAATTTTTAACCCTGCTATTGTGCTCAACAAATTAGGTATAGTTTAACCTGATGTGTGGAAAACCTTTCATGAAAATGTGTGATGATGCTATTCTGCTTTGAATTTTATATTTAACACAAATGGGAAATAATTGTGTGACAAAGAAAAATGAAGAATCATCTGTTTAAAGTTGTGAATGCTCTAGTTCCCTCACCTTACAACTTTAGAGCAGCATAATCCAATAAGAATAGATTTCTGGTGTAACATTGTTCAAGCAGATTCACAGAGGTTCTGATGAAAGATTATAAAATGTTAACCCTATTTCTCTTGCCACAGATGCTGCCTGACCTATTGAGTATTCCAAAATGTTGTTCTTAATTTTAGATTTTCAGAATCTGCAGTTTTTCTTACTGTGAGTTTAAAGGTTTGCTAGCGTGGGTTGACTGCTGGAAACTGTAACAATTCTTGGTTGTCTCCTTGACTTCTAACCACCACCCCCCCCATCCCACACATGCTCTCCTCCTATTCCAGCTCTTGCAAGATCTATAAGTATGTGTGATTTTTATCCCCTTTTGTTTTTTACAAAAGAATGGGACTTATCTGGCCATTCACTTCATGCAATAGGATAGTGCTGTTTTAATTTTTTAGACAGAAAACCCTTGTACTACCTGCATAAATCTATTTGATAAAGTACAAATGTGTGAGATCAATATTTCTGCTGCTTAGTCTGTGCAAGGTTTCCGGTAAATTGTGCATCCCATTAGGATATCTTTTGTGGAAAGGAGTGATAGTGGTCTCAGGAATTCCATGAATTATCAGTTTTTTTTCAATATATTTTGATTTTAGCTAAAGAGGATAATTTAACAGTAACCGTAGAATAATACTGCACAGAAGGCTCATCATAATTATACCATCTCTTTGGAAGGTTGATCCTATCAATTCCACTCACGTGCTCTCTTCCCTGTAATGTTTTGTTTATTTGTCAAATTCACTTTTGAATGTTACTTTTGAATCTGCTTCAGTCACCCACCTAAGCAGAGTATTCCAAATTGCAGCAAGTGACATTGTTTGCCTAAAAAAAATTGTTTCATCGCCTGGTTCTTTTGTCAATCACCTTAAATCAAAGTCCTCTGTGGTTGTTTCCTTCCTTTATTCCATCAAAGGTGTTGATGGCCTTGAGTAGCGGTTATCAGTTTTGGCACCAACCTTGGTCAGCTTTTCCAGTATCTTCACATACCTGCAGTTCCTCTGCTCTGAAGTCATTCTAGTAAAGCTGTGCTTCCTGTCTAAGGCCTTGACATTTTTATAAGTATGATGATCAGGTTTGAAATTGCGCTAGTGTCATAGAGTTATATAGCACAGAAATACGTCCTTCAGCCCAATTCATCCATGCCAACCAAGGTGCCTACCTGAGCTGGTCCGATTTACCTGTGTTTGACCCATAACCCTCTAAACCTTCCCTTTCCACGTACCTACCTAAATGTCTTCAAACACTGTAATTGTACCCACCTCCTCCACTTCCTCTGGTAGCTTGTTTCATATGTCCACCACCCTCTGCATGGTAAAACTTGCCCATTGGGTTCCCTTTAAATATATCTCCTCTCACCTTAAACCTATGCCCTCAAGGTTTAGATGCCCCTACCCGAGGAGAAAAATAGTGACCATCCACCTTGTCTGTGCCCCTCGTGATTTAATAAACCTCTACAAGGTCACCCCTTGTCTCCTGTGCTCCAAGGAAAATAACCCCAGTCTATCCAGTCTCTCCTTAAAACTCCAGCTCTCCAGTCTCAACAACGTCCTTTGAATCTTTTCTGTACCCTTTCCAGCTTAATGACGTCCTTTCTATAGCTAGGTGACCAGAACTGCACATAATACTGTGAGTGTGGTCTCATCAACGTCTTGTACAGCTGTAGCATGATATCCAACTGTTGTATTCAATTGCCCATCCAATGAAGGCAAGTGTGTCAAATGCTGCCTTCACCACCTTGTCTACCTTTGTCGCCACTTTCGGGGAACCATGTCCTTGTACACCTAGGTGTCTCGGTTCTACAAAACCTTCTAGGGCCCTGTCATTTATTACTGTGCAAGTCCTGCCCTTGTCTTCCCAAAATGCAACAGTTTGTACTTGTCCAAATTAAATTCCACCTGCCATTCCTTGGCCCACTTTCCCAGTTGATCCTGATCCTGTTGTAATTTTAGGTAACCTTCAGTGTTCACTATACTACCAATTTTGGTGTCATCTGCAAATTTACTAACCATCCACCTACATTCTCATCCAGATTGTTAATATAGATGAAAAATAACAGTGGGCTCTGCATGGATCCCTGTGGTACACAACTGGTCACAGATCTTCAATCAGAAAAGCAACCCTCCACTACCATCCTTGGACTCACACCACCAAAAGCCAACTTTGTATCCAGTTGGCTTGCTCACCCTGGATCTCGTGATCTAACCTTCCTGACCAGCCTACCATGCAGGACAAAGGTCTCTCATCTGCCACACTGCTACTTTGGGTCCCACTACTCCCTCCTGCTGGACAAGTTTAAACCCTTCTGAGCAGCTCTGGCAAATCTCCCGGCCAGGATATTGGTCCCCTTCCAGTTCGGATGCAAACCACCCCTCTTGTACAGGTCACCTCTGTTCGACAAAGAAATTCCAGTGGTTCCAGAATACTGACACTTTTCGATCTCTCAGCATTTAAAACAAAATGCTGTTTACTGCCAAAATGGATGACCTCACTGGAAAGCGTCATAGAACTTTAAATCAGCTGGATTTACCCCAGTGAGAAATAGTCACTTTTAGCAAAAGGCTGAGGAATTTCTTGATGCTAAAGCAGTAATGAAATATCCGATAAGTGATTTCTCAGGGATCACAAGATCACAAGACAAGGGAGCAGAAGCAGGCCATTCGGTCCATCGAGTCTGCTCCAAGGAAAGGGAAATAGAAATGAGGAATGGGGGAAAAGAAAAAAAAAACCTATTCTAATCCCAATTTCCGGCCTTATCCCCATATCCCTTGATATCCTGACTATTTAGATATCTATTTATCTCCTCCTCGAACGCCCCCACTGATCTGGCCTCCACTGCTGTACATGGCAAGGAGTTACACAAATTCACCACCCTCTGGCTAAAGAAATTTTTCCTCATCTCTGTTTTGAAACTGTACCCTCTAATTCTAAGATTGTGCCCTCTGGTCCTGGACTCACCCACCAAGGGAAACAGCCTAGCCACATTTACTCTGTCCTTTCCTATCAATATTTTAAATGTCGCTATGAGGTCCCCTCTCATTCTTCTGTACTCCAGTGAGTACAGTCCAAGAGCCAACAAACGCTCCTCATACGTAAGCCCTTTCAGTCCTGGAATCATCCTCGTAAATCTCCTCTGAACCCTCTCTAACGTCAGCACATCCTTCCTAAGATGTGGGGCCCAAAACTGCGCACAATATTCCAAATGAGGCCTCGCTAGTGCCTCGTAGAGCCTCATCAACACTTCCTTACTTTTATACACTATACCTCTCGAAATGAATGCCGCTGTTTCACAGATTTTCAAAAGGGCAATAGCTTATTTTTGTTTATATTTCTGAGTCCGTAGTATATTCATAGATTTTAGCAAGGATAGAACAAAGACTAAATGTTGAAATACGAAGATGCAGGAAATTCTTCAATTTCAAATTTGCATAGGTATAATCAATGCCAGATGGAAATTCTGGTTCAGTTATTAACCGTGGTTGTATGTTACTTGTCTGACACCTGCTTGTTGGACGTAGAGGGCATCTCGCTAGCAATAAACATATTTCCTCTCTAATTTTTGAAGTTTAACAACTTCATCTTCAGTCCACGCTGACAACAACCTATCCCTTTTCTTATCAGTGCCATTCACACTATCAAGTTCACTAGGGGTCTTGCCTCCCAGTTCTCTTTCGTCATTTACATTCTGTACACATAAATTACTCACCAGCTGCCATATCAGTCTTGGCCTGCACCATCTTGCCAGATCTATATTTGGCAGAATGTCACGCAATGGTATGCTATTTATCTGTTGTCTTCCACTTACTACACGTTACACTAATGCTCGCGTTAAGATGACGTCTCACGTAATTTTTCCGAAAATCATTAAAAGAGATAAATCCCTCATTGCAATCCTCACACATTAATCTAGTAATGGGATATTCTACTGTAACCTTCCTCTCACAAATCTCAAATTCCTGTCACTACCAATCTTAAAGCCACTACCACTAATGCTGGGGCAACTAATTGGAATATTCAAACTCCCCACATCACTAAATCTATCTGAAACCTTAAAATCTTCATTTTAAAAATTAAAGCTATCCTTAGGCTGACTCTCCAAAAAGTTTAAAGTGACAAAATCAGAGTTTAAAAAGATTCTCCCTACTAACTTCGGCAATATTGGCCTTGTTCTTACTATTAGCACCTCCCCTACCACTACCACTTAATGGAAAGGTTAAATGTAAAAAGAAACCTTATACAATTCTAACTGCATAATCCTGAGTTCTAACTGATTAACTCAATCTTCCACTTCACTCGCAAGTTTAAGGATTTCCTGACTGTTCCTTCATTTGGAGTTGCAATTTGTCTGCTTTGCAGCCGTGATGTTTTTAAAAACTTGATTAAAGAGGAATATTTATCTTATTGAATGCAAGCAATTATGTTTATAGTTGGAAATGGAAAGTTGGCAATGATGCGCTTATCCATTTCCAGAACTTTACATGTAGCCTAAACATCTTGGTTGATGTCAGGTGGGGTTGAACACTGGATGAATGTGTCTGTCTGGTCAAATTAATTGATGAAATGGAAAATATAACAAAAATGTACTTATTTTTTTATGGACTAGTCATCTGTAATTTTTAACCCTGTTCATCTTCCTAAATAGATAATTATTTGGATTTAGTAGTAGTTTCCTAATGAAGATCACCATGTATATTGCACAGATCAATGGACAATTTGTGAATCTTAGGAATACCAGGTACATCAACTGAAAGAGTTGCTGGTATGTTGAGCCACAGTTGGAAGAGAGTGGGAAATGGTAGTGGTCTAAGTCGGTGATTTGTTACCAAGTCTAAATATCTAGTCACGAATCATGACTTGTAGCTAGTTGTTAACCTTGGTTGCACCATTTTATGTTGGTTAGATTTGTTTGGTGTTATGGTCATTTATAATTGGTGAATACCTAGAATTAATAATTGGGCTTTTCATTCACCTGAAAAATTGATAGGAAATTGTGAGTTTTGCACTTGTCTGGCTGTAATTAAATTTCATTAAATTATTAACCAAAGTTATGCAGTTTTGGTTTACCAAGTTGTATGCTACTCATAAGATAAATAATAACTTTTCATGTTGCGGTGCCAAATATTGTCCTCTTCAGGAAGATTTGCAGGGCAGTGATGTGCGATTCATGATTCAGTTTTCCCAGGAAGGAAGGGTTGTTGGTTTGTAACCTCCTAAGGTGTGAAAAATGTTTTGTGCATCGAGATATTCTGTGATTTGAAGACTTCAGCAACAAACATTTAATATTTGCCATGCCTTTAATTTAATGACGTGTTGTTTCAAAATCTTGATATTCTCCCTTGCATCTACTGTTTGGAACCAGGCCTGCAAATTTCCCTATAGAATAACGTAAATTATGTGGCATTCTGGTGATTTTTGTTTTCCTCCACTCCAATTCTTCAGGTAGTACATCATCTTGTGGCCATACGAACTGACCAAACTCAGGTAAATTAAATGAAAATACTCTAACCTTGAAATATAATTTCAAATTGAGGCAGAAACCTGATCGTAACATGGCACTGAGCAACTAACGATGGAGCACATTGCATTGTTCCATTGACCTGTGTAATGGATCCATCCATATGCAGATGCAGGAAGGTGGGACAGTGTTATCAGCAATTTTATTTTTCAACTGAATAGGAATCTGGATGAGCCATTTCTGTTTAAAGTTGCTTCTCTAATTTAGGAATTTAGTCAATGGAAATTGAACAGGAAATTCAGCCAAGAGGGAGCAGAGGAACGTGAACCAGAGATTAAACCTATCAATTTATTAGTACTTCCATTAGCAAAGGGGGTCTAGAAAAATGTCATCTTTTACAGCTTGGAGTACATTATGTGCTTGTGCTCACTTTGAATGAACGTTTGTTGCTTAACTCAATGAGCATTTATTCTTAAATTATATTTTTAATAATTAACTGAGTAAATAAGAACACTTATTGTTTTAAAGGATTATATAATTGACAGATTTGACCAGAAGAAACATTAATTTTCACAGGAAAGCAAAATAGTTATCTGTCCAGCTGTAAGATGGTATTACATCATAAAACTAAGTATTGGTCATGAGATTTGATTCTTACCTGATCACTGGGTTTATACGATCTGGCTTCACACATGCCATACTAACCATATCCTCTTCAGTCTCATGGTTCCATTTACTGGACTAATCTGTGAAATATCATGTCTAGCAACTCAACTTTTGCAGAACCTTTCAAAAAAAAGGACAATATTATTCATTTTGCCTGAAGGTGATACATTGCTTTTTAAATACAGACTTGACTGTCATCCCCTGGATTTAAAATCTGAGATATTGTATTGGGAAGCAATTTTGCATTTTGAAGCTATGAATGCTGACCTGAATTCTTGACAGATGAGTTTAATGATATCTGCTGCATATAGTAAAAGGCAGAGCTGAATCCCCTTACAGCTGACCACTGACTGCTAATTGTGGTGTGGGATATAAACTCTAGTTCAGTTTGTATCATTTTGTGTGGCTCAAATTTGAAACTTAATGCACTCGCCCAGTTTACAAACTAAATGTTATCACGTACAAAATAAGAGGTTGGATTAAAACTGAGGCTTGAGATTTCTTGAAAGTTAAGAATTCTTGTTTCTAGATTGATTGGTGGGTGTTCAGCTAATATCACATGACATTTTCAGATAATCAGGGTCATTTTTTTACATTTCAAGAAATTATTTGAAAAAAAAATTGAAGCCCTTTTGTCTTCTAAGCTCTCTGAATTTTCAGTGGCAACCATGAATTCTACTTTTATCCACGATCTGGTTTTCTGGTTTTTACCTTTTGCTTATCCTGCTTTCAAAAATGGGTGGCAAAATATACCCTCCTTTGTAGCAAATTTTGGCTAAGGGAACATGTTTATTTGTACTTTCTCTGTAAAATTCGGTATTTAGTTCTTTCCTCAGGACTTCAGGCAGGGTTACATATAGTCAGTGCAATGTCTGATGGCTCCAAACATTAGGAGATCTCCTGAGCAAGCAGGGTCGTTGTGTCCATGGTGGATGTAACACATTAATTTGGTTCAGAATATCAGAGCATATGAATCAGATTATTTATGTCGAGCTGATTTGAATCTTTTTGCTTTATAATCTATTTAAAACTGTTCATTAAAGAACAAAATGGACATTCTCCCCAGAGAAATGGAACTGATTGATCTTCAAATTTTGGTTGGTTTTGATTCACAGTGATAACATGACGACTTTTGGGCTCACTATTGATGTAAGTGGATGTTTCCAGTGCAGAATCAAGTTGTAGGGAAATCCTCTTATGAAGTAAATAAGGCGTGAATAATATAGCATCTTATGTTTCCAAAAAAAAATGTCTGTAGTTCATTTGGTGTTTTACTTTGAAGTACACTGAGTGTTAACTTGGTAAATACAAAGTGTGCTTTGCATGCAAGAAGCCACAACATGCAATGAAACGAATGGCCAATTGCTATAGTTTTAGTTGAGGGATGAATCAGGAAACAGGATCAAGTCCTTGTTTCTTAAGGAGTGCACTGAGATCATTAGCATGCTTCTGAATGAGAAAGTGGAGCCTTTGTTTCAGCTGGAGGGTGACACTACCTACAATGAAACAGTTCCTCAGTGCTATATTGGTGCTTCATCTTGGTGTACGTGCTATGGCCACTTGCATTGGGTGAGAATCCATAACTAGCCCTGAGATGAGCATGCTACCAACTGAGCCAAATTGATCAAATAGCTGAATTTGACAGCAAGATTGGCAGAATTTTTAAGCCACAGTAGCAATAAATGACATCTGATCTGCCATTGCTGAACTCTTGTGGAATTTAAATGGCTCTATTTAATGTATAAAAATAGAATAATTCCATCTGAAGAAAACTGCATTGAACTGAGATCACAAAAATACATGGAGAAATTTGGACTATGGTTTGTATGTGATGTGACCTGAATAATTAGCAGGTAGACTTTGCAAATTGAGTATAATGTTTTTTTTTGTTATGCCCCAGTCTAATTTTGGCACTGTGTTGGATCTGATGTTGTCTACAGTAGTTACAAACTTAGTATTTGAAGATAAATATAGGAGAGGAGTGTATGGAGACAGCACAGCCACACATAACTTTAGCAAGGAGCTACCCAAAGCTAACATGTTTTTTGAATGGCTCTGAATATTAACCCTTCGAGTACTCAACAGCTTTCCAAATATGCACTTGCTTTGCCTCATAGCCTCTGAGAAAATTATGTAAATTTCGTATGTTCAATGTTATAAATGTAGAAATGTACAGAACTGAAGGACGTTTAAGTCATGGTATTTTTAAATACTGTAACTTTAAGATTTTAATTTTGGTGAAAATGCTACTGTGAGAGGTGACTCCAACGCTTTTGATATGATGGAAGTTGAGTCTCACCATTAAGCCCACACTGGTCAGTCTTAGTGTCTATTTCGAGCAATGTGTCTGTTTCCGGAGATTAATTTTTTTATTCTGCACTGATGTAGGATGATCTTTCACTTTGTTCAGGGTTTTTGTGCTTGCAATATGTAATTTTTTAAAAACTCCTAACCTCATTGCAGATTTGGAAAGTTCTGTGCAATTAATTTATATTCATTTAAGTGCTCTCTGACTGTTGGTAAGTGTTTTAAGAAATGGTAAATGGAAAGTGCTATTGTGAAAAATGTATTAAAGATGTACTGAAATCTCAAATTTGTGTACAGTTTTTTATTGAGGGGTTATGGAAGGGGAGGTGGTCACAAATATTAACAACCTTGGCAAAATAGTTTGCTTACAGAAACAAACCTAATTTGCCTATTAGCTAATTCTTTACCTGTCACCTCCAAATATCTGTCTCTTATAATTTTGAATCAGCGGGCATCCACACTTCAGGCCCCAATTATCCACAATCTATTTGTGATTTGATGGGGATGGCCTAGTTTGCTGAGAGCACTAAAATAAGGAATGTAAATAGTGATGATGTAAAAAGGCTTTAAGATTATATAAATGCTGAGTGAATAGGTAACAACCGGACAGCTGAAGTACAATGTGAAATGCTGAGTATTTTTAAATTGTAAGAAACTGAGAAATATTTTTGTTCTAGGGAACCTGGCTTCTTAATGCAGTAGTCACAGAAAACTTGTATGCAGATGCAGTAGACAATTAGGAAGGCAAATGTTATGTTTCCTTTATAGCTAGAGGTTTTGATTGCAAGAGTAAAGATGTTTAACTACAATTATATAGTGAAACCAAACCTGGAGTATTGTCTATAATTTTGATCTTGTGTAAAAAGAATATATTTGTTACTGAGACAGTGCAGTGACATGTCACCAGACTGTTTTCTTGGAAGTTGGGTTTGTCAAGAGACACTGAGTCGACTTGGCCTGTTTCTCTTGAGTTTAGAAGAATGATGGGTCACCTCTTTGAAGCTGGCAAAATTTTTTGAGGATTTAATAAGGTAGACCAGTGTGTGTAGAGGTTATGAATCTTTGGGATTTCTACCCTGTAGGGTTATGGAGGCTCTGCCATTGATTGCATTCAATAGAGAAATCAATAGATTTCCGAAGATTTAAAGAATCAGGGATATGAAGATGGGGCAAGAAAATGTTGTTTGAGGTTGAAAATCAGTGATCAACTTGATGAATGGTTCAATGGCCTACTCTTGTTTCTAAGATTTCTAAAGTTCTTGCTGAGTTGAAATTGTCTTCTAGTACTTTCCCTGCAGCTCATTCACCCTTTGATCTCTCTACGTTTTGTGCATCCAAAAAAACTCTTAATTTATATTGATAACTGCAGAGCATTTCCAACATTTACAATATTTTGTTTATCATATTTTTCTTTGAAACTTGAGATGACAGACTGTTTAATTTGGATTTTACAACAGGATCTAGCTCGTAAATATTGCAGTTCCAAATTTCAAGAGACTGCCCTGGTGTTGTGCATGTAATTTTGATCTTAAAACTTTTTTTTAATCAGCACTGTTCTTGGGTTGAAAAACTAAATGAGAAATCTTTAACTTCATGAGTTTGTTAGGAGGAGGACGAGCTGCTGCTGTTTCATGAAAGTAAATAACGTAAAACTCACTACATGTATGTTGGCTCTATAATTATGATTAAATATATTGAGCGTTCAATAAAACTGGAATGAAATTCTTGTCTCTTGCTGGCCACAGCACATGCAAGGGTTGATATTAATTATTGTAAACTGTTTCATCGATCTGTACCGAGTGTGCAATCAAGTTGAGTGTGAAGAAGGATTAATGTGACCTGTTGAATATACTTTTGCCCATTGAATGTATTCTATTGAGCAAGTTCCTGATAGTTGACTATGTGATATTTGCAAGCAATTGTAAATGAGGTTTCTTAGAATTGTGTGTAATTAATTGCATGTAATATTTTATTGTCAGTCATGTCAGAATTTGAAGATCTAAGTTGGGTATGTAGTTGTGGGATCGTATTTCTTCAAAGTCCTATTGATACTCAGCTCTTGGCCAAGATCTCCAGGTTCCAAGCTTGTATTTAGGTGCTTGCATGTAGGTCATTAATCAGTCTGCAGCTGTTAAGAGTCCAGTCAGATTGGTAGCAAGTAGCTATGTAAGAAATAGTCATATTTTTGTGGGTCAGTATTGTCCTAGATGTTAATGCAGGAGAAGGATCTTTATTTTTGATAGTTTGAGATTTATAAATAAACATCTGATACAGCACAGAAATATGCACTTTGGCCCACTATTTCATGCCTTTCTATACTAATTCCACTTGCCTGTATTAACTCCATAGCCCTCTATGCCTTGCTTATTTCAAATACCTGGCCAGATGCATCTTAAATGTTGTCACCTCCACCTCTGGCGGCAGCTTCTAGGTACTAGCTACTTTTTGTATGAAAAATTTACTCCTTGGATCCTCTTTAAACCTCCTCCCTCTCACCTTAAACCTATGCCCTCCAGTTTTAGACATAGTGTACCTACAATGAGAAACAAACTAGTTATCTACCTTATGCTATTCTTGAGCCCACCTTGTATTCAAAGATATTGTGTACTATCAGATGATGTTTTCCACTTAAACCTGCATTCTTTCATTGACAGGTACTCTATATTGAGCTCAAAAATGCACACTCCAGTTTTTCTGACTGTTAAGAATTTCAGTGAGACCAACTGAAGAAAATACTTGGGGAAAAAACCCATGCCAATATTCTTCTCCATCAAGTACAACAATGGTCTAATACCATTGTCCTACTCGAGCCCATACTACTTAATAACCCTTGTAAGAAAAATTCCTTTTCATAAGTGCTCAGTGCAGGTTTGTAGCTGATGACTGGCCATTATGTGCACACTGTACATCAAAAAAATTCCTTGACCTCCCTTTCAATACTTTTTGTGAACACCCATTTGTTCCATCTTGCCTTTTCAACCAGAGAAAAATCACCATGAGTAATAAATAACCAGCTACAGGGTTTCCATGACCTGATAAATATCAGATTGACTTTATTAAGTAGCCAGTGGCCCCAATAACTCAATATGAAGATAGTAAAATTGTTAATATTAGAACAAACTGGCCTGCTCCAGTCCTAATGCAGAGTCCTGACCAGAAACATTAACAACTCCTTTCTCCCTACAGATGTTGCTTGACCCACTGAATTCCTTCAGCAGTTTGTTTTTTTTGCTCCAGATCCCAGCATCTGCAATCCCTTGTGTCTCCTACTCCCATATTTGGACCTCTGTTTATACTCTCAGTAGCCAGCAGAGGGAGGTAAGAGATTACAAATTAAACCAATTGAAATCTCAACGAAAAGACGTATTTATTAAAGTCTAAAGACCATCTTCTACAGCTTCCAATGTTGTTTGATTTTCTGATTGGTGAACCAGTCAACCAATGCAATAATGACATAAAGAACTAAATTGCATTTCTGCAATCCACTTCACAATCTCAAGATATCCCAAAGTACTACACTGTCGTAATTAGCTTTTAAAGTTCGGTGGTGACTGCTGAAGGGAACCTTGACAACTATACAGCGAAATCACAGTGCTGACTTGATAAAATGTTTTTTTATTTTTGGTTGAAAGATGACTAATGACTAGGTGACACCTGTCCTTGGAATAGTGTCATGAGGTCTTTATGTACTCTTGGAGGGTGAGTGAGACCCCTTGATTTAATGTCTCACTGGAAAGGGCAGCACATCCACAGAGTAGCACTTTCAGTAATGCATTGGTGTATAATATAACTTGGAAAAATACTGCCCTTCGTATGGTACATCCAGCTGTTGAATAATGTAACTGCACTCAGATAATCTTTATTGTGCACGGCACCAATCCTGATAACGGTGAATGAGATATTGTGGACACAGTGGTCATTAGCTGTTCTCATCACGTTGCTACACAATGCTCAGCTTCATTTTCTTTTAATAACACCTTATTACCTTATAATGTGCAGTTACATAATTTTTGAAAGGGTCCAAAATGACTTTTTTTTAAGTCATCTGTGTGATTCTGAGGTTTGGTTTGACCTGTGAACACATATTGTCATGTTCCAGCTGTGGCTCTGAGCATACTTGGATGTTACAGTTTCACAACATTTCATATTTCAATATATTTTTCTTTCCTTTTTTAAGGGTGCTGAGACACTGAGCTGTGAGTTGTCCGAGTGCCACCTTCCCCTAATATATTAGCCAAGCAGCTGCTGCTCATGTTGAACCAAGGCAGTGAGGGTTAGAGGAAGGGCTGATCATGGGCTGTCATTCAATCAAACCCATACTGTTCCTCACCTGATGTCCCACAAATATGTTTATATTCCATTTTTTGCTGTAGCAATGGTATCAGGGAGGTTGAGTAGGTGATGTGTGTGGGCCATCTAATGGGCATTGCATCATCATCATATGGTGCAGAAGCAGGCTCTTCCATGCCAACCATCAAGTACCTAGCTGTTACTAATCTCTTTTACCAGCACCTGGTCCATAGCCTACTATGCTTTGGCAATTCAAGTGCTTGTCTAGAGGCTTCTGAGACTATCTGCCTCTGCCACCTTCTCAGGCAGTGTGCTCCAGATTGCAACCACCATCTGAGTACAAAACAATTCTTCCTCAGATCCCCTCTAAATTTCATACTCCTCACCTTAAACCTATACCCTCTGGTCTTAGACACCTCTGCTATGGAGAAAAATTTCATACTATCTACCCTATCTAAGCCTCTCATAATTTTGTATGTGAGAATTGAATGACAAATGACTTGAAAATAAAAACAAACGTGTTCATCACATATCATAGCTTCAGGGTACCAGTTTCATAATCAATTTTTAGATTAGCCATTTGCAGTACTTTAAGAAGTTGGTTAGTCTGGAACTTTAATGGGAAAGGTGCGTGAACAGGGTTTAGGGTTTGGACATGATCTTGAGAAGAGGTGGGGAAACATGGCTGGAGGATGTTGGAGATAATTTTAATTGAATGAATTAGAGGGCAATGTATATTTAGCAAGGAAAAAAGAAATGCTTCTGTAGGCTTTTCATGTCCCTTTCAGGATGTCCAAAGTTTTTACAGCTAATGAAGTGCTTTTGAAGTGTTGTCATCATTGTAATTCAGCCAATGTCACAGCCAACTCGCACACAAGCTCCCACAAAAGTCATTTCTATTTTAGAAGTGTTGAAGGATAAATATTGGCAGGAATGCCCTTTTTGAAATAGTGCCATGTAATCTTCAGCATCCACTTATGAGAGTAGACAGAGCACTGTTAAACTGAAAAGTAGCATTTTTGCAATGTAGCACACCATCGTGCTGCACTGGAGCATAAAGAAAACTAGAATGACACTTGACTAAAGTTGGACTTGAGTCCAGAACTTGACTTGAGGGAGAGTGTTACCAACTGAGCCATGGAGTTGTAGAACACAGAAATGGGCTCTTTGGCCCACCATGTCCAACCTTTTTGCCCATTTACACTAATGTCACTTGCCTCCATTAGGTCCATATCTTTCGATGCCTTGCTATTTGGGTGCCTGTCTAAATGTCACTTAAAGTGGTAATTGTCTGTGACTCCACCACTTCCTCTGGCAGCAAGTTGCAGATATCATTATCTCTCTATGTAAAAAAAATATAAAACTTTTTCCCCCTTTCTAAATCTCCTTCCTCTCACCTTGAACCAATGTCTTCTTGTTTTTGATACCCCTACCACAGGAAAAAGATTCTGACTATCTTACCCTATCTATGCCTCTTATCATTTTATGTACCTTTATTAGATCACCCCTCAGCCTCCTTTGTTCCAGGGAAAACGAGCCCAGCCTATCCAATGTCCCCATAACTCAAATCCTCCAATCCAGGCATCATCCTGGTGAATCTTCTTTACATTATCTTCAGTGAAACCATATCCATCCTGTTGTGTGCTGCACACAATACTTCTAATCAGTGTTTTGTAAGTTATGAAAATAGATGTTCCATCTTTTATACTCTAGTGCCCCAACCCAATGAAAGCAGGCATGCCATATGCATGCTGCAACACACCCTATCTACCCGTGCTGCACTTATCAGGGAACTATGGGCTTGAATCCCAAGGTCCCTCTGTTCATCAACATTCCTTAGTGCCCTACCATTTACTGTAAAAATCTGACATTTTGGGGGTGGAGTGGAGTGGAGGTAGACAGAAGCATTGCCTTCAGCAAAGGATAGAAAGCAGTTTAGTGCTAGTTGTACAAGTGGGAGGGCTGCAAGGATACAGTTGGAGTAATAGGACTTGGAGGGTTGAAAGGGCACTTGTAAGCATATCAGTGCTGGAAGAGTTGAGGTGGGGTAGCGTGGAGCAATGTTAGGTGGGGTGGTTTTGGTGATAGGGACTTGTAGAAATGGAGAACTTTTAAGCCATTCTCTCCCTGGACCCTTCTGTAACAGGACCCAGGTCTAATGAAAGCCTTCTGCAATTGGAAATGTTGGTTTGCCTGTGTTCCATTCTTGCTTGTCAAAACCAGATCCCTGAGCTCACTTCCTGATAAATACAAGATTATTTAAAAGGTAATGTGATGGCAGGAAAGTGGCTGCTTCCCTAGAGCAGATAATGATGCATTCCAGATGAATCCTTGTCTGTCAGCCTTTCAATAATCTGATGCAAATAATCTTAACAACCAAGTGAAACACAGTGAGGCAGGCTATAGTGAGGTTCAACTGTGTAGGCTCCAGCTGTAGAGTCTGTTTTCCCTCTAATTCCACCTGTCAACAGTCCTGACTGCCACTTCCTCCTGCACCCAGTCCCTGTGTCAACATCTTGCTATCTGGGATGTAATTGTGATACCAGTTAATGGGTTGCAGCTCTCAGCAACAGCTGTTTCATACACAATTGAAATTCATTTGTTATTTTAAACATCAGAAACTACTGAGAGACTTTGAGTTAAACATTATACTTTGATTTTCTATTCCCCATGGTAACTGCAGCTTCCAAACCAATTCTTGAAATAAAATTTTAATTTTTTTTAAGTGAGGCAGTTAACTACTTTCAAGTCTCATAACCGCATGGTTTTGCTACCTTCTGATTTCTAACATTCTCCAATCCAGGCACCATCCTGGTGAATCCCCTCTGCATTCTCTCCAGCACAACCATATCCTTCCTATAGTGTGGTGATCACCACTGCACACAGTATTTCTAACCAGTGTTTTGTAAAGTTGCAACATAATGATCCAACTTTTATATTCTTTTATATTCTGATGGATTGGGGTCCTGTTTGGGAATTAATGTATACCATTCATATAAAGAATACTCTTGTACAAGTCTGGTTTGAATATTGGCATGTTATTTTTCCTTGGAGAAAGGACAGCCTGATCCTCCTCTTCATTTAATGTCCACTAGTCTGCACTGGACAAGAATTAAATTTTTTAAAATTTTATTTACAGCGTGGTAACAGGCCCTTCCAGCCCAACGAGTCCGCGCCGCCCTTTTTAAACCCAAATTAACCTACCCGTACGTCTTTTTGCAATTAGGAGCAGGAGTCGGCCATCTTGTCCTTTGAGTCTGCTCTGGTGTTCATCAAGATCATGGCTGATCTTCTACTTGTGAGACCAGAGTAATCATGATTGGAGGAGCTAGGTTGCCTGTTTTTCCCTTTTCTAGCTCAATGATACAGAGCTCAACATCAGCAAAATGTTGCTGAGCAGCTCACTGCTTTGTGGTATCTCCCATGCAGCAGCGCCAAATAGAGTTGGTCTGGACTGTTTCAGCAGATCGCTGACTCAGAATGGGCAAACTCTGCTGTTAATCCTCCCTGCTGTCAAGTAGCTGGTCAGCACTCGCTGCTTAATTCCTGAAATGAAGACAGCTATTTGGGCAAAGGTATGGAGGAATCTTTGAAGCTGTAAATGAGGAAACATCATCGTTTTCTGGAGAGGGGGAGAAAACAGCAAAGAAAAGAATCAAACCCTAGAGAAGAGATAGTGACCATGAAGTGCTACTGTGACAGGCTGCTGCAAAGTGTGCCTTGTTATCAGTTGCTTTTGGAAACATGAATCATTGCTTGCTTGAATAACCACTTGTGTGAGGTAATTCATGTAATGTTCTACTGTGCAGCTGAGGCTGGTGAGAATACTGAAGCTTGTTTCACCTGGACTGTTGAAGCCTAATTCAGCATTCGTTAAAGGGCTTCAACATAAGAACACAAAAATAAACACAGGAATAGGCCACTCGACCCCACAAACCTACCCTGCCATTCAATATAATCGTGACTGATCTGTCCCAGGCCTCATCTCTTCTGTGCCAGTTCTCCAAAGTCCTCAATTTCCTCACCTTTCAAAGAGTTATCTACCTCCTTTTAAATACCATCCAATGATCCTGCCTCCACAATCCCTTGGGGTAGAGAACTCCAGAGATCCATAACCCTCTGCAGGAAGAACTTCATATGTATCTCGGTTTAAACGATTGCCCCCTAATCTTGGAATTATGTCCAAGGTTCCCCTACAAGTGGAATTGTCTCGATATCTATCCTGTCATGGCCCTAGGGATCCAATATGTTTCTATAAGATCACTCTCATTCTGCCTGCACTGCTTCTAAAACGGTCTGTAGTGTCTGTTCTGCTCTAGGCAATTGTCACCTTGAAATTTCCATAGTTACTAATACAGATCCCCAACACCATTCTTAACTATGCCCTCTAAGTTACTTCCTCTGTGATCTCCAATCTCTGCAACATTAGATGGCAGAGGAAAAGCCTTGGGTCTTGAGTGCAGCAGAATGTCAGAGCTGTCTTTTCAGGAGTACAGCTGTTTGATGGGACAAGCAAGTGTTGCCACAGGTCATACTTTGGGAATCTTTGACCTTGAATGTCAAATGCCAGTTGTTGTAGGATGGAATGCTTGAATAAATTTGCAATTAACTACAAAAATTCAACATCTTACCTGAGTATATTGAGTTTTCTTCATGAAAAGACAGTCCCTCAGTATCAAAGAACAGTATTGTTCACTCGCTAACAGTACCTGGATCAGAGCAACAACTGGATGATGATCTTTGGACCCGAGCAGCTGTGTGGATTGGGTTTTAATGGTGTTTGAATTGGCTTTAGCTGAGTTCACGATTATGATAGCAGCTGGTAAGGAAGACTGCGCTGTGAAATGTTTGAATGCAATGAAGTTGACGTTTTCTGCTGTCTCAGAAGGTTGTGTGGAATCTGACAGACCGTTGAGTGAAACCACATGCCTGTGATTTGTTTTGAGAACAACTTTAACTGGTACAGTGACAAGTGTTCTGCTCCAGTCTGAGTAACCATAAGTGGTAAATCGCAAGACTGGTGTGGGGTGCAGTGTATAAAACCTAACACTTCCCCTTCGAGACCAAAGTTCCAGGATCCAATTTAGCATAAAGAATTTGGTGAATTACATAGAAAGTACAAGTGAAGAATGGAAATATGGAAATCTCCTGATTAATAATTCTATTGTTTACAACATTCCACCCCCCCCACCCCCTGATTAGTGTTCTAATTCCATGTTCCTGCCCTGCTCCTAAAATACTTCATCCCTCTTTCCTTCCATCACCTGTTCTGAAATGCTCATGTGGTTCTGGTTGTCACTAATTTTGACACATTCTACATTCTCACAATCCTTGGTGTAAACGAACATTTTCCTGAAGGTTCCAGCTAATGGAAAGGTCACTTGTTCAAGTAACTTCATTCTGAATGTGCAAGAACTTCCATTTGCCAGAATGTATTGCTGTAATCCAAATGCAGTTTTACAATCCAACAAAAAGAACAGCTTCCACAGTAGTTGTCAGTGTTTATGGCTTAAACAGCTATTTAAAATTATTCTTTCCAGGGGGCTTAATTCCTCATCTTCTGCCAGAGTCCCTCCTTCAGCTGCAAGTCCTGTACTGTTGGTTTGGCTAATGGTTCAACCGTTGTCCAATTCTAAACTGAGCAGCAGCTACTGAAGTTATTTTAGCTGCATGTTCTCTTTGTGTCTCTGTCTCTGTGTAGGTCCAGTTTTCTCTTTTCTCATTCTCAAAGGTCACACTGTCCAGAAACAGCCCTTTGGTCAACAGAGTCCACATTGACCATCAACTAGCCACTTACACTCATCCCACTGTATTCTTACCAGTTCCTCTCAACTGGCTTCCCCCTCCATCTCCACCCCGCCTCTCCAAAGGCTTTACCATTCACCTAAACAGTAGCAATTTACCATAAGATCTTTATTAGTCACATGTACATTAAAACACACAGTGAAATACATCTTTTTGCATAGAGTGTTCTGGGGCAGCTGGGTCAACCAACAAAGCAACTCCCACATTTTTGGAATATCGGAGGAAACTGGATCACCTGGAGGAAACCCACGTGATCACAGGGAGAACACACAAACTCCACACAGTGCGCAAGCAGGATTGAACCCACGTTGCTGGAGCAGTGAGTCAGCAGCTCTATCAGCTGAGCCACTGTGCCGCCCGCTGTTGCTGTTATTCTCTTGATTTTGCTGCTCTGCTCTCTCTATATGCTGCAGGGTTCCCTCGCCTTGTCAGTTTGCCAGTTCTTTGTTTAAATGTTCCACAGTTCAATTCAATGCTGTTGCCTCAAAGGATTATTGCCTCCACTCCTTACAGCCTTGTTTCTGAAGCCCTTGTGATTTTCCAGTGATAGTGTTAACACACTTTTAATGTTTAATCATAAGCCCTGAAGTACTAGTGAGAAGAAATAAACAAGGCAGCATTTCAAATCTCTCCTTTAAAGTTCACTTCCAAAGTAAAACAGGCATTTGCTCCTTGCCTTAATGTAGGTCTCTCAATTTCAACAACAGCCCTGTGGAGATGCGAATAGATTCAAATGCTAGATTCAAATGTGGCTAAGATCAAGTTTCCTGAGCTTTGGGAGGGGATTTATTACTATTGAAATTTTAGAGTACGGTACTACTTCTGAGCTGTGATTTAAGTAGCTTGTCTTTTATTTTATTAGGGAATTTGATGACTGAGTCACACAGCACAGAAACATACCCTTCAGCCCACTGAGTCCATGCCGACCATCAAGCACCAAGTGCATCAATCCTATACTAATTCCTATCTTATTCTCCCTATATTCCTGTCAGCTGCCATTCACCAACACATAGGGGGCATTTTAAAGTGGCCAATTAACTTACCAACCTGCACATCTTTGGTATGTGGGAGGAACCCACAGCACCTCCGGGAAACCCCCAAGTCACAGTGAGAATATACAAATTCCATACAGGCAGTGCCAGAGGTAAGGATTGAACCCAGGTCTCTGGAGCTGTGAGGCAGCAGCTCTGCTAGCTGTGCCACTGTACCATCACATATGAATCTAGCTCCACTTGTATGTGATGGTGCTAGATTAATATTGCTAGCTGTGGAGTATGAAGCAGCTGATTGGTATTGGTTAATTATTGTTACAGCTACTGAGATACAGTGAAAAACTTTGTTTGCCTTGCCATCCAGGCAGATCATGCCATACATAAGCACATTGAGGTAGTAAAAAGAAAACAATGCAGAATATTTAAAAAGTTGTAACCCACACTGGCCAGGCCATCAATGTATAGGCCCAAGGACAAAGAACTGTAACACCCAGCAATTTAAAATTTAAAATTAGAAAGTTGTGCACTGATGGCAAATTAAACATAGATGAATATCCCCTCAGTGATTTGACACTTTCAGCTGTGAGAGAAGCCCATCTCCAATCTGTTAATCACTAGGTAAACACATGGAAGGATTGGTTCCCTGAAAGTCATCCTCTGGATTACATTTCTGGCAGAAATGTTCCTTTGGCCTATGCTTCTGGAATTAAATCTTCTGTGCTGGATGAAATCCCTGAGATTCACCCCACAACTGATTTGAATGGCACTCTACGGTGCAGCTCCGAGTCTGACTCTGACTCTCTGGTGCTGCAGGGATGAAGTTTGCAAGGAATTATATGAGAATATTTCTTGTGACTTGGCAGCATCTGATGCCACAAGAAGACTGTGAAATATCTTCAGCTGTTACAGCTGCACTAACATATAACATTTTGCAATTCCCTTACTTAATCTTATCTCCGCATTGTGGGTGGTTAGTTACTTCTCTGCTAAAAATGAAACAAATTCCTAAATGACTAATGCTCTGTTGGTTCCTTCCACCAATGTTTCTGAGTAATATAGTGAATTTTAACTCCTGAGCAGATTCAAAATGGGTTCTATCCCAAAACTGGACATCCTGCTGGTTAATCCCAAATCCCTGTTCCTCCCTCCTGTAAATACTGATGTTTGTACATTTCCTTAGGTGTGGTACAGTTTCACAGGGACTATAGCTATTGTGTTACTGAACAAATAATCTTACAACTAAAGGTCAAGAGACACAAAACGGAATCCCAGCCAAGTCACTGAGGAATTTAAGTTATTTTAGAACTTGTCAAACCTGATGGGTTTAATTAGCAGTAATTGTGACCATGAAATTACCAGCTTGTCATAAACGCCTATCTAGTTCACTAATGTTTGAGAAAGGAAGCCTGCCATCCTTAACCCGGTCTAGTTATGTGGAACTTCAGATCCACTACAACTGGTTGGCACATCTGGTTTCTGAAATAGCCAGTTTCAGGGCAGGATGATGAACAGTGGAATATAAGGAGAAAATGCTGAAAATATACAATAGATCAGGCAGCATCTGTAGAGAAAGTTAAGGTTTGAGGTTGATAACTTTTTCTCAATCTGAAATGTTAACTGCTTCTCTCCACAGATGCTTCCAGGCTCAGTGAGAAGTTCCAACATTTTCTGCTTTTATCTCATATTTCTAGCATGTGCAATACTTTGCTTTCTTAATAAAGTGCAATGTCCATGTCCCACAGCTGAATAGAATACAGTTGGGGTAGTGGGAAAGGCAGTCAAATAAAATTGGGAAATAATCTTATCTGTGTAACATTGAATTGAAAACAAGGTTAAAAGTTTTGTATGTGATGGAATTCCTTTTGTCTGTTCCTGCGTAATACACTCCTCACATAAGTAATGGGCTTGCTTAAAATAAATGACCTAAACATATTGTAGTAGTAACAACAGTCCCATGGAAAGGAAAGTTATTCAACTAGACTTGAAGTTATCCAAATTTAGTCAGTAATAATAGCATTGTTTAGAATGAAAATAATTCAAGATTGAACATGGAAGGAAAAAGCCAGGAACTGCTGGGACTTTGGGAATAGATAGGGAAGTTTTATTGAATATCATTGTTTACCAGGTTTATCCTGAGAGGATTGTCCTACCACAAGCAGCTGAAGAGATTGGATCTTTATTCTTTGGAGTTTAGAAGAATGAGGGATAATCTGTTTGAAACATGTAAGATTGTAAGGCGGCATGATGGTAGATGTTGAGATGTTTCCACCGGAGGGACAAGGAAATAAAGGGCAGTCATTTCAAAGTAGGATACATAAAAATTTCTTTGCACAGAGGGTAATTGTCTACCCTGGAGGGTTGTGAAGGCTGGATCACTTGAGGTTTTTTAAAGAGGTAGATACATTTTTGAAAGATAAGGGAAATTAGAACTGTGGGGAACTGTAACTGAGGAGTAGCTGAGGCCCAGGGTAGATCAGTTGTGATCATATTGAATAGCAGGGCAGGCTTAAGGGGCCAGGTGGCTTACTTTTGCCATTTTCTTGTGTTCAACTTACTGAAATTGGGGGATTATAGTCTAAATTAATTGTACATCACAAGTGAAACTGCCAGTGAGACAGTAGAGAGCATCAGCTTTAGCAATAGATATAAAGATTTAGTCTTTCCTTCAAATTGTTGCAACAATTTTTTTATAACTCAATTTTAAGAAATCATTTAATGTTAATGATCTTTGTTTGGACCTGGTTTGGGATTGAAACATACATGAATTTTTGCCTGTTTAATTCTTGCTCCTCCATCCCTTGAAACCTAGAGACTCTCTGTCTTCGGAAAAATCATTCTGCTGCCAAAAGGCAGGGGTTTCTACTTCTTGAATGGCTGATGAACATTTTAGGAAGAAAGAATCCCATTCAGCTCTGGGACTGCAAGTTCAGGCTAAATTCCTTTGGAACCAACTCAGATGACTACACAGATGAACGAGTGCTTTGTAAGAAAATTAAGGCAAGATTTCTCTCCCTTGTAAGCAAAGATGCAGTTAATTAGAATGCAAAACTTTTAAAAGAGGTAACACCCCATTTATAGTGAGTTTCAATATTTATAAATATCTTTGGCTTTCTTCACACCCATTGCTTCTCGCCAGTTATCATTTTACGGGTTTCATTATCTCCTGTGTAAACAATCTTTTCTCTGATTGGGGTTTACGCGAGGTGAGGGTGAGGTGGCAAGGTTGTATTTAAATCCAAGCCCTTTTCTGGATTTATCTGGAACCACATACATTTCACGGTAAAGATCTTTTGAGAGGGAAGAGTAAATCCTGGATGATTACTCCTTCCCTAACTGGGGTTCTATGGCCAATTTCACAATCAGTATTGCAGTTCAAGAATAGACCAATGGATACATCTGGTACCTACAGGTAGTTCTGCTATAACATGTTAGTTACATGTATAAAAAGTTGTGTTATAGCAGAAGAGGTTGTAGTTGCCTTCAAAGCACAGATTTAATCAAGTTTTCCCAATCGTGACTGCACTATAACCAATGCACCCTGTGTAATGCAAATAGTGTTCCCTAATCCATCAATGGTGTTATAACCAATTCACGTTAGAGAAATATGTGTTCTAGCAGAACTACTTGGATTTGATAATGTTAAGGACTTTAAATGACACAAAATATTTCTTATTAGTTCTGACAACTTTTTATCCACCCCATGCCTCCCTCCTCATCCATCTTCCCAGTCAGCTTTGTGCCTTTAACCTGAGGCACCATTTGGATCAATCCTGCAAAAGCCATGTTCGATTCTTAATTATGTTGATGTCACATCCAGTTCTGCTGATAATGCAGTGGACTTGAGCAACTTTTCTCTCTCAATACGTAGTTTGGAAAAGGCCAAGTCGTCAAACCCAATGTGAAGGGAAGGTAGAAGTGTGGCCACCACTGACAAAATTCAATCCCACCCCCCTTGGTTGATTTACTAATTGTAACATGCATGTATGACAAAGGAACTGCACATCTTCAGGCAAAGGATCTCTGGGTTTATTTTATCCAAAGGAATGTTCTATTAGATTGCAGAATGCTACAAATTATATTGGAAATTTGCAACAATATTTTTATTTGGCATTTTCTTCATCACATAATAAAACAAACAATTTTTACAGTTGCAGTGGATGTAAATCTCAGTTGTGTGTTTGATCCCAAACGCAAGTTCCATACGTGCAGAGAAGCCTTATAAAACACAGTGCAGAGGAACTTGCACACGTCCACTCGTTGACGGATGGTGACTTTGTAACTCCCAATTGTGGAGAACAGTTTACCCCAAACCCAATGATATACTTGCCTTGTTGTGTTCAGTACTAACCAAAAATTAAATGATTCTACGTAGAGTCATGGAAAGATACAGCTCAAAAACAGGCCCTTCGGCCCACCAAGTCTACGCCAACCATCAAACTCCCATTTTTACACTAATCCTACCCTAACCCATTTTATTCTCCCCAGATTCTACCACTTATCTACATGTTAGAGACAATTTACAGTGGCCAATTAACCTACCAACCTGCACGTTTTTTGGGATGTGGGAGGAAACCTTTGCTGTCACAGGGAGAACGTGCAAACTCCACACAGACAGCACTGGAGGTCTGGATTGAACCCTGTTCGCTGGTGCTGTGAGGCAGCAGCCCTAATTGCTGTGCCACTGTGCCGTCCAGTGACTTGACCTTATTCTTCTACCCCAGTCATGGAATCTAGTGATGTTCTTTGCACTCAGCTATATAAACATTTGAGTCTATAATAACTGGGTGGTTCTTGCAGAACGTGTTGTCCTGGTTGGATGATTAAATTCTACTATCACCTGTAGTTTCCTGAGTTTTGGTTCCACCATCCTCCGCTGAAGGTTCTCAGGAAGAGATGATAAAAGCCACTTCAGGCAAACGACTGTCTGTGGGGGATTCTCGGTAATGTGGTTTGCAGCGTCTTAAACATGGTGAGGATGCCTCATTCATTGTGACAGCCAGCTGCCCAAGAAAAGAAACTGAGTTGCTTCATAGACTCCAAGATTGAATAATACCCACATACCCAGAACAGCCCCAAAAATTAATCATTCAGGAGCAATCCTTTTACTTCTAAAGAACCTCTGTGAATCTGTTATTTCTTTGCAGCAGTTTAAACTGATCCAATATAATTTTAACTACTTATACATAGATGCAGCTTCAGTGTCTAAGCAATATTATGGAAGTTTCAACACAAGTAACAAACAAGAGCAGGTTAACAAAGCGAGGCATAGAATGTGTTAACATTTTTACAGGTTCCATTGTGAATGAGTCAGATAGAGGGAGCTGCATTGTGGCTGTGTAATGATGACACAGTACTCAAAAGAGCATCTCTCTATATTGCTCCTATATTTTTCCTTAACTTTTCAAATCCAGAATGGAACTCTTATCAGTCTGACTGGATGCATAGAGGGATAGATTGCATCTCATAGATGAGCTTCAAAGAAGTTTCTCCATTGATGGAGTGACCATGAAGAACCCGTTCAGAGTTATCATTGCATGACATTTTGCAGGTACTGGGCAGGAAGTGAAGTGCAGTCTAATGGGTGGCGAATGCAGGTCAGGTCTTCATGAGCTGTGGTCAGTGTCAAAAATTACACCATAACTCCTCTCCAAGTTTGACTAGGATCATCTGACCTACAGAGTGTTCTGATCACTAGTGTTCTGTCTACTAGAGTTCAACAGTACTGGATTGTCAACTGGGCAAACCAACAGTGGGAGAGTTGAAAAACATTCAGCTTTCGGAAAAAAAAACTTTTCAATGAAACTCTTCAGCTCTTCCTTCTCCTGACACATACGCATGCCCCCTGATAACCTATCTTCACCAAATAGTCCTGGCAGTTAACTATGCACAGTTGACCTCTGACTGCCGAATCCTATGCAGCATTCCCCTGTGCACCAGGTGATAATATTTGATTTCCTCTCAGGGCCACTCAGAGTGAGGCTGTGATCAGCTGCAGATTTGTAACATTGCCTCTCTCGTCAAAGGGAGCCGAAAGATAGTCAGTGTTTGGAGAATATAACACACGCCCAACTATTGTTTAAGCGGTGAAGTCCAAGTTACTGCTTTCAGTGTTGCTGACTACCAAAGACCTGGCCTACAAAAGGCAACAAGAGGATTCGCTAAAGTTTATTCTTGTTAATCTATATACAACAAACTCTTCACAAGCTAAGCTGGGAACACAATGCACATGAAGTGTGGGCCCTCCAAACAAATGGACAGGAACTGCTAACTTGTCCTCGGCTGAACTACATGGTCTACAAGAATGTGTCCTGCAAGTTTATAATAATGAGAGCCCTACGTTCTACTGCACATCTTCTGCTCATTTATAGCGAAGACACCTTCCAGCTATTCTTGCACCGCTGCGTCAGACAGCTGCATTCTGCCCATCAAACTTACTGTAACATGTACAAAAATAAAATTCAGAGTCCTATCCAAGAGTAAAAGTTCACTTGTTAAAAATTAAATGTTTCAATTAATAAGCAGCTTATGATTGAAGGAAGTATGTGAAGTGACAATGGGTTACAGACCCTGGATGTGTAGAAACATAGACCTTTCAATTCACAGAAATGTAAGATCAACCAATCAACAGAAACATGGGCCCTGTGCTAGTGAAGACATTAGTTGATGATCTGTGTTTGTGACAATGAAGATGGTGATGAGATCATTCTCATTTCAATTCTGTACTTCAATCAAATCTCAGATCATAATACACAGAATTTCAATTTGGAGGAAAAGCCGGATGGGTACGAAGCTGTGGAAGAATCCCACCAAAGTGGACTTAGTTTGAAATCTTTGGACAGTAAACGTCAGACTCAATGAGTCATTGATATTCTGACAGAAAGCCCTTCCCTGTGGAACAGAATCAGATCCTGTAAATATGCAAAAGAATTCCTGATCTAAAGTCAAAGTTTCTTGCTACAAAGCAATGTGGGATTAATTAGTCAACTAGAAATCCTCTCCCATCAATAAACCTGTCCCTATTGCTCTGTGTCACCAACTGGAATCATTGTAACTTAGCCTGGCAGTGATATGCTAGGGACTGATTAATGATCCTACAGAAGTACTTTTATCGTTATTTGTTTGCAGAACTGGGAATATCGATTTGAAACAAAAAGAAATGCACTGACTTCATCTCTCTGAACATTAATCTCTTAACTAATGACTAAATTTTACAATAATTCACTCAACTCATGATGAGTCATGTGGAAAATGAAAATGTTTGTCTGTTACAGATTGGACTTCCAGGATGGGGTCTAAAATTACCTTCTCAAGAGCAGGCATTTCAAATCTCGATATTTCTTTATATTCCCATTATTCATCCAGAATTTCCAATTGGTTTAAACTGACGGGATTCATATGAATTGTGCAGAAAAGTAAACACGTTTTCTTTTTGAATATCTCAAGGAGACCTGTTGTGATCAGGTGTTTTTGTACTCTGTAACTGCTGGTGTGACAAAGCAATAATGTACAGATGTTTGTATCCAAGGGCGGATTCCACTGACAGAGGTCAAACAAAACATCAGGACCCTGGTCGATAGTGGAGATTGAGAGGCCATGTGTTCCTTTTGGAAAGGTGTTTCGCTGTTTCCAGTGAAGGAAAGTCTCCAGTATTGGTTGGAATCGCTTCAGTGTAGGAGCATATGCAGCATTTGTAAAGGCAAGAAGATTTCACGTTACTGTCATATCTGTGCGGTCAGGCACAAGCTGGAAGCACTGATTACTTCTCTTCATTCTGCAGGTCTGCATCTTCCTGCCTCTCCCTTCACTCCAGAAAAACAAGGGAAAACAATACCAACATATTAACAGTGTCTTGCTCCTGGGTTACAATAAGCACACAACTGACTGGTGAAACGTGCACATAGGAACAAAACAAGGCTCTTCAGTTGCTTGAATCTGCTCCACATTTAATTAGATCACTGTGACTGATCTGTAGTTTCATTCCATTTTAATATTTTTACTCCGTTTTCTTAGCCAACAAAAAGCTATTTGTGGCAAGGACTCTGATGATTCCCCAGAGGGTTGTGGTGGAGCTCAGAGAGAAAATAAACTCAATGCCCCAGACACTTAATTATGGAAAAATTAGTAACTCAGGAGGCCATTCAGTCTGTCATATCCATGTCAGTCTCCAACCTAACCCCCACCTACCAGCCCTGCTGGTCTTAGTTCTTTAAGTATACATCCATTTTAAGTATAGTGACTGTTTCTGCCTCTGACACTCATTGAGTGAAAAAAATGCCCTTGTGTTCCTCTTAATCCTCTTACCAATGACGTTAACTCCAGCCCTTCTGGTTTCTGACTCCTCTGCTGTGGAAAAGAGATCTTTTCTCTGTTTGGACCCCTCATAATCAAGACTCCCCTCAGCTCTCACTCTTCCGAAGAAAACAAACCCAGCTTATTCAACCTTTCCCCAGGATAAAATTTTCCACTCCTGGCAACATCCTTGAAAATCTCCTCTACACCCTCTCCAGTACAATCACGTCCTTCCCGCAGTGTGGTGACCAGAACTATATGCAAGCTGTGTTTACACAGTGTTGTATACAGTTCTAGCATAACCTCCAATGTTTCACATTTTATGTCTTTATAAAGCCACCTTTTTTTAACTGTCCTCCTACTTTTGAAGGATCTTTGGATGTGAACTCGAAGGTCCCTTTGTTGTTCCCCACCACCTAATATCCTTCATTTGTTCAGAGCCACACAGCACAGAAACAGGTCCCTTCAGCCCATCGAATCTGTGCTGACCGGTAGGCACGCATTACACTGAACTCGTTATTTTGTTGTCCCCAGTTTACAGGGGCCAATTAACCTAGCAGCCTGCTCATCTTTGGGATGTGGGGGGAAACCCATTCAGTCGCAGGGAGAGTGTGCAAACTCCACACAGACAGTACTGGAGGTCAGGATTAAACCCAGGTCACTCGAGCTGTGAGGTAGCAACTTTATTAGCTGTGCCAACTGTTGTTTGTGCCCTTGCCTTGCTGCACTTCCCCAAAGGCATTGCTTCGCAATTCTCTGGCTTAAGTTCCATTCACCACTTCTCTGCCAAATTGATCATTTAAATCTCCCTGCAGTGCAAGGCCTTCAGACACATGGTCAATTTTTGTTTCAGTTAGAAACTTCTTCATCACACCCCTACATTTAAGTTTAGATACCAAGGGCAGTAAACGTTGTTTTGCAGCGCAGTGTGCATCCTCCTCCGGTAACCCCCACCACAGAATCGAAACTGACACAAAATATGGGGATCCAAAGGGAAAAGACTTTTCAGGAGTAATCAGTTCCTCAGACCAAGCCACAAGGTTGCCTTGTTTCTGCTTTGCAGTCACTACAAGAGCAAGAAGATGTCAGAGTAATCCCATTATCAACCATGATATTGTACAGCCACTTCCATCTTTATTGATTAGTCTTCATAATTACTTGCTGCATATGCACAGATACAGTTTAGGGGCATGCACCAGTACACAGATACTGGAATAATTAAACATACCTGTAGCCTGGAGACTTATACCTGAGAGGGTATGGATCTCTTATGAGTGCACACACTTGCCCACAGCTCTAGATCTAGACTGGGCACTCCTCATAGTCTCCTCGTAGTCACTGATCTTGAGTGGGTATGAACATCAGTGAGTACACACACCTGCCCAATATTGGAATCAATAAGAACAAGTACCATTCTAGAGTGAGAATACACGTGTGTGTATTGATCCAGAATGGTACACACACCTGATCATGGCTATGTCTTGGATCATGAATCCATACACACACACCCTTACACATACATCTACCAGTGCAGATCAAAACAATACCTCGCAGGAAGGCACAGGTATTTTAGTTCCCTAACCTGATAGTTGGGTGGCTTCTTCTCTCCATTGACTCCTTGCAGAAGCACAGTTTCCTCCGGAACCTTCTGGTCATTCTTTGCTTCTACCACAATGTTCTCGTGAGTTTCAGGTTGTGAGCTAAGCAAGTCAAACAGTACTTAGTTACTTCACCAGTGGCTGGCCAGTATTACCTGGGCCAAACTGAAATAATGACATTGGCCAGAGTCACAAACATGCAATCCTCTGCATATTAAAGGCCAATGCAGACATGAGCACACACAATGCAAATCACTCAACTATCTGGCCAAATTTGGCTGTGTACATGGAAAATAGTCAATTCTAGATTAGCCAGCAGTGGTTCATCCAGGATATGTATTAATCCTGCTGCCCCAAACCCCACATGTATTGTCCCAAGATTTGGCCTCCATTCATCCCCACAAGATGCCTTCCTGAGACAGGTGGCCACTCTTCAGATGACTATAACCCCGGGACAGATGGCCCATCTCCAGACAACTATAACCCTAAGACAGACGGCCCATCTCCAGATGACTATAGCCCCAGGACAGACGGCCACTCTCCAGTCAACTATAGGCCTGGGACAGATGGCCATTCTCCAGACTGGAACACGTTTAGTCATGATACTCACTCAGTTCAGCTGAGAAATCATCTTGAGTCACACTGCTCAGTCTTTGTTGTGCAAAATATCTTATGCCTTTTATATTACCTGGCACTCCCTTCCATTACCCTGGACGATCAGGAATTGACTAAATGCAGAATTATACATGCAAACCAAGATTTGGACATTTGTAAGCCAGTACATGTCCAAACACGTGATTTCTTACATTCACTGCCTCTTACACACACACACACACACACACACACACACACACACACACACACACACACACGCACGCACACACGGACACACATGCACATGCAGACAGACACAAGCACACTCATGCAAATGCAGACTCTCTCTCTCTCTCTCTCTCTCTCGGTGTGCAGATACACACATGCATGCACACTAACAACATCAGGAAGACTCACATGGTTTGTTTGCCTGAACGGCCACAGGGTATCTTTCCTTTTTTGTAGAGGAAATAGAGAACAGCACCCAGGATGGCAAAAAGTAGAATGCACACGATGATGACGACAATCACCACTCCACCACTTCTCTTCGCTCGAGACATATCTAGACCAACAGAAGAATGGTTGATGCAATAGAATCTGCTTGAACGGCCCATTTTTTCCTCAAGTTTCTAACTGAACCACATGAACTGTCCAAGAACCAGACCAGACACACCAGGATCTCTGACCCTGGTATTATACAGTACGTGCTGCCCAGTGCCAGAGCTGGCACTCACCAGTCCTTCCTTGCACAAGTGCACTAGTACCGCTGTCGGCTGCTCTGTTGCAAATCAAAATGCACCCTCTTCAACAACTGAAGTCTGAAGGCACCCAATGAACATGAAACCTTTGGGTAGGAATCCAACCCATTGTATTTCTGAGGCTGTGAATAATATACTATCCTACAGCACAATGTTTCTATGAACTATGCAGAAGAATTTAATCGGAAACCCAATCTGCACCATTTATGAAGTTTAGGAGTTTGCTTCTTGGTCCCATGTGGAGGTGCCTGACATGCAGAAGGGTGCAATGATCTGCAACACATGCCTGGAGCCAATTTCACAAAGTTCACACATGCATAACTGTTGTGGGACGTCATCACTGTGAACAAGAGACCTGCTTTAGTCTTACTTAAAGGGGACCTCTTGTAAAAGGTGACACAAAGAATGAGAAGGAGGAGGTGCTATTTAAGTTACAAACTTGCCTCCTCTGCTGACCTGCCTCTGGCTACACATCAACCTCACCCCAGCACCACCCCCAGCCTTCCCCAAACCCAACCCTTGGGATCCCAGTGGTGGAGTGAGCAGAGTAGAGGTGTTAAGTTTGCAAAGCTTGTACTTTTGTGCATTATTGTTTCATTGTGGTTTTAACTGCTTTAATTTTAGAGAGAGTCTGTAAATATGTGATAAATTGTCATTGATAAAGAATTCTTTCTGCAAGTCTTTCAAAATGGATTGAATTCAGGAAAAAAACTCTGAAGAATTTAGAAGAATAGCAAGAGAATGCTTCTTGAATTCTTTGGTGGTCTGGGTCATGAATTTCCTAATTAAAGATAAGCACAGAGCAAGATTCCAATGTTCCATGCATGAGCAAGATTCCAATGTTCCATGCATAATCAGATTCCACCAGCTGAGAATGTCTGCCACTCCTCCTTTACAATGCTGCAGTGAAGAAATCAATGGCTGCACTATTTCTGGCTGAAAGAGGCTGTGTCTTCCAACAGAGTGCAATCTGTGACGGCAGAGAATGACGAGATGATGAGGAGGGAGTTACACAGGTGCTGATCAATAAACTGATTAAATGGAACAGGAAACATAGGATGAGCTGTAGAAAACAGCAGCCCATTGGGAATGTGCTCAAATAACAAGCACCAAGTACAGAAAAGGGACGTCATAAATAAACTGCAAGCAAACAACTTTCTGATTATTTGTGCAGCAACTTAACTGATATACAAGCTGGTCCTGTAGGTCAATAGGATTTTGGCTTGAAGTGCTAAATGACACTGCATTTTTACTAATGCCAACTGCATTATAGCAGCAGTAGAGACATGGGCTACACTATCTGAACATATCAATGGACATAGCACTGAACTTAAATACAAGCCAGTCAACTATTTGCCCCCTTGCACTATATTCAATATTCATTAGCTTTTCATTGTCATCACAATGAATCTTTAATAAGTTTGAAAACAAGTTTAAAAGGTAGAAAGTGAATTGCATCTATCATAATGCAAAGCAAATTGAAGTAAATCTGCTCTTCAAATCACCTCATTTTGCTGCAGTACCATTCTGCAGGATATGAAGCCAACCCAGTGATCTGGCATTCTCCCTGCCCTGGTCTGCGCACCTAACATTTGCTGTATTTAGCTAATCACAGATCTTCCGAATAGCTCAGAGGTTTGATGGACAATGTGTGCAGAAAGTCTTCAGGGAGATCCTCTAAACTGGAAATAATTTTGTTGCAATGAGACTGCCAAAGAATATGGACATGTCACCAAAGATTTCCAACACTATGTAAAAAGCACATTGTTGGAAATTTGGATGTTGCACATGCACTCCCCCCTCCACCCCCCACCCCCACCCCCACCCATTTCTGAATTGCTAAGTTTTAAGACAATGACAAAACCAAAATAAAACCAGAAGATGTTGGAAGTACTCAGCAGATCTGGCTGTGTACTTCTGTTTCTTTCTCCACAGATGCTTCCTGATGTGATTATTTCCATGCCCTGCTTCTATTTAAAGAAAATCATGTTTGCAGGAAACTTGGAATCATAGAGTAATACATCATGGAATAAAGCAATTCGGCTCATCGTGGATGCACTGCATCTTTGGAAGAGATGGACAATTAATTCCACTCTAAATATGCTGTATTGTTTCTCCTTTGGTATTTATCCAAATCTTTTGAATTTTACTATTATATCTCCTGTAGAACAGTACAGAAACAGGCCCTTCAGCCCATGATGTCTTTGCTGACCATGATGCCAAATTAACCTTATCCCTTCTGCCTGCATGTGGTCTATATCCTTCCACTCCCTGCCTGTTCATGTGCCTGTCTAGATGCCTCTTGAACATGCTACTGTATCTGCTTCCACCACCTCCCCAGGCAGCCCGTTCCAGGCACCTCTCACTCTCTGTGTAGAAAAAACTTGCCTCGCACATCTCCTTCAAACTTTTCCCCTCTCACCTTAAAGCGATGCCACCCTGTTATGTGACATCTTCACTCTGGGAACAAGGGTAGTCAATCTACCCTTTCTATGCCTCTCATAATTTCATATAGTTTTCAGGCAAATTGCTCCAAATAATAACTTCTGGGTAGGAGAAACATTCAAAATTAAAAACCGCAGACACTGGAAATCTCAAATAAATATGGAAATGCTGGAAAAACTCAGCAGGTCAAGTAGCATCTGTGGAAGGAGAAACAGTTAATGTTTCCACAGATGCTGCCTGACCTGCTGAGTTTTTCCAGCTTTTTCTGTTTTTGTTTCCTTATGTCACCTTTGGTTCTTTTGGCAATCGCTTAAATCTGCAAAAATCATACTTTTGCCACTGTAGTTTCTCTTGTTTACATGGTCAAAACTATTCATGAACTTGAATGCCTCAGCCTCCTTTGCTCCACGGAGAACCTACTGAGATGGAACTGAGGTTGCATGAACTGAACAAATCAACCCCACATAACTAATTCTTACCAACAGCAGAGGGTCCACTCGTGGAAACCGCCACTGACTCTGCAATGTAAAAGAGAGTCATCAGGAGAAAGCATCATGAACAAAATTAGTCCCTGCTCCATGTTACAATTCACATGCTACCTGCATTAAAATTATGAGTGTGGCTATTTGGTAAGAACAGGATTGGGTCTGTTGCAATGCCACTATGTTTGCAGTGTCCCTACAATAGTTGCCTAGGCTTACACACAAAGTACAGCCATGTAAGGAAGGCTGTGCTGAGTGACAGTGCCCACGGAACTGTACCCTATCATGAGGGCATTAAGAGGAGGAGGGGAAAAATTGCGTGGGGTACTTTTGGGAAGAAGGCATCACTTGGTGCCCACTCTTCGATCTACTTCTGGACAGCATGTTATCAGATCCTCACCTCCTTGCACAGTGGAGTTGTAAGAAATGCTGCCATACACATTGGTACCACGACATGTCAACTTCAGCTCCTCCGCTGTGAGTGGTAGAATCAATTCACTGACAACGTAGTTCTTTTGGTTATGATACCTTAATGTCTATGCAAAGAAACAAAAACACAAACTTATCACAATAAAAACCAAACTGAGTAACTGTGACAGCAAAGAAAACAATTCAGTGTCCAATATTTAAGGTTCCTTCTCAAAGTTCTTAAGGAATTTATATCATCAGAACCCACTGTTCAAAGTAAATTTGATCATGGGTACACCTGCTTCAGAAGATACGGAGAAACAGACATGAAAGAATTATAGAGCAACACACAAAGGAGCTGGAGGAACTCAGTGGGTCAGGCAGCATCTGTGGAGGGAAATGGACAGTCAATGTTTGGGGTTGAGACCCTTCAACAGGACTTGTGTCTTGTGTCTACATGAAAGAATTATACATGGGTTAGAAGGCAGTAATACAATCCCTCTGTTTAAGAAGAGACAAAAAAAAACAGGGAAGCAACAGCCAGTTGTTTGACATTAGAAAAAGGGAGAATTATTGCTTCTTACTGTTAGGGAAATGGCAATAGGACACGTAGAAAATTATGGTTGGACAGGGTCGACACCTTTTGTGAAAGACAAATCGTGGTTGCCTAATCCATTATGAGCTTTTGGAGGTGGAACTTGCAGGGTATACAAGGGTAAACAGAATATTTGGATTTTCAAAAGACTTTCAAGAAAGTGCCACCACAGTTAAAGCACAAAACTGCTGAATGTGGTTCATTCCTGGCGTGGCAATTTCCTGTGTGACCCCACGTCCTAGGATAAACCTTACTAGTCAGAAATAAATCCCTTCCCCACTGCACTTTGGTTGTGCTTGTTCAATGCGTGTGTCTGAAATATGGCACCTTGAGAAGCTTGTTCATTCTTTGACAGGCTTTGACATGTATTTATTCACTGCCTTTTCCAAACTCATCAAATGGTGCCACAGAAGTCATTGTATGCAAACTGACTTGTTCACTATTTACATACCGGTTCCTTTTCTGTATTACATGTAACCTCTGGCATTGGATGACCTTTGAACACACATGTCAGGTTCACATGGAGTCCATTTTTCTGGAATGTCCACTTGAAACAGTTTACTTGAGGTGGTCCTGCAGAAGGAAATAATCAAGAGTTAAATAACTCCTTGGGCTGCTGCACCAACACACCAAACTTTATACAACCTTGTATTTATTCCCCAAGCCTTTCCTGTTGGAATACATTTCTTTAGTACCAGCATCTCTCAGCATCTTAGCCATTTTAACATGCGAGTCTAAGCAGAAAGAGAATAGTAGGATTTGGACCAGTTATCCAACCAAGTTAGAGCTGGTCCCTCTCTGTATTCAATCTCATTCCTTTTCTAGCAGGAAAATGGGCCATAATCAGAAGAGCTTTAAGACATATCAGGGTGTTAAATTAAGGTGTGTGGAGAATATCAAAATATTACAGGAGGGGGCATGGACCCTATCAGAGTCAAGCAGAATGTATTAGAACATGTTCATTGAGTCCTACAACGCAGAAGCAGGCCTTCAGCCCTCCACCTCCATGCTGCCCATTGTACCTACCTATACCGATCCCATTTACCAGCACTTGGTCTGTAGCCTTCTAATCCTTAGCGACTCAAGTATTTGCCTAGTTACTTCTCAAATGTGGTGAGAGTATCTGCCTCCACCACCTCCTCCGGTAGCGCATTCCAGACTCCAATTACACTCCGTGTGAAAAAAATTCCCCCTCAAGTTCCTTCCAAACCTCCCACCTTAACGCTGTATAATGCGTCAGGAGTGATTTTGCAGACAGGCTGCTCTTACCTGTGACCACAATGCTGATGTTTTTCTGCCGGTTTAGGTTTGGAACACCTGGAACTGCAACTTTACAGCTGTAGTTTCCAGCGTCATCAAATCTGACTACCGGCAGTTTGAGCAAATTTCCAGAGCTGACTGTATTCTGAAAGAGATGATTAATATAACAGAGTGAATGAGAAATTCTGCAAAGTTAAGAACTTTAAAATATTTAAGGTTTGTAATATATCATGACAATAACAATTGGGATTAAAACTTGATAAATCTCCTGGACCTAACGGCCTGTATTCTGGGAGTTCAAGGAGCCCTCTTTAGAGACTGTGGTTCCACTGGTGTTAACTTTTCCTGGATTATAGAATAGTCCCCCTGAATTAAAAGGTGACAAGTGTATGCCGACATGTAGGGTAGTAGAGAGAGGGGGAAAGGGAGTCGTGCACCAATCAGCCTGATATCAGTGTGAGGATAATTGCTGGAATCTATCATTATGGACAGATAGAAAATTTAACTATGATTGTGAGGAATCCAAATGGATTTAAGACAGGCAAATTGCATTTGACAAGTCTGTCGAGAAAAGCTTGAAGCTTCAATCGGCTGGCTGGATAACAGTAGATAAAATATTCAAAATTTGGGCTCCTGGATATGGCTGCTATTCTAGCATGCACTGAGGGGTGAATATTAGACAGTAAGCAGAGTACAGAGTAAGCAGAAAACAGGGAAATTTTCGGGATGGCAATCCCTAATCAGTGTGGATATCATATGTGTGTGTGCGTGTGTGTGTGTGTGTGTGTGCACGCGCGCGTACACACACTGAGAGAGAGAAAGAGATAGATAGACAGAGACAGTATGAAACTCCCACAACGTGACACCACCCCTCTGCATCATAGATCCTCTCCCCCTTCCATCTCACCCATTGCTTTTTGACCTCCTCCCACCTTCCCACAGACTCACTTCAGCCCTTACACACCTCTGCTCACATCTTCAGCCCCTGACCCTGTCCATGCTCCAGCCTCACAACACTAGTATATACCATCCCAAAAAACATTCCCAGAATCAATATTTTATGAATGGATTTAACTGCTCCCTACATTGTTATATCAAACACTCAAAGAGACAAGAATTAGTACAAACATGTAAGTGGCTCTACGTTTTCTGCAGAATTGAAATTAACTACAAAGGTGGTTTTTCACATCATTTTAGAAGCTTTATTCATACCTTAGGTTTTGTCCAGACCACAGATGTCTGTTGTGAAGCCTCCACTTCACAAGATATGCTTACATTTGTGTCACCCTCTGTGAAAGTGTATGGACCTTTTGGTTTCAATATGATGGGATCCAGATCTGTTTGAAAGGAGCACAAGGAGAAAAGTTCTATCACCATTTTTTCTTGATTAAACTGCACTGCGTCTCCTAATTAACAGGTGAAACAAGAATCTCACATCTCATTATACAACCACATATGGGTGGCTGTAATTCACCAACTGGAACAGATACCCTTGGTATCTTCTGACTATATAGCTGAGTTTTGCAAAGGTATGATAGTGAACCAGAGGGAACCCCCCACCATACACCAGTGGTCAGTCCATTATCTGAGTATAAAGGAGCTCTCAAGGTCTTTGAGAATGGTCAAAAGTTGCACTTTACAAAGCCTTCCTGCACATCATCGAGAAAGATATTAATCACAACTGATAACAAATGAACAATTATTTTATTTCCAGTGCCCCCACCACCTACACTTGATTTATTCATGCATGGCAATTACTGGACATTTTCTCTTCTCCCCCCTCACATCGGGCAGAAGCCTGAAAGCTCATACCAGCAGACTCAAGGACAGCATCTATCCCACCGTTATAGTCCCCTAGTAAGATAAGATGGACTCTTGACCTCACAGTCTACTTCATCTTGGCCTTTGCATTTTATTGTCTACCTGCACTGCACTTTCACTGTAACACTTTATCCTGCATTCTGTTATTGTTTTTCATTTGTACTACCTCAATGCACTGATGTAATGAAATGATCTGTATGGATGGCATGCAAAACAAAGTTTTTCACTGTATCTCAGTACATGTGACAATAGTAAACCAATTTACCAATTTAAAATTTGTGCATGAAACTTAATCAAATCTTTAAAGTGTATTTGTTCTGAACATTTTTACGTTCCATATTCTTGTACATATCCAGAATGTGTACTTCATATTCCTTACAAGAGTGAAACACAATCTGCTTCTTTTACATTTTGAGGGGATTCCAGAGTACGTAAGATGACTACTGTTACAATCCAACTCTTTAAACACTTTAGAAGTCAATTATATCAGCAAGATAGCTTTTCCACCATCCCAACTCCAACCCTCCCCTGCTCCCCACTTAGATTCCACCTGGAATGATTTAGCACTAATAACACAGATGCACTAATGGAATTGGATTACTGTTAGGAGTTTTTGGGTGAGAATGAAGTGGAAAAGGGGAGAGAAAGTATATACCTACAATTGACTGTTACCGTCTTGTTGCTGGAAATTTCTTCTGCTACCTCAAAGTCCAGGACTCTGCAGCCATAAACACCACTGTCATTTCGGTTCAGTCCTGTAATCTCCATTGTGTTGCCAGTGCTGTGAAAGTCCTCAATTTTTCCGTCCTGTGTATCAGAAGGGAAGCAGAGTTCCTGTTACTAAGATTCATTCCAACTAATTAGTTTCAGAATGCTCAGATGTTCTAGGATTGGATTATTTTAGTTCGACAAATGTTTAAAGAGTACAGCTGTGTCAGGAGCACAGGCCTGACCATTCATTTGGGATGTAATCCATTCAAAAACCTTATAATTTCCGTAGGATTCTGCCTCTTACCCTGTGAGAAACTCACTGGGTGAAACTGTGGGGCACTGACATTGGGTAGGACGTAATAGGAAGCGTGACATTTAAAGGAAATGAACACCAAATGCAAGACAATAATTAAACTCTATTTAACCTTAGCCTCTGCTTATTTAACATTGAAAAGGGCACATTTCTAGTTCATCCACAGGGTAATGCTTTTTTCACCCCATAAACACAAAACAAAATTGTTGGAAGAAAGCTCAAACCAGATACGATATTATACAATAATACTTGCCTAGGTTTGAATATTAATCTGTATTGAATTATCCAATCTTGTGACAGTATGTTGTTATTACAAATTCATGCATTGTTTTAGGCATTCTCCTTGATGCAAGGGCGCTAGCATTCTGAGTAATTCAGCATTAGGGCTGTGGCTCTGCTGTCCAGTAGCTAATTACACAGTAGTGTAACCCAGAGTGTAAGGATGATACATAATCCCCTTGTGTTCTGAACCGGATACGTGTATCCTTTGCACTTGTGATTCTTCAATCTCTTTGAATGGAGTCTGAGAAAGTACCAGGTTAAACTTGACTGGATACAAGCCACTACAATTACTTATTTCAAGATGAGCAACAGTTATGTTTGTGATCATTTAGATCAATCAGAAACACTTCAATCAGGAAGAAGTAGCCAATTGGATTTAACATTGGTTTAGCAGGAATAGTAAGTAGATGGTTGTCTCTCTGACTGGAGGCCTGTGACTAGTGGCGTGCCACGGGGATCGGTGCTGGGTCCGTGTTGTTTATCATGTATAATAATGATTTAGATGATAATGTAGTAAACTGGATCAGCAAATTTGCAGATGACACCAAGATTGGGGGTGTAGTGGACAGCAAGGAAGGCTATTCAAAGCTTACAAAGTGATCTTGACCAGCTAAGAAAATGGGCTGAAGAACGGCAGATGGAATTTAATGCAGGCAAGTGTGAGGCATTGCACTCTGGGAGGGCAAACCAGGGTAAGACTTACACAGTGAATGGTAGGGCTCTGAGGTGTGCGGTAGAACAAAGAGACCTGGGAACACAGATCCATAGTTCCTTGAAAGTGGCATCACAGGTAGATAGGGTTGTTAAGAGAGCTTTTGGCACTTTGGCCTTCATCAGGGCATTGAATACAGGAGTTGGGATGTTATGATGAAGTTGTATAAGGCATTGGTGAGGCCTAATTTAGAGTATTGTGTGCAGTTCTGGTCACCTGCCTACAGGAAAGATATCAATGAACTTGAAGAGTGCAGAGAAAATTTACAAGGCTGTTTGCTGGGACTTGAGGACCTGAGTTATAGGGAAAGGTTGAATGGGTTAGGACTTTAATCCCTGAAGCGCAGGAGAATGAGGGGAGACCCTCTTGAGGTATACAAAATTATGAGGGGTATAGATAGGGTGAATGCATGCAGGATTTTTCCCCTCAGGTTGGGTGAGACTAGAACTAGAGGACATAGGTTTAGGGTGAAAGGTGAAATATTTAAGGGGAATCTGAGGGGAAACTTTATTCAGAGGGTGGTGTGAGTGTGGAAGGCGCTGTCAGCGGAAGTGGTGAATGCAGATTCAATTGTAACATTTAAGGGAGGTTTAGATAGGTACATGGATGGGAGAGGTTTGGAGGGATATGGTCCGGGTGCAGGTAGATGGGACTAGGCAGAAGATCAGGTCAGCATGGACTAGATGGGCTGAAGGGCCTGTTTCTGTGCTGTAGGACTCTACAACTCTATGACTTGCTTTCAAATTATAATACAAAATAATGAATGTACCATAGTTCCCTACACTTGTGAGTCATCTTGCCAGACAAGCTATACAAATTTTACTCTTGTAACAGTCTCCCAGCCTTCCGTAATTGTATTTGTTTCCATTTCTCATTTTATTTCTCTGTCCAAGAGGATTAGTGATGTCCTGACATATGTGGGGTATTTATCAACTAGTGTAGTCTTGAGAGGGAACAACATTAACAGTCAAATCACCTGCAATTTAGTTGACTGCCATCCCAATGTATTTTGAAACCGATGTGGTCACATCATCCTTTACAATGACTCATTTCAAAATAACACTTAATTCAAATTCCTTACATGGCGAAATGGTCAAAATACCCTGGAAGCAGTACGGTGGTTCAGCAGTTAGTGCTGCTGTCACACGGCTCTAGGGTCCCCCGGTTCAGTCCTGACCTTGGGTCCCTGTATGTGAGGAGTTTGTACATTGTCTTTCAGACCGTATGTACAATGCTCACATCCAAAAGGTGTGGTGGTAGGTGAATTGACTTCTGTAAATTAGGTAAAGTGGCAAAAGAAAGGAGTTGCAAGGACACAGGGAAATAAGCAAAGATGGAATAGGACTGACGGGATTGTTCTACTGGGAGCTGGCATGGCCCCAATGTGCAGAATGGGCCTCCTTCTATATTGTAGCAGGTAAGTACAATGTTGCAGGGGTTACAACTGGTCTGTAAACCGTGAGAGTGTGTGGGAATAGTCAAATTTCTCACTAGTGACTAGACAATGACGTTAGCTGATTATTAGGAAGCAACATGGTGGGCCGAAGGGCCTGTTTTGTGCTGTATGGTTCTATGGTAACATTAATGGTAAAGTTCAGTATCTGGGCTCAGGACGTGAGGAAGCAAGATATTGTTAGCAGCCATATAGCTCAAACTTGTCTTCAAGGAAGGAAGCAGGGAAATGGATACATTTTCTCTGGAAACTCAAACTGTTCTGATGAGCTTCTGAGCTGTTCTACTTACAGATTAGGCTTAAGAGTTGCAGACACAGTCCTGCCCCCATAATGCTCCTCACCTGCTCTTTGTAAAAAGGTATATTCAACAGTAGATGGGCCATCGGAGTGACATTCCATGGTCATGTTGTCTGTCTCCTTCAACACACTGGGGTGAATCAGAAATTCCACATTCTCTGTTGGATCTGGTAAGGAGCAAAAGGAAAACTCCTTGACATAGGGACTAGACTACAGCACTCACTGCAGTAAAATTACTGATACTCACCATTACAATGAAGTAACAAAAGGACAAGCCTTCTTCTAACTGGAATATATTTTATTTATTCACTTGTTCCAGGTGGATTACAAATTATTACTAATGATTCAAGAATAATGCAATCCTTAGCACATGTGAACTCCCCAGTTTGGACTGTATTTAGGAGAGCTTGGAACATGGTTTCAAGTATTTATTCAACTATCAGGTAACTCAAAATCAGGATTTACTGAATACAAGCAGCACATAATTCTTTTCAGTGATCCTCTAATGAATCTTATCATGGCTGTAAAACTCAGCCTATTTTTGCACATTAACTTCTTTATATGGCATTGAATGTTGTGTACAGTCACATAGAAAGACATTCAGATATGAAGTGGTATGAATGAAGTATCTGGACTGTGGACCAAACAGAAACAGTACAATACTATTTCCTGCCACAAGATGGAGGCTACTTAATAAAACTGCCGAGAAATTCATCTTTGGCCTGTCACTTTACATGCATCTTGTCAGCACATTGTGCTTCAACAATACAGTGTGTTTAAATGATACTCACCGGGGATGAATTTCAAGACAGAGAGGGATCTCGTAAAGCTGTGGCTGACTAAGCCATTCAAGATACAGAGGGACTTGCATCCATAATACCAATTCAGCCACTTCAAGATATTTTGTAAATGCTAAAAATAGATACCATGATCAAACCTTCTAAGCAATGGATGTAACTGATAAATTCAAAATCGTTCATATCCTCTGCCCTGGAAACAGAAAAGAAACACATCTTGGCAGACGTGGTGACAATTTGAGACCTTGGCCACGGATGGGAGTCAAGCAGCTCCAGTGGCAGGGGAAGGAGCCTCTGATCACCTTCTGCAGCACAATGCCCAGATAGGGCTAAGCCTAGACTGGGAACCAAAGCAACACAGGCCAAGGGTCCAGTGTCCTATTGCCTTATCTATGTGCATACCACTCACCCAGACAATGAGGACCAATCCAAGGTTGTGAATAGAAAATTAGTTGGCCAACAGGAAATGTGGTCTTTTTGTGACTGCCAAGGTGTTATGAAGTACAATGTACTGCGCTGCTGCTGCAAAAGGTTTACTTTTCATTGCATTATACCCTGTGTATGTATGCCTATGACAACAAAATTGAACTTGAGAACTTGACTTGAGAGTATGGCGTGGCTTACCACAGAGATCAGTGTTGGGACCTCAGCACTTAACACTATATTCTGCATTCTGTTTTTCCTCTTTACTACCTTGATGTAATTATGTAGGACTTGATCTGTCTGGATGGCCTGCAAAACAAAAGCTCTTCACTGTGTATAGGTGCATGTGACAATAATAAACATACCAATTTATGTAGTGATTGGGGATGAAAGCACCAAAAGTATGGAAGTAAATTTTTACTGAGGACACAAAGGTAATTAGAAAAAATAAATTGTGAAAAGGACATAAGAGGAGGCTACAAAAGGATAAAGATAAGTTAAGTGAGAGGGCAAAGATCTGGTAAATGGAATATACTGTTGAAAAATATGAAATCATCCATTTTGACAAGAAAAATTATGAAACGTATAATCTAAAAGATGAGAGGTTGCGGAGTTCTGAGATGTAGAGGGATCCGGAGTCTCCTAGTGCATGATTTTCAAAAAGGCTAGTATGCAGTTACAGCAAATAATTAGGAAAGGCTAACAGAATGTTTATTGTTTATTGTTTGGGGAAATGAATATACAAGTAGGGAGGTTATGCTTCAGTTCCACAGGGCACTGGGGAGATCAGATCTGGTGTATGGTCTCCTTATTTAAAAAAGGATGTAAATATGATTTAAGCAGTTTAAGAGGTTTACTAGACTAATAGGGGAAATAGGTGAGTTGTCTAATGAAGAAAGATGAGTTGTCTAATTGAACAAGCTGGAGCTTAGAAGATGAGAGGTGATGATTGAAATACAAGATCCTAAGGAGTTTGATGAGGAAGAAAGATGTTTCCTCCTGATGCAGAATCTAGAATGTAGGAATCACAATTTAAATTTAGGGGTCACCTATAGATCTGATGATGCTTATTTCTCTCAAGGGGTTACAAGTCTCTGGAACTCTCTCCCACAAAGGTGGTTGGGAGCAGAGTCTTCCATTTTTTTTTAAAAGGGAGAAAGTAGATAGCTTATCTGATTGCAGTCCTCAAATCCACATTCTTGTCTACCTGTTGTAACTTTCAACTCTTTGCTAAAAAGAATCTACCATATCACAAGGAAATTGCGCCAGTGCCTTTATTTTCTTAGGAAGTTGAGGAGGTTCGGCTTGTCACTGAACACTCTAACAAATTTTAACAAATGTACTGAAAGTGTCCTGACTGGTTGCGTCATGGTCTGGTACAGCAGTTCGAACGGACAGGAACGCACGAAACTGCAAAGAGTAGTGAACTCAGCCCAAATCATCAGGGCCACATCCCTCCCTATCATTAGTAGTATCTACATACTGGAGGCGCTGCCTCAAGAAGGCAAAATCCATTGTCAAAGATCCCCACCATCTGGGCCATGCCATCTTCTCACTGCTACCACACTACACCACCAGGCTCAAGAACAGCTACTTCCCTTCAACCATTCAGTTCTTGAATCAACAGGTTCACTAGAGTTCAACAACACAATGACCACTTTGATCATTTTTCACTGAAATGGACTTTGTTTTGTTTGTTCTAATTGTGTTCTTTCTTGTATAAATTGTGTCTATGTTTTTCTTGTGAACGCTGCTTACGTGATGCCTTGTGCAGGTGATGTTGCTGCAAGTAAGTTTTTCATTGCACCAGTGCACATGTGTACTTGTGCATATGACAATAAACTCGACTTTATATTTGAATGGCGGAGAAGGCTTGAGGGTCAAGTAGCTTGCTCCTGCTCCTAATTTGTTTGTTTGTACGAATATTCTATTAAGTAGAGATGTGAGATGTGGGTGATACCTGCAATTGTCCACTACTCTGAGCTCCTAAACCTTTCTACCACACAGAAGAGGCCAGAGACATCACTGTGCAGAAAAACACAGGCTTCTGTCAAATTCGGTGTTAAACCACCTATCTGCCACCACTACAGTAGTTCTAGCAGGTACAGTCCATCCCTGGGTAATGAACGAGTTCTGTTTTCACAGAAATAAGTTGTTACAAGTCCACTTCAATCAGTCGATTTTGTCTGCAAGTCGGTAAACACACCAAAGTCACTAGATATGATCACCATTTCTCCACAATATTGAAATGAATGGCATCAAAAGCACACAAGACTGACAAGAAAGAACAATTACTAAAAGTGGAGAGAGAGAAAAAAACTAGTTCTGCCATTTGTATGAACGAACATTGGAAATTTGAATTTAATAATATTATGGGACCTCGCTCGTACATTGGGCCATCCATAAATTGGGCACTTGTAACGTGTGGACGGCCTGCACTGAGACAGTGACATTCCAATAGTTGTACGAGAGTGATCTTAGAAGGTTACGTTTAACTGTAACTGCACATGCACATTGACCGCTAGAATGGATATTGAAGGCTCTCGATCATCTCACTCTGACATTTGTACCTCTGACATCACTACGGAAGTTACTGCCTTCAGACGAGTCTTGTGAGAGTCATTGGAAGAATTTAAAGTGGAGGTAGATGAACTTCAGCATTCCTTTTGCACAACTTCAGACTGCACTACAGTCTTTGCACCATTCTGCTGTTTTGCACTTGTCATTGTATTTATTGTTAGTATTTACTATTACTCTGTATACTAATCTTTTGTAAGAGTAGAGGTTGAAGGCTGTGGCGATCTGGCAGAGAGGGGGAGTTGAGGTCTAGGGTAAAGTGACCATGATTACATTGGATGGTGAGGTAGGCTTGAGGGGCTGAATGGCCTACTCCTATTGTATTCTTGTGTTCTTAGTGCTTATAACCATGGCTTTGTGAGGCAGGTCCAGGCAACGTTACCCTGACTCCGGGTTTTGATCTTCTCTGGGACGCTCATCAATACTCACACGTTATTGAGATGTTGATCTTTTTAGACTCCTTCATCTTGTCCACTCCTCGTGGCATCCTGTAGCTCACCTCACAGTAAAACTTGGAATCTTTGTCCTTTTTCTCAGGCAGATAATAAAGTGTGCTGCTGATGGTATAAAGGCCACTGGCTTCTTGTGTTGACTGAAATATCGCGTGTACCTCTAAAGAAAAATACAAAATCAGACAGAGATCAGGTGGCTGTCACAGTTAAACTCACTGGGAAATGAACGGTGCTATTTTCACCATTAATCACACAGAGTCAGTCACACACCAAATACAAACAAATGCTGCCCAATGGGTGCTTGCTGTGCACAAGTTGGCTTTTCAGTTTCCTAAACAGCAATAGTGACCACATGTCAACAAGTGTAACTGTAAGGTGTTTTTGGACATGAAGTGGTGAAAGACACCAGAAAATCCCAATTTTTTTAATGGTGGAAGCTGGAATTTGAAATGTGCTTGAGACAGACCCCTCACCTACGTGGGTCGATCAACCACTCTTCAAATATTCATTTAGCTTAAGTGAAGGGAAACTTGACTGCTGCCGAGACGAGATTCGATGTGCTCGAGATCCATTTGTCAATTCTGGCTACATTTTCAACAGTATCCTAAATAAGGAGCCCAACCAGGTGATACTTTGTTTAAAAAATTACTCCCTTCTTCAGTTGCTTCTCACCTTGAAACCACCTATTTCCAGAAATATACCTTCCCAAACCTGTCCAGTAGAAAGGGAACTCCATCTGTACCAGTCCACACACCCGATTCTGTTTCAAACCCCCAAGGGTGATACTAGATATAGTAATTGATGCAGCTTATACAGAGATGATGTGATTTTTCACTATTCTCAGGCAGCATATACCAGAGAATAGATTGATTGCGGTAGGCAGAGGGGATAAGAACTGGCAATAAAATGTTACGTACTTTGCTCTGTCTGAGGCACGAGATGAATTGGGGTGCGGTCTTTGTACCAAGTGATATTGGGAGCAGGGTAACCATTCCTAGCGACACAACGAGCTAGCTAAAAAAGAAAGAGATATTGCATAATAACTGTGTAAAAAAATCAAAGTATCAAAAACAATACATTACCTACATGTGCAAAATGACCATTATCTGTAAATCACTGAATTTCCAGCTGTTTTGAAATAGCTTTATTGCATGTTCTCTCTAGCTTTCTATCACAAACTCTATGTGGCTACAGGAACAATTTTCTGGGTTTGCACACAGGCACAAAGGATTGAACTCCTGACAACAGCAGGTGGTCAGAACAACGAGCAAAGCAAGTTAATAAGATGGATAGCAGTTCCGATTTCATTACACTTTAATGCAAATAGATTTGTAGCAAGATAAAAATTGTGGACTTCTGTAGGATGGTCTATATACAAGTTACTAGCCCATTTAGTTTTCAAAAATATGATGCTTTGTTATCTATTTGTGGCACTATCTTTACTAAATTATATTGCTTAAAATAGATACTCAAAATTCATGGAGTTAGGAATTATAGGAACAGTTTTTTTTAGCTACTTATCTTCTTACACTAGTTCTGACATTCAATGATATCATGGCTGATCTGTGACTTAACTCCATGTCAGTTAATGAAAAAATGCATACTCTCCAGAGAGAGATCAGAACAACATAACTCTCTCATGTTATCCTCATATATAATGGTACAGAGAGAATTTGTACTGAAGTTTGCTTTTAAACCCAAAGGGATGTGAATAGTTCTGAAGAGTTCTGAAATTACTTTGCACAATATCTAAGTGTAAACACAAGACAACTAAATGTCAGCAATTAGCCTTTCTTACCTCTGCTGGTCTTTTGTCCATTACTGATATGGTTATTTCATTTTTATGTATCTCAGGCACGTCTGGTGCACCTGCCAAGAAAGCAGTAAATGTCAGTGACAGAGAAGCAGGAGCACCTTATTACACCCAGAAGAACAAAAGCTTTGCTTTGGAAACCCAAAACAAAAATTGGAGCTGCTGGAAATCTGAAATAAAAACAGAAAATGCTTCAAACACTCAGCAGGTCAGGCAGCATTCAAGATTCAAGATTCAAGATTAACTTTATTGTCATTTCTCTGAGTATTTACATACACAAAAAAAATGAAATACTGTTTCTCGCCAGCTCATACCAGTGCAACAAAAAGAACAGTGATAAATATCTAAAATAGTCTATAAAAACATCTCTAAAACAAAACTAAAAACATATCAACACCACATATTCATATCTGTTAAAGTGTGTTTATGTATTAATAAGTGCTTATTCAGTTCGAGATGAAGTTCAACGTATCAGGTAACTAACTATCAAACTGTTTCTGTATTGATGTGAGTGTGTCCGTGTGTGTGGAGGGAGAGCTTGTCGGTGGAAGTGGAAGGGGACACAGTCCATTTATGATCCTGATTGCTTGTGGGAAAAAACTGTTCAGCATCCTACTAGATCTAGAGCAGATGCTCCTATACCTCTTCCCCACGGCAGGAGGGAAAACAGGTCGTGAGAAGGGTGATGAAAGTCCTTAATGATGGCTGTAGCTCTGCGAACGCAGCGTTGCTGATAGATCTCCATCAAAAAGGGGAGAGGGACACCAATGATCCTGCTCACTGTCTTCACCATCCTATTGAGCTGCTGTTGTTCGTAGGCCTTGCAGCTACCAAACCAGGAGGTGAGGCAGTAGGTCAGGATACTTTCAATGGTGCCCCTGTAAAAAGTGATGAGGTGTGGAATAGGGAGGCCTGCCTTTCCAAGTCTCTGGAGGGGGTAAAGCCGCTGCTGGACTTTTTTAACAATGGCTGCAGTGTTAATAGTGGAGGTCAGATCATCCGCTGTGAACCCCCAGGAACTTAATGCTGCTGACCCTCTCCACAGCAGCACCATCAATAGTCAGCGGTGTGTGATCAGGCTTGCCAGCCCTCCTGAAATCAATCACCATCTCCTTTGTTTTGTCCACATTGAGGTCGAGATTGTGGAATCCGCACCGCGCTGTTAGCTGCCCCACCTCCATCCTATATGCAGACTCATCATTGTCACTGACGAGACCTACCACTGTTGTGTCATCAGCGAACTTAATGATGTAGTTGGTGCTGAATCTAGCAATGCAATCGTGTGTGAGCAGGCTAAACAGTAAAGGGCTCAGAACGCAGCTTTGAGGTGAGCCTGTGCTCACTGAGATGGTTCCCGATGTATGACTGCCGACTCTAACTATCTGCTGCCGCTGCGTCAGGAAATTGAGGACCCAATTGCGAATGCCAGTGTCCAGCTCTAACAGCCTCAGCTTTTCCACCAGCTGTTGTGAAATGATCGTGTTAAATGCTGAGCTGAAGTCGATGAAGAGGATCCTGGCGTATGTATTCTTCCCCTCCAGATGTGACAGTGTGAGGTGGAGCAAAGTGGAGATTGCATCCTCTGTGGATCGACTGACTCTATATGCAAACTGTAGGCGATCTAAGTTTGCAGGTAAACAGGTCTTAATATGCTGCATGACCAATCGCTCAAAGCATTTCATTATTATTGGTGTAAGGGCCACAGGGCGGAAGTCATTCAGGCAGGCTGGGCTTGACTTTTTAGGGACAGGAGTAATGATGGCACTTGTGAGGCAGGTGGGCGCCACTGCCTGGCTGAGCGAGATATTAAAGATGTCTGCAAAGACATCCTTCAGCTGCTCTGCACAATCCTTTAAAACACGTCCGGGAATGTTGTCCGGCCCTGCAGCTTTCCGTGGATTGACGCTGGCGAAGGCCTTTCTCACTCCAGCTGTAGACAGCTGAAGTACCTGGTCTCTTGATGATGGTGGAAGCACCTGTGCCTGAACGGTGTTATTTGCCTCAAAACGTGCATAAAAGACATTAAGTTTATCTGGTAAAGAGGGATCATTGTGACATATCCTTGTACTTGGTGATTGTTTGAAACCCCTGCCACAAACGATGTGTGTCTTTATTGTTCGTGAAGTGGCTGTTAAGTTTCTGTCCATACAGCCTCTTCGCCTCCCTGATCCCCCGGGACAAGTTTTTCCTTGCTAATCTATATGCAGCAATGTCCCCAGATTCAAATGCAGCATTAAGGGCTCTCAGCAGTGAGCAGACTTTTCCAGTCAACCAAGGTTTCTGATCGGCACGCATCTTGATGGTTTTGACCACAGTCACATCATCTCTGCATTTATTGATGTTGCCAATGACTGTCTCTGTGTATTCCTGCAAGTCAATAACATTGTCATATGTTGCTGCCTCTTTAAAGATATCCCGCTGTGTATTTTCTACAGTCTTGCAATGCTGAAACTGCTTCCTGTGGCCATATTTTAACTTCTCTGACCACTGGCTTGTCTTGTTTCACCCTAGGTCTATATGCAGGTGTGAGCATGACAGCTAGGTGGTCAGAGTTACTAATATGGGGAAGGGGGGCTACTCTATATGAGTTTATGATGTTTGTATACCCCAGGTCTAATGTGTTATTGCCCTTAGTTGCAAAGTTCACATGCTGATAAAATTTTGGCAAAACAGACTTAAGGCTTGCCTGGTTGAAATCTCCAGCTGCTATAAAGAAAGCATCAGGGTAAGCCATCTGCTGCACGCCGATATTGTTGTAGAGCTCATTCATAGCCTCCTTCACGTTGGCACTCGGTGGTACATAAACTGCCACTATAATAATCACCGTCAACTCCCGTGGCAAGTAGAAGGGTCGGCATTTCACAGTCAAGAGCTCTACATGTGGTGAACAGAGTGTAGAAACCACCTCGGCATCTTGGCACCACAATTTATTGATATAAACAGCCAGGCCACCTCCCCTGAGCTTACCAGATAGCAAAGCTACTCTGTCTGCTCTGTGGAGTATTAACCCCTCCAGTTGAATCACGGCATCCGTAATATTCTGATTAAGCCAAGTCTCTGTGAAAACGAAGACAAAACAATCCTTGCATTTAGAAGCTCTCCAAAGTCTGATATAGTCCATTTTGCTATCCAGTGAACAAACATTTGCCAGCATGATTGTAGGAACTGCCGGCTTGTGTGGATTAGCGATTAGCCTAGTGTGCACTCCTCCGCGCTTGCCCCGCTTCCACATCCTGTCACACCGCTTACGACGTTTCCTCACTGGTGCTACTCCAGGCACGACCGCAGACTCCTTTGGGCCTACTCGGCGTAGCAGTCCAAGCTCGCTCAGCACACTCAGCCAGTGTTCCTCGTAACAAAAGACTTTGTTACAGATGTCCAAAAGAAACTGACGGTCGTACACACACTTTCCTTTCACTCCTCTCACTTCACTCAAGGACAAAAGCACTGCATAATCACTAGGAGAGGCCGCCACAAACGTCGGTCGCGCCGCCATCTTTCTCATCCCAAAAAAAAAGAGAAACAGAGTTAATGTTTCAGATTTGAGACTGGTCTGACAAAGGGCCTTGGACCTGAAATGTTAACTTTGTTTCTCTTTCCACAGATGCCGCCTGACCTGCTGAGTGTTTCCAGCATTTTCCATTTTCATTAAAGCTTTTGTCTTAGCTGTTTGCAACCAACCAGCCATAAAAATGCACCTGTGAAGTCAATCCCTTTCAAATGTCTAGTCAAAACACTGTACAGGTTCTCCACAGGTTACAGCAGGATTCTGTTCCTGAAAGCCGTTCGTAACCCAAACAGTTTGCAAGTTGGACGTGTGGCAACGAAACAAGTTCTCACACAGCAGGTAGCGGCTGCAGAGGTGGATTATCCCATTGGAATCGATAGTCTGGAAAAGCATTTTAAATCTCGTTTTACTGTTCTTAATAAAGCTAATATTAACAAATTTTGCCTGAGCCTATCTCGGGTTAATAATGATTTTCTCTTAAAAGATTTTACTGTAGACGAGGTTTTAATTGATGGTTTTTAAAGGACGCTGCTGCTGTCCCGGAGGGTGCGTCTCAAAATAGGATTCACAAAATGCACATCAACATGTTAACTAGAATTTATTTTTCTTGGGCTCAGTGGGGCAAAATTCCAGCTAGCGTCAAGAACAGTTGTCAACAGCCCTGCAGTGGATGGCAAATCCATCCCACCGGTCTCCCAAATGCTAGATCGTGTGTACAGGCTGTATGAGCCGAGTGTCCATAACCTTGGGAGGATTTGTATTTGCAAAGGAACTGGAGAGAATACAAAGGATAAAAATATTAAGCAGAAAATTGTTAAGATCTGGAAGGCACTGCCTGAAAAAATAATGGTATCTCTACACTGTTTATTACAACTCTGCTTTGTATTTAAAAGGTGCACGCCTTCATAGATAAAGCCTGGTAAAGTTTCCGTTTGTAAGCAAGAATAGTGGAAACAGAACTGGATGAATATCTGAAGGGAAAAAAAGTGCAGGTCTATCACAAAATAGTAAGAACATGGGTGGCTCAAAGCCTGTACAGTTATGATGGGTTGAATGGGCTCCTTCTATGATACATTATCCTATGATCCTAACAAACTCTCCTGTAAAAGAAGACTCACCATAAACCCTGAGCTCTGTTGCAGCTTCACCATTGCCTACAGGACCTGCACCAACTTGGCAGAAAAATACCCGTGCATCCTCGACCTCGACGGGCTTGATGGTCAGGGTGTAGTTCTCATCCACACTGATTCGATGAGTGTAGTCAGTTTTAGGGTCAATATTCCTGATGTCCATGTCTTGAAAATAGATTCGTTGGCGCTGATTCTTCACCATCTGAAAGTAGACACAAGGTTAGAATTTTGAAGAGCTCAGTAGCAATGTTGGGCATCTGACCTCCTATTCCAAAACAATGGGGACTGTCAGCCTATCTATGGCCACCTGCAGTACCCAATGAGAACTAACTCTATGCATCCCTCAAATGCTGCAGGATCTACTCCAGGAGTCGGGAGTTGGAGCGAGATTTGGAGTGGGAGATTTAAAAAGAGGTAAGTCTGTGTGCTTGTGCTTGGAAGTTTCACCTTGCAGGAGTCGAAAAGAGGCACATCTACAAGTTATTAATTGTTGATTGGCTCATTGGCTAGTTAACAGCAGCCAATAAAAAGAAGCAAGGGTCAAGTGGAATGGCCATTGTGTGAGTGGGGGAGCTGAGGCTTTGGTGAGAAGAGGTGGAGACCAAGGAGTTGGTGATGGAGTGAGAGCAGGAGATTTGAAAAGATGTAGTCTCTTTGCTTGTGAGCTTCACTTGCAGGAATTTAAGAGGCAAGTCAGCTAATTGTTAGTTAACAGGTGATTGGCTAAATATCAGCTGCTAATAAAATGTTATAGTCAAGTGGAGTGGCCATTTCAGAGCAGCCATTTTGAGAGATAATACCAGGCTTCAGCAAGGAGGGTGAACAACACTAAGACAAGGTGAGGGTAAGTTTTTTTTGTTGCTTCTATTTTCCATCAAAGCTTTTTAGTCATGGTAGGTGAGGCATGCTCCTCCTATGCAATGTGGGAACTCAGGGAGGCTGTGAGTTTCCCTGATGACTATGTGTGCAGGAAGTGTCCAGCTGCAGCTCCTGACAGACCACATGATGGCACTGGAGCTGTGAGTGGATTCACTTTGGAGCATCCACGATGCTGAGAATGTTGTAGACAGCACATTTATTGAGTTGGTCACACCACAGATTAAAGACCTAGGGAAGAGGTGACCAACAGGCAGAGTAGTAGCAGGAAAAGGTAGTGCAGGAGTCCCCTGTGGTCATCTCCCTCCAAAACAGAGATACTCTTGGGGGAGATGGCTCACCAGGGGAAGGCAGCTGTAGCCAGGATCATGGCACTGTGAGTGGCTCTGCTACATAGGATGGCACGAAAGAGCAGAGCTATAGTGGTAGGGGATTCCAAGGTAAAGGGAATACACAGGAGCTTCTGTGGCCTCAAATGGGACTCCTGGTTGGTGCCTTGCCTCCCAGGTGCAAGGGTCAGGGATGTTTTGGAGCAGCTGCAGGGCATTCTGGAAGGGGAGGGTGAACAGCCAGTTGTCATGCTGCATGTAGGTACCAATGATATAGGAAAAAAGTGGGATGAGGTCTTATAAACTGAATTTAGGGAGCGAGGAGATAGATTTAAAAAGTAGGACCTCAAAGGTGGTAATCTCAGGATTATTACCTGTGCCATGTGCTAGTCAGAGTAGGAATAGCAGAATAATTAGGATGAACATGTGGCTTGAGCAGTGGTGCAGGAGGGAGGGTTTCAGATTCCTGGGGCATTGGAACTGGTTCTGGGGGAGGTGGGAACCAGTACAAACTGGATGGTCTACACCTAGGCAGGACAGGGATCAATGTCCCAGGGGATTGTTTGCTAGTGCTGTTGGGAGGGTTTAAACTAATATGGCAGGGGGATGGGAATCCATTTGCAGAAAGACAGTGGGAAACAAAGCAGAAACTTGAGCAAAAGTTAGCAAAGAAGAAAGTAAGAGTGGAGTACAGAAAAGTCAAATGCAAAGGACATAAAGGTTACTAGGTTCTAAAAGGATAATGAGTGTAAGGGCACTTTATCTGAATGCCCATGGTATTCAAAACAAGGTCGGTGGAGTTGTGGTACAAATCTGTACAAAGGGGTATGATTTAGTGGCCATTACAGAAATGTGGTTGCAGGGTGTAGATGAGTGGGAATTAAATATCCAAGGGTATCAGGTAATACAGAAGGATAGGCAGAAAGGTAAGGGAGGTGGAGTAGTGTTCTTAAGAATGAGATCAGGGCGATAGTGAGAGACTGTATAAGATCTAAGGAACAGATTGTTGAATCCACCTGGGTAGAGATTAGGAATAGTAAAGGGGGGGGGGGGGGGAATAACTGGTGGGAGTTGTCCATAGGCCACTGAATAAAAACATTAGTGGCACAGGCAATAAACCAAGAAATATTTGATGCATGTGAGAATGGAACGGCAGTTGTCATGGGGACTTTAACTTCCACAGATTGGGTGAATCAAGTTGGTCAAGGCAGTCTTGAGGAGGACTTCATAGAATGCATCTGTAATGGCTTTCTTGAACAGCATGTTAGTGAACCTACAAGGGAAAATGCTATCTTAGATCTGGACCTGTGCAATGAGACAGGTAAAATTAACAATCTTATAGTTGGGGATCCTCCTTGGAAAGTGAATTTCTCATACAAATGGAGGGTGCCATAGTTCAATCCAAAACCAGTGTATTATGCCTAAACAAGGGAGACTACAATGGAATGAGGGAGGAGATGGCTAGCATAGACTAGAAACACAGGCTATGTGGTCGGACAGTTGAGGAACAGTAGAAGACTTTCAAAGATTTTTCACGGTGCTCAACAAAAGTGTATTCCATTTAAAAGCAAGGACAGTAAGGGTGGGGAGAGCCAGTCTTGGATAACTAAGGAAATAAAAGAAGGCATCAAGCTAAAAATTCATGCATACAAAGTTGCTAAGAACAGTGGGAAACTGGAAGAATAGGAAAACTTTTTTCAATCTTTTTATTAAATTTCAAATTAATAAACAACAATAGTAGGAAAACTTAAAAGCAACAAAGAACCACTAAGCAAGCAATAAGGGAAGATGGATTATGAAAGTAAACTAGCACAAAATATAAAAACAGATAGTAAAAGTTTCCATTATAGTATAAAGTGGAAAAGGGTGGTTGAAGTGAATGCAAGTCCCATGGAAGATGAGATTCAGGAATTAATATTGGGTAATGTGGAAATGGCCGAGGCCTTGAATGATTACTTTTTGCCAGTCTTCATGGTGGAGGATGTGTCTAACATGCCAAAGATGTTATGGATGCAATGGGGGGTGGGGGTGACTATACAATCGCTGTCACTAAGAGGTAGTGATGAGCAAACTAGTGGGCCTAAAGGTAGACAGGTCCCCTGGTCCTGATGGGATGCATCCCAGGGTACTGAAAGAAATGGCAGAAGTTATAGTAGAGGCATTTGTGGTGATTTACCAAAATTCTCTGGATAGGATCCAGCAGATTGGAAGATGGCAGATGTCATGTCACTGTTCTAAAAAAAAACGATGTAGGCAAAAGGCAGGTAACTGTAGGCCAGTTAGCTTAACATCTGTAGTCAGAAAAATGCTTGAAGCTATCATTAAGGAAGAAATAGAGCCATCTGGATAAAAGTGGTTCCATCAGGCAGACACAGCATAGATTCAGGAAAGGCAGGTCCTGTTTGACAAACTTGCTGGACTTCTTTGAGGATATAATGAGTGCAGTGGATAGAGGGGAACAGGTGGATGTTGTATACTTGGATTTCCAGAAAGTGTTTGATAAGTTGCCACATAAAAGACCTATCCATAAGATAAGGATGCATGGAGCTGGGGGTAATGTATTAGCATGGATAGAGGATTGGTTAACCAATAGAAGGCAGAGAGTTGGGATAAATGGGTGTTTCTCTGGTTGGCAATCAGTGGTGAGTGGGGTGCCACAGGGGTCAGTGCTGGGCCTGCAACTGTTCACAATATACATTAACAATTTGGGAGAGGTTGGCTGAGTGTAGTGTATCTGTTTGTTGATGACACTAAATTGAATGAAAAAGCAAATTGTGCAGAGGATCTTCAGAGAGACATAGAGGTTAAGTAAGTGGGCAAGGGTCTGGCAGATGGAGTACAATGTTGGTAAATGAGAGGTCATCCACTTTGGAAGGAAAAATAGAAGATCAGATTATCATTTAAATGGTGAAAGATTGCAGCATGCTGTTGTGCAGAGGGACTTGGGAGTGCTTGTGCATGAATCGCAAAAGGTTGGTTTGCAGGTGCAACAGGTTATCAAGAAGGCAAATGGAATGTTGGCCTTCATTGCTGGAGGGATTCAATTTAAAAGCAGGGAAGCTATGCTGCAATTGTACAGGGTACTGGTGAGGCTGCACCTGGAGTACAGCATGCAGTTCTGGTCTCTTACTTGAAGGATATGCTGGCTTTGGAGGTGGTGTAGAGGAGGTTCACCAGTTGATTCCAGAGATGAGGGGGTTAACCTATGAGGAGAGTGAGTTGCCTGGGACTATACTGGCTGGAATTCAGAAGAGGTCTTACAGAAACATAAAATTATGAAAGGGATAGATGAGAGAGGCAGAGATGTTTCCAATGGTAGGTGAGACTAGAACTTGGGAACATAGCCTCAAGATTTGGGGGAATGGATTTAGGATGGAGATGACGAGAAACTGGTTTCCCCAGAGGTAGTGAATCTGTAGAATTGTTTGCTCAGGGAAGCAGTAGAGGCTACCTCATTAAATATATTTAAGACAGTTTGATAGATTTTTGCATAGTAGGGGAATTAAGAGATGGTGGGGGGGGGGGGGGTGGGAAGGGCAGGTTGGTGGAGCTGAGTCCAGGGCCAGATCAGCATTGATCTTATTGAATGGCTGAGCAGGCTTGATGGGCCAGATAGCCTAATCCTGCTCCTATTTCTTATGTTCTTGTGTTCTAGGAGTATGCATACAGAGTGTAAACCTATGTGCTAAAGATCAACACAGTAGTAACTCAGTGCTAAAGGCCACAATTTGTCTACATACACTGCACTTTCTCTGTAACTGTAACACTATATTCTGCATTCTGTTTTTTCCCTTTTGTACTACCTCAATATATTGTCTTCAATGATCTGTCTGGATGGCATGCAAACAAGCTTTTCATTGTATCTTGGTACGTGACAATAATAAACCAATTAGCAATTTAAGGTCAAGATTTGTAATAGGGAAAGACTGTCAGAGAATTGAGAGGCAATTATATTGAGGACATGGCTTCAATCTCTCATCATACCCACGCCAGGGGTGAAACAGTACTAAACATCTGGGTACTTGCAAGTTCCTGAAGCATACTATGCATGCAATCTTTGGTGCAAAAGACATCAATTTATCAATCAATCTCCAATTAATCCAACAGGATTTATCTTTGACAAGCTTTCAAAACCATCAGTTTCAATATGATAAGTAAACAACTTTAACAAACATTCCTGAAAAAATACCTTTGGCACTTTCATTGTTCCTAACTATTTGTTAATTGATGGATAGAAATAAACTTTGTAAAGTCTCTGAATATTAAGGTGCCCACCAACACACAGGAACAAGAATTCAGTCTTTAACAGAGTAGTAGACCCCACTCTGTCATTCACACAAGAACAAGACTAAGGGGTCAATCTGCTACGGAGCAGCAGGCCATGTTTTCTAGGGTCAGTTGGTTGGTCATACAGGAACAAAGCTACATTATCGGCAGGTCACTGAGTCACAGCATCCATTGTTGTGGGGTCAGTCACTGATGGTGACAGGGTACATTATTGCAGGATTAGTAAGTCACACAGTGACAGGATCGTGCCATCCTATAGTCAGTCACACAGATGTACAGGTCAATCAGTAATGCAGTAACATGGCTCTACCATCAAGGGGTCAAGTATCCAGTCATAGGTTCCATTACTGTGGGCTCAGTCAGTGACTAATACTGTGGAATGGTCAGGTACACAATGACAGAATGCTATCTGATAGGATCAGTTGTTAAGGAGTAAGATGATTGTACTCACAACAAACCACTGAACATATTTCATTGAGTCTGGGGTGGAAATCTCTGGAACACATGGGATGCTGATGGATTTCTTGATCTCTGCCTCCAGTATAGGTGGTGTAGAAACGTGAACAGTGGCAATTATCCCTGTGAACAAAGAGCAAAGATATTAGCTTCAAATGTTTTTTCTACGACACTCAATTTGCCTTCACTCTGTAAATAAAGTATCTATGCTGGGAAGGATATCAGAAAATCTTACAACAAAGAGCATGTACGTCAGAAAGTATTAAATGAGGAGTGTGGGGCATTTTAGGATTGTAATGAATGGCAATTCTTTTTTTTTGAATAGCTGGGAGAGAGAAAGGGCTGATTCACAGAGAATGAATATCAAAAAGCCTGCAGATGCTGTAAATCTGAAATAAAACCAGAAAGTACTGGAAACACTCATCAGGTCAGGCAACCTCTGTGGAAAGAGAAACAGCTAACAACAATTCAGTTCAGAGATCCTTCATCAGAATGTGTTGGACAGAAACCAGTCACCTGGTATGAGAATAACCAAAAGAATCACAGAGCACCTCCTGGACTATTGGATCAGGAGTGAATTATTCAGTTCTTTAATACAAACTGTAGTACATTTGTGCACTGTAAGTCATTGTGTAAATATATTGGATTTTGTATGGTTAACAATTTTCTTATTAAATAGCAAGAACAGAAACCAACTGCTGTTAGAATGAAATGATGTAACAGAGCAGCCAGCACATGTTGGTTTAATAAGGCATCAATGCCAAAGTCCTCAAACTATGTAGTACACACCACCAATGATTATTCTATAATCAGGTATTACAACACACACTGACTATAAACCACCTCTAATCTCATCCAAATTCACTCTCGCTCTCTTCTTCCTCCTCTCACTACAAACTATAACTTACTTTAAAGCTCCTCCCATTCCCTGTGTCATCATATCACTTTGTCACCTTCATACCTGCTCATTATTCTCCACAGCTGGCATGTTACAACTCTGTTTCATATCTAATAGTTGCACCATACCTTAATAGACAAAGCCTGGTAAAGATTCCTCTGTTTGTAAACAAACAATGTAGTGATATAAATCACCTGAAATCCATGCACATCATTAGGATATTTACAACTGCAGTTGCCACAATGATGTAAACACACAATTCTTTATACTCTGAAGCTAGTGATATCCTCAGGCATGATCAAAAAAAAATGCAGATGCTGGAAATCCAAGATAAAACAGAAATAAATGACATTTTTTTTTGTTTTTAATTAACAAACTAACCATTTATTTGCTGCTGACTTCAGCCACTAATTGACACATTATTTAATGTGGTATCATTCTCAGAGCTGTGAGAGAAAGTAGAGCTTAAAGGACTGCTATATTAAGTTCCATGTATCTCTAGCTCCAAAGACCATTGAGTATAGCTGGTGACAACTAGGAGCCTAAATCCATCTCTGCAGATTATCTATTTTTCTAATGAAAGGTCATCTACCCAAAATGTTAACAGTATTTCTCTCTGCGTAGCTGCTGCCTGACCAGCTGAGTATTTCCAGTATGTTCTGTTTCCATTTTGGATTTTACATCTGCAGTATGTTGCTTTTGGATTTTTTTAAAAAAAGCTTTTTCTCCTTTGGTATGGATCCTTTGGACAGGGCATCATCCAGCCCTCTCACTGTTTGGGAACTTATTGTTTTGTGGGGTTAAGCTGTGATCCCCATGGCCTGGGTAGATTGTACAGCGAATCCCCCTGCAGGATCAACCTTTTCACTCATTAGGTACCTGGGCCATTCACATCAGGAAAGCTGCAAAGATCCGGTGTCATTCAGCCACGTGCAGCCTTGCAATATGGATGGTAAGATGGCACAACAATTACCACCACTGCCTCACCGCTCCGGTGACCCAGGTTAGATCCTGACCTCAGCTGCTGTCTGTGTGGAGTTCACATGTTCTCCCCATGACCAGGTAGGTTTCCTCCCACAACCCAAAGACAAGCTGGTAGATTACCTGTCTGCTGTAAATTCCCCACTGGTGGGGGTGAGCAGCAAAAAGAACCAAGAAGGGGAGTTGATGGGAATGTGGGAGGTGCTAATTTGCAGAGCTACAGGGAAATAGAAAGGGGAGCAATTGATGAGATTGCAAGGTTCTGATGGCTGAATATCCTTCTGTTTTGTAGTAAGTACAATGTGTAAGGTACATGTTGGGTGAAAATGGAAGCAGCACTCCCAATACTCACTGCGGAATTTAACCCACTAAGAATAGTCACTTGACATTTAGAATGTTAAACTCCAATTATCTTCTGTAAAAAGGTGGAGAAAGATAAATAAATTGTGAAATCTCGGACAATGTGGAGAGGAAGATGGCAGCAACTGCAGACTGGGACTACCAAATAGAAGCAGGCTGGTCACTCCATGTTGATGCACGGCTCAAGGACAGACATTGGCAGAATGCTGGCATTAGGACTGACAGGCTCTCACGTGGGAGCAGATGATATGGGCTGGAGGGGAGAAAGTTGCACTTAATTTTGAAATAAAAGGCAGAAGTGCATTTATAGCTCCATCACAATCCTTAGAAATCCCATAGCATTTTCAGTGACTTAAGGAGTTTTGAAGCAAAAGAAGAATCGAGCAGCTGGAAGAACTCAGCAGGTCAGGAAGCATCTTTGGAGGGAAATGGACAGTAGGTATTTTGGGTCGTGACCCTTCATCTGGACCAGATTCTTTTGCTCCAGATTTCAGCATCTGCATTCTCTTGTGTCTCCAAGGAATTTGAAGATTGCCTTTTTTTGAGAGTTAATTTGTGCTTAACATGCTCCCAACCACAGGGATAATGGTCAGAGAACCTATTTTAGCGACAGTAGAGATCTCCCCTGCTCTTCTTCAAAATAAGGCAATGGCAAGTTTTAGGTCCAACTGGGAGCAGGCAGGCATTGGTGTAACATCTCTGGCAGTGCAAGGTCCCTCAATACTGAATACAAAGTAGAAACAACTTGCCCTATTTTTCAGGCTGAGAAGGAACCATAGAACATTACAGGCTCTTCAGCCCACAATGTAGTGCCGACATTTTATCATGCTCTAAGATCGATCTAACCCTTCCCTCCCACATAACTATCTATTTCTCTATCATTCATGTGGCTATCTAACAGTCTCTTAAATGTCCCTAATGTATCTGCTCCCACAACCTCTGCTGGCAGTGCGTTCCACGCACCCACCACTCTCTGCGTGTAAAAACAAAAACCCTTACTCTTGACATCCCCCTTATACCTTCCTCCAATCACCTTAAAATTATGCCCCCTTCGTGTTAGCCATTTTTGCCCTGGGAAAATGTCTCTGACTGTCCACTCGATCTATGCCTCTTATCTTGTACAGCTCTATCAAGTCACCTCTCATCCTCCTCTCCAAAGAGAAAAGCACAGGATCACTCAACCTATCCTCATAAGACATGCTCTTGAACTCAATAACCCGACTAATGAAGGCGACACACCGTACACTTTCTTAACAAACCTACCGACCTGCGTGGCAGCCTTGAGGGATCTATGGACGTGGACCCCAAGATCCCTCTGTTCCTCCACACTGCTAGGAGTCCTGGCATTAACCTTGTATTCTGCCTTCAAATTCAATCTTCTGAAGTGTATCACTTCACACTTTTCTGGGTTGAACTCCATCTGCCACTTCTCAGCCCAGCTCTGCATCCTATCAATGTCCTGTTGTAATCTACAGCAACCTTCTACACTATCCACAACACCACCAACCTTCCTGTCATCAGCAAACTTACTAACCCACCCTGCCACATCCTTATCCAAGTCATTTATAAAAATCACAAAGAGGAGGGGTCCCAGAACAGATCCCTGCGGAACACCACTGGTCACCGACCTCCATGCAGAATACGCTCCATCTACTACCACCCTCTGTCTTCTATGGGCTAGCCAATTCTGAATCCACACAGCCAGGTTTCCCTGGATCCCATGCCTCCTGACTTTCTGAATGAGTCTTCCATGAGAAACCTTATCAAATGCCTTACTAAAATCCAAGTACACCACATCCACTGCTCTACCTTCATCAATGTGCTTTGTCACATCCTCAAAGAATTCAATTAGGCTTGTGATGCACGACCTGCCCCTCACAAAGCCATGCTGACTGTCCCTAATCAGCCTATGCTTCTCTAAATGCCCATAAATCCTGTCTCTAAGTATCTTCTCCAGTAATTTGCCCACCACTGAAGCGAGACTCACTGGTCTGTAATTCCCAGGGTTATCCCTACTCCCCTCCTTAAATAAAGGAACAACGTTTGGCACCAATCATCTGGCACCATTCCTGTGGCCAGTGAGGACACAAAGATCATCGCCAAGGGCGCAGCAATCTCTTTCCTCGCTTCCTGTAATAACCTTGGATATATCCCGTCTGGCCTCAGCGGCTTATTTATCCTAATGTTTTTCAATAGTTCCAGCACATCCTCTTTCCTCACATCGACATGCCTTAGCGTATCAGCCTGTCATACGCCATCCTCACAAACGTTAAGGTCTCTGTCACTGGTGAATACTGAAGCAAAATATTCAATAAGGACCTCCCCTACCTCTTTCGACTCCAGGTATGTTTCCTCTTTTATCCCTGATTGTATAGAACACATTGGGGTTTTCCTTAATCCTACTCGCCAAGGCCTTCTCATGCCCCCTTCTAGTTCTCCTAAGTCCATTCTTAAGCTTCCTCCTGGCTACCTTGTAACTCTTCAGACCGCTGTCTGAACCATGCTTTCTGAACTTTAGGCAAGTTTCTTTCTTCCTCTTGACGAGATATTCTACGTCTCTCGTCCACCACGGTTCTTTCACTCTACCATCCTTACCCTGCCTCAATGGAAAAAACCTATCCGGAACCCCATGAAAGTACTTCCTAAACAACCTCCACATTTCCCTGTGCCCTTCCCCAAGAACATCTGTTCCCAATTTACATTCCCAAGTTCCTGCCTAATAGCATCATAATTCCCCCTCCCAATTAAATACTTTCCCATTTCATCTGCTCCTATCCCTCTCCAAGGCCATGGTAAAGGTCAAGGAGTTATGGTCATTATCTCCAAAATGCTCTCCCACCAAGAGATCTGAAACCTGATCAGGCTCATTGCCCAGTACCAGGTCCAGAATGGCCTCTCCTCTAATCGGCCTGTCCACATACTGTGTCAGGAATCTTTCCTGGACACACCTAACAAACTCTGTCCCATCTATCCCCTTCACACTAAGGAGGTGCCAATCAATATTAGGGAAGATGAAATCACCCATGACAACAACCCCGTTATTTTTACACCTCTCCAAAATCTGCCTCCCGATCTGCTCCTCAGTGTCTCTGCTGCTGTTGGGGGGTGGTCTGTAGAATACTCCCAATAGTGGGATCGCTCCCTTCCTGTTTCTGACTCAGTAGATGATTCCTTCAGGACTTCCTCCCTTTCTACAGCTGTGACACTGTCCCTGATCAGCAAAGCCACTCCCCACCTCTTTTACCTCCATTCCTGTCCCTTTTGAAACACCTAAACCCCAGAATATCCAGCAGCTATTCCTGCCCTTGTGACAGCCAAGTCTCTGTAAGGGCCACCACGTCATAGTTCCATGTACTTACCCACGCTCTAAGTTCATCACCCTTGTCCCTGATACTTCTCGCATTGAAGTAGACACACTTCAGCCCATCCAACTGACTGCAATTTTGCCCTTTCAAATGCCTACCTTTCCTCAGAGTCTTTCTACACTATGTATCTACTTGTACACTAAATGTACCAACCTCTGACCTATCACTCTGGTTCCCACCACCCTGCCAAACTAGTTTAAACCTTCTCCAACAGTTCTAGCAAACCTGCCCGCAAGAATATTGGTCCCCCTCCAGTTCAGGTGTAACCCATCCTTTTTGTACAGTTTGTACCTTCCCCAGAAGAGATCCCAATGATCAACAAATCGGAAACCCTGACCCTGCACCAACTCCTCAGCTACGCATTCATCTGCCAAATCAACCTATTCTTGCCCTCACTAGTGCATGGCACAGGCAGCAATCCAGAGATTACTACCCTTGAGGTCCTGCTTTTCAGCTTCCTACCTAACTCCTTATATTCCCTCTTCAGGACCTCATCACTTTTCCTACCTATGTCATTGGTACCAATATGTACCATGGCCTCTTGCTGTTCGCCCTCCCCTTTCAGAATGCTGTGGACCCGATCCAAGATTTCCCTGACCCTGGCACATGGAAGGCAACATACCATCCGGGAGTCTCTTTCACATCCACAGAATCTCCTGTCTGCCCCCTTACTATGGAATCCCCTATCACTACCACTCTCCTCTTCTCTCCCCCACCCCCTTCCCTCCTGTGCCACACGATCAGTCTCGGTGCCAGAGACCTGGTCACTGTGGCTTTCCCCTGGCAGGTCATCTCCCCCAACAGTATCCAAAGCGGTATACCTGTTATTGAAGGGAATGGCCACAGGGGTACTCTGCACTACCTGCCTATTCTCCATCCTTCTCCTGACAGTCACCCAGCTACCTGCCTCCCGCAGTTTAGGAGTGACTGCCTCCCTGTAGCTCTCATCTATGAACTCCTCGTTATCCCGTAGGAGCCAAAGGTCATCCAGCTGCAGCTCCAGTTCCCTAACAGAAACTAACTTAGTTACTGGGTGCACTCTGATCTCTTAATTTGCAAATCATATTAAATCTCTAAAGAGAATTTAAAGAAATAACCTTTAGAAAGGAAGGGTTGGACAGAAATGAAAATTTGGAGTAGATTAAATCAATTATCCAAATGTGGTTGGGGCTGGGCTGCTGAGGTAATCACAGACACACACATACGGAGATGGACACACACAAACACCCACACAAAAACACAGGCGCACACACATACAAACACACAGTTGCACACAAAGGCATAGGCACATACAGAAAGACACACACACACACAACCAATCTGTAGCTGAATCCAGATGTTACCAATTAAGGACATGAGAATTTGCTCAACTGGTACCAGTTGCAGGAATGTGCGCCTGACTCCCCCCCCCCCCCCCCCCCCCTCCCAAGCTGTTCTCCATTTGGTGCTTGACAGGAGTTTCTAAGTGAGTTTCACAGTCTGCTTAGAAAAAAATTAGCCTTCACATTTTTGGCAGTAAGCTCTCAATAGCTGCATTCATGCTGTTTATCCTCACTGGCCAGCAATCAGCTGACTCGCTTGCAGCATCAAACGTGTAAGTTGGTGTTAAGGTTAAAATTAGGCATTGGCAAAGAGATCTGTTAACCTTTTCAGTATCCAAAGCCAAACAAAACCTGCAGGATAAAGTTAATATGTAACAAGTAAGGATACAAACCCTGTACAATAAGAAGTCTTTGTAATACTGCATTGTGCTGTTACACTTAGACCTGTGTTACAAGGAGTGAGGTTGTTCCTGCAGTTCACTCTCACATCTACCTCCACAAACATCACTTCATTCACCACCCATCTTGGCCCCCAAACCAATGAAGAGATTTTTCATACATCTGGGTGCTGGATGGGCCTATGGAACACATGGGGCTAATGGGCCAAATGGCCCCCTCTGTGTCGTAGTACCCAAGCTTGAGAAACTTTATACTCATTTACAAAATAATTGATAGATGCTTCTCAAAACCAGCCCCATGTCAGCTCCCTGCAGAGCTATCCCATCAGTCTCATTCCCCCCTCCTTATTTCTCTGGAAGCCACCAACATCGGTTTACATTACTGGTCCAGGAGTGCAGCTAACCAGCCAATGACTCAATGGAATGTTGCCAGGGCGGGCACCCCAAGAGCCTCCGTCCCCACTGCCAACACAGCCTTTGACAACACTCAACTCTCACACAAAGTTGAGGCACCATGCACAAGCGTCCACCTCACTGCCTAACATCAACGCTGAAAATATCTAGTGTGGTTTTATTGGCTGAAAGGTTGTGCTTACTCTCTGCTTAGTGTCACCACTGAGTTGGCATTGTGTTTGTTTGTTTGATTAATTGCACCCTGTTGGGATTTTAAATCTGCAGATCAAGCAGAAGTGTACACAGAAATATATTTTTTGACATGTTCTATAATTTTGAAGGAAGCTGTGTGTTTCCATCCTCGGACTAACACTCAGGTTTGCTGTGCTCAGTCTGGTTGTGAAACTGAACACCACACCAAAGTTCCCAAATACAGTCCTTGTTCATGCTTTTACTGACATATTGAAAGTATTTATAGCCCATATAGGATCCTGAGAACTGTCCTAGGACTTCTGAGAAATAATTCAAATAAATTTAATATTTCACACCATCAGTTGACAACACCCAGACTCTATTCTGATAAAGTTGAGTCTGGAGGTCACCAGTGACCTACACTTTTACACCGTACTACACACAACCCCACCCAAGCAGGACAAAGCAGAATAAGCAAAACTCAAGTGGTCACCAACAGACTGGATTTGGTAATCAGACATCCATGCCATCACTATGTACCTCAACCACGATCAACTGCAATGACATCTGATATCTGTACACCACCTTAAGCACTGGTGGCTCAGTGGGCAGCTTGTAGAGCTCATTGTTTCACAGTTAAAGCTAGTCAGGTTCAATCCTGACTTCCATTGCTGTCTGTGTGGAGCGTGCATGATCTCCCTGTGACTTTTGAGTTTCCTCCAGGTGGTCTGGTCATCCTGGTTGGTTAATAGACCATTGTAAATTGCCCCTAGTGTGTAGGTGAGTGATAGAATGGGGGGTGGGGTGGGGTGGGGAGGGGAATTGTGGGGAGAATAAGTGAGATGAATGTAAATGGGTGTTTGATGGTCAGCACGGTCAGAGTGGGCAGAAGGGCCTGTTTCCATGCAGTATGATTCTATAGAAAATGTTCCAAAGCACAACAGAAAGCCATAATCTGAAAATGCTCATCGTGATCAGAAAACCAGAAGCAGATTCCTCCTTGGGTCCACACAGTGATCCTGAAACTGCTGATTAACAGAACTGGACATTGAGAACTTGAGTTTAATGATCCCAAACCAGAATAAAACAGGAAATTGAGGGGCCATAGGAGTGATATTGCTGGCTGTTATACAGTGAAACTAGAACAGTGACTTGTTTTACTAATGTGGAAAGTTAGTAAAAAATAAGATGTACATTAATTGCACTGTAAAACTGCCTCTCAGATCAGCTGTTGATACTTTCATTAGGTGTTTGAACCATAGGGGGCTAGAGAGTGAGCAGGGTTTATGGAAGAACAACTTCTAAGCTGTTCCTGGCAAAACAGACTCCAGTCTTTCTAAATCAAAGAGGCCCACATTACCTGCAGACACAAGAGACCACAAATGCTGGAATCTGAAGCAACATACAATCTGCTATAGGAGCTCAACAGGTCAAGCAGCATCTGTGGGAGGAAAGGAATTGTCGACGTTTTGGGTTGAAATGATCTGAAACGTCCTGATTCAGGGTTTCAACCTGAAACGTCAACAATTCCCTTCCTCCCACAGATGCTGCTCGACCTGCTGAGTTCCTCCAGCAGATTTTTTGTCACACTACCTGTACAATGACAGCAGAACCATGGTGAGCCCAGGGTAAGTCTGGGAACGTCACCTATTTGTGGAATCCTGTGGGCCTAGGGTAGAATGAGAAAATGTTTCCTTCCTTCCATCTTCCCCCACCCTGTTCCAACAGGGCCAGGACATTGCTGGAGACACATCTCCTCTATCCCCTCTCCTTCACAGATTCAGCTTCGTCTAGGAAATCCCTCAGGTTCAAGAGTTTGTGTCCCTCTCTAACAAGAGCAAACTTTAGAAGAGACAGCAGGGCAGGACAGGACGAAGAATCTTACAGGACAGGACAAAAACTCTTCAAAAGAACTCCTTGGAAATCATAGCTGGTGCCAGCGAGAGACCTGCCCAGGACAGTCAGTGGTGCTCACCCCCAGGCCTGAAACTGCCTGGGTGCTGGACCTGATGTGGATGAGGTCCAAGGAGCAGGACCCAACACCAGGGGACGAGGGGTTTCTACTGTGGCTGCAGCCTCCAGTTGCCATGTTGTGCCAAGTTCCAGGACACATAGGGTGACGACATCACTGATCATGGTGAGTCTGGGGATTTCTGTCACTGACGCAACAAGCTTGGTTGTCTCGATGGAAAATATGGCATCCTGTATGGGACAAACAGCTTTCCTGTCAAATATGGGAAATCCTGTACGATACAGGACTGTCATCAACCCTAACTGGACCCTTGATTCCCAAAACTCCACAATGTGTCCCCATAGCACATCAGGGTTTGTTATAGACTAATTGCTGCATTGGGATGGTAGAAAGCAAACTGTTCTTTTTCTGTTTAGTGCTTACACTTATTCAAGGAAGCGCCAGATGTTGGACAAAATCTGTGATTTACTCTTTGCTCCCAGTTGGGATTTGTTTCCCTTTTGTCTCTGAACTAATTTGCCCTCAACATGTTCTCAGCTAAAATTCACCCCAGAACATCAGTGCACCTTCATCACTGTGAAACATCTCATCTTTTCCTACCATACAAGTAAAGGACAAATGTTTAAATCACACCTTTCATGATTCATTATATCTAAAAGCCTTTTACAGCCAATGAAGTGAAGTCACTACCATGATGCAGAAAATTAGGGTAATGAAACAACTGCGAATTTACAATTCTATTCAAAGTATTAAAATAATGCCATTGGAAAAGGGACCCGAAATGGCAATAACTTGGCAACACTGAGAAGTTAGATATTCATAAAATAATAATTAGTGCAACAAATGTTAATCATTCCCTCAATGAACAGTTTAGGACAGAGTTAATACAAAATATTTTTTAACCTGTCTTCATCATGCTCTCCCCCTCCCCCTCTAGAAGAGGAATTGGTTTCGGCTGCACTTAAACAAGGGTGGATTGTAGTGAATCAGTCACAGGGCATGGACATCAATTGATATTTATGTCGTCTTCAATCAATTAGCACAAAGTGAGCAGTTCCTCAAGCAAGGTCTGATCTGTTGCTTCCCAGTTTTTTTATTATTTGCCCAAGACTAATTTTACCCCCACTGGCTCTTCCTGGGTTACATAACTGTGGTCACGAGTAGCAGGCCTGCATCTTGCTCAGTGGCTATTCTTCCTCTTCCCCGGGCAGTGTCCTTCCCCCTTCCCATCCACCATTTGCCTCCAGCCCTCTGGCAGCAGGTTCTTTGTCTGCTGTAGTGCTACTTCCCTTTCCTAACCCAGCACTGCCACCTGCAGAAGCCCTTATCTACCCCCATAATGCCCTCTCCATCTCCCATACCCACTCTTCCTCTCTGGTCCTCACTTGTCGACACATTTTCTGCCCCCTCCCTCCCCTCACCTCTCCTCTCCTCTCCTCTGCATTGCCCACACTCAGACTGTGAGACCAGTTCATTTCTGAGCAGTGACATCACTCAACAGGCTCAAACTCTTCTTTGTCTTGAACAGGAAGTGGAATATTAGCACTAATCACAAGGGCCTGCTATCCAATTAATCTCTGCTTTGGAAAGGCAGCTGCATCTGTTTGATCCTCCTTGAAATCTATTCAGTGTTCCACTCTTGCAATGTTTTAACAGGATGCAGCCGTGCTCTTTTACCAACGTCAGTCTAATGTAATATTGCTTGCACAGCACAGTGTCCAATGTGTGAATAGCACCCAACAGCACATCCCTTGAGGATATTTACAAAGAAAAAACAACCAGTCTGGACAAATATCACATGATATTTTTGCATGTTGCACAAGGCTTGTATCCAGACATAAATGATGTTCCCTGCTTTGATATCTCACTCCAGGAATCAGGCCATCATACAAATCAGAAGGGTCAATAACTTTCAGGGACAGTTTCTGGCTCCTGTCTCATGAAATGACACACAGATATTTCATTAAATGTTCCTTTAAATTTACAATTCTGAAACAGCAGTGGCAGATTTGAAAACAATAAAAAAAGATACAAAGAATAGGGGCAAAGTGAAGGGAGAAATTTTTTCCACTCTCTTTGAGTTGTTGATCCTTGCTGGGACAACATTAGCTTCATCACATTAGTGTTATGGATAAGCTTTGCCTTACCCTCACATAATACCCACACGTGTGGTTTTCCAGAGGCCACATAACAATAATCATACAAGATCTTCCTTCACTAAGGTGAATCTTCATCCACCTGAGCCAAGAGATGCTGAGGACAATGGCAGTATCTTTATGGCAACGCAGACAAATGAGAGGGAGGTGTGCTACTGACTCAAGCTAGGTATAATGTTATGAGTTCAACCTATAGTGACTCATTCCAAAACCAAGGCTACACAAACCACAGTAGATAAGACTTTGGAAACGCATGTTCAGAGGCCAAGCTTCAAGCCATCATCAATGTCAACCATCGGGGAGGAGGTACAGGAGCCTGAAGACCCACACTCAACGATTTAGGAACAGGTTCTTCCCCTCCACCATCAGATTTATGAACGGTCCATGAACACTACCTCATTATTCCTTTTTTTGCACTATTTATTTATTTTGTAATTTATAATAATTGTTATGTCTTTGCACTGTACTGCTGCTGCAAAACAACAAATTTCACATCATACAAGTCAGTGATAATAAACCTGATTCTGATCCTGCTTTCACTTAAGCATAGGAGAGAGGATTGGCCTTACATTCAACATCTGCAGGACAAAGGTCCTCTACAAACCCACCCCTGCTAGACCACACTGCCATCTGACAATAAAGATTCATGGCGAGACCCTGGAAAACATGGACCACTTCCCATATTTCAGGAGCCGTTGCTCAGTGAAGGCAGACATCAGTGATAAAATTCACCATTCCCTTCAATGCATCAACACAACTTAAGGAAAAGGGTACTTGAAGACCAAGGCTTCGGACCTGACACAAAACACTCCCAGGTAGGGATCCTTGCTACGCACCCTACAGCAGACATCTCAAAGCACTGGAAAAATATCCCCAACGCGGTCTCTGCAAAATCCTCCAAATTCACTGGCAGGACAAGTGAACTTCCCCAGTACTGGCATGGACAAATTGGGCAGAAGGGCCTATTTCCATGCTGTATGACTCCATGACTCTACTGATGCCATTGTTATACTCAGCTGGGTACATTGAGCAGACACTCAATTCTGAGCTCTGTCACGGGAGGAAGTTACCAGACACGGGAAAAGACTGAAGAGAAATGCAACTCTCCACTGATTCCTGGAATCTCTGGCCTATGATGGCTCAAAGTGGAGAAGGAGCATTTGGGATGGAATTGAGAACAGGATTGGATACATAGGGAGCACACAGAGATCTTGCAGAAGCAGTGGAAGGAGTGGACCACTTCACAAACTACTAACCCTCTTGTCCCTTCTGTGGGCAAGTCAGCAGTTTCTGCGTTGGCCTCATCAGTCACCTCAAGGTCCACCAAACTTGACTCCTCACTCCAGGTGGGCTGTCCAAGGAAAATGTAATGAGTGTTTATCCTCCGGCACCATGTAGAAATGGCTGTTTTGCATTCAGGAGCCTAAACGTTGACATCTGTATCTGCAGAGACATTACAACCAAACCTAATGTCCTTCCCAATTATTATGCATGTTCATGGAATGTGAGTACCTGGATTCCTGCACCTTTTCCTTTTTTGCAAGGATGCAAGTGGCAGTTACAGACCTTCAACTGCTACTGTTGCTGAAATCAGAATACTGAGAACAATACAGTGATTAAATCTGGGATCCTTAAATGATATGTCTTATGTCTTATGATGATATAATTAGAGCTGCATTTTCTGACTAGACCACTAATGCACTCAGACAGAGTTCAAGTGAACTGACAGTTGCATCCAGTAGCAGTGAAGTTGACTTGTTGTTCAAACTGAAGGTTCTGGCATCTTACAATTAAATGTGATTGTCAGCCATGTGACAGGTAGTCAGAGTTGTACAGCACAGAAACAGGCCCTGTGGCCCAACTCGCTCTTGCCAACCAAGCTGTCTTCCTGAGCTAGTCCCATTTGGCTGTGTTTGGCCCACATCTCTTTAAACCTTTCCTACATACGTACCTGTCTAAATGTCTTTTAAACAGTGTATTTGTACCTTCCTCTACCACTTTCTCTGGCAACTTGTTCTATATAACCACCATCCTCTCTAAAAACTTGCTCCACTCGTCCCCTTTAAATCTTTCCCCTCTCACCTTAAACCTATGCCCTCTAATTTTAGACTCCCTTATCCTGGGAAAAGTGTTATGACTACCCTATCTATGCCCCACTTGACTTTATAAACCTCCATAAGGTCACCCCTCAGACTCCTTTGCTCCAGGGAAACAGCCCCAGCCTATCCAGTCTCTGCTTATAACTCAATCCCTCCAGTCCCAGCAACATCCTTGTGAATCTTTTCTGCACCCTCTCTAGCTTAATCACATCCTTCCTATAGTGTGGCGACCAGAACTGTGCACAATACTCCAAGTGCGCTCTCACCAACATCTTACGCCTTTTTCACCACCCTGTCTACTGCATCACCACTTTCAGGAAATTATGTGCTTATACCCCTAGGGCTCTCTGTTCTACAACACTCCACAGAGGCCTGCCATTCACTGTGTATGTCCTGCCCTGATTTAACTTCCCAAATGCATCAGTTCACAACTTTAGTTAAATTCCATCTGCCATTCCTTTGCCCACTTTCCCAGTTGTTCTAATCCTGTTGTAGCCTTAGACAACCTTCTTCACTGTCCACTACACCACCAATTTTTGTGTCATCTGCAAACTTACTAATTATGCCACCTACATTCTCATCCAAACCACTTATATGACAAACAACAGGGGACCCAGCAGTGGTACACCACTGGTCACATGCCTCCAATCTGAAAAACAACCCTCCACTACCACCCTCTGACCCCTTCCACCAACTTTGTATCCATTTGGCTAGGTTTCCCTGAATCCTACATGATCTAACCTTCCAGACCAGTCTACCATGCAGGACCTTGTCAAAAGCCTTGTAAAAGTCCATGTGGACAACATCTACCACCCTGGCCTAGTCAATCCTTTTGGTCACCTTTTCAAAAAGCTCAATCAAATTAGTGAGACATGATTTCCCATGTACAAAGCCATGCTGACTATCCTTAATCAGTCCTTGCCTTTCCAAATGCAAGTAAATCCTGTCTCTCAGAATCCATTCCAGTAACTTTCCCATCACTGATGTTAGGCTCACCAGCCTGCAGCTCCTTGGTTTATCCTTGCAGCCCTTTCTAAATAAAGGCACAACATTAGCCACCCTCCAGTCCTCCAGTACCTCACCCATGACTAATGAAGATACAACAGTCTCTGCCGAGGCCCCAGCAATTCCTTCCCTTGCTTCTCACAACTTCACAGGATACATTTAGTCAGACCCCGGGGATTTCTGCACTTTATGTGCTTCAAGACCACCAACACCTCCTTTATGTCAATATGTTTCAGGACATCACTGTTTTCTTCCTTAAACTCCTAGCTTCTGTGACCTTCTCCATGGTAAATACAGACAAGAAGTAGTCACTTAAGACTTCACCCATCTCCCACAGCACCACACATAGACAACCGCACCGATCAGTCCTTATGGTAGGGAGAGGTAACATGTTGGAGTGTGATTGGCTGCTGATAACAAATAGACATTTAAAGATTCTTGATTACTAGTTATTAGCTGGGACTCATCTTTGAATCACAATGTGGGTTCAAATTCCCACTTCAAAGAGTTGATCTGGAGCATTTAGACCAGGCGAGGGGTGGGTGGTGCAGGGTAGGGGGTAGGTGAGTAGACCATTAGAGGCCCAATTAAGAGCTAGTAGGGGTGTAAATATTAGACATGAAATGCTCCAATAAAAGTGTTACTATGTGATCAAATATTTTGTCACAACGATTTGAATGAAATGTTGAACTGACCTACATACTCTCTTTAGTGAGGGTAAGAGATTGCACAGCATTAATATGGAGGAGACAGAAGTGTTCTGACACAATTTATCTGCCAGACAAATTTTACTAATAAGCAGATTATCTGGTCATTATCGCATTACTATTTGTAGAAATTTGCAAAGCACAAGTTGGGCTGCTGCATTTGCTACACTTCAACAGTAACAACACTTCAAAAGTACTTCACAGACTATAAAGTGCTTTGGGATATCCTGGAAATGGGGAAAAAAACAAAACAGTGATTCTGAACTGCTCCTGAAGTTTCAGCAAGTGGCTAAAAATACAGTTCTTCTGTGGTGTGTGCTGAAGTTGGGCAGAGAAATCTGGGTCTATACTGCCGGTACTGAGTAATGAACAATAAGCAAACATGGTTCTAGAGCCAGTTACCTGCTTATGGCATCTCATGACCCATTCATTCTTGAACTGAGAAGAACCTCAAGAGCAGAAGAAGAAAAATAAGTAGGGAAAAGCCCAGCCTGCTAACCTCTTGACTAAAAACAGCTCAGGAAGGAATCAATGAAATACTAAACTAGCCTGACCTCGCCAGTTTAAAATATCAGCAGGAAACGGGGCCTCTGACTCTTGCCCTCTACTTGTAAAATAATGAGAGCACTAATGAAAGGCTGATTATTTACTCTCAATCTGTTATAAGGATCTCAGCCAATTGGCAGCAGATAAAGATGTTTAAAACTCACATTTTATGTGAACAGGAGTGATCATTTACAAAATCAATTGGATCTGTAAACTCTTACGACCCCATTTTACGCATTGTCTGAATTTAGACAATAAGCAACAAAAAATCCAGGTGCTTTAATAAAGCCAGAGATAACTGGTCTAAATGATATATCAAGTAACAATGATCCTCAAAGGTAAGATAAGATATGTTTATTAGTCACATGTACATCAAAACACACAGTGAAATGCATCTTTTGCGCAGAGTGTTCTGGGGGCAGCCCGCAAGTGTCGCCATGCTTCTGGTGCCAACATAGCATGTCCACAACTTCCTAACCCGTATGTCTTTGGAATGTGGGAGGAAACCGGAGCACCCGGAGGAAACCCACACAGACACCCAGAGAACGTACAAACTCCTTACAGTGGCCAGAATTGAACCCGGGTCACTGGCGGTGTAATAGCATTACACTTACTGCTACACTACTGTGCCTGCCCTATCCAGAAGCTGGGAATATTTATCATCTCTCCTTTACAAAGAAAGGAATCAATCTACATGCAGTTTTAGAAGATGCAAGTTGCTTAAAGGGAATGACCCTAGAGATACTGAAACTGGGAATGAGAGTGAGAATGCAGCCAGTGGATGGTGAAGTGCTTACTTTATAGTGTTTTTTTAACTCCATACATGACGCATCTTGAGAAATGGTTCTGTGTTAAACACATCATATCACAACAGCAATCACAATGCACCGTCTAACCGTTTGGGCTCAACAATGAGTTCAACCATTCCAAATCACAACTACAGCCCCACCCCCGCACCCTTTTCTCGACAGCAGCTGTCAGCAAAAATCCTGTAATTCCCATTTACACCTTCTCTAGACCCATCTGTTGTTTTTTGATCCCATTCCCATCCTTCGCCTCACACAATCACTCCTTTTGTCATTTAACCTCTTCTGCCCCCTTTTGTTCTCTCCTCCTCCCCCCTTCCCTGTCTCTGTTCTCGTTTAAAACTGACTAGGTTTCTGACATTTTCCAGTATTGATGAAACATTATAACATTTCCCCCTCTTTCTACAAATCCAACTTGACTTGCTTTGTACTTCCAGCATTTTCATTTCAATGGTTTTGAAAGTTCTGCAAAAGGCTCTTTAAAAATGGAAATTTAAAAAAATGTCTATAAGTACAGATTATTGTGGTGACTGAGTGGAGAAAGGTGAAAACAGTAATCAGCTATCATTCACAAAAATAAACTTTCAAATGAGTTTTAATCTCATTGATTGTATTTCAACAAACAGTGTTCTCATAAAGTGTACCTGCAACTTAAAAAGTTATTTTCTCACAATACATTTATTTACAGTTCATTAATCCTCCCTTGGGTTTGGACCAGGGCAAACCTATAATGACCAGCCATACCATGGGTCCGACTGGGACAGAGGGGGAAGTGAAGGATAACTCTGTAACTCCACCCTGACTGCTCCTCTGACAATCATCACCTAACAAATTGGTGTTTTGCACTGTTGCAGGTCAAACTGTGTTTCTGCCTACAGCAGCGTCACAGAAGTAGTTAACTCGGCAACAATTACCCCAACACCACACACTGTCAACAGAGTGTAACAGAGGAGAATGAGAAGTACCATTCCCTGAACCACCAACAAAGGTTCAAGTCAAAAGCCCTTGTAAAGATCACTGAACCTATTAAACTCAGGCATTTCTGATTCTTCTGCTTCGGAAGGAGTGGAGACAAGAGAATGATAATGTGGAGAAGCAGCATGCTATAGCAAGAGATAGCCGTGGTGTTCTCCTTCACAGATAGTAATTAATTAGTACAGAGATTCTCCTAGGGCAAGCCCTCAGGCTCAAGGACGACTTGCTTCAACTCCAGAACCTGCAGACTCTGCGCAGTGCAGACAGTTTAGAAGATGTTGCGCTCCTTCCACTATTGATGTGGAGCATGAGCTTGAGATTCTCAATGCCATCCTGAATAGACGTCCTCCATTTTATGCAGTCATGGGCCTGAGATTCCCAGGAGTTGGTTGGGATGTTACAAACAGTCTTCCAGAAAATCCCTGAACAGTTTCCTCTGGCTGTTGGGTGGATAAGGCTTAAGGCAGATCAGCCATGATCATATTGAGTGGCAGGGACAGGCTTGAGGGGCCGAGTGGTCTACTCCTGTTCCTATTTTCTTACGTTCATTTGTCTGTCTACTTGCCACGTCAGAGCCCAGAGCACAGTACCTATTCTGTGAGTCTGGCGTCAGGATTGCAAATATGTATCCCACCCATTGGAGCCAGCTGAATTAACCAGAGCCTCGTTGCTGGGACGTTGGCAAGGGAGAGGATGCTGGCATTGGTCCTTCCTACTGCCACTGGATTTGCAGAGACAGCACCAGTGGGAACTTTCTGGTAATATGAGGTGCTTGCAGCCATTAGTTTGCCAGTCCAAAGCATACTAAACGGTGAGGACTGCTTTTGCCCATGAGTCCTGTGGTCTTGACCTCCAAACACTCTTTTCCTCTGATGGCCAAATACAGTGCTGGGAGTGTCCCTGATTCCATCCCAGAGCCCACCATCTTGTCCAGCCCCCTGCCATCCCATACCAACAGGTATGGAGAAAACTGTATGCTGGAGTCTGCCTGGATTTACTCGGTTGTTTGGTTCCTTCAGAGAGAACTTTCTCTAAGCTTACATCAAACAAGTCTGGTCCCACTTTGCTCAGATGGTATTAATACAAAACAAGTGTTGGATTGCATCAGTGCTTTGAGAACAGGGACATATCTCTATACACTGATACAGAGGGACTCAGATGATCGTACAATGGCTTCATAAAAATGGTCCTGTGACCGCACCAAGATGAGGCAAAGCACCATGAGAAGCACATGAGAAGTTCCTGCATTAGCACCGTGAGGAGAAGCACAGGTCATGCACAGACAGTTCAACTCCAGCTACAGACCATGAAGCAGCACCCTGGCTGTCAGGAAAAGTCCCTGGAGATTTCGGACAACAGTTACGGTGAAAGTCACCGTTTAATTTTCATCACTACAATTGGCTGTGGACTGACTCTCAAACCTGTTGATGAGTCCAGAGCAGGAATCTTAAATTGAATTTTAAACAGCTTTCTGTCTGATAATACTCAGAACATTAAACAATGCTCCAAGAGACAAATCCTTTAACAACAGGGCTTAGTTCTGCTTTTCCTGGATCCAAGAGACATTCCAACATCTGCTACTTAGCAGCTGTGACACCCAAAGAATGTTAAACCATGGCTTGGAAATTTAAAACTACACTTCATGCTTCCACCTTCTGGACCTCCCCCACCTACATTCACTAAATGTACAATGTGGCCTTGTTTACAATTTATTGGGAACTTTGCAATAATGGTTTTTTTGCCAGGTCATATCATCAAGGGCACTAATTTATCAGCAGTGAGGGCAGTCTTGGCTTTGAGCTGGCAATAGATGCAGGTCTTGTCAATGCCACCATTTACATCTTGTAAACAAAATAAAGGTTTCATTCTAGTGAATGTTTGAGGGTATGTGAGCAGTCTGAGACTGGATTGAGTTGGGAAAGTGGGAATCATGAGATGGCTCTTGCAAACTGGATGATGTACATCCTCCCTGAGAGAGGATTTCGGTAATCTGGAGCTTTCTGGAGTGACAATCCCAAGAGCTCACTCTGGGATCAGGAATCAGATTTAATCCAAAATTTGTCAGTGCTGAGAGGGATCCTTCGGCATTGATTTTCCTGCTGCAGCATTTCTGCTGCTGTCATCAGGCTGATGGAGAGGATTAGTAGTCAATGATGGTCCAACTGCATGTGCTTAGCCTGTTGAAGGCAGCATTAACGTTGGGGGTATGCTGGAGAACAGAAGTTGGAGGAGTGCAGGGAACTCTGAGCATAAGAGTGGGAGGAACTGGGGAAGGTCAATGTCATGAAGGTGTTTGAAAATAAGGTTGAAATTTTTAAATCTCATGCCTTACTGGGCTGTGACTGATGTTAAGCAAGCAAGCACAGATAAATTAGGTGTGAATTAGGATCCAGACAACAGAAGTTTGTATGAGCTGAAATTTATCTAAACACTGATATGATAACAGGGCAGATGCACTGAAATATATTTCAGGTCTATTCTGATACATGGTGAGAGGTGATTAAGTGAGCTGGGTGATATCAACTAAGCTAACAAATTGGGCTGTATGTCAAATGTATTTTTCAACATATAATTATCAGTAGAATATTAGAGCTATTGAATTCACTGACCACTGCGAGTCACTTGCTATACATATTAATGGCTCAATTTACCCACTACCTCAAGCAGCTAATATGATGGATTTCCTTGTCAGCCGGTGTTTGTCCTGTATAACTTACGATAAAATTCCTGGGCCGTTCGACGCTGAACCTCTTTCAAATCCCAAACACCAGGGGGCTTAAGGCCTGCCTCTGCACACACCTGCCTCCAATAAATCTCCCACTTGACAGACATACTGTCCTGCTTCCATAGCAACCACTATCTAAAATCTGTGTAAAATCAAAGCTCTTACCTATTGCTGGGCGATCAGGAGACACAGGTGGGCAGGTGTGAGTGGGAGGAGAGGAGAACAGGAACAAGCGTGCCAACAACAAATGTAATGTTAATGGATCCAGCTTCTGTTCCTCATTTGTATTTGTTAATTTGTAATCTATTTGGAACAGCTTTACTTTCATGCTCCTCTTTTAGTTCCACATCTGGAATCTTTGAAATTTCTTGCTGGTGGAGTGGGCATTCTGGGCCCAGGCTACAACGGTGTCACCTGTAAACCACCTACAGATAGTGGTAGAGCCTGCTGAGCATTAATCCCCTGCTTCCACCCCCAGATCTTTCTCTGTTCCTGCAGGGAGGCAGTACAGCTCCTTGTACCATTTCTGCTTGATGTAGCAACGACTGGGAATGCCCTCCTCTCAAGGGTGAGCCTTGGACTCAGTTAGCCAGAGGATCGGTTAAAGACCAGAGTTGTGGCGCTGCCATTAAAAATAGTGCTTGACCCAAAATGCTTCCCCAGTGCGATAAACCAGCACATTCCTGGCCAGGTGCCAAGGAGCTCATTTCCTTCAGGATTCCAAACATCCAACTGAACAGCAGAGATTGGAGCAGATTTGGATATGCTTTGAGAGCAGAGGAATTCGGAGAACTACTTCACCAATGTCAGGTACAATTGGGTATGCAGAAGGCAGGGCTCCAGAGAGTTTCAAGGGAGTCATTTTAGGCATGCTGAAGTCAGTTTCACAGTAGCTCAAAAAGAAACCTCTGGAAAAAAAACACAAAATCAACAGTTAAGGTTATTAAAAAAAATGCCCAAATCTGCTTATTGCACACGGGCCATAATCAATGCCAGTGGGTCAGTACTGGGGCACATAGCTTTTAACAAACTATATTAATAAACCTAGATAAAAAGGACAGAATTGTCAATGTCCAAGTTGGTTGATGTTCAAACTAGGTGAGATATTGAGTGGATACATAGCTGACAAAGGGACATACAGCTTAAGTGAGGCAGGCAAGGAGGGGTGGTAGCTAGAATACAATGCGAAAACATCTGAGACTATTCATTTCAATAAGAAAACTATTTTTATTATTGATAAGAAAATAGTAAATGTTGGTTCAGAGAAGGATCTGAGTATGCAGGTCTAAAACACAAAGTTAACATATAGACATAACCAGTAAAGGCAGGTACTTGGGCCTTTATCGCGACAGGCTTGTAGGATCACAGATGTCTTGATACAATTGTATGAGGGTTTGGTCAGATCACACCTAAAGCACAGTGAGCAGTGTTGAGCTCCATATCCAAGGAACCCTTGGAAGCAGTTCAGTGCGAGTTCATTAGGATGATTCTTGGAGTGAGTGGGTTGCCTTATTGAGAAGGATTGGCCAGGAGCTGGGCTGTCCTGAGGATTCCTGGGGGCTGTTGGCAAGTCCACAGCTGGGTCAATTATCGTGCCAAGCAGGCTGATGAGACTGCATGAGTGGCAAGTGCTGGCCAGACCAGACCACCCTGGGGGGCCAGATGTCGTGCATCATGGATTAACCTCATCATTTTTTTCCTCCTGAAACAAATATCCTTTCCTTGAACTCTGAACCATGACTGACAAGCACATTATACCTGCAGCTGGCTCTGTTTTCAGGTTAGTGCAACATTTAACAAAGTTTTCATTAAATGTTTCCACGTGTGGGTAGAGTGGCAGCCTGCAATTGGATTGTCCCAGGCGTGGTACTGGGATAGCACAGGAGTCAAGGTCTTCTCTTGAAGAAAGTGTGAAAAAAAAAATTCACAGAAATAGCTAAAGATTGACTTTTTATTAAAATGATGCCCATCTACTATCTGGCTGCTCCTTTCTCACCTCAACACTGCACCAGTTAGCTACCCACCATCACCACCCCACTTCCCACTGAGCCAACCCAGTTGTTAATGGGTCTTTATCTCCACTCACCAGGCCAGGACTGCCTTCCATCTTCTAACCTGTCAATCCACTGAAGTCATATTTCTCTCAGCAATGAGCACACTTTAATGTTCACAAGTTGGACATAACAGGGTCTTGCACCACGCAGAGGCTGTCCTTCGGTAGTGAACAAACCAAAAGATGCTGCACGATCTGCCTCTCACCTGCTGGGTTTTCTAGATTATCCCCATTTCGACACGTTGGCCCTTTGAGTTTAGAGGCAACTTAGATGGTCCGTCCCTCTTGACAAATTCAGGAGTTACTCAGTTCGCCTGTTGACCATGCTGATGGCCAGTTTTGTCAGAAAGAATATAGCCCAGTTTTAGCAGATTAATTTATTTAGACAAATGAAAGCATCAAATGATAAGCAACCAATTTACAGACACACATGGAAATAACTGGAAGATTGTAACCCATCCTTAAAGTCTAAACACTCATCTCCATAGCAATATCAGATCCATTTATATTTCACATTAACTGCCATTTTCAGAAAGAATTCTTATAACTGTTGAAACGTAGAATTCTGTATCTTGCAAAAATTCTCTAGTGATCAAGTTTTAACAAGGGTAATTCAAGCTAGAGTTCCAAAATATATGCATGCATATAACATTTTTTAAAAATCCTCAAGAGACTTAACATAGTGAAGACACTTAAAACGGTTGGCAAGGTTGTGGGAAAGGAATCCTATTGAAATATGGGCTGCCAACAATAGTGAGGAGCCAGTACAATAGAGGACTTTCTAAGTAGTACCACTTCCCTCAGTCTCTGCAGCCATTATAGAGGTTAATGTGCCTTCAGCTGAAGCTGCAAGTTTTTATTTGGGATCGCTCACATTGTTGCAAAACCAGCGCCAGCACTTAGTGAAGGCTGATGGTACCATCACTTGGTATTAGTTTTCAAAAAAAAATCAAAATATTAGCATTTCTGGTTCAAAGTAAAAATTGTAAATGCAGGCAGCATCTGTGAAGAGAGAGGTTTCACACTGAGCCATTACATCACAATAATCTTGATGAAATGTCATCACACTGTAACAACTTTGGAAAATTATTAAGTTTTTGCTCTAAGACTTTCTCTGTTCTGCCATCCCCACCACACTACCAGGATCCAGACTGTGCCTGAGAGTTTGTTTTCTTCCTGGGATCTCACACAGTCTGAGGTCACAACACACCGCAGTCTGGGTGAGCCAAAGCATCTCAGTGGAATCCGTCCACTGACACAAAAGGTTCACAGATTCATAGAGCTATACAACACAGAAACAGGCCCTTCAGCCAACTCATCCAAGCTGACCAGATGCCTATCTAAACTAATCCCATTTCAATGTGTTTGGCCCATATCCCTCTACCTGTCCAAATGCTTTTTAAACATTGAAACTGTCCCGTCTCCACCACTTCCTCTGGCAGCTTGTTCCATATACCCCACCCTCTGTGGAAAAAACCTGCCCCTCAGATCCCCTTTAAGTCTTTCACTTTAAATTTATGCCCTCTAGTTTTATAATAATTTGTAATTTTATAAACCTCTATAAGGTGACCCTCAGCCTCCTTCACTCCAGGGAAAAAGAGTCCCAGCCTGTCCAGTCTCTCCTTATATCTCAAGCGCTCCAGTCCCATCAGCATCCTGGTGAATCTTTGTGAATCTCAAAGGCTAGAAGTTTCAGAGCCCAGTGGTGTATCAAAGGACCCAGTGAGCGGCCTGTATGGTGATCAGCGGGAAACTCAGATGATCCACCCACTTTTTGGCATGAACTAAAGTACAGGCAGTAGCTATCTGTATAATGATGTGAATTTAAGATAAAACTGGAATACATAAATATTTGGCTAAAGGGATTGTTTAGGAAGTGACATCCTGGGCAGAATACAGTCAAAGTCAAAGTTGAGTTTATTGTCATATGAACAAGAAGACATAAAAACATAAATTAAACATAAATTATACTACAATTTTTGCAAGAAAGAACACAATTAGAATTTTTAAAATGCACATTGTAGTGCAAAAGTGGTTAAAGTGGTCATAGTATTGCTCTACTAAGGTAGTGATTAGGGTTGTGCAGTATGGTTCAAGAACCGAATGGTTGAAGGGAAGTAGCTGTTCCTGAACCTGGTGTGTGGGACTTCAGGCTTCTGTACCTCCTGCCCGATGGTGGTTGTGAGAAGATGGCATGGCCTGGTTGGTGGGATCTTTGATGATGGATGTTGCCTTCTTGAGGCAGATTCTACCATGATGGGGAGGGATGTACGCATAATGTATTGGGCTGAGTCCACTACTCTCTGGCAGCTTCTTATGCTCCTGCGCATTCAAACTGCTGCACCAGACCATGATGCAACCAGTCAGGATACTTTCAACAGTACATCTGTAAAAGTTTTGTTAAGAGTGTTCAGTGACATGCTGACCTCCTTAACCTTCTAAGAAATTAAAACTCTAGCCTGCCTTCCTTGTGTTTACCAGGATGTCACTGAGATTGCTAATTAATCCCTCAGAAAGGGCCTTTGCATAAAACTTTTGCAAGATATTAATAGCGTTCCAGGCTTGCATGTCTACAAATTGCCTGGCATAGATTGCTGCCTGACCTGCTGAGTTTCCTTCAACATTTTTGTATGTGTTGATCTTTTTTTTAAAAAACGCAATGCAATAGAAGATCTATTTAAACCAGTGTAATAATATTTACAATCATTTGCAGACCATACAGGATCTCCAAACGGTTGGATTGCAGATTACTGTCCTTGAAGAGCTTTATCGAAAGCCGTGTTGCAAGATATTATAACAAAAATCTGCTAATGATCGAAAAACATAAACATTTATATTCATAACCTCTAGTCCAGAGGACAAAAACAGATTAATAAACAAGAGATAACCTACAGCAAGTTTTCTTCAAAAAGGAGCTCATTCACCAGAACAGGTTATTTTCAACAAGAACTGTTATCACTGAATATAATAAAGTAATCTGGAATGCAGACAATTACCCAGCATCTTGGATGCCAAGGAATTATTTTGGAGCTGTTACTGTGTGAAACTTGACTCCTGATGCTTCATTCCTGATTCCTGAACCCGATTCCATCCCCATCTCCCACCAATTTCTTCATTCTTATTAGTAGCATCTCAAGGGGAGTGAATGGCCATCAACAGGCTTATTCCCAGGAATTCATGCAAAACTAACTCTCTGAGCCAGAAGTATCGATCTGAATTATAGCCAAGTTAACAAAATTCATCTTCCTCTCTTGCAATGTACTTCTTCAAAGGAGCTTGGATAGTGATGAATAAAGCAGCACTATCCTGTGTTGCATCTTCTTTGACTGTGGTGCTGTATGAAAAAGAATGGCAAAACCAGAGAGAAAAGACAGACCTGAAGAGGAATGAAAGGCGGGGAAAAATACAACAAAAGGAAAATTAAAAGTGACTGAATGTAGCTGTGGTTCAGTTGGCAGCATCGTTGCTTCCAATTCAGAAGGCAATGGGTCCTAAGTTCCATTCCCGTAACTTCAGGACAGAAATCTAGGTTGACATGACGGTGGGAGTGGTGCAAGTTAACACAACTGAGGGAGTGCTGCGCTGTTGGAGATCCTATTCGTCAAGTGAAATGTTAAACCGAGTTAAGTTCATGCTTCTTAAAGTTGGCCTGAAGAATCCTGTGGTACTTTTTCAAGGAAGAACATGCTAGTTTTCCAGCATCCTGGTCAATATTTATCCTTCAATAGTATCACTGAAACAGATTATCTGGCTGTTCTCACAATGCTCTTGGAGGGATCATGATACATAAACTTGTTGCCCTGTCTCCTACATTAAAACCGTGACTGGTCTTCTAAAGTACTTCAATTACTGAAAGGTGATACAGGACATCACAAAATAGTTGTGAAAGGTGCTACATAAATGCAAATATTTTCCATCAAACAGAAAATAGGTACGTATTCCAGTCCTAAGTAAAAACAGACAGTGCTGGAAAGGTCAGGTGAGAAACACAGGGTTAACGATTCGGGTCAACATTGCTTCATCACAACAGTTCAAATGGATGATCATTGACTGAACCACTAACTCTGTTTCTCTCTCCATAGATGGTCTCAGCAGACTAATTACAGTGAAAGCAAGGAACATAGTTATTTATGATCATGATTTCACTAAGAAGAAACAATCTGGACAACTGCATCCACATGTCTCTCTCTCTCTCTCTCTTTCTCTCTGAGTGCAATTGAAAAGGAAAGTTTTGACGTCAGAGCCAGTCATGTTAACTTTACTATCTTGGCAGTGAAAGCTCACTCAAAGAGAGTGTGGGCCACAGGTAGGGGCACGACAGTGTAGGCAAGAAATCTGAACTCATGCGCGTTCTCTGTTGGAAGAGATGGATTAGGACAAGGAATCTAACGCCTCTATCTCCTATGCACCTTTATCAAGAAAAGCAGAATGTAAATCACAACAGCTTTCAAATATTTAAACACTGAATTTCCTCTCCTTGATCCTTCTTAAGTCCAAATATGCCGCACATATTTTCTCACCTTGCATCTTGATATATTAAAATCAAGTCAACATCTTTCCCTCATCTCTTTCCAGAGACTACAAAAACATTGAACTCCTCATCTACCTCAATCTTTCCCTCCTCCTGCAGTTTCTGAAACTCACATATAGAGTCACTAAGACATCTAAGTTTCTCACCAGAAAGAAAACAAAGTACACAATGAAAATCCCAGACCAAGGTATATAGATTGCTAAACCTGTATCAAAGAAAAACATATGGCTCCAATTAGACATGAAAATGTTATTTCTTACTCCTCTTGTTCCTTGCCAAAACTCTGCAAACTTCACAGACATTCAGAGATTAAGACCAGACAAGTTTTCCATTCAGGTAGTAACTTGGTTCCGTGGTACAAGTTAAAAACTGAGCATCAAGTCCAACTGCAGGATTTCAGCACATAATACAGGCTGACAATAAATGATGTTGAGGTAATGTAATATCGTCAAATATGTAATTTTCCTGGTGATCTCAGATCCAAGACACCAGGTAGAAAAATAGCTGGTATTCCTTGTGCTCAGGACAAATATCATTCTTCCACAAAGAGATTTTTTTGGGCATTTGCTGCTTGTGGAACTTTGGTGCAAGCAGATAGATGACCATGGTTACCCACTAAACAAGGGTAAATACCATTCAAATTCATTCATTGAGTATGAGGTCTGTTGGGACATCTCAGGTTGTTGAGGCATCATATAAATGCATTTTGTTAATCTCTTTTTCTAAGACGAAAACATACAGTTATAGATAACACCAATATATACAATTTTCCAAACAGTGAACACAGGACAATGAACGAAGAAACACAATCTATCACAGAACAATTTCAATAAAAACATTCTGCAGACACAAGAGACTGCAGATGCTGGAAATGTGGAGCAACAAACAATCTGCTGGAGGAACTCAGCGGGTCAGGCAGCATTTATGTCCTGATGAAGGGTCTTGACCTAAATCATCGACTGTCCATTTTCCTCCATAGATGTTGCCTGACCTGCTGAGTTCCTCCAACTCTTTTGTTGCTCAATAAAAAACATTTGTTTCTCTTCAGTCCCATGGAACAGAGATTGAGTGGATCAAAACTCATCTTTTTGTTCCCAAAGCTCTGAATTCCAAAGGTCACTGCATTTTCTAATCACTCCCTTCATATATGAAACCTAGGAGAACCAAATCCCCTCATGTGACACTAGTCTTTTGAGTTTCAAAGGACCAAACTCATCATCCATCCAGAACCGGGGAGCAAAAATGAAATGTCTTAACCACTTCACTGTCCTGTAGAATGAATGTGCATACAGTAATTATCACAGACCCAAGTATCTCAAATGTACAGAAAAAAAATCACTCCATACTCCAATTTGCTGATCAAGGTGGGAGCTGTATTGCTGCCTCATCAGGCCATGAAACATACCAGCAATCTGAAAAATTCAAGAACACGTTTCTTCCTGACATCACTGGAAAATTTATATCTGAATTGCTGATCCTGGGCAATAAGTATGAAAGCAGATGGCCCAAAAAGCACCAGTTATTCATTTCATGAAAGAATGCACAAGAGACTTCACACCAGGAATACCTTGACCAGCTGTGACACCCTTGAAACAATATACAGGATGTCTGCTTGTTCTGCAACTCTTTCCTTAATGGGGGTGATATCAGGTCTTGGGTTATTTTGGTAACATGGTGCATGAATGTATGTACGTATTTTTCAAATGATCTCACTTCATGCAACCACTGTTATAATCAATTTAAAATTTTCATGACAGAACCAGATGGTCCCCAGTTCCTGCACTGCTGAGGCAGCTGACCTGAGCTGAGGCACCAACTGGGCCACCACAACTGACTTCAACACCCTTAAATACACAAAGAGGAAACGCCAGCAAATCTCCCCTGTACCTGGACATCAGCTGAAAACAGAAACAGACTCAATAATGCCTCACCAAATATTTTTGAGAAGGTCAATTTCACAGTTTCAAACAGCCGTGCACAACAATTTAACTGCTTTGTAAAGTGGTATACAAAAAGACTGAATAACGAGCTTTCATATAATGTTACTATCTAAATGAACTTAAAAAAAACTGTCTAAAAATGTTATATAACAATGACAACATTAAACAGGATTCAACCTATAGCTATAATTTATTGCAGAGTGATCAAAGGGCTGGCAGCACAGAAGGGCGATGACTTACTGTTACAAATCACCCTCCCACATCTGTCTTAAAGCAATAAGAATAGAGTTCACAACTAACAGCTTCAAAAAAAAATTTTCAACCCCTCCACAAATAACTAGGAAGGGAATTTACAAAAACTGTTGTCACATCTGGGGGAAGAGTCTGAATTTACAATAATAAGTAGAATTTATATAGCACATTAAATGTTGCAGATTTCTGAGGGCACTTTCCAGGACGTTATCAAACACAACTGGGCACCGAGTCACAGGAGAAGATATTTGGACAAATATCCAAAAGCTTGGTCAAACGGGTTGGTTTTAAAAAGCACCCTAAAAGAAGGAAAAGTAGTATGATGCTTTTTGGTGAAGTGCAGGAGTTATGATTTTATATTGTTTTTATTACAACTTTGTATCTATCCACTAAAATTACAACTTTCTACACAATGGTAAGAATGATAGAAAAAGTTTGGTCCTTCAAATTCACAGATTTCAGCTGATGCAAAATTCAAACTAAACAACCAAAGTACCCAAGCACAAATAGGCAAGATTACTAACATGTTGATATTATTTGGTTATGTTTACTCTAAACCAAACCCAGATCCAGCAAGTTAAATAACTATATCTGATCATTGGCTCTATTTGGTCCAAACTCAGCCTCTCTCAATAACACACTGTTCCTTCAATTGGATCATTACCAGGTGATGTACGATCCCATGTATAGGGAGGAGTTTTGGAATGGAATTGCAGAGATGGGATCTTGGTAGCTGAGGGCATGGCCACTAGTGGTGGTGATTGAACTCAGATTGCCAGAGTTAGAACAGTGCGAATATCTCAGAGAACAGATGAAGGAAATTACTGAAATAGGAAGGGGCAAGTCCATGAAGGAATTTGAAAGCAAGGATGAGAATTTATAAATATGGAATTGCTTAACCTGGAGTCTGTTCAGGTGGGTGAGTGTAGAAGTGAATGCGACACGTTGTGATTTTGGACACAACCAGCAGCATATTCAGATGACCTCTAGCTAATGGAGTGTATTCACCTATGGCATCTTTAGAATGGACCTCACTGAAATCTATAAAATCCTGCCAGAATGGGACAGATTAGATGCAGGAAAGATGTTCCTGATGGCAGGAAAGTCCAGAACCAGGGGTCACAGCTTAAGGAAACGGGGTGAGCCAGTTAGGACTGAGATATGGAGAAGTGTCTGCATCCACAGAGTTGTGAACCTGTAGAATTCTCTACAGTGAAAATCATTAAATACATTCAAGGAGGAGTTAGGTATTGAACTAGTGTCTAATGAAATCAAGGGATATGAGGAGAAAGTATGAACAGGATGCTGAATTTGGATGATCAACCATCATCTTGGATGGTGGAGCAAGACTGATGGAGTGAATGGCCTACTCCTGTTTATGCTTTCATACATCAATAACCATTAAAACCAGAGTTATAATTCAAATCTCAGTATCAGACTTTACAGCGAGAATTGCTGGTTTCCAATCAGAATCAACAATGCTGACGGCCAGTATCCCAGACTAGCCTTAGTGCCCTGACTGAAACTAATTCAGGATAAGCCAAGGGTTGAAGTTGTAACCTTCTTAGTCTGCGTGGCTCAGCATTGCCAGGACATTTAATAGTGTGATCAAAGTGTTCTTCAGAGCAGAACCCAAGCTCACACAAGGATGATATCAACCTCTGTCATTGTGATTAACCTTGCAGGTACAGAGTGGTCCAGTGCCAGAGCCATTAAAACTGTTAAAACCATATATGGGAGTTTGCAGGTTGAGCACATCCCTGTAAGAGGCACAGTACAAAACTTGCCCATCTGCTGGCAGTGTAAACTTGCAAACAGGCACGAACCCTAGTAACTTCAGATCCTTAAAAATAATGTGGATATGTTCAGGAAGGAGCATTGTGTCATCAATTGTACCATTTAGGATTTTTATTCAAAAACCAAGTAATTCTTTAAAAAAACAATGCAGTATCCAAACTCTACAAAGGCCCAGTAGCTTGGCAACACATGGTTCTGCTGTCAGCTCTCAGCTACAGTGGCAATCATAAGCAACAGTGTATTGCAGAGCAAGAGAAATAAAACCTGAATGTTTGCTTCAGATATTCTGAGAAGCAGATTTTAGCTAGAATTCCCTGTACAGAAAATCACTAAAAGCTAATGGCCAAATTCAAAATATAATTAAGAAGCTAATGGAACGTTGGTTACTGGTGAAAGATACATTACCGCTGTCCAGAGACCTGGTTAAGTGCCAGCATACAGTTCTAGGCATTATACTTTAGGAAGATGTGCCAGTGCCCTTCAAGATGTACATTGGCCTTGGACAGGTACATGGATAGGAAAGGTTTGGAGGGATATGGGCCAAACGTGGGCAAATGGGACCAGCTTAGATGATTAAGATTTAAGGTTTCTTTATTGGTCACAGGTACATCGAAACACACAGTGAAATGCATCCTTTTGTGTAGAGTGTTCTGGGGGCAGCCCGCAAGTGTCGCCACGCTTCTGGCACCAACATAGCATGCCCACAACTTCCTAACCCCTATGTCTTTGGAAGGTGGGAGGAAACCGGAGCACCCGGAGAAAACCCACGCAGACATGGGGAGAACGTACAAACTCCTTACAGACAGTGGCCGGAATTGAACCCGGGTCACTGGCGCTGTAAAGCATTACGCTAACCCCTACACTACCGTGCCTGCCCATGGTACCTTGACGGGCACCTTGGACGAATTGGGCTGGAGGGTCTGTTTCCATGCTGTGCGATTCACAGATATGATGCCAGGGCTAAAACTGTTCAGAGAATGAGGCCTCCCACAGTCTGTGCTTGATGCCACTCGACACGTCTAGTGGCTCCTATGAATTTGTATAGCACAAGGATGGAGAACCTGGTTTGAATGTCCTAAAGTGCTCTTCCCTTGAATGAAGGGCCCGAACATCAGGTTTCAAATAAAATTCATTTGTTAGTGCACACAGATGTTGTCTGTGGTAGAATAGACCTCCATGTTTCTTCCACTGGCTGTTCAAATGTGGAGTCAATGTCACAACATTGGGGTGCAGAGAGACCTGGCTATGTGGAGTGGGGGTGGAGGGAAGGTGATGTGTGTGGATTGGGCCCGGCGTGTAGGAGATTGGGATTCGGAGAGAATCAGGGTAAAGGACATTGGAAGACGAAGTATCATCAAGAGAAGTACCTTGAAGGGAATAGGGTGGCAGCAGGGGAAGGGTTAGACATACGTCAGGTGGGAATGTCAGCAGCAAACATGAAGCAAAGTAACTAGACACCAACCTAACAAAATCAGTGCTTTAGACTGCCCGCAGCAGACCAAGTTGGTTTAGTTCCCATTAAGCAAAGAAGAACACTGAATGCCTCCAATTAAGGTCCACATTGGTGTAGGGGACTGCATTATACACAGGCCTCAAAATGCACAAAAGAATCTTGCATATGATGTCAAGATGTGCAAATGTTTGGCATCACTCTGCATGCCTGGAGGCCTATGTCTATGTGTGCATCATACAGGTGGGGGGACCTAGGTCAAATCCCCAGAAGCCCTCCCTTGTGCATGCACTTTAAAGGCCCATTCACACAAAGCGATCCCATCCTACAATTCACAAAAACCTTGCACCATGCAAAAGTCATTTTAGCCCCAAGTTTGTGTTGATTTGAGCTTGGAAGCTTAAGGGGTGAACTAAGGTGAGGAATTAAGGTGATTAAAAGATTTGATAGGGGAGAAGGGAAGTAGGGTAAGGAAATATTATCCTTAGGTGCCAAAAGGCACTTCCTCAAGCAAAGGAATTTGGAAACCTGCAATTTTCTTCCAAAAAAACTGAAAGGCTCAATGTCAACTGATCTCATTCTGAAAGTTTCAATTTATTTTGCTTAGGTTGAGAGGGTATTATTCAGATGTAGATCGAATTAAATGACAAAACAGGCTGGAAGGACTAAATAAACGAGGCCTGTTCCTGCACTCCTTAGTGAGGACGTGGTTTGGTTTTGGTTCTGACTCACACCATGACAAAATATCGATGCAATCTGGCCTGAAACATAATGACGGTTATTTTGAGGGCTTATGACACACTAGAGCTATTAACTAAGAGCTCATGCCTTTAAAAGAGAAAAGTGAAGATCTTGGGGAAATTTAAGGATGTATTAGTAGACAATGTGGTCCATACAAACAAGGCTTTTAATGACATATTTCTCATCGGCAATGAATGCCATAAAAATTCCACAAAACAGGGATGAAAAAACAAAAGCCTTTCAAAAAAGCAATTTTGCATCATTGAATTTTGGAAATAAAAAGCACTGAATTAGGCTGATCACAAGGCAGTGATCAGATGTTGCAGCCCCGTTGGCTCTGTTGTTATTTACATAATAATGTCATTATGATACAGTAGATAATTATCAGGCAGACTTCACGCAGACAGTCCAGTGAAAAGGACTGCCAGCCCCCCCGTACCTTGCAGAGATCTCATTCATTCATTTAACCCCACTGTGACTGAGATGTGATGCAGCCTGTCTTCAAACCATCTGCTCTATAGCCAAAATACTGTCAGCCGCAGAACAGACAAATCTCCCATCTGAGCCAAGAGCCCAGCCAGAAAGCTGTTACATAAGGCAGTGTTTACTCAAGAGAATTGGGAAAGGGAGTGGGGGGGTGGTGGTTGTGGAGAGGAAGTTCAGTTGAACCTTACCCACTCATGGAGTAAGCCCTTCTGCAATATAATTATACCTGTCACATCAGTTGTTAAAAATCAATTTCCTATGTGACTACAGTTTAATCTAGAAGTATATCCCTTTTCCAGAAACATGTGCAAAGCCAAATGAATAACAGCATGCAAACAGAACAATGGCCTAATATTTAACATGAAAAACAGCTCCCTTGCCAGATTCTATGAAAATAACCTTGGACTTTTTTTGCAATAAATATAGCCCTGTAATTGACTTCAAGGCAATGGAACTGCTTTTCCTTACACCATCCCCTATTTACTCTGTGGCTGCTCCCTTCCTGAGACACGCATCTACGCTATATTGTAATCTCAGGTTATTCTCCAGCCAGCTCTGTGAGTTTCACTCCATTTGATTTCTATGCTTCCAAGTTGGAGATGTTTGCTTTCTTAAACACACAGCTCGGACCAGGAACTCAGGAAAGCAGAAATGCATCTTGGCAATCCATGGTTTGGATTCTAAAAGATCCAGTTTTGAGTAAAATACGAAAGAAAGTCATTCGTGCTGAGGATGTATTATAAAAAGTGAAATAATGCACATGTCCCACCTTCCCCCTCATTTCCTCATCTCTCGTGTATGGTGATGCAACCTGGTGATTTCTATATGAAAAGTTAGTGTTCTTTAAGCCTCAACCTTGTGTTGCTCACCCCAGTCATGTGTCGTAATTATTCTTTTCAACTGGCACAACTTTGCGGAGAGCAAGTGAGCTGCTTCACTTACTAAATTACAACAATGTCTGTGTTTCAAAACAGTGCTTCATTACCTGAAGTTGTGAAAAGCACAGTATAAAGTCAAGCTTTTCCTTACATATTGGAGAACCAGGTGAACAATCATTAGGTTTACGGCAGCAACTTTATTCCTAAAGTTAATAGCATCTGCAAAAGGCTGCTTGTTTATGTGGAAACTTTAGAACTTGGATTACAGATGAGATAAAGTATTTTTGCTTTTCTGCTCGAGTTACATTTCCAGGTAAAGTCTGTGATACAGGACCACTGGCATGAGAAGTCTGGAGTCACCAATGCTAGCACCCTCCCAGCCCCTCTACAAATATTACCCAAATCAAAATGTCACCATCATGTACAAACACGTGCAGTGGTATTGAAACAAAGACATGAAAACGTTCCACCTTGGTAATTTATAGCACCAATTCAATGCCAGCAGGGGAGCAGGAAGGTGAAATGGAAGCCAAAATGGCAAGACTGCATCCTAGTGATATGTTGTTGGGCTTAAAACTGATCCAATTCTTTGATTAGCCATACCCCGTAGGACTTCATTAATTAAGATTAGAAGAACTAACTACCTCCCAGGGTAACAAAACAGCCACGCTGCCCACTCTAATTGCAAGATTTATGTGCCAGATAAGATGTCTAACTGTTTGAAGCTGAGCTCCTTTCCTTACTCTGGGTTTGGTAAAAAAAAGTTCCAGTGATATTAAATTAAAGCCTTATATCATTCAGCAGATAAGAGAAGCAGCTAAGTCACAGTAACTCCTGAGGCAAAGCCCTATGGAGTGCTACCCCAGACATAGAGGCTCCTCTCTCAGCAGTGGAGCCTGTAGAGGCTTCCTGGGACAAAGCCCCTTCTCTGTCCAGGTGTGGAGCAGCAGACATACAACAGCTGCAGTCTCTTACCAGTTTAGAGGATGATGTTACACCCCTTCAACCCCAGCCAGCTAGAAACTAACCAACGGACCCGACAGCAGGATGTGAAATATGATATTTTGTTTTTAACCCTGACATGCCTCTGAAGGTGAAGTATAACAGTAGTGTTTCTGTAAATTTTTATTTCACCATTTTCTGTTTTTTCCCTTCTGCTCTCTTCTTCAAAACTAAAAAAAAGTCTCAAAGTGAAAGTAGGGACTATCAGCCCTCTGGTGTCTCACCCATGTAGACTTTTGAGGGGTATGGGGCAAACAGCTGAGTGACTGACTATCCATGGATGCTATTGCAAAATATAACCACTCCCAAGCAAAGGTCACCTTCTGAATACCAACAGAAATGGGAACCCTGGTTATTTTCCTTGTTCTAATCTCTACTGCCAGACAGTAATTTATATTGTAACCTCAAATTAATAAGAAAATACTTAAATATTACATTTCTCAAGACTTCCTGCAAAGGACTTGAGGAAATTTTTTTCACCCAGAGGTGGTGGTAATCTGTAGTGTCCTGCCTGAGGGTGTGATTGAGGCACAGACTCCCACAGCATATAAGTATGTAGACAAGCAGTTGAATTGCCATGTATAGCAGGCTACAGATGAAATGCTGATAAATGGGATTAGTATAGGTGGGTGCTGATGATCCATGTGGACATGGTGTGCCACAAGGCCTGTTTCTGTGCTACGTGACTCTATGATCATGGCCATTTCCTGTGGTTACAATTTAATAACACTTTGAGATATTTTCAAGGTCAATTTTATCTGCTTTCATGGGGTGGAAAATAGCAGCCGAACAAAATTGGGCAGCTAACATCAAGCTTTAATCAACACTTTACTAGCACCTTCTAGCACAAGGGTACATTGGTCTAATCTCTCTTTTCATTTCATTTTGTATTCACCTTAGCATGTTTTCAACTCCCTGTATTAGCTTTATTTTTAATTTTCTATAATACATTAAGCTCTGTGGGTCTTTTGTTCTCTTGCTTCCCTGAAGGACTTTTCTTGCAATCATCAAATGTTCGTTGGGTTCTTCCTTTCAGGTTGTCAGGGAACACCACAGATTCCTAGACACATCATCTTGTAAAGATTTTTATTAGTCCTTTAGCTCCCAGATCTATACATCTAGCTTCTAGCTCTTTGACCCTGTCCTGTGACTCCTTCCACTTCATTAGTCTGGCCTTGTGCTAAAGGTAGCTTTGGAATTTTTCTACTGGGTTTTTGGTAACTCACACAAGGAAGAGTTACAGCTAATAAGGCTTAAAGGAATAATTCAAAGCAATAGGGCAGAGGGCATTTAGTGAGACTGGTTCAAACTGGGAAGGCAATAAGAGTGACCAGATACACTCACAGTAATGCTTTCTTGATAAAGCAAAGCAGAGCATTGATTGGGTGATTTCCCAAAGATTTCATCACATGATCTTCCTAATCCAAGTTACTGAACTCAAACAGTTTTTATTCTTAAGTTCAATGTTTTTTTTAAAGAAAACAAGAGCAATCAAAGAAATCAAAAAAGCACGATTCTCCCCCCACCCCCCAAAGTATCCCCTCTGATATTTTTTCCAGCAACTTGTTGTAATATCTTGGAAATTAATCAATAATTCCCGAAATCTCCAGGATTTCCTTGGAAGATTTGCATCCTTAGGGCAGTTGAGAGGCAGCAGACACAAATGGGTAAAGAACAACGAGGCAAGGAATACAGCGCCTGGACATAAAGCGGTAAAGTATTTTGTAAGAAAATGAATACACAATCTTACTACTACTAATTTAAGCAAATGGGGCCTGAGATGTAAAGTCTTAGCGCTGCCTTCTCCCTTCTTAGTGGATCTGCTTCATTCCTTCCCTCAACCACGAACTGAGGTCAATGCATGAACCATGATCAGAAATCCCACGCCATCATGTTCCATCCACCCAGAAACAATATCAACAGCTTGTACTTTATAGCAGTTTCAACACATCACCACAGGGTTTCAAATTTTGTTGGAAAATGCTGCTGAACAATGCAAGGAAACACTTGGTCAGATGACCAAAAACCTGGTCAAACAAGCAGAATTCAGGAAGTGGCTTAAAAGGAGAGTACAGAGTTGGGACTGGTTTAAACAATGAATTCTAATCTTAAGGTTTTGAGAAGCTGAAGGAAGGATGATCAATGGTGGAGCAATTAAATTCATGGATGATCAAGAAGCCAGAATTGCAGGAGCACAGATATCTTGGAAGGTTGTGTGGCTGAAGGAAATGACAGAGACAGAAAGGGTTCAACCTTGGAGGAATCTGAAAATAGGAACGAGAATTTTCAATCTGAGACACTGGTAATATAGATTTGAAAATTCTCATCCTTTGTTTAAGTTCCTTCATGGCTTCACTGCACCATAACACTGTAATAACCTCCAGCTCAATAACTATTCATGTTCTGTGCACTCCTCTACCTCTGGCCACTTGGACATTTTCCATTATAATCATTGACAACTGTGTCTTCACCTAACCAAACTCCCCAGACCTCTCCTCATACCCTTCTTCCTTGTCCTAGCACTTTGAGGCCTTTCCTAATGTTAAAGGCATTATATAAATAGAAGTTAATATTGCTGGCCTGTACTTTACTATTTACATAACCTTAAGATGCATTGGTTACTTTCAACTTTACCCATTAAACATCATTCAAGGAGCTTGTACATCAGCAATTTATCTTTCCAATTAGCAGCGTCTCACACATTTCATCTGCCACAGTTAGCACATTTCAGATATCATACTTTAGCAGATGCTCACAAACTGGCCAAAAAATGCCAGTTCTTTCATGACTGTACCTATTCAAAAGATTCTTCTTTCAAAATAATATTTTAAAAAATGGGTATTTCAAGATCAACCAGACATCTGGAGGTCTTTGTGCATTGTTTCCAGCTGACGAGGTAGCTGAACACTTTGTTCTCCAGCTTCTGATACTGCTTACGTTCTTGCTATTAAAGTGATTGATTTCACTCACTAACCTTCCCTTTCTGGAAAGAGGCCAAGATTACATCAACTGTGGAATCACAAGCTCCAGGAGTCCTTCAATAGTGGCACAATACTGAAAAGCTACTAAGTGATGTGGCTTCACTAATTTGTTGATGAGCTTAAATGCAATTCAGCTCACTTTCCTTATAAGTATTGCCAGCGGGACTATGGCATAAATCCGATTCGCATGAAACAGAGTCCACTCCAGTATTTCACATTTACTTTAAATCTTCATGTAAAATGCAAATAGATGTTAATGTTTTTGATGCATTTCATGAAGTTTTACTAAAGTAGCATCTGGAATGGTAAATTATAAATTGGTTTATTATTGTCACATGTACCAAGGTACAGTGAAAAACTTGTCTTGCATACCGTTCATACAGATCAACTCATTACAACAGTGCATTGAGGTGGTACAAGGTAAAACAATAACAGAGTGCAGAATAAAGTGTTATAGTTACAGAGAAAGTACAGTGCAGGTAGACAATAAGGTGCAAGGTCATAGTCTGTTATTTTATTGATGGACAGGTTAGACCTTTATCTGCTGGAGTTTAGAAGAGTGAGAAGAGACTTGATTGAAACTTATATGATCCTGGGGATCTTGATAATAGGAATGGGGTGAGGATGTTTGTGTTGTGGGATAATGTAGAAGTGGTGTCATTGTTTAAGAATAAGGGGTTGCCCATTTAAGACAGAATTGAATCATAATTTTTCTCTGAGAGGGTCATGAGTTTCTGGAAAGGTGGGAAAAGAAACATCTCTGAATATTTTTAAGGCAGAGGTAGATAGGGTCTTGCTAAGCAGGGGGTGGAAGGTTACAACGAGCAGACTGGAATGTAGATTTGAGGTCTCATTGAATGGTGGAGCAGATTTGAGGGATTGAGTCCCCTTTTCTTGCTCTTAATTTGTATGTTTGTAAATCAGCCCAAAAAAAACAATCGCAGAAGATCAGATCCCTTCAAATGGGTGGAACTTAGTTTATATCCTGTGACCAGCTGCTGCAAGCGTTTCTTGATGGGTCACTGCTTTGGATGGCAGGAGGTTCAAAGCCTGGTCAAAAGCAAGCATAACTTCCTAAAAGTGAGGCATGTATTAAATTTTTAAAAATGAGACAACTATTGGAACATCAGTGCTCAGCAGTCACTCCAATGGTCAGGGATATAGGGGAATAATGCTACTAGAACAAGCAGTGCAAATAAAGTTTTTCACTGTATCTTGGTACATGTGACAATAATAAACTAATTACCAGAAGCGTGAGGAGAGGTATGCTGTACCAGAGGTAGCACAAAGGTGCCCAGGCAGACACTAGAGAGAGGCTAGGAAGTAACTGAGAATGTCAAATCAGAAAATTCATGCCCATCACAGGGGCACACTCTTAGCACAGCAACAAACTAATTCAACAACCACTCCAGTCATCCATGTCCGGGTCCTAAAGGAAATGCTCATGTGTGCATCAGGAGTAGAAGCAGGATGGTGACTTCTATGCACTAATTTTCACAGCACTATTGTCCAATTTTTCAAAGGTGGAATGAATAAGAGGCACATTCTTTTACTTTTTACATTAATAAGATTTACAAAGTACTTTTAAAGATTCCGAATATAATGTACACTCTAGATTTAGGAAATCTTGGTTAAACATTTATTTTATTATTCTTCTCCACATCTAACCTACAGTTATAATTATGATTTTCCTCTTGAATAAGTTCTATTGCAGTGTAACAAATCCTGGAAAATACCCCACCTATTTACTTCCCATCATTTCCATCTCTGCAAGACCCTCGTGCCAGAAAATAAGAATAATTTCCAACTCCATTAACGTTTTCATGACGCACCATCTACAGCGTTGAAACCCATCACGTTGACAGGCATCTCAATAAATTATTCAAAGGCTGTTTTGCAAGAGCAATGTTCATAGCCTGATGAAAGGCACGTCTTCAACCACAGTAGCACTCAGTCTGAGTCTTAACCTTTAAGAAGTTGATTTGTTTTTGTTCGTTGTCTACCTTGCCAGCAACATTTGCATGCCACTTTTTCCACGAGCCATGCTTACCTTGGGATCACAGTCTGTGATTTTCTGGTATGTATGGCTGCTGGACGAAGCTCCCTGTCAGCATCATGAAATAGAAATAACAACCCCTTTCTGTCAATGGGGCCACAGATTGTATGTAGGTTGTCCAGGTGTACACGGTTCCTTTTTCTATTCCCTTTCAGCTTCTTTCAGTGCCACTGTGATAACACGAGAGGGTGCTGCTTCTACCTCTGGATCAAATCTTCATTGTTGGAACGCTGCTGGATCTCAGAAACGTCGGGCTTCACAACCTGCTGAAATTTTCCTCAGCTGACTTTCACCACACAGGCAGGGATTCTGAAAGGTATTCCCAGGCTCTGGATATTAATTGCATCCACGTTATGGCTTGTGGAAATTTGCATAGTATACAGTGTGACAATCTTGAGTAAATGTGACCTCCACCAAGTGGTCCAGGCCTGATTCATGGTGAATGACCATGTGGGGGAGGAAGGTCCAATCCAGAGCAGGTTATCAATGACCATGCTTGCGCAGGGATGAGGGCAGAGGGTGCATTGGTGGTCAGCAATCCCAGAGAAGGTAGACAAGTAGCCCTGCTGAATAGGGAGGAACAATTGCTGCTCTTTTGGTCCAAAGCTCCATTCAGTGAACAACCTGACCAGTGAGGGGATAAACCTGAAGCATACTCCCTCATTGAAGACTATCTCATCTTCTGGGAATGGATTATTTGCAAAATCTGGCTGGCCTTTGTAATAACCAAATATGGGAAGGTTCAAGTTCTAGACTGCATTCAAGTTTAAAATCTTTAAAACTTTCACAGCCCACAAGCAAAATGCACCCATTTTTAGTTATTAAAATTTGCCTCACAATTTGCTGTTCACTTTCCATCTCATCTTTGAGCAATTACCAATTAACTTTCCTTGCAGATGTTAGTGGTTCAGCCTGCATGGAGACTTGCAAACAAATTATAGTTTAATTATAATCTGATTTCATAGGACATTGATACTGCAGCAAGCTGCATCATAGAGAGAGATAGGTCATGATGTTTGTGGGCTTTGCCATTCTTATGGTAAATCCTCAGTTGTGGCTATGTTCTTACTGTGGAGACAGGACAAGGAACAAGGCATCTTCACATACAAGAGAAGTCACCAGGTTAGACTTGGCAATTGATTTTGTATTTCTAAAAAAGGCCTTCAAGCAACTTTTAGAAGGAATAACTTGTTTGCTGTCTAATACAGAATGAGAGATAATCAGAAGAAATTTAAACTGAGACAGATTGTATTTTTGGATTCAAAGTGGTTACAACATGGATTCCAGAAAATGACTGAATGAAAAGCCTGAAAGAGTACAGAACTGCTTTTGCAGATCACTGTCAGCATCTTGGATGAGTGCAGCTTCAACAACACTCAAGAAGCTCGAAAACAGGCAGAACATAGTAGCTTGCTCGATAGGCACCCCATCCACAACCATTCACTCACTCCACCACCACTGCATAGTAGCAGCAGTTTGTACCATCTACAGGATGCACTGCAACAACTCACCAAGACTCCTTGGACAACACCTTCCAAACCCATGACCTCTACCAGCTAGAAGGATAAGGGCAGACAAAGTATCACCAGCTGGGAGATGCATTCCAACCACACAATATCCTGACTTGGAAATAATATTACTGTTCCTTCACCGTCACTGGGTCAAAATTTTGGACTCCCTCCCTAATAGCATTGTGCATATACCTACATTTCAAGAATTGCTGCGGTTGAAGAAGGCAGCTCATCACCACCATCTTCTCAAGGGCAATTATGGATGGGCAACTAAATGCTGGCTCAATGAATAATGAAAAAATTACAACTTATAAGCCAAAATAAAACTAGTTTTGGCCACTTGTTATTTGCTTTTAGTGCCCAGCCAATCAAAATGTGTGGAAAACAAAAACACAAGAAGGTTCGACAAGAACCAGACTCAGCCGAATTGGTCAAATTGATTGCATGACCAAGGAGGAATCGAACCATGTCTCAGTGTCATCCCTGAGACAAAAGGTTGTAGGTACACAGTCACGCTCCAGACACTTGAACCTAAAAACTAAGTTGACAATCCAGACAGGAGTATTCATTGCTGGAAGTTCCAATTTTAAAGTCACAGGGCACTGTTTCAGATAAGTGCAGGTGAGTTTCTTGGTGTCCAGCCCAATATTTATTCCTCAATCAACATCAGCAGAACAGATCTGGTCATTTTCACATTACTATTTATGGAAGTGTCCTGTTACAAATTAACTGCTACACTTTCTATATTGCAAGCCGAACTACATTTTAAAAGTAATTTATTGAACCAAACTGAGATAATAAAAACCACTAAATGAATGCAAATCTCTTTAAAAAGCTTACATCAGTACACAGATAAGCAAATATCTGAGGATCATCTGATCCCAAAGAATCTATGCAGTAAATGCTTGATGGAATTAAAAATGAGATTGCACTAATTACATTTAGCAATATTAGATATAAACTTATACAACTCTTAAAAAATTGGCGGAAGGCCTAAAATGATCATTTTCCATTTCCTTCCAAATTAGTCTGATCACAAGATGGATTCAGATGAGGAATACTGTTTGTCCACTTTCAATAACATTTAAGAATGAATCAAGGCTCCAGTTGCTTCATAAATATTTCAAGGATCTTACCTTCACAATTTTGCCTAAAGATCTATTACCTGCACTGATTATTTTAATTGAAGAATTTTCCAATTGCAGTCCTTCATTTATCATTTGCTTATTTCTATCAGTGCTCAGTCGCCTCACTTACGTTTTAATTTGAAGTTGCGTTGGCATTTTTACATCGCATCTCCGCCAGCTCTCAGCAGAGCCAAAAGGTCCTCATCTTTCTCCAGCCTCAAACTCTGCAGAGTTTCTATCCACCTGACACTCAGTGAAATCTCAGTAGAAATGATATTGATCATGCCTCTTCCAGCAGTGAGGGTGATGCACTTCCATTGTAAATCCTGGGGAACCATTAACAATTCAAGTAATATTCTGGTAAATTAACAAGCACATGAATAAGATGATAAAATATGCAAGTATTCCTAGAAGGAGCAGCTGCTTTTCAAATGGAGCCATGTATTTGTTCCTAAGCTGGGAGGTCATTTGGAGCGGTACTAGAAAATATCTATCACTAACCTAGCCTGAGCACAATGCTGATTCTCATCCCTGCTCCTTTCCAAATCAAACTGTTCATAAAATGTTGTAAAATAATATCCTTTCCAATTCCTTTCCCTTTCTTGACTTTCCATTCTTTACCTACCTCTAATAAAGACAAAATTATTAACTCGTTAAGGCAGGCTAGCTTCAGGAATGTCAACCAAGGCACAATTCTTCATGTAAAAATCTGAACATTGAATGCTGTCAGTGATTTTACAAATTTGCATGATCTGTTCACATCTGAGGACCATATCTGAGGATTTCCAATCCATCAAATGCAAGAAACCAGGCCACCTTCTGACTTTTCTTCTGGCCACCATTGACTATATCCTCTTCCTCCCTATTGTACAATACTTTGAGATGTCTTCCTGCACATGAGTAATGCTATAAATGCAAGGAAATCAAGCACCATGAATACAAAGATGGTTGACAGAGAAAACAAAGCGGTAGGGTAAAATGGTATTGCTTAGATGTGAGAAGGGTTGGATAAAGAAAATCCCAGGGGATAATACTAATCCAAGACCAGCAACAAAGACAATACTGCATTCTCAGGTGTTCTGGCATTCTCGTCTTAGCCCCAGTACAAGTTTGCTGAAAGACCAGATACACTGGTGCCACCCATGTACTGTTGTTTCTTAGCAAAGAAAGCGATGTCTGTAAAAATTTTCAGAAAGACAAGTCTTATCTGAGTAGTAGCAGCAGATGTAATTTTCTGTGGAAAAGGGCAAGGTAATTCATCTGGTTAGCAATGATTAGTACATTTATTCAGATACAAAAGAGATGCAATCTGAGAAAACATTCCATCAAGCAACATTTTTTAAATGGAAAAGGATGGATGGGATGCATCATGGTATTTGGTCCAATGTATTCCTATGCTGTGTAGCATAAACTTGTAAATCAAGAAATGGGGAGGCAATGAAGGGTGTGGATGAACAGGATAACCTGCAGGTTAAAATGCACCATTCTACAAAAATGTAAGAAACACAATTAGCCAGAGAAAAAAAAACACAATTTGGACTCTATGAACAACAAACCTGACTGAAGAGACTTAGGAGACTGAAGAAAAATAGTAACTACTTACAGAGATAGGAGTACTGTGTGGACTTTCAGTTGACCAACAAAGTAAGGACATTCAAGCAATATAGATCAGACAGTGTATATTCACCAAGACGGTGCCAGAGATAGAAAACTATAGTTACAAGGAATAATAAAAAATGGAATAAGTTAAATAGAGGAGGGAAGGCAAAGAAGAAATTTAATAGAGGATTTTAACATTACAAGGGGGTTCTGTAACTATTACTTAGGGTGGATTTTTTCATTACAAACTGGTTTTAATCAAAGAAAAATTGGAAGCACAGCTTCATTAATAATGGAAACAGAACATCTGTGGAAACAGAAACAATAATCACATCAGACTTTAACTCAGTTTCACTTCCATGGATCCTGTTTGACTAACTGGGTTTTTACAGCTTCTTCTGTTTTCATTTCAGATTTCCAGCACCTGCAGTGCTTTGCTTTTGGATTGCTGTTTCATTTTTGCTCCTTTAATTTTCTTCTTTAGTTAATTCCATTTGCTTCATTCTTCCTTATCCCTATCCAATATTTTTCCTTCTCCTTTGGAAGGCAAAGGTTAGGATAGGGCAGTATCCAGAGCACCAAGCGTGGAGAACAAGAGCTGGCAGGCTATTTGACCATGCAGTCATCACAGCAGAAAGCAATTTCCACATTAGTGACCATCCAACTGGCTGACTCAACCTTCAGCTGGGAAGAGGAGTGAGGTTGGAGTGGATAAAAACACAGGTAGAGTTTCCCTTTCCAAAACTGCGATGATGAGCTCAACAGTAGTATACCAAAAAGACAGCAGATAACTCACGGATTAGTCTCACCTGAAGCTTTATGGAAGTTCAGACCATCTTTTAATTCCATAAATATACCTTATCATAACAATCTACTGACTTGATTACAGAATACTCCAGGTAAATGAGAAGCATAGAATATAGAACACTACAGCACAGTACAGGCCCTTCAGCCCACGATGTTGTGCCGACATTTTATCCTGTTCTAAGATCTATCTAACTCTTCCCTCCCACATAGCCCCCTGTTTTTCTATCACTCATGTGTCTAAGAGTCTCTTAAATTTCCCTAATGTATCTGCCCCCACAGCCTCTGCAGGCAGTGCGTTCCACGTACCCACCACTCTCTGTGTAAAAAAACTTACCCCTGACATCCCACTTATACCTTCCTCCAGTCACCTTAAAATTATGTCCCCTCATTTTAGCCATTGTCGCACTAGGGAAAAATTTCTGACTATCCACTCGATCTATGCCTCTTATCATCTTGTACACCTCTATCAAGTCACCTCTCATTCTTCTTCACTCCAAAGAGAAAAGCCCTAGATCGCTCAACCTATCCTCATAAGACATGCTCTCCAATCCAGGCAGCATCCTGGTAAATCTCCTCTGCACCCTCTCTAAAGCTTCCACATCCTTTCTATAATGAGGCGACCAGAACTGAACACAATACTCCAAGTGTGGTCTAACCAGAGTTCTATAGAGCTGCAACATCACTTCGCAGCTCTTTAACTCAATACCCCAACTAATGAAGGCCCACACTCCATACGCCTTCTTAACAACCCTATTGACCTCCATGGCAAGTGAGTCATGAGAGAACTACGTTTGTATTAAGAGTCAAACGTTTATGTTACAAGGCACATTATTATAAGACTATCAGCCTCTGCAGCTGTCTTTATGTTTCACCTGTAACAATGCATGTCCCTCAATATTGGCTCATTAGAACAAAACGACTTGGCTCCTAAAGCTCTGTTAAAGTTGAACCGGGTAGTAATTTACAGTGGACAGACTTTCTGACAAATGGTCTTTGACATGGAACCTTAACTCTTTTCTGCTGAGACCTGCTGAGTCTTTCCAGCATTTTCTATTTTTATTTTATATTTCCAGCATTTGCAGTTTTTTTTTGGATTTTCAGACTGAAAATCATTAGATTGAATCATTAGAAAAGAGTGAAAATGTTTCTATTTAATCCTGTAGATGTCTAATGGTACTTTGCAAATTTAAGCAGCATCTGGTTGTGGACTGCCAAAGATTGAGATGGAAAGCTTTCTGGGCTGTTAACAGAACACAAAGGCTTCATTTATGGTTGAAGGAAAAACATCATAAATCTAATGATGGTAAATCCATTTAGTTCTATTGTTCCAAGAATCACATCAAGAATCAGGTATAAAAGGAAGATAAAGGGAGTCACGTTTGAATTGCCCAACGCTCTAGTCAGACCACACTTATGATCACACAAGTAAAAAAGTGAGATTTAAGATTCAGAAGAACCACAGACATGATCTAACCAGAGACACAAGAGATTCTGCACATGCCGGAATCTGGAGAAAAACACATACAAAATGCCGGAGGAACTCAGCAGGTCAGGCAGCATCCATGGAGGGAAATAAACAGTCGACGTTTCGGGCTGAGACCCTTCATCAGGACTGGAAAGGAAGAGGGCAGAAGCCAGAATAAAAAGGTTGGGGGAGGGGAGGGTCACAAGTTGGCAGGTGACAGGTGATAGGTGGAAGGTAGGTGAGTGGGGGAGGGGGGATGAAAGTTGAGAGGTGATAGGTAGAAGAGGCAAAGGGCTGAAGAAGGAGGAATCTGGTAGAGAGGACAGTAGACAATAAAATACGGGGAAGGTGGTGGGGAATAGATGGGCAGGTCATGACGGCAGGGGAGAAAAAGAGAAGGGGTGAGGGGGCCACAGGAATGAGGGAAAACCAAAAGTGGGAGGGGGGTGAAAGAAAAAAAGGGGAGTGGGGAGAAGGGGAGGGGTCACCAGAAGTTGGAGAAATCGATGTTGATTTCTGATATTCCGCCTTGGTAGTCTCTAACCTGATGGCCTCAACATTGATTTCTCTAACTTCCGGTAACCCCTTCCCTTTTTTTTCCTGTCCCCCCCCCCCCTTTTGTTTTCCCTCATTCCTGTGGCCCCCTCACCCCTTCTCTTTTCCTTCCCCCGCCCTCATGATCAGTCCATCTATTCCCCGCCTCCTTCCCGTTATTCCATGGTCTACTATCCTCTCCTACCAGATTCTTTCTTCTTCAGCCCTTTGCTTCTTCTACCTATCACCTCTCAGCTTCTTACATCACTCCCTTTCATCCTCCCCCACCCAGCCACCTTCCCCCCTCTCACCTGGACTCACCTGTCACCTGCCACCTTGTGCTCCTCCCCCTCCCCCAACCTTTTTATTCTGACCAGCCCTCTTCCTTTCCAGTCCTGATAAAGGGTCTTGACCTGAAACGTTGACTGTTTACTTCCCTCCACAGATGTTACCTCACCTGCTGAGTTCCTCCGGCACTTTGCGTGTGTTGCTCCATGATATAACTGGGGTCAGAAGAAACTTTGTCACAATCTCCAAAATGTTAGTGTGACACAGGAGATGCAGCTGCCTCACGGTTCCATCCCGACATCCGGTGCTATCTCTGTACAGTTTGCATGTTCTCCCTGTGACCGCCTGGTTTCCTTCAGAGCGCTTCAGTTTACTCCCACATTTCAAAGATGTGCTGGTTGGTAGGTTAATTGGTTACTGCAAGTTACCCCAGTGTAATTAGGTGGGGGAGGATCAGGGTGGAGTTAACGGGCACATGAGAGAGTGTGTGGATTGCAAGGAAATAAATATGGAAATTGGATTGCTCTGAGAACGGCATAGACTTGATGGCCCAAATGGCCTTCTTCTATGCAAGAAGATACGAGAATATTTGTCTGGCATCAACTACTGGATGAACAAAAACTCATTCAACTTTTGCGATGATTGAAGCCTTTGTTTTCAATCCCTGCCATAAACTCCACTCACTAGTCCCTGCACTTCTCTTTATCAACTGTCTGAGATGAAACTATTTGGGTCATAATCTTGGTGCCACATTTTCATCAGGACTTCACCAACATATGTGGTTTTATAGTCTTTTCTACCAATATAGGGCAGACAGTGGTAGGAACTGGTAGAAAAGCCCATTAAACCTTGTTGCCTTTGTGAAATCCTGCAACTCCAGCGATAAGAATCTGCTCTGATCCCCAAACTCTGCTACGAAACTGGCAACAAATGAAAGCACAGAAGGCAAAAAAAAACCAAACAGAATCATGTCTGGAATGTGCTAGGTTACAGATGGACATGTGTGCACATTTAGCAAGATACTAGCTGGCAAAGCAACAACATCCCCAATGAGAAACAGTAAATTATAGCAGCCACATTTCAAACTCAGCTCTGCAGTGAAACCCTAAAAAAATTTTGATTCATTTTTAAAAATTAGTTGAGAGTTTGAAAATCATTTCAAGCCAAATGAATAAAGTCATACTGAACTCTTAAACTGGGCATTGTACAAAAATCGCATTGATTGTAACTGCAGATCCTCCTCAGCTTATGGCAGGGTTCTGCTCCTGTGAACTGTTGGTAACCCGGGCAGTTCACAAGTCGGAAATGCAGCCACAAACTGAGTTTGCAGGCGACAGAAGATGCCTGCAGCCCCACAGCAGCCAGCAAATCCATCTTGCAGGTCTCCCAAACAGGGTAGGCACAGTAGTGTAGCGGTTAGTGTAATGTTATTACAGCGACAGTGACCTGGGCTCAATTCTGGCCGCCGTCTGTAAGGAGTTTGTATGTTCTCCCTGTGTCTGCATGGGTTCCCTCCAAGTGCTCCGGTTTCCTCCTACATTCCAAAGACATACGGGTTAGGAAGTTGTGGGCATGCTATGTTGGCGCCAGAAGCATGGCAACACTTGCGGGCTGCCCCCAGAACACTCTACGCAAAAGATGCATTTCACTGTGTGTTTCAATGTACATGGGACTAATAAAGTAATCTTATACAGTCATTTGTATGTATGGGCTGTACGCAAATCAGGGGTTCATAACCTGGGGAGGACATGTACGGATGTCTGTACAAAAAACTGGAAGGTTTCATAAGGAAAGTAGTTCTTGCATCACAAAGGTGAGGAACTGACATGTATTATCACAGTAATACATGGGATAACTTGGGGGTGCATATCTCAGGGATATGTGCATAACATCCAACTTGGGAGTTCTATACTTAACATTGTCTTTACAATACTGAACCTAGGATCTAATGCCATTTGTGAACTTCAGAACTGTATGGCCAATAGGATTAACTGAGAAGTTCTCTTAATTAGTTTCCTCTTATCTAATATGAATGGTATTCTTCTCCAATGTAGTCAACAGGGAAGCTGCCAACTTAAACTGATTATGAAGCAATCAATTACAGGCACATTTAAGTTAACCACTAAATTGAAGAGTAATTCTGAAGCGGATGATTTTCCACCCAATATACTCACAAGCTTGATCTCAAGGCCAAATCCTCAAGTACAGCTGACCCAGCAAGTGGGATCTCTGCAGATTAGAACAGCTGCCAACACCAAAATTGTGGATGTTCTAATTTCATAACAGAGCAACTGTCTATGCACTGTCAGATGAAATTATATTGCGGTCAAATTTGTTTTATCTTGCCCTATAGAAAAAGTATTAGATTTAAAGTAAAATGGTACCCACCTCAGATGTGAAGGACTGATTGGCTCCGTCTTTGCCAAATGGGGTCAGTGTGAATCATGCTAAGTCAGCCTGCCTCAAGGATATGGCTAATACATAATACAGTGAATTATGTGAATACAAGAGAGGGCAAGTGGTAAATGGGACTGAGTTCAGCTGCATTCCATGACCAGCACAATGAATCCCTTTTCTCGGTAACAAGCTCAAAGCAGAAGCTGCTGTTTGAAAGTTCCAGCTTTGCTCTCCCTTCTGTATCAAAATCAGAAAGATATCTGGAAAACACTCAATGGTTTATGAAGAGACACTCTCACATGTGTTAAACATATTGAGCAATTGCATCAAAGACAGATCACAATTGTCAGCCCAACATTTTAATGGTAATTTTAAGCTTTATTTATTCCATTTTGTTTCACTGCTGAATCAGCCTTTGATAATGAGACCAGGCTGTTGCATCAATATTTCGGTTTACTGGCACTTCAGTGGAATCCATGACCAGAATGTGCACCAATGCAATGATGAAGGCAAACCTTCCAAAAGCAGAGGAATGCTCTCATGCCAGCCTAGAAGGCAAGCAGAATTTCTTTGTCAAACAGCCCAATGGCAGTACAAGAAGTTTATTTTGAAACAACGTGCCTGTCCCTTCTTTAGTAACATTGCAGATGCTAGAAATCTGAAATATTTGTTTTTAATTTTAGATTTTCAACAACTGTATTCTACACACCACGACTTATTTCTATCTAACTGCTCTCATTTGTTCCCTATTTACAGCCCTCCAGACAGATCAGCTACAGTTAATTAGCAATTATGCCCCTCTCTTAGGCAGCACCGAAAGCAGTTGTAACACCTGGACAATCCTTGGCTCCACTCTATCCTGCACGTTCCACCCTTCACCCTCTCTGCGACCTATAACATGTTTGTCCAATTAAATCAGTTTATCTCTCCACAGATACTACTTGTCGTTCTGAGTATCTCCAGCATAAACCAATGTTCTAGAGTCATATTCTTTCTATTGTTAATCCAAATAATTTATTTATCAACAAACTAATCCATGTGAGATGGATTTGCCCCGAATCTGCCCGAACTCTCTGCTTGTGGTGCCTACTCGCCCACACTAACCTGTCCTGGAACAAACGCCTGCCTCAGCTGACTCTCAAAGGTGTCCAGTAAGGCAGGGCAGACGCCAGACTTAGAACATAGATCAGCACAACACAGGAACAGGCCCTTTGGCCCACAATGTCTGTGTCTACAACGTCTATGGCCCATGATGTCTACACATGATCTATATCCCTCTATTCCCTGCCTGTTCATGTTCCTGTCTAAATGCATCTTAAACTTTGCAGTGTATCTGCTTCCACTACCTCCCCTGGCTGCAAGTTCCAGGCACCTACCACTCTCGGTGTAAAAAAAATCCTGCCTCCTAAATCTCCTTTAAGCTTTCCCTCTCTCACTTTAAATCTTTCTCCTTAAGTATTTGACACTTCCACCCTGGGAAATAGACTCTGAGTGTCTATCTATGCCTCCTGTAATTTTATATACTTCTATCAGGCCTCTGCCTCAGCCTCTGATGTTCCAAGTTTGTCCAACTTCTCCTTGCTAATACTCTCTAATCCAGGCAACATCCTGGTGAGCCTCTTTTTCACCCTCTCCAAAGCCTTCACATCCTTCCTGTAATGCGGCGACCAGAACTGCGCACAATAGTCCAAATGTAACCTAAACAAAGTCTTATACAGCTGCAACAGAACTTCCCAACTTTTACACTCAGCACTCTCCGATGAATGTAAGCATGCCATACACCTTCTTTACCACCCTACCTACTTGTGTTCCCTCTTTCAGGCAGCTATTGATTTGCACCTCAAGATGCCAAAGGTGTCACATTACATCTGTACCTCTGATGGCCTTCATTAGCTCAGCATTGTCCGATGTTTCCAGAAAAGATTATGAATATTTCTGGTAGTCAAAAAGATTTAAACTGTGCAAATAGATTTCAATAGTTTGAAAAATATAAGCAAGAAAAAATTCATTCAATTAAGACACCATAAAGTGCCAGCAAATAATTTTAAAAAACGTAAAAGTAAACCACTTCCATTTTCTCACAGAATCAGTGACTCATTCAGATGATTGAGTTATTGTTCTTACACCTGCCAGCCCTGGCATAAAGCAGGGGGGCCAGATGTGAAGTACATCTTCACCCTGCACCTTGTACTGATAACTACTGGCGACTTGCTGTCTCAGGTGTCTTGCCCATGCACAACCTAACACAGAAATCTGAGGCTGGATGTTCTTTTGCATTTGGTTTGTGGGTCTAGGATAAGCAGTAAGCAGTATGATGTGTGAACGTCAACAATGTGTGAAGGTGAGATTCTACTGCTCGAGCAGGAAAAATTAGTGTGCATGATATTCTGACTCACTTATAATTCCTTAATACCATTTTTAGTTTTTATTTCAAATTTTCTTCACACTTTGTAGAGTCTAACTTGCTTTAACATTCAGAGATAAAATTTTGTTAGATTTGCTTCACAGAATGAACAGAAGTACAAAGCACTGAATCCTCAACAGCCACTGAAAACCTGGAAAAACAGTGGCTCACTGTGTGGTCTGAAAAACAGTCCTGACATCCTGTCAAAATATATTTTATCAAACTAGACTGGTATCTTAATCAACTACTTCTAAAATCAACAAACTGCTGCTAAACCCAGGACAAAAGGAGGAGCCCAGAAGCAGAGAGCAGTTTCCTGATTTTAACACCACACTGCCTTCCTAGATTTTACTAGGAATATACAACAGGACAAGAAGTAGCTTTTCACTTAAAAAAAATGAAACAGATTTTAATAGTCTGGGGATATACAAATCTTGGCTTTCATTCATCTGCACAGACCCATTCCATCCATCAACTCTCTAACTTTGCTGCTTCAAGTCCTGGCTGGAACTTAAAACCAATTCCAACTGCTTCTTCTTCTCAGGCAGTTCTTGCTTCCACTCTTATCTCTGAGAAGTGAAAGATACGGGTGTGTGAGTTCTTTTACCACAGGAGAACCATTGCACATCAGCTACCACATGTTCTTGACAAGGTGAGGTTTTGGTCCAATGGCAAGGCAGTCCCAGATTGGAGACCAGAATCTGTTAGGGGTGCTCTGCAAACTTAACAAACCCATGTACATGGAGTATGCGCTCTCTGCATAGACACACAATCTTGTCCATAACCTTTTCTTCAGCTCACCTACATCTGAGCCCCCCACAGTGATCCACTCCAGTCCTCCTCGCTTAACTCCAACTCCATTCCACTTCCCCTAAATGCATCCCTCAGAAACCGCCTTCACTCAGTTCTCACCTCCTCTCCTCTCTGCCCCTTTTTTCCTTTCAGTTCCACCATTCCGCCCCCCCCCCCCACCCTGGTTGCTCCCCAACTCTCCAGAGGCTGATCTCTCACCCACTGACTCAGTCACATCCTCTACAAGGTTGCTCCTCAAAGGCCAATTGACCTTCCCCCCCACCCCCCCCCCCCCCCCCCCCCCAACCTTCTCCCTCGCCCTGGTCCCAGCAGCCTATCCCAACGTCCCTCAACCTGTCCAAAAAATATTGGGAGAATCTTCAGCTGGCCGCCATGGCAGACTGCGGTCTCTGGGGCTCTGCTGAGAGATTTTCCTGGTCGATGAATGCACACCTTCAACACGGGTGGTTCCCATTCCCCGTACTCTCCACCAATCTCGGTCTCTCTCTCTCTCTCTCTGGCTTTGATCCAGTGGGGAGGGAACCAAGATAGTTAAAGACTAGACTCTGCTGAATGGTATTAATGCTCTCTCTAGTCTCTCTCTACACTTCTCTATACACACACTCTTTCCCTCCGCACCCTCCTTCCCCCTCTCTGCACCCCCCTCCCTCTCTCCCTCAGTCACACACAAAAAACCAGTCTCCCTCTAAACCAGTCTCCCTCTCTCTGATACATACCATGTATCTGATACTGTACAGCTTAAACAGTGAAGAATATTAAGGAAAGAACCTTGTGTCCACTTGAGGGACAATAAACAGATCTCCAACAAGAGCACTAAAAGCCTGCCATTTCCATTTAAAACCATCAAATCATTTAGCAATTCTCTGATTACCAGAATCCTAAGAAGGCTGTGAAATGTGAAATGGATAGAGTGCTGCACCGTTTAAATTGCTTCACTATTTAAAACCATGCAGTTTTGATGATCATTGTCCACAGCTTTCAACAGAGGTCACAGAGGCAAATTGACTCAATGACTAAGTGTTACATGGGGTGGAGCCAGCAATTCACCCTTCAGGTCCATGAGTTTAAACGGAACTGGCGTATCTACTTTATTGCATGATCTCAACTGCTTTACAAAATTTCAGCAATTGTAACAATAAGAGTCAGCTTAAACACCAGCAGTGTAATCTGAGTGGTCAGAGTGGTCAACTGAGACTGTTCCAGAACTGCAGCTTTGAAGTTAAATATGACTGGAAGCAAGACAGTTTATACTCTGGTTACTGACTGTTGGCCACTTACAAAGTTCAGTACTCGCCAGAACAAGTGAGGTAAGCGTCAGGGATAGAAAGTAACCACAGATCAGTGGGTTTCCTCCAGGTGCTCTGGTCTCCTCCCACATTCCAATGACATACGGTTAGGAAGTTGTGGGCATGCTATGTTGGTGCCGGAAGCGTGGCGACACTTGTGGGCTGCCCCCAGAATGCTCTACAGAAAAAATGCATTTCACTGTGTGTTTGATGTACGTGTGACTAATAAAGATATTTTATATCTTATAAACCCACCAAAGCATTGTTCTCATCCTTCTAATACAAAAATTACACAGATCCATCACACAGGCACAAGGCACCAAAAAGATCATTTTTTAATGCTTTTTTTATTGAAGTGTGTTTTAAATTATTCTTTGTGTAAATAAATCCCTTCTTATATCAATTCTAAATAAAAACATTAAAAAACAGGAACAGAAGGAGGCTATTTGATCCTTCTAGCCTACTCCACTAGTGAACAAAATCATGGCTGATCCAATCTTGGCCACAACATCATTGCCCCAACTCCCTTCTAGTTTACATGCCTATCAACCTCAGTCTCAAATATATCCTCAAATAACTCACCCTCTACGGCTCTCCAGGGTAAAGAATTCCAGAGACTCACATGCTCAAAAGAAAGAATTCTTCCTCATTGCCTTCTTAAATGGGTGGCTCCTTATTTTGAAACTCTGCCCCACTGGGTCTAGATAACCCCACTGAGGTTATTCTGTATATTCTATATTCTCTCTGAATAATTATTAACTAGGGGTTATTATTTCAGCAGCTGCCCTGTCAATCCTTCAATAATGCTTCAATAAGAATCTCATCCTTCTATATTCCAATGAGCATTGACACAACCTGCTCAACCCTCCTTCATAAGTCAAACCCTTAATTCCATGAATCATCCTCATGAAACTTCACTGCCTTCCTAGTATATCCTTTCTTTAACATGGAGACCAAAACTACGTAGTCCAGGTGCAGGTCTCTCCAGTGACACTTTTCAAATCTCTTATCAACATGAACCCCTAAACTCCATTTGATTTTCTTCACTAGGACACCAAGGATATTTCAAGACTTCAGAACATTTGGGGAAGGCCTTTTGTGCCTGACCACTAACATCAGAAAAATGAACTAGATCGATATGTTTGAGAAACTCTGCATTTTTCTTATAAAAGTGAAGGCTTTCACCAGTGGGGTTTTCACAGAGCTCATTACTTGCTTTCTTGCTTTTTTGTAGTATATACTAACAAATTAGTCTTAAACCTAGGGCACAATAAAAGAGTTTACAGAAGATACAAAAAAACAGAGCAGATCCCTGATGAACCACAGGATGATTATATCATCCAGCTGCTTTATAAACCCCAGGATCCCAGAAGCTAACTTTTAACCATTTTCTTGAACCTGCCCTGCCACTTGCAATGAATATGTACTGATCTCTCTATTCTTTTTAGAATTGTGCCCCTACTTTATATTGCTGCTTCTCATTCTTCCAACCAGAATACAACACTCCACATCTCTCAGCGTTAATTTTCATCTGTTACCTATCAACACATTCCACTGGCCCATCTATATCTCCTTAAGAGTCCATTACTATCCTTCTCAAAGTTCACTATAAGAGTCAGGAGGCTAGGTTAAAACTATATACAACATAGTAAGACCACAGCTTGAGTACAGGATACAGTTCTGGTCACCTCATTACAGGAAAGATGTGACTGAACAAGACAGGATAGAGAAGAGATTTATGAGGATTTTGCCAGGACTGGAAACGTGTAGCTAAGAGGAAAGCTTGAATAAATTAGGGGTAAAACAAAGCGGAAGCAAAACAGAAACTGGTAGAAGCACTCAGCAAGTCAGCCAGCATCCATGGACAGAGAAAAAAAGACAATGTTTCAGGTCAATGACTCTTCATGAACCTGAAGCCATGGATCTGTTCCTACTTCCACAGGTCAGTGAGACTGCACCTAGAATACTGCATATAGTTTTAGTCTCAATATTTAAGGAAGGATACGCTTGCACTGGAGGTGGTACAGAAAAGTTCCACTAGGTTGATACCTGAGATGAAGGGGCTGATGTATGAAGAAAGGTTGAGCAGGTTGGGCCAATACTCTTGGAATACAAAGAATGAGAGGCGGTCTTATTAAAACATGCAAGATTCTGGGTGAATTGACAAGATGGATTTTGAGAGATGCTTACCCGATTGGGTGTCTCTGCAACTAGTGGATATAGTTTCTGAGCAAAGGTAGTCCATTTAAGATGGAGATGAGGAAGGATTTCTTCTCTCAAAGGGTCACGACTCCTTGGAATTCTCTACCGCAGCTGAGTAGGCAGAGTCGTTTAATATATTGAAGATGAAGATTGACAGATAGTTAAACTACAAGGGAGTTGTGCACTGTACTGCTGCCGCAAAACAACAAGTTTCACAACATACAAGTCAGTGATAATAAACCTGATTCTGCAGTATGGGGGCAGTGCAGGAGAATGACACTGAGGACAAAATTGGATCTGGCATGAACTTATCGAATGAGAGTAGGTTCTAGGGCATACTCCTGTTCTTGTTTCTTACCAAATGTTCCCCCTGCCAAACTATGTCACTTCCCCGATGTACCCAGTCCATACTTTCTCTCAGCCAACTTATAACCCATTTCCAAATGTTATCCTTTTAAGAAATGGAGACCCAGATAACACCAGGTGGTGAAGTGCAACACATGCTCTTTGAACTGGGACTCCCCTCAAAAAGTCAACATGACAAGTTAGATGTGATTTTCCTTTTCTGATATCAGGTTATTCAATAATCTTTAAGATTGCTACCGGTAATTCATTTCAGTGTTTTTATAAATTTTAGGCCTTTAATAAATATATTTATAGCTTTGTATATTTGATTTTCACAGTGTATATTTTGGTGGGAAGAAGAAAGAGGCTACATACAGCTTGGACTTCAAGAGGAAGGTTGTGTCGGAGGTGCATAGGATCTTGATTAAAGATACAGAAATTGCAAAATGGTAAATCAAAATTGTCATTTATATCTAGATGTAGAGAACCAAAAAGCATTCAAGCAATGTTGTAAAGAGGCTTGGTAATAACAATACCTTGAAATCGTTAAGTCCAACTGCTTGGTGTCTTTGGTTCTTTGTGCAGAAAATGAGTGAGAAAATGAACACGGAGCTCAGCACGGATCTACTCTCCAGACAAGTACATCAAGTAACTACAGACAATTGGTACAATTCAGGTGGAAGTCAATCACATGATTCAATTCTTCACAAGGAATTGTGCTTAAAGCCAGACTCATCCTTTAACAGCCAATACTAAATATGTTACCTTGCTCAATTTTGGTTTCTGTATTATAGAAAGGTTATAACAGCATTAAAAAATGATCAATAATGAGAACAAGGACTGAAAGATCAAAATACATAGTGATTTATGTCAGTCTCTATCACAGCCAAATCACAACACAAAAGCAGCAACCATGCTGGCAAGGAGATACACATTTTTGGTAAGCCTTTGCTGGTCAAAGAGAATGGCCAAAAGCCAATACTTTACTCAGTCCCTCAAGCATCTCTACAATCCTGTTGGATAGTGTCAGATCCAAAACCAAGCAACTTCTCCATAGCAGGTCGAGAAACTTTTGTGCTTCTGACATGAGTGAAGAAATAGTTTTTAAACAAAAGTTACAGGAACGTTGTGACTTAACTAACATTTGTACCAGCCTAACCAAAGGTAGAAAACCCACAAAATAACTAAAACATATCAGGAAAATGTAACAAGAGAGCAGGATGCCAAACTTCCACCTGATTTTGATCTGCTTCATGTAGAATTTTTAACAGTGCTTGCTCTTAAATTGGCACTGCCTGTAATAATGATAAGTTACTGATGTGCCTTGGAATGACGCAAAGGAAAGGAGAAAGGTGTGGCAAAGAATGAAAAAGTAGGCATGAATGGCTACCAGATGGAGTTTCCACTGGAGCCTGTCCTACGTTATACCACTTCTGCTCTTGGTCCAATTCAATTTATATTGGGATTAAAAGAAAATGCTAAAATGGCACAAAAAGCTATCAACATACAAAAAAAAATCTCATTGTAGGGAGAACATCTCTCAGAACTGGATCCCAGACAGGAGAGATCCTTTTTGTAAGACAAACAATACAGAATGCATCATGGAAATGATGGGGAATACAATAGGTGGAACTCGAGTCCAAATCTACGTTACTTCTAATAAAGCAGAGACTGTGTTAACAAGTTTAGAAATAATGGAAGTATAATTTCAGCATGTTCTATATATACAGTACTTGATTTCTAGCATTTTCCTCTCTTCCTCCACGTCTGTAGTCAAAAGTCTGCTTGAAAACCTTCTATGACTCCAGAACTGGCCCATGTTAAATTGTGAATGTTTACAAAAGGTTATCCACACTTGCCCAAGAGTTTGCAATATGCTTCACTTAGATTTTTCTTTTAAATGCACTTCAAGGGAGATCAAAGAGTAAAATGCTCTTTCACCTCTAGCACCTGGCCTTCAGTCTTGCCCTGACAGATGGAATGAAGATGTCTCTCATGGATCTTTTTGAAATTAGCCTGAGACATTCTCCACCTGGTTCTTCATGGGCACTGATCCAGTAGCAATTTACAGTGGTGGGTGTTATGTGGAATTATGCCAGGTAAATTGGAGAATATGTTAGTTCTTGAGGCTAAAAAACATATCATATAACGTAGAGTTAAACTAACACATTCAACTGCTAAGATGCACTAATGTATAAATTTCCTTGTCATTCCTTTCTGGCCACAAGGTCCAATGGCTAAAAACAGTAAGTGCTGTCAAAATTCTGGCATAACAATTATGTGGCTTTGCCATCCATATCCCCAAGACTATAAGTGGGCAGGGAGGTGAGAATGAGAAGGCTTGTTTTGATACCAGCTTCCCAAAGGGACAAGAAGGTTAATATAACCATGAGCTTTTACTGAGCACCCCCAGTTTCTCCAAAGGTATTGAAATTCATATAATTTCAATTTCAGGAGACCAACAGTGAACCAGTTGTATCGTATAACATTAGCAGTCAGACTTGGTTTTTGGTGCTATCATGCAAATTCATTTTGGTTGGCATTTAAATTCTACATGTGAAACTTGCATTCAGCAAGGCACAAATTCAGTCAGGCAGTACCAGTATTTTTCTCATAAATTGCTATTGAACTGATTCACTCGGAAATGGCAACCAACAGCATTCATCAGACATTCTGGACACCTGTGGTAGTAATGTGTCCATGCACAGAGGATGTAGAGGTGACACAGGTATCAAAGGTGACATGAATCTCTGTGCATCTGGGGGGTCCCTGTGAAACTGAACCATGGATAGGTTATTAACACATGGTGTGAAGCAAGGCAAAGTTAGCATTAACAGCAAGGACATTCCTGTATCTGCGCTATTTACAATGAACCATTAACCAATTACAAGTTTTCTTGAGATTCACATGCAGATTGATATTCAAGTAATGGTGAAACTCATGTCCAGAGTTTGAAAGAGCATGCAGTTAGAACATAGTTACTTTAAAAAGTAAGAAGCGATGCTTTAATGGTGATACCACTACAGTACCAATAGCAAGAGAAGTGGGTTGAAGCATAATGCCCAAAGAGCCTTAGGAAAGAGAGGGCTAGGAGCAGTGGAGATGAAAAATGGATGTGGAAGGAAAACCCATCCCATGCTCCTACATCCAGCCTCAAGAAACAATGCAGCCAGAACACAAGCTATTTTAATAGTGAGAGACAACTGCCACCTTCTGCAGGTAGAGTTCCAGCCACACACCCCTGCCAGGACTGCTCTCCTTGTAAAGGTGAACGTCATTGTCATTCTAACTATTTAGCCTCTGGAATAGGTCTGAATCAGCCTGCCACAAGGATTTGCTTTATACATCATGTTAATGCGGAGTAATACAGGGAAACCAGACTAGTCCACAACTGCAGCTGGGTAGTCATGGGGAATGGAGACTGGGGGAGGGAGGGCACAGTGTGTGTAGGTCTGAAATGAAAAAGGCATGTGATTATAATCATAGTGATTGAGTGGAGGGGGGAGAGCAACATTTAAGAGGGGCCCATTTTAAGCCAATGAACGCTTTGAGGCATTAAAGTTTAGAGTCTGTAGGACTGTAGGTACGCAAAGGTTGATTGAACATGACATATTATTGTCTGCATGAAAATCTTCCAGTGACTACTGGCATTGTTTCAGCCCAGTTCATTATCATAAGTACTCTCTTCCCCAAATGACTGAGCTGCTGAGCATTTAAGAGTCCTCTCTTGTTTGTCATGACAGCTATTTGTTGCAAACTTCTGCAAGGGAGAGGGAGAAACATGAGTGAGAAAGTTTCAGTGTACGTGAGTGAAAGTGAGATGAACAGTCTGTGTACGAGGGCTTCAATGTGTGAGTGGAGCAGTGCCTGCATTGTCTGACGGCATCTGTATGCCTTGACCAGTTGAGCTACCCCTTTAAACTCTTTTAGGACTACAAATAGGTTGGCAGGACCTCATTCCAGGCAATATCTTCTTATGTCACTGTCTCCCGTTGCAGCTTCATCTTGACCCAGGGGGTTGTCCTGGCCTCTAGTGTATGGGATCTCCTTGGTACCTTCATCCTTCTACAAACAAAATGTCAAGGTCTATATTCCTTGCAGTTTAGAAGAATGAGGGGGTGACCTTATTCAAATGTAGAAGATCCTAAGGCGGCTCAGGGTAGATGCTGAGATGTTTTCACTAGTGGGAGAGTCACGAACAAGAGGGACATAGCTGCAAAATAAGGGGCTGGTCATTTAAAACTGAGCTGCTTAGAAATTTCTTCTCTCAAAGGGTGGTGAATCTCTGGAATTCTCTGACAGTGAGGTTGGTGGAGGCCAGATCATTAGATATATTTGAAGTGGAGATGGACAAATATTAGAAAGATCAAAGAATTGAGGGTTATGGGGAAGTGGTACAGAAGAGGAGTGGAGGCCAGCACAGGTCAGCCATGATCATGTTGAATGACGGGGCAGGCTTGGGACAAAGGCAGGCTGGTCTACTCCTGCTCCTATTTTCTTGTGTTTTTGTGTCAGTGCACCTCACAGTCCTGGTGCCTGGCATTGTGCAACCATAACCTCTGGAGTAGTGAAGTTGCTGAACAATGACTTCCAGAAGTCCTTTAATTGATGCCAGGGCACCAGCTTGTTCATGATGGCTGACTTCAGCAGCTGGCCAGTACTTCTAAAATTGTACACAGTCATGCGGATTTGTGATCAAATGTGCACATGCTCTTCTATGAGGTGCAGATACAAATCCATGTACCTACGTCATTGGGACAAATAGGTAGGAATCTCCTCTTTAGCAACATTTTACTCTGTTTCTGTGGCCAATAACACTTAGACGAGCAACTCCAAATCCCGAGACCAGCATCACCACCATGAGACTATTGAACTCTAAATATCACACCACTGAGCAGAATGACATCAAAAAAAGGATCAAAAGTTTTATTCCTTTTTGATGCATTTTTTCATAATATTTGCTTCTGTATTGAAGTCAGGCAACAAGAACTGTGCACAATATTGGCAGTTTCGTTGTTGGTCTGATTCAGTTACACCGTAAATGACTGACATAGGAGATAAAGGTGTTTCAACATCATGATAAGGGTTGTCCAATACAACGTTACCGCTAATTTCTTTTTCAGTACTTGGCCTGGAAAGTTCAAAACTGGCTCAGAACCAAAAAAAAGTCACACCCTTTACTACTGCCAACCCTCAGCTGAGCAATTAAAGTATTATTCTTTTTGATAATTTTAATTCCATAGGACGTATTCCTAGTAAACAATGTCACCATCTTTAGCTTTTTTTAGCAATTAAAAGTATTGTTTTATTGGATGAAGATACAGCCGTTTCCTCAAACCATTTTAATATGGTTTCTAAATTGGGTTTCTTGCAAACTTAAAACATTTCAGTTTTCTCACTTCCACCAAAGCAACATTTTCAATCAGGACAGAGATAAGCAGATCTGTGAGCATTTCCCCAATGGTACATGTCACTTACAAGATATAATTCAGAACTTTCCAAAACTCTCCTGCAGTGGTAATTTAGTACTCATATCAGTTATGCCTTTGTACTCAAATTGTTGTACACAATTTTTGTTAACCTTGATTTTCTTTTACCCAAAGCTTCATTACATTTAATTTTTTTTCCTTCTTTGCCTGTTCTGGTCTTCCTGTTCTACACAAATCTACAGCCAAGCTAGGCAAGGTCCTATTCTACCAGCTAAGTACTGTAGGAGGAGACAGCAGCAATTCTTTATACCATTGTGGGGATATTGCCTAGTCTAATGTAACATAGCTGACCTATTCATCATGGGTTTTAGTTTTAAAATTCTGTGAACTTCCAGCTTTTGAATTCAGTAATAATGACAAAGGCATTGAACAGTTTACAACATTCTGCAAAGAAACTAGCTATCCAAAATAGTTCAAAGGAGGAACAGTCATGCACAGCCTAACGGTTAAGCAGTAAAGCACTACCCTCTGTATAAGAAGTGCCAGTTTGTACCTGATTTGGCACAAACTGGGATAATTCTCAGGGCCAATGCTTAATTAGTCTCAGTGAGATAGTTGTCCAGTTCTCAGATACCTAAAACATGACCCCTGGTGGAAAGAGCAAGCAACACTATTACCATCAGAGGAGATGCTGAGAGACTGGCTCAGTTCACTCAGATTTTGAGAAAATATGGGGGGAAAACACTTTCCTTTGAAGTCTGCAGCAAAGACAATCACCTTAGGACCATAACAGGGCTACCAAAGAGATTGTGTCCATCCAAAAACTGTTTTGATTCTAAAACAGTGAAAAGTGAGTTCTTCATTTCTAAAATTATTTACTATTTTTGATTCCAAGGTACACTATTTACTGGGAATGTGCTCCTTGGAATCAAAAATGGTAAATAATTTTAGAAATGAAGAACTGTCTCTGGAATTAAGATGAAAAAAAAGTTTCATGGCCCCAGCACACAACGGAAATCAGACTGGGCAACACAGCACATCTGAAATGAATAATACTGGCCTACAATTAATGCAGGAATTAGTACAGAGGAGATACCAGAACAAGTGGCATTCAAACTTTGATAAATGTAAGAATAAATGGGGAAAGAAGGAATTGGTAGTAAAATTTTAAAATAAAGTCCCTGGGAGAGATTAGTAGTCCTAAACTGCCTTTATTCCTCTAACCCGTAGTGAGCTAATGAATGCTCAGCAGAGTTTAGCTTCTGGGGTGGGGCTGAATTGCCTTCAACCTCTACATAAAGACTAAGTTTATGAATTCAGGGTTTAAATTTTATTGTATATAATCCCCAGTCAGTTGTATCTGCACCATTGATTGAAAGAGGAATTAACATGTCATAAAACTCTTGCTTAATCTCTGGGCAGAATGCTCTCCCCATATAATCCAACAAAACCACTATCACTCTAGGGAGTGGCTACCAGCAGATTTAAGACCCCCTGCACTCAAAAGCTCAGAGATCTGGCTGTGGGAAGACAATCACAGCACATAAATGGTGAAACAAGAATTCAAGAACAAAAATCAGTAAAGATGTCATTGATTTTTAAACTCGGTTCCACGTTATTTCAAGCTAGATATTGTATAAAGTTTAACATGAGTGAAACATTGAGTTTAAGAATTTAATAGATTTTAAACAATCTAAATTTACACGCACACAGTTAGCACAAGAATAATTCCTGAATGATCTTAATGGAAGTTGTACATAAAAGGTATAAAGTTTCCAGGTGAATATTCCAACTATAGAGCCAGGTAGTAATTGTATAAAAGATTCTGCGGACTCCAGCAACTACCGAAACAACCATTTCTGTCCGTCTACTCTTTTCCTCACTTGAAGTCTGAAATCTTTGACTCTTTCTCATATTTCCTTGGCTCCAGCACGTTTTCACGGAGCCTCGGTCTTCCATCTCCTGCCTCCCATGTACTCTCCTTGGGCAGCCCGCCGTTGATGCGCCCCACCGCTCTCGCCACTCATGCCTCGCAGAATCGCGGCTCCACTTCCCTTGCTGGGATCTTCCCCAGAAGGCGCGGACACCTCGCACTCCGCATTTAAAAAGCCGCGGTATTGTGCGGAAAAGTTGCAGCACCCGTCTGCGGCACCGATCCCGCAGGAATTTTGATGCTGGATGTCCGGCGGCTCAGCCAACGCTCCCAGGACAGCAGCTCCTTTCCCAGAACTATTCCCATCTCCCATATCAGTGCAAGCTCTAACTACAGGTTCCCATCAACATTTACCATTGCAAATTGAAACCTCAAAACAAATCAAGCACAAAATTCCCTCCCTCTGCAAACTACCAATATTTTCCCTATAAAATTCCACAAATTCTTGCAATTCTTTTTCTACTGATCTAATTTGTTGGTTTGAGTCCGTTTCTGTGCAATGGACAAACAGTGCGGATCCGCTATCAATGGACACCTGGAACCGGGGAGGGTTCTCCGCCCCCACAGCGGAGACTGAGGGCGGGCTGACCCCTCTCCCAGCATCTCTTACCTGGGATCGGAAAGCTAAGTGTCAGCAGGGTCAGGCAGAAACTGCCGCTAACGGATGCTCGCCCCGGTTTGACCGCTGAAGACATGTTTCCACCTACAGCTTTGGAAGAAGAATGAGAGACTGAGAGAGGCAGCGGCTCGGCAGTGAGGCGAGGCACTGGAGTCCGGCCAAACCCCACCCACAAGGACCTTAACAAGCCTCAGCAAAAATAACCAGCAAAAGCCATGTATCTGTTCCCGTAGAATAACATACAGGCATTTAGCAGATTAACATAACAGCAATTTGCATTATTATAGCGCCCATAACATGGTAAAACATCCCCGGGCGTAAATTAAAATTTAAACACCGCTCCACATAAAACAACAACACTGCGAATGCTTGACATGTGAAATGTAAACAGAAAGTGCTGGAAATATTCCTCGGGCACCATTCGTTGAGAGAGAAACAGTCAACGCTTGAGGTCGATAACGTTTCTTTGGAACTGAGAAACTGCAGGCAAAATAGGTTTTTGGCAACCGGCGGGAAGGAGTGGGAAATCATTGAAAAGAGTGATGTTGGACTTTATAGTGAAGATCTGAGCGACGACGATCTGGTGACAGTGAGGTTCATTGGGGCGAATCTCGTTGGCTGGAGTTGGCGGTTCCAATTCTCAGCAGTTTAAACTCCAGTGTGGGACGCTGATGCACTCCCGCTCGGTACACCGGGAGTTGCGGAGTGACAGGTTGTATTGCTTTGCCGGGGGAATCGCCACTCAGATCCTATCCAGGTGGGACCTAACGGAGGAACAGAGACCCTTTGACTTCATTGTGGATTCTATGCTCGGGGATTAAGAGGCAAAGAGCTTGAATTTTTTTACGGTTTAAAATATTTAAATATTTCTGTTGTTAATTGACAACTTGTAAATTAGAAGGGAAATCAAAAATTAGAATCTGGCGCCCACTTCAATAATCATAACTTTGTGAACCTTTCACCCCAGAACTGCAGGATGAGGCGTCAGTGATGCACCTTGTTTAACAGCGAGGAACAATGGAACGGCACCGTTCTCGGCAAAGACCTTATCGCTGACAGGTCCATTGTATCGCCTATAGAACCATTGCCTGGGCGGACCTCCCAAGCAATATAATAGCAGCCCTGAAAACAGGAGCAAACCGGCCTATCTTTTACAATAGTGGAAACTCTAATCAAGTCCAGTCGCATCTAGGTTTCCTTTTAATATTTTGGTCAAAGCAGGCCAAGGCTGATATTCACTTTCATTCTAGCTAATGCCTTACTATCTGTACCCACTAAGTAACATCCACCTGCATTGACCTTTATGTTTAATTCAAGCATTAAACTAAATGGGCTCCTGTGTGTTTATGTATTCATTAATATAATCAATAAAAGATGGAAAGGGTATGATAACCTTGGCCTATTTCTTCCAACCTAGATCTTCCAATGCTTTCCATTAATTTAACAAGATTCAGTTTCCTGGCCCTAACTATCTCCTTTTCACCAGGACATTCAATCTCTGCTCACCTGCACTTCCACACCAACCAGGGTGGCCTTTTTTGAAAGGAAATGCAATTAATCCCTATTCACAACTTAACAATCAAATTCTCTTTTCACTGCTCTTATTTCTTCCCTTAAGAAATTACTTTGGGAACACATTTGGTTTCTGACTGTGGCTACTTTTTCATGGGATACATGGAACATTCTGAGTCCAACTCACAGGCAGACCTTCCTCTCTTTCCCTCAGTGCTTTGGCAGTTGTGTCAGTGTTGTTTCCTGCTCTAACTCCAAAACGAAAAAAAGTCACCAGCTACCCTTGCCCCAACCTTAATTGGACAATGTCAGATGCCTCCCTTCGCTATCAACTCTATCTGGCTTTCTGTGGATAGGCCAACAACCAATGACTACAATACGCCCACTAACTCTTTCCTATTGTCATCCTGAATATAGTTTCTCCTATCTAGCTTCCTAGATGCTGCGTTCCTTTGTCCCTGCCACCCTTCATACCAGTCATTTTCCTCTCAACAATGGATTCCCTCCATCATGTTTGATCAGACCATCAGTCAAGCCTGTTCCTTCCTACCAAACCTGTGATAAGGTTTCCTCTCACCTTCCACACATAAGCTTTTATAATTAATGTACTATCTCCATCCTTTAGCCACATCCTTTCCCTCCTCTGCCAATATTCTAAAAAGACTGTTCTCTCCACTATTCCCTGGTCAACCTTTCCAGTGCTCTAACATCAGCTCCCCTTTGCATGGCAAGAGGTGTGACATCTGCCTTTTTACTTCATCTACCACAATCCCTCAAACTCTCTTTCCTGGAGCAGTAACTGTACCTTTCAATGTATTTTATTTTCTAGTCATAATGCATTGTCCACTTCATTAGGGAGATCATTACAGAGCTAGGGTGATAGTTGAGTGTCTCTACTGACAATGCAAAGTTAACTTACCTGCCATTTTAACTCCCCTTTCCTAATCCCAGTCTGACCTCTACTGTCTCCTTCGCTAAAGACATTCAAGGAAACCTCAAGCCATATCACCTAACAAGATGCTGGAGTAAGTCAGCGGTTCAGGCAATATCTGTGGAGGGAAATGGACAGTTGACATTTTGGGTCCAGACCTTTCATCTGGATTGCACCTCTTCTTTTGATGAGGAACTTTAGGCCATCCAGAATCACCAATGAGTTTAACAGTTCATAGCATAATCACCTGTGCCTCCATTCTTTTTGATGGCAGGTTATCGGCAACAAGTCTTCTGTTGCCATCTATAGATGCACTAGATGTTGCTTCTTTATTTGTCTGACTAATGTTTGCCTTGCAGTACCATTCCTTTTATAACCAAATCACTACTCCCATCTATCCCATCACAGGCTTTCCCTTTGTTTTTCATGGTTCCCTCTGCACTGATTGAAAAGATCAAGGCAAACCTACATGGCATACAATTTCATGGATTGTTGTTTCTACTAATAATGAGATAATTGGCATTCACATCCATATATAGCAATATAAATAATTGTAACCATACCTATCAATAGCAGGACAAGATAATAAGTAGCCAATATCATTGACAATCTTGGAACTTTTCAAACTGGATGTACACTTTTACACATTTTTCCAAATGGGGAAAATGCCATATTAAAGTTCATTTTAATTGCCTTCATTAACTAGGTGCTCTTTCCAACAGAAATACTTTCATCCTCAACTCACTGCATCCTGAAATACAAGCCTCACTCAGTAAGTTGTCTTCTTGAGATCTTATTGTTGCCTCACAAAATTAAATCTGATACATTCATAGTAGGATTGACATGCCTCATTATTTTGAGGTTATATCTCAATTTGATAGCTAGCCAATGATTCAGCAGCATTATTACAGATGGTCTGCTTAGTTACTCAGATGTATATTAAGTGAGATCATCTTAAAGTCCAGGAAACAATTTGTAAAAGTATGCTCAAAAGAGGAAAATTCAATCTCATTTAAAATGCTCTCCAATGTAATTGTCACTATTCAGATATGTACTTGGGCATTGGAATTGTTGAAATTTAATCTGTGAATGGACAACAAGAACAAAAATGAAGAGAGAATTGGATCTCCACCTGCGTCCGGACTAAGATTAATCTCTCAGCTAATACCTCTCAAAAGCAGTACATCCATTTGTTATCTTATCAGCATTTGTTGCGCCTGGCTAGGCATAAACTTCCTGCCACTTCCTTCAGTGCAAGTGTTTGTTAGTTACCAGAAGATGGAATTCTGGGTCATTGATCCAGGCACATGAATTTAAATTGCACATTGCATCATGAAACTACCAGATTGTGGTAAAAACCCTGCTTCCCTAATGTAGTATTAATAAACATAAACACAGGAGCCACAAAGCACCATTAGGGCAGATGGCAAAGTCTGGGTAAAGAGATAGGACAGATTGTGCATTGAGGAGCAATCAGGAGAAGACCGGTGAAGATTAGAGAAAAAGGGAGGGGCAAGGTTGTGGAATGACTTGAAAACAAGGATGAGAATTCTAAAATTGAAGGCTTGTTGCTCTGTTAGCTAATATAGGTTAGTGATGACAATTCATGCAAGTTAAGATATAGGCCTTTTAAAAAGGTTCACGACTCATGTGTAATGCTTGTAAATGACCATATTCTTCCATCACACTGTAGTGTAGCTGCTGATTAATTGTGAGAAACCTTGTGTGTTTAGGAAGCTGAAATTCACAGGATATAATCCCAGCAATTACATCTGAAATGCTTGCCATTTCCAAACATTCAGAATCAGAATCAGGTTTATATAACTTATTTCACTGACTTGTATGTCATGAAATTTGTTGTTTTGCAGCAGTAGTACAGTGCAAAGACATAAAAATTATGATAAATTACAAAATAAATAAATAGTTGTAAAAAGGAATAATGAAGTAGTGTTCATGGGTTCACGGACCGTTCAGACATCTGATGGCGGAGGGGGAAGAAGCTGTTCCTAAATTGTTGAGTGTGTGTCTTCAGGACCCTGTACCTCCTCCTGATGGTAGTAACAAGAAGAGGGCATGTTCCAGATGGTGTGGGTCCTTTGTGATGGATGCGCCTTCTTGAGGCACCGCCTCTTGAAGATGTCCTCAGTGGTGGGGAGAGTTGTGCCATGATGGAGCTGGCTGAGTCTACAACCCTCTGCAGCCTCTTGCGATCCTGTGCATTGGAGCCTCCATACCAGGCAAGCGATACAACCAGTCAGAGTGCTCTCCACCGTACTTCTGTAGAAACTTGCAGGAGTCTTTGATGACATACCAAATCTCCTCAAACTCCTAACGAAGTAGAGTACTGGCGTGCCTTCTTCGTGATTCATTCATTCAACAACCCAGTCTGAGTGAAACTCTGAAGAGGAGGACACAAACACTAAGCATGAGGCCAGTGTTTTTTCTCTTCAATATGCAACCTGGTCTCCAGCAATACTGTTACTTTGGTCCCTAAACTGAGGACATAAGAATAGATATAGATCTATCTTCTGGATCCATGTGAGGTGCAATACCTACCTTTTTACCTCTTTTCTTCCCATCACCCAGGAACCCTATCAGTCCTTCCACGTGAAATGGTATTTCACCTGCACTTCTTCCATTTAGTGTACTACATTCAGTGCTCACAATGTGGGCACTGCAATAGTAGAGAAACCAAGCACAAATTGGATGACCACTTTATAGAATGCTTCTGGAACAATAAGACCTCAAAAGACAACTTAATGAGACTTGGAGTTCAATCTGGAGGGATACCCTTGAGTTTCTAGTTGCTGTAACTTTAGTTCTCCATCCCACTCCTTACCCGACCTTTCTGTCTTTGGCCTCTTACTCTGTTTAAGAAAAGCCCAAATGTAAGCTCTAGGAAGAGCATCACATCTTCTGCCCAGGCATATTACATGCCTCAGGACTCAGCATTGAATGCAGTAATTTCAGATAATCCTTCTAGTTTCTATCAGAACTGGCTAGTTAACTCAGCTTTTCTCCCTCCTCATCTGCTGCCTGCCCACTGGACCATTTCCAGCATTTCTCTTTTATTTCAAATGTCAGTAATTGCTGTGTTTTGTATCTCATATTCCCAGCATTTGTTTGTTTGTTTTTCTCTCCCTTCTGTCCTCCCCCACGTTACATCTCTTCAGACAGGTCAGCTACAATCAAGAAGCCTTTATCTACCACGGTGAGCTTCTAAATTTGCTGCCTTATCCAATATACCTCAATTTCTTTTGTGTCCAACCATCTCTACTGCTCCCTCAACAACGGAACATCTGGGCAGGAACACCAAAGATTGACAGTTTTCAGATTGAAAAAAATTATCCAACCCTTAACCTAAATAACCCAGAAAGGAGGGGCATGGGATAATTGCAGAGAGTCATCCCTAGTTCTACACTCATCAGCTGGGAGTAAATAGCCTCCTGCACATCTACCTTGTCAAATCCACCACTAATTTTTCAGTGATGCAGTTAGTTAGCACAACTCCCTGTATTAATTTATTCCTAACCTGATTCATCTGTCACATGCACAATATTTCACTTTATTTCTGTTATGTTGTTGTCATGTAATAAAACTTTCAGATTCATTGGGGTAAATAATGTTGCTCGTGTTGTTCCAGCTAAATCTAACAGCAAACCTTTTCTCCCACTTACCAGGATAGTTGCAGATGAATGTGTGATATGACCCTTCACAGTTACACCTCTATTGGTTCATCCTTGTTGCCAAGACTTCTGCCATTCCTTCTGCCCCCTTTCTTCTTCCACTAATACATCTGCATTGGAAATGTAAGACTAAATGGTACTAGTAAACCTTTAACATCTTCAGGAATCTTCAGGACATCCCATACTGTTAAAGTGTGATTTTGGTTATAATGTATGTAAACACCACAACTAATTTGTACGTAATTTGTACTAATTGATACTGCAATAGCAAGGATGACTGACTTGTTTGCTTTTTTTTTGTGTTGTTGGTTAAGGAATAAATATTGAAGGGTCTCGACTCGAAATGTCGACAGTCCATTTCCCTCCACAGATGCTGCCTGACCCGTTGAGTTTTTGTCAGCCTTGTAATATGTTTTGTGTAATTTTCATCTCCACCTGTTGTGCAGTAAACAGTAAGAACATATTGGTGATAAACTGGTCAAGCAATGCATATAGCCAGATCAATTGCATTTTCACTGATGCACTATGATCCATTAGTGCTCTCTCTGATTCACTAAAGAGTTCTTGGCCCTCCGGTCTGAATACTCACAGGTACGTACTCCACTGTACTTTAAAAATGATATCCACATGGGCTTCACACTGCAGCTCCAGGAACCTGGCTGAAAGACCAGCAAACACCATTGGGTTTGTTACCATACTCTCTTAGCCAGGGAGAGCTGTACAGTCAACAAAGGAGGTGAAGGGTATGGTGGGGGAACTCCAGTTTCTGTCAAAGTCAAAATCAAAGTTGAGTTTATTGTCAGATGCACAAGTACATGTATGCACAGGTGCAATGAAAAACTTACTTGCAGCAGCATCACAGGCACATAGCATCACATAAGCAGCATTCACAAGAAAAACTTAAATTATACACAATTTATACAAGAAAGCACGATTAGAACAAAAAAAAAAACAAAGTGCATTTAAGTGCAAGGTGGTCAAATTGGTTATAGAATTGCTAAACTGTAGTGATTAGGGTTTTGCCATTTGGTCAAGAACCAAATGGTTGAAGGGAAGGAGCTGTTTCTTGAAACCTGGAGATGAAGAGCGAGATTATAAGATTTGGGTGGTCTGTCGACACATAGAACAGGTGCTGCCAGTCATCAACAATGGCCTACACTCACCATGTCAGCCAAGGTGCAGCCCTGAACCCTACTTCTCAACACTGAGCAGATGTACCACTTGTCCCAAAATAAGGCCTCACACGCAGCCTCTCCACACTGAGCCGTGGGGCGATTCACTCCTAGATTTACACCAAGTTCCTGGCCCCCAGGTTCCCAGTACAGCAGTGGGCAGCAGTGGGGAAGTCAGAGTTTCACATCCCAGCACTGTCAGTAACACATCTCATATGTAATGGTTCCTTTCAGCACTGATTGCACTGTACTTTGGTCTCTGGGAATGCATCGTGAGCACTAACTGAGTTATTGGTTACGATAGAAATAAAAAACTGGGTGAGTTGATCCCTTGAAGGACTAAACAGTTTGAATTAAATGCCAAAAAAAGTGAGGAGATGGAATGAGGGCCTTTGAAATCCAGCTTCAGAGATTTAAGTGCAAAGCAATCTAGAATGATAGTTGAAAGCAAGAATCTTGGACCAGGTTACTTATGCTTGATGGTGTTGCCAGAAAAACAAAATATGTACAAGGCTTAATTTGTGTTTACACTGCTGGTGAGTAGTCTTTTCAAGTAGAAATATGGGTACACGTTGTGCAAAATGTCATTGGTTGAAACAAAATCACAGCTGGTGTGAGCTTAGATTTCTAGTTTGTGCTGCTGGGGCAGTACTGGTTGGTAACATTAAGAAAACGTTATCAGCTGTAGCTTACTGCAACTATTAGACAGATCAGTGTAAACGGACTGATAATCTGAAATTGTTTTGTATTAATGGTGTTTTGCATCTCCTCCATTGCAGTTTGCATTAAGCCTGATGGATCCAATTCAGGGAAGTATTCAATAAATGGCCATGAACATATGAACCTACTGAGGTCATAGATAACATTCAGGAAAGCACACTCAATTCATTCCTTTTCCTGCTTGACCAATGAGTCCAGAAGCAAATTGTCTCATTCAATGCAACACAAACTGAAAACAAAAATCAGGGAATTTTCCTAGCATTGACCCGTGTCCAACGACTGTCAGATGGGTTCTCAAAGAGATGAACATTGTTATTACATCTTGATCAGCTTTTTCGACAGGCTTCTGCAATTGATGCCGTGTCCTCCACTAGAATGCATGCACAGCTTTGTTTCTCTCAAAAGTGGTATCTTCAAACCCCTTGCACATAATTCTGTGCACTATCTAATCATAATCAGTTTTCCATCAAGTGCAAACATTACTTCTTATGCTTCTAACTTGAGCAATGTCTTTATCTGAGGTGGCAGTTGCAAGATTGAAATTATTATATTCTTACTAGGTTAATGGCAGGACTCTTAGCAGTGTGGAGGAACAGAGGGATCTTGGGGTCCACGTCCATAGATTCCCAAGGTTGCCACACAGGTCGAAAAGGTGTCAAGAAGGCATATGGAGTGTTGGCCTTCATTTGTCAGGGTATTGAGTTCAAGGGCCGCAAGGTGATGTTGCAGCTCTAGAGACCTCTGGTCAGACCACACTTGGAGTATTGTGTTCGGTTCTGTCGCCTCATTATAGAAGGATGTGGAAGCTTTAGAGAGGGTGCAGAGGAGATTTACCAAAGTTGCCTGGACTGGAGAGCATGTCTTATGAGGATAGGTTGAGTGAGCTAGGCTTTTCTCTTTGGACGAGAAGGAGGATGAGAGGTGACTTGATAGAGGAGTACAAGATGATAAGAAGCATAGATCGAGTGGACAGTCCAGAGACTTTTTTCCCAGTGCGACAATGGCTAACACGAGGGGGACATAACTTGAAGGTGATTGGAGGAAGGTATAAGGGGGATGTCAGGGGTAAGTTTTTTTACACAGAGAGTGGTGGGCGTGTGGAACGCACTGCCGGCAGAGGTTGTGGGGGCAGATACATTAGGGACATTTAAGAGACTCTTAGACTAGACACATGAATGATAGAAAAATAGGGGGCTATGTGGGAGGGAAGAGTTAGATAGATCTTAGAGCAGGATAAAATGTCGGCACAACATTGTGGACCGAAGGGCCTGTACTGTACTGTAGTGTTCTATGTTCCATGTTTTGTTCCTTCTACTGCCTGGCCAGATTGAAGCTCTTCGCTAACTGAAAGGGAAGAGGCACCCAGGAAACTTTGTGGTGAATCTATGTTGTATGGACTCCGAGGAAGTATACTTGGTTTAGATAAGATTTCCTTCTCAGAGAAGGTAACACTGGTATTGAAGAACTAAAGTGTAATGCAAGCCATTCTTGCAGTACAGTATCCATATCCTCATAGCCAGACCTCCAAGGCTATTCACTGCTATGGTGAAATAAAGAATACTTAAAACCATAATTTATTACTTGCAAGCCTAATTTCAGAAAGTGAGACATCCCAAGCTGGTTCCCATATAAATGGATTTGCCATCTCTGGATCCGCCGGTCTCAACATGCTGCTGGAAGTAGTCCTAATGCAAAATATAATAAAGATAGCTGATGATCACAAGAATGAGAAGTAGAGAATGTGTGTGAGAGAGAGAGGGAGAAATAGTGAAACTAGGTGGCCTGTTCTTTCATTTCAATGAGTGTCAGGAGCCCTACAATGCTGTCAAAATTCATGATGGATAGAAGATCACAAACAAGGCACACACATTTTTGATCAGCAGTCTGGAGCAGGTAATGTTCAACATTGGATGCTGAAGATGTTAATGTGGACCATGTGTATGAGGGATAATGAAAGATAAAAGTAGTTTCAGAAAGAAAGAGTGGGAGAAAGAGAGGAAATATCAATAAACAAAAACTTGAGAAGTTGTCGGAATTGTGAAACAGGAACAGAATGAGAACATTGCACAAGAAATAAAGTGAGAAATCATTAGAGTGTGAGGAAAATCAAAACAAACTCAGAAAAATCATCTAAGAAGAGAAACAAAAAAAAGGAAATGAGGGTAACGAGTAAGGGAGGACAGGAGAGTCAAAGGTAACACACACAGGAAGTTAGAGAGTAAGTTCCAATGCCAATGATGACAGTCTCCTTAACTCGTAAGGTGCCAAAAGGGGATTTTTTTTTTCATTTGTTTCCTTGCTTTAGTCTTGCGACTGCAAATATCCAGGTTTAATGAAAAACTGAAATCTTTTCCATTTAACAAATAAACCACATAGCATTGAGAATATGTTGTGTTATATCATTTACTTTTGTCACGAACCAGCAACAAAAGAAACACACTGAGTCATAATTCAGTGTTAAAAACTATTTTATTAATCACTACTTATGATAATACGAAAAATAGAAGTAAAGATGTTAGTATGTTAGAAATTCAAAAATGTTAAACCTTGAACATTAACCCCAAAAACTAAACTCTTCGTGTGTGTGTGTGTGGCAAAGTCCCAAACTCCAAGTTCAGGAATGGTTCTTAAAGTTCAGTTCCACAAGCCATAAGGTGAAACATGAGCAAAGGTTTCTTCAATGACCACCGTTGTCTGAAGATAAGACGTAGATGCAGAGAAACATAGAGAGAGTAATTACGAAGTCCAAATGTTCCACGATGGAACCCAAACAACACCTCAGTGTTTACTCGGTAGTGACTTCCTCACCCCGAAAAGCATCCGAATCGTGGTCGTCCACACAAATACCCGTTTCCTTCTACAAGTCAGCAACAAAGTGAACTCCACTGGATTACTTCCAATTTCCATACATGGATTTCTGTGGCAGACACAGTTATTGTTTCTCATCCATCGATAGAGAACACTAGCAGGCTGGTGTCTCTCTCCCTTCTTCTCTCTCTCTCCCTCCTTCTGACCTCTTCAACAACGTCATTATGTCCTTTATCTTCTACTGACATAAGCACGCACACACACACACACACACACACACACACACACACACACACACACACACACACACACACACAACACACACACCACACACAACACACACACAACCTCTTAAAGGGACTTTCACCGAGTCCCGTAACACTTTTACTTAATTTCTTAGTCTCAAAAAGTCTGCTACTTGGGCACAATTGCAGACATTTCTGAATCAACAGGAAAGATTGTTTTGTGTGTCAGACATTAAAATACCAAGTTAGAAGTATCTTCAGGAATCCATTTTTGAAACATTTTTAAAACTGTTAGTCTCCTGTTACTGTGGTACACGAGGCCCATTTCTGTTCCTTTTGACGGTTTGGGACTTTCCAAAGGAGATATGTCTTCCAATACGACCCTTTTATTTATTGCTTTATCTGGTTTTCTAATGGCACATGAATAAATATTGAAACATGATAATCACAAAGTCACATCGTACAGCTGCTCTTTCTAGAAGAGAGAGTCAATGCTCAGAAACTGGAGCAGGAATGTAAATTAATCATTGAGGAAGTACAGCTTAATAGGGGCTATATCAGGCGTTCAACAGGTTTTCAGCTTTCGCAATTAGGGACCATGCCAATCTTGCAAAAGATACTCAGTCACATGTTAGGGTAGATTCCCAGTTTATTTCTAATCATCAATAGCTTGATATTCAGATTATGTCATAAATCAATTAATTGGTCCAGGTGTTTAGATTACAGTGAAAACATTGTCAGTGCTACAAAACACAAATGAATAAAGTTCAGAATATTTAAAAATGTTAACATAAATTATAAAATTATTAAATCTTCATCACTGTTGAATCAAAAAATGGTGCCACCTGATTCTGTTGCCTTTGTTGCAACTTTTTGATTCTATTTATTCAACTTTTTGAATTTATTTATGACACTTCTTTACTCTCTGATTATCTATCTAAAGGGATGATCTTGCTCATATTCCTTTGTCTTTCTGACTCCCTTAATAATTGGTGAACCATGTACTCCACGTACCACTATAATTTTCTGTTACTCTCAAAGAAATACAATGAGTGACATGGACTAGTTTTAATCACTTTTCGATCTCAATTGTAGCAGGTTTCAATTTACATACACATTTAGGTACATCTAGTCAATAGGAAAGGGTGTGATGTCTATCCAAAACCTCTGTTGAAACTGTGCATGAAAAACCTTGGGTGAAGGCAGAATTAACTATGAAGTCCCCTTTGGTGAAATAGCCTCAGAATCGGGGCTTATATTAGGAAGGATCCAATTGATGTGGTATCGGAGGATGCATCTTCTCCTTGGCGTTGAAGATGATTTGCTTCCACTCTACTTCTGTAGGTTCTGAGGTGCAGATGAGTCCAAATGCCACAGGTGGGGAAACAAGATAGTGTGTGGGTGGGTAGAATGTGAGGTGGTGCACTCTTCCACCATTTTCATTAGATTTCCATGTGCTCCCAACAAGGAGACTTGATATTTTCAGTGCTATTCTGGATGCCCCTTCACCATTTTGAGTAGTCAAGAGCCAGGGTTTTCCACAGATTGGTTAAGATGTTAAATTCGTCCAAGTATGCTTTGGGAACATCTTTTAATTGCTTCCTCTGCTCCCCCTTGGAATCTCTTGCTGTGCTGGAGAGGAGTCCCTGTTTTGAAGACAATGCACAAAATATGTTTACACGATTAAACAGTTCTTCAATATTTTCTGCATTCTTCATAAATTCACTGATGGATTTATCCAGTTACTTAATATAAGGTCCCTGTTTCTCATCTCTCTTGTAAGTGGAAATATCTTCTCTAAATTTACACTTTTTAATCTTGAAGACTTCTGTTAGGTCATTTCTTAGCCTGAAAACAAAAAATAAACTGCAGATTCTGGAAATCTGAAATAAGAAACAAAAATTGCTGGAAAGACTCAGCAGGTCAGGCAGCATCTGTGGAAAGAAAAACAGAGTTAATACTTCAGCTGAGAGACCCTTTGTCAGAACTTCTTCATTTCTCATTTTTAGAGAAAACTATTTCAACCAATTCAATCTTTTATGATGGGTACAATCTCCCAGTTTGGTATCATTTCAGTACATCATTTTTGAATCTTCACAGTATTCTTTATGTTCCTTTTTATAATGTGGGGACCAGAAATGTTCACAGTACTCCCTAATGCAAGCTAATCTAGGTTCTATGTAAATTTAACATAAATTTACATAAAACACTATGTTTTCATTCTATTCCTCTGAATGTGAATACTTGTATATTTACTTCTTTTTATGCATAGATCTTCATGGCTGCCACTACTGGTTACTGTATCTGTCCCCCCAGATCACTCCATCCCAATTGCAGATACTTAATTTCAAGAATTTGTTCTCCCTGATAACTTTATCACCTCACCACTTTGTTTGCCAACCATACTCCCATTTTGCTCATTGCATTGCAGTCCTCTGCTGGATTAATCATATCCATCAATTTGTGTCATTTCCAAATTTTGAGGCTGTGCTAATGATTCCTGTGCAGAAGTTAAATTTAACCCTATGATGCAGTGACAGTATTAGAAACATGTGGTAAATATGAAGAAAGTGAGCTTCTAATTACAGTGAATCTGATATGTAGATACAAAGAAACTCTGAAGTCAAGAAGATCAGACCTGTTTATTACACAAACAAGAAGCAAAGCAGGCTGGAGAATAAAGCTTGCCTTCATTGAAAGGAGCATTAAGTACAAGAGTTGGGACATCATGTTACAGCTGTATTGAACATTGGTGAGACTGTAGCTGGAATACAGTGTGCAGTTCTGGTTGCTATACTATAGGAAGAATGTGATGAAGCTAGGGAGGGTGCAAAAAGATTCACAAGGATGTTGCCAGGACTGGTGGGCTTGAGTTATGAGCAGAGACTGGATAGGCTGGGACTGTTTCCCCTGGAGCAAAGGAGGCTGCAGGTGACCTTATAAAGGTTTATAAAATCACGAAGGGCATAGATAAGGTGGACAGTCTTTTCCCAGTGTAGGGGAGTCTAAAACTAGAGGACATAGGTTTAAGGTGAGAGAGGAAAGATTTAAAGGGGTAAGTTTTTCACACAGAGGGTGGTAGTTATGTGGAATGAGCTGCCAAAGGAAGTAGTAGAGGTGGGTACAATTACAATATTTAAAAGACATTTGGATAGGTTCATGGACGAGAAAGGTTTAGGGGGATATGGGTCAAATGCAGGCAAATGGGACTAACTTACAAAGACAGCTTGGTTGGCAAGTGTGAGTTGGGCCAAAGGGCCTGTTTCTGTGCTGTATAACTCTATGACTCTATAACGATGGTGTTGAGAGCTGCCTGAAGCTATTGGTGCAATCTGTGCAACTCTGAAAAGAGATATATAGCACAGGGAAATTTTCAATGATTTGACCACAATAACCAAGCTCTATCTCACCTAGCCAATTAAAGGTTATACTGTTAGCAGTCAGTATTGTGGCATCTTGGCACAATTTTTGAGTGCATTTCGGAAATATAGCTACAAAAAAAATCACTGCTTTAAACAGTGATGGTGACAAAGCCTCATATTTGTGAATCCCTTGAATAAATCAATTATGAATGACTGTCTGTGACAGACCAACAGAGCAAAGATATGGCATATGGAATATCAGGATTACTTGCACTACAATGACTGTTACATAGGACATCTGCTGTCTAAGATTCGTCATAGGAATTTCCTCAACATGTACAAGTCTCTTGGGTAAGACCTTGCTAACAGATGAGAGAGCTGAGTGTAAAATATTAAAAAGCTGGAAAGAAAATGTGTCAGATGTTCTTGCCTAAAATCCAGACACAGGGATTAGGGAAAAATTAAACTCATAAAGGGACGCATTCAGAAAGAGACAGCATGAGAAGGGGAAAGGGAAAGGAAGGGGGAGGGGTGGAAGTCAGGAATGAAACGGAGAAAGAAATCCAAAGCTGCACAAAGTTAATCAGAGAAACATGGACAAAGAAAGAGAGGTACAGAAAACAGAAACAGACAAAGACAATGACTTGAAAGATGCAGACAAGAAAAGTGTTTCATTACTGCTTTATTCAGCAGCCAAAACAACCTCCAACAGTATGTTGACACATCTTGGTACATCTCAGTTCAGCCTGTAAAGATGACCCTGAAAAGCCAGTTGCCCGTCACTTTAATTCTCCATCCCAGTCCCACTCTGACCTCTCTGTGTTTGACCTCTTCCATTGTACCAAAAAGGTCCAGTGTAAGCGAAAGGAACAGAACCCTCATCTTCCAACTAAGCACGTTACAATCCTTGGCATTTAACACTGAATTTGACAACTTTAGACCACCTGCCTTTACAGTTTGTATAACAACTGCCAGTTCTGCTGAAAGATTATCAACCTGAAATGTTGACTCTGGTTCTCTTGTCTCAAAGATGTGCTGAATTTTTCCAGCCTTCTATGTTTTCATTCTAGATTTGCGGCATTTTCTTTTGCACTGTGTATCTTACAGTTCTAGTTTTCTCCTTTTTACCTCTCTCCTGCTTTCATTTATCTCATTCTATTTACATCTCCTCTGGGCAGATCATTTGTGATTAACAAGCCTTCACTATCCTTTCTCAGCCAGTACTACCAACATGTCATTCAGTTTCTCGGTGTCCACCCATCCAATCACAGACACTCCCATTGTTCATTCCACCCTGCCCCCTTCTCTGCTGTATAAAACATGCTGCATTTCTCAATTCCAATGATGAGTCTTCAACCTGAAATATTACCTCTGCTTCCCTTTCCACAGATGCTGCCTGACCAGTTGAGTATTACCAGCATTTTCCATTTTTGTTTCAAACTGCATGTAGCTGGCAAAGATTTGGGAAAATTGCCATAGTTTAGATATTTTTCTTTTTTATTTACATGATTGCTTTGATTGTTTGCAGTCTTGTTCATTGAATTAAAATATATTAATTTTGAAGAATGGAATACTTTATTGCATGAAGCACCCTTACATCAGATTCCACAAGGATTAGCTACAACAACGGCTTGCATTTGTAAAGCACCATTCATATAGCAAAGCATCCCACGTGTTTCATGCTACCAATCAAAATTTGATATCAAGCCAGGACCAATAACCAAAAGCCCAATCAATTAGGTTGTTATTAGGGATCATCTTAAAAGGAGCAACAAGAAGAGGGTGGGTTTAGGGAGGCAATTCCAGAGCATAGATCCTGGGCAGCTAAATGTGAGAATCCCAGTGGATAAAAATTCAGATGCACAAGAAATGAAGGAACACAAAGATTTCAAAGGTTCCTTCTACACTCCTGTGTCAAACATTCTTGAGGTGGGATTAAATGAAAATTAAATGACTAATGGATTGCATTTTTTATTTACATGTACATGCATCAGATACGCTGTATAATTTGGGCTGGATTCTCCTCCCACAGGCAGGTTAGTGTTGGAGCAGATTACTGCATCTATCAAGACTTCTTCACAGCTCTCCACAAGAAGTTGTTACAGTGCCCGGTACAGTTACTACTGCTGGGAGGACTGGAAAGTAAGTACTCTTGTAAATGTCTTTAAAGAGCTCCAACCAGTCAAGAGGGACTTCATACTTTCTAGAAGTGAGCATAAGGCATCTAAACCAGAACCAACATACATGGCAGGGAATCATCAGTAGGAAGGGCTTCCAGATTCTGTAGTGCATTTGTGAAAGTATTGCTGCCTGGAGTCAAGGGGAAAGGGGATTAGTAGTTGGGCTCTAATGGGTAAAAATATATAGTAGAGATTTTCAGGCTTTATGGCGGTAGAAAGCTGGATTTTAGTACAACTTCCATCATCTTAAGAACTACCACAAAGTGCAGGAGAAACTTCAATGATGTTACAGACTTATAAGGTGTGATATCAAGACAGTAATCCACATCCTCATCTACTTATGCAACCTGTTACTCACATCTTTACCTTTCCTAGTCAATCATCAAACTGTAAACTCAATTATACAAACCACAGCAAGTAACTAGACAGCATCTGAACTTGTAACTAATTGGTAAGCTCATAGCTTGCATAAGTACTTCTATTAATCATTGGCAACACTTCATTCAATGGGACAATGCATTCCTAAACTCTAAAACATTTAAAAGAAAACCTGTGTGAAAAAAAAATATTGTTCCTTTCAACAAGCTTTCTGGGTTTTGTTGAATCCTGAATATGTTTGTTCACAATTGGTGCTACTAGTGTAGGGAGAAGCAACCAGGTCAAACATGCTGAGCCCTACATGTAGGATCAGAATCAGAATCAGGTTTATTATTGCTGTCTTATGTGACATGAAGTTATTTGTTCTGCGGCAGCAGTACAGTGCATGGATATAAAATTACTATACAATACAAAATAAATAAATAGTGCAAAAAAAGGAATAACGAGGTAGTGTTCATGGGTTCATGGACCGTTCAGACATCTGATGGCGGAGGGGAAGAAGCTGTTTCTGAATCTATGTATGGTTCTAAAGCAAAATATTGCAGATATATCCATCTGTGTGTGGGATGTGTGGAATGTTGTTTCAGTCTTCTCCCTCACCTCGTTTTTCTACTATAGTGATGATTGTATTGGTACCTGAACTAGAAAATGTCATCAACTTTTTTGCTCATATCCACTCTGCTCTCACCTTCATGGGATTAATCCTGCACTCTTTGCTTCCCTTCATCTATCTCCACTTCAAGGGATAGGCCAGCAAAAATCATGATGTTCTCCAATTTTCAGGGTAATCAACAACACCTCCTCCTAAACATGTTTCCAGCAAAGACTTCATTCCATTCTTGTGGCTTCTCTGTCTCTTTCACACCTCTTTCAGTAATGGGGCCTTCCATACCAGCACTTCCAATACATTTTCCATTTTCCTGAACCAATACTGAGAAGCCCTAAATTGTGCTCCTTTCCTTTCCCACTCTAATTTTACCCCTTCCCCTCTGTCCCAGAACCATAGCTGATCATCCTCAATTGTTTCCAACACCTCCAATGTGATCCCACCACCAAGCACATCTTCATTTCTGATCTCCATAAGGGACAGATTCCCTCTGGGACCTACTGGTTTACTCCTCCATCTCTACCAATATCCAGACTACTTCGTATGGCGCCTTCTTGAAGATACCTTTTTTACCTTCTCAAGGCCCATCATGAAAGCCCCCAAACACACTTCAGAAAGGGAAAAAAAACTGCCAATTGAAAAGCAAAGAAATGCAGATGCTGGAAATTTGAAATGGAAATGGAAAATGCTGGAGGCACTCAGAAAGTCAGGCAGTTTTGATAAAAAGTCATTGCCCTGAAACATCAACTTTCTTTCTCTCTCCACAGATGCTGTCTAATCTGCTATTTCCAGTACTTTATATTTTTACTTTATATTTCTACCACCTGCTGTTTTTTTGAACAGAAACAGAAAATGCTGGAGATAATCAGTAGACCAAGCAGCATCTGTGGAGAGACAAAGAGAGTTAATGGCCACATCAGAACTATAAGAGTAGAAAACAAGTGTTTACTAAGAGACGGGGAGGGGTGGAGAGAACAAAGGGAATCTCTGTGATCGGGTGCAGACCAAGATAGTCAAGGTAGCAAAAGTAGGGAGGTTATGCTTCAGTAATAAAGGGCATTGGTGAGACCACATCTGGAGTGCTCTGTAGAGTACTGATCTCCTTATTTAAGGAAGGATGTTAATGTGTTAGAAGCAGTTCAGAAAAGGTTTACTAGTCATGAAATTACATGAAATGAGCTGATTTTCTAATGAGGAAAGCTTGGACAGACTATGCTTGTATTCACTAGAGCTGAGAAGAGTGAAACGTATAAGATTCTGAGGGGTCTTGACAGGGTAGATATGGAGAAGATGTTTCCTCTTGTGGGAGAATCTAGAACTTGGGGTCATTGGTTAAAAGTAAGGGGTCACCCATTTATGACTGAGATGAGGTGAATTTCTTTCTTATTGAGGGTCTTGAGTGTTTGGAACATAGAGCTTTCTAGAGACATCCAGCACAATGGAGATTGTCTTTAGATTATTCACAATTTTCAGACCCATCCTTACAGTTTTGCAATCCCAGTATCAGAAGATTTCTAAATTCAGATATCTAAATACAATTGGTATATTTTGCATGCCATCTAAATGTGCATTTTTTAGCTACCCATGTATGAATAAAGATGAATAAAGATCAAGCTTATAGTAAGAGAATTATATTAGAATTTCTCAGAAGTGCAGATTGCCTTGGAATTCAATCCTCAAAGCGGTAAAAATAATCCAAGAACAGCATTAACTAGAATTTACAATGGTTGAATGTTAATTATTGGGTTCAAATTTACCTTCTGAACCTGCAAACAACAAGGTCCGCTTGTATGTTATAATGCAGTTAAGATAACATCCACATCATTCACAGTGTAAAATTGCTATGTTAAGACTTAGATAGGATTGGTATATTTGCAATTGGAGGATATCCTATCTAAAAAGTTGATTAAAGGACACCAAACACTTTGGTGACCTTTAATCAACTGTTTAGGAGCTACAAATCAGCACAGAATCCATTCTAATCTGATTACAAGTGCAGTTTACTATTTTAATCCTCTTTTCTGTGAGAAGGGGTTTGAAGAAGCACTACTGACTCCAACTGAAATTAACCCTGAGGAGGAATAATGAAGGCAGCCTAGAATCCACCCTGGACACAATGCTTAGAGCATTCATTTTCTTGAAGAAGGATGGCAGAAAGTGTGTCAATGAGTTTGGTGTGACATCTTGAGGTCCAGGTGGGATTAGGAGTTCTGAAGTTGAAATTGTGATGACAGTTTCTGCTCCTAAAATAATATAAAAAAATGGCTGTCCAGATTGAGGTGAGGTATATAATAGCATGGGAGGAAAACTAATGTTGTGAAATAGGTTTGAAAGAGAAGAATAAATAAAGGAACAAGAAGTAATAGTTTCATAAAACTGTCCAAAAAAAAGGGGTCAGGGAAGATCAGGTGTCCAGATGTAAGGCTGAGACATTAATGGTCACTCACATGTTCGAGGGATATGGTCAACCTGAAAGCATAATCTGATTGTAATGTGATTGCTGGGCTGACTCACATGGAGATGGAGTGAGCCTAAGTGGGAGTGCATCTAGACAAGGAATAAAGGCACAGTAGGTAGTGCAGCAGTTAGCATAATGCTATTACAGTGCCAGCGACCTGGGTTCAATTCAGCCACTGACTGTAAGGAGTTTGTACGTTCTCCCTGTGTCTGCGTGGGTTTCCTCTGGGTGCTCCGGTTTCCTCCCACATTCCAAAGACATACAGGTTAGGAAGTTGTGGACATGCTATGTCGGCGCTGAAAGCATGGCGACACTTGCGGGCTGCCCCCAGAACACTCTGCGCAAAAGATGCACTTCACTGTGTGTTTCGATGTACATGTGACGAATAAAGATATCTTATCTTAAACGCAGTGAACAAAAAGGAGTTAAAGGGAAAACTATCACTGGAAATACTAGAGATCTGGAAAGGTTGGACTGCTGTGATAACAGACTGCTCACTGGTCACTAATCCACTGTAGAGAACTCAAACGAGATGAGTTAATTGAAGTTTTCATATTATGTGGAAGTTTCTGTTAAAGGCATTTGAAAATTGCCTTTAACAGAAACCAGGAAAGGAGTTTCCCTTTCAGAATGAATCCTGGAAACTATGGACGTGAATGCTGAGGTTAAAACAAATCTGCTAGGAAGAAAATAATGACATAATCGAAAATCAGAAACTGCAGTTGCTGTAAATCTGAAATAAAAATGGAAAATACTGTAAATACTCAGCAGGTTAGGCAGCATCTGTGGAAAGAGGAGTTAATATTTCAAATCGAAGCTCCTTCATCACTTTCCACAGATGCTGCCTAACCTGCTGAGTGTTTCCAGCATTTTCTGTTTCCATATTAAATAAAGAAATATTTTTTAAGCTAACAAAGCACATTCCTCAATAAACACGAAGAGGGTACAATAAGTCTTGAATTGCGTTGCAATCATAAGACCTTTATTCCGATTTACAACTGATCATTGGTAGTCATGGTCATTGCCAATGATTTTCTGAGACTGGACATCTTTCTCTGACCCGGGAGTGTTCTATAGGATAACAGGTGAACCTTACTTTGCAAGCTAATGTTTGCTATCCCAGAAGTAGACAAATTCACTTGATGTTAGGTCCAAAAAGTCCCTATTTTCCAATCCACCCCAGAAATATTTTGATGAAAAATAAATGTAGTTTCATTTAAACATATTTAACATAAAACATAAGCTCCCCCAATTGAGAGAAAATAACAGATGGTGAATCTTTTCTCTCTTAGCAAATGTGTGATGTAATAAACCAAGCAATGCCAAAAGCATTATTGTATTCCCATTGTCAGAAACAACTCTCAATTCCTCTGGTTCTTTATTTGCCAGACAGTTAACAGCTTCCTTTCAGTATTTCAGACTTGACATCTTGTAGTCTGTAAATTGTTCAAATGCTACTTTATTCTACAAGCTAATTGGGTAAAAACACCATTTTGTCTTGCAGGCTGGAAGGCTCCTTGGATGGGTCCATGCTGAATTTGCTAAGTTGAGTCAGGATGATGGTGAGCACTGTGCCTTGGGATGGAGAGGAGAAAAATCAGCCAAGGTTTCCCTTCTACATGTTATCTAGTGACTGTAATTAGAACTTATTCATTCATAGAGAACAGTGCTGGCCTCACCGTGATCCATGCCACAATAGAATCCTCTGATAACAGTTGCTGTCATGAAATATTGAGCAAGGGTGCTGGCTGCTTTCCATGCTACTGTATTTCAATAAGAATCAGGCTGTCAGGAACAAAATGGAGGAAAACTTGAAGATATTTAACTAGTCTTTCCAGCAGGTGATATCTATACAGATATTAGCAAATATATTGAATCCACAGACATAATTCTATCCTTTATCATTATATGGCTGGAAAATTATCTAGAGTTTTGTGATGGGGTTGAAAATTTGTCTCCAGTTAATTATTGTGATTAATGGATGTGGAGTGGCTGCTTCTGTGGCTCTTTGATAAGTGCTCCAATCTGATTCCTGTTGTTCCGTTACTTGCGTCCTTTGCTCTCACATAAATTACTGGCACTCTCAGGTGACAGAGAACATTGGCTGCCTCACAGGTTCCACTTATTCAATTAAGGTTATTCATCGCAAAAAGAATGTGCCCAGGAAAGAGACTCATTTATCCATAAGAGAGGCCAACACTGGGAGCTTTGTTTTACCTTCTGAAATCCTGTTCTTGTTGTTAGTACTAATGTTGAGATTACAGCATTCTGACAACTGGAGATGCCTTTAAGTATCTGAGTAAAACATCTTTTATTTCCTATTTTCTTTGACTGTACTGGAATGCTGTTCTAACCTGGAACCGCTATTTAAATGTAAGTTGCCGTTGTCACCAAAAGATATTGCAACAACATGATTCAATAGCTGATGAATCTGATGTGAAACTGAGCTGTAAACTGTACAAAAATGGAAACTGATGGCTACACCATTAATTGTTAAGATCTTCGTAAAAATTAGATAATTTTAATAGAAAAGAGAAGGCAAGTTCAAGGGGGAAAATGTAGCGGTTCCAGAAATAATCCACAGAAAATAGGCTTCCAATATTGTATCTTTGTACTTGAAATAAAAAAAACAAATAAATACAACTTTGAGTGTGGTGTAACTGTGCCTCAACAGTACCACAAGGGTTAATGCTATTTTCAGTAATTTTTCTCCTGTGACTAATATCTCTCCCCAGAGAACAATGTTACAGTGATGACCAAATGCACAGCTACTGTATGCCCTGCCCATCTGTGAAATTGTAGATAATCTTATAGAGATTATTAAAATGAGGACCCATGGGATTTGGCTAATTCCACTAATCTCTCTCTTCCTTTTAGAATCAACTTCATAGTTCAAAGCACAGAAAAACATGAGAAATGAGATTGCCATTGTAGAGGATATCATTTCACTGACTGGGATTGGTATTATTACTTGATAGATTTTGCCACTCAGTAAACAAAATGTAAAGTGAACTTTTTTTTACATGCATTGTCTACAGCACAAAACAACCAATTAAGCATTTTCTGAAGTTTTGTTAACTCAATGAAATTTGGCTAACAATTTTTACACATCGAGGTCCCACAAAGAGCATTGAGATAAATGCCTAGATTATTTATTTTTAATTTTGTTGTTTTGGGTATTAATGTTGGCTTGGACCTCCTTCCTGTTCTCAAAGCAATGTTTTATTTCTTAGGGTCTAAAATTGTTGGCTGGTCCTCTGGTGCTTTGTCAAAATCTCCGTTTGTTATTTATGTGAGCATGGATAGTTGGAATTGGTATTGGTTTATTATTGCCACATTTATTGAGACACAGTGAAAAGCTTTTGTTTTTCATGCCATCCAGATAGACCATGCCATACATAAATACATAGAGGTAGTAAAAAGGAAAACAGAATGCAGAATGTAGTGCTATGGTTACAGAGAAAGTACATTGCGGGCAGACAAATAAAGTGCAAGGGCTGAGATGATGTAGATTGGGGGATCAGGAGTTCTTCTTTTAGCATATGAGAGTCTGATAACAGTGGGATAGAAGCTGTCCTTGAGCCCGGTCAAGTTATTTGCATACACTGATAAAAATGCAGGTGTGTGCAGTCAGAATATGAAATCTTCAAAGATGTAGTCTCTTTGTCAGGAACTTCTCTTCATTGCTGTTTCTAAGCTGACCTTACCTGGTGTTGCACCTTGCATAGACATGTGTAGCTTGTCCTGAACTCAGTCATTATACAGTCATTTAATGGTTGTGTTATGGACTAACATTTCAGATATCTAAACTAAAATTCAGCAGACACCAAATCCAATCACAGCAGTTCTAGGATTTCAGATTTTTAAAAAAAGATTTGGAAATAACATGCTGATATTGTTTTTCTTAAATTAGTTAACCATGAAACTTCGACAGGAAAACCCTGGATCATGAATATCCTTCTAAGGAAATGGTTTGAGGAGTATTCCTCTATCAGGAATTACTGATATAGATGGACACATTGTTAATCTTACAAACTCTGTTGTTATCAGCCAGTTGTATGTGGAGTAAACAGTATAGATTTATCAATATTATGTTGCTGAAGTACAAAGGGGAAGAGGTGATGTTCGATTAGACACAGCCATGGTCAGACCCTATCTGGAGTCCTTGGTTCAGCTTTGAGTTATTCCATATCAGAAAAGATATACTGACCTTAGAGGGAAATCAGCTCAAATTCACCACAATGAATGTGGTATACAGGATGCCTTCCTTTATTAGCTAAGGTATTGAAGAGTAGGAAAGTTATGCTGGAACTGTATATAACCCTAGTTAAACCACAGCTTGTGTACTGTGTACAGTTCTAGTCAACTTGTACAGCGAAAATGTGATTGCATAGGAGAAGATACAGAGAGAGTTGTAAAACATCACTAAAAGTTTAGCTATGAGGAAAAATTAGATGGCGTGATTTCTTTTCTTTGCAACAAAGGTTGAGGGGAGACTTGATTGAGGTATATAAAATTATGAGAGCCCTAGACAGAGTAGATAGAAAAGACCTATTTTCCTTAGCAGGGAGGCCAAAAACGAGGGACCATAAATTGAAAGTAATTTGTAGAAGGATTAGAAGGGAGATGAGGAAACGTTTTTTCACCCAGAGTCTGGAACTCATGCCTGAAAGAGTTGGAGAGGCAGAAACCACCATCACATTTAAAACGAGCATGATGCATCATTTCGATCCCTAACACTGACAATTCCTTCCCCCTCAGAGATGCTGCTCGACCCACTGAGTTCCTCCAGCAGATTGTTTATTGCATCACCTTTAAAAAGTACTTGGGTGTATGTTTGAAGAGCCATGACTGCAGGCTATGCCGAATGATGGGATTAGCCTCCCTAGTACTTCTTCAATTGACATGGACTCATTGGGCACAATGGCCTCTTGTGTTGCACGTTTTCAATGAATCCAGGGTAAAAGCAGGAAATTACAGCTAATATAAATTAGCCATGGTCTAATTAATAGAGTGAATGGCCTACATTTACTGCCATGCTCCTAACAAAAGCACTTGAAACATGATTTCTTTCATTAACACAATGAATGAGCCAAAAAGCAAAAGTACGGTGGTCTTGGAGGAACCCTGGAAGCATTGGCATATTAAATTAGAGACAGACAGCGTTTTGTAAATATATTTTGTCCTCTATTTTTATTGTGACCACATTAAGAGAAACTACTAAGATCAAAATTGTTCTTAAGTATTGTCAGACCCAGTTATTTTCGAATCCGCAGGTTCCTTCAGGAGTCCAAGAATGAGTTGAAAACAACTTGCTGCTTCACAAAGTTTTATTGGAAAAGTTTAAAACAAAGAAACAGTCACAGAGCATATGGCACTAGCTTTACTACTAGGAGATGAGCCGAGACAAAGGAACTAAAAATGAGCTAGGTCCAGGGTGGGGGGGTTGGGGGCACGAAGAGAGCAAGAGGAGAGTGATTAATAAAAAATGACACCTTTTATACCTGAGATAAGAGGTACTCCTTAGCTAACAATAGTCCAATCAGAAAACCTGTTAGATACCTGTGGCAAAACCAACCAATGAGAAAACACATATTCACCTGATGGACGAACCAATAAGCTAAGAAGCGGCCATTCCTTGTGCAGCCACTTGAGGTGTACTAAACACTATACATTTTAAAAAACTACTTAAAACAATCAATCCAACAATATCAAGCACTGAGACTTGTCTATTCTTCTGGTGAAGGTGTTGAAGGTTTCCTTCTCAGATCCCAAATCTGGGTATGTAGCAAAATAGAGGTAGGGTGAATGACTAGGATGGGGAAGACTGAGTACGCAACTTCAGTGGGCACTGATTTAGAGGATGATGCACAAGACTGGGCGAGAAGGTGTCAGAAATACCATAAAGTTTTAAGTTCTAAATAAATCATCTTTTTTTCCTCTCTGTTCTGTGCATTTCAAACATTTTTATATCAGCTGATTTTGAAAAAGCTATTATATGCTGTGATATTTTGTTGTTTCTTATAGAAAAAGGAAACATTATAAAATGTTTACTTCAAATAGACTTATTTCTTTTACTCCCTTTTTGTTCTATTCGGTGCTTTCTTTTTGTCTCTTTTACATTATTGTTTGTTTCACATTATTTTACCTGATTCAGGGGCATTTTGACTGCATCTGACAACAAGATGTATTTTGTTGCAATACATCTGAGCTAACAGGAAGAAAAATCACCCACGGTTAATGATCTGGATCTTTATTCATTTGACTTGAATCTGGGAATGAGCAACTAGGCAGCAGTGCAACGTAAAGCTGGGAAATGCAAGGGGTTGCATTTGGGTTGGAAAAATGAGAAAAGGCAATATAAACACATCATGTTGCAGTTGTACGAAACATTAGTTAGACTGCATTTGGAGTATTATGTACAGTTCTAGTCGAAGCACTACAGGAAGGATGTGGTAGCAATAGAGAGAGTGCAAGATGTTGCCTAGAATGGAGGGCTGTAGTTATAAGGAGAGATTAGGTGGGCTGGGTTTATTCTCACTGGAATGTAGGGGGTTGAGGGGTGACCTTTATGGGGTTTATAAAATTATGAAGGGCATAGAAAGGATAGATAGTCAGAATCTTTTTCCCAGAGCAGAGGAGTCTAGAACTGGAGGGCATGGGTTTAAGGTGAGAGGGAAGAATTTCTTTCTTTCTTTTTCAATCTTTTTATTAGTTTTCAAATTAATACAGATTAATATATAACATTAATGTTTGTACATGTAATACAAAGAGATCAGGAGAACAATCATGGCATAGATAATCATAAAGAACAATAAAATATAAAAAAAATCTGTAGATCCCATGATCTCTTAGTAAATGAATATAATATGAAACAAAGGAAAGAAAAAGATTTATTATATATATACAAAAAAGAAAAGAAAAAAAATCCCCAAATCAGTAAGAAAAATAAACAATATATCAAACCAAACTAAACAGAAAAATTTCAAAAAAAAACAAAAAAAAGACTGGACTGAAATTTCTCAGTAGAAACAGAGCAATATCATGTCGTCAACTCTGTTCCTCTATATTGGAAAATTATTGAAAGTGGACCTATATCATGTGAGGAAGAAATTTAAAGAAGATCTCAGTTCTCACACAGAATATCTAGAACGAGCTGCCAGAAGAGGTGGTGGAGGCAGATACAATTACAGCATGTAAAAGATGTTTAGGTAGGTAGTGGATAGGAAAGGCGTAGGTGGATATGGGCCTAATGCAGGCAAATGGGATTAGTGTAAATAGACATCACAGTTGGCATGGACAAGTGGGCTGAACGGGTTTGTTTCTGTGTAGTACAATTCTATAATTCTAGAAAGCATCATTTAGAAGGGGGGCAAGAACAGACAGATTGGGAGGGTATGTTTGCAGACAGTGTTGAATGTGGCAGAACAGAATGAGAATGTGGTTAAAATATTCTGAGCATTATAAGTGAAGGTAGAGTGCAAGAGAAGGAAAGTCATGATGAACCTTTATAAAGCACTGGTTTTGCCACAGCCGAACTATTGTGTCCAAGTAGGGGAATCAGACTGCAGGAAGAATGTAAATGTGCAGAAGTGATTTACTGAAAGGCTTCCAGGGATGAAGGACTTCAGTTTTGTGGATAGATGAAGGAGTTGGAACTGTTCTCCTTGGAACAGAGGAGGTAGTGAGGGAATCTGATAGAGATATTTAAAATTATTAAGGCTATTTAAATTATTAAATACTTAGACAGAGTAGATAAGGTGATACTGTTCCTATTCGCAGAAAGGTTAAGAAGCAGTAGGATCATTGCTAGTTAAGTTCACCTCTGAGCTCATTAACATTAAAGACATTTGGTGTTTATATGATTATTGGAGAAATGCAGTGCTCGCAAGAGGACTGGGCACATTAACTACAAAATTGGAAAATTGGTTTATTATTGTCACGTGTACTGAGCTGCAGTGAAAAACTTGGTTTTGCATGCCATCCATACAGATCATTTCATTACATTGTGCATTGAGGTAGTACAAGGAAAAACAATAACAGAATGCAGAATAAAGTGTTATAGTTACAGAGAAAGTGCAGTGTTATAGTTACAGAGAAGGTGCAGTGCAGGCAGACTATAAGGTGCAAGATCATAACGAGGTAGATTGTGAGGTTAAGAGTTCATCTTATCGTACTAGGGGACAGTTCAATAGTTTTATAGCAGCAGGATAGAAGCTGTCCTTGAGCCTGGTAATACATGCTTTCAGGCTTTTGTATCTTCTGCCTGATGGGAGGAGGGAGAAAAGAGAATGTCTGGTTGGATGGGGTCTTTGATTATCCTGGCTGCATTACTGAGGCAGTGAGAAGTGTAGACAGAGTCCATGGAGGGAAGGCTGGTTTCTGTGATGTGCTGAGCTGTGTCCACAGCTCTCTGCAGTTTCTTGCGGTCCCAGGCAGAGCAATTGCCATACCAAGCAGTGATGCATCCAGATAGGATGCTTTCTATGGTGCATTGATAAAAGTTGGTGAGTGTCAAGGGGGACATGCCAAATTTCTTTAGCCTCCTGAGGAAGTAGAGGAGCTGGTGTGCTTTCTTGGCCGTGGTGTCTACGTAGTTGGACCAGGACAGGCTATTGGAACCAATTCCCACCTTTGTTTAATTCCTAGCGTTTTCTTGAAAAGGTCTGTAGCACTTTGGTTGTACTTTGAGCAGCAGTGGCCGAGATAACTAGGCTGGAGGTGGGTTGAGTGCTGAATCAGCAAAGTAGTTATTTTCCTTTTATCTTAGTTTCCAGCGTTATATAATCTGGAAATTTGGAGGATGCTTTAAGTCTTCTGAATCAAAGGTTCCAAGCAGGCAAAAAGAACAAAAGGCAAATTAATTTTTGTTTCTAGATCCTCCTAGATGTTTGTGTTTGGGAGATCTTTTAGCTGCTGCCTTTAAACAGGACTCAAAGACCATAAAGCAAACAGTCACAATCACCCTTGAAACATATAGAGCTTATCTAATATTGGATGTATATCACATCATATGGCCATCTCCTCTATATGAATGTATTGTTACACTGTGAATATTGAGTAGGTCCAAGCGATTGGCTACCTGAGAGTAGGAATACAATTCATTCTCTCTCTCTCGCTCTCTCTCTGTTCTTTTGGTTAATAAAGCACTTTGTAAGTTTGGCTTACAACTATCCTCCAATATCCTAAAGAAAGATACTGATAAATGATATCAGAATTGAAAGTTAATGGAACTATAAATTTAGACACCATTCCTGAATATCAAAATAACAGATGGACAGGTACTGAGAGACAGCAACCCGTGTGATTTAAGTAGGGTACAACACCATTGAACAAATAATGATACCGAAGCCACTGAATCTCCAGCCAATTAAACTGTCTAAAGAATAGTGACAGTGGGGAGAAAACTTTACATTATACACTAAACTGGCTATGCAAGATAAACCAGAACAAATGAAAGTCAAGTTGCTATTATATCTCATTGGCCTTGAGGGCACTGAATCACACCATACCAAAGAGTTGGGCTGGAGGGCCTGTTTCTGTTCTGAATTACCCTACGACTCTGACAAAGCACTGAAATGAGACTGGAGAAAGTATGAGATGCATTAATGGCATCCAGTATTGAAATGATTGAACATTGCCTTTATTTTACTCAGAATCAGGAGCAAAGGGAAAGAAGAATCCTTAATAGAGCTAAGACCATTAATAAATAATTGTGGTTTTGCAGATCTTAAAAGCCCATTTTTCAGAGATCAGATGTTTGTGGAATGTGGAACTCCAGCCTGGGGAAATGATTTCTACATGAAACAATTAACTCTGCAAAAGCACATAAAATCATGCAAAGCTGTGAAACTATTGAAACCCAAACTAAAAGCATTGGATAACTAACTGAAGGAAATACATCCAGTGAAGCATGAGACAAAAGGCAGAACAAGGAACTTACAGATGACATAGATGTTGTAAGTTTTGTGAATAGCAACATGAGCAGCCGAGAAAGAACTGCCCTGCAGATGGGAAAAATATGTGGAATGTGCATGGTGAAGAGGACTTTGAAAGTTCATGGGGGATGAACTGACCAGTGCCGGTCCAGAAACCCTTGGAGAATTGTTGCAATACCTCTGCACCACACTTGGTAGTTCTACAGTACAGCAGATGATTATTTCAGTGCAAGAGATCTCCTTAGCCACACCACTCAGACACACCTTAGACGCACCTGCAAATGCAGGTGTTTTTCACAAAACAGAGAGAGGGCAAATAGCATCTATCCTAGCGGACAGAAAGCAGCCAGTAGCACACCCATGAAGGTATGTTCCAATGACTCTCAAGCAGAAATTTAAAGACTACACAATTATTTTGGATGTTTATTTGACTTCTTGTTTTTCATTATTAAAGAAGGGATATAACATATGTGGCTCATGTAATATTGGTTATGCGCCCTTTTAAAAATTGTACTGCTATTTCTGTACCTATTGTTACAGGTTCAAAACAGTTGCTTGTATAGGAGTGGGAACACAGATAAGAAATGCTCTGTCCTCTAAGTTCTTTTATTTGATAAAGCGTTTTGTTAGCTTGATTTATTAGCTATCCACCTATATCTTTGACTGAGATACTCATGTAATCCTCTTGGCCAGGTACATTTCCACCAGTTGTAGGGAGTAATATCACTGCTGCAGATGCCTTTTAGTTATACAAATACAATGAACTTTGATTTCAGGTCAGATTTGGCTTACTTCAGTTGATGTATGCTTATTCACTCCTACAATATTCATTTTGTACCTCTCAAGGTCATCATGGGCATATATACATTGCCGTTATTTTTATTTTAAACTATTAACCAGTCACACAATTGTCAGCCCTCCAATTTTTGTCTGGAGGCTATGAGGATTCCCACGCTGTCTCTGGTCTCCAAAGAACTTCTGAATTCTTTAAAATTCCCAACTGGAAACAATCCACAGCACTTTGTAACCAGAAACTAACTTTCAGAGTGTCGTTCCAAACACTGAGCTCTCTACCTCACATTTTTGTATCCAAACCTTCCACTTCCTATATTTTCTCTCCTCTTTCATTACTTACTTCCCTCCTTTTGCAGCAACGGAGAACGTATTCCAAGAGGCAGAGTATCAACAAAACTGATACAATATCAATCTTTTTTGTCCCAAGCCAAGGAAGGTAGGTTTTTAAATCACAAATCTGTTGAACTTCTTTGACCAGCTAACACAGTTACTAGAGGAAGGTGTGTTTTCAATCATTGAACAGGTTTGATCAGGCCGCTTGTGACTTTTAAGGTGGATTTGCCAAACTGTGTTCCTAGCTTTAGACAGCATGGATCTGAGATGGAGCCGATATTCTGATATCAATTCTTTCAGCATGGATTCCCCAGAAAGTGATTTAGTACAATTGCAACTTATTGCCCTTGTGAAAGCTCAGGAAGTTTAGGACAATGGAGACAGCAGGGATAAGGCCTCAACCATTCAAGTTTGTGGATCAGACTGAATTTACAGGAAAGTGAGGTATTGAAAGACATAAACTGAGTTGAATAGCACCTATAATACTGGGAAATGCAATCAAATATAAAATAAAACAAAATCCCTTCGGGGTTAGCAATCAGGAAATTAGGTTGTGATCCACGGAACTGTACATTCAAACATTTCCAATGTTGAATTAAACGAGCATATGAAGCTCCAAAGCTGTGAGCTTCACTGCAATCATTAACGAGGTTACAACAGTGCCAAAATTCTGTTCCTATATGCACATTTTGAGTTCTTGATGCATCACCCAGAGCTTCTACAATCTCCTTAAATCTGGAGTTCCTCTCCCAGAGTCAAAGCAGATGAGTCGGATATCTACCTTCATTATTATTTTCCACAATAACTTACTGGTGCTAAATTCGGACTGTAAATCCTGATACGTTATAATTGTTTTAAGCCTCATTTCCTGACATCTGCTCTTGACACTTGTACAAGTTTAAGGAAATGGTAAACTTTGCTCTTATTTTGTTCCTAAAATAGCTGTTAAATAGTTTCATCCAGCATTTTCCTGTACGGCAAATTCACTCCAGGTCAGGCAAATACCATGCTAAAGAAAGCTGAAAGGTTTAGCATTCATGAGAAATCATAAATTTAGCTCAGTATGTGCCCCTTTTAACATGAAATTTGAAACATCTCACAAGGAATGTCCTGACAGATGTTAGTGAGATGGAGCAATAAAGAACTTAAAAATAATGAGCTCACATAATCTCAAAAATGTAAACATGTGCACATCTCATTTAGAACCAGGACAAGTGTTATTACAAGATGATGTGGCCCTTTTAAGAGCACCCATTTCTAATCTCCACCCAAATAGTCTACATTGGGAAGATTTGCTATTCTGAGTTCACATTGGTGTATTTCTGTAGAGGGAACTTGCAGGCTTGAATTCAGTTACCAGGGAGAATTAGACAAACCCTAATGATGTTTAGGAGAGGTTTACTTTGGCTCTTGGAGAGGAATGATTAGTTTCACTATATATGGAAGTAAAGCAGTCTACCTACCAAACAGGGACTGACTTTCCTGGTATGCTAGACGTCAGGACAAATCGTTCTTTAACCTCTTGAATTCTACAGCTTTATCTGTTTTGCTGCAATGAAGCAAAAATGACATACCAACAGATTTGAATATTACTAGGAGAGGAAGTGTATAGTTTCCCCACCCCCCTTTATACCCCAAATCTCCCTAACCAACTCCGAATGCTGTAAAACAGAATGGTACTGCATTTACTTGGAGTTTCTCCCCCTAGATGTAAATTTTCTGTATTGTGCCAACAACAAATGAAGTTGGTAAACTGCAATATTTTAAATCTACAATTAACTCAGAGACTGAAGTTTGGGCTAAGCAACATGATAACCTTTTATAGAAACAACAAACCAACCAACCAGATTTTATGGACTGTTGCTTTACTCAGTTGTACTGTTTACCAACTTGGAAAGGAAACAGGTGGACCCAGTGTGTCCAGAGAGAGACGGAAAAAGAGAAAATGAGTATGTGACAAGATAAACAAAGAGTGAGATAACGGTGAGTTTAGTTCCTTGTTGCTATGGTAAGACTGAACCAAATGAATGATTCCACTCAATGCTCTGCTATAATGATTATACTATCTGGGAGACTGCTAGAGAGGGATAACTTTTTAATTGTCAGCCACATGATACCAATGAACAAACTTCCCTGCCAGTTAAAGGTTGTTGCAAATTTATGACTGTTTCCATCAAAGAGTGCAACAAATAGCCCCTACTGCACCATTCTAAACTGTAGGTTCATTTCATGAAGAAGACCCGATAATATGGCACAAAGGTAAATGGACACAAATAGCTCAAAACGGTAGAAAATTCCGAGGGTTGAGGGGGAATAATGTCCCTAGGGTTGGGAAACTGGAGGTTTGGGGGATCCTTATGTACCAATAAACCACTGGAGAACTGCTATCAAGACAAGTCACATGTACATCAAAACACACAGTGAAATGCATCTTTTTGCATTACTGAGAATATGCTGCGGGCAGCCCGCAAGTGTCGCCACTCTTCCGGTGCCAACATAGCATGCCCACAGATCCTAACCTGTATGTCTTTGGAATGAGGGAGGAAACCGGAGCACCTGGAGGAAACCCGTGCAGACACACGGGGAGAACGTACAAAACTCCTTACAGACAACGGTGGGAACTGAACCTGGGTCACTGGCGCTGTAATAGCGTCACACTAACTGCTACACTACCGTGCCTATTAGCAGGCTAAAATATCAAAGCATGACAAATAGTGGGGATAACCCAAAAAAAGGGTTAAAAGTTGAAATGTTTATGTGAGAACTTGCATTATTATAGGTTCCTAAAATATATTTAAAGAATAACTATAAATGGATGCAAGGATACCAGTGCATCTCTTTAGACTCATTTTACATCATTGCAGTCATGACCGAACAGCTGTGAGGATTGTTCTGGTTATAGGGAGGGGAGCATGTGTGACTGGTGGGAAATACTTGCCTGCTCCAACTAAAGCACTTGGGGAAAACTTGACATTTTGATGCGGGGGGGGGGTGGGGAGAACTAATAATGGAGTACTAGGATGTGGCAGGGAACTACATTTTCATCAACTGTATTCGTAAGGATCCACCCTTCCCAATATGCACTCCATTCTATTGTTAAGGAGTGCTTATGTGATCATAAATGAGCATTGCATTTTTTGTGTGTTAATTTTAGAAAATTGAAGTATAAAATCCCTAAAATTGCAACATTTCCTTTTTAAGAGAAATTTTCCTGAAGACATAACAGAACAGAAATAATTCAATCAAAAATCATTTCCTAATAGGGGTACAAACTAGCATGTTCACACTGGCACTGCAAGCTGCTATTTTATGGAACACAGAATCAGCAATGAGTAACATTGCACTGGAATGACATGGATTTAAATGGGTAGAAAGCAGATCCACATCACAAACCAAAAAGATTCAGACCCATGCTGCTAAACAATTTTGTTTGGCATCCTGATGTTGTTGACCATCCAGATTTATTGTAAAGTCTCCAGGAGTTGAAAATGACTCTGCTGAAAGCAACAGCATAAGAAAAAGTGTATCCAGATTACAACAAAATTCTGGCTTTACTGTTTCCTTTGAACACTTTCCTTTTCTGCTTATAAAAATATTAGAACTGTGAAGAAAAGTTATATGACTAGGTAGGCAGCTGGATTTGGGAAGTCAGGACTTTGGAATTGGAAGATCATCTATTCAAGAAATATATCCCCTTTAAGTTGTTGATCTTATGTTGTCCTTTTTATTTATTCTTTTTTTCCAGGTTATGCGCATTACTGGCAAGGTCAGTATCTATTGCCCATCTGTAATCAACCTTCAGAAGGTGATGAGCAATTTTTTGTACAGTTACATTCCTTCTGGTGAAAGTAATTCCCCAGTGTTGTTGGGTAGGGAATTCCAGAATTTAGAGCCAGCATCAATGAAGGATATCTTTATTAGTTACATGTACATCGAAACGCAGTGAAATGCATCTTTTGTGTAGAGTGTTCTGGTGGCAGCCCGCAAGTGTCACCACGCTTCCGGCACCAACATAGCATGCCCACAACTTCCTAACCCGTACGTCTTTGGAATGTGGGAAGAAACCGGAACACCTGGAGGAAACCCACGCAGCCACGTGGAGAATGTACAAACTCCCTACAGACAGTGGCAGGAATTGAACCCAGGTTGCTGGCGCTGTAATGACATTACGCTAACCACTACACTGCTGTGCCTGACTTACATTATATTTCCAATTCAAGGTATTGCATAACTTAGAAAGGGACCTACAGGCGGTGGTGTTACCATGTGCTTGTTATTCTTAGTAGAGGTGGAGTGGGCTTGGGAGATGCTGGTGGATATGGGACACACTGCAGCCACTATGCACTAGTAATGGAGAAAATGAATGTTTTGGTTAGTTGATGGGTTGCCAGTGAAGCAGGTTGCTTTGTCCTGGATGATGCTGGGCTTCTTTCGAGTTTCTGCAGCTGAGCTCATTCAGGCAATGTGGTCAGCTCCCTAATGCACACCCTTCATAGCTATCACAAGTCATTCTTTATCTCCCTCATCTGCCCGCTCTCCTACAATGGTGTTGCTTAATCAAATTATTCCAATTTATTTTTATTCATCTTTCCTCTTCAGCCATGCTACTCTTCTACATTGTATGGCTTGGTCTACCACCTATGCTTCCTGATTTTAAAGTATTAATTTAACATCAGCAGTTTGACCTTGAGATTAGGAATGCAATGTCTGAGCAAATACAATTCTGATGATGGATCTATCACTGTAATGTCAATGTATCTGCATCTTTCCAGCTGTTGCCTGAATGTTTTCAGCATTGTCTGTTTTTGTTTGTAATCTGCAACATTTTGCATTTGCAGATTTTCTGACTTATCAGATATATTCAGACGATAAGTAGATGGTAGTGTTTTCTTTTAGCTCTACAGTTTAAAATGGTATTAAGGCTGAATCTGATAAAAGATTTTAAACCAGTTGACTATATGGGTTAACTGGCAGCTAATTCACCTATTAGTGAGTTCACCCCAGCAGTGTTTTTCCCTAATCACCCTTGAAAATGTAACGTTGTTAAGTTCTTTTGCCTCTCTTCATATGAAGAGACATTGTTTTAAAAATCAATGCCAGTTTATTAGAAATAGCAGAGTTACTAGAAATACTTTCTCTAAAATCTCTGCTGCAGACCAGCAGATTATTGACCTGTCATTGCTATTTTACTACTCATTACATCATTATTCTTCTATTTACCTTACTGAATTGAAGATCTTATGCTGGGAATTTCATTGGACCCCTCCCAGTGGCCGTAGGTACAGTGGAACCTGAGTACACAACACGTTTACACATTAAATGGAATTTTACCCGTCTTTGTCAGAAATATCATCTACCATTGGAGAGAAACCCCACACTAAATTACTGTCCTTGCACATAGCTTAGTTTCTATAGTAATTTTCCATATTATTAATGTTGCATTGTTTCAATCAAGTTAAATTTCCTGAGGCCAAATTTATTGTACATTGAGAGCCAATTGCATTTATTTCTGGGCAGTAATTCAAAGGAAAAAAAAGAGGCAGAGATGCTTGAGCTTGAGCTCTGTTTTATCTGTTCTTTAGTTCAGGCACTGATTTTGACCAAGGAATTCTGAGTGGTTTGAGAAGCCTTGTATAATTGGCCTTATTATGATGGAGTTGGAGTGACAATTTGAGCCTGCCAGTGGAATGCAAGCTAGGAACATCAACAGTTTTCCAACTGCCTTCAGGTAAATGGGGTCAGGACAAGGTTTAGGGGAACTGAGGCGGCTGGGGATCACAAGGCAATTGCAAATATTTCCTTTCAAAATGATTTCAAGATGAAAACACTGCATTATCAAATGAGTTAATTACTTTCTTGCTTGAGCCTAGATTCCTAGACATGTATATCCAGAATGCATCTACTGTTGCTCAGCCTACCTTGGCAACACCAAACTCGGATGGAGGACCACACAGGCATTTTGATATATAGAAAGAAACAACACCTATTTCAGGTATAGGTATAGGGCATACTTACTGCTTTTGCACAATATGCAAGACACAATGGGCACCCCAGGAACAGCTAAGGTGTTACAGCACAACATTACATTAGCACCCACAAAGGATAATCCCTTTATTTACCTCTTACCCTTCTGGCAACCTCACAGTATCACTGTTGACCACCCCCAGTGGCCTATAATAAAGGCCTCTAACTCCAAACAATCTCACCTCCACCTCTCCCGCACTCACTGCCACTTACCTCCTCGCCACCACTAATTCCTTGCCAATCATCGGCCTGATCTTCTCTGAATCTTGCCTGTGATTCCTGTTTCTCACTCTGTCCCCCCACCCTGGACCCACCTTCACTCATGCACAATGTGCTCCAGACCCTTTCCTTCCTCTGAGCCCCCTGCCATTCTGATAAACCACATGGCCATCTGAAGGTGACACTATTCGGAGCAACGTCACTCACCCAAGTCCTGTGATATTTGCCTTCTTCCCCAGTACTGCTGCTCCCCAGTCTTCACTCCCCGCCCCGTGAGCTGGTTGGATCTTTTGGCTATCCTCTCCTGACCTCCTTTTCTCTCAAATGTGGATGAATCTCCTCATTCATGCCCCACCCATGGTCTGAAAAGGGCTATCTTGTCATGAGTAAGAACTGGTTTTAATACTTTAAGATGCTTAATGCATTTTAACTGAAAGCTTTAAAGAAGTTAAAATTGTTTTCGGAGTCATGCCCATAAACTTGGCAAGAGAGCCTTTCTGAAAGTTGGATGCTTGGATAGCCAGTAACAGCTTTCTTGGCACTGAGCCAGAAGCATTTTCTGAGTATTTTGTAGTCTTTGCCAGCCTTTAAGAGCCAACTTTCATTACTGGTGGATGTCAAGCAAAAGACCTGAGCCATATTTATGGTTGGGACTCCTTTACATCTGATTGCTAAGCTGCAGGTATTGAACCTTTGCTCAGAGGCAGCCCGTCAGTGGGGATGGGGTAAGGATGGAAACCCTCGTTAGTGGGAGGCATGGTGAAGAGGCAAGATTGGTGAATCAGGAGTGACCAGGTTCCGGTTGGTCTCAAAAATCATTTTTAAATTTAACCTTGTTGTTTCTGAAGTAGCTTAAAGTTGTCTTTATTTAATCTAATTACAGGATGACAGCATCACTGGCAAGACCATTTCCTGCCCACTCCTAGAAGGTGAACTACTATTGTTCCACAGTCTGTGCCTGAATGTTGTCTGGGTCTTGCTGCACACAGGCATAGGCTACTTCATGTTATAAAAAAAATGGAATTGAACTTTGAGATCATTAGCGAACATCCAGATTTATAGTGGAAGATAGGGCATTGAGGAGGTTGGCTCTGGGATACTGTCTTGAGGAACTGTGCAGCATTGCCCTGGGTTGAGGTGATTGACCTTCAATTATCCTTTTGTGATGTATTACACCATACAGTTGAGTCATTTTGACTTCAGTTTTACCAGGGCTCCTTGACTCTATACTGAAGCAAACACTACGTTGATATCAGGAGCAGACAATGCAGCCTTGTAACTGGTCCAGCATGTAATTGGGTCTGGTGCCAAGTGATTCCATTGAAATTCACATTGAGCACCAAAGAGCAGATTATTGGTGAAAAGGTGACATTTAATAGCATTGTTGATAACACCTTCCCGAACTTTGTTGATGATTGGGGGGTAGTTTGGGGCAGTAATTAGCCAGATTGGATTTATCCTGCCTGTGCTGTAACTAATTGGAATTTGGCTAAAGGCATGTAGTTCTAGATCTAGTTAGGATTGCTGGTTAGGTTAATCTGCACCTGATACCAATGTGCATGACACACATTCACACATTTGAGACCTGAAAACTAATCTGGGGACAAAAACACATTTTTTTTGTATTCAAAATGGAATTGTTTTCAAATGTACCAAGAGGAAGCATCTGGTTAAGAAATAGGACAAAGCCAGAGATTGATCCTTGGAGAACTTCTAGAGGTAACAGTGTGGGATTGGGCAGATGGATAGAGGAATGGAACAAGGAGAGGGCAGTCCCCCTCAGCCGATCAATAGGGGCATTGGAGGAAGGTAGTATTATCAACCATGTCAAAGACAGATCACATGTTCAATTGAGAGGCTTGTTTTAGTTCACCTTCTCCCAAACTGGATTATGATAAACAGCCCAGGCATTAGCTCTGCAATGGGTTCTGGACTATAACCTTGACACTGATCGCTACTGAAAGGTACATTTATCAAATTACTTAAAACAAACTTCCGGTGGCACTCACTCAGACTTTACAATACTTGATCGAAATTCATTGCATACTGCTCTACCAGCCTATGTCACATATTATGAATAAGTTGATCTTCCTGCACAACAGGAGCATAGTTCTGATCTCCAACCTGAATACTAATTAACCTTTCAGTAGATGCAACCAGTGTGTATTTTATTCTTGGATAGAAGGGTGGGAATTCGAAGAGAATGGAGTAGGACATACAGCTGCTGGAGTCTGCCATCCATTCATGAAGATTGTGTTGACCTCAGTTTTACTTTCCCACTCAACCCTTCAATTCCCTTAAATGCCCAAAGATCTATCAATCTCCATTTTGAATACAAAGAATGAGGCACGAGAATTCCAAAATCCACAAACTGCAGAATGAATCAGCTTTTGCTCATACCAATTCTCTATAGGCAGTTTCTTATTGTGAGATTATTGTCTATAGTTCCAGAGAGCAAATAGCAGAAACTTGCCAGCACCTTCACATAGCTATGACTGGAGGTAGCCTCAAAAGTGAGAGTTCAGTATTCAAGTTGTTAGCTATCAAATCAGGAATATTAAGTACAATGACACATTCACCTTTATCCAAATCACATCATCACTCCTCACACAATTACACCCATTCCTCCATCTCTGCACTTCCTTCCCTTGTCATCTGGGCAGGGACCATTGGCATTTAGCTTCATCCTTATGCAAGGTTAGCCTATTGCCCTGATCACAATCAAGATAGCATGGTAGCGTAGCATTAGCGCGATGCTATTACAGCGCCAGCGATCAGGGTTCGATTACCGTCGCTGTCGGTAAGGAGTTTGTACGTTCTCCCATGTCTGCATAGGTTTCCTCCGGGTGCTCCAGTTTCCTCCCACATTCCAAAGACGTACGGGTAGGTTAATTTGGGTTCAAAATGGGCGGCGCGGACTCGTTGGGCCGGAAGGGCCTGTTATCACGCTGTAAATAAAATTAAAAAAAAAAGAACAGCGCTCCATGGACCCATTCCAAGCCCCTCATTATTCTTGTTCCCAAATCTTTTTCTGTCCCTGGGGTACTCTGCACAGTATTGGTCTCCATATTTTAGAAAAGTGAGAGGGGACTTCATCAAAACATACAAGACCTTTGATGTTGCATGATATGACACAAGCCACTGTTTATCGCCACCACACTAGCGACCCTGGCTGCTGCATACTGAATCTGCTAAAGCACCTGAAGCACATCTGCAGCATTTCAACAGATTTGTCAATGACGTCTGGCTTAAGATGCCTTTAGTTGAACTGTTGCTGGACCTTGTTGGTTGGCGCTGCCAGTCCCCAACAATGGCCCACACTCACCACGCCGGGAAGGGTGCAGTCCTAAGACTCACATTGTAGGCCGAGCAGCTGTTCAGCATGTCCTGCCCAGCCAACACCAGCCCTTGAAGACAGCCTATACACAATGAGCTGTGGGTGTTTCATTGATGGGGGAGCAACAGCAGAGGGCAGGAATTTGCATCAGATTCCCAGCACAGCAGCATTGTTAGTGACAAATATTTCTCTACATAATATTACAATGACCCCTTTTAGCACTGATTTCAATAGTGCTGTAGTTCCTGGGAAAGCACTCTGAGCACTGTGAGGTACCAGTGTATTTAAACAGACAGAGCTCTAGCCATTCCTGGACTGCTCTTCCTGAGGGGGCGAGGGTCACAGTTGCCCTGAACTTAGTCGTTGGGTCATTTCAGATATGGGTGACTGCTTTATACCAGGAGTCACAGTCATCATAACCTTATGCTATACTATCTTTATCAATACTCCTGAACATTTAACGAGGTCCACCTCTACAGTGGCTGATATACCACTCTGTAACGTTTACACAATTGATAACATCAACTTGCTGAGGGCAATTGGAAAAGCTGTGACCTCAACCATCTACAAAATAGGGACACCAACCCAGAGTTCATCCAGAAGATCTCAGAACTCTGATAATTTTCATAATTGGTCATCCACACAGATGATGAATAGTTTAGTCACCAGTCTCCATGTGAGAATACATCATAATAATTTGTCAAATGACCCAGTATTCCTATTTTCTTTTCTCTCCTTTACCCAAGCCTTTATCATCAATACATATTATTCTCTGATCCTAAGAACCTTTATTTTGTTTGCCCACCTTTCCTACAACACTTAATCAAATGTCTTTTTAAGTTCTTTTTTATTCATTCCACAGGAAGGGGCTGATGGTGGCAAGTTTCCTGTGAGAAGGTGATGATAAGCTGCTTCCTTAAACCTTGTTGTGAAGGTACTCCTACAGCTCAGTTGTGTAAGGAGTTTGAATGCACAGCTCTAGTGATGATGATGGATCAATGATATCTTCTCAGGTCAGGATGGTATGTTACTTGGAAGGCAATCTGCAGGTGCTGGTGTTCTCATGCACCTGCCATCTTATTTTTTTGGGTGGTAGAGGTCATGGACTTGGGAGGTGATCAGTACCATAGGTGAATAAATGCAATGCATCTTAATGATGGTACACATTGCAGCCACAGTACACCAGAGGGGAGGTGAACATTTAGGGTGATGAATGGAGTGCCAGTCAGACAAGCTGCTTTCTACTGGCTAGCAATGAGCTTCTTGACTGTATTTGGAATTGCACCACCTGGGCAAGTGAGGAGTATCTGATCATGCAAGTAACATTCACTCCACACAGGTGGCAGGCAGTGACCATTACCAATGAGAGAAAACATAGCAATATCCTCAGTTACTATTGTTCAGTCCTACCATAAACATCCTTGAGGTCATTTTAAATCAGAAGAGTCACTGGTCCAGCCACATAAATATTGTGATCACAGGGGGAGACCAAAGGCTGCGCAAGATCCTTCAGCAAGTGACTCAACTTCCGACTCCAAGGCCTTTCCATCATCAGCAGTGTAATGGAATACTCTTCACTTCCCTAAATGAGTGCAACTTCCACAACATTCAAGAAACTAGACATGATCCAGGACAAGGCAGCCCACTTAAATGGAATCCCATTTAGCATCCTAACATTCCCATTCTACATCACCAGCATAATCTGACATTTTTATTATCACTATTATTGATATAATCTTTTAGGACCACATTATTTAATTACTTAATTTTATATTTGCCAATTGCCATGGTAGAATCTAAAGTCTGTTTCTAGATCATTATTCCAGGGCTTTGGCCTATTCATCCAGTAACTTAAGAACAAGGCTATCTTTCATCTGTATCTACTCTACCAGTCCCTTCCTCAAAAATCTCTATTACATTTGTTAAACACAGTTTTTCTTTCATAAAGTTTTCATTAAGACTGCCTAATCTTTTTATGGTTTTGTTAGCGTTCTGTTAGAATTTCCTTAATAAAGGATTCCAGCATTTTCCCAATTGCTTTTGTCAGGCTAATTGCCCTGCTTTTCTCTTCCCTCTTTTGAATAATAGTATTAACATTTCTTTTCTTGCAATCCATTGAAATTGTTGCAGAGTCTTGGAAATTTTGGAAAATCATAACCGAAGCATCTGCTATCTATGTTTTAGAAGCGTAGGATGCAGGTCATTTGGTCTAGGGGTTTGTTGGATTTCAGTTTTAGTAATTTCTCTAGTTTTCTTTTTATTAATATTACTTACTTCATTACCCTTGATGTTGTTTACGATGGAATCATTATTCCCTATCGTAGATTAGATTGGTTTATTGTCGTATACACCAGGGTGCAATGAAATTCCTTGCTGGTGTGAAGCTCACAGAGTAAACAATGTACACGGTAATAGTAAATACAACAATGAGTGCAAAACAGCAGAATGGTGCAAAGATTGTACTGCGATCTGAAGTAGTGTAAAAGAAACTTTAAAGTGATAATAGTGGGATATCCAAAAGGGGTAGAGTTAAGAGTACAGGAACATGGCAGCACCACTGGGAAAGGGAAGTGGAAGAGGTGATTGGTTCAGGAGTCTGACAGCATTCGGAGAGAAGCTGTTCGTAAGTCTGAAAGTCAAACTCTGTATCTTCTCTCAGAAGGTAGAAGAGAGAAAAGGGAACGGCCAGGGTGGCAAGCGTCCATGACAATACTACTAGCCTTCCTGAAGCAACGCACCGTGAAGTTGGACTGGATGGAAGGAAGTAATGAGCCTGTGATGGACTGGGCAGTGTTTACCACTCTCTGCAGGTTCAGTTGGTCAAGGGCAGAGCAGTTGCCAGACCAGACTGAGATACAACCCATCAAAATACTTTCTATAGTGCATCGGTAGAAGTTAGAGAGAATTCTTGTGGACATGTCAAATCTTCTCAGATGCCTAAGAAAGTGAATACACTGATGCACTTTCTTGATCACCCCATCATCGCGAAGGGATCAGCTGAGTTTGCTGGTGCTGCGGATGCCAAGAAACTTAAAGCTGTCAACCATCTCTACAGCAGCTCTGTTGATGAGGACAGGGTTGTGTTCACTCTCCCCCCTCGCCAGCACACCGCCCGCCCCCTCCCCCCACCAACTGCTTCCTTAAGTCAACAATCAACTCTTTCATCTTGATGATGTTAAGAGCTAGGTTGTTGTTCTGACACCATACACAAGGTTCGCGATCTCTTTCCTGTAGTCCACCTCATCATTGTTGTCGATCCGGCCGATAGCAGTGGTATCATCGGCAAACTTAAAGATCAAGTTGGCGCTGTACCTGCCCACACTGGGAGTAGAGCAGGGGACTGAGCACACAACCCTGAGAAGTGCCAATGTTGAGGGTAGATGAAATGTTATGACCAATTCAAATTGACTGAGGTCTGCTGGACAGGAAGGCTAGAAACCAGTTGCAGATGGGGGCCCCCACCAAGGCCAAGGTCCAGGACTTCAGAGATGAGCTTATTTGGTATTATGGTGTTGAAGGCTGAGCTGTAATCAATGAACAGCAGCCTGACATATTTATTCTTATTTTCAAGGTGATCCAGAGCTGAATGTAGTGCAAGGGAGATGGCATCCGCTGTAGACCTATTTTTCCTGTATGCAAGTTTCTCCTGTTTCAACCTTTTTGCCCCACAATTGGTTTTGCTACTCTTCTTTTTACATATTTGCAGAAACTATTACAATCCTCTGTTATGTTCTGCCTAATCATAATTCTGTGAATCACATTGTAAAAAGTGTGCGAAGGCAGGATCAGACTGGTACATGATGTGTCCCATAAACCACAGACTGCTTATGCTCACTAGCCATATTCACCATCAATAACAGACACCTTGGAAGTACTGGAAGAAATCTCTGATCCTCTATAACTACATGTCCATGTTATCAACAAAATTTCGAGAAAAAATGTAAAATCGTCTCCTGCGAGCTCTCTATCAGGCAAGTAGACTTTATACAAATTCAGTGATTGTTAAGCACCAGATGGTGAACTCTACACCACAATAATTTGAATGAAAACATTTTGATTGATTTCCTTCTCAACTTCTTAATTTTTAAAAGCATCTTGTTGTACAAATTGTTCACAGTAATTAAATTGCCTGCATCACCTTTTCCAGTTTTAATATTAAAATTCTAATTAGACCACTTCTTTTCTAATAGGAACAAGCTCAATTATCTTGACCTTTCTTCGTAATTTAAATTCACGAGTTTTGCTGAGACTAGTTGGTGAGTATTCTAATAAATATGAGAATCATCTTGGTTTTCTTCCAAAGCTAATAGTATCCAACTTAATGCACAGAACCAGGATAGTTGGATAAGTCTGCATTAAATGGTTCATAAATTGTGAACAGTGTTCTCCAGATTTTCTATTGTACATCATCCACAGTGAAAACTTCCTGCAGGCAACGTGTTCCAATCAAATTTCACCAACGCACAATTGCATTGTCAAACGCATTTCCACTGGGTTGCCGGGTATACTCAACTGCTATACGAGTGTACTTCCTGGATTTGAAGGTGAATTGACTTCCAAGGGAAAACCAGACATTCCAAAGTGCACAATTGAACAGTCACCAAGCCCTGATTGAATAACAACTTGCAGGATGTGCTTCCTTAGACATTAAGTGTCTCAGCCTGGATTTGAGTATTAACTTGCCTTTTGGGACATTGCTGTATTGTTTCAGTTATTGCTCAGCTATGTACTGTTGCTACCCATTTTTGCCTCACATTGTCATTGAGTCATTCAATACAGAAACAGGCCCTTTGACCCATTATGTCCATGCTGTCCATTCTAACCATCTACATTTACCCACATTAGGTCCATTGCCTTTTATGGCTTGTCAATTCAAGTACTTGTCAAGATGCTTCATAAACATTGTGAGAATATCTGCCTCCATTACTTCCTCAGTCAGTGTATTCCAGGCTCCTCTGTGGGGAAAGAAATTCCCCTCTAATCCCTTCTAAGCCTACCTCTCACCTTAAACCTATGCCTTCTTGTCTTAGACACCCCCAAGATGGGAAATGGTTCTTACTATCTACCCTCTCTAACCCTCCCATAATTTTAAATACATTTACCAGGTTACCCCTCAGCCTCCTCTGCTCCAGGGAGAACAAACCCAGCCTATTCAATCACTCTCCATAACTGAAATCCTCCAATCCAGGCAACATCTTGGTGAGTCTCTTCTGTACTCTCTCCAGTGCAATCACATCCTTTCTAATAATGTGGTGACCAGAACTGTGCCCTAACCAATGCTTTATAAAGTTGCAACATAACGTCTCAACTCTTATACTCTAAGCCACAGCCAATGAAGGCAAGCATGACACGTGAGTTTTTAAACACCTTATCCACCTGTCCTGCCACACTGCTACTGTGTCTGGCTTTCATGCTACAAGCAACACACATCCAGACTGCTCCCAAAAAATGACAGGCCAGCAATTGTGATGCTATTGCTGACCGGTGTCAACTTGACTTATGGCTTAGTTTCAGCAAGGATAATTAGGTCTGCAGCTGTGACTCCTTTGGAAGAACAGTTAGCTAGTATGAATCATAGCAAAATCAGCAGAAGGTTTGTCATCACATTGACCCATGTTCCGATTCAGTCTAATTGTACATAGCTCCTTCTTTTACAGAAGTGCATTGTGCTGTTCCCATGATTGGAAAGAACAAAAATAACAGATGAGGAAACAAGTGATTATTTCAAAAACACAAGGTTAAAAAAAACCTGCTCATCGTGAGTTTTTTTTTCCCCTTGGAGCCCCACAAAGGCACAGAAAAATCGCCTCAGTCACTGAACAAGAAATGCGTCAGACTTACCGAGCACATATCAACAGTTATCAGCTCAGTGATTCAATAAAGATGTTGAATAGATCAAAATTCAAAGATTGATTAACTAAATGTTATTTATAAAATTACAAGGGAAAAATGTATCAAAGAAATCTTTCAAATGAACTTGGCACTAAACTTGGCAGGAAATGTGATGCTGGAATTTAACTCAACACACGTATTCCCAAATTTAGCAGATTAAATGGTAGGGGAAGACTTGAGTTAGTGTACATGCTTGTTCCTCTCCTTTCCAATTAAAAAAAAATTGTCATAACTGGCAATATAAAGTTTACAGGCAAGCTTGCAAAATAATGGCAGCGTGTCACAAGGGAGAGGGAAGCTGTGCATCAAACCCCACATCACCAACTTTAAACATTGCCTCTCACCTCCCTCATTTCTTTTAAAGTGGCATGTGAACCACTTTATTATTTTGAAACTGTTGACATTTTTTTCTTCCATTCCTTTACTCATGCTCCATTCTGGAACCCAATTAACTACCACACTGTTGCAGTAATTCTCTGTAATACTCATTTATCGTCTAACTCTGGAAGCACAGAAGCCTTAAATTACCTGCAAGTTTAAGCAGATTGGGCCAAACTCTAGAGTTTAGAAGAATGAGGGGTGATCTCATTGAAACATGAAAAATTTTTTGGGGACTTGAGAGGGTAGATGTCAGGATGATGTTTCCTCTGGCTGGGGTATCTAGAACCAGGAGTCACAGTCTCAAAATAAGGGACCAGTTGTTCAGGACGGAGATGAGATTTTTCACTCAGAGGATATTAAACCTTTGGAATCCTCTACCCAGGGGGCCCATGGAGTTTGAGTTGTTCAGTATATTGTTTGTTAAAAGACTCAGGCAATATGCGGTTAGTACATGAAAGTGGTGCTGCAGTGAACTTACTGAATGGTCAAACAGGCACAAGGAGTGGAATGGCCTGTTCCTGCTTTGATGTCCTATGTTCTCAAGGCAATACATTTAGAAACATGATGAAAACAGTAGTCCTGTATTTATTGGGAGATAAGTGAGTGTGGGTGAAGTTACTGATGGACTGAAGACCCCACCAAAGCCAAACTGCAGGGGCCCTATCAAATATGAAATTGGCAGGAAGCTATGAAACAGCAATCGGATTCTTTTTGCAGTATGGGATGTCAATTTACATATGCTAATTTATAGTTCCACTGCTCTATGGTATGATGTGGTAATCATATGCCCTGTATTTAACTTTATAACAACTACCCCACAGCTCCATCCCAACCCTACCATCGAATCCTCTCTAGCCTATCATGGGGAATTTAAAATAAAATTAACATTCATCATGTCAATCATATATAACTTTTGATAAAGATGTTTATTTGCCTTTGGGTATTGTTGCCAATCTTTAAGTGTAAAAGCGGTTTGACCTTTCTCAAAGCTAATGTCTTGAGTTGATTTTCTTCTAATTACTGGCAAGCTGTTGGCTGAGAGGAAATAACAACCTGAAATTATTTAATTCCCTTTAATGATGTAAAATCTTTAGCAGGAGCCTTATTAAACAAAACTTCACATGAGGCAAATAAGAGTAGATTAGTCGGAACTATCTGGTAAGGTTTAAAGTAGGAAAAGGAGTGAGTAAAAGAATTTAAGGAGGGTATTAGAGAGGTGGGGCAATTAAGGGAAGGAAACGTGGCTGCCAGTATTGGAATGATTAAAGTCAGGAATGTTCAAGAGGTCAGAGTTGGAGAAGTTTTGATATCTTGTAGGGTTGTCAGGTAAGAGAAAAGTGCAGAGATAAGGAAGGCCAACTGGAGATTTGAAAACAAGGATTACCATTTAAACAACAACCACTGTAGGTCAATAGTAACAGATGAATGGAACTTGACATGTTAACTTGAGATTCAGGCGACCTCAAGTTTACAAGTGAGAGGCTGACCAGAAATGCATCAACTCCAGAGATAACAAAGTCTTTGCGAGCATTTTATCAGCAGATAGTTAAACTCAAATAAGTTAGGCTCCTGGGTTGGATGGATTCTAAAATAATCAATCAGATGCACTATTACATGTATTAATAATTGATTAGAAAAAGATACAGAGTTGGAATGGTGGCAGGTAACTAACATTCTATTCAAAAAAGGGAGGTAGAACATGTCCAGCGAAATAAAGCTGAACAATTGATTTGAAAAGACATCTGAATTATTGCTAAAGGAAGAAAAATGTCAATGAAACAAAAATATGTAACGTGAATACTCAACAAGCCAACTTCAATGAATCCTTTGACGAAGTATGAGCGATTAGACAAGGATAATGTAGGGGATGTAATGTGTTGTGACCGACTAAACTGAGCCACAATGAAGTTGTAACTGGGAGATATAGAAGTCTTTATTCAAAACAGCAGATCTTCTGGAGAGAATCTCCTTCTGATCTCTTCACACAATGTTTAATACTTTTTTTTAAAACACAAAGATAATAATAAACAATTAACTATAGTTTCAATGGCTATAATCACCTACTTAACTTTAACATTTTGAATGTAGGTAGGTAACTTATTAGAATTACATGTTTGCAATGGTAGCACATCCCAACTAGCAGAGCTCCTTTGAATATTCAATACTAGCAGCTGGTCCAAGAGCTTCTGAGCACAAACTCCAGACACGCAAAATATATCCCTTTTGTTACAGTTTTGAGTGATGGCTCCCTGAATATACAACTAACCAGAATATTAAGTGACAAAACAGACCAGTTGTGATTGCACATTAAGTGGCAGGGATACTCCTTTAATGATGCATGAATACCAGATATGGCCACTTAATGCCTTCCTTGATCTCATCCTGAAGTTTCAATGACCATCAATGAACATGAACATTCATCTATAGTCTTTCCCTGCATAGTTTCAATGGTACAGTATCAGAAAATCAGAATGTCCCACACCCAATGATCGATCTCAATAGCATTAAAGTATCAGTTGAAGGTAAATTGGGAACAGGTTTTATTTCCTGAAGACTGGTTCTCATTTCAATTAATATCCACTATCCATAATTTCATAACTCCAGAATAATCCCTAACATATTGTATCCAGACATCCATTCTGCAGTGTATCCGTTAATTAGTAGGTTAGAACATACCAATGTATACACAGTAGAATGGATGTCTGGCTGCTGAAAAAGGGTCAGAAAATTAGTAATTATTCAGTATAGTAAGTTACAAGTCCAAGAGAGGGAAGCAGGAGGGCAAGAGAATGAGGGATTACAAGTGATGTAAAAGAGAGATGGGTGGAGAGACGGGAGGGATCGAGGAAGGAGAGGAAGATGTGAGGTGAGAACCAGGTAGAGGTGGAGAAGCAACAGAGAGGATAAAGAGATAAGATGGAGAAGAAGAGTTTAAACACCTTCCAAAATTTCCAAGGTCGTGCTACAACTGACACCAACAGTCTTGCAATGGCATGTCTCATTATTAGAGTCACGAATAGATGTGGCAGGGAGAGTAAAGGGCCTTGGCATTGAGACAAAGACGTGCTCAGGCCAGTAAGTAGAGCTGAGGTAGATCAGTGGGTCAAGTCAAGTCGAGTTTATTGTCATGTGCACAAGTACGGTGAGGTACAGTACAATGAAAAATTTACTTGCAGATATGTAGGTACAGACAACACACAGAATATAAATTACACATCATTATCATTGGGTGTGGTGGGGACAGAAGGGGCAAGTAGGCGGTTATAGGGACACTCAAGTCGGATTTATTGTCAAATGAACAAATTCGGTGAGGTACAGGTACAATGAAAAATTTGCTTGCCCTACCCTACTCCAGCAGCTGTTCTCCAACACAACGGGACCTTTGCCATGTGCCTGCAATGTTGCTGCAATTAACTTTTTCCACTGCACCGGTGCTTGCACGACAATAAACTCGACATTGACTTTACAATGTGGGTTGTGAGGTACTTGTCCTGTAGAGTTAGATATTAATGATAATGATGGCGAAGCCAGCGAAATCAATAGCTGGCGTTGCCGCCAATGGCACGGAATGTTTCGGCCGCCCCTCAGTGAAGGAGTTAACGCGGGGCTTTAAACGGGCCGGGCCGGCGTGGTCGAGGCGCTCTCGGTGTTCCCCAGTGCAGCCTGGTCGCGGATCTCTCCGATCGGCTGCTTCGGGCTGCCTGTTGATGTTTGAATCGTGTTTGACGGTTGCGGCGGGGGCGGGTCGTCGGGGCCGCCCGTCGGCATCCACTGAGGCGCCGGCAGCGGCTCTGCACTCGGCGCCATGGCCGGCCTCGTCCTCGGCCTTATCAGCGGCCTGGGCCGGGCCCTCGATCTGCTCTGCTTCCTGCTGGACCTCAACTTCTGGCTGGTGTCCACGGCGGTGGCAGCGGCCTCGGCCGTGCTGCACCTGGTCATCTGCATCCCCGGGGCTGCCGCCTACCTGCTCGGCCTCTGCTACAACCTGCTGGGCCTACTGGTGCTGGGGGCGGCCGAGCTGTGCCACGGCGGCCTGCAGCTCGTCTTCAGCCTGCTGTGCGGTTTGTTGAGGGCGGTGTGCGGCCTGGCTGAGAGCCTGAAGATGGTGGGGCACCTGCTGTCCTACCTGAGCCTGCGGGGACGCGAGGAGCTGCAGCGGGGCCTCGCCACCACCTTCTGCTCCGGGCACCTCTTCCTCAAGCAGCTGTGGGATGCCGCAGGGATCCTGGCCAGCCTGGCCGCCTACTTGGTCAACACCGTCATCAACATGTTCCTCATCGGGACCCAGAACCTCCTCTCGGTGGCCGCAGTGCTGGGCGACCCTTTGGTCAAGGCCACAGAGGCTCTTGCTTCCATTCTGACCTACTTGTCCAGCAGCGTGGTGGGCAACGTGATCCTGCTGTGGACCCCATGCCAGTTTGTGATCGAAGTGCTCATCTCGGTCTCCAGAGTCCTGGCGGACGTGTTTCTTCTAAATCTCTACGGTTTGGCAATCACGTTTATTGTCATCTCCAGTACAACAATCTACGCAAACCCAGAGATAATACTGAGGTTTGTTAATCAAGTGACTCTTCATTTAAATACTGCTCCCAATCTTAACCGGGTAAGAAGGGATGTCCTGCATATCTGCAGGCTAGTAGTGACCAATGTACAGCTAATGGTCAACTCTGAGACTTGGCGGCGAATGTACAGTCAACAACTGCAGAGACTTAACCCAGGCTATGTGAATTTCTGGCTGCTTGACCAATTAAGGCGGATTCAGGTTTATCCTGATAGGAACTTGGAGGACCAAACAGCTGTAGTTCAGCAACCAGTTAATCAGCTGGAACAAACAGATTCCAACCCTGTCCAAGGAGATAACACTACTACCAGGGAGCAACAGGTGGTTGTGACTGAGACCTCTGCATGTGGTCCAGAAACTGGAGATGGGCCTTTGCGACCAGAAGGCACCAGGGACGATCATGGCAATGTTCCTGTGGAAAATGAACTCTGGATGCTCTTGAAGGAGCAAGAAGAACGAAAGAAATGTGTCATCTGTCAGGACCAAGCAAAATCTGTGTTGCTGCTTCCATGTAGACACCTGTGCCTCTGTCAAGGCTGCACAGGTATCCTCTTGCAGCAGCCCATCTATCAACGCAATTGTCCACTCTGCCGACAAATGATTTTACAAACCCTGGATGTGTATTTCTGATTAACTGTTTGAAAAGGCTTGAACAGGAAAAAGCCTGTTGTGTAAAGCAGATTATTTTTAAAAACCAGTAGAATATTTCATCAGTCCAATCATCGGTGTGTTTGGCAGTCTCAGATTCAAATTTCTATGCAAATCCTCAGCCATAGATGTCATAATACAGATGTATTTTTTCGTCGTGACTAATTGAAGCACCACTGTATAATAATGTTACATTAAGAATGTACTTGTTACAAGGCATTGGGAAACCAAGCCCACTGCTTCCCTTAATTATTGGTATTAAAAAGGAATGGCCATTTCTTGAGATGGTTCTTCTGTCAGGTTTTACTTTTATTAATAGTGAGCTGCACAGGGTAAGGGCCCAAATAATCCTATATTTTTGAGTTGCCTGTACAGTGCTCCTTTGTGTAATTTTCCTAGTTTTTTTTAAAATGTGAATTGTTTTGAGATAACAGGCACTCAGATTGTCTTAGACACATTCCAGAAACATTAGGCATTTTATCTCTGTTTTGCTGTTTGAATGCTCTACTACTCCACAACCTGCATATTTGTTTTTATAATAGAGATGGGGCTTGAAACTCGACTTTGGAAATCTAGCTGAGCCAATGGGTCAAATGAGGAGGTGAGGCACCATGTGAAATATGTTTGTTTCTGTTAAATTACTGTACTAGGCTCTATCCTGCAGCTTCCCTTAATAATTTTTAAGCAAGTCTACATTACTGACCATGGGCTTAAAGGAGAATTTTATTTGTGTGCTCATTTAATTAAAAATACTCTTTATCAAAGACCAAATGGTGTCTCTACAGATACATGTTTGAGGCACTGGGTATGGATCTTAACCATGATCTGCTTCATTTCGGGCCCATTTGTTTTTGTTTTGAAACAATTTCTTTGTCTTGGAATGGGAACTTGGGATGGAATTGTTCTTGGGGTCTTGATGCCTAAATGTATCATTAAAGTAAAATAAATACATTGGTTAAATTAATAACAATTAATATTTTATTCAAGTACCAAATGTTTATCACTGCAGAATTTGGCTGAATAATGCATGCTTTCTGCTGCACAACTATGACCTTTCTGAGATGTCATCTGCAGTAACTTAAGTAGCAACAAACATGGTTTAAGTGCCTGTTCCAGGATGAATAGCCAAAGTAATTGTTTTCTTGTCTGGTGGATAGGAAGTTGGACAAAACACAGTCAATGCTCTAGCAACTGCTTTTTGGAGATCTTTGACTGCAAATGATGATTGAAGTGTTCTTTTACATGGTTGTGCTTGGGCCCCAACTTTCTCAAAATGGTTGAGATTGGAATTGCTTTGTGTAGATCTACCATATCAAACACCATGCATTAGGTTTGCTTCCCTCTGATTCTGGAAAGCAAAGAGGTCATTGAAGCTTTTGGGGATAACAGTGATTAGTGAGAAGAGGAGACAGCAGCACAACATTGTACTTAAGCTCTAAATTTATTCAGGCTTTTGATCTTTGATTTTAAACCCCACCCCAAGATGGGCACAAAAGGACCCAGCAAGTGTTTACCAAAATGTCAGGCAATATCTGAGAGGAAAAACAGAGTTTATGCTTCAGGTTAATGATCTTCTATGGGAGCTAAGGGGGAAAATAAGATTAATAAAAAGGAAGAAAGAACACAAGAAAAATTTGAGAGTGGAAGGCACAACAAATTAAGTGATATAAAGATGATGGTGCAATTGTTGTTTCAATTTCTGAAATATAGCAGGAAGAGTTGATGGCCACCAAAGAGCCCAGTAAGTTTGAACTTCCATATTTCAAAACAACATAGGAGGAGGCTATTTTGGCCCATCAAGTCTATGCCAGATGTCCAAGCAATCTTATTCCCCTCCATAATTTTCTCTGTAACCTATTCTCTCTACATTCCCATCAACTCTTATTTCTCTCCCACTCACCTACACACTTGGGATAATTTATGATGGGCAATTAACCTACCAACTACACATGTCTCGGAAGGAAACCAGAGTGCCTGGAGGAATTCTATACACCGACAGGGAGAACACGTAAACTCCATTCGGATGGCATCAGAGGTCAGGGCTGCAGGACCTGGGTGGCTGGAATGTTGAGACAGCAGCAGTACCAACTGCGCCATTGTGCTGCCCTTCTCTTGGCCACGAGCAGAACTGGTTCTTGTGCCTCCCCAGTCAAGATGTCCCTTTGACTTTGGTACTGAGTGGAGAATGTGAAGAAATCTATTCCTTCCCCCTTTTTACTGAAGTGCAAGGAAATCAACTCCATCCATGGCGTGCTGAGGACTTTCCTCAAGTCCTTTCCTATGGCCATATTTCTGTTCCTGCTTACAAACCAGTAAATGAATCTGGTCAGGAGTTCAGCAATGTTAATTAATTGTGCATGACCTGGAAATGCTCAACTTGGTTGGGTGTGCTGCCCTCTTACTGACTTCTTCCTAGCCCCTATTAAAACAGACACCATGGAACTGAGCCCCAACTCTGTTCATGTTTACTATGAATTTAAGTCAGTTTTAGAAGCAGAGAATCTTAATTACTCCAGTTTTTGGGTTTCAATACTAGTGTCCTGCGTCCTTGGAGTGTAGTTGCTAATAGCATTACAGGTAAGCTAAGTAGCTTTTAAGGTACTTGTGACCCACTGGTATAAAATAACAACATTTCCTGACCTATGTCTAGGACTTTAAAGGCTGTTTTTATTACTTTTCCCCACTGTTTTCCCGAGCTCCAAGACAACCTCTCAGATAAAGATGCTGAACCAGGAAATAAGTCATTCTAACCGAAGGTTTTTCGTAGTGGGGTGCAAAATTGCAATTAACTTCAATGCTAATTATGAGGACCCCCACTTTTGATAGTATCCAGTGGCTCCTTCTGGAAGTGGATATGTGTGAACATTGGGTGGAAAAAAAAGAGTTGAATGGGTCTGGAATTGGGGGTCTCTTTTGTTTTTGTGGGCTGAGTGACTTCTTTTAAATTAGGTGGTACATTCACCAAGAGAGCCATTGTGTATAGAGTACACTATTTAATGCACTGCAGTTGTAGATAGCTTGCTGTTTTTTTTAAATTGAGTTGACAGAAATGTTCATTTGATCAAAGATTTTTCAAAGCAGCAACGGGGGAGCAGGCTCCATTGTGATATTCCTTTGGTTTAGTTGCTGATACCTGTTTGAAGTGAAGGTTACTGAGCAGTATAATGCAATCAGTAGAGAATCAATTGGTGCATGGAAGATGAGCCTTTCTCTTATATAAATGATGTTGGTGATCATTTTTAAAACTAATTTGTGTTGTCTTTTTGTATAAGTTATGAGCATTGTTTATATGATTTATCTGTAAAACAGCTACTGTGTTAAGATCAGCTTCACTGCTGCACTGTCTAATTCAGTGAGCTGAAAATGTAATTGTTTAAAGAGAATAAATCTGTATTTTTCATTATTAATTAACTTTGTCCTCTTAACATCAGCTGGCATTATGCAATGTAAGAAAAGCCTTGCAGTCTGTTGTGTGTTGCAGTCGCTCTCTTTAGCTTTGGCCATCGTGACGTTAAATGTTATTTTCATTGTGACAGTACCATCTGCATGACACATACTGCTAATACAGCTTGGTTTATGCAGGGGCTCCTAATGTCCTTGGTAAACCCATTTTTTTTTTCCCTAAATAATGTATATGCCTGTTTGCTCCAGTGAAGCTGAAGTATTTTTTTAATCTTCGACAACTTTTGGATTGATTTACTATGGTGGATGTTTATTGAATTTAGTGATGGAAGGTGATCACGTATAGGCCACAATGGTAAGTTGCGGACACTGTGGGGTGGGGGATGTTGCCCCAGTAGGTAATTTTATTGGTTGTCCATAACTGAGTGGCTGGCTGGGCCATTTCGAAAGACAGTTAAGATTCAACCAACAAACAGCCTGCTGGAGGAACTTAGCAGGTCAAGTAGCATTTGTGAGAGGAATGAAATTGTTGACTTTTCGGGTCAGCAGGATTTAAACACAAAACGTTGACGATTCCTTTTCTCCCACAGAGGCCACTTGACTCACTGAGTTCCTCCAGCAGATTGTTTGTTGTTCCATATTCCAGCATCTGCAATCTCTTGTGTCTCACCAAGAGTCAACCACATTGGTGTGTGTAGAGTTACATATAGATCATGGATGTGGAAGTAAATTTCCTTTATTTACAAGACAGTAGTTTCAGGATTTACTTAACTTTTATTCTAGATTCATTACTCTAAAGATCTACATGACTGATATTATTACTCAAACAATGAGGTTTGATTTACTGCTTTATTTACAGTGCTAAATCCCTGGCCATGTACGTGGGAAGTAATTCAGAAAGAATTTGAATTACTCCCTCCTCTCCACCAAATTTTATGTCAACCTCTGACTTTCAGGCAGAGTGTTCTCTCTTAATTTATCGTATCCAAAAAGATACTGTATAACCAAGCCAAATAATTGTGTTGGAGAATAATTAGTGTTTGCACTCAAGTTTGACTACTGAAAATATTATTCTGTGAAAAACAATATTACTATATGGGTGAAAATTGACAGTGGTTGATGACATTTTAAAAAAAACACCTTCAATAATTTACTCCTTTATGTGGGTGTTCACTTTGGAAAATGCATGAGTACTGACTGTTCTCCGGTCTCCTGGTCATGTAACCTTCTTAGGGATTTTGAAGTAGTTCAAGCTATTGAGCATGTACAATCTCTCTTCACCTTATTTTTGACTGGCTGGGTATTTGTTCTGTAGAGCATCATAGTTGTACAGCACCAAAATGTGCCCTTCAGCCCATCTTGTCCATACCCACCATCATGCCTATCTATGCTAATCCTATTGCCCACATTTAGGCCCTTATCTCTCTACGCTTCTTTTATCCAAGTACTTGCATTCGCATCTACATTTACTGCTTCATCTGGCAGCTTGTTCCATGTAACCACCACCCTCTGTGTGAAAAGCCTGTCCCCTCAGATCTACTTTTAAATTTCTCCCCTCTCTAATACTTTCACCTTAAACCTAAACCAACCCTAGGGAAAAGACTCTGACTATCTACCCTATCCTTGCCCCTCATTATCTTATAAACCTCAGTAAGATTACTCCTCAGCCTCTTATGTTCCAGTGAGAATAAACCCAGCTTATCCAATCTCTCCTTGTGTCTACAACCTGGTGAATTTCCTTCTGCATTCTTTCTAATGTTGCCTTGTAGTGTGGCAATGAGAACAGTACACAACACTCCCAAGTGCAGCCTGACCAATGTTTCGTACAGCTGCGACATCATTCCAACTTGATGCCTTGATCTATGGAGACAAGCATGCTGAATGCCTTTTTTCACTATCCTATCTACCCATGTTGCCATTTTCAGGGAGCTATGAACATGAACCCCAAGGTCCCTCTGTACATCAACACTCCTGAGATCCTTGCTATTTATTCTATATGTCCTGTTAGTATTTGATGTCCCAAAATGGATTTCCTCACAATTGTCTGGATCAAGTTCCTTTTGCCACTACTCTGCCCAACTTTCCAACTGATCTACGTCCCTCTGTATCCTTTCATAATCTTCTGTTTGGACTCAATCATAGGTTTCCAAACTAAGCTAGTTAGAAATTACAGAATATTTGATTGCTTGGTATGGACCATACACTGCTTATTGGATGCACTCAACTTTAATCTTGGCATCGTAATGGATAAGTTTCAGACTGCATTTTCCGAGTATCACTTGGAAGAAGTACTGATGAGGGACTCCAATGTCCATCACCAAGAGTAGCTTGGTAGCACCACCACTGACCAAACTGACTGAGCCCTGAAGGAATATAGCTGCCTGACTGGGTTTGTGGCAGGTGGAGAGTGAACCAGCACGAAGGAGAAACTTACTTGGCCTCCTCGCCAATCTACCTGTGGATAATTCATTGTCCATGGTAGCACTGGTTAAAAGTGATCACTGCACAGTCATTGCGTAAACATCTCTTCTTCACACCAATGTATCAGAATCAGATTTATTATCACTGACATATGACATGAAATTTGTTGTTTTGCAGCAGCAGTACAGTGCAAAGACATAAAAGACGATTGTGCTAAATGGGGATAGATTTCAGAACACATGTAGCAGCTCAAAACTGGGTATCTGTGACACACTGTGAACGATCACAGCCTTTAATCTCATGGCCTGGCATATCCCTCTACCATTACTGTCAAGCCAGGGAATCAATCCTGTTTCAGTGAGGAGATCTCAGAAGGAGCACCTGGCATATTTGAAAACAACGTGGTGCCGGCCAAGTGGAGCTGTAACACAGGATTACATTAATGCTAAACAGCATGTAATGGAAAGCAGAGCAATCTCACAACCAATGGATCATATCAAAGCTCTGCAATCCTACCACATCTCATCATGAATTGTGGTGGACAAGAGTATCCCCATCCTCACTGATTATAGGGGCTGGCATGTGTGTGCTAAGTACAAAGCTGAAGCATTGTTCACCTTGTTCAATCGCAAGTGCAGAATAGATGATACATCTCTGCTTTGTTCTGGGACCTCATCTATCAGAGAAGTGAGTCCAGCCAATTCTGCTTGTTTCACATAATACCAAGAAATGGGTGAGAGCACTGGACACAGCAAAGGTTATGGGACCAGACAACATCCCAGCTGTACTCCCAAAGACCTGAGCTCCAGAATTAGCTGTGCCTCTACCCAAGGTGTTCCAGTATAGTTACAACATTGGCATCTAACTGCCAATGTGCACATTGCCCAGGCACATCCTGTTCATAAAGAGCAGGACAAATTCAATGTGGTCAATTACTGCATAGCACAAGTTCCTCAGGGTAGTATACTCTCAATCCTTAAAGTGCTGGAAGTTGTCATTAGCAATGCTATCAAGCAATATTTACTCACCAATAACTTGCTCAGCGATGCCCAGTTTGGATTTCACCTGGACCACTTGGTTCCAGGCTTCGTACAGCCTTGATCCTAACAAACAAAAGCAATCAGCAGTTTTCAGCACCTGCAGTTGTTTGATTTTCGTTTCCGTGTTTGTGTCCTCCCAGTGCATTGTCCACCATGAAAAGATGGAGCATCGCAGAGTTCCACAGTGGAATGTGGTGTATCTATGCAAACAATGCCCTAAAAGATTTTGTTTCTTAGCTGGAATGTTAGTTCAAGAATCTGGATAAATAAATACAAAGCTAGCTTGAAATGAAACATTTCATTGATAACTTTATTTTCTCACCCTTCACCTCCTGCGATAGAGCAATTTGCACTGAAGCTGCATTATCCTTGTACCAAGCATTCTAGTCAGCTCGAGTCCCTGAATCCACATCAACAGCTCTTGAACTAGAGAAAGTAACCCGAATTGCCCAGGTCACAGCTCTAGTTAATGCTCTTCTTGTTTGAGAATAATTGTGCGAAATAAGTTATCGACTCAGTGAGAGGAGGCCATTGTAAATTATTTTAGTTGTAATAAAACTAGAGGCAGTACTATGTTAAGGTGATGTTTTAACGTACTGGGTTCTAGTGGGAACTATTCTTTTGTCTGTTGGGACTGTGCACCCTGTGCAGTGGTAGAGGAGACATAAGAGACTGCAGACACTGGAATCTGGAACAGAAAACAAGTTGCTGGAGGTAAGGCAGCATCTGTGGCGGGAAATGGAAAATCAATGTTTCTGGCTGAGAATGTTGTGGAGGTATGATTACCATATTGAGTGATATCTGTGTATTTTCCAACTTAAAGACAAAATCGATGTATAGACCTCTGTAAAAACAGAACCCATTCATTATCTGGGGACACCCTGTACTCCAATACAACAGTGACTGCAGTATTTAAGGCATTTTGGAGAATCCTCTGTTGATGAGAGAGAACCAGCAGAGATCCGTAAAGGGTTGCAGAGTAAGTTCAATTTCATGAAGAAATGACTAACTTTGTGGATAGGGTTTGGATATTATTTACATGAACTTCAGGAAGGCATTCAATAAAATCCCTGTGATCTGGAATTAAAGCTCATGGAATTGAGTGCAGACTATTAGCCTAGTTAGGAGATTGTCTGAGAAGGCAGGAAGTAGAATAGGAATAATGGGCAAGATGTGACTAGAGCTATCCAAAGTTACATACATTGGAAGGGTGAATTGTTCATCTCTTCACTGTATTTACAATGAGTGAAATAAGAGGGTAGAGAGCTGTGTATACATGAAAAACCAAAAAAAACTGTAGATGCTGGAAATCTGAAATAAAAACAAAGTGCTTAAAATACTCATCTGGTCAGCATCTGTGGTGAGAGAAAAAAAATGTTTTGAGGTGGAAAAGACATCCAACTCCTCCCTCTCCCATGCAGCTTAAAACAAACTTTTTTTTCCGTCACATTTCCCATTCTGATGAAGGGTCATTGACCTGAGCTGCTAACTCCGTTTCTTTCTTCACAGATGCAGCCTGACCTGTTAAGTATTTCTTGCACTTACTGTTTTTTATTTCATTAGTATACAGTTTGCTTATGCAAGGAGCATTACAGTATAAAGTACAAGGAGACAGCAATAAGCTGAGTAAATAAGCTAAATTTTGGCAAAAGGAATTAAATATGTATTGTTACTGATGTAAATATGTAGAGTCAGTAGGTACAGTGAGTTGAGAATCCCCAGAACTTGCTGATCAATGTACACCATCCATCATTTGACTGTCCCTTTTCCTCCACAGATGCTTCTTGACCCATTGAGCTCCTCCAGCAGTTTTGCTTTGCACCATCTGTCATTTCCTTCTTACAAACTACAGCTCACGCTCAGATTCCCCGTTATTTTATGAATTTGCTGGATTTGCATGTTAATTGTCCATTAAACTCACCGCAGGAACTTAGTTAAGGGCATGAATGCCCCATTAATGATCTCATAATTATTAATTCAATGCCAGTCAATCTCTCTAGCCAAGAAAAATGTGCCCATTCTCATGTCTAAATTGATAGTGATTTCCAAATGTTCAAATTTGACATTGTTATTCTTATTTCTCTTTCTCTCCTAATCCGATCTGTCCCTTTCTGTTTATATCCAGTTTATCTCTAATTCGGCCTCTATGTCCATCATTCTTCTGTTTCTGATTCAATCTTTATATCTCATTGGCTGGGGAGATGTAAAAACTGAAATGAGATATACCATTGCTCACTAAGGTGTTTGACGCCATGTTACCTTCATGTTATATTGTGTTTCCAGCAAGTTGTGGCACAAAAATATTTGATCTGAGCGGTGCAGGGGAAGGTCTGACTGTTGATGGTAAGATTCCCTGTGTGCAGTAAAATTCACCCCAGAGTATGGGATTAATCTGGTTTGTGATCCTGCTGCTTTTCATAAACCATTTGACAGAGGTTGCTGTTAGATACATTGCAGTGACGTGTTTGAATAACATGTAGTGGAGGATACCACCTATAAAGAGTATTGATTCAGATCAAATCCAGCTGGTTCTTCTCGCCTCCCCTCCCACTGCAGCCTAGGTTTTCAAGCTTACATTCAGCATCACCTGAAACTATTTCTGGTTGAGCTTGTCTTCTGCTCCTTTCACCTTTCAAAATGTGTTTCAATTTTTAATCAAAAAGCAAAAAATGTAGATGCTGTAGATAAGAATAGAGAATGCTGGAAATACTTAACAGATCAGGCAGAATTTGTGCTGATTGACACAAAGTTTTAGGTCTATTTCAATTTTTAAATTGCAATTTGATACTGAAAAAAATTTCAGATTATTTTCAGAAGCTGTGTGAATTAGAAGATCCTGGGGCTCTCACCTTTTGCTTCATAGTGAAGCCTTTTAGAAATTGCAATTTATGCAAATGTTTAGACTTCTATGATTTTTATGAATTGTTTGTGAAAAAGGCTTGGCATTCGACAAAATCAGTGTAACAGGTAAAACTAGCCAGTGCATCAATATATGGTTATCACCATGGGAGATCAAGGAATCTATATCATATTTTAAAAAAACCTGCAGATGTCCATTTCCTGTGTCACAATCTTTGCTTATGCTAATAGAATTGCCAATATAAAGTTATAATATGAATTTCTGAAATGAACAATTGCACATAATATTTTTGAGCCAATCAATTAATGCTTTTACCAAAATAATAACTGTTTTGAAGTTTTAAATGCAATGTTTACAAATTTATCAATAATATGAATATATTTACCCTTTCCATTGTCTGTTTCTGTCTTATAACCATTTAATGGAACTTTTTGCATCAGTACTTCATTCAACTTCCCTCAAAACCTGAATTGCTATTGGATATTTTCCCTCGTAGCAATTAAGGAGAATTTCCATTCCCTCTTTTGGGTCATTAGAATGTGTGATTTGTGGAATTTCCAATAGCAGTAGAGGATTGCGATAGAAGGATCTGTGAGGATGGTTAGAGATGGAGTGGCAATGGCTTTTTACAGGCATCTAGCATTTATTTAAATTTATTAATAAAAGTTTGAAATAATTAACAAAACTTCAGATTATAGTTTCATTTTTGATGTAAATGGTTCATAGCAAATCAGTTAAAATATCTCCGTAACAAGTTTCAAAGATTAAAGTTTGGATTGGATGATCCGGTCCACTTCTTAGCTTTTTTGTTCTAAATGTGCACTGCTGCAACATGCACTGTTCCTTCACACCTTGCTGTTCTTGCCAAAGATCCAATGAAGTTCAGCAATTGGATTGTCAGCAAATTCTGCACAATGACATCTTCAACAAGTACTGAAGACATGACCGGTCTTTGCAGGCACCTCGTGACATGACTTCACCTCTTCCTTTTGTTCCCTGTTGCTGCTCACAACACTTGACACAACTGTAGGCAAGCTTGGTGTCAGCTGGCCATGCTGGATTCACAGTGCACTCAAAAAGCTAACAGCAAGTACAATTCAAACAGTGATTAACAGTGCATGTGGAGTTAGATTTTAATATGATTACTTTCTCTCCTTCCCACAAAACAAAATAAAGTAGCTCATAATTTAGTTTAAGAGGCAATAAATCTCCCCCAAAGGAAATTCTATACTTGCCTCCCCACCAGTTCCCATCCCCAGTCCCAGAATGAGTCAGAGACCCTGTTCTTCCTGAGGTAATGGAATCACATGGCATGGAGACAAGTCCTTTGACCCACCAACTCTGAACTGACCATCAAGCAGCATTTACAATTATAGCATTTTATTCTCCCCACATTTCCATCAACTCCCACCAGATTCTGCAACTCACCTAATGCTAGAGGCAATTTACAGTAGTCAATTAACCTACTATTTGGGATGTGGGAGAAAACTGGAACTCCTGGGGGAAACCCATGCAGCTGCAGAGAGAATATGCCAATTCTACACTGGAAGAACCTGGGTCTCTGGAGCTGTGAGGCAGCAGCTCTACTAGCTGTGCCACTGTGCTGCCCACTTGGTAGTGTCTGGATCACCAGCAGCAGAGGACCAAGGCAAAGGCTGACAGATTCAAACTTTACTTGTGCTCAGCTGTAAAGTGAGAGACCAGCATCTGCAGAGATCTGTAGGTCGCTAGAATGGCAATTTGCACATGCCTTCACTGTGCACCCCAACTTCCAACCTAAAACTTTGTTCAGTGCATTAAATGTTTAAATGTATTGGAATATGAATAAAACTCCAACACTATCTGACAAAGGGGGAAGTGGTGTACACAAGGGAAGAAAATGGAGTGCAGAAGTGAATCACCAACAGAGTTGGGCTGAAGACCTGCACATGTTCTAAAAGTTCCGTTCTTCTGTTTTCTATAACCACTATCCCTCTGCAATCTCCCACCCTCATACTTCCAGATCCCAAGGACTCCAATTTCCTCAAAATTTCCTTTCATGTCTGCTTTGACCCAGGAACTCTCTTTGCAGCTGTATTCAATCCTGACAACACCTTCCTCCCCCCATCCGGTGCCCAGATTACTCAGATAACTGGCACTGTGCAATGTCCAAATGTCTTCTCCTTCCACATACTAGACATCTTTTGGTACAATATTCCTGAAAAGTCCTATGATTTCTCTCCCTATCACCCTAACTTCAGGATTTGCACCTGTTTCCCACAATTTGCCTTTTCAGTTTTCCTGAACAATGGTAGGTTTTACCAGGACACTGAATCTCCAAATCATTCCTTCATGTCTATTTTTCAGCACTCTCATGACTGTTAAGTCAGTGTTTTCAGTAATGCTATTTGGTATAACATGCCTGTACCTCTAAAATCTCTGACTCATTATAAAAAATGAGACTGATCTGTGCATTATGGTGAAAGTTAATTTATACCTTCACAGTCTGTAGCCTTCAAATCTGTGGCAATGTTCCAAAATATTTCCATTAATTAGGCTGAGGCTAATACCATAGACTAAGCTACATGGCAATCAGATCACTCTCGTCTAAGTCAACAAAAGACTTTACCATAGGTTAATAATCTTTCCCTGACCAGACCAGTGCAACACCCACCAAATCCTTTGTCAGGCAAAACACTATCCCATGCGCATTCTTAAGTGATGGGTGAGATAAAATATGTTTATATTTAGCATAAATGGAACAGATGATGAAAAATTTCCTTCACAGTCTGATAGATGGTGTATTGAGCACTTTATACTTCTGTAGTTGTATAAATTGCTTTTGTATAATTATTTCAATTGTTATTTCATGTTTTGTGTAGTGGCATTCCAGTAGGTACCATAAAAAGTTGGAGCTCCAGAAAAACATCTTTAACTTTTAGCTTATTTGGGATAATTCACATTGCTTATCAAGTAAACCAAGCCCTTTAAAGTACAAAGTGGAAGACAGATGACTTCTTGTATAGCTCATTTTCAAAGTATGCAGGCAATGTTTTGCAGTCTGTATTCCAGGCACCTCTTAGCTCATGTTAATGACTGCATCAAAGAGAAAGTGATGCAAAATGATTTGTAAATGCAATCAATGTAAATTGATCTCCTACACTGTAGCCAACAATTTAATACCAGATAAATTTATTACTCTGGTTTATGCTGCTCATCTCATTATTTCATATGTTTACATGTTTTATTTCCTCTTTTTCTTTGCAATTTTCACAGCGAATCCAAACCCTTTCCCCTCCACTCAGTGGTGTTTGCAAGGGACGTAGTATTTAAAGACAAGTGATGAGAGCATAATCTAGGATGACACTCCATTGGAGCTCTGAAGAAATGCTGTATTGTCTCTAGTACTACATTCCAGATGAGATATTAAACCCAGGCTCTCTCTGTCATCTTGGGTGGCCATATACAACCACATCTCAGTGAAGAGAAGGGGAGCTCCCCCCATATCCTGGCCAATATTTATTCCTCAACAAAATCCTGAAAACAGATCATTTAGTTGTTATTGCATGGCTGTTTGTGGAAGAATAGTATGCACAGACTGGAAAGAGGTGGCACTCCTAAAGTACTTCATTGCTTTGAGACATCCCAAGATTAGGAAAGGTGCTATTAAGTGGAAGTTCTCTCCAATTATAGGGTAAAGAAAGCCTTCTCTTAATTTCTTGCTTTCTTAAATATGCATATTTATTCTGGGGTATGTCACAGGAAAGCAGGTACCTCTCTATACCTTGCCTGTTATGCTCAAGCTTGAATAATGATAGATAAATCTTCAATTCAGACGAGAGATAGTTGTGGTGGACTTCACTGCTGATTTGGTGGCATATATTTAAATCTTAGTTAAAGTTTTGTTAAGATTAATCTTGAGCTTATTAGTTTGAAAGTACAATGCATAATTGTACAGACTGAAGTTCTTCAAATCAACAGTGTGAAAATGTGACTTATTCATCAGCAATGACGCTGTACCAGCCCTCAATAAATCCTTGGATCTGCTGCCAGGCCATGATATGAGTATAAGCTAACTAACTAATATCTGACATTTATCTTTCCCTAGAGGGAAATGTCATGTTACTCATGTAGTATAATGAGTGGCCCTATGTGGTAAGTGTCACAAGGGCAACAAGATGAAAGAAGAAATTAACAGTTTATGGATTGCTTTTATGCATTCTGTTTTTTGGAGCAACATGTTTCTGTTTTTGAAGCTGTTTCCTCCAATGTTTTTCTCAATTCTAATTTTTTCTGGACAGTATCTGCAGCTTTGAGTGATCTGCTGCCAGGAATTTGCCCACACTGCTTTGAACTGTTACTGAGGCTCAGGGATGGAACAGGGATCTTGACTGTTTTTGTTCCCTTGGAAGGTGATTGCACCATTTGTCCGCACTGCAATAAATTTCATGTTTGAGAAGGAATGGATGCCAGCCCAGTCCATCTCTTCTGCATACAAGTACAGTACGTCCTTGCCAATGGTTTGATAGGTAATTACACATCCTAACTTGTAACTGAGTCATTCACTTTCAGAGTTCTGACCCTGGTCTGTGCTGGATTCAGTGTAATGACTACTGATGAAGGCATACTTGGCTATGGCTTTGCATGGACATATAGTCTGCTAACACAAGAAACATCGTCAATTGAATAACCAATGCAGAAGAGATGGGGAGAAATCCTAAAATATAGAATCACGATGATTATTCTGGAGGTAGAAGTAAACAGGTTTCATGCTTCTTGTTCATGGTTCGAAGGGATTACTCAAATTGGAAAGCTGGATTATCTCAGTTTTTTCTAATTCTTCCCTTCTAAGAATCATTTTCGTTTTAAAAGCAGAAAATCAAAGGAGAAAGTGTTGAATTTCCTCATGATCTCACTCATCAGTTTGATGAGGCAGGAAGTGTAAGGCTGACACTGAGAAACACAAGGGAGGTCATGAGCTCTGAGGCGCAGTCGGAGAATTGATACCTGTACAACTGCAGTTTTAATCAGGATATATCACTATATTTGAGTCAATGCCTGTTGCTGATGTTGCAACTCTTGTCTTCCATTCATCGATAACTTTGTATGACAATCTACTCTTAACCCTCAGATCCACTTTATTTCAGCTTCATGTGATCAAGGTCTTAAAGTTAATTGCTCATGGCAATTTTTGAAAGAAAATTCATAGCAATATTTACTAAGAAATATCCACAAAAAAAGTGTGAAAAGGCATCCTGAAGGTAAAATATTGGTAAGACGTAAAACCTGCCATGAGATTGTGTTGCTAACCAGAATGTAAAACAGTTATTGCTTCTATTTTTTTCTTAAATCTTTATTAAAAGTCAAAATTATGAGGGGCAAAGGTAGAGTAGTCTTCTTCCCAGAATAGGGAAGTCTAAAACTAGAGGGCATAGGTTTAAGGTGAGAGGGGAAAGATTTAAAGGGGACGAGAGGGGCAAGTTTTTCACGGAGAGGATGTTGGGTATATGGAACGAGTGCCAGAGGAAGTGGTGGAAGTAGGTACAATTATAATGTTTAAAAGACATTTGGATGGGTACATGGATAGGAAAGGTTCAGAGGAACCCTTAGCTTAGATAGACATCACGGTTGGCATAGAGGAGGCCCGATTCCGTGGTGTATAACTATGAATCTATAATATTGAGGGACATTCATATTCTCAGTTGCACAAGTCTGCCCCTAAATTTGTTTGTACTTGATAATTTCCAAATGTCCACATAATGGCTAACATTGGAAAGAGATAATACTGCATTAGTAAAGACCAGTACTCGTGTCCAATACTACAGCTGAGGGGTGGGAAAAGGCAACTTTTTGGTTGATATGAATGCCTTTGGAACTTCAAAACTGTGTGTGCACATTGATGGGATGTACTGCGCTGGACCCCACATTTTGTGAGGATGTTAGCACAAGCATAGTATCTACTGGAAGTACATAAAGCATCACAGATCATGATGTCAATCACCATACAATGCTGGTTTGATGCCAGACTGTAATTCTGGAGCTCAACATTCCACTCAATCTCTTATCTTAACCCTACACAGCTGAATCCATGTTTAGTAGCAGGAAGGACCTTTACTGGTGCTATTTAAAGGCAGCATCAATTTCTTACAGGTTAGTTGTTGGTTACTGTCTTCTGGCTGTTGCTATGGTTCTGTAAATGTTTGTTGCTTCCTATAATTATTTCAAGCTGCAAAAGTCTACAAGATGTGCAGAAGGTAAGGAGGCAGGCAGATGCAGAAGGATAGTATACCTGACTCTAAGCTCTTGCACAAGCAACTTGCCATATTCCAAAGTGAAAGCTTACCAGGGCACTGTGAAGTAGTGGTGATAATCTTATGTATTTCTCTGCTCTCACCCCTTCTTGTCCTGGACTGAGCAAGAACCAGGTCCCCTGGTCTTTACCTTCCACCCCACTATCTTTAACCAAATATTGAAAGGCCTGGATAGAGTGGATGTGGAGAGGATGTTTCTAGTAGTGGGGGAGTCTAGCACTAGAGGGTACAGCCTTCGAATAGAAGGACTTTACATTAGAACAGAGATGAAGAGGAATTTCTTTAGCCAGAGGGTGGTGAATCTGTGGAAATCATTGCCACAGACGGCTGTGGAGGCCAAGTCATTGGGTATATTTAAAGCGGAGGTTGATAGGTTCTTGATTAGTAAGGGCATCAAAGTTTATGGGGAGAAGGCAGGAGAATGTGGTTGAGAGGGAAAAATAAATCAGCTATGATCGAATGGTGGAGCAGACTTGATTGGCCAAATGGCCTGATTCTGCTCCTATGTCTTACGGTCTTAACTTTCAATGGATCAACATTCACACTTTCTGTAACCCAACAAGGTTCCACCACCAGACACTTATTCCCCTCCCCATTGAGCATCTTGACAGGATCGCTCCCTTCAGACTCTCTGGTTTCCTCTTCCGTGCCTGCCCACTGTTCCCATCATATGGCATTTTCCCATGTATCACCTTTCACCTCTTCCCTTCCCATCATCCAGGGACCCAAACAGTCTTTCCAAGTGAAGCAGTGATTCACTTGCATTTCCTCCAACGTAGTGTACTGCATTTGATGCTCATAATGGACAACCCAAACACAGATCGGGTGAACACTCACGTTCGGTCCGCAGTGGTGACCCTGAACTTCTGGTTGCCTGTCATTTCGTTCATCCCACTTCCACCGTGACCTTCCTGTCTGTGGCTTCCCACACTGTTATAATGAGGCCCAATGCAAGCTTGTGGAGTAATACCTCATTTTGCGTCTGGGCACATTGTAGCCCACAGGACTCGATGTTGCATTCTCCAAATTTAGATAACTCGCTCTTCCTTTCTCTTTGTATGAGAACTAGCAATTCTTGACTGCCATCATCTTGGTCCAGCTTTCCCCTTTTTCTTCTTTTATTGTCTGGCCTGCTAGGTATGTTCCACAGCCTCACCATTGTCAACACATTTTACATAGAAAGAAGCTAAGTTGAGATCTTAACTGCCCCTTAACTCCCACATTAAGATGGCACTCAACCCATCAGAGAAATCCCCTTTGTTCCACCCATCCCCCCCCCCCACCCTCTCTGCTACCTAGACCAACATGTTTCTTTCCCATTTCTGATGCAGATCCCGGACCTGAAACATTAACTGTTTCTCTTTCCACAATGCTGCCTGACCTGCCTAGTTCCTCCAGCATTTTCTGTTTATAATTATAAATCTGAGCAAATACTTTAGGTCTGTGAATGTTGGGTCATTTTCTAATTGATTCTTGGAATTTTAGGAGGGGGTCATCCTGTCCTTCAAATCTGCTTCCATTCAGTTAGATTATAACTGACCTGTACCTGAACTCACCTTGCTCTATATACTTTTTTCCCTCCTGTCACATACCTGGAATCACAGCAGGCAGTGCATTGATTACTGAGCCACCAATGGAACAACAGTATGACCCACAACCTTCATCTTTTAAATGACTGCTTCTTGGGCTACTCTTCAATATGATTAATTTGCTATTAACCAGAATGGACAGCCTTTGTATAATGCAGAAATTTACATATCTGTGTGTCAATGCTTACTGATTGTTACAGTGACCGCAGGCAGGCTGTCAGGTTGATTTGTGATGCTCTCCCAGCTGTCCTTTGAGGATGAGCTAAGTCTCGTCATTGGATTCCCACTCTTCTATTGATGTAATATTATTGTGGAAACTGTCCAGACTGAGGTGAGTGCCATCTAATTACTCATTATCTCAGCCCTGAAACACTTAGGGACTGATCAATTTTCTAAAATTATTCCTAATCCTATTGAGCAACAATTTCTTGCAGTTTTCAATTCTTGATTACAACAATTATTTTCATACTAATTTCCTTGTTTTGATTTTCTGTTTTATTTCTAAGTTGCATTCTTTCATATATATTTGTCACACTACTTTTATTGCAAATGTACACTGCTTTTCTGTTATATCTTGCCTTTTATGGACTGTTACACATTCTGTTTCACATTTTATCATTTTCTACCAATCTTGCACACTTTCAGTCACTCTCTCTCAGTGTTATGTTATTTTTTTTCTTTATTTCTCACACTCTTTCTCTCCCACACATGGTCTTTTTCCCTATGGGTCTCATGCATTCTTCTGAGCACCAAACATTCAGCTATTGAGATGAATTAGCTGCTTCTTGACTGATGAATGATTTATTTCAGAGGATGAGAAGGAACTCAGCTTGAAACCACCAAAATGCAGTATTGAATCATCTTTAATCTGGATTCAGTCGTTAAGAAACAGTCATCTTGCGTATTAACAAGAGATAAAGTATTAACAAGGGATGGTAATTAAGTAAAGGTTAAGTTGCTTTGCCATCAATACACTACTTGAATATGCAGATTTTAACTAGTTTAATTTTAAGATTTAGGACCAAGGGTGCAGAGTGAGCTGTCTGTGCATTTGGACACAAATAAACTTAGTAATAGAAAAATTCAGATTAAAGCACAAAATGCAGATCCCAGAGTATCTGAGGGGGATTTTTTTTACAAATAATTTGGTCATAGCCCGTTTCTAAATCAACCAGCCTAAAGTAGCTTAATTTGCTTCAAATGGAACTGTGCCAAGTTCTGCAAGAGGTTTGTGCCTGATGCTGCTTTTATAGGTGGCCAGGGAATGGGAGACACTGTCAGTACTGTTGTACCCTTCCAGACAGACTCCAGGGTTCTCCAGACACCACTGAGTTTTATTCAGTATTTGCCTTGAAAGGATGTGAGTCCCATTTTGTAGAAGGCATTTAATTCTACATCTAATCCATACTGCATCATATCTGAAAGTAACACTGGATTTGAAAAATAGAACATATCGATATTAACCCACAGAACTGTATCTCACAATGGAATACAATGTTTTATCAAACACTGGGTTTTGCGATTTTTTTCTGGTTAAATACAGTTGTTCAGCTGTGCATGAAAAGAACAAAGGGTATATTTCCTGAAATTGTATCATTGCCAATGATGATCTTGAACAATTCACAGTTTCATGATGAATAGACAAAAGAGTTTAGATTAACTTACATCATCAATGCTGATTTTACAAGTTATTTTTCCTTTTCTGTGTGAGAATGTTGAAATCATCATGATGGGGAAATCATTGTAACACACAGCTTCAGTATGACTTTTATTTATTCATTTTTGGTTGGGATGTGGGTGCCCACTGGCCAAGTGAGCATTCACTGCCCATCCCTATTGGCCTTGAGAAGGTGGTGGTTGCCTCTCTGGTGAAGGTACACTCTCATGCAATTGGGGCAAGACTAACAGGACTTAGACCCAGTGACAGTGAAGGACTGGTGATACATTTCCATCAGGATGATGAGCAACTTGGAGGGGAACCTACAAGTGATTATATTCCCATGCATCTGCTGCCCTTGCCCTTCTTAGTGGTAGAGGTTGTGGGTTTGGAAGGTGCTGTTAGAGTAGCCTACATGGAGTTGCATTTTGTAGATGGAACACACTGCAGCCATGGTGAGCCAGTAGTGGAGAGAATGAAGATTTAGTGTGGTGATGGATGGCGTGCCAATTATGTGGGCTAATTTATCCTAAATGGTGTCAAGCTTCTTGAATGTTGCTGGACTTGTACTAAACCAAGCAAGTGGTGAGCATTCCATCATGCTCCAGACTTGTGACTTGTAGATAGTGGAAAGATGCAAGAGGAAAGCCACTCGCTGTGGGATTCTCAGCCTCTGACCTGCTCTTAAATCCACAGTATTTATATGGCTGGTCCAGTAGAGTTTTTGGTCAACTATGACTCCAAGTTCATGGTAGTGGACTCAGTGGTGCTAATGCTGTTGAATGTCAAGGGTAGATGGTTAGACCCTGTCTTGTTGAAGATAGTAATTGGTGGCACTTTTATGGCTTGGATCCTGTGTCATCTGTCAGCCCATACCTGTATAATGTCCAGGTTTCACTGTGTGCAGGCATGGACCTCATTGGCTGCTAAGTTGTGAATGGAATTGGACCATCAAGCAAGTATTAGTGAACATCCTCACTTCTGACATTATGAAGGAAGGAATGTCATTAATGAAGCAGCTGAAAGTGGTTGGTCCCAGGATACTGCCCTGTGAATCTCCTGAATTGCAACAACCACAGCCGTCTTCCTTTAAGTGAGGAATGTCCCAAACTACTGAGATTTTTCACCTTGCTCTTTGACTTCGGTCTTATCAGGGCCATTGATTCTTCATTCTGTCAACTGCTGCCTTGTTGTCAAGGGCAGTCATTCTCATCTCATGTCTGGAATTCAGCTCTTTAGTCCATGTTGACAAACTTAGTGGAGTTCTTTGAGTATGTAATGAGTGCAGTGGATAGAGGGGAACAGGTGAATGTTGTAAACTTGGATTTCCAGAAGGTATTTGACAAGGTGCCGCATAAAAGACTTGTCCATAAGATAAGGATGCATGGAGTTGGGGGTAAGGTATTAGCATGGATAGAGGATCGGTTAGCCAATAGAAGGCAGAGAGTTGGGATAAATGGGTGTTTCTCTGGTTGGCAATCAGTGGTGAGCAGGGTGCCGCAGGGGTTGGTGCTGGGCCCGCAACTATTCATGATATACATTCATGATTTGGAAGAGGGGACCAAGTGTAGTGTTTCTAAGTTTGCTGATGACACTAAATTGAGTGGAAAAGCAAATTGTGCAGAGGATGTGGAGAGTCTGCAGAGGGATATAGATAGGTTAAGTGAGTGGGCAAGGGTCTGGCAGATGGAGTATAATGTTGGTAAATGTGAGGTCATCTACTTTGCAAGGAAAAATAGAAGATCAGATTATTATTTAAATGGTGAAAGATTGCAGCATGTTGTGCAGAGGGACTTGGGAGTGCTTGTGTGTGAATCGCAAAAGGTTGGTTTGCAGGTGCAACAGGTTATCAAGAAGGCAAATGGAATGTTGGCCTTCATTGCTGGAGGGATTGAATTTAAGAGCAGGGAGATTATGCTGCAACTGCACAGGGTACTGGTGAGGCTGCACCTGGAGTACTGCGTGCAGTTCTGGTCTCTTTACTTGAGGAAGGATATACTGGCTTTGGAGGTGGTGCAGAGGAGGTTCACCAGGTTGATTCTGGAGATGAGGGGGTTAACCTATGAGGAGAGACTGAGTTGCCTGGGACTATACTTGCTGGAATTCAGAAGAATGAGAGGGGATCTTATAGAAACATATAAAATTATGGAAGGAATAGATAAGATAGAGGCAGGAAGGTTGCTTCCAATGGTAGGTGAGACTAGAACTAGGGGACATGGCCTCAAGATTTGGGGGAATAGATTTAGGACAGAGATGAGGAGAAACTGCTTTTCCCAGAGAGCAATGGATCTGTGGAATTCTCTACACAGGGAAGCAGTAGAGGTTATCTCATTAAATAAATTTAAGGCACAGTTAGATAGATTTTTGCATAGTAGGGGAATTAAGGGTAATGGGGAAAAGGCAGGAAGGTGGATCTGAGATCAGCCATGATCTTATTGAATGGTGGAGCAGGCTCCACGGGCCAGATGGCTGACTTCTGCTCCTATTTCTTATGTTATTGTGTTTAAACTATGGTTGTAATGAGTTCTGGAGCTAAGTAGTTCTAGCAAAACCTCTCTGGACATTGGTGAACAGATTATCGATGAGGAAGAAGCTCTGAGACAATGGCTTTCATCACTTTGCTGGTAATTGACAGAAGACTGATTTGGCAGTAATGACCTGGATTGGATTTGGATAAGGTGTAGCTCCACTTCGATACACAGTATGGCCTCCTCCATTCACACATCCTCAGAAGAACATCTACTATAGACTACGTTAGACATTTTTCTGTCTTTCACACTTGCCATTCTGTAGATAGTCTGAGTAAGATCAATAATTTTGTGTTATTTAACATCTAGTCAGACAATGATGTCTTTCTTTAATGACTTCCTTTATGCACATCAATCCTCCTGACAGAACACTACTTTTAAGGGTGTTCAGGTTTTATGATAGGAAAGCAAGAATTTCAGAACAAGTAAAGCTCCTTTGGTGTGTCAGCCTTGCCTGCAGTTACAGACCACCTCACCCATTCAGTCTGCAAGAAAGTTCTGCATGAAATCTCCCTGATTCCCAAGGGGTTTCAAGCAAAACTTCAGAGATAATTCATCCATCACCATATCCCAATTATGCTCCTTTAACTAACTGAATGGACAAAGGACACATCATTTCCAAGTTCCTTTGCAAACCACACATCATCCTACCTTGGATATATATGTTCAGTAGATCAAAATCCTGGAATTTCCTGTTAGCCCTGAGGCCTTTACTACACGGCTACAGTGATTTAAGAGGAAAATGCATCACCACCATCTCAAATGTAGCAAGGGATGCAAATTAATGCTGACTTTGCAAGTAACTCACATACTTCAAGCATATATAATACTTGCAGCATTCTCCTTATTTCCAAAAGTAAAATTCCCTTACTTCCAACCTCAACTGTGCATCTTGTGCCATGGGATATTTGAACATTTCATCATTTTTCTCTCTATCTTCCAGTGTTGGTACCATGGAGACATCCATTTAAAATAAAATAAAACTGCAGGTGCTGAAATTATGAAATAAAACCAGAAAATGTTGGAAACACTCAGCAGGTCAGGCAGCATATGTGGAGAGAGAAACAGAGTTAACGTTTCAGGTCAAAGACTGATCAAATCACCTTCTTTTGCTGTAAGTGTAATTCTCCACATCGATTAGCCTGATTTAAAGAATAACTTTCCTTTCCTCTCCTGACAGTCTGGCAGTGGTTAATATTTCTAGTGCTCCATTTCCAGTTTTAAAACTGAATCCGCATTCCCTCATTTAAACAGTGCCCTCCACTGTCTGCCCAACCAAGGAGATTCAAATTTGTGACTGTGCTGTGAAGAATCAATTATTCATTAGTAACAGCTTAACATGACTCACACCACTGGAAGGAATCTCAGTTTAGGAAATACATTCTCTGGCACAGCTTTCTGACGTTGGATGCATATCCATTTCAGGATCAACTTGCATTTCCTAAAACAATAACCACTTACGGACAGTTTACTATATTTTAGGTTCTCCGGAACTTAAAAATAATTTGGATAGCAGGGGGAAAAATATTAAGATCCCTAGAGTCATATGGCAGAATCTTGGTCTTTTTGACTATAACGTGTATATCATGAACTTGCAGCTGTCTGTTTCTCTCTCATTACAGTTGGAGCATCAATGCACATTGTAATGCACTGCACCTGTAATTGGCTGATCTCTGCGGACTGCCCCCCTGTTTCATAGAGCTACTGACATTGGTCTTAACAAATTCACCAATGACACCACTGTTGTTGGACAAATCACAGGTGGTGATGAGTCAGCGTACCGGAGCGAGGTAGGACACCTGGTTGACTGGTGCCGCAACAACAACCTCTCGCTCAACGTCAGTAAAATCAGAGCTGATTGTTGACTTCAGGAAGAGGAAGGAGGGCGAACATGTGCCAGTCTTCATTGGGGGATCAGTGGTGGAGATAGTCAGCAGCTTTAAATTCCCGAGCGTTAACATATCGGATGACCTGTCTTGGGCTATGCATATCGATGCAATCACAAGGAAGGAGTGCCAGTGTCTTTACTTTCTTAGGAAGTTAAGCAGGTTTGGCTTGTCATCAAACTTCTACAAATGTACTGTTGAACATATCCTGACGGATTGCATCATGGTCTGGTACGGCAATTCAAATGTGCAGGAACATAAGAAGCTGCAGAGAGTGGTGGACTCAGCCCAATACATTACGGGCACATCTCTCCCCACCACTGGTAGTATCTACAGGAGGCGCTGCCTCAAGAAGACAAGATCCATCATCAAATATCTCCACCATCTGAGCCAGGCCATCTTCTCGCTGCTACTGTTGTGCAGGAGGTACAGAAGCCTGAAGTCCCACACCACCAGGTTCAAGAACAGCTACTTCCCTTCAACCATTTGGTTCTTGAACCAACCAGAAAAACCCTAATCACTACCTCAGTATAGTAACACTATGACCACTTTGATCACTTTGCACTAAAATGGACTTTGTTTTTTTTTGTTCTAGTTGTGTTCTTTCTTGTAAAAATTGTGTATAATTTATGTTTTACTTGTGAATGCTGCTTATCTGATGCAATATGGCTGTGATGCTGCTGCAAGTAAGTTTTTCATTGCACCTGTGCACACATGTACTTGTGCATATGACAATAAACTTTACTTTGACATTGTTATTTTGGCAAGGAGGTGAATAACGTCAGATAGGGGGGAATTGAGGGAAGAAAGAAATAAGGGAAAGCCATTTAGGTCCAGCATGCATTAAATTTTTGTGTTATCCTGTTTCCTAACAGTGTGGATCATACTTGAGAAAATAATTTGCAGAGGAATGGGGAAAGAGCATAAGAATGGGATTCATGGGAATCCTCCACTAAAAAATGAGTTGAATGACTTCTTTCTGGGGCAATGCCCTCTTCTTGTTACTACCATCGGGGAGGAGGTACAGGAGCCTGAAGACCCACACTCAGTTATTTAGGAACAGCTTCTTCCCCTCCGTCATCAGATTTCTGAATGGTTCATGAACCCATGAACACTACTTCGTTATTCCTTTCTTTTTTGCACTATTTATTTATTTTGTAATTTATAGTAATTTTATGTCTTTGCACTGTACTGCTGCTGCAAAACAACTAATTTCCCAACATATAAGTCAGTGATAATAAACCTGATTCTGATTCTAATGGTTCTGTGATTCTATAATACGGTCTGTCAGCATTGTTTTAAAGCCTTCAATTGACTCAACCTCAGAAGCATTTTGGAGTACGGAGCTCCAGTTTCCATTCTCCTGGCATCACACCTGCCCTGATGCGCCCAACACAAATTTTATGCACTCTTATCTTGGACTCACCCACATCAGAGGGGCAGGTCTCAGCACGCTGCACTCTGTAGCTCCTGTATCCTGGTTCATGGCTACAAAAATTATGACCTCCACTTCAATGGACTGTCAAAGTATAAAAGAAAGGTTATCAAAAACTGCAGAGTATGTCCTTAAACCCTTTTTTGCAAGGGTATCATCTCTAGTCTTGCATTAAGATGATTACAAGTAAAGCAGTGCTTTTGTGAAGATGTACCATTCTGAGGGGGATTTGGATATGAAAAACCCTACCACACCACCCATCTTTGTATGTGAACTTGGACAATGAGCTCTAGCCCATTACACAGCTGGCCCAGCAGAACACATGAACAGGTTTCGCTTTCTTGTCTCTTTTAACTTTTCTCTCATTCACCTGACCAACCTAAAGGCAATGAAAAGGTGCAGTATAATTCTCTGGGTGTTGAAAGTTTTTTGGATTCTTTACTCGTGATCATTTATTTTTCATGTGTCATCTCAACAGTTCTGATATTGTTATCACCAAAAACCTGAACCCACAGCATAACTCGGGGCGAGAGAGCTGCCACTGGGCACAGTGGGCATCTCAAGCACATCAGAATCAGGTTTATTATCACTATGTGAAATTAGTTGTTTTGCAGCAGCAGTACAGTGCAAAGACATAAAATTACTATAAATTACAAAATAAATAAATAGTGCAAAAAAAAGGAACAATGAGGTAGTGTTCATGGACCGTTCGAAAATCTGATGACAGAGGGGAAGAAGCTGCTCCTGAATCATTGAGTGTGGGTCTTCAGGCCCCTGTACCTCCTCCCCGAAGGTAGTAACGTGAAGAGGGCATGTCCTGGATGGTGAGGGTCCTTAATGATGGACGTTGCCTCTTGAAGATGTCCCCGATGGTGGGGAGGGTCGTGCCCGTGATGGAGCTGGCTGAGTCTACAAGCCTCTGCAGCCTCTTGCGAAACTGTGCATTGGAGCCTCCACACCAGGCGATGATGCCCCCAGTCAGAATGCTCTCCACTGTACATCTATAGAAATTTGCACATACATATACTCTTCACCAGACTCCCACACCACTTGTCCATTCAGTGGTCTGGACTGTTCCATGTATATTACAGAATGTGTGAGATGCAACTTGATCATGTGCTGATGGGGCTGCTCCTCAAATTCACATCCGCCCCATGCTCCTGATTTTTGTGCACCCAGTGCAGGGAATGGGACAGGGAGGTCAGCAGATCTCCTCATTGGTCTGCTCCTGGACCTGACAAAAGTGGTCATTTGCAGGTCCAGGCAGCAGCTCATCGGGGGTCCTCCTGAGCTGAACCCCTGTGCCTCTGCTAAGGTCAGCCTCATACCTGGGTGGCCTTGGGGACAACACACTGTGTCTGCGGACTCCTTGGAAATCTTTCAGGACAGGTCAGCACTTCGGGGGTTGGAGTGCCTCCTGGACAAGATAACATTTTGAGTGTTTTGATGGTGGCTTAAATAAAGTTATTTTAAGTAAAAAAAACTGCAAAATGGGGGCCTGGAGATAAAAGCAAAATATAAAGAGAACATTGATATAACTCTCCATCTCCTCTGGAAAAACTCTAATATACCTATCTCTCACATACACTACTGTCAGCTCGGCAGCGATCAGAGATCACGTCTGACTGGGTTGGAGCAGGACTTGATAAACTGGAGAACAGCCACAATCTGTTCCTATCAAGTTCAGCTGTTCCTCTGGCAGTAATCAGAGTCCCGCTGTTTCCCTGAGGTGTCCATACCCAAACCCCTCCACAGCCCCAGCGGGTAGCCGGCTTGATTAGTGATGTTCACTACACTGCTCATGTAGCCACGGCGAACTCGTTAGACGGGCACAGCTGCTCAATATCAGAGCGGCCAGATCAGAAATCTTTTGCAAGTGAAGATGTGGGAGTTGTCTGAAACTATCCGTCACAGAGTGTATCTGTATTCTGCGGGGAATGAAGGCTGAGCGGTTCAGCTAGTGTTAATGCCTGGGACAAAACGAATGAACGACAAGGTTCCCCAGAAGAGATCTAAAATAAATTGAACCCCACCCAGTCCGCTTCCCTTGAGAATTACTATTGTATAATATATGCAAATTAGTAAGAGGGGGTTATCTATCATGCGCTCAGGAGCCGCCTGGTGCACTGCTAATTAATGGCACCCTGGGCGATGTTGACAGGGATAGATTTGGAAATTATTGGTGTGAGACGGATGTTACACCGGAATGGGAACGTGCTGATGATCTGGCTCCTGTGCCGGGACCTGCTGGAGAGCTCTCCAACGTTGGATCCGCTGGCAGGCTCAGCACACGTGGCCTCGCCGTTGTTCGCTGAATGAAACATTGGCCAACACAGTTACGAATAACTACATCGCCAGATTCCCCAGAATGAGGGATCAGTGCAAGCACAGGAAGACTCCAGCAACCTGGTGTGAGTAATCACTAATGCCAAGCCGCATTATCGCAAACAGCAGCGGATCAGATACTGTCAAACATTATTAAATTGTTAACCAAAAGAAAACAGACGGCTGGAGGAGCTTAGCAGGTCAGGCAGCATCTGTGGAGGGAGATGGACTGTCCAGGTGAAGGGTTTCCATCTGCTGAGTTCCTCCAGCAGTTTGTTTCTTATTCGCTCCAGATATCAGCATCTGCAGTCTCTTATTAAGTTGTTATTTCACCGTCCCCTGGAGCCAGTATAATTTTGTTGTGATTTCTTTACCAAAAATAATCTTTATTAGTAAAATATATGCTGGAAATGCAATCAGTACATTTCTTTCTTTAGCGTCATTAAACCAATACATTGGAAGCACCATCGCCACTCACGGCCACTTTGAACAATACACCCAAACTTGGTTGAGATTTTATTGAAGGTCCTCTCTGTCTTTTAGAAACAAAAGTGAACATTAATGCATCACTAATGTTTCTGCCTCCCAGACTCGGTGGGATTGGCTGAAGTTCAAGTTCATGCCCAGGATCATAGTCGCAGATGGCACATCTGGCCCTCGCCATTTGGGCCTGTAGTCCAAGCTGCTGGTCAACTAAGAGTTGGCATATTTAACATAAATTCTTAAAAGCAGACTTCCATCTGCATTTCTCTCATTGCCCACCAGCTTCACCAGGTATTAACACCCTTAAAGCTTTCAGCATCTTCGAGCCTATCAACCCAATATTCAAAGTTCCCATCAAAGCCATGTTACAATATGGACTATGATGCATGACAAACAACCAACATGCCACAATCAACACCATTGTCATGGGTGTTGTAACAAATATACACAACCAGTCGTGTAATAATCGAGAACATGACAAAAAATATTTCAGCCTCAGTCTTCCCTTCATCCTGTATTCCCAAAATCTGGTCTTTATAATTTTATATTGCAATATGATGGTAAAATTGAGCTTTGGCCTCAAACATTTAGAGTTGTGCAGCATGGAAATGGGCCCTTTTACCCAACTCGTCCTTGTCGATCATGTTGTCTACCCAAGTTAGTCCCATTTGCCTGCTTTTGGCCACTATCCCTCTATCCAGGTCCCTGTCCAACTGTCTTTTAAGTGCTATAATTGTACCCGTGTCTACCACTTCCTCTGGCAGCTCGTTCCCTGCCGTTACTACACTCAGTGTAGGGAAAAAATTGCCCATTAGGTCCCCTTTAAATCTTTCCCCTCTCATTTTAGACACCCCTACCCTGGGAAAAAGACTGTGACCATTCACCCTATCCATGTAGGTGTTGAATGAGATAAAGATTCTCATAGTTAAAAGCAGTGCCGTTAACATTGCTTGCCACCTTACTAAATCACAGCCAGCAACATATGGTCAGCTATTCTTACAATTTTTCTTCCTTTTGACTGCCACTTTATACTTTTTACTGTACATTTCCAGGAGTAACAGTTCTTTCTTGATAAAGACGTTTAGCTATGAAGGTTGTAGATGTGAAGCATTATTGTCCTACAGACGTGGATCATTGATTCACCCAAGGGACCACTCTTTGTGCACGAGTCCAGGCACTGAGCCTCATTAGACACTAAATTGTGGTTGGCACTGCAGTCATGTAACTGTCCATCCATGAGCATTTCCTGGCAGCCTGCCTTGGATAATGATCAGTAAACCTTGCCTGATGTTTCTCCTTTAACAATTAGCCATGGAGCAGAAAGCTTTGCAAATGCAGAAATGAATGCAAAGGGATGCAAAGTTTAAAAAGAAAAGTTGGAACCTATATTTCTGTATATAATGAACTGTATTTTCCAGAGGCACATGCTTCACTGATCCAATTTTGATTTATCAACAGAGATGAACAAATTACAGCATGTCATATAGCCAATCTGCTGATGTGTTCATTAAGACATGTAATTGGTCTAAACATGGTAAAATCCTGAATAATTAATCGCTACCCCACAGGGATTGTTATGACATACTCCTGGATGTGGTACCAAGAAAGTAGCATGCTCAATTAAAATTATGTGATCAACGGAATATTACCGAGACTGTAGGAGACATAAAAGACAACGAAATTACATTATCTATTCATTATCTCATTGTTCATCTAAGGTTACTGTGGAAAAATTGATTGCTGTTTTTCACATTCCAACAGTAAATACATTGTAACATGTATCTAATTGTCTATAAAATGCTGAGGTTGTGAAAAATGCCTTGTAAATGTCTGTCTTTAACTTTAATCTGTACAGGCAACCTTAGTAATATTTTTGTTCCCGTTCACTACAATGTTCATTGGTCAGTCTAGAACTGCAATGTGGCGGGGGTGGTTTGGCGTGCTATTATGTTTCTGTCAGTGTGACAAATTGGTCAACTGCACCCATGGTAGGTGGGGGCTGGGTTTGGCTAACTGGACAAGTATATAATGAACAGAAATTCTGTGCACAAAGAATGAGTTCAAATTAAACTCTCAGGTGCCCACAATTTAGCAGCCTGGATAATGGAAATGGATCAACAGTGGTGAGTGGTTTGTTCGGATTCTACAAGTGCTTTCAGCTGCACTGTGTGTGTGTTTGACAATGATGGGTCTTTGTGATTGATGTTAATACACGTGGAGTCCATTAGCTCTCAATTGCAGCACTTCAGTTGTACAAAATTGGTGGAAATGGAATGAAAACGGCCTGAATTGCCTCCTCAACTCTTCTGTAATTATTTCTATGCATGTAATGCATGGTTTCTCCTACTCCATGTAATGCATTGTCCACACTGTTGCCCCTCTCCATAATGAACATTCAGTACACTGATCAACATTATGTAGAAATAGTCACATTGATCAGACCCGATCCCTACAATGAAGAAGCTTTTCCTTACCATGTAATGGACTCTCCATTCAGCTGTTCATTTAACTTCCCATGTAATGTATAACTGTTCACACAGATGCCACATTATAATACGCCATTGAGTCCTTTTTGCATCCCATCTACTTTTCTGATTCTTTAATTATGAAGATATTGTGTCACCCTCAGTGTATCTGTAAACATTTATATGCTCCTTGGCACAGAGAAATATGGACAAGGACATAAACACAAAAAAGAGATAAGTATCTAGAGTGACCACTTCCAGTATGTAACTGTTTTTGCCAATAAATCCTTTGGCCAGCATCAGAAGCAAACTCATGACTCTAACATCCAACTTACCCACTACCCACCTGACCAGGTAACCAAGGACTGAAGTGCAGCTAGAAATAGAGGAGTAGCCACTTGAAACAATGGCTGCAACATCTCATATTCTTTGTGCTTTCAGGCACAAAAGAATAAAGACACCTAAGAGTCTGCAAAAGGATTTAAGAGGCTTTGAGGTGGGTCTGCTTAGTGCAAAGGTCCCCATGTCAGATCCATACTCAGTATCTAATGCAGAGTTCAATGCAAATACTCCACGGCCTGTCTTTTTTCAATCCAGATTGTTTTGTGATTCAATGCGGTTAAATGGCACATGAGGATAACAATGTGGATCTAGACTAACAGACCCATAATCGCCCAATATCTGTCAGTGCTCTCAATCTGTGAACATACTCAGAAGCCAGAATCCCAGCTTGTCATCAAAGTTATAAATTGACTTTCTTTATTATTTTATTTGATTTGGGGATATGCAGTATTGACAAGCAGTATTTATTGCCCTTCCTTCGTTGCCATTATGCAAATAGAGTCACATATTGATCAGACCAGATCCTTGCATGATGAACCATTTAAACTGTGGAAGAGCAGGAATGGGGGGATGTTTGACATTTCTTTTTCCTCGAAAGTGGAAAGTCTCTTGAATGAGCTGCCAAATGTTGTGGTGGTGCTGATGCTTTGCAGCTTCCTACAGGGAATCGGATGGTCCTTGACTGAGACAGAGATCACAGACATCGTAATGTGCAGATAGCCATTGGTTGATGCGATTCCATAGACAAGATTTGATAACCGGAAGAGAATTTCCCCTTGAGCTCAGGGTTTTGATGTTTGTTTTTTGCTATCCCAGTAGAGTTCTGGGTTCCTAGGGTGAGGGACATGTGAAAAAGTGTCCAGCCCCTTAGCTATAGGTATGCGCTGCTGACTTGATGGAGCCTATAGAATATATAGAAATGCAGATATAGAATGTATAGAAAATAGAGGCTGCACAGACATGTTTACTCATAATCTGTTCTGTGCCTAAGATAGCGCTTTCTCCTTCTTCATCGAAGGGAAGAGAAAGCCCGCACGCGGGAAGAGTAACTCGTGGGTGACTAAGCACAATGACCTGAGCACAACCCTGTGCCTGGTAATGATGTCTCTACTGCAGAAATGACTAGAGCATGTTGTGATTCGATTAGAAGAGCTGTAGCGAAGTACAAGCATGTTGTGATTAGATTAGAAAGGCACTTGTGAAAACAACTGTGGCAGAATGCAGTGGAACGAGGGGTTTGTAATTAGATGTCGCTATGTAACTGAAACTGACTTGATTGATTATGCTAACTGGACTAGGAAGGGGCCATAAAAAGAGCTGTGAGCATTTGTTCAGGGGCGATCAGTGGCTAGCTCTCTGACCGTCACAGCCTTTGTTTGCAAATAAAGGTTTAACTTATTGAAGAATCTTCTGCGTCTCCTGATTATTATCGAATTCCGGTTATCCACGACAAGCCTCAACTCGTACTCTGCCTGTCAATTTTTTTTTCTTTGTGGTGATCGAGTTAACTTTTTGCAAATTTTTGTGGTTATTTTCCCCCCCCAGACCCGTTGTCTTGTATCCACCTTACTTTTTATGACACAGAAGGAGGCAATTTGACTTACTAGGCCAATGCTAGCTCCCTACAAAGCAGTTCCACCCCCTCTCCCCTATTTCTCTGTAATTTATTCCCTACCTTTTGATTCTTTTGCCATTGACCTACACTAAGAGGTAACTTGCAGTAGCTAGTTAACCTATCAGCATACCTTTGGGATATGGAAGGAAGCTGGAACATTTGGCAGGGACCCATGCAGTCACAGGGAGAGCATCCACACTCTGAGGTCAGGATTGAACCTGGGTCTCTGGAACAGTGAGGCAGCAGCACCAACTGCCGCACCATCAAGCTGCTCTGCTCTACCACAGCTGCTTCGGCTTTTTGATTCACATTGTCCTCTCTCTAAACTTGAATTGTATCCTGCAACCTCCATGAAATATGCTGAGATTCTGTGGTTCCCTGGAAGTGGGGATATTAACTGGTACTCTTGTTGTCTATTCCACGTGTACTCCTACCTTCTACAATGAAGTAACGGTGTAACATTAGGAGAAGAGCCCACTTGACCCAAGAGAAACCCATCACTGGATATCCACCTCTACCTCCATTGTGTTTCACTCTTCCATTTGTTTAACACAACACAACACAACCAGTCTGAAGGTTAACTGCTGCTAATGCAGTTGCTTTTCTTCCAGCCAATATTGGATTTTATTTTAAAGTGGTCGAGACAGGTTTAAGAGGCTAATCAGACTTCAGCCCTTCTAGTCTTAGCATAAGTGAGGTAGCTATCAGCATTCACCAGCACTCCAAGGATACAGGAAACCTCTGTCAGCAAAACATAAGTACAGAAGTTGAAGGTCTTTGGCCACTAATTTGACCCTTGCTCGATCTTTATTTGCTGCTGAATGATTGGCACCCAGGCTGGTGGTAATAGAGACAACAGATTTCCACAGAACACCACCACCTGTGTCACTACCACTCATTCCAGTTTTCAATCTTCATAAAAATCAGTCGGGTAAATATTCACCTGGGTCATTCTCTCTTCTCTCTTCTTCCATCGGGTAGAAGATACAGGAGCCTGAGGGCACGTACCACCAGACTTAAGGACAGCTTCTATCCCACTGTGATAAGACTATTGAACGGTTCCCTTATACAATGAGATGGACTATGACCTCACGATCTACCTTGTTGTGACCTTGCACCTTATTGCACTGCACTTTCTCTGTAGCTGTGACACTTTACTCTGTACTGTTATTGTTTTTACCTGTACTACATCAATGCACTCTGTACTAACTCAATGTAACTGCACTGTGTAATGAATTGACCTCTACAATCTGTATGCAAGACAAGTTTTTCACTGTACCTCAGTACAAGTGAGAATAATAAATCAATACCAATCACAGGAGGGTCTCTGGTGATGGATGGGAAATAAATACTTCATATCCAAGCCTGAGCAATGGATATCAAAGTTAAACGTGGGGGTAGATGATTCCATAGTTACATGTGCCTTTTCTTGCAGGAATAACTGGGATGTTTAGTTGGGAAACTGATCCCCAAGTGCAATCAGCCATGTCAACACAAGGAGGGGATAAACACAATCTGCTTTAGTTGTTTATAGCTTAATACAATGCCAAGTGATATGGTCACCCTCTGTGTTATTGTGGGAGCTGCACACTTCTAGGCTGCATGGATCATGCTAATAGTGGGGTGTTACTACCGTTATCTCACATAATCATCCCTTGATCCTGCCCCTTGCAGCAGGCATTTGTGATGTGCAGTGTTTCTTTTAACTATGTTCAGTGCAGAATTAGTCTTGGCAGCTGTCTGATCCCTGGAGCAGAGGGAGAAAATAAATAAAAAGTCAGCCTTGTGCAGATAGGAAGCAGACTTTATTAAACAATTGTTACCTTTTTTTGAGTGATAGAGACCTTCTATTTCTATTGGATGCTTTGAGTACATCAGGGAGAGTGAGACACTGAATAGCCAGTGAAGGAATCTGGAGGAGGTGAGATAAAACATACATCTGGAGCTAGGTTTTAGGAAGCTTTCTAACACAAATAGAAGAGGGGTTGAGGTAATTCCAGAGGATCGGGCTTAAGTGATTGAAATATTGGCTTTGATGGTGAAGCAGAGATGGGAAGCAAGTTCTGACCGGTGTGTATAAGGACTGCCTTAAATGTACAGCTGGAAGTATTTTCTGAGTAGGATAGAGCAAATTCATGGATAGATATAAGCTGGAATCAAAACGAGGAAGCAATTGAATGGTGTCAGATTCACATAAATATTAGTTTTAAGTGAATCTCTGAAATTATAGACAAGAATTTAATTACAAATATTGCTGGATATTCCAGAAACTTTCTGGCTGCTTAAAAGTTCTACACCCCTTGGGGGAGAAAAAGCCTTGAAAACCTCTTTGTTTAAACAGTTTTCCTTTGCCTCCTGTACAATGTTTCACTGCTTATAATTTATCGTTAATAAGGCTAATAGGCAATCAGTCTTCTTGTGTGGGAGGTGCAATATCTGCCTGCAGGGACTTTCAACTCTTCAGGCTACAATGTGGCCAGACTTTATCACCTCCCTGTTGAGAATCAACCAAAATTATGAGCTCAGGTAGGGTATTTACAAGCATAAATTCACACTTTTCATAAAAATAATAATACTGTAGCTTAAAGAAATGCTATGCAGCCAAAGCATTAAACCAGTTTTATTGACCAAAACATCTATTTTGTTAAATAGATATTTCAGAAGCAAGACAAATGGATCTAATTCAGATTAAAAGCTATTCATTGTCATCAGTAGTGGAAGACAAAATGCCTGTCATCATGTCTTTGCATGTCAGGCGCCAAGCACCTGTCTCCCCACTGCAGCACACATCTGAATTTTCTCCAAGTTGCAGCCAATATTAGAATGCACGACAGAAGCAGCTTACATCATGGTATCCACACTACAAATCCGTTTAGTTCCAACCTTTCAAATCTGCAAGCAAGGCCAGATTTAGTTGAAATTGGAAGATTGTCAAGCAGCATAACCCTCTGTATTTTAAAATAATGTGCCATTTTCCCTAATATTGGTAATTGGTTTATTGTTGTCACAGGTACTGTGATACAACGAAAAGTTTTTGTTTGTATGCCATCTAGACAGATAATTCCACACATAAGTACTTTGAGGCAATTCAAAAGGAAAACATTAACAGAATGAAGAATATAGTGTTACAGTTACAGAGAACGTGCAGTGCAGGTAGACAATTAAAGTGCTAGGGCCATAATGAGGTAGATTGAGAGCTCAAGAGTTTACCTTTATTGTACAAGAGGTTCTACTGAATAGAACTGATGCTACATAACATTTATATTCATGATTAGAAATTAAATAACTCCTTTAATTATTATACCATATGCTCATTACTACTAGCTTGCAGAATGTAGGCGTTGATTTTATGTTAAATAATGCTACAACACACAAGAACTTGTCCAAATTTGTGGCAACTTAGGTACATTTATTTGATATACAACTTGCAGATGTATTATTTAAAGATAACATTTTGGCCAACTCCAGAGCTCTTAAATTTGACAGTTACAAAGAAGAATGATGTTAAATATATTTCTGTTTATTTCTATCCTTTCTGTTGATTTAAAGGAAAAGATTTTTGTATATATAGTTAAATCTGATTACATCATTGGAAAATATTTTTGAACTGAGTGCAAACTATAACCCATATAAAGTAATTAACCCCACAGTGCCTGTGAACGTAACCTACCAAGCTTGTGATCTTGAACCCCTGCTGTAGCAGCAAGCTTTGAAAGCAATACATTTATCCCAGGGCTGTGAGAATACCATTCCTCTTTTGGAACCTACAGCAGACATCTCAAAATGTTAGTGAGGTATCACCAACATCATCTCTGTAAAATCCTCCAAGTCCATTGGCAGGATGAGTGACGACACATCAGCTTCCTCTCCCTGGACAATATCATCGGCATCTGGACTCTAATTAGACTCAACCAGAGCCAGTGTGGCAGTCAGCAGACTCCTGAAGCAGATACTCTATCCTGAGCTCCTTCATGGCAAAGGATTTCCAGGAGTTCAGAGAAAACACTTAAAGAATGTTTTCAAAGCCTCTTTGAAAAGCTGTAACATTAATTGCTTTATGAGAATCCTTGGTCTATGACCGCTCAAAATGGAGAAGGGCTATCCAGGAAGACCCATTAGGAGCATTCTAAAGCCAAGCAAAAATGACAGAAGGAATGCAGTGGCTCCTGTTCGATGCACATACCTGGCCCATCAAACACAGCGGTGCAGTCAGTAGATCTGCTGCCTCGCAGCACCAATAACCCAGGTTCAATCCTAACCACTAGTGCCACATGTGTGAAGTTTGCATGTTCTTCCTATGACTGTGTGGGCTTCCTCCAGGTGCTTTGGTTTCATCCTGCATCCCAAAGACAAGCAAGTTAATAAGTTAATTGGTCACTTATTTGCACCTATTGTGTTAGGCGCTTAGTGGAATCTGTGCAGAGTTGAGAGGAATGTGTAGAGAAAAAATGGAATTGGTGTAGGATTAGTGTAAATTGGTGCTTGATGGTTGGCATGGACTTGGTGAGCCAAAGGGCCGACTTCCCTGCTTACATGAGTAAAACAGTGGCCAATTTACTCAGAGCAACCTCCCCGAATTGGAAATGTGATAACTGGAAAATCTGATTTAGTGTTGTTGGTTTAAGAATAAATAGGTCTGAACCAGAATTGTTTTGCTCTTTAAAATATTGAGAATGATATTTTGGATCAGATCTGAGATCAGTTTGGTTTAGTGGCCAGTCTGACTGTACAGACCACCTTCAGTCTTGCAAAGTTACTGCTTCAACTCTGCAAAAGAGGATATTCAGAAAGGACCCAGGTTCCGTCGTGCTTTGAGCAATAATTGTTCTTGGTGTCTCTGTGCTGCAGAAGAGAAAATCGCTTCTGGTTTCTGTTCTATCTTAATACCCAGTGAGTAGGTGTGGATGTCAAGTGAGGACAGAGGTTTTGTTCTCCCCATAGGTCTGACAGTCCATCAACATCTATTTTTCTGGCATCACACAAAAATAATTGTTTCATTGAAGTGATAGTAGAAGACTGAAGTACTTTTGCAGAGAATTAGTCTACAGGGAGAATATTGTAGTAAAAGTGAAGTGCAGGGTCCATTGTAATGAATATTCCAGTCTCAAAGTCGTGCAAGTGACAGGTTTGCAATAAACACACAAGAGACTTCAATAAAACAGGCTGTGTGCAGATTGAGAATAAGCAGTGAGCAGGTTCTGTTTACAGCCTATCCCAAGCTAGCTGCAATGGGCCCTGTGGCTGACTGCCAGAGCTGAGTTTGGAAACTCGGAGTTTGCAGCTCAAGCGCATCCATCGACAAGGATTAGAGAAACAAGAGCTAGAGTGACTCGCTGACACCAGAGTAGAGGCAGGAGCAAAAGGAAACCATTGGTCCCAGTTGATAAACTGAACTATGGTACAGTGTTGAAGGAAACTGGGAGGAGATATCAAGAATGAAGGGGCGACAGTGTGGGAAGGTGAGTGGTCGTCATCTTCAAGACATACCTATGTATAGTGAGTTCTATTTATGCCTGAGACTTGGAGAGTGGAATGGCTGGGACTTTTTTTCCTGGGGCATAGGAAGCTGAAGGATGCAAAATATAAAGGTATAAAAAATCATGAAGGGCATAGATAAGGTGAATGGTCAGTCTTTTTCCCAAGGTAGGGGAGTCTAAAACTAGTTTTACAAGGTTTTTCAAGCAGATGGTGGTGGGTATATGGAACGCTCTGCCAGAGGAAGTGGTAGAGGCGGGTACAATTACAACATTAAGCAGACATTTAGACAGGTGCGTGAATAGGGAAGGTTAGAGGAATGTGAACTAAATGCAGGGAATTGGGACTAGCTCATGTTGGCAACTTGGTCATCATGGATGAGTCGGGCCAAAGGGCCTGTATCCATGCTGTATGTAACTTGGAGAAGTCTCAATTTAATATCCCATCCAGAAGCACCTTCTTGGTATTGCATTTAATGTCAGCCTACATTTATGTACTCTAGTATTGCAAATAAGGCCTTGAACCCATGATCTTCTAACACAGCTGATGTGGTTAGAGTGGAATATATTTAATAAGGTTGGTTAAGGTTACTGAGTATAGTATATTTAATGAGTTTAGGTTGGGTCAGTGAGGGTATAGCATAACTAATGTTTAGGCAGGGTCAGTGAATATGGAAACCATGAAGGAAATATGCACGTGTGGGTGTGTACATGGAGAGCACAACAGGAGAGGTAAACAGATGAAAGGGAGGTTCAAAGAAGTAACATTTTAAAGAAATGGAAAGGATAGAACCAATAAATAATGGTCAGTCCAGGATTAACAGAATGTGGCTAAGTGCAGCTTGAGCTGATGGACGGTGTGTTGTACTTTCCACTCCATCCTTGGAACCAGAAGATTCTTTAATGTATTATCAATTCCAGCTCTGTAAGTGATGGACCAGGTCAGTGTTGGGAACTGTAAGAGATGGAAGATCTGTCATTAAATATTTAAAGATTGTTCAACTCTGATGAAACTCAGTCTGCCTGGCGCTGTAGAGAGAAATGCCTTTCTGTCACGTTGCAGAGTGCGTCATAAAACAAACAGGGAAAGCACCATCTTCTGCTTGTGGTAAAGCTGGTAATATTTGGCTTCAACAAAATAAATTTGTTGTAAGAACCCTCTCCTTCCAGGTTTCTGCAAGAAATCAACTTCCTATACAAGGCCATTGTATTGAAAGTAGTTTTATATCGGGATGCCTATATACCAGTCCCAGAGACATCTCTTTCTAAAGATATTAATGCTAAGATTCCATGTAAATTGAGAAATTGAGTCTGCAGTTCAGTTCCGTGCCAGATCCACTATCATGGTCCCATCAGGAGGGCTTCATATGCAGTTGTGTTTTGTGCTTTGTTTATTTTACTGCTTTATTTCATATCTCTCCACTGTGTTCCTTCCCAACCCAAAGCAAGAGTTGGGCAACGGCCCGTACTTCTCCACAGGGGTAGCAGTCTTATTGAATTGACACTGTCCCTGTGAGAACATACTAACCATCTCCTTGTGAAGACTGTCAGCAGTCACTCCCTGGCAGACTTCAAGATCCTCAGTGCACCAGTCAGCTGTATTGCTTGCCTTCCATCTGGTCAGAACCCACCTCCTGCCAAACAGTATTGCTATTCAGGGAATAGCACTTTTCAGGGAAGCATCCATGCTTGTTAAATGTGGCATCTCTCAATTAGCGCAGGGTGGTGAGAGAGAGTTTGAGGAAATAACACAGCCAATAGTCAATTGCCCTTGGAACAGCTACATACCCAAAATATATCTTTTCTTATATCTGATGTTGAATATCCTGGATGAACTTAACCGTAAGTTCATTAACTCATAAGACCTGTTGCCCTGCAGACTCCTCCCGAGTCCTTCAAAGCCTAGAATTTCAAATATTCAAACTATAGTAATAGACTCACTCCTGTTCAGTACTCAACAATGTGTCCATGTCTCAGTACCACCAGGCAAGCACAGTGGTAAACATTTTTAACTCTTATTCTATAGTTTCTCTGTGTATTTATGTATGCCTGTGGCTGTGGACGTGTGTGTTTGGGGAATGCATATCCAAATGTTGATTTTCAGTTACATAAGTGACCTGATATTAAAATACTTGCTGTTTCCAGGATGGTGAATTGGTCCCTCACTGGGTTAACAGATGGTGAGTGCGTCCCACTGAATACATAATGGTCACAGTGTTATCCTACCCAGTGCACAGGGCAACGGTCCCAGCAAATAAGTCAAATGTGTGACGGTGAGCTTGTGACTGAGATTTAATATTTGACAGTTTTTTTTAATATCACAGGGTTGCTTTGTGAAAGAAGGATTTTTTTCCTGACACAGAACTTCAGCCACACTTGTACATATGGTCATCGGTTTTCCTCCTCCCCTCTTCTCTGATCTTGCCATCCAGTACATCAGTCAGCTAATCACTCAGCATTGTGAATCACTATGTACCAACAGCCTATTCAAACACAGGAGGGTGTCGTAATCACCTGCAATTGTGTTCTCACCTAAGATTCACAGAAATATTGTCAGAAGCCATTGAGTAGTAGGGAACAGTTCTATATAAATAGACTCTTTCGTTCTTCCTATCTCTGTACACAATAGCAGCATTTAGCACTGGGCTTTGGATCTGTGATATGTTTTGCCACTTCCTTATCCAGGACTAATTGCTCAGATTTCAACATGTTGAATGTTTGGAGGAGCAACCAACAAATGGGATAAAATACTAGAAACACTCAGCAAGTCAGGCACCAATTGCAGAGAATTGCAAACACAGCCCAGCCTATCACACAAACCAGCCTCCTCTCCATGGACTCCATGTCTACACTTCTCGCTGCCTTTGGGAAAGCAGCCAGCATAATCGAGGACCCATCCAACCCCGGACATTCTCTCTCCTCCTCTCTCATCAGGAAGAAGATATAAAAGCTTCACAGCATATACCACCAGGCTCAAGGACAGCTTCTATCCCATTGCTGAAAGACTCTCGAATGGACTCCTTGTATAATAAAGATGCACTCTTGATCTTTCAATCTATCTCGCTGTGGCCCTTGCACCTTATTGTCTACCTGCACTGCACTTTCCCCGTAACTGTAACACGATTCTGTTATCGTTTTTCTTTTGTACTACCTCAATGATCTGTCTGGATAACGTGCATACAAAAGCTTTTCACTGTATCTCGGTACATGTGACAAAAATAAACCAATTACCAAGCATCTGTGTAAACAGAAACATTTAACATTTTGGGTCCCAAACCCTTCATTAGGATGTCCCATACCTGAAATGTTTCTCTTCCCACAGATGCTGCCTGACCTTCTGAGTGCTTCCAGCATTTACTGTTTTACTTTCCGAGTCCCAGCATCTGCACCTTTTTATGATTTTCACCAATGATGAAGCTGGGTTTATCATTGAGAGACAATCGCCAAAACTAGTTCAAATTTTTAAACTAAAATAATTCTCACTCCCTAGGTCACTTGATGGGCTTTATATATAAACTAGGATTACAGTTGGCTCTGCAAATGTTCAGATATTTTCACTGCCAAGTTTTATATATTTCAAGAAAGCTGCTTTAAATAGATGTCCTTTTAAGTTCAGAAAAAATGCATTTCACTTTTCCCAGGAATGTGCTTGGCATAGTCAGTCATACAATTCCCACTGTCTTTTAATAAAAAAATTTCTAGGTTCAAGTTCCACTTTGAAGTTTGAGCATAAAAGTACAGGTTGACACTCTAGTACATTACTGAGGGAGCGTTACACTGTCAGAGTTGCTGCCTTTTTGGATGATATTCTAAATTGAGGCCCCATCCAGCACCTCAGGTGAAGATAGAAGATCACACTGGAATGTGTGAGCAACAGCAGGGGAGCTATCTCCAGTATCTTAATCAATATTTGTTCCTCAACCTACATCTGAAAGCAGATTATCTGGTTATTTTCAAAGTGTTGTTTGTGTCAGCTTGCTATGCACATATAGTTTTAAATAGCTAAAGAGACTAGTTTTAAAAAGTAGTTCTATGGTCAATGCATGGGCAACCGCCACCATGAAAGTTGTCCAAACTGCAGTTGTTGCAAAACACAAACTATGTCACATATCGGCAATGACTCCATCCATTAGTGGTGGACTACAAGAACTCCTCATGATTACCAAAGATTCTAATTGTTTGGCTCGGTTATAACATCAACTAAAAACACTTCATTAGTTGTAAAGTACCCAAGGATGAACTGAAGCAGGGAAATCTCCATGTGAATATACTTGTTTTTCTTTTCATAGCATTGTAGGAACACAGGTAGGTTCCCAGTTAGCCTTAAAGTTGTAAATTGAAGCTGTCGATCACATGATTCAGGAGGTTCTAATATTTAATGCTGTCTGAGTTCTACTAATCGTTTAGCAAATGTTAAAAATTCAGATATTTGAATGATTCAGGGAAGTGGATAGCATTTGCAAATATCTTGGTTCTAAATTTCACAAATTAATTCTTAGCACTTTGGCTGGCAAGGGATGTGCAGTATATGAAAGAATATTGCACTAATCAGGATGTTATTTTAATGCATATTCAAGTTTTGAGTCCCACCATCACCAGATTCTTTCTCTCCATCCCAACACAATCCACGTCCCACAGCCAATTAACCCAGAGCACATCTGCTTTCTCAGCCAAATCTCCTTGTATTCCAGAATCATCCTGAAATGTCGTGATAACCATTGGCTGTTGCAGACTATCTTCATAAATCCCCTTTCCCCTGATACTTGCACTCTTATTTGCCACAATATCTGGAGTTCCTAGATTTCTTTGTCATTAAAATTTGAGTCTAAGCAACTGCCTCATCCACTTCCTCAAATCAAAAAGTAAGGCACGCCCCTGCCCTAGCTCTGAACTTGCATCTTCTGCTAGTTTCCGTCTTATCTCCCCCCCCCCATTCCTTTTCCATGATCACCACCTCCTGACCCCACAGCCCTACTCCTGCTAATCTACTAACTACACAACTTCCCTTCACAGCTCCCATGTTAGCTGATGTGTTAATTGTTCTGTTTCATCAAGTACTTTCTCCCTTTCCTCAAAACAACCTTTGATTGCTCTCTTTTAGCAAACAACTGTCCCATCTTCAAACTCCCTTTCCTCCAAAATTCTTTGCCTGCCAAATCCATATCCATCTTTTCTGCAACTCATTGTTTGAAACGCTCCAGTCAGGTTTCTGCCATTGCCACCGTACCAGAGTGGTTCTTTTCCTCTGTGAGCTTATCTGTGGTAAACCATCCCACCACCCCACCACCACCCCCCCCCCCCCCACCACCCCTATCCTTCCCAATTAGACCACCGGCTTTAACACAAAGAAGCACACTAACCTCCGGCAATGCATCTTTTCTATTATCCATCTCCCTCAGCTGATCTGCTGCTAAAATCCCCATCCAAGACTTCTGTTATCGTTAGACTTTACAATTCCAACACACTCAGTCTGGGCTTCCATTTCTACTCCCCATAAATACAAGGATATCCAAAACTTTCTGTGCCCTTAACCACACTGTTGTCCATCCTTTACCTCTGTGCTCATGGCTGCTAGGAAGGTAATGGCCTGTAAACATCTGCTTTGTGTTTTCAAATCCCTCCCTGGCCTTGTTCCTCCCTATCTCTGTATCCACAGCCACCCTACAATCCTTTGAGGTATCTGCACTGGTGCAATTCTGGCCTCGACCATTATTTCCTCCTTCTTAAAATATACCCCTCTGATCAAAGTTTTTGATTATGATGCTGGATACAATATTTGACCATGGTTCCCGAGTAAAATCTTGGAATGTTAATGACATTCTAGAAGTACAAGTTGTCACTGTTAAACAGTCACAGCTTCTACTCCCTCCACTACCAGTATGTCCCATCTATAAAATACACTGCTACAATTCCCCAAAGCTTATTCAACAATGTGGATGACATGAAATTAGGAGGTGGTGTTGATGGTGAAGAAGGTTATTGTAGATTACAGGGGGATCTTGATTAGTTAGGGAAATGGGCCAAAGAGTGGCAAATGCATTTCAGTATAGGTAAGTGTGGGGTGATGTATTTTGGAAAGTCAACCAGTTTAAGACTTGTACTATGTAGGGGGCTAGGGAGTGTAATGGAACAGGAACCTAGGGAGTACAAATGCATAGTTTGTCACAGGTAGATAGGGTGGTGAGAAAGGCATTGAGCATGCTGGCCTTCATCAGTCAGGGTCTTGAGTATAGGAGTTGGGATGTTACATTGCAGTTGTACAAGTCATTGATGAGGCTGCACTTGGAGTTCTGTGTACAGTTTTGGTCACCCTGTTATAGGAAAGACGTAGTTAAACTGGAAAGAGTGCAGGAAAGATTTACCAGCATGTTGCCAGGACTGGAGGGCCTGAGTTATTGGGAGAGGTTGGCCAGGCTAGGTCTTTATTCCTTGGAACGTAGGAGAATGAGGGGTGACCTTACAAAAGTGTTTAAAATTATGAGAGGCATGGATAGGGTGGACGGTAACAGTCTTTTCCCCAGGGTAGGGGAGTCCAAAACTACGGAGCATAGGGTGAAGGGGAAAGATTTAAAAGGGACCTGAGTGGCAACTTTTTCACACAAAGGGTGGTGAGTGTATGGAACGAGCTGCCAGAGAAAGTGGGTGAGGCAGGTACATTAGTATCATTTAAGGAGCATTTGGATAGGTACATGGAGGGGTGGAACTTAGAGGGATATGGGCTGAATGCAGGAAATTGGGACTAGCTGGGTGGGCACAGTGGTCAGCATGGACTGGTTGGGCCGAAGGGCCTGTATCCATGCTGTATTACTCTGACTCTAACAAAGCCTTTCAAACCCATAACCATATGGCAGGAGCACTGCAGGAACCACCAATGACAAGAACCCTTCCAAGTTGCAGGCCATATTGACTTGCCAGTATATTGTGGTTCCTTCATTGGGACCAAGTCAAAATCCTGGAATTTCCTATTCCATAATACCCTGGAAGTACCTTCATATGGAATGCTTCAATTTAAGAGATTGCTCAACCACCTTCTCAGAGCAATTTGGAATGAGCTCAAAGTGTTGGCCTTATTAGTGAAACCCACATCTCATGAACTACAGCCTCGTGCAGTTAGTTTCCTAATGGCTGGTTGCCCAAGTGGCGAGTCTTCCTATGTAGACTTAGACTGTTTCTGTTGATAGGTGTTTTGATGTGGATGCCACGAATTTACCCTAGTATTGTCTTCACTCAATAACCACTTGATATGTGCAACTTTTCCAATGAGAGAATCACCATGCCTTGTCTAAGTAGGAAGAGTTTGGCTTCAGAGGTCTAACTCCTGGTATCTTTCCAAGTTTTCCTGAGCTGGGCAGTATTCCCAGCCCAGTGAGTAGTGAGGTGAAAAACTTAAACCCTCAGCCTAGGTCTATTCTGAAACAAGTTGACTAACTACTTTTTAACTATTCTGCACCAGGAGTGCCTAACACTTAGTCCCCTCAAATAGCTGCTGGCGATCAGGAACTCACCATGCAGAAGTATTTGATTCACAGCTATGGCTAACACCTCATGGCTTTTCATCTGTGCTGCTGCCTTGCCAGCAAGGAACAATAGCTTTAACAAATCAACTCAAGTTGAGTTTATTGTCCTATGCACAAGTATGGTGAGGTACAAGTACAATGAAAAACTTGCTTGCAGCAGCATGTTACAGTAGATTCAGACAACACACAGAACATAAATTATACAAGATAATGAAGAAACAAAGTGTGCAAAACAAGACGTTAATGCATAAAAGCACATTCGGAGATAAAGCCATGGTAGTGTTCCGTTGCTGAGGTAGGATTAGGGTTGTGCAGGTCAGTTCAAAAACCTGATGGTTGAACAGGGTGTTGGCTTCTCCTTTTAAATGCAACTCCTTAAGGCAGCCACTGAGTGCAGTCAGTTATTTCTGGAATTCTGACTCAACTGTTTATTTCAAAGCCAGATCACATGCCTTGAGTTTAATAAGTTCTTGTCTTCATTTTTTTTTAGAGTTTTCTAACATTCAGGCAAATCGATTGAAACCCCATTAAAATCTACAGCAAAATCCTTTCTGAGGTGCTATGTCTCAGATTCTGATCCTTCCTTGCATACTTCAGTGAATAAGTCTGGTGGCCGAGAGAACTGAAGGTTGTCTTTTACAGATCACAAATAACCTCAACTGTGCAGACAGATAATGGCTAAGAGCTTCACCCACTGCTTCAGGGGATCCACCAACAGACCTCCACCCTTTCCACCTCTATCCCAGTGCCCACTCCTACTACACTCCCAGAGGTGGGCTCTCAGAGTCTACTGCTCCCAAAGGCATGGTTCACTCCTTTATACTCCACTCCAGAGTCCACTGCTCCAGGACCCCACTCTACCATTAACACCAGTGTTCTAATTTACTCCTGCTGCCAAGTTCTTCTGGCTCAGCAACTGGGAACCTGTGATACTGAGGTCATTGAGAAGCATTGATAGGTAATGCCTCTAATTGACTTCAATGTCGCTGTTAGAAAATTAGCAAAGATTCTTGTCTTGTCCACCTCCTCACCATAGCATCTAACAGCTTCTTATGATCTGATGACCCCAATATCGGTCCTAAATTTGGCTTTACAAGTTTGAATCCCTTATTTTGGTTGAAGTATTGTGCATGATTCTAGACCTCTATATACTTCCATACAGTCATGTATCCTGAAGGCTGATGTTTTCCAGTCTCGGTACTCAGTTGCTCCAAATCTTGGGAACAACCTGTGGCTTCCCCTTGAATTGCCCCCAGAACCGGATTCTACTCCTGTACAAAATTAAAATGGAAATATTAGGAAAGACTCTACAGCTGAGGGAAGATCTGTGGACAGGGAAACAGAGTTATTATTTCAAGTTGAAGATCTATCATTTAATGTCCCATTAACTCAGTTTTTCACTCTCCACAGATGCTGCTTGATCTGCTGAGTTGTTCCAGCTTTCCCTTTCATTTCAGATTTCCTGCAACTACAGTATCGGTAGTGTAGGTGGGCAGGCATAGTAGCGTAGCGGTTAGCATAACGCTTTACAGCGCCGGCGACCTGGGTTCAATTCTGGCCGCCGTCTGTAAGGAGTTTGTACGTTCCCCATGTGTCTGCGTGGGTTTCCTCCGGGTGCTCCTGTTTCCTCCCACATTCCAAAGACGTACAGCATTGGAAGTCGTGGGCGTGCTATGTTGGTGCTGGAAGTGTGGCGACACTTGCAGGCTGCCCCCAGAACACACTACGCAAAGATGTATTTCACTGTGTGTTTCAATGTACATGTGACTAATAAACATATCTTTATCTTATCTTTTGTGTCTCTTAGTTCCAGCAATCTCGTTTATCTCCCTGTATTTACATCTCCTTCAGGCAGAGCTGCTGTGATTAACATGCTTAGCCACCTCCTCACAGCCAGCACCCACACCACGTGTGTCATTCAGTTCCCTTGGTCACCACCCTAACGCAAACATTCCTTTTGTTCTGTCCACTCCTCCCCTTTCTACAGCTTAAAGCATGTTTGTTTTATCATCCTTCTCTGTGCTGATGAAAGGTTATTGACCTGAAATGCTACTTCTGTTCTGTCCACGGATGCTGCCTGACCTGTTGGGTGTTTCCAGCATTTCCCATTTTTATTTCAGAGTTGCAGCATCTGCAGTTTCTTTGTTTTTGAGCACCAGATTTTTCATCTTCATGTGGAATTATTTCTGCGCCACGTACTGAGCATTTGGTGAAGCCTCTGTTTTCTTTCCTGTGTGTAGAATACATTACAACTTACAGCTTTAGCACAAATTTTCATCTGCCATTGTTTTATCCATTTATATATTTCTCTCCAATTCATTTGAAACTTCACAAATGGTCTTTACATTCACTGCCTTAATCCACTTGTGTTAACCTTTGCTGATAATCCACTTGTGTTAACCTTTGCTGATAATGCCATTTGCTTTTTTTTCACATGGTTCAGGTTTCATTCTTCTTGTTCTTCTCATTTCACTTCTTTCCACGTGGGGTAACTTGCTTCCACTCTGTGGGTTCTGAAGTGGTTGAAGGATCCACAGGTGGACAGGTGATCATCAGTGGTACGGGTGGATGGTTTGTCTGGAATGTTGTCTGTTGTTTTCACTGTTCATGCACGGCAGCTCCTTGCCTTCCTGAAGGCTCATTTTCCATTTTGAGCCATCCCAAGTGAGGGGTGTACATGAATCGGGAGGGTTTTACATTTATTTCACACAGGCTTTGAGAACATCCTTGGTGCATTTCCTCTGTCCTCCTGGAAATCTCTTTCCATGGTGGAGCTCAGAGTGCCTGCTTTTGGGGAGGGGGGGGGGTGGGGGGTGGTGGGTGGTGTCTGGTGTCAGACATGTCGACAAAGTGGCCGGTTGGGTGTCATCAGACACCAGGAATATTGGCCTCGGAGAGGAGTCTGACATTGGCTCACTTGCCCAGACATTGGTACTTCTCCAGGACTGGGGGGGTGCTGGGTTGTGCACATCTCTGAGGCAAGAGTGCTGTGATCACTGGTGCTCGATAGATCATGAGCTTAGGGCTGGGTTTGAGGTCAGTCTTTGCACACACTTTTTCTCTGTTGGCCGGGAGCCATGGAACAAAAACTAGGCATGGCAGAGACGAGAGACTTGATGCATAGTAGGCAATGTCATAGAAAGCATCCTCTCCAGGTACATCACAGCTTGGTATGGCAACAGCTCCACCCAAGAATGCAAAAAATTGCAGAGTTGTGAATGCAGCCCAGTCCATCACGGAAACCTGCCTCCCCTCCATGGACTCTGTCTACTCTTCCCGCTGCCTCAGGAAAGCAGCCAATATAATCAAAGACCCCTCCCACCCCAATCATTCTCTCTTCTTTCCACCCCCCCCCCCCCAAGTTGGACAGAAGATACGAAAGTTTAAGAATACATACTGCCAGGCCCAAGGCCAGCTTCTATCCCACCGTTATCAGAGTCTTGAATGGACCTCTTTAACGATAAATTCTTAATCTCACAATCTACCTTGTTGTGGCCCTTGCACCTTATTGTCTCCCTTCACTGCACTTTCTGTATAACTGCAACACTATATTCTGCATTCTGCTAATGTTTTCCTTGGTGTACTTGTGTGTGGAATGATCTGTCAGAGTGGCATTCAAAACAAAGCTTTTCACTGTATCTCAGTTCATGTGACAACAATAAACCAATTACCAATAGACAAGGGGCAGAGATAAGGGTCTGAACACAAGGAATAAAGAATGAGTATGGAGCAGAGGGACAGGGTGGAGAACATCTCTCTCGTCAAACTCTCTAAAACCTTGTATGTCTCAGTGATACTGCAAATAGAATGGAGATAATGACCTTGAAATGGGTCCTGTGAGGTCTTGGTCATCTGTCAATGAAGAAGGGAAGAGAATTATTGCATCTCAAGAGTCACTGACATGTTGACGGGAAGGACTGCAGGATGATGTGGTGGGAACAATGAACAAGGAAAAGAATAATTTTGATGCTAAGGTTATATTAACAAAAAATCTACTGGAATTATTTAAATGAATATCAGGAGCAGCATGCAGTCCTAACAATGTTTCAAAGCAAGTTATTGGTGATGACTAGTGGGGGTTATGTGTGCTGCTTCCGTTATGGATCGCTTTTTGTTCACTAATGGACATTAATGGGCTGCTGGGCTTGTAATTGGCACAAATGGATGGAAACTAAGGTAAATAAAAGCATTTGGCAAATCAGCATCTCGTACAACAGAACAGGCTTTATGGGGGCTTTGTTGTGCATTCATTTTATTAGTGTTGCTCAAACTTCTGAAATTAGACCGAATCCAGTAAAAGGAGAACAATACAGGACAGCAGCAGAGTACAGTCGGAGTTGGTGACTGATGGTTCAGCTGTGCACACTGTCAGAGTACAGTCAGTGTTGGTGACTGATGGTTCAGCTGTGCACACTGTCAGAGTACAGTCAGTGTTGGTAACTGGTTCAGCTGTGCACACTGTCAGAGTACAGTCTGTTGGTGACTGATGGTTCAGCTGTGCACTGTCAGAATACAGTCAGTGTTGGTAACTGATGATTTAACTGTGTTCACACCATTAGAACAGGGAGGCCATTGAGCCAAGAGATTTGTCATCTGACTATTGCTTCCCTCATGGAACAGTTCTGTTCATGCCAACTGGCTGTGCAACTCAGCACCAGGTTAGTAACCACGTACCACCATGACAGGTTTCCAATCATGACCCTGACTGGCAGCAAATGAAAACCAGTTGCTACACTGGACCCAAGGCCAAGGAGCAGAAACTGGGCTGAAGGCAAATGCTGGACCCAAGGCAGAAAGGAAAAACTGGATCAAGGCAGAGTTAAGGGGGCAGAGTGGGGAGCAGTGTAGATGCACAGTAGAGAGTGGGCATGGAGCAGGATCTGGTCTAAGAGCAGACCACTAACTGGACATTGCAGAGAGCAGAAACTGGGCATGGGGCAGAGAGCAGAGGCCGGCATGACAGAGACTAGAGGTTTAGCAGGGAGTAGAGAATGAGTACGGGACAGATTGGTTTTGGTTCATTATTGTCACGTGCACTGAGATACAGTGAAAAGCTTTTGTTTTGCGTGCCATTCAGACAGATCATGCCATACGTAATTACATCGAGCTAGTAAAAAGGAAACAGGATACAGATAAAAGACTGAACACAAGGATCAGAGAATTGGTGTAGAGAGCAGAAAGAATCCAAGCTGTTAGTCCTGCATGGCAATGGTCTTGAAAGTTGTTGGCATTGCACTCATCCAGGTTGTATTGGTTTATTATTGTCACTTGTACCGAGGTACAGTGAAAAGCTTGTCTTACAAACTGATCGTACAGGTCAATTCATTACACAGTGCAGTTACATTGAGTTAGTACAGAGTGCATTGATTTAGTACAGGTAAAAACAATAACAGTACAGAGTAAAGTGTCACAGCTACAGAGAAAGTGCAGTGCAATAAGGTGCAAGGTCACAACAAGGTAGACCGTGAAGTCATAGTCCATCTCATTGTATAAGGGAACCGTTCAATAGCCTTATCACAGTGGGGTAGAAGCTGTCCTTAAGTCTGGTGGTACGTGCCCTCAGGCTCCTGTATCTTCTACCCAATGGAAGAGGAGAGAAGAGAGAATGTCCCGGGTGGGTGTGGTCTTTGATTATGCTGGCTGCTACACCAAGACAACGAGAGGTAAAGCCAGAGTCCAAGGAGGGGAGGCTGGTGTCCGTGATGCTTGATAGCACTGTCCATGACAGCTTCCATTACCTTGCTGACTGAAAGTAGACTGACTTGGTGGTAGTTCACTGGATTGAATTTGTCCTGCTTTTTTAAACAGTATATACTTGGGCAATTTTCAACATTGTCAGGTAGATGCCAATACAGTTGTATCTGTGAGAAGAGAAACAAAGGAGATGATGCTGGAGGAGCTCAGCAGGCCAGTCAGCATCCGTGGAGAAAAGCAGGCGGTCAACGTTTCAAGTCAGGACCCTTCTTCAGGACTGAAGATAGGAAAAGGGGAAGCCCGATATAGAGGAGGGAAAAGCAGAGCAGTGATAGGTGGACAAAAGAGGGGAGGTGGGGTGGACATGGTAGTGATAAGAAGATGCAGGTAAGAGATAGTGATAGGCAGGTGTGGAGGAGGAGGAGGATATCTGTGTTGGAACAGTTAGAATTGTATTGGCTCTACCTGACAATGTGACTGGAGGTGGAGCTGGTTGTGGAGTAAGAGTTTTCTGGACCCATTGCCTTTGCTGTGTCCAGTGCTCTTAGCCATGTCTGGACACCATGAGGAATGAATCGAAATGGCTGAAGATTGCCACCTGTGACGGGTTATTCTACACTTCCAGCGGAGCTTGGTTGCGAATACTTCAGCCTTGTCTTTAGTACTCGACTCGGCCACTGTTGAGGATGGGAATGTTCTGCGCCTCCCATTAGCTGTTAATTGTCCACCATCATTCATTCCTAGATGTGGGAGAACTGCAGAACTTCAGCCTGTTGTGAGATTGGTTAGCTCTATCTTTTGCATGCCTCTTCATTGTGCTCAGCAGGAATGTGTCCCTTATCACAGCTTCATTAGGCTGCCACCTCGTTCTGTTTAGGTATGCTTGCTGCTGCTCCCAGCATGCCCATCTGCACTCACTGAGCCAGAGTTGATCCGCTGGCTTGATAGTAATGGCGAAGTGAGGGATATGCCGAGCCATGAGCTTACAGAATGTGGTGGTGTACATTTCTGCTGATCCTGATGGTCCACAGAGCTTCACAGATGTCCAGTTCTGAGATGATACCTCTGTTCTGAGTTAACCCCATTTAGCATGGTTGCAGTGATGGAAGGTGTTCTCAGTGTGAAAACAGGACTTTGTCTCCATGCAATGTCACTACTACCAGTGCTGTCAGGGACAGATGTACATTGCCACGGGTGGATTGCTGAGTGTGAGATCAAGTAGATCTGTCCCTCATTGGTTCACCCATTACCCACCACAGACCCAGTTTGGCGGCTGTGTTCCTTCAGGACTTAGCCAACTGGTTTTTGGTGCTGTCAATGGGAAGCAGAAAGGTTTGTATAATATTGAGGCTGATGAACAGCCTGAAGAGCAAGCATTAAACAGGACAGAAACCATTGTCAGCAAAAAAAAAGGTACAAGAAAAACTAGTGACCAGTAAATTGATAGGACGACCATCACAGAAGTTGACTAATGGTCATGGATTATGAAGCAGAGCAAAGTGCCATTAGCAAAAAGGACACTGAATTTGAAGAAGTTCTCCAAAGGTTCACTAAAACTCCTAAGACACAAGTAATAGGCTGTTTGGTATAATTGTGAACATGTGAAGCTAGCAGCCATAGTAGCTGACTACACCAGCAAACATGATCGTAGTGTCGTACAGCACAGAAACAGGCCCTTCGGCCCACCATGTCTGTGCCGCCCATGTACCTGTCCACACTAATCTCATTTACCTGCATTAGGTCTGTAGCCTTCCATGCCTTGCCGATCCAGGTGCATAGCTAGATGCTTCTTAAATGTTGTGGGAAAATGTCCAAGGGAAAGATTGGCTCAAAGAATTAACCGGACTGTAGGAATGTGATCAGTATAAGAGCTTTGCACCTTGACAACTTGTGAAATATGCAGATTTATTCAAAATTATTGTGCAATGATATTAAGGGGCACATGATTAAGACAGAAGTCAAGCCAATTTAATGCAAACCTAAACAGAACTAAATGAAGAAAATGTTGAAGTAGAGAAAGTGTTGAATAACCTTGAATACAACAGACTTTTAGTCAAAACTAAACAGTGTGATTGAGCAACATCCAATGTTGTGGTGGCCAAATCAGACAGAACCATCCACTTTACTGGGATTATCAAATTATCCTCGACTGAGCTGTGGATGATGACCATGTCACGGAAGGCAAGGGTTGAGGATGGTGGTCTGATCCTGTCCCATCCTTGTGCAAAATTAAATGTGGATGAAGAAACCAACATTAATGGGCAGCAGTCTTTATCTGTGCGTTGTGGCATGATATCACCACTTGAAATATTTAAGGCCACAGGGACAAGATGTTGAATATTGCCAATGCAACCAAGATGATATTTTGATTGCAATTGTCAATAGGGAAATCTCTAAATACATGAAGAGGTGTTCAGGAGGCTTCATGAGCAGAACGTTGTTTATAGAGTCAGGCAGCACAGAATGGACTCCTTGTCCCACCTCGCCATGCTGACCGTGAAGCCTATCTACGTTAGTCCTATTTGTCTGCATTAGACCTGTGTCCATCTATGCCCTTCCTATCCATGTACCTGTCCAAATGCCCTTTAAACATTGTAATTGTATCTGCCTCCACCACCACCTATGGCAGCTCAAAAGATGATTTATTTGGGTTAAGCAACGATGAAAATGCTTGGTAACTGGCCTAAGAAAAGGTTGAGGTAATTGTTAAGACTAGAAAACTCACAGATGTCATTGAAGCAATTCTTCTTAAATACACCCAGGTATTTAAATCCATCCAGCCTAATGACATTGACAGTGCTGCATCGCCGGCTGAAGAAGGAGATGCAAGAGGTGTTTGTCCTCTGCTGAGCCTTCCTTGGTGACTACAACGTTACCTTTGCCCTGAAGCCCACATGCGATGAAGATGTTGACACGGCGCAGCTTGTAGAGTCATTGCCTCACGAGGCCGGAGACCTGGGTTCAGTACTGACCTCGGGTGCTCTGTCTGAAGTTTTCAGCTTCTCCCTGTGACAACGTGAGTTCCCCTCTGAGTGCTCTGCTTTTCTCCCACACCCCAAAGGTGTGGGTTGGTGGGTTAATTGGCCATCGTAGTTTTCCCCTCGTGTGTAGGTGAGTGGTAGAATCTGGGGGAGGTGACGAGAATTTAAAAGCTATGGGATTTATGTAAATTTGGTGATGGTCGGCACAGACTCAGTGGGCTGAAGGGCCTGTTTCCATGTTGTATCTCCCTATAAACCACATTATGAAGATTGGCCATTGCATTGCACATATTAATGAAGAGTGGGAAGAATTCTTCGCAATCAAAGAAGGAGGAGGTGAGAATTATATTCAGGGTCGTAAAGTTTCATCAGTTGTTGTCAGACAGACTCTGCATGCTGGTTACCAAGCTCAAAACGTTGTTGGCCATTCCTCCTAGACTCGTCCACATTTCCCTCAACAGTGGCCTCAAGGATGTTGTGGTGGCTGTACTTTGTTCTAAGTGCTTATGACATTGAATATCCAGATACAATGGATGCATTATCATGATTGCTGTATGAAAATGCTGACACAAATTTAGAAACAAATGATGTAACACACATTAGAGGATGACTTCCCTGTACCACAGTAGAAATAGTAAGACAAATATGAGTACACTTTGAGTGGCTGGATTGATTTGAATCCATGTTTGGGTGAGAATGTAAATCCTGTTGATCACGAATGTTACAAGTAGTCTACAAATCGGGGCTACTTCAAATGGAGTTGTAGAACAATTCTACCTAAAGGACAGGTGGAAGGAAAAAAATCAGAAGAACCTTTGAGCATCGTTAACAGGAAGGAGTAGCAACTTGTGGCCTTGTAAATTGGCCAAGGACAGACAGGAATCTGGAAGAGCTTGTGGTAAATCTACAATTGTCAAGACTTCATTGTACAGACACAGCACCACTTTAGGTGTAGAAGTCACTCATGGGACCATTCCAGAAAGCCCACATCGAATGCTGTGAGGGAGGTATTGGAAGTGACGCCTTTGAGGGGTCACACTATGGATGCCACACTAGCATCTGCTGGACTCCAAGGTCAACAGAAGTAAAACTGGTACAGTTCAGAAGTTGAAAAGAATTAGAAGATTGGTTAACCACATAAGTGTTATTAAATTAGCTTCACTCTTTGTATGGAAGTGTATGTGTGATGGTATCATTGTGTGAGAGTGCACTGTCTAAGATGAACATTGAATTCTCAAGCCTCTCTTCCCGCGCAGAACCTGCAAGTTACCAAATTAAGAATTCACAAGAGTCCTTATTTTATAATCACAAGTTGCAGAACTGAAGCCAGGTGCAGAGAAGTAAGCAGTGGACTGGAAAAAAATGGGAAAAGCTGATCAATTCTCAAGGGAGGAATGAGTCACAGGGTTTGTCAACCAGCAGTGTTACTCTAGTGCCACCTATCAGATGTTGACAGAACAGCAGTACTGAGATGAAGAATGGGTGATGTTAAGGAAAAAAAACTTTCCAGTCCTGATGAAGGGTTTCGACCTGAAACGTCGACTGTCACACAGAATACTGACTTGAAAGTACATCATCAGTCATTCATCTTCACTGGGTCTAAATCCTGCAGCTTCTAACTCAACAACACGCTGGGAGTACCTTCACCACAAGGGCTGAAATGTTTAAAGGTGATGTCTCATCATCATCTTTGTATGGGCTATCAGGGATGAGTACTAAGCACTGACTTGCCAGCGTACTCACAGCCATTAGTGCTAATTGGTGGTTTAACTGTAGTGGACTCATCTATCACCTGCCATCCTGTGCTCTCCCCCTCCCCTGACCTTATTCTGGCTTCTGCCCTCTTCCTTTCCAGTCCTGATGGAGGGTCTCGACCTGAAACGTCGACTGTTTATTTCCCTTCATAGATGCTGCCTGATGAGTTCCTCCAGCATTTTGTGTGTGTGTGTTGCTCCAGATTCCAGCATCTGCAGAATCTCTTGTCTAAGATAAGATATTTATTTATTAGTCACATGTACATCAAAACTCACAGTGAAATGTGTCTTTTTGCATTACTGGGAATGTGCTGGGGCCACTCTTCTGGCGCCAACATAGCATACCCACAGCTCCTAATCTGTACATCTTTGGAATGTGGGAGGAAACCGGTGCACCCGGAGGAAACCCACGCAGACACTGGGAGAACGTACAAACTCCATACAGCAGCAGGAATTGAACCTGGGTCGCTGGTGCTGTAATAGCGTCACGCTAACCGCTACACTACCATGTGTCTGTGAACATTGGCTTTCCTTCAAGCCAGCCAGAGGGGCTCTATCTGGGTCTTCCCAAACAATCAACCCCCACCCTCCTTGTTCCTCCCAAGCAATACTCTTGAAAGGCATAGCATAAGCTCTCAAAACTTGGACACTGATGATTCTCAGCTCTGCATCTCCAGCACTTCTCGTGACCCCTTCACTAACCCAGTCCAATTGGCATCCATGTTGAATGTCAAAGCTGATCAAGTTGGGACATTGTCCATTCAGCGTCAGGAAGAATGAAGCCTTTCTATGACCAAGATTGTCCTACCTCCTGCCTCTCCCTCAGATACTCCACAACTTATAATTAACCTTGCCTCTGGATGAAACTGTTCCAATCATTTCATTGCAGCTTCATGTTCCATCAATTCCACGTTACCCAAATCCCTAACACCCATAGCACAGGCTGCATTGTGCCCAACACTGACGCACACTGGGTTTCTGACCTAAAGTAGGAATCCCTGTCCTCGTCCATAATTCTCGCCAAAGTCTGCTTGCTGCTCCCTGCCCACCAACTCTAATCTCCTCTACCTCTGTATTTCCACCCTCCCTCCCATACTCACCTTGCACCCATTCAGTTACCCCATTCACCACCCAACCTACTTGAGGAAGGACTTCTTCAACACACAGGATGCTGGAGGAACTCAGCGGGTCAAACAGCATCTGTGAAGGGAAACAATCCATGTTTCAGGTCGAGACCTTTCATCTGGACTGGAAGGTATGGGGGGAAATGGCCAGTATAAAAAGGTGGAGGGGAGGGGTGGATCCAGATGGAGGGGGAGGAGAGAATGGGAATAGTGTCAAAAGCTGGGAAGTGATAGGCTATTTTCCAGTCCAGGTGAAGGGTCTCGACCTGAACTGTCGACTGTCCATTTCCCTCCATAGACGCTGCTTGACCCGCTGAGTTCCCCCAACTTGTGTGATGCTCCAGATTCCAGTGTCAGTAGTCTCTTGTGTCTTCATCTTCATTGTCTGGCACTGGGATTCCCCCTCCCTCAGAGCTTCTACGCACAGCATCAGCTTTAGTATCCCTTCAGGGGGTGGGTGCTCATTAGAAGCTTCACTGCTTGACCCTTGCTCTCGCAGGATGAGGGTTGACGCTGAGCAGCTACATTACCCAGGGAGAGGAGACCTACCCTTACCCATACACAAGATTCCATAATCCAAATTCCATCAGTCCCTGTTGGTTCAGCAGAGAGATGATTAGGAAACTATTTCTGAATGCCGTGTTGAAGAATCAGAGATAAAGGTCACATTGCAGTAGGACCCCGGTATAGGAGCACATTTCAAAATACTTTCTTTAAATAACTTGCATACTTTCCACTAAGTAAACACTGAGCATTGTAAAGAGTTCTGGAAAAAAACCCATATGAGGTGTTACAGCCTACTCTGTCAGCAGCAAGTTGCATGTTTACATAAGAAATGTTAATTATAGCCTGTGCCTTTAATGGAACTTTTGAAGAGGAAGGCTGAGAGTGGAATGGTTGATGAATTTGGGGCTGGGGATGTCATGGTTGACTAAAGGTGGGGGTAGGGTTGACCAGGGCCTGGTTGACTAAGGCGGGGCTGGGGGTGTGATGGTTGATAAGTTGGGGGTGAGAACAAAGAGGTAAAGAAAGTCAGGGATGTGCCCAAGCCTGTGGAACAGGATGATCCTGAGGTTAAAGCAGTAGAGGAAAGTAAAGACCAGCACAGCACACCAGAAAAGGACAAGGACATGTGCAGAATGACGGAAAGTGGTGCAGTGAGTAGGCAGTAGAAAACGTTGAGACAGATTCTATCAACAGAGAAAAGCAGCCATAAGATCAGAGGGCAGAAGTGATCAATAGTGGAGTGGCTGGGGAAGGTGCTTAAAGCAAGGAAGTAGTGGGACTGGCTATGTGTGGTGCAGTACAAGACTACCAGCTCACTGGCCCAGCACAAGAATGAGAGCAGGGCATAAGTTTCAGGAAAACATTTAATTAATTTAAAGCATAAATAAGTAAATGAAGTAACAATTATGCACATTTGATTAATTATGAAGTCTTTATTCGAGATTATGCGTGACTTGTGCAGTGATGTGCCATGAATGTAGCCTGTGGATTTATGTCGAGTGCTGTGATCCAAACAATCTGCAAGCTGCATCCCCAGAATTCTAGCTCTGTTCTGGAGAGATCTAAGGAAGGAAATGCTTGCCTCGGAAAAGAACGACTCTACTGATTTCTGGAATGCCGAACCTGTGAGAGAACGAGGGGGTGAGTCTGTGTCCCCTGGAGTGTAGAAGTATGAGCGATGATGGCATTGAATCATAGAGAATTGTAAAGGGGTGTGATGGGGCGGATGCTGGGAGGATGGTTCTGTTGGTTGGGGAATCTATGTGACTCAGTCTCAAAAAAAATGAGGCCAGTTCTTTAAGGCAGTGAAAATGCATAAATCTTTGTAATTTGGCACTCCAGTGAGCAGTAGGTGCTCATTTACTGACCTTATTCAGCTTCGGAATGGATAGATTTTTAGCTACTCAGGAAATCCAGCAATTTGGGATATCAAGAGAAGGTGGAGTTGAGGTGGAGGATCAGTCTCCATCCTATTAGATGGTAGAGAAAGGACCAATGGCTGACTCCTGTTCCTATTTCTTATGTTCATAATTGTCCCTGTCTTTCTAGATGCAAAATTGCAGACAACTGAATCTTCTAGTGACCTAATAACTCAATAATCACAATAATTAGTGACCTAGTTATTGTGATTATTGAGTTATTATGCACTTGAAACAGCAAGTTAAGTTTTGATCTGTGTTGTGTTGTAACTTCAGTCATCAGCATGATCTGAGTAATTGGGTAAAAGGCATTCAAGTCTGTTAAGAGGACGTAGGGACTGATGGCTGAAGCCACTCATTCATCTTTCAATGAGCCCAAAATTGATTCAAAGGCCTTGATTCAAAGAACATACTCGATGGGCTGAATGGCCGACTTCTGCTCCTTTGTCTTGTGGTGATGCCAAGCTGAGAGGGGAAATAAGTCGCTTTGAAGAAAGGGAAATAGTTCAGAGTGTTCACAAAAAGAGTTCACAACTGAGCAAAACCAGAGCCTTGCCATAAATCATGTTCTGATATGTGTTGCGCCTCAATAGTTTTCATGCCTCGGGGGATGTTGTGAAGATGATTTTTGAACACAACAAAATAAAATGCAAAACTTCTCGTTGAGGAAATGGTTTCTGACCCCATCATTGTTTTTGAACGGACTGGGAAAAGTGTTGGGGAAAGAGTGACAGAGTAATCACGGCAGTATCAGCCACAGGCTCACAGCACCACCTGTGGGCAGGTAGTGATAATGCAGCAACTATCCTGATTTTAAAATTAAAAAATTAATCAAAGTTAAACTTGCTTTATTAAAATATTCTTTCATGTCATATTAAATCTCCCCTTTGTCTCCTGAAGACTGTTCCTGAAATTCAGCTCTTTAGTACTATTTGCATTCCAGCAACCCCAAGCTCCCATCATTCACATAGAGGCCCATTAAGAGTACCACAGTAGTAATGTGCACAGAACCCAGTGCTGTCCTCTCGTATTGTTGCAGGGGTTAATGGAACATGCTTTATTATATCTGAAAAACAGCACCTTGCAAGTAGCACTGGTATGTTGAGAGAGTAGCAATGGGAAGGATACATTACTGATAGACCGCATGGGATCCATTAGTAGTTCATGAGTCATAGATTAATACAGCATGGAAACAGGCCCTTCTGCCCAAGTGGTCCACGCTGACCAAGGTGCCCATCTAAGCCAGTCCCATTTGCCTGCATTTGGCCCATATCCCTCTAAACCCTTCCTATCCATGTACTTATCCAAATGTCTTTTAATGTTATTGTACCTGTCTCAACCACTTCCTCTGTCAGCTTGTTCCATACATGCACCACCCTCTGCGTGAAGAAGTTGCCCCTTGGGTCCCTTTTAAATCTTTCTCCTCTCACCTTAAACCTATGCCCTCTAGATTTTGGTTCCCTTTCCCCAAGAAAAAGACTGTGCGCATTCACCCTTGGTCCAACTTGATATGAATGAGTTATTTCTGCTCTATGATGCTCACGGGTTTTTCCAGATTATTTCAGTTATTCTTGATGACAGTTTAAAAACAAGAAAAAAAAATGTTTGAGATTGAGGACAAGTTTCTCAGTTATGTGATGTGGAAATATATTTGGTCTGTCACAGAGGATATTAACAGGACTGGAGCAGGTCACTGTGATAGTGGGGTGGTAGGGGGAGGTTTCATACTTGAAATTAGAAGTCAACATTAGTCAGTGTGATGGGTGAGTGAGACCTGCACATTAGGGGGCTGGCAGTGGTGTGGGTGATGTGTCAGAGTTCAGGGAGGACAGAGTATGCACGATTGCTCAGAAGACCCTTGGAATTGTTGTCTGCGGGTGACAAACATCAGGACCAATTTCAGCAGCAGATGAACAGATACTGAAATTCAAAAAAAAGTGCAGATGCTGGAAATCTAAAATAAGAACAGAAAATGCTGGAAACACTCAGCAGGTCAGGCAGCATCTCTGGAGAGAGAAACAGTTAGCGTTTCCGGTTGAATACAAAATTCTAAGGAAGGGAAGTGTTGCCCCTGTTTTTTTTCCCCCACAGACACAGCCTGATTTGCTGCATATTTCCAGCATTTTCTGTTTTTATTTTAGATGGGCAGATGCTGGCCAGATTGTAGAGATGGAAGTAAGTGACATAACTGCCCGGAGTTATATGGGAACCCAGGGTTCTAGGCTGTGGGGTTCAGTCTGAAACAGTGCTAGCAGATGTTGGCATTGGTGACAATGGAAAGGAGTTTGTGGCAGAGGCTCAAGATCATGGCTTCAGTCTTGTCCTGGTCCAGTTGGAGACAATGTTGACTCATTGACATGTTGGACAAGTAGAACCCAAGGCAATGGCACCAGGGAGGTGGTCAGATAGAGCTGAGTCTCGTCAGTATTTGTGTGGAACGTGTTCTCGGATCAACCTGCTGAGCAGTTGCAGGGACAGGAGGAAGGTGAGGGGACCCTCGGTTGGGGGGGGTGGGGTGGGGGGAGGGAGGTTGAGGGAAGCAGCTGTTGCTGCAAATGCTTTGGTGATAACTAACTAGGTAGGAGTGAAATCGGGGGAGGTTGTTTCAATTACTGGCATAATAGAGGAGGATAATTGGCTTAATTATGTTATAGGCTACAGACATGTTGAGAAGCATAAGGAGATTTTAATTATAGTGAGAGTCACATTGACTGTTATTGTATGGAAATCTGATTGGGGAGAATCACAGGCAGAGATTTGGAAGTCAATGCAATCTCAGCACTTTGGTGAGGAAAGGAAGGTTGCAACAAAAAAAATTGGTATCTAAGAAGAAAGAGCTCTTTATCATATCAGTTGGCATGAAGGCTCAAAAAGAAGTTGTGTGATCAAAATTTCCACGTGAATAGGGTCAAGAGAGCACAGATTGGGGCCCATGGACAAGATGAGCTTTGAAGGGCATTGGGAAATGGTGCAGAAAATTGACAGAGATCTTGGATCAGGTGTAGAGCCAATGGGAATCTGGGAGTTTGGCTTGATGGCGGAGAGGAGAGGAAATCAGCGGAGGATGGCCCCAGAGATGATGGCAAAGATATCTCTGAGCTCCTCACACTTGTTATTGGGGGAGGGAAGGTGGTTAGTAATGGGGGAAAAAGAAGCTGAGATTTATTTCTGTTGAGCAGGATACTCTGGAATTACTGACATGTTAGCACAGAGTCTTGATAGTACTTTTAAAATCATAAAACTTAAATGGCTTGAGATCTGAAATACAAACAGAAACACTCAGCAGGTTGGGCAGCATCTGTGGAAAGAGAAATGGGGCTAAGCAGTTTAAGGTCAAAGACCCTTCAGCAGAACTGGGAAAGAGAGAAAGGTTGCATGGCATTAGGGAAAGGTGGATATCAAAGGGAGTATCTCTGGGTTAGTCCTGAGATGTTATGGGGATTAATTGTTGATGAGATTATGTGGTCGATTGGAGAGAGGGAGAGAGAGAGAGAATGAAATACAGGCAAAAGAACCTAAAACTGTGAAGGCAGAGACATGGGGCAAGCCCAGCAGGTCAGACTGTGCTTCTGGAGAGGGAGAAACTGAGCCAATATTATTGATGCATGAACTACAACAGATCTGGCCAGTTCTGATATAAGCAGAGAAAGTGAGTTACTGGAAGTTGGTGAATTCAGTTACTGAGTGCAGAAGACTGTAATGTGCCTGGATAGAAGATGGGGTGCAGTTCCTCAAGCTGGTATGAGGGAGCCTCTGCACTGAGCTTCAGTACAGGAGGCCGTGCACAGAGGAGTCAGTGTGTGAATGGAATGGAGAGTTGAAGTGGCAGATTGGGGTCATCCCTGCAGACTGAACACTGGTGTTCCTTAATGGAGTCATACAATCCGTGTTCAGTTTAACCAATGCAGAGGAGATAGTGCACTGGATTAGAAGAAGTGCAAGTGAATCGCTGCTTCACCTGGAGTGTGTGGGTGAAGGGAAAGGAAGAGGGAAAAGGGGTGGGTATTGTATGTCCTGCGGATGCATGGGAGTGCCATGACAAGGGGAGTGCTTGGCAGAGATGAAAGAGCAAACCAGAGAGTTATGGAATAGTGAAAGAGAACGAGAGAGGAAGGATGTGTGTGGTGGAGGAATCTTGTTGAAGGTGATAGAACTCGGGTCTCACTCTGTCATGGAGATTCCCTATGTTCTATCTACCCCTCCCCCACCTCGGCAACTTAAAACTATTTTCTTTGCTTCCTTAAGCAACAAACAATCTGCTGGAAGATCTCGGCAGGTTTGGCAGCATCTGTAGGGGGAAAGGAATTGATGACATTTCAGGTTGAAACCCTACATCAGGACTCATGCAGGAATGAACTAGTAGCTTTATTGTATTTGTTAACAATGCAAGCACTTATCGCTCATCTCGAATTGCTCTTGATGAGGTGATGATAAGCCATCTTCTTGAATGGCTTTTGATGAAGAAATTCCCACATTGCTGTTGGGCAGTAAGTTCCAAGATTTAGACTTGGAAACAATAAGGGAATGCCAATATTTTTTATGTCAAGATAACGTGTAACGTGGAGGGAGCCAAATCTGCAGGTGCTGGTATCCCATGCACTTATTTTGCTTGTCTTTGGTGGGACAGGTTGCTGGTTTGCTAGCCATATTTTAAGTAGCATTGGTGAGTAACTGCAATGTATTTTGTAAATGGTTCACACTGCATCTGTGATGTGTGGTAGTGTAGGGAGTGAATCTTGGGCAGGTGCTTGAAGTACTAATCAAATGCCTGGCTTATCCTAGATTGTGTCATGTTTCATGAGTGTTGTTGGAGCTGAAATCATTAAGGCAAATGGAGATTATTTTAACACACTTCTGACTCCTGGCGTTCTGGAGGTAGAAAGGCTTTGGAAGTCAAGGGGGGAAAGGGGAAAGGTTTGGGGGGAAAGGGGAAAGGTTTAGGGGGAACATTAGGGGGAACTTTTTCACTCAAAGAGTGGTGGGAGTGTGGAACGGGCTGCCATCTTATGTAGTAAATGCGGCTCACTCTTGAGTTTTAAGAATAAATTGGATAGATACATAGATGGGAGAGGTCTGGAGGGTTATGGACTGGGTGCAGGTAAATGGGACTAGTGGAATAAAGTTTCGGCACAGACTAGAAGGGCCAAATGGCCTGTTTTCTGTGCTGTAGTGTTCTATGGTCATTCATACAACAGATTACCCAGATTCTGACCTGCACCTAGAGCCACAGCTTTTATGCACTTAGTCATAGAGTTTTGCAGCGCGAATACAGGCCCTTTGGCCCAACTGGTCCACAATGACCAAGATGCCTAACTGAGCTGGTCCCATTTGCCTGTGTTTGGCCCATTTACCTCAAAACCTTTCCTATCCATGCACCTGTCCAAATGTCTTTTAAATGCCGTAATTGTACCTACCTTTACCACTTCCTTTGACGGCTCATTTCATATATGACCCACCCTCTGCATGGAAAAAGTTGCCCCCCAGGTCCCCTTTAACCCTTTCCCCTATCATTTTAAATGTCTCCTAGTTGAGTTCCTGGTTTATGGTGACTCCGAGGATCTTGATAGTGGGGGACCCAACAAAAGTAATGCCACTGAGTGCCAAGGGTAAGTGAGTGAAGTCTGCTGGAGATAGTCCTTGCTTGACGCTTGTGTTATAGGAACATTGATTACTGCTTATCAGCCCATGCCTGAACGTCTTCCTGGTCTTGTTGCTGGCTGGTCCATTTTCTGAGGAACTGCAATTGAAATTGGTCATCATGCAATCATCAGTGACCATCCTCACCTCTGACCTTACAATGTCAAAGTTGCTGAAGGTGGTGGGCTCTGTAGCACTACCCTGAGGAACTCCTGCAGTGATGCCCAAGGACTGGCTTATTTTTGAAGCGCATTTATTATTTTAATCAGAAAAGTCAGCAATGAATTTTATAAACATCAACGTAATGACCAGATAATCAGTTCCTTTTTGTGATTTTTTTTTTGTTGTTGGTGAGATCAGTATTAACCAGGATGGATGGGGAAAAATAAGTGTGATTGGATGGAGGTGCGAGGTTATGGGTAGTAAGGGATGTAAGAAAGTGGCCAGAGATTTAGTTTTTTAAGACACTGGGAGAGGAGGGATCATAAAGATAACATGTTCTGAGGGACATGAATGGTAGAGAGAACAAACCTAGTGGAGAGAGCTCAGAGGGAGAAATTTAAATCGGAAGAAAAGGAAATGATTTCAGAGGAGAGAGGTGAGGAAAGCAGAGATGGAGACTGAAGTTAGCAACAATGAGCTATTGCTTTTTTAAGAGGCTGAGGAGAGGAGGGAACGTGGCTTAGAAAAAACTGGGGCCGAGCATTCGAAAGATAATGAGGACTACATAAGAGATGATCTTGGAGGTGGAAGAGAATGTGACTAAACTGACATGGTATTGTGATGCAACTGCTGATGTAAATCAAACCACTGGGAGGAGCTCCTACCTAAAGAAGGTTGGTCTAACAAGCTTTGATTTTGTGAAGAATTGCAAGTTTTTGAGTTTGTGAATTTACAAGTTTCATTAGTTCTTTGACGTCTATGGCTCCACATTATCACTGTCATTTTCCCCACAGTGTATTCTGGACTGGTATCAATCTGGAGTGTTGGGGGCTCCCTAAATGCTCCTATTTGGCTCCCTTTTTGGAACTTGCAAAGAAGTCCTCACACTTGTTCATTCTCATTCCCCAGCTATCTGTCCCACTCTAACCCTCACCCAATACTACTGACTGTGTTTTCATTCCAGCTTTTCCAGTGCTATAAAGACCATAGAAAGACACACACACAGAGCACAGAAACAGGCCCTTTGGTCCACTGAATCCACGCTGGCTAACAAGCACAATGTACACTAATCCTGTTACTGATCCCATTTTATTCCCCCACATTCCCATCAACTGTCCCCAGATTCTGCTACAAATGAATGTGCACAGACTGCACCAGGGGTCAGGATTGAACCCTGGTCACTGGAGCTGTGAGGCAGCAGCTCCTCCAGTTGTACTGCCCAAAGAGCAATTTCATGGCTGGATATTGAACCTGGGCTGTGGCATTGACAACACCCAATCCTAACCGCTAGATTACCAGGGAATATACCTGGTTCTGTGTCAGTAAACCATAGAATCTTAAAGCACTGAAAGAAAATATTGTCCCATCTGCCTGTATTAGGACACTGAAAGAGCTCTCCAATAGACTCCCACAGTTCAACCTTTTTCCCTGGAAAATTAGTTCTTTTCAAGGGCTTTTTGGAAGTTCTTGCTGCTTATGATTCTTCCACCATTTCAGGCACTGTTCTTGATCTTGCCAATTCTCTCTGTGGAAAAATTGCTCCTCATTTCCCCCTTTTGTTGTTTTAAATCTAAGACTTGGTGCCAGAGAAAAATTCTTCCACTTATCCTCAATTCTTCCACCTTAGCTACCTCTATTGTCCTTCATAACTTTTTCTCCGTCCTAAGGAGAACGATCCCATCTCCAGTCTCCCTACATAACTGAAGGCCTTCGCCTTTGGTATCATCCTGGTAACTCTCCTGTGTACCCTCCACAAAGTGCAGATGTCTTCCCCCAATGTGGTGTCCAGAGTTATCCACAATGCTCTGACTGAGACCCAAGTAGAGATTTTTAAAAAGGTGAAGCACAACTTTCTTGCTTGAGAACAAGGGTTAGCAACCTCCAGTTATACTGCCTGCTCAGCAAAGAGAAGGTTCAGACCCACATATCAATGGGGAGATTGAGAAGGGATGACCTTACTTTGCCTTTTTCTAATCTCCTGGTTGTGTCTGAGAGGGCTGAGCTTGTAGGAACAGAAGTGTCTCCCTGCATCCCTGCTATGACATTACCAATCATGAGCCAGATGTGGACCCCAGCTTCCTCTTCTCTGAGGAAACACTAAATATCAGCAAGAACTCCCCACCTCCTTTATCTTTGTATTGAAACTGAGCTGAACGCTGCTGAGAATAACATCAGGACCAACATACTGAGACAATGAAGTAATTGGGATTATAAAGAATTTCATTATATAAACAGACTTCAAGTCTGATGTACATTTTGGGAAAATGCTAACCCTAAAGCCAAAGACATTATGAAGAGAGATGCAGTAAATCTCTAATGATAATGTATCTAATGATAGTGTCTTTAAAATTCAGTTTGATGTTAAGTACAATCCATGCAAGGTGCAGCAGTGAGCAGAAATACTGGATATTAAACTAGTAAATGAGCATTTTTCCAGTCAGAATAGAGTAAAAACCCAGTGAAGGTACTGTCTGTCTTTGTGCTGGAGTAAATTCCATTGTACTCCCCCACTGCCACCTGCACCCACACCTGGTCCTTGGGGTCCAGGTGGATGAGGGCTCCACCTGATAGTGAGACGGGCTTTGGCCAGTTGGCGTAGTACTGGAAAAAGGAGGAGACGGTCACATTGTTCTTCATGATGTCAAACTGCAGGCTGGTTCTGAACACTGTGGAGTGAACCACGAAGTAGTAGAGGCCCGGAATCTCACAGGTGAACTTCCCTGTCGCCGGGTTGTAGTGGTGCTGATCATTGTGCAGAACCACATCGAACTGCACCGGCTCCTCAGTCAGGGGGAAGATGTGAGTCTTGGAACGTTTTGCACTGAATGCTGAGTTGTAGCTGATCACGCTATCCCCTTTGACTCCCTTCTCACCAGCTTGCCCGGGCATCCCATCATCACCCTGCTCCCCCTTAGGCCCAGGTAAGCCTGAAAAACAAAATCATGAATTAGATTATTGCAATCAAACTCTCCCTTTCTCCCCCTCCACATCTATAGCCCCATCACCACAGCTCCCATTTCCATCACCACCCCCCCCCCCACCTCATCCACAGTAAGAACAGAACAACAGTGTAGAAAAGTTGCAACAATGTTCTGTTTAATTCAGAAAGCCCACAACCACCCTACTCCTGAGAATGTTCATTGAGCTCGGCTCACTCCTCGTGACTTGGGTTAAGGTGCATCATAGAACCTTACCTCGTACCAGGAGGACATTTGGTCCATCGTAACTATGCCAGATCTCTGACAGTGCTCTCTCCATCGCTTCTGTCCATCCTGTGCAACTTTTCCTTTTCATCCACTTCTTTCAAAAGATGTTAAGAATGCTTCTAGGATTGTTTTTGATTGGATGTTTTCCTAAATTCTCCCATAATTATATTTTATTCCATTTAGTTATTGATTTACTCTCTGCTCCAGAGGAGAGTCCAAGTACCTTTTTTTTTAATCTCTCCTCATCACTGAAAGGTTTCCAGCTCTGATGCCAAGCAGTGAATGCCCAGCTCCTTTTCTGTGACTTTGACACCTTCTCAATGTGGCCAGCCAACACCTGGTTTATCCTTTTGCTGCTTTATGATGCAGGTGTTGCACTGACAATCCTTGGTCACAACTAATAGTTGACACTTACAGGTGTAGCATCACTTCTGCATTCATACTCAGCGCCCCACTGATAAATCTCAGGTCATTTATTTTAACTACTTTATTTAATCTTCAACATAGTTAGAAAAGCAGCAATGGAATTTAAAGTGGAAGTGGGACTAGATTTAGGTGGCTGCATCTTGGTACAATGGGTGGCAGGTGGAATTGAAGAGAAAACAGAGGATTTAAGAGTAATTGTAAAAAGATGAAGGTTATAAATGAGGAGCATCATTGCAACAGCTCTGTTCGTGAAGGAACAAAAAGATAAATCAGGTAAGTAGAGATTAACGAACCTCAGATCCATTGCTTAAATACTTTCAGTTCGACTGCAGCACTTTCTATTGAGACTGTGGCAGATTTTGCCTTTATATTATTGCCAATGAGAACACAAGTTGTTGAATACAAAAAAAGTTCCACTGACCAAGTTACAGTCATTTGTTTCATTCATAATGAGAACATTAAACCTATTGGGCGTACCAAGATTATTTAATACAAGTAACCATGTGAAATATTTGGACTGCTGTCTCTTTCCTCAAGTGGATGAATATCAGAGGATAAGAATTCGATTAGTTCTACCCTGTAACTTAAGCAGTGGGTTAGTTGAACTGAACATGCCTGAAACTAAGTCTTTTACCACATTCATCACTTCAAATTAAAAGCCTAACTTCTTTTAAATGCTCAGCGACTAAATACTGTATACCAGTTAATGGAGCACTGGACTGTACAGAGCAGGAATTGATAACGTTGTGTTCTTGGCCCCAACTGAATTGATATAATTATCCTAGCGCTCACAGGATTGGGGTATAAAGAGTGATTCAGGTGTGTGGTTGTTGGATATGGCCTGGGACTGGTTGTAGTGAAAATGCATTTTACAGTCAAATAGCATAAAGAAGAAACTGCAAATCAGCAGTTTGGTCAGCATGTTTAGCTCAAAGATGCATAACATTATCAGGTACGATACTCTATTAGAAAAGGGGTTGGATGTTATCTAGATCCCTATATTCATTTAAGAGCTCTGTTCTCCTTCAATCCAGTGCTCAAGTATATTGCCACTCCCTTCACCCCACCAGCAGTAATCGTGCATTCAGCTGCCTGGGCCCTAAGCTTTGGAATTCTCCCTAAATCTCTCCACCTTTCTTCCATTTAGATGCCTTTTAAAACTGCCTCTTTGGCTGAGCTTTTGGTCACCTATTCTAATCTCACTTTAGGGGACGGTGGTATCAAATCTGGTTTTACAATGCTGCTGTTGTGTGCCTTGAGACATTTTACACCATTCAGGAAAAATTATAGTTGTTGAAGTGTTAACCTGGCTTTACTGGGACTTACTGGCTAGTTGTGCTGTTTCAGAAAACCTTATTCTTATTCCCCGCCAAGGACCCCGGTAGCAGTTATTGCCTGGACATAGTTAGAGTGCTCACTGGAGCAGGGCAATGCTTCTGGAGCCTGCATCAGCAGAAGTCAGAAGCTTCAACAACAGAGAGGAGAAAACTGTATTTTCTAATGTTTAAAGTCTCTGGTTCAGTAAATCAATGAAATGTACAAATCACAGCGTCCAAGTAAAGTGTGTAGCATCATTTGAAAAACGATAGGAGCGTTTGATCAGCGTAAAAATAAATCAGTCCCAGAGGCTTTTTCTAACTTCCTTTAGAAAATAAAATAAAATTCCAGAGTTACAGTAATCACTCCTGCCAGGCCTCAGACACTTCTGCCTACCCCATTTTAAACTTCCAGCTGAATTTAATTAAGAACAGAAGCAAGCAACCTAACACTGATCAAAAGTAGGGGGATGGAAATAAGGTTTTATTTACAGAAGCAAGCTGTGAACTTGTTATGAAGTGTGGAGATGCAATCTCTGCTAATGTGTTGTGATACATCAGCAAAATATGTCCATCTCCAGTATGTGACCTCAAGAAAGCTTTGTAATTACATTGACCAAAATGAAGGACTATAGTGTTCAGGACATGCCCCATCAGCAGTGGCAGTAATAAACAAATTATTGGAACCAAACAGCCAAGGCAAGAAGCATGTGGCTGGATGTTGCACCTTACTTTGTGGTTCTGCCTTTATTCTGGGAGGAAAACTTTGCAAGGTTAAATCCTTCCAGCCAGGATTCCACTGTACCAAAATGTTCACATCAAAGTCACAAAAGTAGCTTATGAGTGTAACGAAGGTAAACTGTCCCTCAATTTCTTGAAAATCAAAATAACTGCCAAATACTGAAAATCTGAAACAAAAACAGAAAATGCCAGAAATGTTCAGCAGGTCAGGCAGTATTTGTGGAAAGAGAAATAGAGTTGACATTTCAGGTCAAAGACCCTTCATCAACATCTTGACCTGCCCGCTGCCCTTCACACAACAGACCACTCCATTTATCCTCTAATGCCTAACAACTCTTGCCAATCTGAACAGAACTGCACCTCCTGGATTAATTCTTATTTCCTCTCTGCTTTTGCTCAGTTACTTCTGTATTTCTCATCTATATGCTGCACCTCAGCAACATTGTCTGAAAACACAGCTTGTGTTTCCACATGTACGCTGAAGGCATCCAGGTCAACCTCACCTCTCCAATCTTTCACTTGTCTCTAAATTTTCAGATCAGAACTGAATGAGCAGAAATTTCTTACAACTATATATTGAATTCATGATCTTTGGGCTCTATTGCAATATCAATCCCCGTGTGCAAAACCCATCCCTCTCCTTGGCAACTGTGTGAACGTGAACCAGGCTGTCAGAAACCTTGGTGTCATATTTGATCCAAAGAACATATCCATGTCATTACTAAGTAAACCAAATACCACCTCTGCAGCATCACTTGACTTCACCCTTTCTTCAGCTCACCACTGCTGAAACATTCTTTTTGCCTTTAGAGTTGACTATTCCTGGTTGTACCCTCTGTAAACTTATTCATCCAAAACTCTGCCACCCAAGACCTAGCTCACAAAGTCCTGCCCATCCAAGTCTCCCTTTGATTTTCATCTGTTGAGGAACTCTGGCGATGAAGGGTGAAAAGCAAAGTTCAACACTTAGAACACAAAACTAACTATGGCAACCCATTCTATAGACAGTTTGAATTTTGGCTTATTTCTCTGCTCTTAATCCTGGCATTCACAGACAGTATCGTCATGTTATCTTATTCAAATGCCCTGGAGCAGGAGCACTGGCATGCAACTCATTCATGGGAAACTAGACAACCATGTTGGTCTTCATCGAAAGAAAATTCAACTACTCTGAGCCTTGTCATCTTAAAATTAATTCCTAATTCCAATTTAGGTATTGATTGTAATATAAAAGTATGATGTGACATTAGCAACCAGGAATGTCACACAATCCTCATTACTGAGGCTTACCTGGTTTCCCTGTTTCACCTCTCTCTCCCGGTGCTCCAGGCATTCCATCCCTCCCATTTCTCCCATCCCGCCCTGCCAGCCCTGGATGCCCATTCCGTCCCGGAGTTCCTGGAATTCCCGGCTGACCAGGACAAAATCCAGTAAATACGTTTTCTGCACTGTTGGGTGACGCACGTGACAGCAAGCAGAACAAAAGGAACAAGGTAATAGGAGTCATTCCGAGGCTTGTGAAGAAAGTCTGGTCCTGTAGAGATAAAAGGAGCTACAGTTAGGCCTTGGCAGGTGTACTGTTTGAACACCAGCTTCAGGAAGGATGTCAACACCCTAGAAAAGTACAGTGCAGCTTTAGAGTCATAGAGGGAAAACAAGCCCAGCCTGTCCAATCTCTCCTCATAACTAAAGTCCTCCAATCCAGACAACATCCTGATGAATCTCCTCTGCACTCTCTCCAGCAAACTGCACACAATACCCCAAGTGTGGTCTAACCAGTGTTTTGTAAAGTTGCAACATTACATCCTAACTTTTATATTCAATGCTTCAACCTCTGAAGGCAAGGGTGCCATATATGCCTTCTACCACTCTGAATAAGGTACTGTATAACAGCCTTTCATCGTGTGAGACTGGGATTGTTCTCCTTGTTACACCAAGCAGATTGAGGGAAAATTTAATAGACATTTAGAATCATTAAGGAATTTTAGAGTAAATAACAAACAAAAAGATTTCTCTTGCAGGAGGGTCCGTAACAGAAGACACAGTTTTAAGAAACCAGCAAAAGAAGCAAAGGGTTGTTGAGGTAAAATATTTTTAGCTGTCAAGTTCTTATGATCTTAAATGTGCTGCCTAAAAAGTTAGTGAAACAAATTCAATAGTTACATTCAAAAGGAAATTGGATAAATATCTGACAAGAGAAAAGAATTACAATGTTATGGGGAAAGGGCCAGGACAATATTCCCGATGCATAGCTCTTTGAACGAGCCTCGTATGACCAAACTGGCAGAACAACCTCCGTGCTGTGTGATATTGCCTCTATTTTAGTTCATTTTTGAACATTTGTTCCACAAATGTGCATCTTCACTTCCCCAATTTTCCTGAAGAATTGTGGGCTGTCAGGGTGACAGCATTAGAGTGATGGTTTGTCATGTTGTCAGAGCAATGTGGTATTGGGGGTGATAGAATAATGAAGTGTCTGGGTCTTGTGATGATGGAACATCAGTGAGACTAATTGTCACTGAAGGAATGTCATGGTGACAAGATGTGTGTCAAAGTGTCAGGATGATATTGTCAGGGTGACAGCATGTTGGTATAATGGCATCATCTTCCTGGGGTAATACGGTGTCAAGATATTGGGGTGTAATACCAAAGGTCTGATGTGTGTTGGACTGACAGGTTGACTGGATGTTAAGGTAACTTGGATTTCTATCTTATTTCTGTCAGGCAGAAGAATAAGATTACAGTATTGCCTGGAAATTCAACTGCACACTTTAAGCATTTTGCAATTGAAAGTTTATTTTCTTGAGTGAAGCATTCTAACAATGAATTCTAGGTCATTTTGTGTCGATCAAAATAAGTCAACAAGCTCTTCCTATCATGAGTCACCATTGAGTACCTGACACCTATTTCCGTGCTGGGGATGCATGAAAATGACATCATTCCCTGTGGAGCACTGTTTCTGCAGGAGAACTTGGGCCATGTTTTCCAGGGGTACAGTCACTGGGCACTCCAGGGCAATATGATGTTAAAACTGTCATGCCAGACTACAAAGCTTGCAAGGTAAGTAAATTATTTAACCAAGACCCTCCCTTCCCCACTTGCACTAAAATGACAAGCTCTAATCGATCTCCAGGCAGACCCCAGCCCCTACCATCTCCTGGGCTGAAGGCTCCTTCAACCTTGAAGTCACCCCCAATGCTGCCAGTACCGATCCTCTGCATCTGAAGCTGCATCCTATTTACTGCACCCTCCATCATCCCCCTCACCCCCTCCCCCCAAGGTGCTGCCAGGCCTCCAGTTCTAATCTTTCCTTCTAATGATGCAAATCCAATTCCTGTCCCTGCCCTCACTGTCAAGCCAGTTCCCCCCCCCCACTTACAATTCTGCCAGTCCCAAACCAGTACCAGCCCTTCTCCCCACCCTCAATGTGGGAGCCAAGCCCTTGGATGCTGCCAGTTCTGGTCCCACCTCATCCCAACCAATGCTGCTGATCCCAATTCACCACCATGATGCTGTTGACTTGAATTGCTCCCCTTCCGAACCCAGTCTGTCAATCCCACTTTGCCCAACAATCTGACAATCTCAGTCACCTTCACCTGTTCACGCCTCCCCCTCCAAAATGAATTTCCTGTTCTGATATTCCACCCTCAACAACATTGTCCCAACCTCCGATCCCCTCCTCCTACCCACAATGAACTATCCCCGGTCCATTCCCCCTCCCCACCCTCTCTACCCCCTCCATTGTGCCTGTAGCCAATGACTTTTGAGCTTAGCCTCAGAAAAGGAGGATCAAGTGGCACATGTTTGGCTGAGCAAATATGCAATGCCCGTTTGCACCTCCATTACAATGCAAGTTCGTTGTAGTGGGCCAGTGTACAAGGCAGTCACCAGCACCTTGCATCTGTGCACACTCTAAAGGCCACTTTTGAATTTCTAGAAATATTTTCTTCCACTCTTTAAGAACAGGATGGGTGGGGTGAGGAGGGGGCAGTTGGGATTCTGAAGAGAGAAAATAAGGATACTGTTAACCCTCATCATGTCATCTAAGGTACCATCTGCTTAACTAGTAATGATCTTTGTTTTATCCCACAGGATACCAATTAGTGAACATTAACAAAACAGGTTTTGGAATGCAAACAAGCTGCTCCTCATTGACCAGGGAACAGAACTGGAACCTTAACCAGAAGTTGCAGGTTAGGAGTCCTCCATTAAATGAGGTAAATGCAGCTGTCCGACAGGAAAGCTGAGGCCCTTTAATGGAAGTTCAGGGTCAGCTCTGAGAGCCTCTCATTATTTCCCAGTAGTGTTTAGAAATGTTTTGATGAAAGCAATCTCATTTCTGTTAATATAAGTTTAAACTGGATACAAAACAAACAATTAACATACATCGGCCAGCAATGAAGTTTTATAAAAATCTAGAAAACCTTTTTAATCATCTCTTTACAAACACATGCAATGAGCGAAATAGATCATTCTGACAATGTGGACATCATCCCAGTCAACACTTTCTTTGCCTCAGAAATTTAAAGTAACCATTAAAATATTCTTCATGGTGCCAACTCCAAGTCCTTTAAAACATAAACTGTCATTTCACTTAATAGTTAAGCTCTTTTCATGCTCTCAACTATTTATTACAATATACAATAGCCCTATATGATGGGAGACCATATAAGCAAAAGTTAAAACCCTCCAGACTGCACTCTAATATCTCCACAGAAAATATTTTTAACTCGACACACAGCCAACATCTGGGACACGATCTCTAACAGCTGGAGCATGTACAGGAAGTGTTCATATTGTTAATAAGATTTAAAGTTCCAATCCTCTGATCCCATGGAAACAAAAAAAGAGACCCCTCAAGAAATACGTTAAGTAACTCACCATGAACGGGTACTGTTTTACTTCTGCGAGAAGTGTGAGTGTGATGATAGCTTGTTGATGCCCACAGCGGTGTCAGTATGGCTCTTAGCAGTCCCAAAGTCTCCTGATCAGACAGCTCCACCACTCGGCTCAGTTCAAAGGGAATGAGAAAACTCTCTTGCTCATAGGCTCTGACTCCAGGAAATGGTTGATGCGCTCAGAGGCAGAGCCAGAAACAGCAGGGCAAGAAAAGACAGAGGCTGGAAACAGACTGAGTAAAGAGTGGTGTTTCAGTCTGGAATTGAATGAATAAAGAAAAAACTATTCTCACAGGGACAGTTCCTCTTTCCAGATTAATTTTTTTAAGGGTAATGTGTATTAACTAAAACAGATAATTGAAGCTGTTGTACATATATTCTAAACCCATTGTTCTCTGAGTATTCAGTCCTACTCCAAGAATCAATAACAATATTCCAAGAGAACATTATATTCCAACATGGGAGAAGTGCTACATCAACCAAAATGTTATCCTTTAAATAATGTTAAACCAGTAACCTGGGCTCACCCAAGACTATGCAAGAATGAAAAAAGTATTATTTGAAAATACCTCCCTGTCCTTGGGTCAAGATGCCATGAAAGATAGACTAGGAGTCAAATAACTTAATTTATTATGCATGATGTGTTTCTGAGAAATGTGACAAGACCCTACATAAATGCAAGACAAACACAGAAAATGCTGGAAACAGCAGGTCAGAGAGCATCTGTGGAAAATCAGAGTTAAGGTTTCAGACTGAAGACCTTTCAGGTCTTTGTTTCAGAATTCCATCATCTGTAGTTTCTTGATTTTCATATAAATGTAAGTACTTTCTAAATTATTTTATTCTACTTATTTGACAGTACAAGGGATGTCAAAATGGACAGTAACTGAACCCCACTAAAATAAAATTCATTTATATACTTAAATTGAATCAGTTATACAAATTGGTAAAATTATATGTCACACAGCTAATTTTTACTGAATATTATTTGGTGTTAAAAGTAGTCTTTGTCAAGCTATCTTTCAGTTCACCATTTTCCACAATTTTCTTCTATTGTCTCCTGACAAAGCTGACTCCTTACATAACTAAAGATAAGTTATCACTCTTCATTAGCTGACTTTGTACAGGTTTTGCATCAAACCCAGAACCTCCCTGGTCTGTGTGGCTTGGTGCTGGACTACGTTGTGCAGTCATCAGCTGAATTTTGGGGGCAGTTGATTTCAGGGTTCTGAATGACACACAAGAGGCGATTTTAATGTAAGGCACCTTTTGGGAGACAATTATGCTGGCTTTGCACTCTATGCAAGTTAAAATCATAAAATATATGGGATATCACTTGGCCAAGAAGGTGTGTGTATAGGCTTGATCAGCATTTTTTTTCTATCAGAAAGTTTTGGGGATATAAAATGTTCAAAGTAAACAGTTTATACAGGGACTGGGAAAAACCCACAGCACCCAGTCAGATGAGATAATTCCAAACTAATTCCATTTACATCCTTGAGGTATCAATTCACCTCCCTCCCCGTGATCATTTTCCCACCCCAGTCTTTCTCACCAATCATATTTACCCACACACCACAACCATAGATTTTTTTTCTGTGATCGCCATGGGATCCAAAAATGATGGGAGATCACAGAGTAAAGGTCTTTGTGGATGTTAGGATATCACAGTCTGGGAGCCTAGCACAAACTGGCATAGGCCACCATGGTAAGCCCCACCTTCACCTGTGTTTTAACAACATATTACAAATTCCATCTCAGAGTCTTCATAACTGCAAAATATGTCCTTGTTTTGGATAATAATTGGCTTTCTGAAAACTCTTTTGCTGTAGTTTGCACTGCCTTGAAACAAAAATTATTGTTCCAACACAAGTATTCCCAATTTACAGTAGCTGTGATAATCCAGCCTCACATTCATCTATCTCCAACCTTAAGGCCACTCAGATAGTCAAGGGTCTTTGTCTTGGCAAAGATAGAATAAAACTTCACATGGAAGGGACTTTAAAAAATTTCAGAGTTCTTTACTTTAACAAAGAAATGTGTAGTTAGCATTTAACGAAACTTGTCCATGTGGTCTCCCAAACGTTGTGTTATTGAGTTGCAGTTAAAACAATTTCTCTTTCTGGAGCCAAAATGGATGTCGGTATGGATTGGATTAGGGTGTTATATTTTCATCTAAGGTCTCACGCATTCAATGGGGTCATCAGAATCCGGAAAAAGGTTGCAGTTAAAAGGCCACATTATGCCTAGAGACTCCAGTGAATGCTGGCATTGTTTCTCAGCGGATAGACAGAGAGACTGGCAAGGTGGTACGACACCGCCATCCCATGTGCATTTGGGCACAAAGATGCTGCAAGTCAGCAGGCGAAGATTCTCATAGCAAACCAAGCCCGTCAGGAGCTGTTAAAATGAAAGAATGGGCTGTTAGTGATATGACATCCAAGTCACAAATAGAGCAGATCAGAGTCATCAGTACTGGGATCCTGACCGACTGGATCAAACACCCAACCATCCAGCAGAAAGCTGACAAGAGTGGAAAGGAAATGTGAAACCACGAATCACAAATAAACAGCATGAAACAGTGATTTAGCAATGTAATTTACCCCACTGAAAGGATTTGGAATAAATATCAGCTTGGGAGCAGGATCTCACCACCTTAACACTGGATCTGTGTACCTCAATAATCTTGCTTCACTGATTGAGATCATTATTCATTAGCGCCTGAAGTTACAGATCCTTAATTTTCAACTTGATTCTGTAATTTACAAACCAAGATTAACTAATATGTGATTCACCTTAAAACTTGTTCTTAACCTGACACATGGCTCTTATCCAGTTTTCCCCAAGTGGTGTGATGCAGCAATACATCTGAACCTTGCACTTCCCCATGCCCATGGAGGGATAATGTTCCCCGTGAAGAGCAGCAGCACGCAAGGGAATAACTTCAGAGGTGTGAAGATAAGTGTCTTTGATTGCCTTTGGGCATCAAGGAGCATTTGCACTGATTTTCCAATGACATTGCATCCATAAGCAGGCAAGATTGAATATTTTATCCAAATTTCATATTATTCTCAAGGTAATAAATCTGATTCTGCAAGCTGCTACAACACTGGAAGATTTCATTATGTTCCTAGGCACTTGTTTGAACAGAATCTCTCACAACTCATTGTTCACAATGTGATGTTACTTTGGGATATATCCTAATTTATTTCTTCTCCCTGCAAAAGTAGAGCATCCTGGCTTTTCATTTTCCCCTGCAAAGATCTATTACCCTTTAACACTCAGATAATTCTAATGCACAACACATTTTGTATCTCTTCAAAGTGCCGTGGGAGCTAAAATGATCAAAACAGCATTGCTGTTCTACATCAAGCTCAAAATCAACTAACTCAATGTACTTCAGAAGTTAAAAAAAGAACTAAGAGCTGTGCACTTTGACACACTGTAATGGGACAGACTGGAGGACCGTTATTTTATATTGAGAATTCTGCTGAGCAGCCAGTGTCACATCAGCAGATATAGTAGGGATAGCTGTGCTCTCTCACCTTGTAGTCCTTCAGGGTAGAAATAGCACTTTTCTGATCTGGAATTCCAAGCCAGATATTAGGGAATGAAGTTTCATTATAACTGAGTCCTTGACACATCTCCACCTCAATCTTCTCACAGGCAGTTTCTGGAAAAGAGGAGCAAAATATTCACGGCAGGTTTTGATGTTATGAAACAGCTGCATTCATCTCTGTGACCACCTTGCTCCTGGGCATATATATACTGCTGAGTATTGCCATCGATGAGAAGATGCCAGGTTGACTGTGGTATCCATAGTCCTGTTACTAGGGTATCAGTGGATACTGCAGCTCCAAAGTATCGCCATTATGGATAACCTTATCATGCAGACCGACAGAGACAAGAAGAACAGCCAGCTGGCATGGGTACGAGAGAATTCTTGAGATGATGCAGAACCATTCAGATAAATTTCAGCTTGGAACTGTGGACCAGTAGGAGCCAATGACAAAGGGAATTTGAGACAAGGGAAGGATAAATATGTCCAAACTTCTAGGTACAAAGAAATAAGTGATAAGGTTCACCATATAGTTCAAAAATAGAGAACTTAAAAAAAAAAGATACTTTATCCAAGTCCTGCAAGAATCATAAGAGCCTGATGAAACTGTAAAAAAAACTATAAATGCAAGGTTAACCTCTGGTGACCAACGTTTCCACTTATCTCTGTATCCTGGAGGCACTTATACCTCCAGATTCCAGCATCTGCAGTCGCCTGTGTCTCCACTGAACACAAGTTTACAAACATTTCTCCAGACATTTAGCTTATAAAATACATTTATAAATAAAGCAGAGACCACAACCTGCACTTGAAGGGACATTTAAAATGAATTTGCAGAAATAGTATTTCAATGAGAGCACAGTCACCCTATAGAACAAAATGTGGAAGCAGTTAGTATTGATTAATTCAAGTCCAACTCATACAGGCTTTGTCCAGGAAATTATATTTTAGGATGAGTAATGAGTGATATGAGCTACATGAGTAATTTGCCTCATAGCGATGTAGTATTATGGGAAGAACTAGTGACTTTGGAAATATGAGTTTCAAATTTCCTGCTTCCTTATGACACCCCATCAATGCCATTCCCTACTTATTCCCTCATAACCTATTTTCTCTCACATGCCCATTATCTCCTCCCACCTATACCAGGGATAATTTACTGTAATCAATGAACCTCCCTTAAGGATGTGGGAAGAAACCAGGTCGCCCAGGAGAAACCCACATGGGAAAACAAGCAAACTTCATACAGAAAGCACTGGATGTCAGGATCAAACCTATTGGCTGGAGCTGTGAGACAGTGCCTCCCTTGTTGTATGCAAATTGATTGAGATTGATTTCTACAGTAGTTGACTACTCTAACATTGCATTAAACTGCTACCAGGAATATAAATATGAACTATATGGATCTCAGTATTTTCTTGTCCAGAAATTACTAAGTTTGTTGGGCAGTTGTGTGTCCTGGTTCAATTTAAAATCCTCGCATGCACATACCATAAGGCAGATGTGTGACATTAGTGCAGTTCATCTCGTCACTCCCGTCTGAGCAGTCACTCCAGCCATCACACACCCACTGCATCGCTTCACACTGCCCATTTATACAGCTGAACTCATGAGGACTGCATGCCACTGAGAAAGAATAACAAGGAAGAATGGTCAGGGTAAGTGGTTTAATTCAGTCTGACTTCCTGAGAGCCTCCAGGCCGAGTACATGTAACTTAATTTGCTCCAAATATCATAAAATTTGAGTCAATAAGAATGTTGGATTCTGAGTCAACCCAAGTAATAACAAATCACTGACACAAACGCAAGGGATTGATTCAAAGGAAAAGGGACTCAAACTATACATTTTGTATTTCTGTTCCTCCAGCTCCTTGAACTTTGAAGCCACCGTCATGTCATACAATGGTTTTAATGTCACAAGCCATCAGCCGTTTCATTCCTGGTGGAAGCATCCTGATGAAGTCTAGCCCACTCCCTCCATTTCTGAGAACAGACCTATGTTATAAGGATCCACACTTCAAATGTACTTTATGACTGAAGAATTCTAGAGCATCTTGAGATGGTGAAGTGCAAGAAAAAAAAGGAGCTTAAAATAAAATCTTTTTCTCTTTCTCCATTTCTATTTTCCCTCTTTGACTTTCTTTCCTTTATAAAAAGGTGGATAGATAGAGAAGGGGAATTTGTGGAAAATCAAAGGGAAGTCGAAAACTCTACACTGAAACAATGTGGCATGAAATAATGATACAACATGGCAGTGTTTGAATTCCATTTGGAAATTTTAATCTATGTCTCCACCTGAAGAAATTGCTGTGAAATGGTAAGCTAATAGCTCCTCACAAAAGGCTTTACCGACCTTAACTGGTACACATAGCTCACAGCTTCATCTATCGAACGGATATTAATAATCACAACAGGAGAGGGTTGCCAGTCTTTGGAATTCACTACCTGAGAGAGTGGTGAATGCTCAATTGTTGAGTATATTCTGGGCTCAGATTACTGTATTTTTGGACTCCAAGGGACACGGGATCAGGCAGGAACATAGCTTTGTAGAAATTCAGCCATGATCTTACTCAATGGTGGAGCAGGCTTCAGGGGCTGTGGGGCCCACATCTGCTTCTGCAAGGTATTAAAGGTCACCTTTGAGGGTAACAGCACACTTATTATTACACGTCATCAGTGGTGCAGAACACGAACAGTCCTGAGAGACTTGTTTTCTTTCTCAAGCACATTGCAGAGCCAAGAAGGAAAGCAAAATATATCAAAAATAGTAAATAGAATTGATTAATAAATATAATTGCACAAAGCTTCTTTGAATGCAAGAACAGATGAAGGGGCAGCAGCATTTCTTACCTTCACTCTTGTTGACAGCCTGATAGGTGGCAAAGAACCCCACATCTGATTGTCCCTCATCAGCCACAAAAAGAACCAACATCTCATGTTGGGGGGACGTCAGAGTTGGAGGGAGGGAGTCCCCACAGTATCTTTAAAAGAAAATGATCGGTTAAACTTGGGGCCTTTTGTTTCCATTTCTTTGCCTGTGTAGTCTTATGTAACCGAGAATTCTTAAACAAATAATGTTCCTCTCCACCACCACCAACCACTGTTCTGTACCTCCCCCTCCTCCACCACCACTCAGAGTAAGCGGGTATTATGAGGCTCTAGGACTATCCATATTTCACATCCTTCTGACCATCTTTCCCCCTCCTTTTGGCTGTAAGATACTGCTCAGGGAGGACTGAAACTGAATACAATTCTAACCCTCCTCCTTCCCCATTTGAGACTGTGGGTCAGCTCGTCTGTAGATAATCCATTCCCCGTCTGAACATGGAGAATTTCTATCAGTGGTCGATTTATAACTGGATCCCAAAAGGTGCAAGGTGCTTGTCACATTGACTTTCCCATGTTGAAGATAGTTCTCTGCTCCAGTGGTGATAGGTCACTATTATACTGAATTACACCTCTTAATTCCACCTTGTAGGTAATTTGAACATATTACCTGCCCATCAGTGTGCTGGGACTACTGCTGGCTTGGTCATGTACCTCCACAAAGTCATATCGACAGTCTGCAGCAGCCTCCAGGCTGAAGTTGTGAAATAACAACTGGATCACATGACCCTGAGGAACTGAGATGTGCCACACACACATCTACACAATGACACAATACAATTAACAAATTTGATAGCCTTTAGGATTAAACCATTAATTAATGATGAATGGTACATTAAGGCAATTCCAGTCACCACTTACACTTAGAAAAGGATGTGATGGGCTCTTAGACATTTCATTATATGAATTACCAAGGCACTGTGGGAAAACATCTTTTTCTTGAAGTTAAACTGCATATCGTCACGTACATTGGTGGCACAGTGGTTAAATTTGAGGACCAGTAATGCAGAGATGTGAGTTCAAATCTCACCACAGACTTTTTATAATTACTGTCTCCATGATGGTGATCACTAAACTACTGGATTGTTGTAAAAAATCCATCATGCCTTTCAGGGGAGGAATTAGTTGTAGAAATATGATCGACTCTTAACTGCCCTTTGAACTGGCCTCGGATGCCATTGGTTGTATCGTAACGATCATACTAAAGCAGAATAAGCGTAAAACCAGAGCGATCACTTAGCATCAACTGTGGCAATGAATTTGCAGATGGCAAAGTTGTTTCTAGCCCAGATGTCCTTGCAAAACATTCCTCATGAACATCTGGTCACTGGTGTCCAATCTGGGAGAGCTGTCCCACATATTAGTCATACTTACAGAATTGCACCTTACAGGCAATGTACCAAACTCCTCCATCACAGTCCCTTGGTCCCACCAGCAAGGCAACCCCCTCAGAGTGGTATACAGGAAGGAAGGAGCAGCCTGGGTGTTTCTCAACATTCCCTCCAAGCCATGTGAAGTTTCACGGTATCAAGGTCAAACACAGGCAAGGAAACCTCCTCCTGATAGAATACCCACTGTCTGTCTTCAGCTGATTAATCACTGTACTTCTATGTTGAACCATAGCACTAAAAATAGCACGGTCACAGAATATACTCTGGGTGGGGGACATCACTATCCATTACCAAGAGTGGCCCAGTGGCACCACCACATGACACAGTGGCTGAGTCCTGAAGAACTGCTGCCAGACAGCATCTGCCTGTAGGTAGTGAATAAAACACAAGGGATAAACAGAGAACGAGAGACTGCAGACAGTGGAATCTGGAGAAACAAAAAATACTGGAGGAAGTCAGCGGGTCAGGCAGCATCTGTGGAGGGAAATGGACAGTCGATATTTCAGGTTTTGACATTCTGGACTCTTCATCTTGGACTGAGTTAAACACACTTGAGCTTGTTCTCACCAATCTTCCTGTGACAAATGCATCTGTTCATGGGGGATCTGGTAGGAGTGATCACTGCACAGTCCTTGGTGAAGATACTCCAAGGCCACCCCTATTTCATGTTACATGGCACTGCCACCATGCTTAATGGGATAAGGCTCAGAACAGGGCATCCATGAGATGCAGCGGACTAGCAGCAACAGCAACAAATACATCTCACCACAACCTGCATCCACGTCACGTGGCAAACTTCTCAGTCTATCATAAAAATTGAGCCAAGGGATGCAACTCTGGTTCAGTGAGGAAAGCAGGAGGACATTATGGAGCAGATGCACTAAAAAATTAGGTAAAGCAGTAGCACAGGACTACATGCATCTTAAACAGCAAGTACATCATGCAATAGACAGACTTAAGTTCTGCAGTTCCACCATGTCTTGCAGTGATAGTGGTGGACAATCTAACAGCCAACAAGAGGAGGCAGCTCCAAGAACATTCCCATCTTCAACGATGGTGGGGCCAAGCCTGTGAATGTGAAAGAGAAGGACTGCAAATGCTTCATCCGTCTCCAGCCAGAAGCACCTATCCCTCTTTTTCCAAGCTATTCCAGTATAATTACAACTAGAATCTACATGACATTGTGGAAAATTGCTTAGGGGAAAAAACTGTTCATAAAATGTGCAGAAAATTTGATCAGTGAAGTGAGGGAGACATCAGTGATTTCAAATGACATTTATTCACCAAGAAATTGCTCAACAACCAGTTGGGATTTTGTCAGGATCCCTCAGGTCCAGACCCCTTTCCAAACTTGGTTCAAAAATGATCCAAAGAATTGAAATTTGAGAAGTGAAGGGAGAGCAACTGCCTTGACATCAAGGAAGCACTTGACTTAGCAGGGCATCAAGATGCTCTGGGATATCAAGCAAAAACAATACTCCAATGGTTGGAGTAATGGATATGGTTCGAATCTCACTACAGCTCCTGGGGAATTCACGTTCACAATAATTAAATAATTAGGTCTGGGTAGTAGTAATCGTGAAACCACTGGATTGTTATAAAACATCTGTTCACTATTGTCCTTCAGGAAAGGACATCTGCATTCTTAACTGTCTGGTCTATATATGACCCTCTGCCACAGCCCCAGGCCTCCTTGTCTGTGACATTCTGGATCTAGCTGCAACTCTCTACTTATTTGGTTACTTTTGCAAAGCCTTGTGCAAGACCAATTCAGTTGCTCCTGATGTTCTTGGGTCTCATGGGCTATTGAATTTCCAAGTGGTGAGCTCCCAATCAAAACCATTGTTGGCATGCTGCACTACAATGTTTTAATGCACCTCTGGAGGTAATGAGGAGATCATAGACCCTTGTATTTATATAGCACTTCTACCAACTTCAGGATATCCTAAAGCATTTTACAGCCAATGATGTACTTCTGAAGTTCTGTCACTGTTGTGACAGGAGGAAATTTGGCAGCCCATTTGTGGACAACAAGATCCTGCAAATACCAATGAGGTCAATTAATGATTTTAATCTAGATGTTGATGTTGGCAGATTACCAACTGAAGCTCCTTCCACCCACCACCTCTCACCCCACAACCTCAGCTCTTGTTCAAAATGGAATGAGAAGAATCTTTACGTTCATCTGAGGGAAGAATAGATTTAACCTCTAAACCAAGACAGTCATTGCCACAATGCAATGCTGAAGTGCCATCCAGGTTCAGATAGCTCATTTTATTTCCACCAGTATAATTGGGCTCGATATCTTTGAGATGATAAGGAAGAAGCAGTCCATTTCTTCTCTATATTAGCCTATAGCATCTCTAGTAGGATGAAATGAGGGTTGAATTGCCATGCCTATCATAGTTAAATAGCCTGTCCACATTCACATCTCAGGCCCACAAAGTGGCTGTTTGATTCTGCTTGCAAACTTTCCTCCCAAAAAAATCAATGACTTCAAAAGAGAAGGGGATGGACTCAGATAACAGTTAGATCGATGGGTAAATGGAAAGAAGAGGTGAGACATTTCGGTATGGAGTAAAAAATATTATTTTTATCTTTCCATTTAGTCATATACCAGAATTGACCAGTAAGAGAAGCACTATCCAACCACACACATACTAGACCAAACAGTATGCATTAATCAAACACACATGAACATCTGGAGACTGTTTTAGTAGCATACTCCATATTATAAATTGTCGTAGTTTGCTGTAAAGAATTTGCTTCTGTCTAACACCTCCTGTCTGTTCCACCGATGCTTAGGTTGTTAAAGGCAACTTGTAGTACAGGCCACAATACCCCAGAATCAGTCGATGACTCCTGGTTATTCTCAGGGTCTACAATTGGCCATGAGACTTGGAAAAGAGACTCACCTTTGGTGCACTGACAATCAAACAGCTCGACTACAGTCAGGGGTCCCATATAGCTAACAGGGCTGAATAGGTAATGCTCTTTCCTCAATATCGAGAGATTATTTTTCATGTCCCACTCCTAAAGTAAACATTTAAATCCGGCTGACACTCCCTGTGGAATACTGAGGAATTGCTCCAATGTCAGAGGGCTATTTTCAGATTGGATGTAAACTGAATGACATTCTGCAACATTATTTCAGAAAGAGTAGAAGTTTTCCTGTAATACAGATAAATATTTATCCCTCAAAAAAAAAAAGCACAGAATTATTTATCTGGTCGTTACAAACAGTGAGATCACAAATCCCTTAATGTGCAGCAAAGCACTTTCAGCAATGGGTGGATAAGGACTCACAGATCTCATTGCACCATTCAGATGGTACTGATAAGCTCAAGGCACCAAGAGCACACAGAGCTTGTGTGAGTGGTGAAGGAGCAACTAGCGCACAAAATACCCTCCTGCCTGCCAGCTTCTGTCTTGGTGGAAGGAGACCACAGTTCTCACATGGTCCTCAATAGCCACCTCAGAATCTGGAGTGGAAGCAAATCATCTTCAATCCCGAGGAAAGGGGGTTGTCGAGCCATGCTGTGATATTTTCAGCTGAAGGATCAGTGAAATGGATGTGATCTAACTTATGTCATGGTTACATACCTGCCTGTGTGGATACTGCTCAGGGTGTTTGGGAGTGGCCAGATATCCTTCCAGAGCAGTCAGAACCCCTCCGCAATCTAAACAAAGCAATGGGATACCGGGATAATTATTAGTTACATAACATCAGAATCTCTTATTAGGGATTTATATACTGAGAAATTCTATTTACATATAAAATGAATGATAATTATAGATACAGGTCCTCCCCAGTTTACAAACACCTGACTTATGTGCAGCCTTTACCTACGAATGAGCATTAGTGAGACCGGTGGGATGGATTTGTCGGCTGCTGTGGGGCTGCAGGCATCTTCTGCTGGGTGAGAACTCAGTTCGCGGCTGCATTTCCAACTTGCGAACTGTTTGGGTTACGAACCGTTCCCGGAAACGGAACCCTGCCATAACACGGGGAGGACCTGACTATCAAATTAATCAAGTTGCTGTTCTCAGACTTTCAATTTTTGTCCTATTTTGTTCCACTGGTGGATTTTTTTTTTTACTTAGTCTGCCCTGGATCAGCCTCATATGATAATGAAAATTCTTTTCCCTGTCTGGCATTCCCATTCCCTACCTTATTATCCTTGCTGGCTCTGAATGAAGTTGACAGTTCCCAATGTGAGCTACATCCTTAAAAACACACATAAAGGGAATGTGCATCTCTGCCTCTCCTCGTCCATTCATTAGGAACAGAATCTGCTAGACATGGGACGTGGGGAGAATAAGTGTCTCAATAGGTGTGGCCCTGCATGGGGAACGTCGGTGGAAAGTATCCCTTCCTCTTCCTTGGTAAAGTGGGACCTGACCATGCTCTGTAGGTTCTGCATAGTCTGAATAAAATATTACTTTGTACTATTTTACAATAGATAATCCTCACCCCTTGGACTAACAATATACAACTACATAATGAATGTTCATACCCTGAATATACATTGACTCTGGAGAATTACGCACTGAGTAGCCCTTACCTTTAATTAACAATTACTTTGTACAGTAACACAGTAAGTACTTGTAACCCTGAATAAACGATAACTGGACAATTATACTGAGTGGCCTTTATCTTGAAGATGCAGTGACTCCCAACAGTTATACTACAAACAAAGTGACATTGCAATAGTATAATCTGTAATGTCCACTCTCAATAACTCTTACAGTGATGTAACAGTGACTCCATGCAATTATAATGTTATCATTAACCCTTAATGAACACAGACTACCAGGAAACAGCTCATACTCCTCAACCAGTGAATCAGTACAGATAAAATGAGGAACCCCTAACCCCTTGAAAAAATATCCATTTTGCATCATTCACAATAAATTCTGTGGCCAACATTGATCTAATCAAGCTGGAACCAACCAATTTTGTTTTGCATGAGGATCAAAGTATTTCAGTGGCCTGGAAAATGACATATTTCTGACACCAAGTTTGGATATCCACCATGCCCTCTGTGGAGCTTTATATCAGAGCAGATGCAGAAGAAAGCTAGTTACCGTGACGGTGAGCACAATTCACCTCATCGCTCTTGTCCAAACAATCATAAAAATTATTGCAGTTAAAACTGGCAAAAAGACCACCGGCCCCCATCACACAGAAACTCATCCCAGGCACAGCTTCTGAAAGAAAAACGGAAAGGTCATATCCTCTGTTATCATGCTAGCGCTAGTAAAAGCCAGGTAACTTCATACCAAGTTGCTTAACATTGGTGGTAATAAACACAATTGAAATCTACTCAAGAATGTAACAGAACATACAAAGGTTTCTAGAGGCAAATGCCATGTTTGATCAGCTTTGCAGAAATTTTCAAAGAAGAAATTGAACAGCAAAATGAAATAGACATAATCAGGCAGATTTTCCATTGCTCCAAAAATCACTGGCTGCATGCCCTGTACTACACTGTCTGCTTCAGCCTAGTCCTGGCACAGTCTTCCATGGGCAGCCTGGCTCTCAGCACTTCAGAGTGGTCAGGTGAAGCAGAGGTTCATCATCACTATTGCCTGGGCCACTGAATGCTTCATCAATGCTGAATCAAAGACATCCTGTAATATGAGGCATTTTGGATTATAAAAATATTTTCAAATGTTAAAAATATTAGGAAATATGTTTGTACTTTAATACATTAAAACACACACACACACAAAGTAAATGACAGTTAAAAACACTGAGTAACTCTAATTGAATAAAAACATATTATGGAAACACTGAGTAATCTCGACCATAAATAAACAGTGATTCAGAACAGATACTATGAGTAATCCCTACCCTCCTGGATAAGCATTTATATTGTATCATAGATGATACAAACAGTAGCTGGCTGCTGAAGACTCAATGGACAAACATCCCAGCCTGAAGAGCACACAGATGGCACAGCAACTCTGCAAGTATCACACAACTCCAGCAAGCCGTGTTCAATTCTGACTTCTGGTGCTGTCTGTGTGGAGTTTGCTTGTTCACTCTGTGACCACATATGTTTTTTCTAGGCACTCCAGTTTCCTTCCACGTCCCCAGGGTGCTAGTTAGTAGCATGCAATAATTTGTCCCTACTATAGGTGGGAGTAGAAGAATCAGAAACGTGTTAATGGGCACATAGAAGAGAAATAAGTTACAGGGAAATAAGTAGGAAAATGAGATTGCTCCAAGGGCCAGCATAGACTCATAGGATGAATGGACTCCTGCGTCGTGAGGAAATACAAGGAAGCTTATAGAGTTCATGCCGTCCGTTTGCATTCCACAACGAGTCCATCTGTGCAGCATAGGGGCAGGTGGTATCACCAGGTAGCAGGGTAAAAGAGAGCACATATGTCTGAGGTGTTGGAAACAAGCATGGAAGTAATGGAAATTCAGCATTAGCACTGGTGCCGTTCAGAAGTTCCAGATCAATATAATTTGGATTTCAAAAGTTCTTTGGTGAGTAGAATCATGACAAGCATATGGAGACATTGGATAAGTAGGCAGAATAAAAAGTGAGATGGCCATAGAAGGGCAAAGAACAGGGGCTAAACATGGTCACAAAAGAATGGCAAATGGTAGGAAATAATATTTTGCAAGGATTGGTTTCAGGACTACTTAGTTTTCATTACCAAAAGGATTAGCTTTTCTATAGATGAGAATGTGAGTTTACAATTTTATAAGAAAAATAGGGTTAATTATTTTGTGGGGGTAAAAGTGTAAGTGGAATGGAGGAATAGACAGATCTAGAGATACAGGTAACAAAATGTTATGGCCATTAAAACCACAGGGGTTCATTTCTAGAAGGTTAGAACTAAAAAGAACTTAAGTGTTTGCACTTGTGTAAAAACATGGTTAGACCACATTTGGAATGCAATGAATATTTCTGGTCTTGGTATTATTTAAAGTAAATATTGAAGCACAGGAGAATGATACCCAAGAGTTACACCTATCAGGAATGACTGCAGAGATTCAAATTCACTGCACAGAGCCATATATGACTGTTACTAACAAATCCAATATGAAACTCATGACAACTTCTTTACCCAGGGGAGTGGTTACATGTTAAAATTTGCTACCACAAGGGACAGTTGGAATGAAAACCGTAGAACCCGAGGGAAAGCTAGATAAACACAAATGCAAAAGGAATTGAATATGTTGATAGGGTTAGCTGAAGAGGGACAGGAAAAGATTCAGAACACAAACTGTTAAGCCTGTGCTGTACATACAATGTAATTAGTTAGTTCTTCCTCAAGAGATGCAAGACCTGTCCCACAGAATCACATCTGCCAAAGTGCAAAGAATGTAGTAATCCATCGGGACTGCCAGAACCTTTGCTAGGAGTTGACTGACTCTTCAGCACAGCACACCATCAGGAGATGGTGAGTTCTCAGGATGGGGAGTCAGTGGAAGCATTATGGTCTTCGGGCTTTTCTGATACTATACATCCTCCAAGAAAGATGCATATGTTTCATGTCAATCGCCTCACTAATAGTTCACCAGTCGATCTTTCCCACTGTCAAAGATGACAGCGATTCTCCCCAAAAAAATTGCTCGCCTGTGGATACGATGACTTCTCCATGTACTGCCCCAGATGTATGGAGTGAATACTAAGCTCTTTTGATTGATAGACCACATTGCAAAAGGGGATGTAGTCTCAGATCTGCATCAAAACTATAATGTTGTACTATACGCATCGTGTGAAAATACTACATGGAAGGGGTGATTTGAATGTAACCTTTAACTCTAAATCCCCTGAAATCATACGAGAATTTCCTTCTAATTCTTTCCAAAGCCAAATTTTGTTCACATGGCCAAGCATTAAGGAAGAAGATTGAAGGTGTGAAGCCCTGATTGAGGATGACTCATTTCCACTCCAGTTTTGTGGGTTTTGAGGTGGCTAATAAGGCCAATGTGGGAACTACAGACCCTTGCATAGATGGGGCAGGTTGTGGCTGACAAAGCAAGCAGGTGGATATTTGTGAAGTGTTGTGCTCCTTCACCACTTACACTAGGCTTCTGTGCACTCCTGATGCGTGGAGTCAACGGTCTCAATGCCATCCCGAATGTTCCTTTTCCATTTAGAGCATACGTAGATATGACAGAAGTCAGTGGGGATGCAACATTCTGTCAAGGAGCCTTCGAACACATCTTTGTATCTTTACTGCTGTTCAGCAGGAAATCTCTTCCCATGGTGCAGCTCAGCATAAAGTGGCTGACTCAGGCATCTGGTGTCAGACATGCAAACAACATGGCATGCCCAATGCAGTCAGGTGAGTACTGAATGTAATTAGGGCCTAAAAGATGCAATTTTGGGACAGGACAGTGACATTGGCTCATTTATCCTGTGAATTTGGGGGATTTTATGGAGACAGCATTAGCAATATCTTTCCAGTGCAATAAGGTGCCTGATGCAAGTCTTAGAATACAGAAGGGCAGGGATCACAGCCTTCCAGTAGACCGCGAGTTCTGCACCAAGTCTGAGGTCTCGATCTTCAATGACCCTTATCCTCAACTGACCAAAGACTGCGCTGGCACACTGAAGGCAGTGGGGAATTTCATCATTAATGTCTGCCTTCAGCAAAATGCAACTCCGGAGAGATTGGAAGTGGTCCATGTTTTTCCAGAGTCTCATCGAGAACCTTCATTGTCATATAACATCCTCCTGTACAACTGCTCTCCACCCCACCATAACTTACACAGAAGTAATTCCTAGCCTCAATTTCCACTCAATAGATACTGATATCGATTTAATTGAATTAAGTTAAGGCAACTCCATCTCAGACTTGTTTGGAACTAATGCAAAAGAAAATTAAAAAGTGCAGAAAAATAATTAAAACCTCTGCAATATTGGTGTCTCTCAAAAAGTTACAACATCTCAGCATCTACTGTTGCTGCTTTTTGTCCACACATCATGCTGTGACCAGACCAGCCCTATCTGGGATTACCCTAACCCAAATGGGAGCACCTGCCTCTGTCTTCTCACTACTGGTTGCCAACCATATGCTGGAGTGGCATGCAATTCACGTGCAGACTGCCTGAGATGTCCCTACCAATTCCTATAGGTCCACAGACCCCAAGCTTGAGAACCACTGGCATGTAAAATATCACCTTATACAAGGAACCTTTCCGTTTGCGATGACTTGGGACTGACCAAGAACTCAACATCCCACTAATATAGCGTGACACTATTACAGCGCCAGCGATCAGGGTTCAATTCCCGTTGCTGTCTGTAAGGAGTATGTATGTTCTCCCGTGTCTGCGTGGGTTTCCTCCAGGTGCTCCGGTTTCCTCCCACATTGCAAAGATGTACAGGTAGGTTAATTTGGGTTTAAAATGGGCAGTGCGGACTTGTTGGGCCAGAAGGGCCTGTTACAACACTGTGAATAAAATTTTTAAAAAATTAAAAAATATATATTTCTAGGGGCTCCAGGGTAAAACCGGACAGTTCTCATCTTAAGTTCAATTAAAAGTATGAGACAAGTTAATCCATCTCGCCTGTGACAAAAGTAATTTCTCCTGAGGACCTTCAGACAGTGTGACTGTTTATCCTTCCTCGTGCAATCTCCAAGCCTCCATCAATCTACTTTAATTGGTGACATTCAAAACAATCTGATTTCCAACATGCTGTTAAATATTTCAACCCTAAATTACCCAGAAATGTGGGTATTATCCCTCCAAAATTCCGCTTCCAACTCAGTAACTCACCCCAGGGCCTGTTTTTACTGCTGCACCAAGGAGATATGTGGTTGCAGATGAACTGATGATCAGCCTGGCTCCTAATCCCTGACTGTGGAGCTCAGGCATTCTGGGAATGTGAAGTCTGTGGATATTAAAACCACATGGAAACACAAAGAAATACCAAGACTTTAACCAGGATTTTAACCCAATGGCTTGCCGCAATCTCATTGAAATCAAAATGAAGGGAACTCCACCTTAATTATCGTTACTTGTTGACTACATTTCCGATTACAATAGCATTTACATTTCAAAAATATGCTTCAATAGATGAAAAATACTTGGATACAACCAAGGGTCACAAAAAGCATCGTAAAAATGAAATCTTTCCTTTCTTTTGAAATGTTAAACTGTCTATGTCTGTAACTGCATTGTCCAGAATGTGTCATAACAACTGACTCAGTTTCCAGAATATTCAGGCCTGTCAATTTCTGGAACATTCCTTGTTCAGAATTTCTTTTATGTTGGCCTCAGACCTGATTTTCACTGATGCAGTGAGCAACAAGGCAGAGTCTGCTGGGCAGTCTGCAGACAATTATCCAGGTCTCATTAAATAAGTAACTGGGTTGCAAGTACTGAAGGGGCATGATTGGGAAAGGGAAGGGTTACCATTAAACAGGAAAGGTGGAGGCAATCTGGGAAGGGAGAATGACAGAGAGATGGGAATGATTGGGTAAAGGAGGATAAATGGGAATGATGGGGGGAGGGGCAACTTGGTCATGATGAAGCAGCAGCTGTGGTGGGAGGAACAGCAGTTTTTGGGGGTGGGAGTGATTTGATTTTACTCATGAACTCTTCTCTAATTCCTCCGAGCTTCCAAACAATTCTCTCCTTAGACATTTTTACCACTTTGCATCCTTGCTGGCTGAAATGAGGTTACGTCTCTTGCATCATTCAAGACTGAAAAGCCTTATCCCTTCCAGTCCTTTTCATGCCATCTTCAAGCATTTAAACAATCTGCTGGAGGAACTCAGTAGGGTGAGCAGCATCTGGGGGGGGGGGGGGGGGGGGGGCGCGAGAGAGAGGGAGGAAGAGAAAGGAATTGTCGGTGTTTGGAGTCGAGACTCTGCAAGGTCTCGACCTGAAACATCAACAATTCCTTCCCCCCACCCCCCCACAGATGCTGCTCGACCCACTGAGTTCCTCCAGCAGATTGTTTGTTGCTCCAGATTCCAGTGTCTGCAGCCTCCTGTGTTTTCAAGCTTTTAAGGCTCATCTTTGTGACCTCACTCGGTACTGTAATACTTTATTTGTTTTTTAAGCTTCACTGTTTATATCATTTTGTTGGCTGATCATGGGGTTTGATGGTGCTTTAACTCCCCTGATGGTTTTACTAATATGTGAGTCACACCACGGGAGTAACTAGATAAGAAAATTTCTACATTGGAATTGTGGTTTGTTTCACAAACTGGATAATTGCCTATCATTCTAAATTTACATCATGGACCCATGAATAGAGCTTGTTCTACATCACTCTTCCAACAAACATATATGGGAAGGTACTGTACAGATTAGACACAGAGTTAAGCTCCCGTTACACTTTCCCATCAAACTTTCCCAGGGCAGGCACTAATTAGGAGTTCAGCTTCACAGAGGTTACATTTCTCTGCATGAGTTTATACCTCTTTCAAGGAGCCGTCACCACAAACTTACTGGCACAGCAGAGAGCACATTCCACATAAGAAAAATCACTATGCTGCTTAGACCAAAACTAATAGAGGCACTTCCTGAAAAACTGGGAACATTCCCAGTTAAATTATAGAGCTGAACCCTCCCTTCAGTGCCCTGTTAACCTTTTTAAAACACTTGGATGAAGATAAATTTGATTGCACCACGTGTTCTCTGCAGTTACAAAGGGACACTTCACGTCAGCTGTTGCTCCCAACAGTGCTGCAAACCCCAACACTTTACTGCAGCAGCAGAACATCAAGAGATCCCTGTAGACAGACACTCAAGCATGGGAATGAGCAATTGTCACTCCAATCTCTCTGAAGGGGAGGTGCTTGCTTTTGTTGCGATGGGTGTGGTCAGTATAAGGGGAGTAGGGCTGTGCAGAGAGAATGAATTAAAGACGATCAATTTGTGTTTGTTGATATTCCCACTTCAGTAATTTCAATGCGGAAGAACATTTCATAAACAGACCACTTGGCCCATCCTGTGGACACAGCTCAGCACATCATGGAAACCCAGCCTCCCCTCTGTGGACTCTGTCTACACTTCTCACCGCCTCTGTAAAGCAGCCAGCATAATCAAGGACCCCACCCACTCCAGACATTCTCTCTTCTCCCCCCTTCCCATCAGGCAGAAAATATAAAAGCCTGAAAGCACGTACCACCAGGCTCAAGGATAGCTTCATCCCACTGTTATAAGACTATTAAACGGTCCCCTAGTACAATAAGATGGACTCTTGACCTCACAATCTACCTCGTTGTGGCCTAGCACCTTACTGTCTACCTGCACTGCACTTTCCCTGTAACCGTAACACTTTATTCTGCATTCTTTTATTGTTTGCCCTTGTACTACCTCAATGATCTACTATGATCTGTACGGTCGACATGCAAAACAAGTTTTTCTCTGTACTTCAGCACATGTGACAATAATAAACCAATTTACCAATTCCCTGTTCATGCCTATTAAAGAGCTAAGAAGTGAATTCCAATCCCCTCTCTTCTTTCCTCAAAAGCACTACGAAATTTCCTCTTCAAATAACTAACTTCCTTTCCTCTTGCACCACACTTTCAAGCAGTAAATTACAAGTTATAATAACTCTAAATAAAAAGAATACTTATCTTTTTATTCTGATTATCTTAACCCTGTGTTCTCTGGTTATCTATGGAAACTAGTTGAACTTTCTCATTCCATCAACAATCATAATAATTAACATCTCTATTAAATATCCTCTTATTTTATCCTGCAGAAGAAAAACATTCACAGCTTCTCTATTCCCTCTAGTGGTTTACTGGAAAAAGGCTGAATCATCCAGACCACAATGTCCCAGGATTAATTCTCAATCTGATCTGTTGAATGATCCCAGCCAAGTCATCTGCAGTACCTCCAGTGTAGTGGTGTTAAAAATTGGGCAGGTTTGTCACTTGTGTGACCTTTCATGAGAACTAATTGTACAGACAACAAAGACAAGATCCAACTGGAGTGTGACGCCCCCTCCTATGGCCTAATATCCAGCTAAATCTATTCATAGTGAATTTAGGCCTATAAATGGAAGCAGGAGTGGCCATTTAGTCTCTAGAATGTCCTTCACTACTCAGTAAGACCACAGCTAATCCTACACTTTTACTACTGTCACTCAGTCCCCATTTCCTCCTACTCCCTGGGTATCCAAAAATCTATTGATTTCAGCCTTGAATATACCTAATCACTGAGCATCCACTCAGGTAGAAGAATTGCCACTTGGGTGAGATAATTGTTCTTGAAATCTTGGGGATGAAAGGAAAAGAGAAATTGTTGATATTCTTTGGGATTAACAAAACTAATCTGCAGAGCAGGTAGTGAAGCCAAGGATTCAGCAGGGTACAAGTGTGAGTCACTCTTATATTAAAGAGTACAAATTTCATTGCACAGTCCAAGATTTTTGTTTACTCAAGGTATCCGCAACTTTGGGTAGGATCCACCACCAGTCTATTACGGCATGCCTTCTACATTTTGTAACACTGAATCATGAGATTGCCCAAAGTATGAATAACGATATTAATCTTCAAACAATGCTCATTAAATGTCTGTTCTGCCACATTGAGCTGAGATTCAGAATAGCAGGTGGAAGCTCTGCAACTGTGTTATATATTGTTTGGTAGCTTGTTGGCGATTCAGTTGCAGGAGGGCTCAGTATAGCTGTCTGAGGAGCAGTAAGAATGGTGGACTTTTTTCTCCAATTACTACAGTGAAGGCTGCAAAAACATTTGGAATAAGATGGCGATGAGAAGGGCTACAGGAGTGAGATAGATCAGCTGATTGAGTGGTGTCGCAACAACAACCTTGCACTCAACGTCAGCAAGGCCAAGGAACTGACTGTGAACTTCAGGAAGGGGAAGTCAGGAGAACACACACCAGTCCTCATTGAGGATTAGCAGTGGAACAGGTGAGAAGCTTCAAAGTCCAAGGCAGCAACATCTCTATCCTGGGCCCAACACATTGATGCAATCACGAAGAAGTCAGGCCAGTGGCTTTACTTTGTTAGGAGTTTGAGAAGATTTGGTATGTCACCAAAGGCCCTTACAAATTTCTATAGATGTACGGTGGAGAGCATCCTGACTGGTTGCATCACAGCCTGGTATGGAGCTTCCAATGCACAGGATCGCAAGAGGCTGCAGAGGGTTATAGACTCAGCCAGCTCCATCACAGACACAACCCTCCCCATTAGAGGACATCTTCAAGAGGCGGTGCCTCAAGTAAGCGGCATCTATTATCAAGGACCCTCACCATCTGGGACATGACCTCTATTTTTGTAATTTATAGATTTTATGTCCTTGCACTGTACTGCTACCACAAACCAGCACATTTCACGTAATATGGCAGTGATAATAAATCTGATTCTGATTGCAGTGGCTGTATCACACATCAGACAGATTTTAGCTCACTGCTACAATCACAACATCATGGAGATTCTCTGCATAAGCAGAGTGACATGCATCTCCTTTTCCTTGAGTAGAGTGGGGTGGGTGGGGATATGCCCAGATTGTAGGCTTCCCAAAGACTCACGGAATGATAGACTGCCCACATGTAGAATTAGACGCCACATGTAAACTCTAATCTGTTCATCAACAAAAAGACCATCACTCCCCAAATGTATGGATAGTGTGAGGCTATTGTCAATAAACCCTCATGGTTCATATTTTGTGCCCTGGATGCTTGCAAGACTTTCTTCTGCTGTGCCCACCAGATTTTAGTTGCTGTACCAGAATGAAGGATAGTTTTTGGATGACTCAGGTTATTTCTTGTGCCCATGATTCCTCACTTCTGGAAGAACTGGAGGGAGACTTTACAACCAGAGTTGAGGCCAATAAATACATCGAAATGAAGTTTGTTTTCTGGACTAGACAGGAGACAGCCTGAAGTAGAACACTTTGCCATTACCTGTTGCATGCTCCACAATCTTACCATAACTCACCACAGCCCTGGCCTGTTGCTCAGCAGTAGTGGGGAGGGGGGGGGGGGGGGGGGGGGGAGAGGAAGAAGAGCAAGAAACAACCTAAGCCCCATATGGTTGTCCTTTCAGGACATACTTAATCATGTTGTGGTTCAAATGATGACCCCACCTCCCCCACCCCACCCTCCAATCCACTGAATCAAAGAATCAGAAATAGTGGCAATCTGTGTTTGCATACGAGACTTTCCCAACAAGCAGAGGACAAGGGGCATGTTACCAATACAGCACATGTGCACTTGGCAATAACCTCCTGCAACAAAAGGAGGTCTAATCAGTTCTCCTTGTAATTCCATGAGATAACCAGCACCCAGTTCCCCTTTGACAATATTAGTGACCAGAAACTGACCTGTACCAGCCACTTACCGTGACTGTAAAAACACAGCAGCTGCCACCATGTAGAAAATGAATGTCAGAAACATATAGAGGCTCTATTGCTAGAAAAGATTCAAGCTCTACCAGCCAGAAGGACTGGGGAGTATTCACTTGGGTACTCTAGCAACCATAACCAAAAAATGCAGTAAATACTCAACAGATTATGCAGCATCTGTGGAGGAAGAAACACAGTTAAACATTCCAGGTTGATAACTTTTCATCAAAGCTAGAAGTTAGAAAACAAGCATGCTTTAAGTTGCTGAGAAGAGAAGGAATGGAGAGATCAAAGGAAATATCTGCGAGAGGACAGAGGCCAAGAGAAACTGAATGACACAAGTAGTACTGGTGTTGGTTGATGAAGACTGGTTAGTTGTAGCTGATCTGTCTGTAGGGGACATAAATAGAGGGAGATGGATGATTACCGAGGAGAGTGGAAGATGATAATACTGGAACCACGAGATAAACAACATAGTAGTTGTTGGAAACCTGAAACAAAAGAGAAAGCTGGAAAAACTCAGCAGATCAGGTGACATCTGTGGAAAGAGAAAAACAGGGTTAGTGCTGCATATTGATAACTTTACAGGTTGGCATAAGCTGGAGCAATAGCATTTCATCTTCCAACCAGCACATTACAGCCCTCAGGACCCAACAATTCAGATAGAGAATCTTTCCAGTTTGTATCAGAATTGGATAGTTCTGATAAAAGGTCATCAGCCTGTAACATTAATGACCTTTTATCAGAACTATCCAATTTCTTTCTCATTCACCTTCTTCTATCTACACCTCCGCCAGACAGATCAGCAGTGAATAACAAGCCTTCATCACCCTCTTCCAGCTGCCACCAGCACCACTTGTGTCATTAAGTCTCTTTTGATCTCCACCCCCACCTCCAGCATTCCCTTTGTTCTTGCCTCCTTTGCTGCAGCTAAACCATGACTGATTTATAACTTTTCCTATTTCTGGAAAAAGGTCATTGACCCGAAACATCATCTCTGTTTCTCTCACCTCAGATGCAGTCTGACCTGCTGACTATTCCACCATTTTCAGATTTCCTGCATCTGCATTTCTTTTGCTTTTCAAATAACTACAGGGTGAATGTGAAGTCACATCCCATCCTTACTTGGAAATATAAATCTCAGCCAGGACCTGCGCAGGTGGGATTTCTTGCAGACCTTAAATGACAAATACATGAGTGTATGTTGCTGTTGAGGAGAGGTGGCAAGAACAGGGGCCTCCTCTTCTAAACCACGTGAACAATAAGTGTGTTGCTAGATGGATTAGATATGAACATATTGTTCTCTTCAGTGTTCCCTAACTACTGATGACCACATGCAGAGTGATGGCCAACCTGATTATTGCCAGGACCAAGTCCTCAGTCCTACTTAGGTTGTGAGGACAACAGGACCCCTGAATACCAGCTGCTGTTGTCAGTAGTTGCTCACCACCTTATCCTGCATAAAGGGAAGGAGGGCTATTGGTGAAAGCCTTGTGATGAGCCAACGTGACGTGCCCATATCTTAACTAAAAAACCTCAAAATTAGATCACAATTATTTTAATGTAACGTAATTGTAAATGGACATACCACAGATTGAAAGATGATAACAACCACTTCTAGGTTGTTTATGTTACTCTGGGAATCCAGCCAGGTACTTCCCAGAACATGTCATGCTTGTGTTTCTGCCAAATGCGCATCAAACTCACTGCTTCCCGTGCAACCCTCCTTGTGGGGCAACATGCGAGGCAATGTTATCCTGGAGATGGTCATTGTTGGGGACACTCAGGACAGCGGGTCCACATGCCACAAGGAAAGATGTAACTTCATCATATCTCGGCCTTCAGGCACCCTCCAAACTGGACAGACCCAGTGCCCACCCAATGATTCCCCCCACAACTCACCAAGGCTCAGATGCTGGGCCCCTCCAACCTAATCCCCTCAAAATCCCTGATGTAGGCTCCAACTCTACCCTAACTTTCTGGGGGCCTGAGAGCATCACACTCTCATGACTATTGATCATTCAGGCTAACAAAACTTGTAGGCCGAACTGTGCTTAAAGTTTTACAAACCTAAGTTTTGGAATAGTGGTAAATTTGTGTGTGTCAATTGGGGCAGTGGCAACAGGCAGTGACTCACTCACCTTTAGGGCAGCCACATAAGCATGACTTGCATCAGAAGAGGTTACTTTGCATCAGAAGAAAAATGACTCCTGCTGTTGAGGGTGATGCTAGAGGGCAATGCTCAAACACTCAAATCATTACATGTGTGCACATGAATTTTCTCTGCAATTGATGTCAGCACAAACCAGAGGTCTCCTTGCATCACCATTTTTGTGTATGGTTTCCAGCATGAGCAAATTTCTACCAAAGTCACTTGACCATGTATTACAGCACTTTAGACATGATGGGAGTGGTTATGATCTTGTGCGATAGTGATAATGAATCAGTGGTCCTTTTTATATCATTCCCACATTCAATTTATGTTCCCATTAAATTAATTTAATGGCAGGACAGAAAATGAAAACAACAAAGAGTGGACTAAAATGTTAATAGGGAAGGAAAAATATTAGAGAACAAGGTTGAGCTAGAAATGTAAAAACAGATAACATGACATTATACATATATGTTTTAAAACAAAGTGAGCAGGAGTCTTATAGAAAGTGAATCTGGAAAAATAGTAATGGAAAATAAGGAGACGGAAGATAATTCAATCTTCACTGTAGTCAATCCTCATTTTACCAAAGGGGCACATTCTGGATAATGTTTTGTTCATCAAAATTTCATAAATCAAAAAGACTAGGTCTAGGTGAAATGCATTATGAACATTTAGATGCACGGACAGTGGCACGCTATTTGTTGGATGAAAACTTGCTTTGTAAGTCAGGAATACAAACCTTAGAGTCAATGGCCTTCTAGCAGAAATTTGTATATTAAATGTTCATAGATCAAGGAATTTCCCAGAAATTGCTGTAAATTGGGAACAGGAAGACAGGGTGAAGCTCAGGAAAATTACCGTCAAGAAAGCAGTGTTGAGCAAATTGTTGGAGTTTTAAGCTGACAAGTCTCCGGGTCCAATGGACTTCCTCTTAGGATCTTAAATGAAGTAGCTAGTGATGCATTGTTTTTAACTTTTCAAAATTCCCTGGATCCAGGAAGATTCCATCAGATTGGAAAATAATAATTGTAACTCCTTATTCAAAAAGGGAGGGAGGCAGAAAACAGGATTGTACAGGCGGATAGTTTGTCATAGGAAAAGTTGCCAGAAGCTATTATTTAAGACGCAATAGCAGAACACTTAGGAAAATCCAAGATAATCAGGCGAAGTCACTGTGGTTTTGTGAAAGGTATATTACCTGATCATCTTGAATCATACAGCACAGAAACACACCCTTCGGCCCATCATATCTGTGCTGACCATCAATTACCCACCTCCACTAATCCCATTTACCAGCATTTGGTCTGTAGCCTTCTCTGCCTTGGCAACTCAGGTGTTCATCTAGATATTTCTCAAATGTTGCTGCTTCCACCACCCACTCAGGCAGTCCTTAATAGATTCCAGTACCCTTTTGGTGCAAAATTCTTCCTCAGATCCCCTCTAGATTTCTTTCCTGCTACTCTAAAATCCAGCTTTTGGGGAGACATTTCCTCCTATCTATGCCCCCTCATAATTTTGCATGCCTTAGTCAGATCCCCATAAATCTCCTCCGCTTCATGGGGAACAACCCAGCCTATCCAGTCTCTCCTCACAAGTGAAACGCTCCATCCCTAGGCAGCATCCTGGTCAATCTCCTCTGCACTCTATCCAGTGGAATCATAACTTCCTATCCTGTGGTGACCAGAACAGCATTGTGCAGTAGTCCAGCTGTGGCCCAACGTTTGTTCTTTTCTGTTTTATCTTTTCTGCTCTTGTATTCTGTGGTAATGAAGGGTAGTATCCCTCACCCCTTCTTCACCATCATCTTGACATGTGCTCCCACTTTTTTGGACCCCTGGGACTTGTATGCCAAAGTTCCTCAGTTCTTCAATATTCCCTGGGGGCCTTACCATTCCTTGTCCACGTCCTACTCTTCTTACTGTTCCCAAAGTGCATCCTCTCACACTTAGCAGGATTAAATTCCATCTAATATTCGCTCTGCCCATTTTAATAACTCATCAATATCTTCCTGTAAGCTAAGGCTATCCACCTATCAACAACACCACATATTGACCAACTTACTGGAGTTCTTTGAAGAAGTAACACATGCTGTGGATCAGGGTGAATATACTATATTTAGATTTCTAGAAGGCATTTGATAAGGTGCTGCATCAAAAGTTATTGGGCGTAAAATAAAAGTTCATGGTGTGAGGGAACATCAGTGTGGATGAAAGATTGCCTGGCAAATAGGAAGGAAGAAGCAGTAGGCAGAAATGGGCATTTTTCTGGTTGGCAAAATATAAGGCGTTGTATGCCAATAGGATCAGTGCTGAGGCCGCAACTTTTTACAATTAGGATGAAGAATCCAAAGGTAATGTTGTTAAATTTGTTGATGACACAAAAAAATAGGTGGGAAAGTAGGTTGTGAAGCGGCCACAAGGAGGCTACAAAAAATATTATATTTTTATTTATACACACACACACACACACACACATAGACAGACAGAGGGCAAATATCTGGCAAATGGGGTACAAAGTTTAAAAATGTGATGTTACCCATTTTGGCAGGAAGTGTTTTAAAAAAAGCACATTATGTGTGTGGTGAGAGGTTGCCAAGGGTAATGGGTGTCCTAACGCATAATTTGCAAATGGCTAGAATGCAGCTACAGCAAGTAATTAGGATCGCTAATGAAACGTTATTGTCTATTGCTCAGGTAATTGAATACAAAAGTAGGGAGCCAGTGCTTCAGTTATATCGAGTGAAGGTGAGATTGCAGAGTACTATGTACTCTATTGTGTCTTTATATAAGGACGGATGAAAATATGTTGGAAGCAGTTTAGAGAAGGGTTACGAGACTGATACCTGGAATAGATGAGTTTTCTTGTAAGGAAAGTTTAATCAGGCTATTTTTGTATCCACTGGCGTTTAGGAGAATGAAAGGCAACATGATTGAAACACAAGATACTGAAGGATCTCGACTAGCTGAGTGTTGGGGAGGATAATTCCTTTTCTGGGACAATCTACGTTCGGGGTCACTGTTTAAAAAGGAAGTATCATCCAGTTAAGACAAAAATGAGGTAAAACTGTTGCAATCTTTGGAGCTCTCTTCCTCAGAGGGCAGTGAAAGTAGAATATTTTATTTCAGGCAGGCGTAGATATATTTTTTGAATAGGAAGGAGTTGAACGGTTATGGGGGTAGGTGTGAATGCGAAGTTGATCTGGTCCTATTTTACTGAATGGTGGAACTGGCTCGAGGGGCCGAGTGGTCTTCCCCTGCTCCCTAATTCATAGGTTCCTGATTGATATATGCAACCACTGTTCGGCTGTCAGCATGAACTCACTGACAAGAGTTCTGGTGTATAGAGGGTTGATTGAAAAGGAGCCAAGACTTGGGAGGACTTGAGATAGCATCTTGTGGAGTAGTGGCAATTCTCAGCTTCGCCCCTGGGCATAGGGTCGCGGTTTTGACAGTGAGAATCACAATTAATTGGTGGTTCATCCCCTTCCCAGGATTACTGGCCAGACGATGAAGACGAAAACTACTCCCAACCCCTAGCGGAGAATCTTCAGGCCCACCCGAACCGTCCACTTGTATATACTACTTACTCTCACTCGGTGCGATCATCCAGTATCGCGCAATAAAGCCCCGTCCCCCAACACTCGAGTCCGACACGAAAGAAACTTTGAGCCTGCTGGTGTTGGTATTGACAGTAGGAGGCGCAACGTTCCCGCACAACCTGTTGACAGGGATAGGCACATCACAGATGGAATCCAGACAACCCCAGCTTCAAACTGAGATCTGATTCCGATCGATATGGTGCGTCGGTCCCGATGGAGCGACTGTTGCTGACCTCCTGTTATTTTATAGACTGCAGAGAAGAGCCACACCTTATAAACAACGTTGCCTGTTGCTCCACTCGCTAGAGTTGCAATGAAAGGCCAGCGCTTATCCCCATGGCATCTGAAAGCTCACAGTCCGATCATTACCCTACCCTAGTTCTTCTGGATAGAAGTCTCAACCCTCCCCAGTACTCCCCCGGACTCCAGCTTTTCCTTACACAAAGCTTCTCTTTTTTTTAAATGCACCTCCAAGGAATCTACACAGTGACCCGACAGTTCACAGGACGGGGAGTGTTGTTGGAGGGACTGATGTGCACAAAAACTCTTTTGACAGGACAAAGTGGGGGAAGGGCACAGAGTGTTGCGAGAAAAGTGAGGATCTGCGCTCCTCAACGATCGCCTGCAGATTCATGTGAGCAGGCCAGGTCACGTGTGCATTTACTGCAGAAAAAGAGAGGGGGGGGGTAGAAGAAATAAATCTCCGTCTAGACTTTACATCTGTTTACCCTTAATGCTTTAAATAAAATCCGAGCAAATTAGAACCTGGAACTAGCCAGAATTAGCAAGAGGAGAGTGTTGGACAGGACGTGGATGTTCAACCGAACCCACCTGGCAGAGAACTGACCGGATCAAGAACAATGCGAGTTCTAACACCCCGCCCAATTTTGCTCGCCTACGAAGTTAGTTCTAACATTAGCTCCTTAGTCTCGGGAGATCCCTGCACAACTATCTCAGTTAAAATCACAACGACTGCAAGTTTAGTTTTATAATCGGAGTTTTTCATCTTCCTTGGCAAATTGACACCTGACTTTGTTTATATAATATAAAAACAAAATGTTGGAAACACTCAGCAGATCAGGCGCGTCTGTGTATTCTTTTGCACGACCTCAGTTTGCTCTTTGCACCATTCCTTTTTGCCTCGACACTTTTTTGTTGTATTTATCATTACCATTTACACTGTTTACTCTGTGAGCTTCACAGGAGCAAGGAACTTCATTGCACCCTGGTGTATATGACAATAAACTAATCGGAATCCAGAAAAAGGAACAGGTTAAAGTCTCTCTGCCAGAACCGGATAACAAAATTTTAAAAAGTTGCAGAAGGTTTGGGAGGAATGGAAAGATCAACAGAACATAGTCTGACCTCGCTATCTGATGCGTATGAAACCCGTTTTCTTCTTCTTCATGAAGATCCAGGCGGTCAAAATGGCAAGGTGACTGCCCCTCGATGTTCAAGGAGTCGACTTTAAACTGGATCACGTACCCTGGTTCCACCAAGATCCACCAAACACATATCAAGTTTGCAGGGTATTGTGCTGGGTAGCGAGGGGTAGAGAACGAACCCTCAGGGTTTCGAAGGATCCCACCGCACACTGCAGTCAGAGATCACAAGAGTCAGTCGAATAAAATGGCTGGAGTAGAACGGTGGAGAAGGCTCGCCACATTCATTAGACCAAACAAAAATAAAAGGAGGAGCTCCACACTGAGACTGTTTTCCATTATTCATATATAAATATAATTAGGAATTGGGGCTCGTTGGAAATTGGAGCAAACAATTGTTGTTCCAGATTCCACATCTGCAGAATCTCTTGTGTCTCCTTGTTGAAATTGGGATGTTTGTTAAATGTTAAGCAGGATGAAGAAAGATACGTGAACATAAGTGAGCAGGAATGGCAATTGAGCAGATGCAATTCCATACAGAGCGAAGCAAGGGCTTACCATTTGGAGGAAAACAGTTGAAATGTTAAGATTACAAGTGTAATTGGAGAACAGAGGGTGACCCAATTAACAGGCCAATTAAGGTGTCACAACAAGTCAATAAGCTCATAAGCACAATTGTAGCTTGAATTGTATCAGAAGATAGAAAATAGAAAGCCAAGGAGGAGATCTTCAGGCTTCATTCAGAATATTGAGCAGCTAATTACATCAAGGATGGAACTAGGACAGGGTGGGATGTTATCAGAGTTGTGGGGGATGCAGTTCTGAAGGGAGATTTAAAGTTTGCATATTTTCATTTGGGTTGAGAAAATTCAGAGGCATCCTGACGTTGTCTCCAAGAAGGTCAATAGATTGCTTCAATTGGTTTATGAGATAGTAATGAGAGATTACAAATTTAAGATGATTTCAGAAAGATTGGCATTGCAGAAATTTTCTTCAGTGAGGGAGGCATTCTTTGTCTCACACTGTGGTTGAAGTAAAGTCGATACATGTATTGAGAGAAGAATTAGATTAGTGCTCAAGATAGAATATTATTATTGATTAGACTGACCGGTGTAATAAAAGATAATGGACTGAGGGGAGAATGGGATAGGATGGTGGGAAATTAAAAGATAAAGGGAGTGAGCAGAACTGTAGAACTAGACTATCTGGGAGACTAGAATGGAGGTAATCAGGAGAGTGAGATTAGATGGAGACACAAGAAACTGCAGATGCTGGAATCTGGAGCAACAAAACAATCTGCTGGAGGAACTCAGTGGGTTGAGCAGCAGTGAGATTAGATTAAATGTGTTTAATGGCCTGTTTAAGTGGTGGAACATTATACAGGGGTGATGACACTCACGTGGTGACGACATTGAAGTTTGTGTTGCTGAAATACCAGGAGTGAGCAGGACTATATTCTCAGAGCTGGAAGCAGTAGCAATGGGAGAGGCTGTAAAGAAGCTGACAGGAGTCTTGTTACCGTTGTTGGGCACATCAGCCATCTCCCCAGAGTGATTATTTGTTGATTTCTGAATAACCAGTTCTACAGAAAGAAAGAAGAGCATTGGATGGTTTTCAGAAATGTTAAGTCTAGCGATTATTGTGACAGGCACTTCATCCAAGGTTAAGTGGGACATTGTATTAGATTGTGAGATGGGCTATGGTTGGAACAAATTAGATTCTTCCTTGTGTTCAGTCCCAGCTTCAGATTGATGAGTCTGTAAGCAGTAGGCAGAAAACTAGGGGAAAAGGAGTGTTGTTGACAAATTGTCACTGAGCCTCTCAGAAACTAGGGTAAAAAGTTACATTCTCAGGTCTGGTATGGGTGATCATAGGTCTAACCCCAACTCTGAGACAATAGCACAAAATCAGGCTGCACTGTTGGAACTGAGACCTATGTTTTCTCTCAGATGGATGTGAAAGGTTCCGCGTCAATGTTCACAGACCTGTAAGGGAGTTCTCTCCAGTGATTTGGCCAAAATTTATCCTCAACCAACATCTAAATCCAGATTACTTTGTTATTATCAATTGCTGCTTATGGGACCTTGCTCTGTGCAAATAGGGGGTCAAGCTACGGTAATTTATTGACCACACTTCTCCTCAAGGCATCCTTAACTGGAGTTCTTTCTTTCTAATAAGGATCTTGGTTGTCACCTGCTATTTTTAGTATTGATGGTGTGGAACCAATCAACACTTACAAATACCTTGGAGGGAAAGTTCTGTTGGACTTCTTTGAAAACTCTTGATCAGAAACCTGCAAACTATCACACATTAACTTTAATATTTGTTGTTGAAGCTAGTTTTGGAGAAATATAATTTAGTATGTGGTGGAGTGAGCAGTGATTAATGTTGTCATGTAGAACAATTAGAAAGACTGTATTCAATCACCTCCAATTGAGTGATCAGTGGTAGGTGATGTTACACTGTGTTTGCATAGGGCAATCGGAAGGGACGAGTTGCTGTTTTTTTTAAATAGTGACTTGTGTCTCATACAAATATAGCTTGGCATTCTTCCCCAGCATAATGTGATGTTTAATGCTCTGAAACTGCCTGCAGGTGATCAAAGAGATTCCTGGAGGTAAGTGTGCGTCACTTCCTGTGGTGACAGCCCAGGTTAAAGACATCACTGCTGCCTTCTGCTCAAGTAGATTCAAATACTTACGGATGGTGAAGGTGATCAAACTCCCTCCAACAGTCACGGTCAGAATTACAGCCAATACTATAACTAAGAGCCACATTGGACCTGGGCATGCACCAGCTCTTCCAACAAGTGTTTCCCAGGAACCGTGTACTGGAATTGAAAAAATATTCAGAAAAAAAACTTTTACTCCCAACTCATAGCTTGCTCCTTGGTATTATACTTTTCCTCTCTCACCACCCTCCCAAATTTCTAGCAGCATTGACCAAATGCAATGATGTTTCCACTTATGGAAGAATCTCAAACAAGGAAACGTTTACAAGATTAAGAAATGATCACTGAAAACTGAGGTGGATTGGAACTTCTTTCATTTGTTAAAGGTTACAGTGCAGAGGCTGCCAGTGTTAGATCCTTTTAGGTACAGAGATTCCTTGAAATCAAAAGGCCAAAATCTATCAAGTTCACCTTTGGTGTCCTGGTTGTTAATTAATGCAACAATAGTGGAATTATTGGCTAATCATAGCAGTGAACCTCTATCAATTAATGTACAACAAACCCAGATATGAGGTGAGAAAATAAAACAGTGGAACCAAAAGACTTGGCATGCCTTCAGCTACCAAGTTCCTAAGTTCTGGAATTCCCTCCCTAAAACTCTTCCTCTCAACCTCCCTTATTGCTTAAGACATTCCAAGCTTAAACAGGCTTTTGGACATCTACATAATACCTACTTACATGGCTCAGTGCCAAATTTTATTTGATGATACTTCTGAATTATCTTGGAATACCTCATTATGTTAAAGAGGCTATGTAAATACACTCCTCCCCAACATGTTATATTTATACATCAGGGCATAGTTCGCTCATTTACTATATCCCAAAAGAATTTTTTTGAAAGGATCTGCATGGGATGAATCGATACTTTCACAACTCCCTAGAGCGTCTATTCCTAGATTGACCACTTGTTCACTGAATTAATCTTTCTGCAGATTTATTCCCTGTCCCCACTGTTCATAACTTTCTCTTTATTTGGTCATTTCTATTCAGCTGAACAGGTTTTAATAACATAAAACCCAGAGCTGTGATTTTTCACTTCCTATTAAGTATTAATATTTATAGTTAGGATTAATATTTGTATAAAGTATTAATATTAAAACTGAGTATTAATATTTAAAATTCTTTTCCAGCAGCTGCAAACCATACACTCTAGAACTCTAGGCCCAATTCCATACTTCCTTCAGTCCCTGGGTTGACAGGTTCCGAACTTCCTAATTCAAGTTCGCCCTGTCAATGTGACACAAGGTCTACATTTATAAAAAGTTTAAGTATATATGGTGTGCTGAAATTATAATCTTTTCCCAGGGTAAGTCTTACTCCAGCTTGTTTCTTTCATGGCCTAACCCTCAACACCCCAACCATTAATCAATTGTTCCTTACTTGGCCCTGACTGACATAAACATAGATCTGACCACTGCCCTCAGGATGATTTTCTCTCCTTCTTAGTGAGCAACTTGGAAGGATGGTAAAATGCAGGTTCCTCAACACCCACACCCCACTGATCAATTCCTGTAGCCCCCATACCAGCTCATTCCCATTCCCTCCCTTATCCTTCTGCTTTGTTCTCCCTTCTCCTCATCTATGTCACGGAACCCCTCAATTCCCACACAACAACCCTCCCACCTACTCCCCATAATGTTCTTTACCTTTGACCCTGCCCTATAGTAGGTATAGGGCCTTTCCCTTCCTCCCCTGCCCCACTAAACTTCCCTGACATTCTCTCTCCCCACCCTACTTCTTCCACTCACCGTGCATGCCATCATGGGGAAACCCAGAATCAAAGCTGGTCAAAGCAGGATTCGGACTTGAGAGCATGGGTGCACTGAACTGCTCTCACCTGATTCATTCTGCAGGTTAGTTTTCAAGTAGTTTCCGGTTCCCTGATCCCCCTGGTCTTCACTTCCGTAGTCTGGCTGGTAGGCTGGGTTAATGAAATCAGTCTGAAAACAAACAGACCACGAGCTCATTTTCCCACCTTTTGACATTTTGCTCAGTTTTAGTCTTTACCTATTTCATAGTATCTCATAGGCCCCAGGCCCTTCCACTAGTGTGATTAATATTAGGTTTGATGGTTGCAATGCTTTTGAAGAGTCTTGTAAATAGCAATGCTAAGTGTTTATGTACATGTATTACAGTTGTATAACCATGAGTGGGTACTATAATCAGCCTCAGTTCTGCTGGGTTACAGAGTCATGCAGCATGGAAACATGCCCTTTGGCCCAACTGATCCATGCTGACCAAGATTCCCACCTCGGCTAGTCCCATTTGCCTGCAATTGGCCCGTATCCCTCTTAACCTTTCCTATGAAAGCAAGAATCAGCCAGGCTGCTGTTTTTGATATGGCCAGTGACCTACATAAGTACTAAGGGGGTGTCAGAACTGGGAGCTCAGCTGTGGTGAATTTCCACATGGAATTGTCTGGTGACACATATTCTTTGGGTGAACACAAAAAAGATGGCCACTGGTACCAGCTGCTATTGCAGATGATGTTGGTGGAATCATCTTGAGAGGGGGAACACCAGGGAGTCCAGTTTCACTAAGACTGAATCCAAGGGACCCAAAGTATTGAGATTTAAAAATGAGTTTATAGATGGATTCCTCAGTTTAAGCATCTATCATCAGTTTGATCCCGAAGCCTTATCCTCACCTTACTGTCCTCTCTCCTGGGGTCTTCCAAAGTGATTTCCGTGAACTCCACTCTTTCCCACATGTTTGAGGAAATCCACAAACTAGCAACAACAATCAGAAACTAATGCGATTTCCTGAAAGACATTGGTCCAGTAGGACATCAGTAGATCTGGAGAAAAAATATTTTGGTCAGTTGTTTAGATTCAAGACTCTCCATAGATTGTATATTTCACCCTTTTTCCAATGTATGTTCATTGTCTCACTTTATACATGCCATATTTTCTATACATATTTATCTCCTTCTCTTTTTTTCTGTTTCCCCTTTTCGTTCTTTTTCTTTCTGCCATTCCCACCTCTTCTGTGTACACTTCTCTGTGTGTCCTCCAGCATCACGTTTCTACATCCATGTCTCACTCCCATTGTCTGGTTGTCTCTCTGTCTCTCACCCACTCCCCTGTCTCTGCTGCACCCTCTCCCTCTCTCACTATGTCTGCTTCATTTTACCTTTGTCTCTGATTGTTTTTATCTTCCCAGTGGTTTTTCTTTCTCAGTCTGCCACTCTACGTACGTATCTCCCTTTCTAATAAACTCTATTTTCAGTTTACTCACAAGTTTTCAAGCATATTAAATCCTGGATCAGCTGTCCTCTTGTTCACGTCACCACAAATTCAACATGCTGAGTGATGAAAAAAATACAAGATTCTGGGTCACGTTAAAAAAGGTTCCCACCACACTGTGTGTGTGCCAGGTACGTCTGAGCTCTGCACTCTAAAACTGAGCAGCAGTCTCTCTTTATCCTTATTCCAGTCACATGTGACACTGCAGCCAAATACCTCGAGATTTATCTTCCCCCTTTCTGAATAGCGTGGAGTTTTACTTTAATCCGAGTCAAGTTTCTTGGAGTTAGCAGAACGTGATTAGGAGAGAATTAAGGAGAGAAACGGGCTGAGAACTTGACGAGAGAGAATCAGACTGGGAAATCAAATCAAAGGCGAAACAAACCGAGGAAGAGATAGAATTAAGGAACCAGAGTGGGAGAATATGAGAGGGAATCAGAATGACCCTGAGGAGTGAATCATCCTGACATATTTAAGTGAGAGGGAATCAAATTCTTCAATGAGTGAACTCAACATAAATCAGTATGGGAGGGTAGGTAAATTGTGCAAAACTGATTCTCTCTCATTTATTCTTATTATGTAGAATTGAAATGGGGACAAAAATCCTTTCCCCCATCACTCCCACTGATTTGACTCCTAATTTAACAGAACAATGGTTCATAACTCTGTGGCTCCCCATCACTGCTCTGTGCACCTCTGGTGGCTTGTGAGGGTGGGTGGGTGGGGGGGGGAGTGGGGCAGGAGACTCTGACCAATGAAAAGTGGGCCCCACCAGCAAGTAGCCAATAATACGCATCAGAGGGTGGTACATCCGCTGACTGCTGTTGTTAGGAGCTGGGTTCTGGCCCTAGCAACGGCCAGCCGAGTGGGACAGTCAGCGCTGCAGGTGAATGCCTCGTCTTTTACGCCAACTACCCAATCTGGGGGCCGTGTCTTTCCTGGGCAAGGCCGGACCTGGAGAGGGACACCCTCCCTCTCCCTATTTACCTGGCGTGAGGCTCCTGAAGCAAGGATGGAGAATAACAGTGAGGGAGGGGAAAGAGAGTCATAGAACATAGAACACTGCAGCACAGTACAGGCCCTTCGGCCCACGATGGGAGGGGTGTGTGGGATTACTTGGGGCAATTGGGGGCCAGTGTTGGATTTGATTTCTATACCCTCCACCCCTCAGATTTCCTTCAAATTTCTCTCCTCTCACCTTAAGATTATCCTAGTTTTAAACTACCCTAGGAGAAAGTGTCTGACCCTCTATGCCCCTCATGATCTTTTCAACCTCTCTATGGTCACCTATCAGCCTCCTGCGCTACAGAGAGTACAAACCCAGCTTATCCAATGCAACAAACAATCTGCTGGAGGAACTCAATTCTTATATTCAATGCCTCAGCATTTAAAAGCAAGTATACCAGTTGTTACCTTCACTTGCTTATCCACCTGTGTCACTATTATCACAGAACCATGAACTTGCAACCCAAGGTCTCTATGTTTCAGTACTCATAATGTCCCTGCCTTTCACTGGATATATCCTGCCTTTGATATCACAAAATACATTACTTCAGTCTTGTCTGGATTAAATTCCATCTGCCACCGCTCTGCCCAATTATCCCTCTGTGTTCTTAGAAAATCTTATTCACAATCTGCAACTGCACCAATTTTTGTATCATCAGCAAACATGCTAATCAGACCACCTACACTCTCATCCAAGTCATTTGTATATGACAAGCACAGAGGTCCCAGTACTGATCCCCACAGTATACCACTTCCAGTCAGAAAAGCAACCCTCGACCACTATGCTCACCCTCCTATCACCAAGCAAACTTTGGATCCAGTTTTTGTCAACACACCTCAGATCCCATGTGCTTTAACCTTCTGAACCAGCCTACCATACAACACCTTGTCAAAAGCCTTGCTAAAGTCCATGTATACTATGTCTACCACCCTGCCTTCATCAATTTTCTTAGTTACTTCCTTAAACTCAATTAGATTTTTAGAACAGGATTTTTCCTGCACAAAACCATGTTAACTCTGCCTACTCAGTCCTTGCCTTTCCAAGTGATCATAAATCCTGTCCCTTAGAAATTTTTCCAATAATTTCCTTGCTACTAATGCAAGGTTCACTGGCCTATAGTTTCCCAGCTTATTTCTACTGCTATCCTCCAGTCTTCCACTCATAACACAGGACTAACAAAGATGGAAAAATCTAAATTAAAGCCCCAGCAATCTCCTCCCAAGTTCTCATTGCATGCTAGGATAGATCTCCTCAGGCCTTGGGGATTTATTCACCTATGTATGTGCCAATATTTTGAACATTTGCTCCTTCCTAATACATGTTCCAGAATATCAGTGTACCCTTCTCCTAGCTCTCCATCCTTCTCCCTGGTGAATACCAATGAGAAGTATTAATTTACAACCCCACACATATCCCCTTGACTCCAATACGTAGATTTCCCTTTTGGCCACTGAGGAAACTTACTCTCTCCCTAGCTATCCTCTTGCTTCTATATACTGAAAGGTTTTGGAATTCTTCTTAGTCTTGCTAGCTGAGGCTATTTCATGTCCCCTTTTCACCCTCCTAACTTTTTTCTTAGGTTCTCTCCTTTTTCTCCTGTAATGTTCAAAGGACTAATTTGATACCAATTGCCTACACCTGACATAGACTTCCCTCTTTTTCCTGACTAAACATTCAACTTATTTTGTTAACCAGGGTTCTACTTTTGATATTTGAACATCATCTGTTGGTTGAGTTTGTGCCTCTATTGTGATTATTTGTACTCTCACCTGGGAACCAAAGCACCCAATTAGTCAATAAAGATTTCATATGTAGCCTAAATAATCGGGATTATTCATTGTTAAATCCATTCACATGCACATTCCTTTCTCTGAGCTATGCCCATGTTATTTCTAAATCAGATGTTAAATTGGAACCAATTGAAAAGTTTGTGTTTAAATGATAGAATATTCCTTAGTTACAAAATAGCTCAACAAATTAATACCAGTAAAGCCTTTTTGTGTGCAAGGTTTTCTCTCTTTATTGTTATTTTGGTATGAAATTATGTTTAACAATGCTCTTGTAATTTGCCCAGGCATGTTCTCCACCCTGACCTGAAACATCAAGAATTCCTTTCTCCTCATAGATGCTGTTCAGCCCACTGAGTTCCTCGAGCAGATTGTTTGTTGCTCCATATTCCAGCATCTGCAGTCTCCTGTGTTGCCCCAGTAAAATTGAAGTGAATGGAAAACAAGGATAAAACTCTCCATGGGCTAGAGTCATACCAGACACTAAATAAGATAGCTGTAGTTGTTGGAGGTCAATCACCCAGTCCTGGTCATTAATGACAGAGTTGATTAGGATAGTCTGCTTAAGCAAACCATCTTCAGCTGTTTTACTAATGACCTCTCATGAGGTCAGAATTCAGGATGTTTACTGATGAATACACGATGTTCATTTCCCTTTCCAACTCCTCAGAAAATGAAGCAGGCCGTTTTGTAAGCTGCAAGACCTAGACAATAGCTGTTAAATGGCAAATAATGTTCGTATCACTCTAGTGCCAGGTCATGACAATTTCTACCTATCCTTCACTATTCCATGACATTATCATTGCCAACTCCCTCACAATCAATAGCCTAGAGGATTACCACTGACCAGAAGCTTAATTGTAGCAGCCATATAAATACTGTACTGTAGTTACAAAAGCAGGTTGGTATCTGGCTATCCTATTGGCAAGTGGCTCAGTCTTTTCCACCATCTACAATGCAGCAGTATGATGAAATATTCTGCAGTTGCCTCAATCAATACCACTCCACCAACATTTAACAAGTTTGGCTCTATCCAGGACAAAGGAATCAACTTGAATGGCACCCCTTCCCCTATCCAAAATTCACTCCATCAATCCATCCCCGATGCACACAGTCTGTAATGTGTATCACCCATGAAATGCATGGCAGTTACTCACCCAGATGCTGTAACAGCTGCGACCTCCACCACCAAAAAAGACAAGGGCAGTGGGAGTACAGGAACAGCTCTACTTGCAACTTCACATCCAAGTCACACAGAATACTGACTTGAAAGTACATAATCCATCCTTCATCTTCACTGGGTCTAAATCCTGCAGTTTCTAACTCAACAACACGCTGGGAGTACCTTCACCACAAGGGCTGAAATGCTTAAAGGTGATGTCTCATCATCATCCTTGTATGGGCTATTAGGGATGAGTAATAAGCACTGACTTGCCAGCGTACTCACAGCCATTAGTGCTAATGGTAGTTTAACTGTTATGGACTCATCTATCTCCTGCCATCCTGTGCTCTCCCCCTCCCCTGATCTTATTCTGGTTTCTGCCCTCTACCTTTCCAGTCCTGATGAAGGGTCTCGACCCGAAACGTTGACTGTTTATTTCCCTCCATAGATTTTGCCTGACCTGCTGAGTTCCTCCAGCATTTTGTGTGTGTTGCCCCAGATTCCAGCATCTGCAGGATCTCTTGTGTGTTAACTATAATAGTGCACAGTCAAATGGTTACAGACATTACCAGGGAAAATAAGTAGGACAAGGCACAGCTGAGGTAGACTGTTGGTGTTTCTGGAATTGTTCTATTACAAGTTGTTACATCTAGGGTTGACAATTAAATATTTTCCTTGGGGATATGGTAGTGTAACGGTTAGTGCTTTACAGCGCCAGCGACCTGGGTTCAAATCCGGCCACTGTCTGTAAGGAGGTTGTACATTCTCCCCATGTCTGCATGGGTTTCCTCCGGGTGCTCCGGTTTCCTGCCACATTCCAAAGAAGTACAGGTTAGGAAGTTGTAGGCATGCTAATGTTGGCGCTGGAAACGTGGCAACACTTGAGGGCTGCTCCCAGAACACTCTATGCAAAAAGGTGCATTTCACTGTGTGTTTCGATGTACGTGTGACTAATACAGATATCTTTTTTCACAAAGGGGCTGATTTCAAGCTTGGGCTTAGTGCCTAAGATTGGTCATTACAATATTTCGAAGGAGTAATTTTGTCAATCATTTAATTAAACTAATTATTTTCTCAGAAATAAACATTTGGTGTGAAATGAATTTTATTCATCATTGTTTCAACTGCAATAATCATAGTTACCAATCCTTCCCAGACAGGGCCAAAGGATTAACCGTGAAGTAGATCTCCCTAAACTGGAGTGCATGCTCTTGTCTGAAATCACGGTGGCAAAGTGGGTCGTCCCTGCCTGGGGAAGGGGGCTCTACCAAGGTGGAGAGGGATGAGGTTTTACTGGAATGAGTGTGTGATGAGTCTTCTGGAATGGGAATGGGACTGGATACCCTGGGTTAGCATTGGTAACATTGGTTTATTGTTGTCACGTGTGAAACAGTGAAAAACTTTTGTTTGTGCCATCCAGGCAGATCATGCCATACATAAGTACATTGAGGCAGTAAAAACAATGCAGAATATAGTGTAGCAGCTACAAAGTTCAGTGCAGGTAAATAAATAAAGTGCAAAGGTTTAAAAGGATGAGGAGAGAAAATAGCTCTCCCTAGGAAAGTGTTGGTGTGTGTGTGTGGGGTGGGGCAGGGGGTGGGGGAGGATATTGGTGCCAGTGGATCCTACGGAATAGGTTTGAGCCCAGGACTTGTTTCCAAATGTTGGTGTCATTCCATATGTCCTTCCAGAAGTGGCCCTAACACCAACTGCGGTGCCTTTATGTGCGATGTCATGACTTAGTTTGCTCAGTCTGAAGCCATCGCTTTCGAGGCATCGTCCAGCAGCAGATGAACTTTAACTGTGGCTCCCACCTCAAGAACGTTACTTCAACATACAACCGGGACCACGGAGACTGAGCGAACGGCCGCACCCGCACACATCACGTGATCAGATATCACATGACCACGTGGCCCGAACGCCGGCGGCATACATCACGTGATCAGATGTCACATGACCATGTGATCAGAAACGTCAGATCACACCTCTGAAATAATCTCAACCAGGATAGAAACGAAAGGCGTTAGTTTAATATTCAGTGTTTTATTTTTATTTTCAAAAGTGGTCTTTAAAAAATACATGCGCACGCCCTTTAGTGACCTTAAACTTACCGCATTAAACTTACTAACCATCGGTGCACCGCTTTAATAGCAAAGGGCAGATTCCGCGATTTGTTTTTTGTTACAGAACATTCCAGTTAAAAGAAAACAATACAAGAAATTAATACCGATGGTTAAGGAGTGTGGCTGAGTGTGAGGAATCTGCTGACTGTAACTTGCATTAATTTCGCGGTAATCAGTCACTGTTCACAGCTCCCCATAATCATTGCAAATCCAAGCTCCAATTCTGAGCCCCGAGGATTATATGTTGCCTCTTTCCCCCCTTCTGCCACTGTAAGAGCTAGGCGACCAAGCAATTTACGTTCCTGGTGCTCTGTAACCAAGCAGGAATAAGTGACCATCACGGGGACCCCATCTACTCATTCCCCACCCCCCGCCCCCGACAGCCTATGGACTCGATTCAGTACCAACACTTTGTATTACTGGAACATAGGAGCTTTGGTGTACAGGGGAATTCTGGAAAATTTGAGACAGAGAAGGGGAGCCATTGGATCCATCGTGTCTCTGCCGGTCAAAAAAAGTGCCAATCGGCCCAATCCCACCTTCTTGCTCCAGGTCCCAAACTGCAGGCCACGGTTCTTCAATGTACAACTGGGTGCTTTTTAAACGGGATAAGTTACACTTGTCTGCCTTATATTACACTTTCCAGGCAGTAAATTCCACATGTCTACCACTCTCTTCGTAACAAAACAAAACTAATCCTCCTACCCATGCCTTTAACTTTAGAAGGTTTAGACATTCTCCGGCAGGACAGATTCCGATTGACGGTGAAAAGATTCACATCAACAGAGAAATAAAACCCTTTTGTTTTTACACAACAGTTGCGACTATCTGTAAACTTTCCCTGGGATTTGTTTATCCGGTTTCTTTAGGTCCAGAATATAGTTTTGCTACCAAAATGTAGATTGGTTCGGGACAGTCAAAAGTCCTCTGATCAATTGCTGCGGCCAAAGCAGATGAAATGTGCCACTGCATTGGTCGTCCGCGTTTTGTCTATTATCAAATGTGCACCAGTTGATTTTGAGGATACAAGATCCACCTCCATATTCCTGTTTTGATCTTTTCTAGAGAACTTAATTCTAGAGATGTTGAGGACAACGTTGAAACTTGTTATAATATCGTGACTGAAACAGCCCGAAACAAATCAATATATTTTTTCACACGCTATTGACCTTAGGGGGAGGATCGGAATCAGATCAAGGGGATTAAAACCAAAATCCATAATGCACCGAGAAAAGCAAACCAAGTTCAACGCAGAATGCATTACCTCGCTTGGGAACAGTGCCCACAGCTGCCTGCAAACTAGCCCAAGCCACATTCTTCTGAACCCGAGAGGGTCGAGTTTCAAGAGGAACATTCTTCTTTTAAATTACACAAACACCAAACAGGTTTTCATAGGGTATCAAGGTCAAAGATCGCTGTTTAGTACCCAATCACCAGGCTGTCATCCCAAAACGTAAGTTTATATATAGATATATTTATACTGCGCATGTACACACAGCTGTTCTTCTAGATACTATATATATAGTTAATTTTTTATGTACAACTCCTCACTGTACACAATATAAAATAAATCCAGTGCTTGTTTACACGGTAAACAAGATAAATCCATAAACCCACGACATATCAAAATAGAACAGTCATCACGTCTCCATGCATTAGTTTATAGAGTTAAAAATTTGGAAACTTGAGTCTTCTTTAATAAGATCCTTATAATTAAAAAGCCCTGTTAGATGATGACTTTTGAAGGGGAGTTTGAGTAACAGGAGGGCACATTGTGTTAATGTCGACCATAAATGTGCCCCCTCTCCGACTATGAAGTTTTGGGCGGGCAGACCACGACACGGGTGAGGAGAGCAGCAATACCGCTCTGGCAGACCTGTAGCAGCGGGCAGGTGTGATTCGGGGATTGTAGAACAATCCGGGAGACTTGGAGATGGGTGGATAAACATATAGAAAGTGGAAAGAAAACGGCCGGACACACATAGTCAGTCCGAGTACAGCGAGAAACAAGAAGCGGAGAGAAGTAAGTCAATGGGGTGAAATCAGTGGATATTTTTACCCCGTTCTCCCTGATTTAAACAAATAAGACCTAGTGCTTTCCACTGCGATGACTGCTTTCTTTCCTCCCCCTTTTTTTAATATAGGGAGGGATCAAAGTGCTAGTAAGTGTCACTAGGCAGTGAGCGGGTTTCTGAAATCACCGCGGGTCGGATCAGACCTCACAACTCGGGAAGAGCAGCAAAAAAAATCTCAATCACAGAATGTCATGGAAAGGAGATGCTTCAAATCACTTCCAATACCACAATCTCTGTAATCCGTTTTAGCTGAAACTAATCTCTCTGTGATTCCATATGACCACTTGCCTCACAGATCAAATCAACATATTCACCATCAGAACGGTAAGCCACTGGAAGCAGTCAAAACCAAAGCAAATCTGTTAGGAATGCAACATTTAAATCCAGCAAAAATGACCTGATGGGACATCTGTTGCGAGTAGTTGGTTGAAACAGGAATCACGAAGGTATGCAATGCCTCAGCCCCAAGAAGTCTTGGCATAGTTAAAATGCCTACAGGAGGCCAGTACTGGCCTAATGATGTACTGGATGGAGGATATAGTTAAATCCTCAGCCCAATGCCCTATTCTCCTGAACTGAGTTGTATATTAAGGAAATGAAACCTGGTGGGTGCATTGAGGGGGGTGAAGAGTGAGGAAGAGGTGTATATCAAACAGCAAGAAAGCAAGATCAACAAACATGCAATCCTGTCTTTTTAAAAATGTGGTGCTGCATATTCTTTTAAGTAGTATGGTGGCTGGGTAACTGGGGAATGAGGGCAGAGGAGAAAGAAGGCTGCCAAAATTCAAGAGAGAGTGTCACTGTTGAGTGCTTCCCGTAATACCAAACATAGGCTTGACATGAACAAAGAAAAACTGTTTGCTTGAATTCTGTTGACCAACTACTCAATATTCTGGCTGCCGAGCTTTTCACTGGGAAGAAATGACCAAAGCTAGAACAACTGACCCAATAAAGTGGTTGTCTTGGTACCAATTTCTTAACCAGAAACTCGGGATCCTTGTTTGAAAGGGCAAAGACTTGTTATCAAGAAGGATTCTCTCTGGGAAGAGGCTAGGTCTTTGTTAACTATAATCAACTCTGTGTGATAGTTCAGCTCCAAATAGGGATCAGAGAAAATTCCCTGCAGGATTCAGAGATATAAATGATTAACTCAGGCAAATAAATGTTACTCCTGTCAGTCCACATAGATAGTCCTCTTTAGGTAACACCTAAACTTAATTCAGAGATGGTTAATTCTAACTTAAGTCTAAAATGGTATTTCAATCAATGAAGTGTGAGAAATTTTTCATATTTTAAAATGCAGGTATCACAGAAACGGTGGGAGGGAGAATGTCCCCAGTTTGAGAGAGCAGATTGGGGGCCAAGGAACACTCATCCCTCAGATGATGATGGTTCTAACCAATGTGCCACAGGCAAGTCACTGCAACAGAACCAAAAAAAATAAATAAATTTAAATATTCTCCTGAGCCCAATTTTCTTGCTTGCAACTCGGAGGATTTGAAATACCAACAAACCGTCTTTCTCCCTCTCTGTAACAATTTGTGGTTTTAATGTTTCAAAAGACTTGCAAGAAAATTTTTGCTTCTGAAAATAAACATACTCCAAGACAGTACAGAGAGGAGAGACGCTGGTGCAGAATCAGCAGCTCACTGCTGTGGGCGGCATTTCTTCAGTAAGTTGTTGATCCGAGCTTGAGTTGCTCTGCATCAGATGCTGGTGTGTACTTTGAAAAAAACTGTCAATGGCAGCAGGACTGGTGATCCCCTAATTTCAGAAACAGCCCTTTTGTGTAGCCTTCCGCCAACACGCATCCCCACCTCCACCCACTCTCCCCCTCTCAGTCCTGGTGCAATCCATCTGGACATTAGTTGGTTCAGCATCTCCTTGGGGTGGTTGCTTGTTGTAGGCAGGAACTTTGTGTTGTTTACGATATCAAGGACACAAGAGATCACTTAAAAATATCGCCATTGGTGTGAGACAGTGCTTTTAAGCTGCTTTGCTTTCCCCATTCTTTCATGTCCGGAGATCGTTATATCCGAGAGGAAGGACAGGAGAGTTCATAGAATAAAACATAGGCATCACTTGTCCTTATCTGGCTCGATGACATTGGGGTCACCCTGCAAAAAAAGAGAAGCATCTATGAGTTACACCTCTTATTTTCCTTCCTCTCCTATTGACAATGCATCTACCGAGGAAGCTTGACAACTGATGTCAATCCTGCATTAGTATCGTTACCCAGAATATAATATTTTTAATCTATTTGGTCACACAACGTAGACATCACAGACAAGGCTCATCTCCGATTGCAATGCACCAATTGGTTTGCTCGACCATTTCAAAGAGAAGCTAAATGTCAAACAAATTACAATGGGTTACCAGTTACTAAATGGACAGATGATGCGAGAGTGACAGATTCCTCCTCTGAAGGACATTAGTAAATCAGATAGGTTTTACAGCAATCCACTATTTCCATACTAGTTTTCTTCCCCAAATTTATTTAATTACTTGGACTTGTGAGCTGTCATCGGATCCAAACTCACTTCTCGTAATCCAGGCCTCTGGATGCTCAGCCAGTAGTTTAACCACTACTCTACTGTACACTACGTTCTCACCCAGTGTGTGTTTGCTACTACTTTCCAGGGCCTGTCACTGCGAATGAGGTACTAAATATTTATTTAGTAAACTTGTTTGCTTCTTTCTCTTCATTTGTTATCAAGTCAATTGGCTTCTAGCATCATAACAGGCCAGGCTGGAAGTGTGGAATTTTGGGATTTATCTTTTGTAGTATGTTGTTGAATTAGTTTTGGGGAGGTGGGGAGGGGGCAGGGGTGGGGTTGAAGGGAAGAGCGATCATGAGGATAGATATGTTGAAGTCAGAACTCACCTGGAGTCATTGAAGTTGTACCATTCTCCAGACTGAGGGTTTTTGCAATATGCAGTGTAATGGCCACCCATGGTGGTGCCCGAGTGATTGGACACTGCATAGAGATTGTAAACTGCATGAACTGTGAGGAGAAAGATTGAAAGACAAAAAAAAAAGTTTAACTATATATTTTAGCCCAACCATTCCATAGCAACTGATTCAATTTAACTAGTAACTGTGGGAAAAATATATCAGAATATTCCATGACGCAACAGTGATGGGAATAGGACTCTCACTGCCAGCTAAATCCTTTCCTTTCATGTTCTTGATTAAATTTTTATCCTTTTTCCATCTACACACAGATTGGATTCAGCAAATGCTGAACTTAATCCTTTTCGCCTCCATTTGCTGTTTCCTATCCTTGTCCTTTTACTGATAGGATCCCAAAGTAGGAAGTGTCCATTTGAAGGGACAGCTCTAAAATCAACAATTTTAGTTGGCTATAGCAAGTTTTGGAAACTGGAGAATCAAGACTAATATGTGGGTCCTCTCCAGTCACCATGCTGCCGACTCCTGACCTGACACAAGTCTCTGAACAATTGGACAATGGCATTATCGTGCCGCTGGAGGTGTAGGATTAACATAATAACGTAGCTAAGTCATGTGGTGACATATTATCGATAGACCCACGTGATGACAAGTCAGGGCCATGGTGTAACAAGCATGGATTCGGTGCAAAGAATAATGATTTAACATGCTATACAACTCACCACTGTTCTCAGAACCAAACTCTCGAAGGTCAAGATCCTTCAGGGGAAAATTTACAAAGGTAGAAAGTTTACTAGTACGAACCCGTGCTTCAGAAAATCGCTTCAAATCTATAAGAAACATCGAGTTAAGGATCGCAGATTGAAAAAAAACTGTGATGAAAAGAACAATAAAGGAAGAATGAGCAGAACTAGAGCCAAGAAACAACATTAAGCAAAAGCAAACATAAACTGGAAACCTGGTCCAGCTTCTCAGTGACCCTGAGATGATCCAGAAAGTAAATTGATGCTAGTGATCAGTGCTGTCCGAGGTGTTAGAGCATTACATTTAGCTTCATTGCTGCTGGCTCAGGAAGGAAATGAGCTAGACCTCTGATCCATGATAACAGCTTGTGGATAGCGGGTGTGATTAAGTCGGCAGGTGGCTGGGAATCACCTCAAGCATAATTGCTCTGTCTCCAGTCTCAGGCAAACAATGGCCAGTTGGTTGAGATACCAAAGACTGCCTAGCACCCTTGCCACTGTACACACAGAAAATCAGTACCCAGAACTACTCAGTCTTATTATCCTTGGACTGTCATTGGGTAGATATCAGGACCAGTTCAGTGATGACTCGAAATTAATTGAGGCCATAAGAGATTATTCCAGTTCATAGTCAATTAGGCCCACATTCTCTCTGTTCTACATTTCAGTATATGGCACGCTAAATGAGCCGTGGCTTATTTAAACACTGTGCAGAGGACTTTTCAACTGGAATACAGAAAGAACATCATGGAAATTTATATATCACAAGGATACGAAGCACAAGGATCTTCGGGAATTTCTGGATTGTGAATTTCTTGGTACATTTTCTTCGGACTTTGCATCTGTAACATGTCTGGAACACAGAATGCACTGGAGTTAGAACCAGGAATATGGGAGGAGGCAGCCTGTGATTCACTTAAAACAAAGTAGGAATCTGTAACTGAAGTCCATTCGCCACCTTTGCGCCACGATCATCATTAATCTTATTCAACCAATTTCTGTCTTGGAAGTACCAAGTGTCCCTACATCCATGGACTTTGTAGTGGAAAAAGTACCAATTTCCACTAGCTTTTGTGTGAAAAAAAATGTTAGCTGATTTCACTCTTGAATGGCCTGGTTTTAATTTCAATGTGCTTTTCCATTGTTCTGTGCTCTCCTACCAAAGAGATATTTTCTTTCTATCTACCTCATCAACACCGTCTGACATTTAAAAATTTTGATCACATCAATTAACCTTCCATATTCAGGAAATATAAACCAGACCTCATAATTGACCCCTCTAAGCCTGAGTATCATTAAATCGAGTTATTTGATCTGCCAGAAAGGGCAATGAGAAACAGTAGTTAGGGAGAGGCAAAGGGGCTAGTCATGATTGGTCATTGTTCCATGACACATGATGGCAAGGGTGAGAAGGATTTGTACAAATCTGATGATGCCCTTAGGGTAGAACTTTCATTTATACACATTTTGCTCAGTAATGAGTAGATGGTGACAGCCATACCCCAATTTTCTCAGGAAAGAAGGGGAGAAAATTCAGTACCAGGTGGAAAGCTTATTAATTTTGCTAGGAAATATATAGAAGCAGATGCTTTTTTATGATAAGAAATTTTAACATGTTGGTGTAGAGAAGGATGTGGGAATACTGCTACATGAAAATAAAAATGCAGAGACAGATACACAGACATGTACATGGCAAGGGGCTTGGAGTACAAGAATAAGGAACTCTTGTTTCAGCTCTACAGGGCTTTGGTGATATGAGTATATTGAGACAAGTATTTGTACACTAAGTGAATCAATGGTCGTGGTGGAGTAGGAGAGTTCATGATCTTACTGAATGGTGAACACACTGAGGAATTCTTTTGGCTTCTGCTTGATTTTATTTCTTGTATTTCTTTTAGGATTGTATCAATGTATTCCAGCTGCTGTGAACTATTCCTCAGAGAATAGTTCTGATTACTCTGACACCAGAAGCTGTGGTTTGTGGGTAGAACAGATTTTCCCATTCTGTGTTCTACAAATTTATGTTTCAGAATAGCTTCTTATTTTGGAATTTTTTTCCTTTATAGAGATGAAATGGAGTTTAAGACAGATAATAAACGGCTATCTTTACTTCCTAACAAATCTCACACACAGTAATGAACTCCAAGTAACCAGAATATCAAAGATCAACTTACTGGTTTTTCATCTCCATCCAGAACATCCTCTTTGGTGAACAATCGTATACAATCCATCAACGAAACTTCACCATAGCCTTTCTGCAAAACCATCAAAAATTGGGGATTAATAAGTGACTCAGACCATGTTCTATAAACTGTTGATAATGATAAAATATCAGTACAAATGCTACAACGTGATTTTATGCAATCACCAAAATAAGCTGTTAAAAGTCATGAGGGGCTTTAACCCAGGATCTGTTGGCTATTGACAAAGATGCCCCCACTATGGTCAGATTGCATCTGAATATCTGATGGAGAGTAAGCCCTTGCTGTTGCCAGACAGTGTGACCTTCTTTGTATCCCCACTTTCCCTAGTGTAAGAGTTTGTCACATCTAGAAACCTGAATTTGAACCTGATGTAACTGAATCCTGTAAAAATCCCAGTAACTTTTGGGGAGGTTTAAATCTGCAGAGAAACAGTATTGGGGTAAATGTAGAATATGAGAGAATTTTCCATCTTGCTGTGAATTTGTGGCCTGGAATTGAACTCTAGGTTCTCACCTTTGAGATGGGTAGTGACAGGTCCCAGAAGGGGTCAAAGACTGTGGAACAGTAGCCGCACTCACTGCAGGTTAGAGAGCTTTTTAATTGGCCCACAAAATGATCTGAAAAACAGAAATCAGCCAAGTCGATACTTAAGTAAGAAAAAAAATCTGAATCCCTCCGCTGTGCCATCTCTCTATTTTCATAATCTGAACAAACGCACATATTTTTCTCATCCATATAATTGGATATATCAACTTGACCAAGTGCATGTGTAAGCCTGTATGTTCTGAACTCACCTACAATCCTACTGTCTTCTCTCTCGAGGTATTTCTTCCACATTCTTCTACCTTTTTCATCATCACTAGAGGGGAACAGCAATGTTTAAACTGGGTACTTCCATTAGGTAGCAACAGTTTTCAACATAGAACAACACTAAATTATATATAATAATAAACATGGTGTACCTGATGTCCCAAATTTTAAGTTAATTATAAATGTTAACAAATTTTTGAAAAACTTGTCAGTTTACATGAGCCCACACAAAATGAGACAGCAGCAACATCAGATGGCAGTGCAAGGGAGTTAGATTTGGGTGGTATTGTTATTCACACTACTAAAATACGGGAGATTTCTGAAGCTTTTCAATAACATCAGAGAACCAAGGGACAGAAGCACATTTTAACAGCCTTTCTGCAACTGAATGAAAAATACATTCAACTGTGAAGACTGCCAAGAGAAGATTGAGAGTGCATTGACTACACTGGGGAAATAAAAAAAAGGGAAAAAGTTGGGAGAAACCTGAGGGGGTACAGGGATGGAATGGATTATAGACTTACTGGAAATCATTATGACATGGAGTAATTGGGACAAATAACTGACGCTAGATAAACATGAGGAAGAAGTGGCTGGAAAGAAACTTAGAGAAGTCAAGTTGAATGAATGTGTAAGGAGGCCCATGTAGAGGACAGTTGAGCTAAATGGCTTGTTAGGATCTCAGGAGGGAATAAAAAAGACTACCCACCCACAAAGTGAAGCTGAAAGACTGTGAACAGCATCATGGGGAATGGAACTCAACAACTTGACTCAACCAGCCACACTGGGGTTCAAGTTACTTGAAGTAATTTGTGAGCAGGTGACTTGGCATAGTAATCCAAAAAGGCTTTAATCACACGGCCACCTACTTCAGATGGTCCAAGTCCTCCACCATAGCTTTGGATCGCACTGACACTCGGTTCACTTCATTGTGAAGCCCGTCTAGCAGGAAACGGAGAAATTCCTGGGCGTCCTGTTGACTGAGTGAGTTAAAAATTTACAGGTCAGATCTAGTGAGGAATGATGGACAAACTTGCATTTTTACAACACATTTCACTACCACCAAGACTTAGAGGAGTTCAGTACAAGGAAGAAAATTGTAGTGGCTGGTTTCAGTCCTATTGTTTATATTCTGAACATCACTTACTTATAACCCACAAATCGTGGGGCGTATTTCTGGATTTGTGTTTTGAATTCAGAAGGACTGATGGGGTCGTTGCTGGGGGATGTCCAAAGAGCCTGGAGCAGCTTTGCAAATTCTGCAAGAGAGAACAGAGAGCAATGAGATTTGGTGAGATTGGTCAGTGTAGTGACATACACTCAACTTATTCTACATGTGTTCATGGAATTACTGTATATAGAATGAGAAGCTTCGGCTCATAAGGCCTGCACCAATCCCATGAAAGAGCCTTCCAATAGCTTCACTATCCTGCTTTTTCCCTAGAGCCATGATAATGAAAACATTATCTTTTCAACCATCCCTACAGGCAGTGCATTTCAAGTTACAACTTAATGAGCCATCATGGTGCCTCCAGTCCCTTTCCTGATGACTTAAATTTGTTCCCTCTGGTTATTGACCCTTTTGTCTTGGAAACACTTTCTCCTCATTTACTTTGGGTTGCAAAGTGGTACAGCTAGTTGAACTGTTGGCTCACAGTTCCAATGATCTGGGTTCACTCCTGATCTCCAATGCTGTCTGTGCCAAGTTTGCACGTTCTTCCTGTGACTGTGTGCTCCAGCTTCCACCCCACATCCTGAAGGTGTGAGGGTTGGTCATTTAAATGCCCAATGTAAATTGTCTCCAGTGTACAGGTAAGTGGTTGAAGCAGGGAGTGTCGTAGGGTGTGTGCGGAGCATAAATGGGGTTAGTGTAGGATTGTTGTAATGGGAAGTTTGATGGACAGCCTGGGCTCGGTGGGCTGATGGACCTGCTTCTGTGCTGTGTTACTCTAACACTCTGTCAGAACTCCTAAGTTTGTATCTCCCATTAAACCTTCTCTGCTCCAAGATGAACAATCCCAGTCATTTTCAAAAGACAAAACAAAAGAATCAAAGCTAAACAAAACTCCTGCCCAACGGAAAGGTGATTTTTTGGGTCAGATTATTAATGGTATATTTCCTGGTAATTACCCCACTCATGAGGAAATCTAGCCTACAGACATTGAAGGGGGTTGGACCTTGCAAGTGAGGATTTAGAGGAGGGCAAATGGAGTCATTCCCAGGAAGCCAAAAGCAAGATGAGCCTGAAATATTAATTTTAAATAACTATTTAATACTGTTTCCTTCCTTCTTCTGTCCCTTTTATCTCAGTACATATTGCCAGAGGTAGTCCAGTCACTGTGAAAATCAGTGTCAGAGGATTAATCCACAGCCTCTGCTAACCTTCCCCACACCAGCCCCATCTCATTTCATCTTCTCCTCCTTGTCCAGCTTTCTGTCCAAAAATGTTTTCTGTGCTATAACCCCCTGGAAGTGGACGGTGATAACAGCATGACAAGGGCATCGCAGCATCTGGGACCTTCAAAATTCAACGCGTATATGAAACTCAAAAGGTTGAGTGTCAGCTGTCATTTTTTCAAAGCCAATGGTGCAAATCATGGTGATTTGCATCTAGTGGGCTAACTTTCTTTTGCCATAAGCTGCTAGATGGTAAAATTTTGGAAGTAAATATGCTTCAAGAGGTATCTTCACAGTTATGGTCGATAGGCAGTAATTACAACGGTATAACTGGGGTGCAGTATTCAAGAAACCCAGGGGCTGGGTTTAGAACTGCAACACATTTTGCAATACTTCATTGTATTTGTGGCATAAAAACAGAACATGCTGGTAAAACACAGCAGGTCAGGTGGCAATTATGGGATCTCCAACTGGGGAAGCAGAGGTTTAAGGGCATTCCCATTGCTCTCAGACAACATTCATCAGGAATGCTTACCTTCCATGAGTGCTGTGTTAGTGCGACTCCGGTTGTTGAGCTCTCGCCGGTAGGTGTTCTGAATACAATAGTCTCGCAGCTCCCGGGTGTTGCTCAGACATTGCAAGATAGAGTTCATGAAGCACTGCAGCAAAAGTGGAGGCGGGAAAAGGAATGCAAACGACCAGGCACATCGGAAGCAAGAACAGGTGGAATAGCTCTGGGCCATTCTGCAAAACAATAACTTGCACTCACTGAGGCACTGCTATGGATCCCAAGGGTAGGACAACTTTGCATTCTGCGGAGACACTGGCACCAATGACTTGCTTAACTCTTAACAGCAAGAGAAACAAAAGATGGGCTGCAGTTACTAAGTGATAACTACACTCAAGAGGTGGAACAGAAAGATAAACCTAATGCAACAAATTCCAGGATATTCAGAGCATTTCTATATCATGCACTCTGTCTTCCTGTTTTCTTCCCTTCTCCTGCTCATCAATCTGATTTCCTGCCCTATGGCACCAGCCTCCGACACTGTGACAGAAACACTGTCTCAATCAGAAGACCTTGGGTTTGAACACCAAACAGCCCCAGTGAATGGAGACTGCAGCACGTCTCTGAATGCCAGATCAATATTCAGCAGAATACTTACATCTGTAAGGGTTGAGTTTGCCAAAAAAAATCTCTCAAAGGAGTTAAATTTGCTTCAGATCAAGGGAGAGACATGCTGGCATCAAATGTGAGAAAGGATAATGACACCGAGAGGCAGGTCACCCCTCCCTCCACCACCCCAAGAGCCAATGGCAGTTTCCTCTTGATTTACTTTCTTTCATTACAGTTCACTAAGCCCCACCACCACCACCGCCCCACCACCACCACCACCCCACCCCCCCACAACCTCTAGCTGAGTTTGTGCTTTTAAGAGCTGTGTTAAACATAGTTTGAATTAGCAACCTTAGCTCGTTTATACAACAGAGGCAAAAGCAGGTGTCTTGGATTCAGTTGGGTGCCTGCAAATCCTGCACCACCATTTCCACAACATGGAAACACTCAACCAGTGTTTAATCAACAAGGGCTGTTTTGGGTTTGATTCACAAGCTGTTTCAAACTTTCCCTATTTCCTGCTGTCTCACCTTGTCCACCTGATGACACAGGAATGAGAATACCCTATCCACTCCACCACTTTACAACCAAATTCATAACCCTTGAATGTATCAAATAGCAAATATGTTACTCAGGGTCACTTTAAAGAAATCCCAGCCATTGATGCCCACTCTGTTAGTTGGTGTCGGCTGGAAAGAGTATAACAATGTTACAATGATCTTCAATGCCCACAGGCTATGGGGTGGGGGGAATAAAATCAGCCAAAACTCTTGCTCCCAATTGCATCAATGACCAGAACTGGAAACTGTGTGCACATTGAATGAAATCCAAGTTTGCCTGGGAAATTCTGCCTCCACCCGTGGTGCCTGTTCTCACTCTTGCCTATTTGGGGAAGGTTTGAGCAGTCAACCCATGATCTGAATCCTGCCGTCTTCACAATGAAAATGACATACAGACCCTAACTATTTCCCTGTTTACATGTCCATGAAATCCTGCAGATTTGAAAGAGAATCGCAAAAGGAACCTTTGTTTAACAGAAATAAATTCTGAGCTCTCAATGTACAGCTGTAACAACTAACAGCGAGCTCAGCTTCTCATCAAACACTAGTGGGGCAGTTACACCACAGGTTGGATACAAAATAAAGCTTCATTTACACTTTCCCATTAAATACTCCCAAGACTAGCACAACATTGGTTTGACAGATATGATGTTTGGCCGATTTGAGAGCATGTTAGAAGCAGTGTACTTGGGAATCAAACCTACTGGGAAACAGAAATGAATCTCACAAAAGCTTGGATCATCATGTCCAGTGGATTGCTTCATTATAGGCATTTAACTAAAAAGTTATTACACTGAGGAGTCTCTCTAACAGTGCCAATTCTCTAAGACTGGCCTGGAGTTTCCAAAAATTAACCTTTAGCCTACACCCCATGTTATCCAGCACAGCCCCCCCTTTAAACCAATACAAATAACTGCAAAACACATTCTTAAGTAAGTGCCAATTTCTGGAGATTACCCAGAATCAAGTTAGTCTGTTTTCTACTGAAAATAAAACTTACAGTGTTGCCCAGATTCCGAAGTCCCACAAGCCCCTGGCTGGTTTTAGAATTCTGTAAAACAAAAGCAGGAGAAAAAAGATTAAATTGGAGATCTTAAAGGTTATGAGAAATAATAGTCTCACAGATGGGAGTCCATTTGGGCTTTGAATTAATTAGAAGTGAAAAACACAAGGGTGGAACAAACACCTTAAATCACAGTTGGAGTAAACACTAATGCTAGTAATCCCAGCACTCAATGTCCTCAGATCCTTACACATAACAAAAGAAAGCCAATTAAACATGTTCTGACATGGGTACTTACTAACCTGATGGGTGCTGAACATTTAGTTTTTATTAAAAGGAAGTTCCCTCCTTCCCTTACCCAAGCTTGTGTATACCAAGTCTCCCCGGGATATAGGTACCACTTGGACTGATTCTCCTTGGGTTGCTGGCCCAACAAGTACCACCATTTCCTGGGGTATGGGTTCCCTGGTGAAATGAGGGTTGATGAAATGCATGCGTGGCAGGATTCATATCTTGACCAAGCAACCATTGCTAGTGTGTAAACCTACACTGTATGTCACCATCCAATATTCCCTGGCCTCTTATATGTTTCTGTGACCTGGACTACATAAAGCTGGCACCTCAAGGCACTTGAAAATACCATCGCACTGGAATGATAAGCAAACCAACATCAATGTCCTCTCCTAGGCCAACTTGACCAACATTGAGGCCCAAGTTGGACTTGGTCAATGATGTTGTTGTCATCTGCATGGCCAACACCAGACTCCTGAAACCTGGTATTCTGAGTTCTCTCAAGGGAACAGATTACCACATAGACAGAAGGAAGGATCCTAGGATGTGCTCAACGCTTCCTTCAAAACATATGACGTCCCCACTGACTCCTAGGAATTTCTGGCCCATCACTGCTCAAAATGGAGGAGAAGCATTTAGGATGGTATTCAGAACCTGCATGGCCCTGCACAGGGAGCACACACCGCCCCTGTGTTAGTGGCAGAAGGTGCACATGGTGTCACAAACTACCCACCAGGCACCCCGTCAGACACTTCCTGCCCTATCTGTGGAAGCATCTGTGGTTTCCACAGTGGCCACATTAACCTCTTCAGAACTCACTAAAACAAAGCGGAAGCAAGTCACCCTTGATCCTGAGGGACACCCTCAGAAGAACAAGAATCCTAATGTAAAACAGTTACAAGTAATCAAGTTTGGGAGAAATATCCATACAAATTACTTTTGAAGTCCTGTAACTAGATTTTGTTGCTACTTTATCTGCTGTGAGAATCAACGAACAACCTGATATTGGTTGTGGGAAGAACGATGGGCAAGAATGCTGCACTTCTTGAAAGTTCAATGTGATCTCTTACATCCACCTAAAAAGGGAGATGAATTTTTGATTTACTACATTATTTAAAAGGCAACACCTCTGACTGCCTCACCGCCCCTCCTCTAACAGTACAGCACTGCCTCACCACCCCTCCTGTGAGAGTGCAGCACTGCCTCACCATCCCTCCTCTAACAGTACAGCACTGCCTCAGTATTGGTCCACCACAGTGCGCTGGTCTCTCAGTCCCTTGACAGAGAAGCACTGCCTTTGTAGCATTACCTCATAACAACTCTGAGACTCTGTGTTCTGAACTCGAGTGGGATGAGAGCACATGACCTTCAGGCTAAGAGGTGAGAGTGAGCTGTGCTGGGCTATTCTGTTGTTGGTACAGCTTGTTTACTGAAAGTGCTGCACGTGATTTGAACAAATGGATCCGGTGAGTTGTGAATTTAGCCTTGCACCATTCATTCTGACCAACCAAGTTCTAAGGCTCTGAGCTGGTTTATCAATGCTGAATTTTAATTTTTGAAATAACCTGTAATTCTAGGAACTGGGATCAATGCCCTGTGAACCAAAGCTGAGCAAATGCTGAAATTCCTCTTGAATTTGTTCTATGAATGGGCCTGATTATTCCTGCTTCTATTCCCTTTAATTCCATCTGATAACTTTCTGCACTGGCATTTTATTCCATTAACTAAACCCAGGAAATACTAATCCTTCTGTAACCAAACCACCTGTGGTGTAAGCCTACAATCCCCAGTGCCCTCTCCTGAATAAAATAAACTCTGGAGATTGCCAGGCCCTGTGGCCATTCTCTAAACAGAAGGTTCTGAAACATTGTTCGACCACATGAACATCATGACCAAGCCCAATTCTCTCCCCACACAGCAAATGTGCACAAAGCAGGAGGAACAATTTGCTTGGAGATCAGGTACAAGGACTCTGGCCAAATTATCCCCATCTGAACCATGGGAGCTGAGAGTAACTGCAATAGGGTTGACCGACTCCAGGCAATTCCTGTTCCAAACCCAATTAACCTGGTCTTAGTTCAAACTGGCCCATTCCTGATCCAAGCCCGATAAATCCTGAGTCAGTGTATAGGTTTCCAGCAGAGATTGACAACGTACGTTTTCATTTGTGAACTGATCAGGACTATGAAAGTTCTGCTGAGACCTTCACTAACCTGGGAGCCAAAGAGTTTCAGAAGACAGAAACATAACTTGAACATGTAGCTGTACCTCTGCGGCATGATATCAGTTTAAGCTTATCTATGTCCCTTGATTAGGGTGACCCTAATCTTTGTTTTCAGTTACAGGCATCTATGTGGACAGCTGGTCAGCCATAGAGGTCATAGCTCCATGCAGAAACAGATATAATGGTGTCATGTCAAACCAGGGCTATGTCTCAAAATCTATAGGAAGGGGAGCAAACTACTGCTCTTTATGGGTAGTCACCAGCAGTGGAATGATTTGGAATGAATTACCCAACAAAAAGTAAATTCCATTATGTTTACAACACCCTCCAGATGCTAGAAATCTGAAATAAAAACATGAAAAGGTGGAACTGCTCAGCAGATCATACCTGTGGGTGGAGAGAGAACACAGTTAATGTTTCAGGACAATGTCCTTTCATCAGAACCAATGAAACGTAATTGAATTTCCAAAACTAGACAGCGATTAGCATTCAAAGGATTGAAGTGGAAGTTTGTGGGTTTAAATCCTTCTCCTGAGGCCTGAGCATAAAATCAAGGTTGATGCTTTCTCACCAAGGGAGCACTGTGTGGTTAGAGGGCCAGTAGTGAAGGGGTGCTGCATTGTTGGAAGTCCAGAAGTTCTGAGGAAAAGTCATCAACCTGAAACATTCAATTTGTTTAGTCCCCATAGATGTTGCCTGATCTCTCGAATATTCCAGAAATTTCTGCTTTTATTTTAAAATTTCAATGAATGCAGTTTTTTTTACTTTTGCCCACTTCTGTTTTACTGACCTGCTGATTATTTCCATTGAGTTAAATGTTTTGGGCCAAGTGTGATTTTCCCTGCTGACAATTCAGTCAATAAACTGGTGATAGACCTTGCATCTCTACGCCCCTGGGGCCAATTTGTGAAGCTCTCTAAAGGAGATAAAAAACTGAACTTTTCCTCTTTCTCTCTGTTTGATTGCTTCTCTGTCTGCCTTACAATTGGTTTCTGGCAAATAGTAAATTTGCAGCCTGTTATTGGAAGCTCTATCCAGCGTACACGAGCTGTGTGAAAGTGATTTGCTGCAATTGCTCACCTTTCAAACAATCTCTTTAATTGCAGTTGGCCTTCCAAAACACCCCGACATCTCAGCCCTTTTACATGTCACGGAAAGCCATCAAATGCAGTTTATCACAGGTTAAAACATTACTGTGAAGTTCACTGATAAAACAACAGGCTTTTATTTTGTGAGAGTTGACTCAAGCACTTCACATTGAAGCACCTTTTATAGTTAAAAATACAGGGATATTCTTGAAGTCTATTGCCAGAAGCGTCACTGACAATATGAACATACAGTGTAAGTAATAACAAGCATACAATCCTCTGAGTTGAAGCTTGAGTTCAAATCCCACTACAGAATCCTGAGCATAAAATCAAGGCTGACACTTCTGACTAGAGGGCCAATACTCAGGGAGAGCTGCAGTGTCAGACTTCCAGTACAGAGGGTGCATTGTGCTGTCCTTCAGATGACATGTCATGTTCAAGTCAGGGAGCACCCATTCAATTCTTTTCCCAACATCATAGTGTGTTGGCTACCCTTAGCATGGATATATTTTTTCAGTCAAATGGACGAGGACAGCTGGAGAAAGAATGAGGGGCAGAGAAGACTGCAGCTGTGAGAGGGGAGGGCAAAGCAGTTGCTGGAAATCAGTAGGCCATCCACCTGAACTCAGTTTTTCTCTCTCCACAGATGCTGTCTGTTCTGCTGAGTATTTCCAGCATTCCTTTTTATTTCAGGTCGCCAGGGACTGCCCTGTTCTGCCTCTCAAGGTTCCAGTCTGTTCTTTTGGCTTTTTTTTTCGCTCTGCTTGCCCTCTCATCTATTAACCAGACAGCCCCGAAGCACTGCATCATCTTGACAACCTTGGTCCCCACTTTCCACAAACATTCCCTGTGTTCGCTCCCCCACCTCTCAGCAATCTCACTTTTCCACTTCTGATGAAGGATCACTGAACCGAAAGATTAACTTTGTTTCTCTCTTCCCACAGACATTGCCCAATCTGCTGAGTATTCCCAGCATTTTCTGCTATGTTTCTTTAGTCCCACTCCTCTTTGAATAATAAGTCCTGGCGATCGTTCTCGATTCCTACTGTCCATACAATCACCCGGGTAATGTTCACCACCAGTTTTCCCGTTGTCCCTTCTTATTTTGCTCAGTCCTGGTCCCAGAAGGGACTCTCCCATTAATCCTGACGTTCTATGCCCTGGTTACTGTCCTTTCCCATTCACAAAAGAGGCGACATCCTAAATCTGCCACCTTTAACAAATTGAATTAATCCTGGTTAGGAGATTCTTCTGTTAATACACACACCCCTGTAAAAATATGTACCTATGCCGGTGTTCATTCTTCACATGCCTCCTCGCACCTTATCCCATTTCACCGTATCAACATATACCTCCATTTCCTTCCCTCTTGTGTGTTTTTGTGGCTTCCCTTTCATTGCATCTATGCCATTCGCCTCAACCCTTGCTCCGGGTAACGAGTTCTACATTCTGATCATTCGCGATAAGAAGAAAAGTGCTTTTATTTTAAACTACTTAATGGTAGACGGCGGAAGGTCTGGAAAGTCAAATGTTATGAGGCAACCGGGTAGATATTGGACGGAGGTCAGACTGCTTCAGTCACAAGCTCCCAGGACTACTTGACCGTATCTCGCTGGAACTAAACGTGGCACATATGCACGGAACCATCACACTGGTTATGAAAAGCCACTGGCTTCTCTTTGATACCTACACAGGCAGGACACACTGCTAACCAGGCCAAGGAGATCAGAAATAGCCACCGAGATAATCTGTCGAGTGCAACTCGGCTGAGAATAGCAACACAGCCTGGATCCTTGGATAAGATGACAGCCGGCTGCAATGACGTCTCCGAGCCTTTGACGTTACACCATTTTCATTAATCGCTGTTCGCCTGCCCCTGGCTCCGTCTGGCACCATTACACCGAGCGTGACGCGCATTGCAAGGGATTTGTTTCTTTCCCCCCAATGCAAGGTGACGGACGTGGGAGTTTAATTTTTATTATCGGGTGTAAAGCGTGCTCCGGCCACCAGATCTCCACCCCACCCCCCAAACGAGTGGCCGGTCCGCTATCACCCGCTTTTCGCTCGGTGATGACATTCCCCAATCCTGGATGTGCCTGGCATTCTGAAACCAACACGGGAGAGGAAAGAGGAAGGCACACAGCCCGAGAGAAGAAGAAATAAGAGAGAGAGAGTTTCCTCGCAGGTGAATTGCTCATCGACTTCCTCCCATCACCTGCAGATGCTGCCTGATAATAGGTTGTAGGACAGAGTGCATCTCCCTCTTTAAAGTCAAACAGCAGTGAAACTTGATGCCGACCACCCGACACCTCTCTATATTAATCCTATTTAGCAGCACCCTCCTCTGAGATGGTCTCACTCTGCGGATGGGATGGGAATATGTCCTGACAATTATCCCCCAGCCGTAGAGGAAAGCGAGACCAGCGGCTACCCACATCTGTAAAATACGGCGGGTCTAATCCTCTTTGGACTGAATCTGCTTCCTCTGATAGGAACTGATTAAACCCAGATTTAGGATCCAAAATGTTCCTGACAGTATTTTGAGTGGTCCGAATTCAGATGACTACAAGAAAAGCAGCCAGATAACACATTCCCCAGATGCCTCTGCAAGTGCATATGAAAAACACACTGGGAGGGAATCAGTGCAGAGGTGTTGTGATCACTTACAGCATCCCTTTCATTTCCCTGGGAACAAGGTCAACAGTTACAGGTACACACAGGTTTTGCTCCTAGTCATGTCTGTATAGTGAATCATTTATGCTTCTTATTCCTTTTGGAAGTGGGTGAGGTACAGATTTACCTGTTTAATCTAGCTCATAAACTACAACACAAATCATCAGTCTCAAAGCTTGCCTAGTATTAACATTGCAATTGTCAGAGTGATGAATAGGAGGTGGAGTAGGAGGGCTGTGACTGGGCTTACACCTGGAATAAAAACAGAAAATGCTGGAAACACCCCACAGTTCCAGCAGCATCTGTGGAAAGTAAAACAGAGTTAATGTTTCAGGCTGAAGACCATTCATCAGAACTAGAAGCTTCAGTTTATAACTTTGGGTCTACAATTGAGCTGAGCATGTTTCTACACTCTGAGAATGGCCACATAGTGAAGCCTCAGAGCGCAAATAGTATGTCAATCTGAAATCCGCTGAGAATTTGTGCCTTCAGAGAGCAAGGTGCTTAGACTCTTGATGATTTGCCCTAAACTGGGACCAATTACTCAAGGTTCCAAGCTCCAAGGTCTCACACAGTAAGCTTTGTCATATCAGGCAGCATTCTTTTTTGGGCACATCGACATGGCCCACAGGTCTCTCAGAGGCAGGTGCAGCCTGAAGGAGAACAGGAGACCTGTACCCTATATGGAGCTGGCACTGTCGATAGAGGTCTCACAGTATGTTTGAATTAGGGTCTGCACATCTGCATGTGAACTCAGGATGGAGGAGGAACACAAGATATCCAATTCAGCGCACAAATCGGCAGAAAACAATTGCTTGCACACACAGGCTCCTTAGATCAATAGCCAGATCTCAGAGTTATTTCAGAAATGTGAACATCAACCCTACCAAAGAATCCAGCTGTACTATCATGGAACCTGCCAGCCACTGACAGATCTGCTGATCAAACACTTCAGTTCACAATTAGTGTAGAGAGAAGTGTGGGGACTCTTGAAAACCAGAATACAAGTTCCCCAAAGGGTTAAAACTATTTATCTGACTTCTGATATTAGATCTTTATGAAAATGTTTGAACAAAAATGCAGATGCTTGAAATCTGAAATAAAACAGAAAATTCTGGAAACACTCAGCAGATCAGGCAGCGGCTGTGGACAGAGAAACAGAGTTCATGTTGCAGGTTGCAGACCATTCATCAGAATTGATAATGTGAAAGAACAAGTTAGTTTTAAGTTGCAGAGAGGGTATAAGACCAAGGGTGTCTCTCCAACAACGTGAGGTCATGGGTCCTGAGGTGATCCCTATGTTTATAGAGCTACCTGATTAATAAATTGAGGGAAATTAGAGTGAGAGAATAAGGGGGGGGGGCGTATGTCAAAACCATGAAATACAGGTCCAAGCTGTCTGAGATCTGAAACCAAAGAAAGCTGGAAATGTCCAGCAGATCAGGCAGCGTCTATGGAGAGAGGAAAACTAAAAGTGAAATCACTTTATTACTTATTACACAAAATAGTAGATCAATCTTGGATCATTTAAACAGACTATCCCAATTTGTTTAGGCTGCTCTACTTTCACTAACTATTGGCAACACGCCTTATATTAAAAGTGGCATCTCTGGCTGGCTACCCACTGTAACTGGACACATGAGCAAAACTAGACTGAGCTACACCAAAGCATCAGTTGACCCTTTAAACTTAACACAAGAACAGGTTCATTGGAAGTGAGTGAGGGGGAGTGAAAAGGTATACTGTATGTTCATATAATGGAACCTACATTCATACACGGTCAGAGCTGGTGGGGGGGGGGGGTGGATAGAGATATAGAGAACAAGGGCTGGAGAGGAAGAGGATAAAGGAGGGGGCAGAAATAAAGTTAGGACAAAGATAATAGAGGAGGAAGTTACAAGCCTGGATACTAACATGTATTGATTTGCCCTAACCCAGACCTTTCCTCCATGGGATCACCAAAATGTAATGTGGGACCAATTAATCAAGGTTCCAAGCTCTAAGTAACTGTTAGGTCCATCTCACATTGTTATATCAGGCAGGTTTCTTTTTGTTTTGGAACATCAGCACCACACACAGATCTCTCAGAGGCAGGTGCATGGTGAAGCAGAGCTGAGCAAGGACAACTGAAACCAGGTTCCCCTAACCACTGAACTCAGGTGAATCAGACCAGGTTTGACCAGTTATCACCATCAGCAAGATCTGGAACAGCAGTGCGAGCAATAACAACATGGATAAAGATATCCCGCAAGGAAGTATATTCTAGGAGGGAAAGACTGGCTTCATTTCTGAAAACTACCTTCTCTGAGAATTTCCACTTCTATCCAGTCTAGTTTTGCTCCCACTTGTGTCGCCTCCTCCTCTCCTGAACGTGGGTGGCTGATGACTTTCCACAGTCTTATCGACAAACCAACAGCCGGGTTAATTATAAAATGCCAGTGTAATCGATGATGTTAAGCCAGCTCCTTGCTTCAGCTCACTGGCTCTGGATATATCACCTCCAGGGATGGGAGGTGGACGGGGATGGGGCGAGTTATAGAAAGACATACAATTTCAGAAGGTGATTGGAGAGGGGATAGATGTTTGAACTGGAAGAACAATCTCAGAGCCACGGAGAGACGGTAAGGACCAGAGAATAGTACAGACACAGTGGGACCAGCGGCCACCTCCTGGGCTATAACACTTTAATCTAATCCAAGAAGGCTCGGAAAATGGATGCATCGCAGGCATTTCACAGTCCCCAAATTCAGCGCCCACTGACAGCTTCTACCCCGTGACGGCGGCCAGGTCTCCCTGACGCTCACCTGTGACCCTACATCTCCTAATAGCAACCCGCACTGCTCTTTCGGAGGCTGACCGATCTGCCACGTTACTGGGGATGGGGAAAAATACGATTTAAAACAAAAACATTGCCACACTACTGATATTACGGTGCTGCTATAACTTCACCCGAGTGTCTCGGAACGCTGACCCCTGTCCGCAACCTCCTTACCTTAGCCTGGTTGATGAGGAGCCCGACGAAGGTAGAGACCAGCATGGATCCAGAGACGCTGGGGCTCTTCCTGCGGAGCTCCTTGCTGAAGAGACTCAGGACCGGCTCCTCGGGTACGGTCACCGTGTAGGACTGTCGCATGCTGGGCATGAGCTCGGCCGGGTGCCGCTGCACTGGAATTACTACTCCCGTCCTGGATCCTGGGATCTTTGAACACTCCCCTAAGTGGTTCCGAGCAACAAGCAGAAGCAGCCCGGATCCCAGGTTATATCTGGCCGGCCGGCCGGCCTCAGACGTCAGGTGCCAAGGCAGCCAGTGTGTGAGGGAGGTGGAGCTTGGCTCCCGTCCAATCCCTGCTCTGCACACACACTGCCCCGGCACCTTGCTTCGTCAATTTAATGTATGAAGTACAAATATCCCAACAGTACGCCAAACTGCCCGACCACCACTGAGCAGTGAATACTGAATACAACAGACAGATTACTTCAATCGTCTCCGGACAAGTGTAACGACGCTGCTGTCTCCAATCCAGTGGTTCCTGATGCAGGGTTTCAACCCGAAACGTCGACAATTCCTCCACCCCCCCACCCCCACCCCCGACCCCGCAGATGCTGCCTGACTCCGTGTTCCTCCAGCAGGCTGTTGCTCCAGCCGTATCATTCACTCCAATTCCCAACTCTAACCTCCAACGCCAACTACCAACTGCAGCATTAGCCACTAATCCTAAACTCAACCACCAACGCCAAATACAACCCCAACAACCAGCTCTCACCATATAACCACTGACATGAACATGTGGACTCCACTAACTCTACCCTGTACTGTGTCACAAGACATTGTGATCCTGTGGATATCCTGGATTGATCAACACATTGAAGCAATCATGAAGACGGCACACCAGCGGCTCTACTTCATTAGGAGTTTGAGAAGATTTGGTCGTCGTGGCTATCCCTCGAGGTCGAGAATGATGGTCTTTGTTCCGTTGAAGTAGCCCACAGAGCGAAGACGCCTGTGCGTGTATTTGTTTAATGTGTACTTGATGTTGCACTACAAAAAGCACACGATACTTCACAGATCAACCAACTGATTCCAATGGCATGGAAACCACGACAATTGGAGCTGATGGATTTGTTGCAGCCTTCATCCGCCTTTACAGCCATTGAGTTTGAAATAACTTCATCCACCTGTTCCACCATTGAGATCTTGGTTGTATTGTTCTTTGTCAGGGGCCTCACCATCGACCTCACCGCCATGGGTGACCCTACCAGGAGCATAGCTCCAGACGGCATTGTTCTCGGGATCTCAGGACCGCACAAGCTTCTCCACCACGACAAGGTGACAATCCACAGAGAAGAGGAGATTTGGTATGTCACCATGGACTCTTGCAAATTTCTACAGATGTACAGTGGAGAGCATTCTGACTAGTTGCATCACCGCCTGGTATGGAGGCTTCAATGTGCAGGATCGCGAGAGGCTGCAGAGGGTTGTAGACTCAGCCAGCTCCATCATGGGCACAACCCTCCCCGCCATCAAAGACATCTTCAAGAGGCAGTGTCTCAAGAAGGCACGGTAGCGTAGCAGTTAGTGTAATGCTATTACAGCACCAGTGATCAGGGTTAAATTCCTGCCACTGTCTGTAAGGAGTTTGTACATTCTCCTTGTGACTGCGTGGGTTTCCTCCGGGTGCTCTAGTTTCCTCCCACATTCTAAAGACGTATGGGTTAGTAGGTTAACATGGGTGTAATTTGGTGGCACGGACTCATTGGGCCAGAAGGGCCTGTTATCATGCTGTACAAATAAAATTTTAAAGGCTGTATCCATCATTAAGGACCCTCACCACCCGGGACATGCCCTCTTCATGTTACTACCATTGGGGAGGAGGCACAGGAGCCTGAAGACCCACACTCAATGTTTCAAGAAAAGCTTCTTTCTCTCTGCCATCAGACTTCTGAACCGTCCATGAACCCATGAACACTACCTCATTAATCCTCTTTTGTACTATTTATTTGTTTTTGTAACATAGTAATTTTTATGTCTCTATGTCTTGCACTGTACTGCTGCTGTAAAACAACAAATTTCACAACATATGTCAGTGATAATAAACCCGATTCTGACCCTCGATGTGATCAATCCTCATTGCAATATTGGGTGGGATCTTGCTGAATGTGGTCGATGGTTCTACAGTCATATAGTACCTCCGGCCTGCATGTCCCTGCTGACTATTATGTCTCACCTATATTATTCCCATTTATTATCACTTAGGCTACAGCCTCCTATGCCTTGGCAATTCAAATGCTCATACAGAAATTCTAATTAAAGGTTATCAAAATAAAAGTTTCTCTCGCCACAGACACCACCTGACCTGCTGAGTATTTCCAGCATTTCCTGTTTTTATTTCAGATTTTCAGCATCTGCAGCATTTACTTTTGGTTCTAAACATTCTTCCATTTAGATTGCAGCGGGTCCCACATTTACAGCATTTCCAAATAAGTCTGGGATTTGACCGATGCTGCTGCATCTGTCACTACCCGCCTTTGTTGGATATCTGGTGGAGTTCAGTGGCAGGTCCCATGGAAGCTGGGGTCCCTCAGCATCAAGTCAGACCTCATATAGGAAACCCAAGTAAAAACTTCAGATGCTGTAAATATGAAATAAAACAGAAAATGTCAGATCAGAAAATACAGGTCAGGCATGTAAACAGAGGTAATGTTTCAGGCAGATGTCCTCGCATCAGAGCTAGGAACGGTTAGAAATCAAGATTCTACTAAGCTGCAGAGAAGGCCAAGGGGTGGAGAGAACAAAAGGAATGTCTGTGAGAGAAACTGAACAACAAAAGTGGTGGCAGTGCCAGCTGAGAGCACAGTGAAGGTTTGTTAATCACAGCTGTTCTCTCCGAAGGAAATGCAAATAGATGACTGGAAACAGAGAAGGGAAAAATACTGTGGGAACCACGAGAAACAAAATTCTGTTGTTGCTGGAAATCTGAAGAGGGTGCTGGGAATACCCTGCATGTCAGTTAGCAGATATCAAACAAGAATGAACTTAGTGCTATAGGCTGATAACTTTTCAATAGTACAGTATGAGCGATGCAAATATGACTGGTCAGAAGATGGGGTGTGGCTTCATGGGCTTATGTTGGTTTTTACTGGATCACTGTAAGAGGCCAGAGGCAGAGAGGTCAGAGTGCAAGTAGGATGGAGAATTAAAGTGAAAGGCAATCAAAAGCTCAGTGTCGCCCCTGTGGACTGAACAATGATGATCTGTAAAGCCACCATCCAATCTGTGTTTGGCTTCTTCAGTGCCGAGGAGACCACATTGTGAGTGCTGAATGCATTACCATCAACTGGAAGTACAAGTGAATCGCTGCTTCACCTGAAGGAACTGTTCGGGTGCCTTGATGGTGGGAAAGGAAGAGCTAAAAAGGGCAAGTTCTGCATTTCCTGCAGATGTGTAGGAAGATGCCATGGGATGGGGAGTGTGGTGGAGATGGTAAAGTGAACCACAGAGTTAAGGAGCGAATGGTCCCTCCATAATGAGGAAGGGAAAAGTGTGTTCAGTGATGGCATCACCTTAAGAGTGATAAAAATTCTGGAGGATGTAAGGAAAAAGACCACTGGCTTCATTCAGTCTCCACCCTGACACAGTCTTTGTTCTCTCCACCCCTCTCCCTTCTTGACAAGTTAAGCCATGTTTAAATTATAACTTTTTCTTCAAAACTTTAAAAAGTAATTTCTGTTTCTCTCTTCACAGCTGCTGCCTGACATGGTGAGTATCTCCAGCATTTTCTTGTTCTTTATTTCAGAGATGGTGTAGGATTGAAGACTCTTCATTTCAACGCAGAAGCTTGGCCCATGAAATGAGATTTTTTTCCCCAAAATTATTTTACTATAATTTAAGGTTTTAGGTGATTTCTAAATGTTTTAATGAACTCTTTTCAAAAATTGTTAATAACTTTAATTTTTAAAAGTTATTTACATCAATTTTAATGGTTTTGAAATGTATTCGATATCAGACACTGAAAAACTGTGAAAAAGCCTCCAAGCTTTGACTCAGGCGCCAGCTTTGCCTTCTGTCGAAGCCTGTTTGGGGGTTCTAGGCCATCTGATGAACAGCACCTTAAGTTTGCTTGCAAGGGTGAGTGCTGCCAGGCAGTGATTGGGATCAGCAGGCTGGGTCCAGGTAGAACCAGCTGAATAGGTTCTGGGATATCTTGAGCTGGAGTTTGAGTAACAACGACATGATATAAAATAGAAACCATGACCCATTTATTGGCATCTTTCACAATCTCATCAAATCTCAAAGCACTTTGCAACCATTGGAAATGATTCAATATAGGAAACTTGGCAGCCAATTCGTGTACAACAGGATCCAATGACCAATATTGCTTAAGGGATAAATATTGGCCAAGATATCAGGAAAGACTCTCTTGCACTTCTTGGGATATAGTTCATGAAATCCATTATGCCCAACGAAGAAAGCAATCTATACTTCAGATTAACATCTCATCCAGAAAAAGCACCACCCTCTTAGTGCTACAGTGGGAGAGGCAGCCTAGATAATGTGCTTAGAGATAGTATTTTGAGCAGGATTTGAACTCGCAACCTGCTGAATTGGAAAGAATTTTTTTCTTTTTTAATTTGAACACAGAGAGTACCAAAAAAAAAGAAAATCGGTACTTTATTACGTAAATGGTACTTAAAAAAATCTGGAAATGCTCAGCAGTGCTCTAGGTCTTAAGGAGTGAGTTCTTGTGGATGGAACTTAGAAATACAGAACCAACCATTTCCACAGATACTGCCTGACTTGGTCAATCACTTCAGTGTGTCCTGTTGCTGCTTTCCACTTTCCAACCTCTGCAGCATGCAGTTTTATTTGTGCATAGCACAGTGTTGGTTAAGGCTGCAGGAAATGCTGTCTCCCCTCAGGACCTTTGCCAACGAATCCTTCACACAAGAGCTCCAGGAGGTTTGAATCTTCTGTTCTTCAGATATAAAAGTCTAATTGGTGACAGCCTAGGTTTGACCCCCAATCAGTGATGAGAACAGAAAGCAGTCAGGGTTCCTGCTCTTGAGTACTAGCCTGTAATTCCTGCAGTTGTTCATATTTGCAAGCCCTTTTAAGAGAAGATCAGGGTCAAATGCAAAGAACAACCCATTGATACCTGCTAGCTGAGTTCAATTACAATGAAAGGCTTTGGGTTAGACTTGGGGCAACAGAGGGTGGTGCTGAATTCCAGGGAAAGAGAGGACAGAAAATCAGAAGGAATGAGGTGGCAAAAGAGACTGTTTTATTACATACTAAAACACTGGCAGAGATCAAGTGGAGATAATACAGAAAGCATGCAGATACTACAATTAAGGAAGGTCCAACATCTTATGAAATGAATCAGTTTTTAAATAGAACCACATGTTATCACCCAAAACTGTCACCTTATCTATTCAAAATGTTAATCTCTTTCTCCTCACTCTTCTGCCTGTCAGTCATCAAAAGTGAGCATGTTTGCTGGTATTGTATGGTTGACCTGCTGCTGAGGGTGCTGAATGACTGGTGATTTAAAAGAATCGCTGCAAAATATACAGCACAGGGGAAGCCATTTTGTCCATCATGCCTGTGTGACCATATAAATCTATGTAAAATATACCTCGAGATCCCTTGCTCCTTTACCTAATTTAGAGTAGGACAGTCTTGAGAGGGTAAATTACTTACTCCTGTTCCTCCAGTCATGGGGACTCTAAAAAGAACTGAAAGTGTTGGAAATATTCACAGGAACTATGAAACAAGAGAAAGAGTTAATTGTTCAGGTCAATGATCTCATCTAAGAACTGGAAGGTGTTGGATCTATAACAAACTTTATAATGTAGGAGAAGGGGGAAGGGGAAAGATCAAAAGGAATGGTCTGTGAGGGAGTGGAAGACAGAAGATATTTAATGGAATTGTTCTCGTTATTTTGCAACTATATTCTAGTTTTGCAACAGTTCCAGTGTATTTCATCAAGTGATTACCTCTCCCTATTTCTCAATCTCTGAAAATGAAGGTGGCAGCAGCAGCTGTTCTCTGCTATGGTTGGGCTACATTTGGTAATGGAAGTTGAACCTTCCTTGTGCCTCAGTTGAGTGGGTTTTCTTCAGGGAAGTTTGACAATGTGGGATATCATGCACAAATTGAGGTCAGTACAAATTTACCATTCACAAACCAATAAGGAGTTGGGATTCTTGATGATTTACCCATTGGTTTGGAATAGTGATACCACCTGTGCCATCGCAAAATGCACTTAAAAAGGGCTCAGTAAGGACAAGGGATGGAACTTGGAAGTTCTTTTGTGTTTGACCTACTTTGGCTCATGGCCATGCTTTCTAATGCATCTCAAACACATCTTGTGAGTAAACAAATGTGTTGGATTCAGAAATTTGAAGTACAATTTCTAACTCTGCAGACAATACTGAACTGGAGGATGTGGTAAATAGAAAAGTTTATTGTAACAAAATATAGGAAGACAGTACAGGCGACCTCTATGTTACGGCTGTTTGGGTAATGCAAATTCATCCTTACAGAATTCACAAATCAATACACCAAAATTTGAGGCACGATATAAAATTCACTCTTACAGTTATGTGAAAAAGGTGACTAAATAACACAAAATCTAGTTTTTTTTCCCAACTCGTTTCTTGACACATGGCAGATGATGCAGCTTCACATTACAGAAAATCGTAATACAGACCATTTTCTAGGAAAGCAGCACCCCTTAGTGCGGGGGTCATCTGTAGTAGTTTGAGAACTGGCATTTCATTGGAAAATTAATTTCAATATAGGCAAGTTAAAAGATGGTATATTTTGACAAGAGGAAAGGGAGCCACACCCTCTTCAGAAAATAAGACTAAATTTGGCAGAGAAACTTGAAGATTCTATGGGTAGGTACAGATGCAGAATTGACTGAAGCCAGCAGTAGAAATCAGTAAGGCTATGAAAATAGTAAACAAACTGTTTTTGTTTCCATAGGGACAGAAACAAAAGGCAAAGAAGTTACATTGAATTTACAGAGAATTTTCACTGTACCACATTTGGAATACTGTGCATAATGCACAAAGGGAATTCGAACTATCAGGGAAATGCACAATGAGCTTATGAAGATTTTGGATGGAGAGATTATCTCCATCAGGAAATACTACAAAAAAGGAAGACCTGGTTGTGGTAGAGGAAGCAGTGGTGAACCAGGAGAACTCTTTAAAATGGTGAAAGGATTTGAAAGGGTAGATAGAGAAATTTTATTTATACATGCAAAGGAGTCACTAACTAGGGGCTATAGATAGTGGATTGTCATTAATAATTCCATCTGGGGCTTCAGATGAACCTTAACATTACAATCAAGCGAAGAACTCAGTACTGCATGGTGTATTTGCGATTAATGGCAAAGATGCATTTAAAAAAAAGCTAGCTGTACGGGGGGGAAAGGGATAGAAGTACATGTTGATAGTGTGAGATGACGAGGGCTGGGAGAAATATTGCGTGCAACACAAATGTCAACATGGAGCTGTACGACCTAATCGCATGAATTGATTTATTTGATGAAAATCCTCTTTGAGAGATCAATAGCTGATAAGCATGAGTATCAGTCTGTCTTTCAAAAAATCAGTTAATTCACCAAACAAGCATAAAAATCTTTGCTGTGGAAACAGATTCTTTTGTGTATCCAAACACCACGGCGACAAAGAAAGAAGAATGGGCTTGCTTTTATATAGTACCTAGCACAACCTTGGGATGTCGCCAACCCTCTGTAGCCACTGAAGTACTTGAACTTAATGTTGTAACAATGGAAATGTTGCAGCCAATTTGCATAGAACAAACTTCCATTAACAGCAAGGTAATGATGAGCAAATAATCTGTTTTGATGATAATGGTTAGGGAATAGATAATGACCATGGCATTAGGCACTTATGACAGTGCAACATTCTCTCTGTACTGCATGGGAATAAGAGCCTGGATTCACAGAATCACAAGAAAGTACAGTATAGAAGGCAACCAGATCTGCAGGAACTCTTTTGAAGAGCCATTGGTCCCTCTCTATCCCTCTTTTTCAATCAATTTATTCAATTTCATTCTGAAAACCACCATTGAATTGATATCCACTCTCAAGCAGGACATAACAAATTATAATCAACTGTTGCGCAGAAGTACGTTTCTCGTGATATTGTTCCTAGCTCTTTTGCTAATAATCTTAAAGCTGTGGCCCCTGCTTATGGACTCTTTATCCAGTTGAACTAGATATTCTTTATTCATTTTTCTAAATCCTGTAAGATTTTAAACATCATCAAATCTCCTCTTAGTTCTCTCTGCTCTAAGATGAGCAACACTAGTTTCTACAGACTCAGATCTTTGGAGTGATATTTGAATACACAACCAGCAGACTCAGAGATTCCCCTGCGTTTGCAGCTATTGCATGAGTGAGACTGGATTTAAACATGAAGCACAACACTGATCTTTAGACTGTCCAAAGTCCTTACTCCCATTGCAACATAATTGCACTGGCACACTGCTGACTGTTGAACTGGCAAACTATCATACAAAGGGAAATTTTATATTTAAACCCATAAAGAAATAAAACAGCCAAAACAATTTGCTGAGAGAGAGAATTTCAGCAGCCGAGCCCTGGAGGTGAAATTCCTCTCTGGCAGGTGATTGCTTCAGGGTCTGCTGCTCTTGAGCCAGAACAAAGTCAAAGATCTCACACTGGCTTGGATGGCATGTGCATTCTCCTTGTGAGCACCACCACACCACTACTGTTTCAAAAGGCTCCATGTTCCATAACCAGGATGCGATGACGTACCTGACCATGGTTGCAGGCAGTGGCATGGCTTGGGTGCTCCCAGGGTAGTGAATGGCTGTCTAGCAAAGCCAGCCTGTAACTCAGCAGTTAACATTCCCACCTCCGAGTCATAAGGTCCGGAGTTCAAGCACTGCTCCTGGCGGTCCTGCTGAGTGGAGACTGGAGCTCCAGCTTGGAATTCCACATTGACCTCATCAAGCCCACTGGTTGTGGGAGTGGATGAACTTTCCTGCTCACCCATCCCACCATCCCCATCATGTGAACTGTAGGAGGTCATATAGCCCTCCTTCTACATCATACTGCTTTGCAAGGCAAGCACATTAAGGCACAAAAATGACAACCTTGATTATAAGGACATTAAGTATGGGCAGCATCAGGCTCGACTGCAATCCAGGAAGACAGCAAAATGTCAGCAACAAGAAGTGCTTTATAACCGTTACTCAATGTTTCTCTTTCCCTTATGAATCTTGTTTTCCTTTATCAAAAAATTAGAAATTATCTTATTAAAAAAGCAGATTTACCTTCTAGAATTTAACTGTAATACCCATGGGGAGAGGAAAGGAGGAGGAGAACTTGAAGGCATTGTTGGTGATGGTGAAACAAATCAGCAAAAGTTCAAGACTACAGAATTAAAAAAAAACAAGCGGTTGTTCCAATTACACTTGCAGATGCGGCACTGGGGTTGGGCACATTTTCATTGCCTTTAATACCACCAATTCCATTCTTAATAGCAAACCCTCACGTGCACAGATTGTTAGCAGCTGAAGGGTTAACCTGAAGAGTCTGTTCTTATCTCTTTAAAGTTTTGTGGTCAAAGATCTCTTGTGTTATGTTGCAGAGTTTCAGCTGATGCAAGCAAAGCCAATGTTGGATTAGAGCAAGTTGAATAACTGGTAGAGCACATTCTCAACATTTTTTTTAATGTCTTTGTTTAAGTGATGCTCTTGGAAAATAATAAGACACAGGCAGTTGAATGACAGGGAAGTTCACGAGTTAGGCTTAGCCCCAAGGAATGGGAATGATGGTAACCTTAAGAGTTGCAGTGGCATAGTATGCTAAGATACTTTAGACTAGTGGTTTCTCCTATCCCAGGAGAGGCTACTAATGAGAAAAGGTCATCGACCAAACATATTAACTGTTTCTCTCTCCACTTATGCTGCCTGACTTGCTGAGCATTTCCAGTACTTTTACTTCCAATTTTAAGAATCTGTAGTGTTCTGCTTTTCTAATAATGATTTGATTGCTTGCCCTAATGTCTAAAATGACCAGCAGCAAGAAGACACTGCCTCTCTGCCCTTGTTCCTGCAGCATACCAATTCCACTCCTTCCTACCCGCAGTTCACGTTCTTCAAAATGTGCCTCAATACCTCTCATTCCTGAGGCAGAAGAATCTGGGTTCCACTTCAAGAATTTGAGCTTATCATCAAGGTTGTCATTCTAGAATTAAGGTAGTGCTGCACTCCTTGAGGTACACTCCCTTGGATATTAAATCAAGGCCCTTATGTGGATGCAAAATATCCCTCGGCACATTCAAAGAGAAACAGGGCAAACCTCCCTGAATCCATGCCACCATCTATGCTTCAACCAATACCACTGAAACATTATCAGGTCATTAATTACATTGCTTTTACTGAAAACTTGCTCTGCAGAAATTGGCTGCCAGGTTTCCTATATTCTAACATTGACTACACCTCCATTAATTAATTGGGTATAAGGCACTCTGGGGTGTTTTGAATAAATGACATACTAACGAAATGCAAACTCTTTCTCAAGTTTCTCTGGCTGACATGCTGTTGCCTTCACTGGGATGATGCACTCGTTCCTCCCATAAAATGTAGAACAATGGGAGTAGACGAGGGCGATAATGCTCTAGCTGTTGCTCAGAGTGGTTATTGTGTAGACAGCACTCCCATTGTGGAGTAAGGTTGGTATTTCCCAGGTTGTGACCTGGTATCAATCTCACAGTGGCAACAACATGAAGCACAGGGAAGTGGTTTTAAAACTAATCAATTGCAATCTGATTAGGGAAAGGCCAAACTGGCTGAAGTCTATCATCTTAAATGGCCAAAAAATAATAGTTATGATTTACCTTCATTGTTGGTGGAATTTGTGTAATGTTTTGGAACCCATCTTGGGAAAATAATGATTCTCAGGATATGGGTACTGCTAGCAAGACCAACATTTATTCCTGGATTTAACCAGATTGCTTGTCAGGCCACTTCAAGGATCAATTGAAGGATAACAATGCTATTTGCGGTCACAAAGGCCTACCCTGTAAGGACGGGTTTCCTTCAATAAGGGCAGTTAGGATTTAACAATAATCGGGCGGTTTCAAGGTCATTTTAATGTTACCATTTTATTTCTAGGAGGATGTGAACTCCTACTCTACAAACCACCCACTAATGTCCCGTTCCCCGGGTAGGCTGAGCCGCCTCCAAGGGCTGCAGATCTACCTCCCGCACTGCAAGCGCTGCCCGGGTTTCCAATAGCAACAGCAGGGAACCTACAACACCAGATGACAAAGTGGCTCCGATTCTTGTACCGCAGCGTCCATTGTAATGCGGCTTCCAGCGGCGGAGGCGCAGACAATTCAAAACCTCACTGGGGGCGGGGGAAAGGGGGAGAGAAAGGTAGGAAGGAGGGGGAGAGGGTGGGGAGGAGAAGCGAAGTGCACAAGGTGGGGGTGGACGGGGACGCGCGGGTTAGGGGAAACGGGATACACGAGGTGGGGGTAAGAGGGGCCGCGCAGGCGGGGGGCGGGGAGACAGCTCACGTACATCTGGGGAAAGGTGAATAGGGGCGAAGAGGGAGTGCGTTGGATTGAGGGAACAAGGCAGGGATGGAAGGGGAAAAGCAGCGAGATCAGGAAACGGGGAGAAGGGTCGGTGACTGATCCCAGTGTGCTCCCAGTTCCACGGTTGGGCCTGGGGGAACATTTGAAAGACGAGTAAAATGGTAGCAGAATGGTAGCAAGGTCAAGCAGAATGACACTGAATGGAAAAGGAAAGAGTTCCCCACTAATGCAAGAGTGCACCCTGCTGACTCCAGCAAAGACACTAATGCAAAAATCCAGATTTTTTCTTTATTTATTTAAATTTCACACTCGGTATCTCGTAAGCAATACGTCAAACAGCAAGTCTCAAGGATGCCCGAGAGAGGACGACAAGGTGATTAAAGCATCATTTAATAGGATATTTAAATTTAGTGCATCTGTCTCGAATCTTCTAATTTTGTTTAGAATCTCATACAACATACAGCCCTAAAAAAGGCCATTTGGCCCTACTCTATCTGAGCCTTCTATTTTACTACTTTAATCCTTTCACCATATCCTTTTCCCAAATGACTTATCTCCCTTCCCGTATACACCTCGTTTCCTCAGCATAGATTGTAAACTTGAAGTTTTTTCTTTAAATTTGCTTTACAGTGCCATTAGAAACCAAGAGATTATAGTTTGCTCAATATAGGGTCACTGATTCATTCTCATCACCTGGGTCAGTCCTTGGCTGCAGAATAGAGGTGAATGTTATTGTAGAGGGCAACCATAAATTAGCTGAGAAACTACATTTTTGCTAATAAAATAATGCAACTATTAGACTCTACAGTAATCCCGAGGCCAGGACCAATAATCCAGAAAGACTATGTTCAGTTCCGTCTTGAGCAGATTAAGAATTTACATTCAGTTTAAAAATCTAAAAATAAAAATCTATTATCAGTAAAAGGAGACCACAAAGCTGTCAGATTGTCATAAAAGTCAAACCGGGTTATTGATACATGAGTGTTGGACAATGTCAAAAGTCTATAAACCAGAGAAAGTTAATGCAAGAGTATTGGACAGACATGCGGAAAATACACAGGAAAACATTGAAGGCTTCCACTGCCAGCATGGTCTTTGGTCCCTGAAAATAAACCATATTCTGGAAGGAATAAGCCCAATGGCTACTCAGATCAAGAAAAGTAATAGAACAAGAATTATGGAAAACTTACAACGCAGGACACTCAGCCCATTATGTTCTTCCTCAGATCCCCTCTAAACATCTTATTCCTTATCTTAACACTATGCCCTCCAGTTTTTATGCCTCATACTAAATGAGGTTTCTGCCTCTACCATTCTTTCAGGCAGTAAGTTCCAAAAACCTATCTCCCTCTGGGTGAAAGAAACCTCCATTTCCCTTTTGACTCTTCTATCAATCACTGTAAATCAATACCCTCCTGGCTTTTGACCCCTTAGCCAGGAGAAACAGATTCTTCCTATTTAATCTGTCTAGGTCCCTCACTGTTATACAAACCAATTAGCTCTCTCCACAATCTCCTCTATTCCACCCCCCCTCCACCTCCACCTCCCCCCCCCCCCCCCCGCCCCCCACCCACCCCCCAAAATCTACCCAGTCTTCCTTCATGGCTAAAATTTTCCAGTCTGGGCAACATTTTTGTAAATCTCCTCTGTACTCTGTCCAGTGCAATCACATCTTACGTGGAAATACTCCTGAATTATATTCCTAAAAACATCAAATACAATTCTAGTTTAACCTCTCTGCTCTTTTACTCTCTGCCTTGGCTAATAAAGGAAAGTATTCTGCATGCCTTTTTAACCATCTTATCCACTGTCCTGCTAACATCAATGAAAATGTACCCCTATCCCTCTATACTTCTCAATCTCCTCCTATTAATTGTACATTCACTTTCCTTGTTGCATTATCTCATTCTTCTCTGGACTAAATTCCATTTGCTATTTTTCTGCCCAACTGACCAAACCACCCATATCCTCCTCGATGCTAAATCATTTGATATATTCAAGAAGGAGTTAGGTATAGTTCTTATGGCTAAAGAGATCTAGGGATATGAGAGGAAAGCAGGAAAAGTGTATTGAATTGAATGATTAGCTGTGCTCATATTGAATAGCTTAAGGGGGCTCGAAGAATTAAACGGCCTACTCCTACTGCTATTTTCAGTGAAGTTGAAAGCTTTCATCTTCCCTATCAACCACGTGGCCAATTCTAAGCTTTGTGGAAGCCCATAGCCTCCCATTCACAAAAACACCTGTCAATCATTATTCTCTGCTTTAGGACACTGAGCCAACTTTGGATCCAACTTGCTGCTCTCCCATGAATCCAAAATTTATTTACTTTTCTGTCATGTGAAGCCTCATCAAGAACCTCACTGAAATCCATCTGGACTAATGAAATATTGGTTGTTAGCTTAGAGGGGACTCTAATATAAAGAAGAGTAGTTCAATAGTAGGGGAGCCTTGGTCAAATCACATCTAGTATTCTGGACACTGCAGCCCAGGAAGGTTAAATTAGGCTTAGAGATTGAGTGGATTCACCAGCATGATACCCGAGGGGATGATATGTAACCCTTTTATTCTCTGGAGTTTAGAAAGTTGAGGGGTGATTCAATGGAGGTTTTTATGAAGATAGAATTTGATAAAGGAGATACGGTGAAACTATTTTCTCTGTTGAGGGAGTCCAGCTAAGGGGCTGTAACCCTCAACTTAGAGGCAGACCATTCAGAAATGAAATCAGAAAACATGAAGCGTAAACTCGAAAGACAGTGAGTGATTTTTGTTAGGGAAGGGCATCAAAGGTAAGCAGATAGAGCTGACGGACAGAACTAATATTATATTGCCATAAGTTGCTCTGCACAAATTAGACTGATTTTCTTACATTAGAACTGTGACAGCAGTTCAAAAATATTTCATTGGCTATAACCTTTTCATTGACGGTGAGCATTTCCAGAGGCACAAGCTTTAGTACAAGATTCAAAGAGCAGGGAGCAACATTGTGAATGTCACCTTGCAAAGTACACAAAGAGGGACAGGAGAGGGTAAAATATATGTATACAAAAACAGGAAAGGAAATCAGCTGCTTTATAAGCATTTCACTCTGCTTAGCAACACAATGCAGGAAAAATAAAAGGAATGGTCTGTAATTTCAATCAGAATTTTAAAGAAAAAAAATTCTTAGCTTGCAGCAGTTCAATTCTACTTAAAAATGAAACCCTTACAGCTACACTGATAAGTAAGTTCTATACATTGTGGAAATCAGGTTATTGTTTGTTGCATTCCTCATCTCTAAATGTACCCAGAACTACATGGTCAACTTTGATTTGCTTTTGATCGGATGATGGGTTAAATAAGTGGTTTACGTCAGTTGCAGTGAGCTGAGGTAATTAGTGCAGCAACTCAGGAGCAGGTGACTGATTACAGCAATGATTCATAGAAACACAGGATCAAGTGCTTTGCATAAGGAACATCCGCACAGAGGGCAACCTGCAGGGAGCAAACCTGTTCAAGGCAGAGAGAGAGTGTGTGTGTGCCTGGAGTGGAGATGGGGGTGGGGTAGTGCAGTGAGTGAGTTGGTGGAGTGAGACAGAAAAAAATAAAAATAAAATTGAAAGGCAAGGGCAGAAAGAGAGGCAGGAGCAGGGGATGAGGGACGAGGTCATAGCAGAGGAACTTCATGGGAGGCAAGGAAGAAAGTCAAAGAGAGATCTGGGAGGGGACTGGAAGGGGGTAAAGTGGGGAGGAAGGGGCTATAGAAGGGGGAAGGAGGGAACCAAAGGGGAGAGGTGTAGAATGGGGATGGTGCAGGGGGAGTAGAGTGGAGAGGACGGAGGTGGATGGGAGAGTGGGGAAAGGGGATAGGGGAACATTGGAGATGGAGGTGATGGCATAGATGGAGGAGAGGGGAAGCTGGAAAGGGGGATGTGTGAGTGGGAGGGAGGAGGGAATAGGGAGGGCAGGAAAGATGGTTGGGGGCAGAGGATTTTGGAGAGGGAGAAATGGGGGGAAAGGGGGCAGGGAAGAGAGAAAAGGTCAGAGGGAGAGAGAGAGTGCGAGAGAGAATTCATGATAGGAAAGAGAACAAAGGAAAGGGGATCCCCATGGAGTGTGGGTGGAGGAGGTTGAAAGGAGTGTAAGAGGATAAAGGTGGAAGGTAAAATTGAGAGATTACGCCACATTGAATAAGAAAGTGAGAACGAGTGAATTTTTTTGTCCTCAGACTTCCAAGCTATTGCCAACGAATTAGTTTTTGTAGACAAATTCACGTGAGGTTGTGAGGGACACTATATAAATGTAAACTTAGGAAAAGGTCATGCTTTGGATTGATACAGTAAATATTAAAGCCAAGAGGTAATGAAAACAGTAAAGCTTTTAGATCTCAGTTAACAGATCTTGTGCAATACTGACACTGTGATACAAGCAGGATATTGGGACACTACACAGGGTTCACTAGAATATAAAGACAAAAAAACCACTGGAGTCTATTGTTTCATTTATAGAAGGTGATTTCTGTTGGTGTTTGTGAAAAGGGACAAAGTTGACTGAAACAGACTGTTTCCAATATATGGGGGAGTGGGTGGGTGGTCACTTAAAGCTGAGGTGCATAGGGACTTCTTTTTGCAGAGGGTGGTGAATCTCTGGAGTTCTTCACTCCGGAATATTGTTGGAGGCTGGATTATTGGGGCTACTTAAAGAGGAAGAAGATATTTATTTTGAAAGATGAGGGAATTATGGGGTATGGGGTAATTGTACAGAATTCCCACCCCCCCTCGCATTGGGCAGAAGATACAAAAGCCTGAAAGCACGTACCACCAGGCCCAAGGATAGCTTCATCCCATGTTATAAGACTATTGAACTGTTTCCTAGTATGATAAGATGGACTCTTGACCTCACAATCTACCTCATTGTGACCTTGCACCTTATTGTCTACCCGCACCGCACTTTCTCTGTAACTGTAACACTTTATTCTGCACTCTGTTACTGTTTTAACTTTTACTACCTCAATGCATGGTTGTAATGAATTGATCTATATGAATGGTATGTAAGACAGGTTTTTCACTATACCTCGGTACATGTGACAATAATAAACCAATTTAACAAATTTACCAATCTGTGGCCTGGGGCAGATCAGCCATGATCATATTGAATGATAGGACAGGCTTGAGGGGGCCGAGTGGCCTACCCTTGGTCCAATTTTCTTATGTTCTTATGATTTATGGTTGAGGCAGAAATTTCTGCATTAGAATAGAGATGGAGATGGAGGGAATGCAGTTGAAGTAGGGCAGGGAATCATAAATGTATTTGACATGTGGAAAGTAAATGCCAAAGCGACTCATTGAGGCAAGTGACCTCTTTCTGTACTGTAACTAATGTATAATTGCACTCCAGTCACTCCTGAAATGACAGGAAGAAGACTGGAAACATATTTAAAGCAAAAAGTAAGCCACACATATTAGAATTCCTTCACCTTACTGCACTGGCACCGATTCTAGCTCCATCCAGTAAGTCTGGTGCATCAGATTGATGATGTGCTATGTCAAGAGATTTCTTTATTCATCCTGGTACAGACCACTAGAAAGCAGTTTTGCCTCTGAGCCCAGCCATTGAGTAAAATCTTCATTCAGCACAGGAAGTGGCTATTGGCCCAGAATGCCTATGTCAGCTCTTTCAAAGAGATATCCAATCAGTCCCTGATCTAATTCTCTGGCCCAAAAATATTTTTCTTTTTTTAGGATTTATTCAATTCTCTTTTGAAAGTTATTATCCTCTCTTCTGAGCACTTCATTCCAGGTCACAACTTGCTCCAGAAAAAAAATTCTTATTGTCTCAGCATTGAATGTGTGCATTCTGATTACTGATCCTCTCTCATCAAAAGGAACCTGTTTCTCCTTACTTATTTGATCAAAACTGTAATTTTGGGCATCTCTATAAATCTTCTTATAACCTTCTCTGAGCCTAGGAGAATGCAGCTTCTCAAATGTATCCACAACTGTGATAGTTTTAATTTTAAAGAAAAAATAGAAAATATTTCATTCATTCCTGTAAATACAGGTATTTCAATCACATGAAAGGATAGGAATTAGAAGGTGACTCTTAGCACTGTACTCAGCTGTGGTCATTCAAAAACTGTCACTCTCCTGCTACATAATCACTCCAGTATCAGACACACAAAAGAGTACGATTTGACATTAAAAGCTAGAATATTTATTACAATTGAAAGTTAGAATGATAATCACAATGTCCAGTATCTCATCCACATGAGTGTCCAGACAGCAAATGTAGGCATACTATTCAAGTCTGGCCTGGGGTGGTTGGACGGCAGCTGAGTCCAATCTAAACACATCTGGTACAAGGAATATCATTAGAGTGATTTAAAAGAATAGAATAATTGCAGGACTTGACTTTGAAACAAGGTTCTCACGTGACCCAGTGAACAATTCACAAAAAGGGAGAAAGGTACTGGCACCATTGAAGATTAAGAGGCATGCTCCATGTAACTTGTTCAGTCCTTTGTACAGAGACTATAGGTACAGTACCTTCACTTCCCAGCTCATTGTACTGACTGTGCTGGCTCAGCTCCATTATGTATAGCACTGACCTGTGGTTAGACTCTGCATGGACAACTGCACTGTAAACAAACAATGCCACACAAAGACACTGCAGACTTGCACCACAGAACACTGACAGAATCTCCCAGAGTATAGAAACTTGGAAGTATTTTTAATGGCTTTGTTGAGCACTTCCTTGGTAATCTCCCCTCATTTCTCTTCACCTGGAACTACTGACTCTGGCTGAAACACATCCTCATGCTGTCCTTTTGTACCCCACACAATAAACTCTTCATGTTTAAGATTAAATGAAGATGTTAACAAGCTATTCATTTGTGGAGGATCTCATAACTGACCCCCACCTTGTCCCTCACCTGTCATTCATCCATGGCTACTTTCACAGGGGTGGAGATCAAGAAACAAATAGTAGCTAGCATTTTCACATCCTTTAACCTGGGATGCCCAAGCCGACTGCACCAACCCTAGTGCAAATCCTTCCCATGCTATGTTATGGTGCTATCACTGGCTCAGTGGACAGCACACTTAATCCCAAGTTAGAAAATTGAATTGAAACTCCAGTGATTTGACCATAGTATCCATGCTGTTCCAGTACTTTACTGAGGAATTCCTTTTCCAACTTTAAATGGAGGTGAGGACAGCTGTCACATGTGGATGAAGAAGACCGAAGGTCACTATCCCAGAGGAGTAAATCTTTCCTGGCTAACATTTATTCATAAACTGAAACTTCTAGTTATATATATGTTTAATATATCAAAAATGTCCCAAGGTACTTCACAGGAGCATTACTGAATAAAAATTGATATTTACCAGTAAAATATTGGGTCAGATCTACAATCCAACACCAGGAATTATGTCCATTAGACGCAAAATTTCCAAATGTTGTTGGCCCAAAGCATCCTGCAGTCCAGTGGTGTGAAATGGATGGTAGTTGGGCCTCTGGAGCACCCACTTCCTCTCCCCTTCACATCCCCACCTCCAGCCCATCACTGAAAACTGACAGCCAGCAAAATCCAGACATGTGAAGGCTGAATATTCTTTAATATAGAGATACACATGCACATTTAAAAATTCTTAAAATCCAAGCGAATAATTTTTGCAAAGTTAATATCTTAAAAAGAAAAATATAACTACAAAATATAATTACAAACTACATAACTACAAAATATAACTACAAACATCCAAAAACATAATTAGTTAAAACGTGAAAGTGAAACAATTTTTTTAAAAAGGAACTTTCCTTCTCCTTTGCCTATTAACTTGTAGACCCACTATCCCCTTTGAAATCAACAGGGTCTCAGATCAATCAATTAGATCTAAGTGGCCACTCTCCAGCATTTTGCTGGGATTTCTCAGCAAGGTTGGGCTTTGCTACTGAACTTCATGTGGAATACAATGATAGAGCAAACTGACAGATTTGGTACTCTGAATAAAAGTCTGAGACTTCCCCATTAGTCAGGACATGGATGGAAATCCTGAGCTGTTTAAATGACTATACACTAGGGTTCCACATGAAACCATAAGTGAGGTGTAGCTAAAAGGGCCAAAGGGCCTTGTTCAAAAAGGTGATCTTTATGGAATCTCTTAAAGGAGAGAGAGACACACAGAGGTCCAGAAGATTGGGGAAAACATTCTAGAACTTAGGGCCTTGCCAGCTGAAGACCAATTGTGGAATGGTTAAATTTGCGGATGAACAGGAAGTCAGAATAGAAGAGCACAGATTACTTAAGGTTTCAAGGCTGGAGGAGACTACATAGGCCCTCAGAAAGTTGCAAGAACTAGGAAGGATTGGAAAGCAAAGGATTTTAAAATTAAGATGTTGTTTACCAAAATGCCAGTGTGAGTCAATAAGTATTGGTATGACAGAGGAATAAGATGGTCTAAGTTAGAATGAGGGCAGCTAACTTTGTATATCTAGATGTTTACAGTTAGTAGAATACGGGAGTGGACTGGAATTGTCATGTCCAGAGTAACAAATTTACGGATGATGCTCAGCAGCAGACAAGCCAAGGCAAGGGTTAACCTGACTATATTCTGCAATCAACATCATTAAGAAACAGATTATGACATGGAATTTGGTGGGATTTTGCCATGTAAATTGGCTGCTGAATTTTCCACATTACAACATTAAGGATATGAAAGGCAGTTTATGGGGCATCTCCACAATCCACCCTGCCACTGATGGCAATGTCTTCAGCTGCTTCTACTATTCTGAAATATTGTGCTTAAACCACTGCCTATCTCTCCTCCTTTGATCAAGCTCTCAGTTGCCGTTTCTCATATTTGTTTTTATTTCAGCACCCGCATTTCTTATTATTGCAGGCTGCCCCCAGAACACTCTACGCAAAAGATCTATTTCACTGTGCTTCAATGTTCATGCAACTAATAAAGATATCTGTTAGATCATCTGAATCCTGCTTACCACCAATTATATTATTATAGCTGATTCTTTAAAATAATTGGCAAAGCCCAATGCTGGAAGGTGTTTGGACAGAGAATTGGGGTTGCTGGACAATTTGGGATGCTGGCAGATGCTTGTGCCAAAAATCTTTTATTCATAGCTGCTCCACTTATGATTTCTCAGGTAACTAATACAATCCCTTCCTCCAGACTTTTACATACGCACTGCATTAACCATCCTTTTCCCCCGTCAATTGCCCCCTTGCATTCATCACCTCCCAGCCATGATTTGGTCATAGAAAACTGAATGATTATGCACCTGGATTTATGCCCTAGGTCTAAGGAAGCCAATGCTCTCTGTTAGCCAAGGACGGATAACTGCTCAGCAGAGAGTGTTACGTCATTGAGCATACTTGAGCCAAGGTCAGCGCAAGGTACTAAAGCCTCACTACTGGCCATTGCTTCCATTACATCATAGGGAAAATGTTCTGATTGTCAAGTGACAGTAAAATTCCATTCCATGTGGGGCCGATTAGGGAGCAGGAAAGACTCCTGGAATCTGTCTGGTCTCGCAGGACATTAATACAGAGTTCCTCATCACAGGCAGCAGGAATGTTTTATACTTGCGTCAAGTATATTTCCTGCTGTCCACACTTTAGAAATGTGCAGGGTAAAGCCTTGTCAATGCTGCAAAAGAGAAATAGCAGATGAATAGCTTTTAACCTGAAGGCTAGATAATAACAGCTCATCACGCTGCTTCCCAGTAAACCCTCTCAGAATCTCATTACTCTTCATTTTGTTTCTGCACCAGCCATGGTTCAGTGGGTAACATTCTTATCTGGATCAAAAGGTTGCAAGTTCAAATTCCATTCCAGATGCTTGAGTCTACAATTTCAGCTGACACTCCACAGCAGCACTGAGAAAGTGCTACATGGTCAACGATGTGGCCATTTGGATGATACATTGAACTGAGGGACCAGCCTGCCCTCAAGGGGATATACAAAAGCCACAGATGCTATTAACAGAATGGTGTGTAGGCTAACAGAATCTGTTTGGTTCAATGTTACACCCAGGTAGTTATACCAAGAACTCCCATTAATGCAAAGCAATACAAAAAAAATACAAAACAAAGAAAATATAACAATCCACAGAAAGAAAGTAAAACCATGTACCAGAAGAGTAACACAACTGGGAAGTGATGTCTTGGCACAGTTGAGGAAGTGAAGGGTTAAGAATTGCAACCATACCTATAACTGGCAAACAAGATGTATATATATGCATTTATATTTCTTTAGCAAGGACTAGCAAGCTGCTGACCCAATAGTTAGGTTGGAATGTTAAGTATGTTAACTGCCTTTGTTTCGCGTAACGAACCATTCCGATATGTCAGATGGTGGCGATACTGAGTGTAATTAACATCGAGGTGAAGACTTGGTCTGAACAATGAAGGGTGATACCTGCCTTTGAAAGCCTTGATTATAACTCAGTTATACTAAGACAAAAGGTGTGATAGCTGTCTCGGGATCTCTATAGCTTGACCAAAACTCGCGGCGCCGTTTGCATGGGATGTGCGTGACAATTCCTGTATAAATGTCTGTCTGCTCTTTGTTCGGAGAGAACTCGGGAAGCGACTCTTAGTGAGTGCTGAAGAGAATTCTCCTAGCGGTGCACTGCTAATAAAGGTATTTGTTCGAATCGACCTTGTGGCTCTGTGTTATTTACAGCGGACGGAAAGGGAAATTGATTTCGGGACGACACAGTGATGTCAAGAGGTTACTGAAGAGGTTACTGCTGGACTAGACCACCTCATTAAGCAATAAGCCTGGTTTTGGCTGGTGACATTACACCATAAAGTTAGTTCCCATGTCGCTGCCCTCCCCTCCCCCCACCACATCTGCTGCCCTCACTCATCCATTCCATAATCCTCTTCAAACCCTCTCATCTCACCTCCTTTTCCCCCTTCCTCCTTCCTGTACATGTTTACTGATATCCCCAATGCAGCTTCAAAATAAAATGAAAAGTGGCTCAAGAATTATTTTCACTGTGAGGATAAAGAGGATCAGGCAGTGAGGAATGTCTCAACAGGTGCCCCTGATTCTGAAATTTTGGAATCATTCTGTTGCATGTGTAGTGGGAATGAAGCATACTTTGCCAGCACCTTACTCACAGTCTGTGACTAATTATCTAATGGCTGCGATATAGAAACATAGAAAACCTACAGCACAATTCAGGCCCTTCGGGTCACAAAGTTGTGCTGAACATGTCCCTACCTTAGAAATTACTAGCGCTCTTACCCATAGCCCTCTATTTTTCTAAGCTCCATGTACCTATCCAAAAGTCTCTTAAAAGACCCTATCGTATCCGCCTCCACCACCGTCGCTGGCAACCCATTCCACGCACTCACCACTCTCTGAGTAAAAAACTTACCCCTGACATCTCCTCTGTACCTACTCCCCAGCACCTTAAACCTGAGTCCTCTTGTGGCAAATATTTCAGCCCTGGGAAAAATTCTCTGTCTATCCACACGATCAATGCCTCTCATCATCTTATACATCTCTATCAGGTCACCTCTCATCCTCCGTCACTCCAAGGAGAAAAGACCGAGTTCACTCAACCATGTATTCAGGCTGGGTCGAAAAATCAGCCTGGACATGGCACTTCGCGAGTCCAGCCTCTGAGGTAGTCAGAGGAGATACTTAGCAATTGCTAAGAAGAAGTACCTGTCTCCCCATTCTACCTGTGGCACCGTGATATATTAGTTCTTTTAGTACAGAACAACATGTACCATTAAGCACCAAGACTAAGCAGCCTTTACAGTGAGTACAGCTCAGGTTAAACAGGAGACTGCTGCATGATTTCATTATCTCAAAGCATACAGAGGAAAATAGCAGCCAATAAATAACATGGAAGTATAAAGACCAGGCATATATCATAAGAGAATTACTTCATAATTAACAAACAACAATGGGGCCTTTGCATGCAGCTTTAAATTGATCTGATCCCAGGGAATAACAGCCTAGTTTAATTTAAGAAAAAGGCATCCTCTTTTGTCTCCTGGTTCTCTATCACCACCTACCACACTCCTTTCCCTAATCATTATATAATGCAGCATAGAGCAAGGCCACTTGGCCCTTCAAGTCTGCTCTGGCTTCTGAAGAACATGCCAGTCACTCTCCCCTTCACTCTTTTCCTCCATATCCCTATAAGTTCTTATCAATTCCCTTTTGAAGGCCAATATTGTCAATCAGACATACCATCAGGCAGTGCATTCCAAATCATAATCACATATTGTATGTAAAGATTTTCTCTATGGTTCTGGTTCTCTAACCTTTACATATCAATGCAGTCTGAACCCTGAAGTAATGTCCTTTCTTAAAGGTAGTTATTTATTATGTATTAATGGATATTTTTTTAAATGTTAATTTTGACCTACAGTGCTACATGTCAAATTTTCTTCCCAACTCACTTCAGTTAACTCACTCACCATTTTCTCAAAATCTGTCCTCTTCTAATCTGGTGACCTTGTTTTGTACTATAATATTATTCTTTCTACTTGGACCTTAAATCTCAGCATAATACAGTGGCTGCTCAAAAAAGGCTCTTACATCTTTTGGATCTGTTACCCAAAATTAGGTGCAGCAACATCCCTCCCCTTTCAAGTCCTTATGGGCTGTTTAAAGGAAACTCTTGGACACATTTTAGGATTTTCCCTGTTCACACCATTCTCGTTAAAGTTTATTTCCAACTTTTCTACATTTCCAACTTTATTTAACAAGGTGTAATTTTGGACAGCAGTCCAAGCTTCCCTGAATACCCAGGCCCTCTTTAAATGTTTCCTTTGCCAGCTGTTTTTGTGCTGAATCTCACTGCTTTGCATGTTCTCCTGGTATTAACTCTCACTGGTGCACAGGTTTCAATTCTCACTGTGGTAATAGTGGTACCAGCACCGATTATCATTGAGGTACAGTTTCCACCAGCACAGACTACAGGCTCTCTTACTCCCCTGTCCTATTAACCTTGGTTTCCCAAGATTCTACCATAGTCTCCTTTTTCTCATCCACATGCTAGTCAATGATGTCAGAATTTACTCCACCAATTCTCGACATTAATCTGTAACTATATAGCACTGTTAACATAGTAAAAAGCTTCTGAGATAGGTTGCCAGAGCATCATCAAACTTTGACTGTGACTTAGTTAAAGGAGATAGAAAGACAGACAATCAAAAGCTTGGTGAAAGAGGTGGGTTTTAAGCAACATCTTAAAGAAACAGAGAGGGATAGAGAGACAGAGAAGTCTAGGGAGGAAATTCCAGAAATTTATGATCTCAACAGCTGACCAATAATGAGAGCAATTGAAGTTGCAGAAGCACATAATGCCAGAAGTGCAAACTGTAGAAGGTTACTGAGACAGATAATGGATAGTGGGCAAGCCATAAGGGAATGTTGGAACAATATCAAAAATTTATAAACAAAGGCAAAGAGTCAGTACACATCAATGGAGGTATGGACAATGAGTGACTGGGACTTGTTGTGAGCTAAGAAATGTGCAGCAGACTTTTAGATGGACATCTATGAGGATGGAAGAGGCGAGCCTATCCAAATGTGTGAGATCTGCAAGTAGCAGATAACGTGTGGCAGAGGTAGAGACAGGCACCATTACTTAGGTGAAAGTAAGCTGTCTTGGTAATGGCCCGGATATGTGGTTTCATGCTCACCTTAGATAAAATGCAAGATTGCAAAGAAGCTGGTTCACCCTCAGGTAGTTGCCAGGGAGAAGGATGGATTTGGTGACCAGGAGATGAGTTCTATGGCTGGACTAGAGATACTGGCTTTGGCATTCCTTAGACTTAGATGGAGGAAATATTTGCTCTTTTAATCTCACCTGTCAGACAAGCAGTCTGGGTTAAGGACAGTGGAGAGTTTGAGAAGGATTGTGACAAGGTATAGCTGGTTGTCATCAGCCCCCTTGGAAAGTGATGCTGTGTTATCAGTGATATTGTTAAAGGACACTATATTTATTTGAGGATTAGGAGGGTTCGAAGGGTAGCCTCTGTAGACAGGCTGTAGAGATAATGGTGAGAAAAATAACTGCAGGTATTTCATTTGCTACAACGGAGGCATGCTGTACTTTCAAAGGGGCAGGAGTGATACATAAAAAATGCCGGAGGAACTCAGCAGGTCAGGCAGCATCCATGGAGGGAAATAAATGAAGGCCTACTCTCCCAAGTGGGCTTAAAAGGGAAAATTCTTTTCCTGCCAAGTAACTGGCATTACTGCAGATTATGAATGAGCATGAGATATTGAGGAGATGGACAATATTTGGTATAGAATTACAGCTCATTAATGTTGAATTTTGGTGGATGATCCACAACAGGTGATTGTGTCTATTATAGAATTTTACAGTCCTAGAAATCTGTAATTAATCATTAATAAATTTTTGAAATGTAGTTAATGTTGTTTTGTAAGAATGGAAACTAATCATTGGAGACCAAGACCTCATTAACACTGATGGGAGTGCTGTATTTTGGAAGCCAAGGCCTACTCTCCCAAGTGGGCTTAAAGGGAAAATTCTTTTCCTGCCAAGTAACTAGCATTACTGCAGATTATGACTGAGTATGAGACACCAAGGAGATGGACAATATTTGGTATAGAATTACAGATCATTAATATTGAATTTTGGTGGATGATCTACAACAGGTGATGGTGTCTATGATGGAATTTTACAGTCCTAGAAATCTGTAATTAATCATTAATAAATTTTTGAAATGTAGTTAATGTTGTTTTGCAAGAATGGAAGCTAATCATTGGAGAGCAAGACCTCATTAACACTGATAGCTTTAAAGGATTTTAGGAGTTTTATTGACTAGGATATTGGGAAGATTGCCTTTACCATGTCGTCAGCCACGACCATGATCTAATTGTGCATCCTGAAGATGACACCTTTGATTGTGCAGTGCTTCCTTAGTAATGCCCAACAGAAGTGCTCATCTAACTGAGCTCCTCTGGCATTGTTGCACTCTTTCACAAGTGCTCCTCTGATTGTGCACCCTTGCTTTTGTCCCTCTGATGGCGCATTGCTCTTCAGTAATAAACTAATGACAGTAAAGCACTTTCTTAGTAACTGCCCTCTGCACCTATAGCACAATCCCTCATAACTATACTTTGAGTATATCAGAGACAATGTGGGGTAGACAACAAAGCCATCCTTGCCAGCAACCCCCTCATCACGCAAATGAAGAAAAAAAGAACCACCCAGGTTGAGCCTTAAACCAAAGGTGAGAGAGTACAAGAAACTGATCCCAACTGACATTTATAAGCATACTTAAATGAGTTCATTAACATCAATCTCTGCTATTAATTCCCCTCATCGGAATTATGAATGGAGATAAGCAAATATTGATTGGGAGTTTATCATGCACAGGAATATTCCTCACCTTCCCTCCCTTACCAACAGTTTTTGAGCCCATTAAACAGCAGTAAGTTTACTGAAACCCTGCAGGCAATGCAAAGTCTGCAACTCATTCTCTACCAGGGTGTGAGTTAATAAATAACAAGGAGCCTTGAACTCTGAGCAGCTTCACAGAAAGTGAAGCACATCAAAGAACATCGTATTCATTTAAAGTCAGCACAATTGCATATCAATAAACGATTACACCACTACTGACACACTGCCATTTCTCACCCTCGCACCCCCAAAGCTTCCAATTTGGCACTGGCCTCACAATGTGCTGTACAGCACCTGGGGCGTGAAGGACTCTTGCTACAACCTTCCAAATAGCAACTTCAATCGACCTTCACACCACATCAGTCATTTCCCCACCCAGTTGATCTGGAATGTATTTCTTTGGACAGCATCAGATGGATGGAATAAAGGAATAAAACAACCAAAAAAGAAACACAGTTTTGACCCAACTGTCTGGAATAGGAACAAATGCAGAGTGGGAGACTGTTGGTGAAAATCTGGTGCTTTGGGCTGGCTCACTGACAGATTTAACCAGTAACTGGTCTGAGGATTCTGCCTCAAACCAGATGCTGATCTTGCACAACAGTGGAAAGCAAGTTCAGAGGCTGATTTAAAAAAAAGCTTACATTTCAATAGTGTCTATCATGACCTTAAATTTATCAAAGGGCTTTACAACTAATGAAATACTTTTGCAATGTAATATGTGAAATTTGCACACAGTAAGTTTCTACAAAACAGGAATGTAATAACAACCTATGATTTTTTAATGAAATAAAAACAGAAAATGCCCAGCATATCAGGCTGTATGTATAGAGAAAGAGAAAAAAATGAGTTAACATATTAAATCTTTCATCTCTTTTAATGATGTTGGTCAGTGGATAAATATTGGCCAAGATATTAAGAGAACTCATACGACTCTTCTATGACGTGGCTTGGAATCTTTTATATTCACCTGCGATCTTTTATTTTCACCCAGAAACAATCTTAGTTTAACATCTCAAATGAAAGAAGGTCTCTCCAACCTGATTCCCTCCATCAGTACTGCCTTCAGATTAAGGGGCAATTTCACAGTGTTGGCCAGATTTTACGCTCAAGACTTTGGAGCAGAACCATGACCTTTAACTTAGAGCCACAGCTGGGACCATTGCCAAGGGCCTGCCACTGATGATGTGAAACAGATGTTTAAACATACACCTGGCTTTGTAGCAATGACAAGTCATCGCCAATAATCGGTGCTCTTCAACTTTCATTCTGGGATGTTTTTAATCCTTGCTCCAGCCAAAAATATTGATTTTGTTTTGCTTTTATTAGAAAGAAATGTGCAATGGATGAGCTTTCCTTTACCAATATCTCAATGGATTGGATCTCACTAGATCCAGCCTGCATCCCATGGGATGCCTGAGGTAGCACTTACCTTTTCCAGCTGTGCAGTTCTGAATGTCCTGCTGGCCTTGCTGCAATGACCATTCCACAAAACAAAAGCCGCAACTAGACCACAGCAGCTACCAGGCCACAGGCAACAGAAGCTATAGCTCCTCTCATGGACCACACTGATGGTCTGACAGCCATAAGCTGTGGGGCCAGATACAATTCCATTCTGCCCCTTGGATCAGTACATTATAGAATGTCCTGAACAGTAATGAGTAGAGAGGCTCAGTGGGGTCACATCAACCCAGATCTGCCCTCAAGCATGCAGGTGCAGAAATCCAGAACATGCTGTCGTACACACGGCACTTGTCCAGTGGTTCCATGGAAAATTGCCAGCTAACGTCAGCACGATCTAGTTCAATATTTGTTATTTGCACAACAGTGCAATATGGCCACTACAGACGAATTACATAACACAATCCTAGATTGATCCAATAACAAAAAGGCAATGCGTTCCCTGCAAGCCTCACCTTTATGCCATTTTAGCTTACCCAGACAAGACTGGACAATCTCAAATTGATCCACTGCTGTTTACCTACTTTCATTTGGATATTTTTGAAATAAAGTCTTTTGTCAACTATAGTTTAGTTAGACTGAACAAGTGAGTTTCATATTTGAACCTCACTGGGGCTTGAGGTTTATACACAGAATAACAGATATTCATGAAATGATTTACAAGCCTGAATATGAGATTATAGACAGTGATTACAAGCCAATGTTTTCTGCTCTCATGCAGTTTCCCATGGGCGCTCAATGTTGAACAGTCTCGGTGACTGTGTCCAGGCATTCATCGCTCAACAGTGCATGGGTGCTTACTAACATGTACGTCCATACCCTGCATGTCTATACCCACATAGCAGGGCTATGTGAATAGACACATGTGCATGAAAGATGCAAGCATGTATTTTAGGGCTGTTCGGGTATCTAGGACGTGCACGTGTGTGTGACTGGTTCACGGAATGTGCTGAATATCTTGTTCTGTGTCTTTCATGTTCCGAGGAAAGGCAGCAGGTTGTAAAATTCCACTCAAACCAAAACTGACTTAGTAAAGTTCCAAGCTTTGCGGTGCATATTTATCACCACCAAAAAAACTGAGGAAAATTTCCACATGGGTGTGGGCTTCTCCAAGTTTCTAAAATGTTGAATTCCTCTCTGCATCAGTCAAACACGTCCAAATAGCCAAATATCTTCAGGGAAAGTATGCTTGAGATGATAATCAAGTTAAGAACTGTTTGTCTCTGACACATCACATACCAGCAATCAAATGATGTATCTCAAAATTCTTGACCCAGTGTTCCATGAGTGTGCTGCATAATTTCTGAAGGTTGTAATATTTCCAAAGAGGGTGAATCTTAATAATGGGCCATCACTCTAAGTGACATTTTTGTTACATAAATTAGTTAACTGCTTCTATCATGCATCATATTGCCCATAAAAGTAACCGTCACATCTGCTGCACCATGAGGTGGATGTCTGATACAGTATAAAATTAAAACACAACCTGAATGCCATCCTGACTACAGCCAATCTCAATCTGACCCAAGCAGAGGACTTGTAATTTTTTTATATCTGATCTGACAATGCTATCCAGCTTCCCATCCTGACCCAGACACATAGCTCACACACTACACAACCCAGTATTGTATGGCATTTTAAGTCTCCACATCATGTAATAAAGTACTAATAAAGTAATAAAGTTAGAGATCTGGACGAGTACAAGGCTAAAAGGAAGGAACTTAAGAAAGAGATTAGGAGAGCCAGAAGGGGACATGAGAAGGCCTTGGCGGGCAGGATTAAGGAAAATCCCAAGGCGTTCTACAAGTATGTGAAGAGTAAGAGGATGAGATGCGAAAGGATAGGGCCTATCAAGTGCAGCAGTGGGAAAGTGCATATGGATCCGGAAGAAATAGCCGAGGTACTTAAATGAATAGTTTACGTCAGTATTCACCACGGAAAAAGATCTGGGGGATTGTAGTGGGGACTTGCACTGGCGTGAAAAGCTTGAGCCTGTAGATATTAGAAAAGAGGTGGTGCTGAAACTTTTGGAAAGCATCAAGTTAGATGAGTCGCTGGGACCAGATGAGATGTACCCCAGGTTGCTGTGGGAGGCGAGGGAGGAGATTGCAGAGCCTCTGGTGATGATCTTTTCATTGTTGATGGAGACTGGAGAGGTTCCGGAAGATTAGAGGGTTGCGGATGTTGTTCCCTTCAAGAAGGGGAGTAGGGATAGCCCCGAGACTTATAGACCGGTGAGTCTTACCTCAGTAGTTGGTAAGCTGATGGAGAAGATCCTGAGAGGCAGAATTTATGAACATTTGGAGAGGTAAAATATGATTAGGAATAGTCAGCATGGCTTTGTCAAGGGCAGGTCCTGTCTTATGAGCCTGATTGAATTTTTTGAGGATGTGACTAAGCACATCGATGAAGGGAAAGCAGTAGATGTAGTGTATATGGATTTCAGCAAGGCGTTTGATAAGGTACCCCATGCAAGGCTTATGGAGAAGGTGAGGAGACATGGGATCCAAGGGAACATTGCAGTGTGGATCTAGAACTGGCTGGCCCACAGAAGGCAAAGAGTGGTTGTTGAAGGGTCATATTCTGAGTGGAGGTTGGTGACCAGTGGTGTACCTCAGGGATCTGTACTGGGACCCTTATTCTTTGTGATTTTTATAAACGACCTGGATGATGAAGTGGAGGGTGGGTTAGTAAGTTTGCAGATGACACAAAGGTTGGGGGTGTTGTGGATAGTTTGGAGGGCTGTCAGAGGTTACAGAGGGACATAAGTAGGATGCAGAGTTGGGCTGAGAAGTGGCAGATGCAGCTCAACCCAGATAAGTGTGAAGTGGTTCATTTTGGTAGATCAAATATGTTGGCGGAATATAGTCTTAATGGTAGGACTCTTAGCGGTGTGGAGGATCAGAGGGATCTTGGGGTCAGAGTCCATAGGACGCTCAAAGCGGCTGCACAGGTTGACTCTGTAGTTAAGAAGGCACATGGTGTATTGTCCTTCATCAATCGGGGAATTGAATTTAGGAGCCGTGAGGTATCGTTGCAGCTATATAGGTCCCTGGTCAGACCCCACTTGGAGTATTGTGCTCAGTTTTGGTCGCCTCACTGCAGGAAAGATGTGGAAGCCATAGAGAGGGTGCAGAGGAGATTTACAAGGATGCTGCCTGGAATGCGGAGCATGCCTTATGAAAGCAGGTTGATGGAACTTGGCCTTTTCTCCATGGAGAGATGGAGGATGAGGGGGGACCTGATAGAGGTATATAAGATGATGAGAGGTATTGATAGGGTAGATAGTCAGAGGCTTTTCCCCAGGGCTGAATTGGTGGCCACAAGAGGACATAGGTTTAAGGTGCTGGGGAGTAGGTATAGAAGAGATGTCAGGGGTAAGTTTTTTTACTCAGAGAGTGGTGAGTGCGTGGAATGGGCTGCCGGAAACGGTGGTGGAGGCGGATGCGATAGGGTCTTTCAAGAGGCTGTTAGATAGGTACATGGAGCTGAGTAAAATAGAGGGCTATGTGTAAGCCTAGTAATTTCTAGGGTAGGGACATGTTCGGCACAGCTTTGTGGGCCGAAGGGCCTGAATTGTGCTATAGTTTTTCTATGTTTCTACTTGTTTGCAAAGCAGTGCAATTTTTTCTTAAATCCTAAGCATTAACACTTTTATCTGTAAAGAGTTGGATTTGAGTCCGAGGACTTTTGCTTTACCAAGACCAATCCGACATAAAGCTGACACACATTGTCAAGCACCACTGGTCTTGGGTCAGGTAGCCAGGCACTAGAAAGGAAGGAGGAAGCAAAGACATGGATAGCACTGGTCAGGCGAGGACTGAGTGTGTGTGGGAGAGAGTTAGAGGAAATAGAGAGAGTGGACTTGAATAGATTGGTAGGGAGCCAATGCCTCACTTATATCGGGCATTGGTGAGACCACATCTGGACGACTGTGTGCAGTGTTGGTCTCGTTATTTAAGGAAGAATGTTAATGCGTTGTAAGCAGTTCAGTTCAGAGAAGATTTATTAGAGTAATAGTTAGAATAGTTGTGTTGGTCTTATGAGGAAAGTTTGGTCAGGCTCAGCTACTGGAGTTTTGAAGAATGAGAGGGAACTTGATTGAAGCATACAAAGAAATTCCTGAGAGGTCTTGACAGGATGGATATCGAGGGGACAAGTCCTCTTGTGGGAAAATTTAAAACTTGGGATCACTGTTTAAAAATAAGGCATTGCCTATTTAAGGTAGTGATGATGCAACACTTTTTCTCCCAGAAGATTGTAAATCTTTGGAACGCTTTTCCTCAAAGTCAAATGGAAAGAGTGTCTTTGAATATCTTCAAGGCAGAGATATGTAGATATTTGATAAGCAAAGGTTACTTTAGATGTACAAGTAGTGAGGTCTTGCTACAACTCCATAAGACACTGGTGAAACCACATCTAAAGTACAATATGGTCTGCTTATTGAAGGAGAAAGATATTATAATTGGAGACAGTTCAGGGAAGGTTCACTAAGATGATCCCAGGTATGAATGGATTGTCTTATGAAGAAAGGTTGTATAGGTTTGGTCTTTACTCATTGGAGTTTAGAAGAACGAAAGGTGATCTTATTGAAACCTATAAGCTTGTTAGGGGGTAAGACAGAATGTTTCCCCTCAGTGGAGAGCCCAGGACCAGATGTCATAGTCTCAGAATAAGGAGTACCCATTTAAAACCAAGAATTTCTTCTTTCAGAATGCTATGGGTCTTTGGAATTTCTTACCTCAGAAAGCTGAGGAAGCTGAATTCCTGAATGTATTGAAATCTGCCAGATTTGTAATCAATGAGGGAACCAAGGATTATGGGGATAGGACGAGAGAGTGGACTTGAAGAAAGTTGGATCAACCACAATTTTGTTTTGAACGGTGGAGCAGGCTCAAGGGGTCAAGTGGCCTCTTACTGTTCCTATCTGTTGATATCTATGGGTTGACAGCAATGTGGAGCTGTAGATAACGTTTAGATCAACCATGATCTTAAGATAGACAAGATACCTTTATTAGTCACATGTACATCGAAATACACAGTGAAATGCGTCTTTTGCGTAGAATGTTCTGGGGGCAGTCCGCAAGTGTCGCCATGCTTCCGGTGCCAACATAGCATGCCCACCACTTCCTAACCCATACGTCTTTGGAATGTGGCAGGAAACCAGAGCACCCGGAGGAAACCCATGCAGACACGGGGAGAACATACAAACTCCTTACAGACAACAGCCGGAATTGAACCTGGGTCACTGGGGCTGTAAACTGTTACGCTGTACAGCGCCTGGGGTGTGAAGGATTCTTGCTACAACCCTACAAATAGCAACTTCAATCGACCTTCACACCACATCCATGTGGCTGGATGATCCGGCAGTGCTGACAGCAGACTGGATAGCACCTCCAGACTCCTGATGGAAACTGTAAAGGATGCCAAGTTGTGCGACACCTTCAGCACCCCTGCAGGCAGAGTGCAGCCTCAACACACCTGGTCGAGATCGGATGGCCCAGCCTGGTGCTGGATCGACTTGCTCTTCGTGTCGGAGCCAATCACGGTCAGATCCACCGCCGCCACGCCAGTGTTCTTCTCTGACCACCATCTCCTTCGGGCCACCTGTCACCTACAGGAGGACCAGAAGGCAGGCAGGGGGACATGGAAGCTGAATGTCAAGCTGCTGACCCCAGAGAGCACTGAGGAACTAAAGAGGGATTACGCAGGTTGGAGAACCGCGAAACCCCTCTGACTCCCCTATGCACTGGTGGGAAGCGACAAAGGAGAACATCAAGAGGTTCTTCATCCGCAGAGGGGTCCAGAAAGCAAGACAGAGTCAGAGAGAACTGTGCCAACTCCAGACAGACCTGCAGCAACATCTCCTTCTGCAGTCGAGGGGGGTGGATGTGACGGAGGAACTCCGAGAGGCAAAGAGCCGGCAAGCCGAGCTCCACGCCTCTGAATCCTCCAAGATTATCTTCTGATCCAGGGATCGCTCTGTGGAGCAGGATGAGACATGCTCACGTTTCTTCTTCCAAAAGGTGCACGGGGGAGCTCTATGATCCACAGCCTTAAGGAAGAGGACGGCTCAGTAACATCCTCGCAGACGGACATATTAAGGATCCTTCTATGCCAGTCTGTACGACAAAAAGGCCACAGACAGCACTGCCTCCCAGAAATTCCTGTCCTCTATCACAGAGGTCTTAGATGACAGCAAGCGGCAGAGTCTGGACCAACCACTGACCCTGGAGGAACTGACTGGCTCCGTCCGTTCCTTTGATTTGAATAAAACTCCTGGAAGTGACAGCTTACCGGTGGAGTTGTACTCGGCTCTGTGGGACTGGATGGGCCCGGACCTGCTGGAAGTGTACAATGCTATGCTTCTATCTGGCAGCATGTCAGAATCCATGAGGAAGGGCATCATTACCCTCATTTACAAGCAGAAGGGGGAGATGGCGGACATCAGAAATTGGAGACCCATCTCACTGTTGAATGTGGATTATAAGATCCTGTCCAAGGCCATCGCCAACAGGGTCAAGTCTGCTCTGGGACAGGCGATGCACCCGAACCGAACCTGTGTTGTACCTGGCAGAAAGATCTTCGACAGCCTTGTGCTGCTCAGGGACACCATCGCCTATGTGCAGGACAGAGGGATGGACACCTGCCTGGTCAGCTTAGACCAGGAGAAGGCCTTCGACAGGATATCACACACGTACATGTTGGATGTGCTCTCCAAAATGGGCTTTGGGGAGGGAATCAGGAATTGGATGCAACTGCTCTACACAGACATCAGTAGCACAGTCCAAATCAATGGGTGGGAAACAGACAGCTTCTCCATTAAGTCCGGTGTCAGGCAGGGCTGCCCTCTCTCACCTATCTTGTTCGTGTGCTGCATAGAACCCTTTGCTGAATCCATCAGGAAGGATGAGAGCATCAAAGGGGTGACGTGGCCAGGCAGTGAGAGCACCCAGGTGAAAACCTCCCTGTATATGGACGATGTCACCGTCTTCTGCTCGGACCCAAGGTCAGTTCGCAGATTGATCAACATCTGCGACCAGTTTGAGTTGGCATCAGGGGCCAGAGTTAACTGCACGAAGAGCGAGGCCATGCTCTTCGGCAACTGGCCCGACCGATCCAACATCCCCTTCACCGTCAGGCCTGACTACCCGAAGGTGCTGGGGATCTGGTTCGGAGGAACTGGGCCGTGCAACAAAAATTGGCGGGAGTGGATTGGGAAGGTGACAGAGACTGGGACAGTGGGAACAGTGCTCCCTCTCAATAACTGGGAAGAACTTGGTCATCAGGTGTGAGGCACTCTCAGGGCTGCTATACTTGGCGCAGGTGTGGCCTATTCCTCACTCCTCTGGCTCAAAAGTCACCCTTGCCGTCTTCCAGTTCCTCTGGGGATCTAAGATGGAGCGGGTCTGACAGGTCACCATGCACAAGTCCCCAGTGTCGCCCTCATCCTGATGACCACCTTCATCTGTGGCTGCATCAGGTTGTGTGTGGAACCAAAGTACGTAGGCACCAAGTGTCACTATGTGCTGAGGTTCTACCTGTCCTTGGTGTTGCGAAGGATGGGCCTGGCCCCGTTGCCGCACAACACCCCAATCAGCTGGATGTTGTCACACTACCTGTTCTTCGTGGAAAAGTTCTTCCAGACCAACACCTTTGACCACAAGTCCATCAGGCAGTGGTCAGCACGGAACATCCTGCTGACACTGCAGGAGGAGGACTTGATGGATACTGTGGGGTAGTTCCCTGAGCAGACTGTCCAGACCATCTGGTAGAATGCCTCCGCCAGAACTCACCAACAAGTACGAAGACCTCACTTGGCTGGTGGTGAGAGGAGCCCTCCCAGTCAGATCCTTCCTGCATAGTTGGAACATCACTCCCAGCACATGCTGCCCTCGGGAGGACTGCGCTGGGGACGAGACAATCGCCCACCTCTTTGCGGGCTGTGGGTTTGCGAGGAGGGTGTGGCGAAAGATGCAAGGGGTCCTTGTCACGGTTCATCCCCAGCAACTGCGTAACAGAGGATTCTCTGATCTATGGGCTGTTCGCGGGGACACACAGAGAGATGGACATCAACTGCTGCTGGAAGGTCATCAACTTGGTGAAAGACGCCCTTTGGTCGGCCCGAAACCTGTTGGTCTTCCAGCACTGCGAGATGTCCATAGGGGAATGCTGCTGACTGGCACATTCCAGGCTGCAAGAGTACATGCTGAGGGACAGACTGAAGCTGGGTGCAGCCAATGCAAGGGCTTGGTGGGGAAGCACTACAGTTTAGGGTTCTTCTGCCACTGGAGAGGGAGGGGCGGGGTCAGGTAAGAAAGCCCCTTTTAAATATTGTAAATATGGAATTGGGGTAGCACCCCAGGGAGCCACACGAGTGGCATCGGTGCTGTGTTTTTTTTATATAAAAAGGTAACACTAATGATTGATCTGTACAAGAATGTCAAGGCTTGCACTGTTTTATTATTGTATTTAGTTTGTCCTTTATTATGAATAAAGTTTATTTTGGATTAAAAAAACAAAAAAAAATACATCAGTCATTTCCCCACCCAGTTGATCTGGAATGTGTTTCTTTGGACAGCATGAGATGGAGGGAATAAAGAAATAAAACAACCAAAAAAGAAACACAGTTTTGACCCAACTGTCTGGAATAGGAACAAATGCAGAGTGGGAGACTGTTGGTGAAAATCTGGTGCTTTGGGCTGGCTCACTGACAGATTTAACCAGTAAATGGTCTGAGGATTCTGCCTCAAACCAGACGCTGATCTTGTACAATAGGGGAAAGCAAGTTCAGCTACCGATATCAGAGGCGGATTTAAAAAGAAGAGCTTGCATTTCAATAGTGTCTATCATGACCTTAAATTTATCAAAGGGCTTTACAACTAATGAAATACTTTTGCAATGTAATATGTGAAATTTGCACACAGTAAGTTTCTACAAAACAGGAATATAATAACAACCTATGATTTTTTAATGAAATAAAAACAGAAAATGCCCAGAATATCAGGCTGCATGTATAGAGAAAGAAAAAAAATGAGTTAACATATTAAATCTTTCATCTGTTTTAATGATGTTGGTCAGTGGATAAATATTGGCCAAGACATTAAGAGAACTCGTATGACTCTTCTATGACGTGGCTTGGGATCTTTTATATTCACTTGCGATCTTTTATTTTCACCCAGAAACAATCTTAGTTTAACATCTCAAATGAAAGAAGGTCTCTCCAACCTGATTCCCTCCATCAGTACTGCCTTCAGATGAAGGGGCAATCTCACAGTGTTGGCCAGATTTTCTACTCAAGACTTTGGAGCAGAACCATGACCTTTAACTTAGAGCCACAGCTGGGACCATTGCCAAGGGCCTGCCACTGATGATGTGAAACAGATGTTTAAACATACACCTGGCTTTGTAGCAATGACAAGTCATCGCCAATAATCGGTGCTCTTCAACTTTCATTCTGGGATGTTTTTAATCCTTGCTCCAGCCAAAAATATTGATTTTGTTTTGCTTTTATTAGAAAGAAGTGTGCAATGGATGAGTTTTCCTTTACCAATATCTCAATGGATTGGATCTCACCAGATCCAGCCTGCATCTCATGGGATGCCCGAGGTAGCACTTACCTTTTCCAGCTGTGTGGTTCCAACTGTCCTGCTGGCCTTGCTGCTATGACCACTCCACAAAACAAAAGCAGCAACTAAACCACAGCAGCAAGCAGACCACAGGCAACAGAAACTGAGGTTCCTCTCATGAACCACCTGATGGGCTAACAGCCATAAGCTGTGGGGCCAGATACAAGTCCATTCTGCCCCTTGGATCAGTACATCATAGTAATGAACAGTAATGAGTAGAGGGGCTCAGTGGGGTCACATCGACCCAGATCTACCCTGAAGTATGCGGGTGCAGAAATCCAGAACATGCTGTCGTACACACGACACTTGTCCAGTGGTTCCATGGAAAATTGCCAGCTGATGTCAGCATGGTCTAGTTCAACATTTGTTATTTGCACAACAGTGCAATATGGCCACTGCAAATGAATTACATAACACAACCCTAGATTGATCCAATAATAGAAAGGCAGGACATTCCCTGCAAGCCTCACCTTTATGCCATTTTAGCTTACCCAGACAAGACTGGACAATCTCAAATTGATCCACTGCTGTTTACCTATTTTCATTTGGAGATTTTTGAAATAAAGTTCATTGAAAACAATAGTTTAGTTAGACTGAACAAGTGAGTTTCATACTTGAACCTCACTGGGGCTTGAGGTTTATGCACAGAATAACAGACATTCATGAAATGATTTACAAGCCTGAATATGAGATTATAAACAGTGATTATAAGTCAATGTTTTTTCAGTGCATGGCCCGACTCAGATCCAGGGGCCTTCTTTCAGGAATTCAATTTTCCTTGCTGCCACTAAGTTAGTGCTGCCTTCTTTTACAGTGTCACTTCATTCTCGAGGCAGTCATCCTCCCTCCCTTCCATGTCTTTAATTAAGTTTTAAAACTGCACTGTTGAGTTTGAACCTTCAGTGTTTAATGGGTTGTCATTGATGTTTTAGATGTATAACTGTCCCTACCTGGTTCATCTATTAAATCATGGTGTTGTATTTTCCAGCAGTTTTGCCCTTCATCCTTCAGGAAGCATATTGTTCCAAAGAGTTATCAGTATCTCATCCAAAAAAAAATTGTGCTTTGTGTGTAAGCTCAGTGTTACATGTAACCACTGCTTTATAATGGGCCATGTGCTTGCCATTGGTGTGGTGAAGAAAATCAGGGAAGCACAAGAGGCTGAAATTGGAGGAATTGTGGAGACCAATTATTGGACTGCAGACGATTAAAGAGACCGGGAGGAGTAAGTCCATGCAGAGATATGAACGCAGATGAAACTTTTAGGTTACATCATTAGAGGTTATAAAGGCAAAGCATTCTACGTTAGATATTTCAAAAATATTAGTATGTTATTTATTGTTTACAGCTAGTAACATGACTCATTTTTAAACCTAGCAATTAATTGTGATTTTTCAAAAATTCTTTAGCCCTACCTGAATTTGTTCCCACTACCTTTCTAAGAAATGCATTCCAAGATTTCCAAGTTGCTGCAGAGAAAATTTCTCCTCTCTTCTCTGCTTCCTTTGCAATTTAACTTAAATCTGTAATCAATAACCATCCTGCCATTGGAAATAATTTTGCCATATTTAGCAAATATTCTTGATCAGCTCTGTCACATCTTCCCATAACCTCTCTAAAAAGATGTATTTCTATAAGCACCTTTGACATCCCTTTTAGGATAGCCCAAGAATTTTACAGCTTTTGAGGTACTTTTGAAGTGTAATTACTTGTAATATAGGAACCCCTGCTTCTATCATCTCTCCACTTGGATGAAACCAATGTCACTGGTTTCATTTTAGTAAATCTCTACAGTCTTCCTTGCCTTAACATCCTTCCTGAAGTGTGGTGCTAAAACTTATTCACAATATTCCTGCTGAGGCTAATCAATTAACAGAACTTCCTTGCCTTTGCACTCCATATCCCTATATCTAAAGCCAAAGATCCCAAATAGCTTCTTAAACAGTTTTCCAGACTTAACAGTCCCCTCCGTGACTTGTGTACATGAAGAATGGGCTTAGCATTTGCAGACACTTCTGTGCCCTGGACACTTCAGTAAGAGACAGACAGGCATGTTTGGCCTAGTAGAAATCCGTAGTTTGGACACCTGGCAGAGATCCACTTGAGTGATTGCCACTCACAACCCTTTGCTGTGTTTGTGTTTTGAAGCTCTCTGAAGTTCAATCTTTCAGAGTGAATAAAGAGGAGGGAGCTCAGTCACAGGATTTCACTGGAGGATCTCCAGCTGAAGGCAGTCCAGTCTGAAGGACCTGGAAGCCACAAGCTCTCATTTAGCCAGGATATCTGTGAAGAGGGGCAAGTCCAGTGATCAATTTCTCACTCTTTGGGCCACCCAAAGCCAAAATAAAATTTAACTGAAGGTTTCTTTCTGATTAAACCTGAAAGTATGCATGTGGTGGGGGGGGGGGGGGGGGGGGGGGGAGTGGTGAGATGGTTGAGGGATAGAGGGAGAGAGCTGCAGTGAACAAAACAGTCAATGCGTGGGGCCCACGTGACTGGTAAGATAATAGAGCAAGTGGATTGACATCAGCAGAGATACAGTTAATGAAACAGGGCACTAGAGGTATTTCTACTGATAGGCAGTTTGAGGGAGCAGGATTACATCAAGAGAGAAACAGTTAAGGTTCACAACTTGTGGGGAGGAAGGGGTTAACTATGAGGAAGATGGACTAACTCAAGTGAACGTTGTCAGGACGCACGCAGCATGTGGGATGGGGGGGGGTGGTTACTGGGTGAACAAGTAATTTTACCCTTATAGGCTTCAATGCATAGCATTGAAGGCTTTTTTATTAATTTGACCACAGTTAAAATACAGGGAAAACAGTCACCGAACTGGAGATAAGCAGCAGCTTCATGCTCCTCATTGCAACATAGCGACCTCTACTGGAAAGTTCCAGCGTGTCACCCACCCAGACTCATCCCTTTCTGAACTACCCTCCCCAGCAGAACCAAGAGAGGACAGAATCTTAAAGTTAGAACTAGGCCATTTAGGTTGGCACCAGGAAGTATTTTTCCACTCTAGAACATTCTCTCCTCACAAAAAGATGCTGTGAATGCTGGGGATTTATTGGAGATCAAGTCTGAAATTGATAAGAAGGGTATTTAAGAGACCTAGAGCAATGCTGGGTAAATGGAACGAGGTGGCATCAATCATCATCTAAATGAATGATGGAACCGACTCAAGGTGCTAATGCCTTTCTTTTGTTCCTTTTTGATCAAAGTAATAAAAACAGGCTGCATTAAAAGGGGTGAACAGGACTGGTTTGAACAGTTACATCTTAATGCAGTACTCAAGTCAGTGTTGGGAACATGCAGTGACATTGTAACGTCCTGCCGGTCAAACCCATATCCCTTTCCTCCCTGCTAATGAGAAACTGTGGCTGTTTTAGATTCATCAGATAGCATGCTGGAGGCACAGCTGAATGTTTAATTCATGCATGGCCATTACTGGCAGGTGAGTGATTGCCTGGAATGTGGAACAAATCAGGACAAACAGAAGCAAGTTAGATAATGCCCTTATGTCCCACACACCTGGTCACTGTCCCGCCTCCATGGTCAGAGGGAACAAGGTCTGGCTCACTGGGCAACATTTGTCTCCATGTTAAAATGCCCAGGTCACAACGCTTGAACCTGTAATTCAGGCTGACGGTAGTGCAATACTGGGAAGTGCTATGCCACTGAGATGCCACTGTGCAGGTAAGAGGTTCATTTGTGCCTGTCTGGCTTCTCAGGTGGTGTTAAAGATTCCATGCGGCTACGTGAAAAATGGGGCAGTTCTATCCAGCACCCTGACTACATTTTAAAATCCAGAAAAACAGAGTAACTTTTCTTATAAAAGAGTTTATATCAATATAAACCGGTTCACATGCACCAGTTTATATTGATATATATTACTTCTTGGTAACCCTGCTTGGAACCTCTTCCAAGGTGTTTGATTCAAAATCGAGGAATTCCACCATCTACCACATTCCCGTGGTTGATTATCCACGACCCACCCCCACATATCAGGCACCTGGGAGGAGATGCTGGAAGCTGGTGATCATGAAGTATGTAATAAAGTATGCAATTCTTTCTGTCCGGTATTCATCAGCCTATAGAATTTGGAGTTAAGGCAGAGTGGCCATGGTTGAATCTCTCACAGCAAAGCTAAACAGGAATTAAAATTTGAAATTGAAATTTTATTTCATTTTGGCAAAGATATGTCAGGATGGTTTTGAGCATTGTCCATAATATTTCTTGAAGACCAACTGCTCAGGAAGGACAAATCTGACCTCATGGGACTTTTTTCTAGGGCACTACTCAGAGTAAAATAGTCTTAGTCATACAGCATGGAAGCAGGCCCTTCAGCCCACCAGGTCTGCGCCAACCATCAACTACCCATTTACGCTCATCCTACATTAATCCCATTTCTTATTTTCCCCACAGGTAGGTAAGGTATAACATTCTGCACAATTCTCACATTAAGTACCTCAGCAAAGAATACCAAACTCCCCAGTCTCACACTTAACACTGGTCTGGATTATTTGTTTGTTCGAAGGACTGGTTTAAGTGATGGGAACACGTAACATTATGGAATAGGTCAGCCGGAAGTTACCACACAGGCAGAAGGTACCATCGGGCAGGAGGTACCACATCAATAGGTTCAAGAACAGCTACTTCCCTTCAACCACTGGTTCTTGAACCACCGTGTACAACCCTAATGCCTACCTCAGTACAGCAACACCGTGACCATTTTATCACTTTGCACTAAAATGGACTTTTTTTGTTTTTAATTGTGTACTTTCTTGTTAAAGGAACACTCATTCATCCTTGTTAAGTAAATGATTCTATTCTGTTTTGTGTTCTTCTGCTTTTTATTTATAAAAATAAATACATCTCCACATGTTGAGCTTGGCATGCAGTATAGCACTGTGACTGATTACATTCCCAACTTTTCCCTACAACTCTTGTTTGATCCTAGTTGATCTAAGCTTTCAGTCACAGTATGGAGGCCACAGTGAAGGCCACATTATATTTTGAACTTTTATGGATCCTGGAACACAATTCCCTCAATTGGAGTTAAGGACAAGTAACCCATAGACAGACCACGCACATAATGCAGGCCAGTGCAATAGAAGTCAAAGATTGTACTTTAAATTGGGCTTTATTTTGACTGTCGATGTGCCAGCTACAAGGCCAAAGCCCTGTTGAGGAAGGGAAATATTTGACAATCAATCTTTAAACTGTAACACGGTACATGTAATGAAAGACAGACTTGTGTTTATATACCACCTTTCATGTCATCGCAGGGCACTTTAAGTATAGTCACAGCTGTAATTTGGAAAGCACAACAGCCAATTTATGTATGGCCAACTCCCACAAAATGTAACAAGACATTGATTAGATAATGTTTTTCTGGTGCTGGCTAAACATTGTCAAGACACTGGGAAAATACGTTCTCTCCTCTTCTTCAACATTGTGTCATATGATCTATTACATCCACCCAAGGGCAGAGATAGCCCTGTCTTTAATGTCTCAGCCAAAAGACACCACCCCAGAGTGCAGCACTCCCTCGGTATTTACTGAAATGTCCACCAAGACTTTTATGTCCAAGTCTTTGGAATAGGATTTGAACCTACAATCTTCTGGCTAGGAGGTAAGAATGACAGCAATCGTATCACAGCTGACGAGAGCATAATACTACAGAGAGAGTCATAGAGTCTTAGACTCATACAGCACGGAAGTGGGCCCTTCAGCCCAACTGGTCCATGCCGACCAAGATTTCCACCGAAGCTAGTCTCATTTGCCCGTGTTTGGCCCATATCCTTCTAAACTGTTCCTATCCATGTACCTGTCCAAGTACCTTTTAAATGTTGTTAATGTACCAGCTGATGGAAAACAAAAATGTTGGAATTACTCAATCTGGAAGCAACAGGTTGATGTAAGGTCTCTCCACAGATGCTGCCCAACTTACTCAACATTTCAAACATCTTTTGTAGGCCCTCCTCTATGAGTCTGGTATGCCGCAGGTACACTGACTGATGGATGCCCATGGGTGCACCACTCACTCCCAGACACACCAACTTTCAGAGTGCATTCTGTAAACTGCCGAACAAAATTTTACTTTGCAAACTTGTAGGCTTCCCTCCTCCTGAAGATGTCACCTCCTAATGGAGGTAACATCTGGAATACACAGGGCAGTGAGTCCAGATTCAAAGGGGGAATCGGATGTATAGTCAAAAGGTGAAAAGTAAGAGCTAACCACATCCAATCACCCTGTGACCCTTATGCTGACCCCAACTTACTGGCGACTCTCGGACAGGTGACCCACAGCTGCTGCTGCTCCCGCTCCTCTCCCACGCTGGGCTGAAGCGGTCCGTGTTCTTGAACGAAGCTGTTATGGTCTCCTGTGTCACGCTGCGGGGCAGGGCATAAGCACCAGAGCCCTTGGTGCAGTAAGCATCTGCAGCATCACTCCTACGGGAGCCCTGGTGCGGGTCTGCGTTGTGTCGAGTAAGCGGGGGGCTCTTCACAGTGTTTATCTGGTAGGTGTCCACCATGTGGAGGTTCAGCAGGTCCCGGTTCAAGTCCGTCTGACTGATCGACTTCCTGCGACTCAGGGACCATCCAGGCGAGGTGTAGGTGGAATGGCCGCTCCCTGTGCTGTAACCGTAGGTGCTGGAATATCCACCACTTAACCCACTAGGAAAGGCCTTGAAGGGAGCCCGGCTCAAGCTCTCACTGCGCCGACTCAGTGCCTCGGGGCGAGGGAGCTGCCGGCCCCGGTCCACCTCCAAGGTATATTTGTTCGCTGCCCTCCCAGAGGTGGCGCGGGGGACGTAGCTAGTGTACCCCGGTTTGTAGAGGAGTTTGTCCTTGTCCATGTAGGTGGTGCCCAGACTGGGGTTGTAGCTGTGGTACGAAGAGCCATAGTGTGGGCTGGTGAAGGTACTGCTCGAGTAGTTCCCGATTCGCTTGGTCGTAGATGACGAGACTCGTGACATGTCCAGCTCGGCCTCACACAGAAGGCCACACCTCGCATTTACTATGGGTGAAAGAAATACACGTCAGACATTCAGAACAATTTCCCCTCACTGCCCCCACTCCCCCCTGCAGGGACCAATATTTTCAGGGTGCAGATTGTGCTGCAGCTTCCTAGGGAATGCCCATCATCTTAGAGCTTGTTTGGGGTGTTTTTCCACATCACTGTGGCAGATCTTGACCGCTCCAAAGCACATAGGTATTGAGACCTACCCAGTAATTCCCTCACAGGTATCAGGGATAGGAACATTATAGGAAGGATGTGGAAGCTTAGAAAAGGGTGCAGAGGAGATTTAAAAGATGCTGTCTGGATTGGAGAACATGTCTTACGAGGAGAGGTTGAGCAAGAGGGTTGGAAGATGAGAAGCACAGGATTAACAAAATGCTCCAACTTTGTGTGAGATTTAAAGCCCATTCAAAGGTTTCCTCTTTGGAGTGATGGAGGATGAGAGGCAACTTGATAGAGGTGTATAAGATTATGAGAGGCATAAACAGAGTGGAAACCAGCACCTTTTCCCCAGGGCAGTAATAGCTAATACTAGAGGTCACCCATTTAACGTGCGTGGAGCAAAGTTCAGGGGAGATGTCAAAGGCAGGCTTTTTTTTTTACACACAGACAATGGTGGGTGCCTGGAATGCACTGCCGGGGTGGTGGTAGGGACTGATACAATAAGGTCATTGAAGAGACTCTTCGATAAGCACATGGATGAAAGAAAAATAGAGCATTATGGGAGGTGGAGAGGGGGATAGATTGAATGTGGATATGGTTTATATAGGGCGGCACGATATCATGGGCTGAAGGGCCCGTACTATGCTGTACTGTTCCATGTTCTATCATGCTGGGTCCTCTCTGCTCTGCAGGGCTCAGCAAACAGGAGTTCATAGCAGATGGGGAATTCCAATTCAAATAATTTAATGTCTGGAATTGAGCAGTCTAACAGGGACCACGTCACTATCAGATTGTTGCAAAAACCCTCACTAATTTCTTTCAAGGAGGAAAACTGTCATCATTCTTCAACTTGGCCTTTGCGTCACCCCAGAACCAAAGCAAAGTAATTGACTCCCAACTGTCCTCCGATAGGTCCTAACAAGCCTCTCAGTTGTGAGGCAATTAGGAAGGGGCAAAAAATGTGGGACTAGCCATTGATGCCCACATCCCCAACCAAATTCAAAAACTTAGCAACATGGCGCCGGAGCGTGGCGACTCGTTGCAAGCTGCTCTCTGCAGATCGACTCATTATTTTTACTATAATTGTTCTACTCTTTTAAATTTAAATTCTATGTCACTATGTATACCTCAATGCACTGTGTAATGAATTGATCTGTACGAACAGTATGCAAGGCAAGTTTTTCACTGTACCTTGGTACAAGTGACAATAATAAACCAATGCCAATACTTCCCACACAACCTGAAGCAAGCGAGTGTTTTTGAGCCGCACAATCTGTGTGATCTTTTATTGGAGCTCCTTAAATTTCACACTGAAGTTGGAGTAAGATTGCTGGAACTAACTTTTTTTTAAAAAGAGAACATTGCAAGTATACAGAACCACAGCAGCAAGGTGACCCTCTTGGTCTATTTACTTTATCCCTCCAGCCAATCAACTTCGCTAAAGCATGGTTCGAAAACCTTTGAATGGATTTTAAAGCTCACATGAAGTTGGAGCATTTTGTTAATCCTGTGTTTCTCATCCACAGGCTAGCAATTCCAGCCCTCTCCTGGCACTAACTAGAATGCTTCTTCCCCCTCAGATGAGCTGACATTCTCCATCACAAAACAGCCTTTGCAATTTCACCTACTCTCAAAACTACCGAAACCTTTCTCCATGTTCCCCGGCTGAGCTATTCCCACATTCTCATACTTGTCTCCCACCAGCCACCTTCCCTAAACCTGAGCTCATCCGAAACTCTGCTGCCAGTCTCCGAATTCATATCAAATGCTGTTTACCCATTGTCCCTGCGGCCAGGGACCTGCAGTGGCTCCCAGATTACCAACACCTCTGTTTTAAAATTATTGCCATTGTGTTCAAATCCCGCCACAGACAAACCCTTCTAACATCAGAAGTCTCCTGCAACCCTTCAACCATATCTACACTTTCAAATTTTACCCTATGATGCATGCTGATCTTCCTCACTCTACTGATGGAAATGGAAGTGAGGAAATGGATTAACGCGCCCTACTGGATGGCTAGGATAAAAAAAATCCCAATATTCACATTTCCTTTTACATTTTGCTATTTAAGCTATCTGACAAAGTTCTACATAATAGCCTGCTCCAGAAGGTTAAGGCACATGGGATCCAATGGGAGCTGGCTAATTGGATCCAAAATTGGCTTGGTGATAGGAAGAGGGTAGAAGTGGAAGGATGCTTGTCTGATCGGAAATCTGTGACCAGTGGTGTACCACAAGGATCGGTGCTGAGACCTTTGCTGTTTGTGATAGATGTTAAAGACATGAATGTGAACCGAGGAGCTATGGTTAATAAGTTAGCAGATGACATAAAAATTATAGGAAGGATGTGATTGTGCTGGAGAGAGTACAGAGGAAATTCACCACATGCTGCCTGGGATGGAAGACTTTAGTTAGGGGAAGAGGATCGAATGGTATTGGTTTCAAAAACAAGGTTTAAGGTGAGAGCAAGGGAATCCAGGGATAATTACTTTTTTTTGACAAAGAGTGTGATATCTGGAATGTCATGCCAGAGGAAGTGCTGAAATCAGGTACAAATACTGTGTTTAAAAGGCATTTAGACAGACATTTAAATAGGCAAGGCACAGAAAGATCCCGTGCAGCCAAATGGGATTAGTATAGATGGGCAAAAAGGTGAGCATGGATGTGGTTGGCTGGAGGGCCTGTTTTGGTGCTGGACAATTCTAGGACCTTTTCTTATTAAAAGTGGGAGAAGAGCTCCCCCTGACAGCCAGATGGAGAATTGCAGCAGCCAGAACTACACTTACACTTAATGCGCAGGAGGCACTCACAGGAACAGAGTACAAATACAACTATAGCTAGAGTGAGAGAGCAAGAGAGAGAAACAGCAAGAAAAAGAGCAAGAGAGATCGAGGGAGGGGGCGAGAGAGAGAGCGAGACAGACATAGAGCAGGAAAGAGAAAGAATGAAAAAGAACGAGAGAGAGAAAGAATGGCATTACTGTCAGCACCACTGCCAGACAACTGCTGTGAATCTAGCAATGAATCATGTTTTGGTTTGTATGGAGAGTCTTGGCTACCTGAGATTGCCGATGTCACGTATTCCAGGACAAATTTGTATGATCACTCAGCGCTGAGATTTTGGGCTCAGAGCTGCACCCTGGTCACCATGGAGAGTGCGGGCATAGCTATGGACTAGCAGTACGTGCTCCATGTGTTGACAGATCACCCGCCACCTCCCTGACTGGTGTGGCCGCTTGAATACCTGGACTGCTCAATACTTGTTGCTGGTCATTGAGCTGGTTACCACTGAAAAATCTCTGGGCTGAGGAGAATGTGCATCCAAATGGAGAGAGGTGGAGACAGCATCTTCTGTAACATCCAACAGCTGGTGGTGAGAGAGACCATAGGATTCAGGTGGGCTGACACAGTGATGAAACATCTGCACACGGCTTCCCTTCTACCTCAGTGGACAGAGCCCTTGAACACATCGCACTTATTTCTTGGGCCTCAGCTCTCATAGTTCTCCTTGTGGACAATGCAAGGACAGTGTTTCCCTGGTCTTCACCTTCTTCCCACCAGCCTCTGCATTCAACAGATCATCCTTTTCCCACATTTCTGCTAACCAACAAGAGTCCATCATCAGACACCTATTTCCCCTTACTCTCCTTTCAGCAGTTCACTATTCCCTTCATGGCTCCCTGGTTTGATTTCCATCCTCATGAGCTACACCCCATATTATTGCACTTTCCCAAGTAGCTGCAGGAGGTGCAATATGTGTCCTATCACCCCTCCCCCTCTCACTATCCAGGGACCCAAACAATTCTTCCAGGTGAAGCGGTGATTGAGTTACACTTTTTCTAATCTAGTGTACTCAGCAGATTCTCCAACTCTAGGTAGCTTGGTTTCTCAGTCTGTATTGGAACTGGCCATTTCTGCTGTAAGTCATCCATCTGCGATTTTACCTCAGTTTTTCCTTCCTCATTAGTATAGCTTGCCCTGCTGGACATGTCCCACAGCCTTGCTGTTAGCAACACATAACTCGGACAAAACAGCATAATTAGATTTTAAATGCCCCTCTAACCTGTTTGACCTGGTCTCATCTCACCACAGATACTCCCCTTGTCCCATCCATTCCTCCCACCACCTTCTCTGCAACTTAAAACTATTTTTTTTCCTCTATCTTTCCAAGCAGTTCTGACAAAGGGTCTCAAACCTGAAACGTTAACTCTGTTTCTCTAAACACAGATGCAGTCTGATCTGCTGTGCGTGTCCAGCAGTTTCTGTTTTTATTTCAGATTTCCGGCACCTGCAGTATTTTCATTTCCATCACCTTTCAGTAATGCATTGGGAATGTTATTCTAGATTATGCATGCAGGAATCCAAAGTGGATCTTGAAAGCAGAACTACCTGACTCAGAGGAAGGAAAGCTACCCACCAAACCGCAGTAAGCATCTTAATAAAAATCCCCATTTGGAAACTTGGATGGCTTGGCTTGGCTTGTCTTGTCAAATGGGCAGTCAGAGAGAGGCACATGAACAGGAGGAAGGAGGAGTGTGTGCAGCAGACTGCATTTCGTTCACAGAGTTGGGAAAGGATACAGAGTTCTTTTCAAACATCCTAGATATGCAAATTTATTATGAATGGGAATGGCACATGAAGTTTCAAAATGATTATGTACAAATGGCCACTGTTACACTCAGAACTCTATGGACGACATGAGATGTTTGTAGCTCCTTCAGTTGTAGAAAAGGACTAATTCTACTCAGAGCAAATGTGCCCCCATGTGTTGGTTTAAAGCATTAAAAATATCTCTTCAACCACCAAAAAAACTGTCAAATTTATATGGTTCCAGCAATATTTTTCATCCATTTATGTGCATTGAGAAGTTTATCACAACTGTGGGAACATAGCAGCCAACTGCCTACAACCACTATCCACAAATAGCAACTTGCAAACAATGATACAATTTTTTGTGTGATGTTAAGTGAGGGCACATTGCCCAGAGCCCCGGAGATAATTCTCCAGCATTTCTTGGAAGTGGTGCTGCAAAATCTCTTAAGCCTGTCTGAGAAGGCATAACAAGCCTTAATTTAACAATTTAGTTGATGGTGCTGCTGTCAGTGCAACATTCCCTTGGATGGACAGGCACGTCAACCTAGATTTTTATGTTCTGTTCAAGTGGGATTTGAACCTTCAGCTTTGAGGGAAAGATATTACCAACTAATACATGCCCGACACCAGCAGCAAGTTCAAGTACCACAAGATAAAAAAAAAGGACAAAGGAGGATGTCAGACTTAGTTTAACACATTCGCAATGGAGCAGTCATCAGACACATCATCATAGTACTGGTTTTGATTCCCACACCCAAATATTCACCAGATGAAACACTTTTCATTAAAGTACTGTAACAAATCCTTTTAAACACCAAACACATCAATTACATCACCTTCCAATCTTCCAAGTTAACACAATTGTTCCCCACAATTTAACCCTTAGCTATCATTGCCCTGCCTGCTCACATCAGTATCAGTCTGACTTGGGGGGACCACAGAAGAGGAGAGGCGATTGATCCACTAACTTCCAAAATACAGCTGGCCAAAGAATTAAAACTCCAATGAAGCAGTTGGATTCAGGGATGAGAGGTTCAATATTTGCTGTGAGGGATCAGTGAACCAATCTTCTGAAAGCACCTTCCATCTCCAAATGCCAGGCAGACAAAGCGAGACACTATCTTGTCTTTCCGGGAATTCAAATTCACTGCTAACCAGATTGTTCAGGGAAAGGTCTCCCGTGTTGGCTCTGTGAACCAAGTGTACACGAGGGGAGCCAAGGGAAGACGACAATCAAGGCATATGTGCTGAAACCTGCCCCTTTTTAGCTGTAACATACTATGGAAAATGAGGTGAGTGGAAATACTACTAGTGCATTGGGAAGCACCAGCCTGGTGTTAGGACCACAGTTGGATCAGCGCTGATAGTGCTTTAATTTACATCTACCCCATGCTGCACCTACCCTGTTAATGTTTCTTGGAATAGTGTATCAGGAAATTTTATCTAATCTTTGTGATGTCTGCCACGAGGATGCTTAATGGGACAGTCCAGAGGGAGCTTGAGTCTAACTCAGGCTGTACCTGCCTTGGGGAGGAGTACTGGCACTGGTAAACACAGAGAAAGAATCATGCAATACAGGGCAGGAAACAGTCCTCTAGTTAATATGGAACTCTGCAGAAACACAGCACAGATTAGAGAATTTGCAGCAAGCATAGAGAGAACAAACTTCAGGATAAGGAAAACTGAACATAACAAAAAAAACCTACTTCTATTTCTCATTCTTCTCTCGATATCAGGCAACATGTTCATTATTCCCAACATAGCTGAACAGCTTCCTCTGGTCACTATGGCAACTACTTTGATTACAAATATCCCAGACTACACTGCAGGACAACACAGCATCTAGAGCTTGCAGAGAGAGGGAGTCATGTTTACAGGCAGGTCTGGGCTTGTTTGCAATAACAAAATGACCTTCTAAACATGCAAACAGAGCCAAAGACATAGGTAAATAAAGATACAATATTCAGGTATTGACACACACACATAGTAAAACAAACACAGACATGTCCACAGATACAGTATATGTACCCATGCTGTTTAAGAATGCAGATGGAGAAACAGTTTTTCTCAATATCTTCCACTCCGATGGCCTGTAATAACATATGGGTAGTGGATGAATACTGGAAGCAGCCATCTCTCCAAAGGAAACAATATAAAAGAAAAATTACTACTCACGTTGGAAATAAATAAAGTCAAATTAGCAGGAACTACCCCATGTGGAAAGAAAATATTTCAATGCAACTCAATGTCCTTTCATCAGAACTGTCACTGATCTGAAGCGGTAACTGTTTTGCTGTACATGCTGCCTGACCTGCTGCATCCTGTCAGCCTTTTCTGTTTTCTCCCCATAATATGGGTGCAGCCAGCAAAACAATCATCAAGACAGCGATTGACATCTTCTTAGCGGCGCTGCTGTGACTAGACTTGGTAAATACTGGTTTGCAAAGGGAAAGACTTCAGCTGGGCTTTTACCCCGACCACCATCCAGTGGTTCCTTGCCTGCGCGTGGAAGTATGTGAATGAACGATACAAGGTGGAAGAGCATGTGTGGTGGAATTCTGCTGGGCCTGGAAAGGGATGGGCTTTTGATATTTATTTGCAGAATATGAGCGAGATCAGACAGACTGCAATTATTGCACATTGTTTCCCAGACACTATTCAGAGTTAACCACATAGTATTTGTCTGGAGTCAAAGGCAAGCAGCATGTTCCCTCCCTTTCCTGAAGGACCTGAATGAAACAACAATACAGCCACTTCATGGTTATTTTACTCTGGTGCCATACTTGTATATATTGTTATTGAAAATAAACAGCTTTTCGGAAGTGACATTTGAAATCATGAGCCCCTGGTTTCATGACTCAACAACAAATAGACCCTCTCACAGTAAATCAGAACATCGATAAAGGCAATTTGAAAGCTGTCGGATGGTCATAAAACTCCAACTAGTTCATTAATGTATTTGGGCCTCCACTTCCAGAGCGGAGGCCAGACGCAGATTAGAGGAACAGCACCTCATATTCCACTTCGTAGTCTCCAACCTGATGGCATGAACACTGATTTCTCCAACTTCCGGTAACCACTCCCCTCTTTGTATTCCCTTGTCCTACCGGCACTTACACCCCTTCTCTTTCCCCTCCTCCACCCTCTCGATCTGCCCATCACCCACACATTCCTCCCACTGGTTCCCCTCTTCACCTCCTTCCCTTTATTCCATGGTCCATTGTCCTCTCCTATCAGATTCTGTCTTCTTCAGCCCTTTGTCACTTCCATCTATCACCTCCCAGCTTCTTACATCATTCCCACTTCCCCCCTCACCTGGATCCACCTATCACCTGCCAGCTCTTGCTGCACACTTCCCCCCGCCCTTTTATATTGACCATCTCCCCTCTTTCTTTCCCATCCTGAAGGAGGGTCTTGACCCAAAATATCGACTGTCCATTTCCCTCCAGAGATGCTGTCTGACCCGCTGAGTTCCTCCAGGATTTTGTGTCTTGCTCCACTACCAGAGTGACATGGCTGACTCAAAAGTGACCCCCGAATTGGCCAAGCAAGCAATGTAATACATCAAACTGTTATTGAGAACTATATTGCTCCCATTGTGCCTTCAAATTACTGGATTTGGAATGAGAAGGCGATTGATTAGGAGATAGGAATTCAAATTCAACCATGGCAGTTGGACCTTTAAAATTCAAGCAATTAGTTAAACATGGAAGCTAATCTTAATTTTTTTTTTCCTTTAAAAACTTGCTTCACTAATACCCTTCAGAGAAGGAAGTCTGTGAACCTTACTGGTCTATATCTAATTCCAAGGCTGAGATATAAATTTTTAATTGACAAAGAACTTAGAAATGAGGATTAGGCCAGTGGACCCCTCAACCCTGCTCCATCACTCAATAACATCACAGCTGATCTAGTCTCGACTTCAACACTACTTTCCCTTTCTCTTGCCATACTCCCTTGTATTTAAATGTCTGTCCATCATTACCTTGAATACGTTCAATGACCCCAAAAAAGGACAGGTAACCAAGTAAGAGCCGATGGGTTTCAGCAGAAAGAGAAAAGAATACATATGTCTTTTGATTACAAATTTAAACAGTTGTCACATCTACCCTGTCAAATATCATGGCCATATTCAACTTTCCTAATGATTGGGCAGCACGGTGGTGCAGCAGTTAGTGGCGCTGTCTCACAGCTCCAGGTTCAATCCTGACCTCAGGTGCTGTCTGTGCAGAGTTTGCACGCTTTTCCCCCATGACTGCATGGGTTTCTTCCCACCTCCCAAAGATATACCATTAGGTTAATTGACCACTATAAATGGTTTAGATTAATGGTAATAAGAATAAAAAGGGCATTAATGGGCATGAGTGAGAGAGAATAAATTGCAGGAATTCAATAAGGAGAGGGAGAATGGGATTAGTGGGATTGCACGGACCCAAAAAAGCTAAATGGCCTCCTTCTGTGTTGTTATAAGACTTCATTGCTGCTGTGGGTCTTTCTGTACACAGACTGGCCACCAAGTTTACTGACCACAATGGAAATCACACCTCAGACTTTATCAGCTTGACAATATCAATGTCCATTTATGGAGCAGCTTTCAGGTATTAAGCAGGATCACAGGCCTGCAAGCAAACACAATTGGCACCACACCACATGAGATAGTAGCCAGGTGACCAAAATCTTCATCAGTAGGTACGTATTAAGTAGAACCTCACAAAAAGAGAGTAAGAAAAGGAGGTTTAGGCAGGGAAATTCCAGAGGCAGCTGAAGTCACATGGTGGTGTGCAGAATGGAATTGGAAGGGCACAGATCTCTTTGACAGTGACAGGGCTGAGGAGGGTAGCAAGATAAGGAGCAGCAAAAGCCAGGGAGATGGGCGCAGGGACAAGGGTTTCAAAATTTATGGGAATTAACCTGTGTTTCAGGAGCCACCCGAGCAGCTTCAGCAATCCCATGACAACTTGAAGCGAGTCAGTCATGGCACAGGCTATCACAAGTGAAACTGAATCTTGGCATTGCCCTGGTTTGATGGAATGATATTCAGCTTGATGTTAGTGGAGCCCAGGAGTGAGCTGCAGCCAATGGGAATGTGAAACTGGAGCTTGTTCCTTTTAAAACAAGATAAGAATGATACTTCCTTACAATTAGAGGCACTGCCCAATCGATTATTGTCCAAAGAGCAACACAAAATGCTGGAGGAAGTCAGCGGGTCAGACATCATCCATGGAGGGAAATGGACAGTCGACGTTTCGGGTCGAGACCCTTCGTGAGTCCATGATCCAAATCGTTGACTGTCCATTTCCCTCCACAGATGCTGCCTGACCCGCTGACTTCCTCCAGCATTTTGTGTGTTGTTCCAGATTTCCAGCATCTGCAGTCTCTTGTGTCTCCATTATTGTTCAAAGAGTTTTTACTTTATTTTCCCAAATTTGCTCACTGTCCTATGGATGCTTGTTGGCACTTCCCACTCACTGCCCGAGGGGTACTAATGGTCAGTGGGGTATGGGTTTCACTGCTGTTTAACCCAGCTAAATATTCACTGTTTTTCATGGCATTGTACTGCGGATGGCCTAATCTTGTCCCAGACAATGGCCAAACTGTCCAGCAGAGGTTGCTGGATAACCACATTATTGTGGCATTAAGCAAAGTATAGATCATGCATCAAACCTGGGCCTGCACTCACACCACCTGATTCAATTCTTCATCTGAGCATTTAGTTTCAAGGTCCAGTGAGGGAGCTAAAGAGGAATGGATTGCAGGCATCCAAAGATGTACAGGTTAGGAAGTTATGGGCATGCTATGTTGGCGCCAGAAGCATGGCGACACTTGCAGGCTGCCCCCCAAATCACTACGCAAAAGATGTACTTCACTGTGTGTTTCGATGTACATGTGACTAATAAAGAGATCTTATCTTATCTACTCATGGAGGTTTAGTCTGAGACAATCACCCTCCCTCCGCAGGAAACACGACTGCAGAGAGTAGAGTGGTTCTGACCAGATATGGGATTGGGGTTGGGTGCCTAGGACACTCACCAAGCAAGCCCAGGGGAAACTGGTACTGCGTACAAGATTGAGAGGACAATGCGACTGTCCTTTTGAAGGTGGGGGGGGGGGGGGCTGGGGAGTACTGAGTGCTGCAAAAGAAGGGAGCGCTATACCGTGGGGTGGGACGGGTGATACTCTAGGTGAGGGGTGTGTTGGCTTTTGATGAGGGTAGAGCTGAGCTGACAACCGCTGCATTGTAAGCAGGGTAGTGCTGAGGAGCGCAGCGCTGTCAGAGGAACAGAAGTGAGAGACGTCACTTTTCCCTCTGCACCACATTACACTGACTTTTTCTCCTCCACGAGTCACCACACCCTGGAACCAGATCGTGAATGCCTGGTGACTTAGTGACCCAAGAGTGTTCTGCCTTAACCAGTGCAGCACAAACACAGTGATGCAAGTGCCCCCTGCGCAATTTCTAACCTTGATTTCACGGTGCTGATATTTCTACACCTCCGCACAGCTCCAGGACTCTGCAGTTTCCCAGCTTTAAGTAGCACAGTTTCCCTAGTTGCCGAATGCTTACCAACAGGGGAGCTGCAGCCGGCACAGGCCACGTAACCTTGGAAACAAGCTGTTGCACAGAGAGCGCGAGTCAGAAGCCAAAGTAAAGCTGCCGAAAACTGTGCACTATTGTAACACAGCCAAAAGGCTGGCATGGGACCTGGACCTGAAGTGAGAACAAACTTTTGTCAACAAGGAGACAGGATGGTGGCTGAAGACTGAAATTCTTCCTAGAACACTCCAGAAGAAAGAGCCAAGAGTCCATGCATGATTTTCAAAGGGTCACACTGGTTCCGACTGGAATTTCAAACACAACCAGTAACTGGAAGTACAGCTGAAACCTCTTGAGTGAAACAACCAGGTTCAGCTGCAAGAAAGAGCAAGAGTCTGGACGAGGCCAGGGTGCAGTGAGAGAGGCAGAGATTAAGAGAGAGAAGGCCAGAGAGTTGTAGCAGGGAAAGAGGACAAGAGAGGTGGATGAGGCAGCTGGGGAATCAGGAGTGAGGATGGATGCGGAGGAAAAATGTTGCAAGAGGGACACATGGAGATGGCAAGAGTGGAGATGGGGGAAATGGTGAGAGAGTAGAGATAGAGGGACGGTGAGCGTGGAGGGGGGAGCAGAGCAAGAGATTTTTGCCTTGCCCTATAGCCAAGAGAAGAATTTGTTGTGATGGGAGCTTGGAAGAGGGCTAGGGGAGGGGGGAAACATGGGGAGTCGGGGGAGAGACGGGGGGGGAAGGAGAGAACGGGGGAGGGGGGGAGGGGAAGTGGTAGAACGAGAGTGTCAGGGTGTGAGTGGGAAAGAAAGTGAGCGCGAGAGGGAAAGAGAAAAAGAGAGAGGGAGAAAGTGAGGTGAATAAGGAAGATGCAGTTTAAAAATAACTTCAGTGGGAACTTTTGAGTTGAGAAATAATACTGAATTCCATCATCATCTCCCAATGCTCTGCTGCAAAACATTACCTATTAATTATAATGGCTAATCCATCTCAACAAAGCTTTTGGCAATGTATCAATCTATCACTATAATAAACCTGAATATGCTGGAAATACTCAGGTGGTTAGTCAGCATCTGTGGGGGAAAAAAAAGAGAAACAGGGTCAATGTGTCGGGCTGAAAACCCTTCATCAGAACTTGGAAAGAGAGAAAACAGACACGAGACTGCAGATGCTGGAAATCTGTAGCAACACACGAGCTGGAAGAACTCAGCAGGTCAGGCAGGGCGCCCCTCCCTCACCTGCCTACCACCTTCCTCACCTGGATCCACCTATCACTTGCCAGCTCTTGCTCCACCCCTTCTCTCCACCTTTTTATACTGGCTATCTCCCATCTTTCTTTCCCGTCCTGATGAAGGGCCTCGACCCGAAACGTCAACTGTCCTTTTCCCTCCACAGATGCTGCCTGACCCGCTGAGATCCCCCAGCTGCTTTGTCTGTTGCTGCGAGAGAAACAGGTTAGTTTTAAGTTGCAGGCAGAACGTGGGTGGGATGGATAGGACAAACAATTAAGGCGAGGCCTAGGTTGCCATGGTGATGCACTATTTACAAAGCTGTCTGATTGATAGATTCCTGAGGGCTGGTAGAGAGGGAGAAAGACGAAGGACACTGAAAACTATGAACTACAAATCAGTGCTGTTGCAGAGAACAAAAACCAAAAGGAACCAAATAGAAATGGACAAGGCTGATGCTTTTGTGATTTAGTGAACAGACTTCTCTCTAACAGACCCCAAACGCCTACTCTCAGTGATCTCCTCACACGATGACCCTATCATTGAACATCAGGCCATTGTCTTCCAGATGGTCACAGATCTCATTTACTTAGGAGACTTTCCCTCAACAGCCTCCAAACTTATAGTCTCCCAACCCTGCACAGACTGTTTTGACCTCCTCGCCAAGATCCACAAGCAATACTGCTCAGGCAGATCCATTCTTTCAGCCTGCTTCTTCCCTGTCAAATTTGCTCTTTCCTACCTTGAATCCATCCTTTTTCACCTGGCCCTTTCCCTTCCCACTTACATCTCTGACAACTGTTGATTTCCTCACTAGTTTGAGTTTCTATTTTCCTGGCCCTAACCAGATCATCTTTATCATGATCATACAACCCTTCTACACCTGCATCCCACACCAGGATGGTCACCTCTGTATCTTTCATGAACAGAAGCCCAACCAATGTCTGTCTACCAACAAACTCATCTGCCTAGCTGAACTTCTTCTCACATTGAACAACTTCTCCTTTAACTCTACTCACTTTCTCCTGATCAAAGGTATAGCTTTGGGGACTTGCAATCAACTGTCTTTTTTGAGATATGTTTTCATTATATTGCTGCCAAATTTCCGCCCTGCTCTCACCTTCACATGGTTCACTTCTAACTCTTCCGTTTATGGACCTTTTCATCTCCATCTCAGGGATAAGTTAGCAAAAAACTTTCATTATAGGTCCACAAACTCCAAAAATCATCTTCACTATATTTCCTCCATCCTGAATCTGGTAATGACTTCCATTCTCCCAGTCATACTGCCCTCAAGGTATCTGCTCTGATGATGACATTTGCCACCCAGATGCCTCCAAGAAGTCCTTTTACTGTAATACGGCTTCCCCTCTACATTAGCTGACAAAGAATTCAACTGCGGCTCATCAATTTCCTCCTGGCCAGAGCAACAATGAAGTTCCCCACTCCACCAGCCTCAGCATTCAAAAGATGAACCTTTTCAATTTCTGTCACCTTCAATGAGATTCCATCACCAGACATATCTTCACCCCCACTTCCTTTCACAATTCTAAGGGACAATTTCCTTTGCAACTCCCTGGGTTCACTCTTTTCCAACAACCATTCCCCTTCTCATGGCAGGAGATGACACCTGCTCTTTTACCTTGTTCATTCCTTTCCAACATCTAGGGATCAAACAGGTCCTTTCAAGTGAAGCAATGATTCATTTTCACTTCTTCCAATTTAGTGCATTGCATTTAATGTGGTCTCCTTTGCACTGGAGAAAGCTTTGAAGCGTACCGTTGTTTAGTTCACAGGGACAACCCTGAGCCTCCAATTCCCCATCCCACTCTGGCCTTTTTTCTGTGGTGCAATTTAAGTGTGACAACAGCACCTCAGCTTCGACATGGGCATGTTGCAGCCTTCTGGACTCAAACATTAAATTCGACAAATTCAGATAACTATTCTGTTGGTTTCAGGACTGGCCAGTTCTACCGTAAGCTTATCCATTTGTATTATTAAATTGGTTTTTCCTCCCTCCACAGACACTGCCTGATATACTGTTCATTTCTAACATTTTCCTTTTGGTTTCAGTTCACTTGAAAAGCTCTGACTTTCATTTCACTGCCCTCAATAACCTATAGCCACATGGCTTTGTAAACAGTGCATCATCCTATCAAATATATTCCCTCTGTCCAATGCATCCCTCCCCCACCCTCTTCTACAACTTCCAACTAACTTGTTTTCTCATTTTTCCAGTTCCGTTGAAGCGTTTTTGACCTGACATTTTAACTGTTTTTCTTTTAACAAATGCTGCCTGACCTACTGAATGTTTTCAGAATTTTCTGTTATTTCAAATTTCCAACATCAGCAGTTTTTTTTTAAATTTAGAACTTGTTTTCTATGATAAATTGTTACCATTTTAGTACTGACATTAATATCTGCATGTTGGAAGTCATCCATTGTCGCCTTTGCTATTACTAATCCGGTTTATTTCCACATTTTAAAACACCATTCTTTAAGCAAAATGTATGTTTGATATTATAAAATATATTGCTAACACCAATTTTATTAATGTGAAAAAACCTAGATTCTGCAAGCAGATATTTGGGTGGTTCTTTGGTTATTAATATAGTTAAGACGTATTAAATTAATACAGTTGATTATAGCAACAGATCTGCACCTACTGGTAGCACTATACCCTACAGTACACCAGTTTCAGTAATAGATGTACCCCAGTATCATACAGGATAAACTCATGTTGACCAGTAAAGTACTTTAGCATTCTAACAAAAAGACCTGTATTTGCAAAGATCTCCAATCACAGCTCAATCACCTTCCCTGGCAACTGTCTTGAGGCTGAATCAGATTGTTTGTAACCATGGCATCCTCTTTGGCCCCAAAATAAATTTCAAACCACATACCTCCACCATTTTAAAACAGTCTTTTCACATCTCCAGGACCCTGAACCATTCGACCCCTCTTTTTTCCCATAAGGTACACATTTAAATCTCTCTCTCTGATCTAGCTTTTAATTAACTAATTGCTTTGGGATTTTGTATGAGTGTATGTTGCTTTACTCACTAGCACCCAGGGTTACATAGTGAATCCCCAGTACTTTACTTTAGTGTAATGCAGTATCAGACCTGCTCCCACCAGTACTGCATTGCAGTGCTGCAGAATGACTGATCAGTGTCTAACTGTTCTAAACGCTCCCAGGGCAGGTACAACATTGATTAGATGTGAAGTTAAACTTCCTCTTGATTGTACTTCTGATTCTCAGATTTATGTTATTCGTCAAATCAGCACTCTCTGCATTAATGAATAGACAATGGAGGATGTGTAGATTGAGCGAAAACCAAAGTATGAAATTAAGGAGCAAAGCAAGTTTCACAGTGGGACATACAAACTCTCACAGCTCAAGTACTTTATGTTGCGTCAAGGTAACAAGTACAAATTAAAGGGTTCTACTTATATTCCTTTTGGGGACCCGAGCAATGGTTCAGTGTCAGACTTGAGATTTCAGAAAACCAGTAACACTGAATGCAACTAATGGTGAAAGGTGTTACAGGTTGCAGCCCATCACCAAGGGACGGATATATTTATTTGTTCTGAACTCTATTTAGAGTAATTCACAGACAGCTTGTACATAAGTGACAACAGAAGTAAGTGCTGATAGGCTGGCATAGCAGTTAGTAGAGATCCAGAGACCCAGGTTCAATTGTGACCTAGGGTGCTGTTTGTGTGAAGTTTGCATGTTCTCCTTATGACCACTTGGAACCCCCCCCTCCCAGGTACTCTAATTTACTCCCACATCTCAAAGGCACATTGGTTGGTAGGTTAATGGCTACTGCAAATTAACTATAGATGGGTGTCAGGAGAATCAGGGGAAGTTGGTGGCCATGTGATAGGGAATAGGTTATAGGGAAATAAGTGTGGGAAGAGGACTGATGGGAATGCTTTGAGACCGGGCATAGACTCCATGGGTAGAATGCCTCCTCTGTCCTAAGGGAGAATGTTGAGATTACCAGGAGCAAAGCAACATAAAACAAAGAATACGATTGCAGTGCATGTTGGCCAATGATGCCCAATCCCACAGCATCAAGACATGTTCCACAAAGTAAACAAGAGGAAAGGAAATATTAGGTGCTGCAAACTACAACAATGACATCAGTTTGATTTTTTAAGTTTCCCAAGAGAGTTCCTAACTGAAATATTTAAAACTGCAAGGACACAAAAGAGTTGGGTAAAATCAGAACACGAAAGTAGTTCAGTCAGACCAACCATTCAATTCTCTTTTCTGGTTCAAAGTCTTAGTATTGACTTTGGACTGGATTTTTGTGGGTTGTTCACTGGTGATAGCTGGATATCCATACTTGCCAGGAAAGTTTGTCAGGGAAATAACATTACTGTGAAGCATTGGATAAAGACATCTACTACAGTACATCTGATCAATAACTCTGCTCCAGACAACAGGAACTACTTAAGAAAAAGGATATTTATATCTAACAAAGTTAACTTTAGCACTGAAACACAGCATCAACTCTACGTGATATTTGATTTTGAGCTCAGTTCTCATGGGTGGGCATGACTAAAGGACAGTCATCATTGCACACAATGACAGGCAAGTGGGGACATTCTGATCCAGTTTTCAGAAAATGTTTAAAGCAGTTTGATACTGATGCTTGCTTCACTCCTCTTGCTCTATTTGACACAATATAATACAAGGGATACGAGTAGCTCAAATGTCTTCATTTTTACATCGGGGACAGTGATTTTATGACCTCCCTCTCCTGCCATCAATCAAACTTCATCTGGAACAGATTGTTCAGAGAGATCCGAACAGATGTAGCTTTAGGATTCATTCCAAATCAGGACAAACATCCCAGACACATTAAACTGCAGAATCTAAGACATCAGGCAAGGGAAGGATATATTCAGATGGCTTTTAGCATCCTGTCTGATTCTTTATTTACATCAGATATGAGATTATAAAAGCACTAAATTCAGAATGCTCAGATCTAATACCAAGTATAGTACTCAGGAGCAAATTCTTGGCTCACCTCAAATCGCCTGTGCCTATTGAGACTCCAATCCTCACCAACAAAACAGGGAGTCAAGAATTAGAAGTCAATAATCACATCAAAATGGGTAAATGAAAAATAACTGTGGCAATTAAAATTTCACCAGACTCACAACCCAATAGTAGGTGAAGCACAATGAAAAGCAGGGATTCTGTCAGATTAGAGTTTGGATTCTGCAGATTGTAAACTCCAATTTAATTTTTATAAATTCAAAGTGCGCACCCTTTTTACAGGTAGAAAATAAGCACTCTATGTTGAGCAAACAGAAACTAGCTGTTTAAGTAGCCAAGTACCTTGGTTTTGAAGTCGTTACAGATATTATGATTCCCTGCATGTCAGACACCCAAAATCTGAGGTGACTAATAGCCAGAAGTGAAATACAGGTTGGATTTATTTTTAAGGGGTCTGGGTGGTTTACATATAGAATCATAAACACCCAAAGAATTAAATAGTCCGGCATTATTTGGGAAGTTTATAAAAGGATACTCTGCAGTTACACACTGGAATTTAATTGAGGAACTTTAGTAACTTACAGAATAGTAGTTTTCTGGAAGTAAGTTACATACTGTAAACAAAGAGTTTGGTTAGTTTATATTTCAGAATAAAGATAATCCAGGATATTTTGAGACCTTTATGTAGTAATCTTGAGGTCCATAATATTCATGAGATTACTCCGTCATTAATAACCTGCTGCATTTGATCACTAAGAAATCTGCATAAATCAATAGATTCAGATAAGGGGTAATTTCATTTTCCACACCTACGCTTAGAGCCAGAACAGTTCAGGGTTAGAGCAATGGATGGAAACAGGCTGCAGAGAAATAGACTGCGTGGCACCAACTGTATTATGTGCATATCTGATCAACTGTATTGTGTACACAGCCCACCAACTGTATCAGCAAAGTTAAAAATACAATCATGGTTTATTAAACATTTTTTTGAACAATTACTAGATTGTAAAGTGCAAATACAGGTAGAATCTACATCCGTTGGTAGTTAGTTCAAATTTACATTCCCTGGAGATGCACTGAGTTTAATACACCATGAGGTTTCTACTTCAAATCCCAACCTATTCTAACAAATGGATTTAGCCAAGTGACAGGAACATTCCAAGAATGATTAAAATAAAAGCTAAAAGTGACAGAGATCCCTATTGCAATGCATCAGGAACACAATTATTTGTTATGCAATAATTAATCTGATTTCAGACCAACTCAAAAGCCTACGCACAAAACCAATTCAAAATATCTCTGAATACTCCCGTATCATATCCCAACCTCTATAGTACGTCAAAGGAGGGGCAGTTAATCTAATCTCATCACCAAAATCTCTCACTTTCCATTCCCTTTTTTTAATTAAAGGGAATCCAGTAACCTATATCTGACTCACTGAACTAGTAAGTTTCTCAGTTGTGTTAGATTGCTATAGATGGCATATTGCCATGTCCTCAAGACAATTAAGGTTGGATTATATTACTGTGCAGCACAGAAGGGGACCATTCAGTTTATTACACTGTGATGACTTTTTGAAAGAGCATTCCAATTCACTTCAATTCCCTGCTCCTTCCCCCAGTCCTGCATTTGAATATACTGTATATCAGATTTTATTTTTAAAGTTACTATAGGATCTGCTTTCACCACTTTTACAGGCAGTGCAGTCTGGATCTGCACTGCCTGTAAAAGATTCATTGCAGGAAAAGAAATTCTGATCTTCTCCATGACTTTGTTTAGCAATTATCTTGCAACTGTGTCTTCAGCACTCCCACCACTGGAAAGAGTTTCACATTTACACCATGAAAACACCCCATAGTTTTGCACACCTTTAGGAAATGGGTTTTCAACCTACTCTGCTTTAAGGATACCAATCCTACAGTTTCCAGTTTCTCCTCATAATTTAAATCCTTAATTCCTGATATAAATCTAGTAAAGCTCTTTTGCATCCTTTCCAAGTCATTAACATTTTGTCTTCAGGTCTTGCTAATAATGGCCACATCACATGAATTTAGCCAAAAATGGCAATAGCTTATCAGGTTAACATGTGACAAAGCTGAGGCTAATTCCAGGTCATGGCCCTTGTCACATGCAATTTGGCCTAAGCTTCCAACCAGTGCCAAATTTGCTGGCTCACAGATCCATAATGGGCTGAGGAGATGTTCTTTGGAACAATTCATCAAACAATACCAGCACATAAATAAAATGCAAGACTCCTTCAAGAAGATTAGATTCAGTGTTATGTGCCCTTTCGCTTTATGCTTTAAATGATCAAAGGCAGAACCAATGCTTGGGCAGAGAGATAGTGACCCAGAAATTCCTTTGCAAAATTCTTTCTAAAGTTCTTCTGTGCAGCTGATAATTAGCTTAATCAGGAATAGAGCAATTTTATGCTTGTTTCCAGCTGTCTTAGTGCCCATTGGGAAATTTGATTCTTGACCTTTCATCTGCTGTAGCACCATTTTCCAGCACAGAACTCTCCCAAATGATATCAACAGTAGAGTAACAAGCAAAATTCATTTCCAGTAAAAATTTCAAGCTCACTGATCTGAAAAATAACTCACAGAACAACCAAGTTTTACTAACCCTATTTCCCCTGCTATTTAAAAGGCCAATATTCAAAACTATATTCTGAATTCTCAGTGAGATCTGACTTCCTTCAACTGCAATCACATGTTTCTTGACAGCTTTGCCCATGAAGGTCAATGTTATGGCCACTCTCAGCTTCCTAGACTTACAATGATTCTACATGCTGCTGCCAATGACTATTGCCATATTTCACAGTTTGCTGTCTAAGGGAGGTCACCAAAGTCCATATTCAGGTAGAGTAGACTTCATCTACTACTTCTTCTTCAGCATACAAGAGCAGGCAGAACAGCACAGACACTTACCTATATTGCAGACTTCTCAAAATGCACTCATGTCCTTCTAGGAATCCACCTAGCAACTTCCTGCCAGATGAGCCTGGGTGGTATCCCAGAGAATCTCTATGGCCCCCTTGCACAAAGAAGTACCTCCTGTGGGTACAGTTATTCTCCAGCTTGTTCCATTCCCTTTGACCCCTTGGGAACACTTTCTCACTACATCCTCCATTATCCAGCATCCATTCATCCAGAAGCAACACTTCCCACTAGTTGGAAGAGCCTTGCTTGCATTGTAGCATGTCCCTTTAGGAGCTGGCAGCATAGATCATACCAGCTAAGCTAAGTGCTGGCACCTGTGAGAACGTGCAATAAATCAATAGAAAGCAGTGTTGAAACTATTAACATTGCACAGGAAACAGAACAATCCTGTCACCTGAATGTTTCGGTCTTTATGTGACTTTCACCATGTTCGGGTGACCCACAATCCTGCTTTAACACCATTAAAAGTCAGTAAAGTTATTTCTTGACTGGTTTCTGTTGTCCCTCACCCTGCTCTCTTGTATCTCTCTCTCTCCATACAGCCCTCCTCTCTGCATGTTTCTATCAGATAAGAATGACATTAAAAAGTAGGGTTTGTTTTAGTAGAACTACACAAATTTATGGATGATGTGATGGAGTTTCTAAAAGTTCTGGGATCAGATAGATATAAACTGATTATTTCTGATAGTGGGCGGCCTTTCACAAAGGGGAGAGATTTGGATTACGTGTAAAAGATTTTTAACAGTGTGCAGGAGGAACAATTGCTTACAGGTTGTCGAGAACCCATATTAGCAACTGGGGACAAAAGCACATTAATATTCAAGGTTAGATTAGATTGGGAGTTAGAAAGGCGAGATAGGGAATAGGGCAGGTAAGTGTAATTAGAACTATTTGTTAGCCTCAATGTCGACATAAACTATTCAGCTGAAATAAAAGGTATTTCTATGTATTTCATTCCATTCCTTCCCCAAGTGAAATCATGATTGGGAAAACAGAATGTGGGAAAACCCAGTGTCCGTAATGCATTAATTTAAACTGTTGCACCAGTATGTGGGGTGTGGAAAAGCACCACAGTAGATGTGACAAATAGCAGACAGTGGGTAGGCTCTGCCTTTAAGTGGCCTCCTCAGCTGCTAAAACCAGTTTGTCAAATAGCCAGTCCACAATATCATTTTCTGCTTAATGATCACTAACCCAGTAAAAAGACCAACCATGCATACAGGACGTGGACGACAGGATAAAACAGATGATAAGTCTGCAGGAATCATTGCCTGCTATTCAATGTCCAGATGGTGAACTAACAGGATTTTTACTGGGCAATACAGCAGGCTCAACCACCGTTCTTTATTATCTATGTCTATTCCCTCCAAACAAGAGGTGTAATTTTATCAAAATTGAAAAAGAGGCTTTTCACTTTCCTCAGAAGAAATCCCCTTTCTTTGGTTTTGGTCCTTCACTCATAATTTGCAATATAGATCATCATAAAAAAGGGTTAAATAGAAATTATCCATGAAGACCCCCTGCATTACTGGTTGGCATATTCATGAATTCGGTTGAAATTATGAAAAGAGCATGCATTCCTAGAATGCCCTTCATGTTAGGATGTCCAAAAAGCTTTCACATCCAACAAAGTGCCTTTGGTTACTGATGTAACGTAGAAAGGGGTCAGCCCAGATAATATAGCAAGCATCCACATTAACCAATGAGGTGAATTACTAAACAATTTGTTTAAATGATAAATATTAGTAAGTTCAGTGGTTAAAATTTTCCTTCCTCTTTAAAATGTCATAAGATCTTTTAAATTCACCTGAGTGGAGGTGAATCCTCAGTTTGATGATGATCTGAAGTCAACCCCTCCAAACACCAGTTCTTCCCCAATGGATGACTGGAAATATCAGCCTGAACCTTAATATTTCCTCTGAACAGTTGACTACTCCTGCATCCTCTGTATTGGGTTCTGAGCTGCACCTTAACTCCATCATATTTCAAGAGGTTTCAGACTTGAAGAATGTGTGAATTAGATCCATCTGATACTCTGCCTTCCTAGATTCCTCCATCGTGCTACCCAACTTCCCACACTTAGTCCTCTCACACTCCCATACCCTCCACCTTCTCTCATTTTTCTTTGTACCACTCTACCCTAACCATCAACTCCTCACAATTTTCCTGGCTCCTGACTCCCCACACTTCTCCGTGGTGCCCCCATTTCCCCCACACTCTACCCCTGATTTTCTGCAGCATTCCATTCTGCGCCAGCTTCCTGTGCACCTTTACATTTCCCCGCCTCCTCATGCCTCTCCATCATGTCCCTTCATTCCTCAAACTCTTCCATTCTGCCTTCTTGCTCCCCTGCCCCCCACTCCCTAAACTCCTTTGTAACCCAGCTCATATTTACTGCTCACCACCATCTTGTTGTTGAAGAGTGTTGTGTTAATGTCATCCCTCTGATGCACACTGTTCTACAGCTGCAGCTTTGGAGAGGGGTAATGTGATGCCCTGGGTGGCTTGAGTTTTCCCCGAGATCCTGTCCTTAAACTCCATTATAAACTTAAACAAAATAATCTTTAAATTACAGCCATTTCTGAAGTGCATTTTGCTGTGTTTGTTTTGCAGACCCAGTGCATCTTCAGAATATCCGTGTTCGCACAGATATGCATCCTAAGCTCATGCCACAATTGATTTAAAATTTAAGGTTGCATTCATCCTTACTAATCCTGAATCCCCAAACTGCACAGGCATGAACAAAGGTGGCAATTTCATACAGGTTCTCTGCAGTATTCTGGTGTCAATGCTGATACTCATGTGCTTGGCAGCAAATTGAAGCCAATCAGTAACCCGAGTTCATCAATATTTTATTGGAAGTTTTTAGAAGACTATTGTGTTGCCGTTGAATCGAGGTGAATGTGACTTTCAACAGAACTCAGAGTAAATGGCAACCGCCAAAAAGCCTCAAACAGACTGGGGAAGAAAAACAACTTGCATTTATATGGAGCCTTCCAAAACCTTAAGACATCCCAGAGCACTTGAGAGGCAATGAAGTATCAAAAGATGTTGTCTGTATCTCTCATTGCCCAAGTGAAGCACCAGTGGCTTTAAATAGATTTGTGTACAGCAGGTCCAGTTACAGCAGTTAAATCTCTCGCTATTTCTTTACAAGCAGGTTTGGAGGGTTAACACTTTAAGTGCTCTTTGTATCATCCTAATAACAAGCTGACATTCTACTGCAGTTAGCACAACTCCAAGTGTGGATTGGAGCTGAAGAAGTATTTTTAATGATTAATAGCATTCTCCTCAACAAGGTTTCTTTTTCAGTCCAGTGTGCCAAGCTTGTGATCTCACCCCTGGTGCTGAAACTAACAGAGGGCAAGTGACTTTGTATAGGCAAAGGTAAGAGTGTGAAAGAGAGGGAAAACAGGAGGAGACAAAAGCAGGGCCAGTGGAGTAAATACACAGCAAAAACCTTTGAAGTACCATTTACTACAAAATAGAGTCAGCTTGGCCCGTAGCTCCTTCAGAATTTACAAGATGTGTGCATCATTTGCAACAATCAAAGGTGATGTTACAGTTTAAGCTTCAAACATAGTGCTGAAGGACTGGAGTCACATTTAGGTGAGACAGAATAAGGATCGTAGATTTCCTTCTTAAACGGACGTCATTGATTCAGATGGTATTTTATGACAATAAAATCTAATAGCTTCCTTGCTATTATTGCTAACCACAGCTATTTATTTACAAATTTCTTTTCCAAATTGAATTCCAAATCTGAATATGCCCCAGTTCACACTCTCTGGATTACTACCCTAGTAACAAAACTGCTAAATGAATGGCCATTTTTTGTGTGCCGATTACAGGTGAATACTGGCCATAACGTTTTGGTGAATGACCCTTGAAATGAGCAAAGGGAGAAAGCAAAACCTTGATTTCAATTGAAACGCTGCACCTTTGACTGGACAGTTCTGCCTCTATTCTGCACTAAACTCTCTCAAAATTATGTACTTGGAAAGTGATGTGGTAATTGAAACATGTGGTAATATCTCCTTCTGTGGCCGAATATGTGTTTAATAATCTTATGAACCACCTTGGGTCATTTTGCAATATTGCGGTTTAAATACAAGTAAAAAGATACTTGTATTTAAACCGCAATATTGCAATATGACCCAAGGTGGTTCATAAGATTATTTAACACACATTCGGCCACAGAAGGAGATATTCGGCCACATGACCAAATGCTTGATCTTAGAAGCAGGGTTTAAGGAGGAATGACATGAGGCAAGAGGTTTAGGAAGACTATTTTAAAATCTAGCACCCTGGCACCTGAACACATGGCCACCAATGGATGTTCCACCATACATTAATTAGGTAATTTAGCATAGGTTTATAGGGAACCGACTATGTGAATCAAGTATGGGTCAGGTCGAGTATACATTTTGACAAAACATTCGAGTTCAGGTTGGATCAGACCATAGTTTGTCATGCTGGCTCAGTACTTCACTTCGGTCAGGATGATATGCTTGGTAGGAAAGTAACGTTCAGGAAGTTGCTATTTTCAGTTGCACTTATTTGATATTTGATCCTCAAACAAATTAACAGACTTTTTTAGATTGTGGTATTTACAGTGATGACTGCATTAAGTATGGAAAAAATGGTAAGCTCCAGGGTTCGGGACAGATTTGGATTGTCTATTGTCTGGTCAGGATTCAACTTTATATCTCAGCAGACTACAATCTTCAGACTCAGGCTGAAAATGGTCCAATGCAACCACGCCAATTCTGTGAAAAATAAACTACAGAAAGAAGTGCAGCAAGTTTGACAGGGCTAAAATGTGAGTTTAGTATTGTCAAACTTGCTGTAATTCTACCAAATATTAGTTAAAGGAATGAAATGTAATCTCTTACTGAACAGACCCACACTGGCAACATGAGCAATGGGTTGCCTAAGGGACCTGGTGTGCAATGAATTAAACACTCACTCCTCAACCTGAAATCAAATTCTGGCATGACTAATGGACCCAAGGTATCTTCAGTCCGTTGGACATTTAAATGGAATCAGCAGAAATAAACCCCATTCTTTGCCCTCTTCAGCAGCAGTAAAAAAAAAACAGCCAGAATTTCGCATTAGATTGGTAGGGTCATAAATAGAGTCATACAGCATAGAAACAGGCCCTTTGGCCACCATGTCCATGAAACCATTGAGTACCCATCAATGCTATTCCCATTTACTGGTACTTGGCCCATGGGCTTCTATGATTTGGTGATTTAAGAGCTCTTTTATATATTTCTTAAATATTGAGAATACCTGCCTTCGGCACCTACTCAGGCAATATCTTCCAGATTCCAACCATCTCTAAGCGAAAAATTCTTCTTCATATCCCCTGTAAACTTATGCTAAGAGGAAAACTTTTCAACAAGATCCTCCTCATAAACTTCTATACTTGTGTCAGGTTCTTCTTCAGCCTCCTCTGCTCCAACAAAAGCAAATTCAGCCAACCAATCTCACCTCATAACCAAAACGTTCCATCCCAATCAACGTCCTGGTGAATCTGCTCTGCACCCTCCCCATTGCAATCGCGTCCTTCCTATAATGTGGCGACCACAACTGTGCACAGTGGAATAACCAATGTTTTATAAAGTTGTACTATGACTTCCTTGCTCTTGTATTCCATGCATTGGATAATGAAGGCAAGTATTCTTATCCACCTTATTTACCTGTGCTGCCACCTTCAGGATTCTTTGGACATACACGAAGTTCCCATTGTCCCTTGCTACTCCCTAGGGCCCTACCATTCACTGTGTATTTTCTACCCGTATTAATCTTTTCAACCTACACTTATCAGGATTAAATTCCATCTGCCATGTTCTGCCCATCTTACCAAATAATTAACATCATCCTGCAGCCTACAACTATCCTTCTCACTATCAACAACACCAACAATTTTCATGTCATCTGCAAACTTACTAATCAAACCTTCTATACTCAGGTCCAAATTGTTAATGTGTATAACAAATAGTAACAGTCACAGCAGCAATCCCTGTGGTACACCACTGGTCACAAGCTTCTAATCACCAAAGGAACTCTCCACCATCACCCACTGTCTCCTTTATCAAATGAATTTTGGATCCAATTTGCCAAATTGCCTTGGATCTCATGGGCTCTAACTTTTTTGAGCCAGTTTCCCATGTGGAACCTTGTAAAGGCCTTAGTGAAGTCCATGTAGACTACATCAACTACACTGCCATCATCAATACAAATTCCAATCAATTGATCAGATGGATTGCCCTCTAACAAAGCCACGCTGACCATCTTTAATTAATCCCTGCCTTTCCAAGTGTACATTAATCTTATCCCTCAGAACTTCCTTCCAATAACTTCCCTTCCACTGACGTCAGCCTCACAGCCCTGAATTACCTGGCTTATTCTTGATGTCCTTCTTGAATAAAGGTATCTGTCATCCAGTCATCTGGCACCTGTGGCCAGTGAAAATTTTAAAGTCTCTGTTAGGGACCCAGAAATCACTTCCCTCCCCATTCCCTCCACCACTCCCCAATCCCCCATAGCAGCCTAGGATAAACCTCATTAGGTTCTGGGATTTATCCACCTTTAAGCCCTCTAAGGCATCTAATATGTTCTTTTTAATTATTACATGTTCTAGAATTTCACTGTCCCTCTCCTTAGTGAATACAAATGAACGAGAGAAACAAAGGACTGCAGATGCTGGAATCTGGATGAAAAACACTATGATGCTGGAGGAACTCAGCAGGCCAGGCAGCATCTGTGGAGAAAAGCAGGCGGTCAACATTTCGGGTCAGGACCCTTCTTCAGGACTGAAGATAGGAAAAGGGGAAGCACAATATATAGGAGGGAAAAGAAGAACAATGATAGGTGGACAAAAGAGGGGAGGTGGGGTGGGCACAAGGCAGTGATAGGTAGAAGCAGGTAAGAGGTAGTGATAGGCAGGTGCAGGGGAGGAGGGGAGAGCAGATCCACCAGGGGATGGGTCAAAGGTAAGGAGGAAAAAAGGGTAGAAAAAAGAGATAGGCTAGGAAAGGGAAGAAAAGAAGAGGCATGGTTGGGGGGGAGGAGGGGGTTGAGGGGATTACTTAAAGTGGGAGACTTCAAATTTCATGCTGTCAGGCTGCAAGGTTCCAAAATGGAAAATAAGGTGCTGTTCCTCCAGTTTGCGCTTGGACTTCTCCTGGCAGTGGAGGAGGTCAAGGACCGACATATCAGTGATGGAGTGGGAGGGGGAGTTGAAGTGACTGGCAACGGGGAGATGCAGATTGCGGTTACAGACAGAGCGCAGGTGTTCTGCGAAATGGTCATCTAGTCTGCGTTTGGTCTCGCCAATGTAGAGGAGGCCACACTTGGAGTACCGAATGGAGTAGGGGTGGGGAGGGGAGGATGTGCTTGGAGGTGGGGTCCCATTGGAGATGGCGGAAGTGGCAGAGAATGATGTGTTGGATACATAGGCTGGTGGGATGAAATGTGAGGACAAGGGGACCCTACCCCTGTTGGGTCTAGGAGGGGTGGGGGTGAGAGCAGAGGTGCGGGAAATGGCAGAGATGCGGGTGTGAGCTCTCTCGACCACAGGAGGGGGGGGGAAGCCATGATTAGTAAAGAAGTTGATGTCCTGGAGTGGAAAGCCTCATCATGGGAGCAGATGCAGTGTAGGCGGAGAAGTTGAGAAAAAGGGATCGCGTCCTTGCAAGAGACAGGGTGGGAGGAGCTGTAATTGAGGTACTGTAGCTGTGGGCGTCAGTGGGTTTGTAGAAGATGTCAATGGATAAGAAATTTCCTGAGATGGAGATGGAAAGATCAAGGAAGGAGAGAGAGGTGTCAGAGATAATCCGAGTGAATTGGAGAGCAGGGTGAAAATTAGTGGCGAAACTTATGAAACTGTCAAGTTCTGCACGGGTGCAAGAGGTGGCACCAATGCACTCATCGATATAGCGGAGAAAGAGTTGAGGAATGGGGCCGAAATAGGCTTGGAACTGAGACTGTTCAATGTAGCCAATGAAGATTAAGACATTGCTAGGGCCCATGCGAGTGCCCATGGCTACACCCTTGGTCTGTAGAAAGTGAGAGGAATCGAAAGTGAAGTTGTATAGAGTGAGGACAAGTTCAGCTAGGCAGAGGAGAGTGTTAGTGGAAGGAGACTGGCTCTGTCTCTGGTCAAGAAAGAAGCGGAGGGTGGTGAGGCCATCATGATGGGGAATGGAGGTACATAGGGACTGGACGTCCATGGTGAAGATGAGGTTGTGCGTACCGGAGAACTTAAAGCTATGGAAGAGTTGGAGAGCATGTGATGTGTCACGGACGTAGGTGGGAAGGGATTGGACCGGGGGACAGGATAGTGTCCAGGTACAAGAATACAAACTCAGCAGGGCAAGAGCATGCGGAGACAATAGATCTGCTGGGACAATCTTTTTTGTGGATTTTGGGGAGAAGATAGAACCTAGGGCAGTCCTAGGTTGTGGGACTATCACGTTGGTAGCTGTGGGGGGAGATCTCCCGAGGTGATGAGGTTAGTGATGGTGTGGGAGATAATGTCCTGGTGGTCCTTGGTGGGGTCATGTTCAGGGGTAGGTAGGAGGAAGTGTCCGAGAGTAAATGAGTATTCTGGGTAATTTCCATATTCTATATGAGTAAATAGGTATACAAGTATTCATTTAAGCCCTCACATATATCCTCTGGTTCCTTGCACAGACTGCCACTTTGGTCCCTATTGGGCCCTACACTTTCCCTGGTTACCTTTTTGCCCTTAATATACTTACAATATGTTTTGGGATTTTCCTTAATCTTTCATTAATTAATCTCCGCCAGTGATCTTTCACGCTAGTCTTTGCTTTCCTAATTTTTTAAATATGCTCCTACACTTTAACTTGCCCCTATTTTTAGTTCTCTATACCTGCCATATGCTTCCATTTCTTCCTTTATTCAGCCCTTGATATCCAGTGTTCTTTGGACTTAATATCCTTACCTTTCACCCTTATGGGAACATGTTGGCCCTGATCTCCCATTATTTCACTTTTGAATGATTCCCACTTGTCTGATGTAGACTTACCTGCAAGCAACTAATCCCTGTCTACTTTTGCCAGGATTGGTCTTATAACAATGAATTTGGCCTTCTCCCAAATCAGGACCTTAATTTTCAGACAATTCTTATTCCTTTCAATAACTACAGAGTAATGACCACTTTCCCCAAAATGCTCTCCTAGTGATACTTCCACCACTTACTTGCCTGAATGCATTCTAGTTCAATAAGCTCTCCTGGTTGTGTTTGAAAAAATTGTACCCCAACTATGCTTTTCACGCTAAAGAGATCTCAGTTAATATCAGGGAAATTGAAAACCCCATACAACTATAACCCTATTACTTCACATTTCCCTGTGATTCGTTGACATATCTATCTCCTGACTGTTAGGAGGCCTGTAGTATACCCCCAGCTAAGTGATCATCTGCCTTTTTACCCCCAAGCTCTATCAATATAGCTTCATTTGAACAGCGTCCCAGGATATCTGCCCTCATTACCACAGTAATGGACTTCTTAAATTAAAATATTTCTAAGCTCAAATATATACATCATTCTGTAGCAAGATTGTTCAGATAATGCAGCAAGCAAAATGCACTTTGCTGTACTAATCGCTGCAATAACTACAATTTGAAGTCCGGAAAAGAATTAAAAGAATTAAATAGAAATCAAAACTTAAGGTAACTTATGATTTCATCAAAATGTACAATAAAAGAAGCACTTTTAGTCAGAATTTGAGAGGGATATTTTAAATGTCTTGCCACAGAACATATATGAAATCATTCTCTCTAAATAGGATTCTGATTCCACGAACTGCATAACATAAACTCACCAGCTCCACGTTATTCTAAATTCATGACCATTACGATGTCAGATGCCGTGAAACAAGAATGGAGATGAAGAGACTTTGCCATCTTGGATCCTCAATGCACATGAATGGTATTTTCAGCAGAAGCAACATACTTATGGGTGAAAATTTCTCTGCTGCTGACCCCCTCAGAATATGCACACAGGAATCCAACCATAAGAGTTCAAATGACAAGCACATGCCACAGCAGTGATATCACCTGAATCTGTAGTTAGAACTGTAGGATTTAGCTTAAAGAGTAGCTTTGCTCCTCTCTCTACCTCCCTACTGCTCCATGTTTCCAGCTCCTAAAGCTTGTGGTATTGCCTGTTGATTCTAGGTTACATTAGTCCCAGCTGGCTACGTAGAGAAGAGTTAACTGGGGCTTAGCTATCTCAACACAGAAAGGAATGTGAATCTAAAATTATCCTCTTCCTTCATTTCCTGATAAGGAATGCAAAATACGATGAGCCCACTCAGTGTGGCATTAACCACCAGCAGGTTCCAGGGGCAACAGCTAGTCACTCGGCAGCAGCTGGTCATTCAGTTTCCAGTCACTGTTTGTACTTGACCACATGAAGAGGCAGTGCATGGCAGACTGCCAGAGTTTGTTAATAAAATCACAGGTTTCTCCCTTCTCCTTTGAGATTTGCACAGAATAATGTAGTTGCCCCATGACTTTTTATAAAACATCTAACCAAGACTTCCAATATATAGTCACTCCCAATACTTAGTCACTATTTGTACAGTTTTAGATTCAATAGCCGAATTTCAAATATTTAACACTATAAACCAGACAAAAATATTTGAAGTCATTCAATCTTTTCCATATTATTTGATTTGTAATGTGGATTGTCCAATATTGATTCAATCAATTCCCACCAGTAACTAAGCAATCCTAAGAATAGATTTCAGGTTAAATTCCCAAACACAATCTGTACTGGCAAAGTGAAACAAGACAGAACACAAATGTCCATTGTAATATTAATTAAACTATAAACTGTCTCAACTTTCTCCTGGCTGTAAAGCAACAACCTGATTCTGCTTCCCGCACCCCCCACCAACCCCCCCCCCCCTCCAAGTACAAAGGAGGGGAGTAAATTAGATCATGGGTGATCATCTTAATGCCCGAGTTCAGTACCCTGAATATCCTTAATTAGCAAAGATCCTCAAGCTGAAATTTTAAGGAAGTTTTGAACTTCCCCATCAGAGAAAAGTTGGTACATCTAATTTCAGCCCCAGTTATTATTTTATTTATAGGGATATAGGCATTGATGGCAAGGTCAGTATCTAAGGACCTTGAGAAGGTAGGCAGTGGTGAGCCACCCCCTTGAATTGATGTAGTCCTTCTGATAAAGAGATACCCACACTGCTGTTGGATAGGGACTTCCTGGATTTAGATCTAGTGACAAGAAAGGAATATTTTCAAGTCACAATGGTGTACAACTAGGAGAAGAACTTGCAGGTGGTATTATTCCAATGTGCTTGCTGACTTTGTCCTTCACGATGATAAAGGTCATAGGTTTGTGAGGTGGCGTAGAAGCAATCTTGCTCAGTATCTGCAGTGCACTTTGTAGGTGGTACACACAGGACCATGAACATATGCATCCACAATGTGTAGACTGGCAAGGGTGAAATGCTTGTCCTAGTTCTCACTACCTGTCACAAACTCAATGTGGAAGCAAGTCCTTCAGGTCAATCAATGTTGGTGCTATCAAGCCAGTCTTGGCAATGAACAATGAAGTCCCCAAGCCAAAGTACATTTGTGCTCTGTTTCTCAGGGCTTCTTTCAAGTGTTGTCCAATAAAGAGAACAGATTCACTGATGGCATGGGACATCATGGAGTTCAGTGTAAATGCTAAGTAAGGATTTGCAGGGTCACTCCTTCTCAACTACATACCTATGTGCTCCCACAAATGGTGGATCTATCTGCCTTACTGGTTATGGCAGAAGTTCCCAGAGACCATGAATGAAAGACAGAAAGACAGTCTGCGAGGTAGCTCTCTCAATTTCGACACCAGTCTTCAGATGTTCATGTGGAGCTCTTTCTGTGGTTGATTGGGTTGAGAGTGCCTTTGCAATGTCCTAATCTAGTGCCTTAGTCAATGCCAGGTGATCTGACCAGTTTTCTTCTTATTGTGTTTTAAGGAGGAAAAAATTGATACAACTGAATTGCTTGCTAAGACATCTAAGAGTTAACCAGATTATTGTGGGTCTGGAGTCAGAAGTGGGCCAAACCAGATCAGGAATACAGATTTCCTTCTTTGAAGGACATTAGAGTAAATCAGATGGCTTTGCAAAAACCCAGTAGCTTCATAATCACCATGACAGAGGCTGTTTTTTTTTTAAACTCTAGATTATTTCACTAATCTGAATTTAAATTCCCCAGCAACCAAGGTAGGATTCGAACTAATGCATTCGAATCATTTGTTTTCACTTCTATGTCACTGCTCCCAGCTATCAAATCCTTTAATTACCTTAAAGTTGACGGCCCTTTAACCTCCAACACTCAAGGGAATACAAGTTATATATAAAGGAATATAGCAATTCTAATGTAGTAAAATATCCTAAACCTTCTACAAATCCACGCCCCCTTAATATTTCAGTGTCTGCCAATTGTCAAAAGTTCTGGCAGAACCTCACCCAGCTCTCCTCAAGTAAAACAGAAAACAGCTCACGGTTATGTGATCGAGGAAGTCCAGTTAGGTTTAAAACCGACCAGCTCGAGCCAAGGAGATTGGAGGGACCCGGGGTGCCGGCACATGAATTTACGATCATTGTCTGGAGTTACAGATTCTGCTTGGTTGTTTCTAAGATGTATAAACAAGTCAGCCTCAGAAGTAAACGTGCAGAGGCGGGAATTATGTTAAGGTCACACCCTTCGATTCAGTTCCCAGGCTACAACATCCAAAAATCTGATTCGATACCATCTCACAAAGAGCCCAAAGCTAGCAAATAAATTCCTCCATACAGCCACATTACTTTATGTTGTCATCACGTCATACAGCTCCAGGCAACCACTCCTTGGGTATCTATGCATTACTGACACCCTAGGAAAGTATGAGTTTGCCATAGAGGGAGTGGACAAAGAAGCCTTTTAAGAAGCCTTTGGATGTTTTAAACACAGTGGGAGGAACCTCAAGACTTCCTGCTAAGGAAAGGATGAAAGTCAGGCCAGGAGGGTTTGGGTTACCTGCGGTACAGATTTGAGATTTGCAACAATCAATTCTCAGAAGGTGGGGATAGTTGACTTGGAATATAGAAAGGGGGTCCTGATGATCTACATCCCAGAGTTTTGAAGGAGGTGATTTTAGAGATAGTGGATGCTCTGCTTGTCATATTCCAAGGTTCCATAGGGTGAGGAATTGTTCTTGTATATTGGAGGGTAGCAAATGTGACATTTAAGAAAGGAGAGGCAGAGAGAGAGGAGCAAAGAGGGAGAGAGGAAAAAACCAGGGAACTACTGACCTCTGAGGCCAATGTCTGTGGTGGGGAAAATTCTGGAATCTATAATCAAAGATGTAATAACAGAATATCTTAACAGCATAGTCAGGATTTATGAAAAGCAAATTGTGTTTTGACTGGCCTACTGTAGTGCTTTGAGGATGTAATTAGTAGAATAAATAAAGGGGAATCAGTGGATGTGTGCATTTGGATGTTTGAAAGGCTACCGATTAAGTTCCACACAGGAGGCTGGCCAACAAGGTTAGAGCACGTGGAACCGGAGGTAATGTACTGACATGGATAAAGAATTAGTTATCGCACAGGAAGTAAAAGAGTGGGAATGAACTGATTGTTTTTGGGTTGGCAGGCTTATAGGGATCAGTTTTTGGGCGCATTCACAATCTATATTAATGATTTAGCTGAGGGGATCAAATATATATCATTTCCAAGTTTACTGAAAATACATAACTGGGTGGAAGTGTGAGTACATAGGAATACGGAGAGGCTTTGGGGGATATTGACAAGCTGAGTAAGTGGGCAAGAATATGGCAGATGGAACATAATGTGAAAAAATGTGAGGTAATTCATTTTGATGAATGTAACAGAAAAGCAGAGCATTTGTTAAATGGTGAGAGATTGAGTAGTATTGATGTTCCAAGAGGCTGGATGTGCTTGTACAAGTCACTAAAGACCAAAAGGTGATTAGGAAGGCAACTAGTAGATTAGCCATTATAATGACAAGGTTTGATTATTGTAGTAAGGGAGTTTCATTGCAATTGGTACAGTTTTGGTCTCCTTATCTGGGAAAGGATGTATTTGCCATAGAGTGAGTGCAGAAAGGATTTACTAGACTGGTTCCAGGAATAAGGAGACTGGGACTGTACTCTCTAGAATTTGGAAGGATGAGAGGATAACTGATCAATGTTCATGTAATTGTTAAAGGGCTTAACTGGCAAGATTCAGGGAGAATGTTCCCTCTGACTGAGAAGTCCAGGACCAGGGAGTACAGTTTTAGGATAATGGGTATGCCATTTAGGACTGAGATGAGGAAAAATTTCTTCAATTAGAGAAATTGAAATTCTGTATCCAAGGAGGCTGTGGAGGCTCGGTTATCAATTTCATTCAAAACTGAGATCGATAGATTTCTGGATACTAAGGCAATCAAGACATTATGGGGACAGTGGTGGGAAATGGTACAGATGTACAAAATCAGCCATGACCTGAAGAATGGTGGAGCAAAAAACAGCCCACTCTTCCTCCATTTCATATGTTCCTATGTTCTAATGTTCTTACATCAGAGCTCTTACTTAGGGGTCACTCTCCTTTCACTCTACAGTTGGTTTCTTCTTAGGTTTTTTTTAAATCTCCTTCCCAACTTATCCTGCGGCCTCCAGTTATTTGTACACAGACATACTCTGTTTCTGCTTTAAATTGTATCCTTTACATAATATTGCTTTTCCTTGTTTTTTTTAGTATACCATAATGTTTCACTATCTTTACAAAAATAACTCTTTTTGGTATGATCATTAAGAGATATGGAATAAAGTAAGTGAAATGGAGTTGTTCTACAAACCACCCACAAGCTAATTAAATGTTCCCATTTTCCTTCCATTTCATCTGTAATTGGGAAATATTGACTGTGCATGCAGGAACCCAAGAGCTGAGACATGTCAGTGAGACAGTGATGCTAGCTATCCTTACAAAGTCAAAATAGCTAATGACTGATCCTGTAGGTGTTGAAATATTACTTACAGATCTTAATGCCCTGAAAAATGGCACCACTCAAAGAACACAGATGCTCTTGCAGAATCCAACTATTATTTATCCCTCAACTAACATAACTAAAACAGATTATCCAGTAATTATCAACTGAATGCTGCATTTCGTACATTACAGCAGTAACTAGAAGTCCTGAGATCATGAAAGGCACTACTGTATGTAACTGCAATTCTTTCTTTCACTAATGCATCACACAGCATACTACAATATCCCAAAATTTCCTCAGAAGGCTCTTTTCAGCAGTTACAATATCTAAGTCTCTCTCCTGTTGATATTTTCTGTTTACTCCATAATTGGTTCCAGGTGAAGAAAATCCCAGTGATCTTAAAATGTAGTGTAGAACAATTCAAACTGGTAGCAATCAGAATGCCCCTGGACTCTGAGAAGACCCAGCTTACCTCTCCCCACACAGTCATCACACCACAACGCACCCTACACAATAATATCCCCACAGCATTCCCTGGATTTAGCACTCACTGAACACTCTGGGTAAATGCCCCCTTTACAATGAGTACCCCAGAATACTCCAACACCATTTATAGCCCCAGGAAGGAACTCCATACAATATGAATACCCACAGTAAAGTACCTTACAACATGTGCCTCCAATAATGCAAGAGAATGTTGACAGATTGATAACCTTTAACATGATTTACAATGTGTAACACTGTGGGTGCTGTGTTTCATATAATGGGGTAGGAACGGGATGCTCTACTAGGTCCTGCATGGTGGGATTGGGGTTATCACTCTCTTCCACAGGGATAATTCAATACCAACTCAGTTTAAAGAAAAAAAACACTTGAGAAAATATCAATCAGTCCATTGCAAAAACACAAAAAATTCTGAACAGTCTAGTATAATTATCTACCCCCTACATCCTCCTCCCTGCAACCAATATAATCACAGTAAAATGGGTCAGAAAGCTAGTTGCTATAAGAGCTGAAGGCTATAAGCAACATCACTTTTACTGGAATGAATTGTTTGCAAATTTAATGCAGACTAGTTCACTTCACACTGATAATGTGCAAGTTATATACAGAAACTGTCCAGGATTCTGGTTATATGCAACAAATAAAGATCATTTCTCAATTTGTAAATTAAATCCACAGAGTCTGTGGGATATGTTTGAAATATTTTAGTTAGGATCCTATGGTTCAAGCAGGCACATTTGCACAACAAATTTATGGTAGTTATTGTAGTTAACTGTTTATACAGATAAATCCTATTTACATTGTGTTGTTTCTGCATGTATTAATTTAAATAATATAAAGCAAAGTTAAACTTGTCTGAATTGCATTATTTGATCATTATAAAGAATAAAGTTATGAAGTGAAATTCGACAAGAAATGCACAGTGATATCGCTTCATCTCTGATTAAAATTCTTTTACAGGGAACCTTGCATCTCACAGCTCTCATATTGGCCCTTTGTCTTGTTTATACTTGAAGAACTATAGGGGATAAATATTTATAAACACAACAACTACTAGAACAGCACATTCATGGCAGAACATTACCAGCCTTCATGAAGCAGCAAACATTGGTTTAAAAAAAATCCCTACTCTATAATCTATCCATACATCTTGCCTCAGACCTTCAATTACATTCACAGTTAAAGATCATTTTAAAATAATTACATTTTTGTTGCATTCCCAATACTGTAGATTATTTACAAGCTCACCCAGCATCATACAGCATTCCCCTTCTAAGTTGATGGTCATACAACTTGGTAAAACTCCATCAAATCAGGTGCTAGGAGTAACAGAGACAGCATAAAATAATTGTTTAATATACACTTTTCCAGCTGTTTGTTCATAGGAGCATTTCCACTTAGATAAGATATGTTTATTAGTCACATGTACATCGAAACACACAGTGAAATGCGCCTTTTGCGTACAGTGTTCTGGAGGCAGCCCGCAAGTGTCGCCACACTTCCGGCACCAACATAGCATGCCCACAACTTCCTAACCTGTATGTCGTTGGAATGTGGGAGAAAACCGGAGCACCCGGAGGAAACCCACGCGGACAAAAGTATCTCAGCACTTCAAACTTAATCATAACATATATCATGGTAGCTTAATATTTGGGAATCACAGAAATTTTGCCCACATTTATATGAATGCTAATTGGATTGAAAACTATCTAACACTTCATTGACACCATATTTTTACTTTATTCTGTAACAACTTCTACTAGTGCCAAAATCCATGAAAATGTGTCAGAACATTACACAATAATGAGATGCATCTTAAAAACAAAAAAAATAGATAACACAGGTATCAAAAGCTTGATCTAATTAGTAACATAAATTGCATAGATTTCCTTTTGACTTTCAGCTCTAAGGATACACATTGCTATTTGTCAGCTGTCTTGATTCATTTCATGCTGTTTCAGTCTAGTTTTGTTTAACCCCGGTTTATTTCATTCCCACATTTTTTTAATAATAAATGGAATTCAGGTGCAGGCCTTGTCTGTGAGGTTTTATTTTGGAAGGGGAGGGTGCCTTAACAATGATGTTGTTGGTCCATGTAAGGGCTGATCATACCACATCCTGTGCATGTCAATGAGACTTGCCATTGTCAGGCAGTCTCTACCTCCGTCAGGATTTCTGCAGGGTTGCCGAGGTTTGCTTAATCAGTGTGCACTGCAGCCATCACGTCTGGTCAGCAGCAAGTGAACAAGTTGGTTGTTCTGTCCCATTTTTTCTGATGGTCCATGGTCAACCTGTAATTGCTAGGTTAATATACCTTTGTTACACATCAGCAAGTGGTCCAGGGCTGCTCACTGACCTTCCAACAACCCATTCATTGTTACCGAGGCATTCTAATTCATCAGCTATCCAGGCTCTGCTGAGATTTCTCAGCACACCTAAACCAGTGAATGGTGGTAGGCCTCTGGCTGAGAGACACGCCTGGAAGGACTTGGATCAACTCAGTCTACGATTTGCCATGTGAACTATATTACAAGGCCAGATGACGTGAATTGCACCGGATCTGGATAAGGAGATCAGCCGTAGATCGGCACAAGCTCGGAAAATCAAACGGTTGTAGATGCTGGAAACCTGAAATAAAAACAGAAATTGCTGGAAACACACAGAAAGTCAAGTAGCAGCTGTGCAAAGAGAAATAGAGTTAACAATTTAGGTTGAAGACCTTTCATTAGAACTGGGAAAAAGAATTTTAAAAAAAAGTTAGCTTTGAGTTACCAAAAGGGTGAGAGAAGGGTGGATAGGACAAAGGCAATATCTCTGATATGGTGACACCAGGGTTGCAAATGGGATGAGCTACATATGAAGTAATATGGTTGATAGCTTAATGAGGACAATTAATGAGAAACATGAAACAAGGGCAATTAAAGGGAGAGACAGACAGAGGGGGAGATGGGTGGGGAGGGGGAGATGGGTGGGGAGGGGGAGAGGACACAAAGGAATGTAAATACTGCAAAATGCAGAGCAGTAGCAGATGTCTAGCAGGTCTGGCCGTGCAAGTAAGAGAGGAAGATTTACAACAGAAGTGGCCATTTTGATACAAGAAAGCAAGTTACCAGAAGTTGTAGAATTCTACACCAAGTCCAGAAGGCTGCACTGTGCCGAGACAAAATGTTGGTTGCTGTTCCTCAGCTTATGTTGCTTAATATTGCTGGAGGCCACAGACAGGTCAGTGGGAACGGGATGGAGAAATGAATTAGTAGGCAGCAGTAAACTCAGGGTCACTCCTGTGGACTGAATGCTGGTGCTCTGCAAATCAGTCACCCAATCCACGTTCAGTTTCTCCAAAGCATAGACCACATTGTGACGACTATTGCAGTACAGTAGATTCAAAGAAATGCATGTGAATCACTACTTCACCTGGAAGGACTGTGTGGTCCCTGGATGGTGAAAAGGAAAGAGGAAAAAGGAAAAAATGCATTGCAGCTCTTGCAGATGCATATGCAAGCAAGGGAATAGTTGGTGAAGTATCAATGACTGACAAATGTTATGATCTATTAATAAAGCACCTTCCAATTCAGAAGCACTGCTCAAATGAAGAGGTCTTAATAAACAATGACTGAGTACAACTTAGAGGTTAATATGACTAAGTGAAGAATAACCTTCCAAAAACAACATAAATTGAAAGACTTTTCACGTGTTCTGCAAATAGCATCATTCATTCCACTGAGTTATATATAATGAAATCGTGCAAAGTTATGAAGAATTCTTAAGATAATGAAACAATTACCCAATGGAAAATGAATTAAATTGCAAAATATTCAAAGAATTATATACTACTTTCCATTGAATTAAATCTTTGAATTTGAACAGAGTTATCCATTCACAAAAACAGAATTAAACATACATTATGATAATTATCCAGTCAATTGCTTCTACAGGCAAGCACAGGACTAAACTTACAAAACATGTTTTTTTGGGGATATGCCTTTAAAGTGGTGTCATTGGTATTTGCAAGGGCCAGTCACGTGAACGCCAATCTGTTCCAATGAGACCAGCACAGAGCATAGTTTGTCACTATGTGAACTGCCGAACTCCTAGTTCACTGTGGTCAACAGACTTTGCCAAGTGAAACACAAGACAGCTGTTCCAGCCTGCTAACAGGACTAATAATGCTAGTATTTATAAAATGGAAACAAATGTGTTTGACAATGTTATGACAATTATTGATTGGTCCCCTGCATGTCTACAAATATCCTTTCTGGCATTCAACAAGAGCACACCACCTATCGACTTTCTGTGACTCCATTCAAACAGGGAAAGTCTCATCTTCTAAGGGACCAACCATTTACTCTAATATTCTTCCTTTTTATATACCTGTAAGAGCTCTTACTACATGTTTTTATATTATTTGCTAGCTTACTTTCATAGAACCATAGAACAATACAGCACAATACAGGCCCTTCAGCCCACCATGTTGTGCTGACCTTTAAACCACGCCTAAGACTACCTAACCCCCTTCCTCCCACATATCCCTCTATTTTAAATTCCTCCATATGCTTATCTAACAATCTCTTGAACTTGACCAACGTATCAGCCTCCACCACCACTTACTTTCATATTCTATCTTCTCCCTTTTTGTAATTTTTAAACTATTTTTTGCTGCTTTCTAAAACAATCTCCAATTTTCTGGTTTATACTGACCTTGACAACATTATATGTTTTTTCTTTCAATCTGATACCATCCTTAACTTCATTAGTCAGCCACAGATGATGCATCCTTCTCGTAAAGCTTTACTTTCTCACCAGAATTTACCTTTGCTGAGAACTAAAAAACATCTCCTCAAAATGCGTGCCACTGCTGATATCATCCTGGGTTTTAATCTATTTCCCCAATTTATTTTAGCCAACTCTGTCCTCATTATAATTGCCTTTATTTAAATTTAGAATACAAGTTTATGACCCAAGTTTTGCAGTCTCAAACTGAATTTAAAACTCTACCATGCTATGATCACTCTGTCCCAGAGTATCCAAACTTATAGGATCATTAATTAATTCCATCTCATTTCAGAATTCCTGGTCTAAAATGGCCTAGTCCCTGGTTGGCTCCTCAATATTTTGCTCTAAAAAAAAAATTCCAAATACATCTTTGAGCTTGTCTTCATGGCTACCCTTACCAATTTGATTTGTCCAATCTAGACGACAATTAAAATCACACAGGATTACTGCAGTGCATGCCCCCATTACTTTTAGATTTGTAACCACTCCTATGGTATAGCTATTGTTAGGGAACTTTTATATTACACCTACCAGTGACTTCTTTCCCTTACTGTTTCTCACCTCCACCCAAACCAATTCTACATCCTGAGGTTCTGAGCCAATATCATTCTTCACCACTAGTGATCTCATTCTTTATTAACAGAGCTATCCCATCTCCATTCCCTTGCTACCTATCCCTCTCAGAAGTGTCAGATACCGTTGGATATTCAGATCCAGCCCTGGTTAACGTGTAATCACATCTCCAATAGCTATCAGATCATTACCATTTATTTCTATTTGTGCCATCATCTCACCCGTCTAGTTATGAAAGCTGCATGTATTCAGATAAAAAGCCTTTAACTTTATCTATCAAACTTCTATTTTCTGATAACAACTATTTTCTGGTGTACTCTTATGGTTGTATGATGTTCCCTTCCCATTACACACTTGTTATCATCATCTCCATCTCTGCAAATGCACAAATGTCTTTTCTTTTCCCTTTCTAAGTACTCCTTCACTGGAATCCCTATCTTCCATTTCAAATTAGCTTTTCTCCCTTCTGATACTACCCTTGGGTTCCCATCACCCCTGTCAAGCTGTTTAAATCCTCCCCAACAGCACTCACAACCCACCTCCCACCATTTTGTGAGGATATTAGTCACTTTTCTGCTAAGTTGCAACCTATCTAGCTTGTGGGGAATCACACTCCCCCCCCCCCCCCTCAGAAACAAGCCTAGTTCCTCCAAAATCTAAAACCCTCCCTTCAAACCATCTCTCCAGCCACACACTCACCTGTTTTCTCAACATACTTCTGTACTCACTAGCTGGTGGCACCAGCTGCAATCTGGAGATTTTTTAAATCCACCTGAGAAATGGTTTTAGCATCTGATCTGAATCTCATAATTCAGGAGTGCAAAACTGCAAGCAAGTTATGAACTGGGATTTGAACTCCCTAAAATCTTTCGGACTCAGAGGAGAGAGAGCTACTGCTAAGCCAGTCCCTTTCGTAATCAATCCCTCCCCTCCTATGATTCACAAGAGATCAAGCTCAGAAAGATAAGAGTTTAATATTTGAGCTGTGCCAGATCCAGTGAAGTGGCCCAACCCAGACATGATTTTTTTTCCTCAGATGTAGACAGGGCTCTGGTACATTTCTAATGTTGCTATTCACTCACACTCACTCTATATATTTGATGCACCAGCAAGCATCAACAAAAAACTTTAAATCAAGGCCAATCATTTATCACCAGCAAGCATCAACAGAAAACTTTAAATCAAGGCCAATCATTTATCACCTGCAATCAGTGGTAGAAAACATCATATCTGTGTGGCTCAAACAGTACTAAAGCCCAAAAATAGAACATTATAAAAATCCCTTCATTGGCCTTTCAAAGTTTATAGAGGGTATGAAACTCAAAGGACTTAGACTCAAGAAATGAGCAGCCACATAGCAGCAAAAGCCTTAACATAAAGGAAGCAGAAGTTATGCATATTAGGAGGAAGAAGAGGCATAATGAACCAAGCTGATAATTAATGAACTAAATATACAAACTTAAAGAGGGTGCAGGAACTGAGAGCTGTAGGGGTAAATGACCACCTATCTTTGAAGCCAGCAGTAGAATTTGTGCATGTAGTATCCATGGCATTATTAAAAGAGAAATTGAGTATTAAATGAGGGAAGGTGTTTTAAATGTTTATTTAACACTGGCAAGCCCCTTGTTTCATAAAGGTTTAGCAAAAATTATTTATTTCAATTTACAATTTGGAAGGATGTCCAGGTCTCAAAGGTGCAGAAAGATTGCCCAGCACGATGAGAGACTTCAGATACATAGAACAGTACAGCACAGGAACAGGCCCTTTGGCCAACGATGTTGTGCCAACCTAATTAAACTAGTAATTAAATGCCAAACTAAATTAACCCCTACTGCCTACACAACGTCCATATCCCTCCATTCTCTGCACATCCATGTGCCTATCTAAGAGCCTCTTAAATGCCTCTATTGTACTTACCTCCACTATCACCCTGGTTACGCATTCCAGGCACCCACCACTCTATAAAAAACTTGCCTCGCACATCTCCTTCAAACAAGGATAAATTTAATAGTGATTTTAAAATTAGCAACAATTTTAATGGGTTAACTAAAGGAAAACATCTCCATGGGCAGGCACTTAAGTAGCCAGAAGTTAGACACTTCAGTGAATTTACAAAGAACCATAGGCAAAAGGAGAAAAATAAATAACAAAGGTAAAAGCAACATGCACACATACATTTCACCCAAAAAAACATGCAGAGACGCTTTCTCAAATCCACCCCCACCACCCTGCATACACAGATCCATCCACACACACATTGCCAGGCAAACATATCAGCACATACACAGACAACTCCACGCACATACCCATACATGTGTGCAGGCACATACAACAACTCCCCTTGTCACAAATACAAACCAGCCCAAGCATGCAGAGATCGTCCCACCAAGCTCAGTACATCACAGAAGCCAGCTTCCCCTCCATGGACTCTGTCTACACTTCTTGCTGCCTCGGTAAAGCAGTCAGCATAATTAAAGATCCCACCCACGCCAGACATTCTCTCTTCTCCCCCCTCCCAAGGGACAGAAGACACAATAGCCTGAAAGCACATACCACCAGGCTCAAGGACAGCTTCTATCCTGCTGTTACAAGACCATTGAATGGTTCCCTAGTACGATAAGATGGACTCTCAACCTCACAGTCTACCTCATTGTGACCTTGCACCTTACTGTCTACCTGCACTGCACTTTCTCTGTAACTGCAACACTTTATTCTGTATTTTGTTATTGCTTTACCTTGTACTACCTCAAAGCACTGTTGTAATGAATTGATCTGTATGGATGGCATGCAAGACAAGTTTTTCACTGTACCTTGGTACATGTGACAATAATAAACCAATTTACCACCCACCACACATATACGTATACATAGGTGTCTTTTAACATATCTAAGTAGACATGCCCATATTCCCCCACACTCCACCAACATACACTTGTAACCAAAATGTACTCATCCCCACGTACACACTACACACACACAGGCACACCTAACATATTCCTGCAAACTCCATCTACTGGTGTGAACACCCACACAAACCCCTACTAATCGTACATCCCCACACCCCTTCCCATGCACACCCACCCACACTGAAAGCAATGAAATTCCATCACTAATTTGAAATGTTACATTAGACCTGATTCCATACAGGTTATAATAATACAAGGTTTGAAAACAAAACTGTAGATTTTCTACTTACAGCTTTGTTCTGTCTCTCTGCAATCATGGTTGTAATCTGCCTGGAGAAACTGAAATAAACAGTTGTGGAGAGATTCTCCATTGAGCTGGAATTAAGATCAGGATTTGATCTGCCCAAGGCCCTGCTCCCCTCCCACCATCTCCTCTCACACCGTCTTTCAGTCACTGAGCGGTTCACCCGTTCCCTCTCCTGTAACTTGATCCAGACTGAAAAAACCAAACGCTGCTAAAACTGCAGCTCTGCGTTGGCAAGTGGTCACCAGACACCGGTGTCAAGTGACCCATTAAAGAAATGAAAACCTGGTCTCTTACACTCTGGAACAGAATTTGTGGAGATCATGAACCCCACTATCACCCAGAAAATCAGCTGAGACGAGGGCTCATAAACAAGTTGTGATAAATAACAGTCTCTCAATTAAAATCCTATCCTCTGTAGCTCTGCTTACAGCCTGGTCAAAACAAATCTCCATGGCCTGTACAATTAAATTGAATTCACAGCCCAAGGTGATCCCAGACCAAATTCAACTCTACGCCACATCTGTCAGAGAGACACGAGAGACTGCAGATGCTGGAATCTGGAGTAACAAACAATCTGCTGGAGAAACTCAGCAGGTCGAGCAGCATCTGTGGGAGGAATGAATTGTCGATGTTTCGGGTCCAAACCCTGCATCAGGATATTGTAACGTAGGGTGGGGGTTATTATAAATTGCCTACAACTGGAGTAGGTTTGAAAATGATTCCTATTTCTAATCATACAAAAAAAAATTAAGTGTACAGGCACCTGAGCAGTTTCTATGGTCCCTTGGCTCTGCTCTGCCTTCAATAAATTCAAGGCTCAACTTTAACAGCCTCTCACACCTCAGTCCCATAACTCATTACTACCTGGTCATTTATCACATTGATGTTTCCTATGTGCAAAGGGCTATCACACTTCCTACAACAATGATTATATTTCAAAAGTATTCCAATGTCACCATCATGCTCTGGGCTATTCTGAGGTTGTGGGAGCCGTTTAATTGTAAGCTCTTTCTTTTTTTAGCTGGTGGCATCTTCTGGATTATAACAGAAAGGTGGTTGCAGCAACAATCTACTTGTTCAAATGTACGTCATTGTATCTGGGAGTTTGAACAGTCTGAGATACAAGGGACATCACAGACAATTCATTAACCCCAGCAAAAATCAAAGCAAGAAGGCGGCCAAAAGTATTCCTGACAAATTTTGGGAGAAAACAAGAATTCCTGACTTTTACATGAACTGGATGATATCACTAAATAAACAGCAGAATGTTGACCTCTGATATCAGTAGACCAGTTACAGGAACAAGGTCATCAGCTCTTGCTCATCACCACATATAACCTTATGAGTCGCACAAGAAGTGGGACAAGAGGCAATGGCCGAGAAATATTCCAACACCTGAGCCTGTTGACTAGATTCTAACCAGAAATTCATTCCTGGGAACCTTTTATTCTAAATGCATATATAACCCCAAAATATTTAATTAGATTCCAGCTCTGGGGTATCTATTATTTACATTTTAACCCTTCAAAGACCTTGCTCAGTTTTCAGTCAATAACTCTGTCTCTGTTAATAATCATAGAAAATTGATAACACAGGAACAGGTCATTCAGCTCTTCAAATCTGTGTTGGTTGGAAAAAAAGGTTATCCAGCCTAACCCCACCTTCCAGAACCAGCCATAGCCCTACAAGTCACAGATCTTCAAGTACATATTCAAGAAATTTTTAAAAAATGTAATGACAATTTCTGCCTCTTCTATCCTTCAGGCAGTGAATTCCAAACACATACCACCTTTTCAGATCTTTGGAGATGGAATAAGCGTTACTTCACTTGGTTCCTTCACTCAGAACATTCCACACAGATCCCGTCCAAGGCTGAGGTGATAAAGGATAAAGCATCTTTCAGGTGCACTGGATCAGCTCACCACCCTTGACTCCAGAACTGAGTTGTAGGCAACTAAAGCAATGGGAGGAAATCTATTCCTGCCAGTCAGCTACAGGAATCATACATGAAAATCATACATGTTGGGTAGTCTTAACACTGGACAAAACTGCATGGATTCTGCAAGGTCAGTCAGGAGTCACAGGAAAGCTGTAGTGAAAAGTGGAATATCAAGCATAGCGATCTGGAGTTCAGGCTGTGGGCTATAGGAAATTTTCACTGTTTAAAGCACTCAAACCAGAGCAAAAAAAAACAAGCTGCTGGAGGAACTCAGCGGGTCAGGCAGCATCTGTGGAGGGAAATGGACAATCAATGTTTTTGGTTGAGACCCTTCATCTGGGCTGAACAAGTAGAGGGGAGATAGCCAGTATAAAGGGGTGAGGAGGAGGGGTGGGGCAAGATCTGGCAAGCGATAGGTGGATCCAGGTGAGGAGGGGCTGATTGGCAGATGGAGTCAGGTGGGGTAGGGGAGGGTGGAGACAGCGACAGAGGCTGGGAGGTGATAGGTGGAGGCAACAAAGGGCTGTAGATGGTGAAATTTGATAAGAGAGGAAGACAGAGCATGGAAGCAGATAAGGGAGGGATGGAGGGCGGATGTGAAGAGTGGGGACCCAGTGGGAAGAGTGTGTGGGTGATGGGCAGATGGAGTAGGTGGAAAAGAAACTGGGCGATGGGGTGCAGTGGCTTGGAAAGAACGTATGAATACTGAATTCTCCAAGGTCAGCTAACCCACTCCCCCTCAGTCCCTTTCTCTCTCCTTCTGATCTACCCTGGCCCATCACCCCTCCCCCCACTGTTCCCATCTGCCCACCATACATCCCTTATTTGGTTCCAGTTTAGTGTTATTATTCCATAATCTGCAGCTCTTTGTTGCCTCCACCTATCACCTCCCAGCCTCTGTCATTATCTCCACCCTTCCCTCCAGCGCCTGACTCCATCTGCCGATCAGTCCCTCCTTACCTGGATCCAACTATCGCTTGCCAGATCTTGCCCCACCCTCCCCTCCCTATACCAGCTATCTCCCCTCTACCCTTTCAGTCCAGATGAAGGGTCTCAACCCACAACATTGATTATCCATTTCCCTCCACAGATGCTGCCTGACCCACTGAGTTCCTCTAGCAGCTCATTTTTTGTTCCATTTTCCAGCACCTGCAGTCTCTTGTGTCTCCAAACTCAAGCCAGATCTGAACTCACATCCAATAAATTATGTCCCATATCTTCAATTTGATGGGAATCAAAATTCCCCAGAGGTCACAATTGTAAAACTGCTCAGTAACTCCCTAAAGGGCTTATTTACTCCCAACAGAGAAAGCAGATTCAGATTGTTGCAGGCAGCACTCCCGTGAATCAGCACATCCTGGCGTAAAAACCTTGCCAGAATATAAAATATTGCCTCATGCCATATTACCTCATTCCTGCCTTGCCCCATTTTTAAACTCTAAATTGTGTGATTATCTTAAAATGTGATTTACTTTCCTTTCTCACCAACCGTGGAAACAATTTCTCATTATAGCCCACACTGTAACCGTGGAGACTTGCATCAAACTATCTGTCAACCTCCTCCAACATTCAGCACAAACAAGCTTCATTTTGGAATCTCCCTTTATTTTTCATTTTAAACTCTGGCAGATGATCCAGTGAATTCACACTTTGTTCAAAAAAAATCTACACATAGTGCTCCACCTGCAGGGTAAGGTCTAAAAAAACATTTAATGTTACAATTCCAGATCATCTCCTACCAAACTTGCATGATGTATGGAGGACATTTTTAGCTCTATGACATCTGGTTAAGCAAAGTCTGTTATTGTACAACACTAGAACACAGTACAGATCTGACAAGTTATAACATTGGGGTACAATACAACTGGGTACAGGGCTATTACAGTGTTACACTGAAGTACAGGTCCCCTGTCTGGTACAAACTTGTCCTTGTGTAGCATTGGGGCATTATGGATGCAGATTTGTCACTACAGGTTCTGAGTAGCTGTTTGAAGAAGGTACAGTACAAGTGGGTGGAGGTCTTTCACTAATACCTTGGCATGTAGGTCTATCGCTGTGCAACAATGGGGTAAAGTCCTGGTTGTTATAGGATTATCGGACCAGTCACTCTATAAAATCAGAAAATACTGCAAATACTCAGATCAAGTTATATCTGTGGTAAGGGAAACAGTTTACATTTCAGGTCAATGACCTTTCCTCAGTTAACATTCTGTCTGCATGTATGATGTGCTGAATATTTAGTGCTTTCAGTTTTTATTTTACATGTCCAGCTTTTGCAGTATTTCACTTGTCAGTGAATCATATTGAAGTGAAAATAAATGGATAGCTTTCAGTAAGCGAACACATATTCAATGGGTCATTTGAATGAGCTGCAAGGTTCAATGATGATGTTTCGGGAGAGGAGCTAGGTTTCTCAGATCATCATAACATTATTTTTATCATGGATTCAGAAAAGGGCAGGATGGCAGATTCAGCGAACACAGAAGGCACCTGCTATTGGGGTTCCATTCCAAGAAGTATCACAGCACCCAAAAGGCAGCAAATAGAAACTTCCAGACCCTTCCAACTGCAGCGAATTAATGTCATAGTCGCACATCAAAGTCATACAATTCACTTCGGTGCCAGTAAATTGGAAAGGTAAACACCAATCTGTCAGTCCACCCAAAAGGCATTGTCCTGTATCACTTTATGGAAAGAGCAGTCATAGATGGCAGATTTGGTCAGTCTCTGTTAGAATGCCTCTCATAATTAAATATCCTGATCTTACATAGACACAAAAAATTCTGCAGATGCTGGAATCTGGAGCAATACACAAGAAGTGCTGGAGGAACTCAGCAGGTCAGGCAGCATCTATGGCAGGAAATAAACAGTTGACGTTTTGGGCTGAGACCCTTCAACAGGACTGGAAAGGAAGAGGGCAGAAGCCAGGCGAGTCCAGGTGCCAGGTGGAAGAAGCCCTTTGCCTCTTCTATCTATCACCTCTCAGCTTATTACATCTTCTCCCCCACCCACCTACCTTCCCCCCCTCACCTGAACTCACCTATCACCTGCCTGTGTGTGCTCCTCCCCCTCCCCCCACCTTCTTTATTCTGGCTTCTGCCCTCTTCCTTTCCTGTCCTGATGAAGGGTTTCGGCCCAAAACGTTGACTGTTTATTTCCCTCCATGGATGCTGCCTGACCTGCTGAGTTCCTCCAGCAGTTTTTGTGTACTGATCTTACATAGTCTGGTTTATGCAAGAAGAACTACCACTTGGGTGAGATGCTTACAGCAGCTAAGGCAGGGGAATGTGTACAAACAAAAACATTAAGTTGACTGAGTAACTACCCCTGGGACTGACGACTTTCTACCATCCTGTTTCTTCTTGAAACAACTCTAACTCTGGGCACCTCCTGATCCTCATTGTGTGCCCAACCCTGCACAAACTCCTGTTCCTTGGGATGGGAATCAGGGGACATGGGGATCAGTACAGGAAAGTGGCACGATGATAAACGATCAGTTATGATTTTACTGGATGGTAGAGTAGATTTGGAGAAGCCCAATAACGAACCCCGCTCCTATTTCATACCTCCTTCCCCCCCCCCCCCCCCACTTTAGACCCAACCGTGGACACACAGCGTGGCGACCACCTCATACCCATGGCTGGACACGGACACAGACACAAGTTCCCCTCCTGTACCCAACACTGGACACGCTCCCCTTATACCAACACGGGGCAACACACCCTGTTCCTAACTTCGCCCCTTGTAGCCACCCTCGGGCACACCCCCTGTTCCCAGCCCTGAGTGCATCCCCCCCGGCCCATCTGTGTCAGGCTCGGGCTGCGTCTCTGTCACTGGCCCGGGCTCTGTGTGTACCCGGGCCCGAGTTCAGTGCACCTGCAACTACACCTGGGCCCAGACCCGCCTGCCTGTACCTGGACCGGGTCCACCTCTCGCCGTCGCCGCGCCGGCCGCTATCATGTTCCCATTTCTGCTCACTGTCACCAAATAACTGGTTAATTCCACCGTGACTCGCCTGCGGCCCGCCCTCGGAAAGCCGGTTGGCCAAAGGTGATGCCAATCAACCAGCCGGCCGCCACCATTGGCTTCGCGGTCCCGTCTCCGGGCAACACCCACAACTTGGCGGCAAAAGAGAGCCGCTTCGAATATGAGCCGGTCCTCCGCGGACACCGCCACCCGCTGGAAGCAGCGCGACACCGTGGCATTGCATCCGCGCAGGCAATCGCAGGAATGTGCCCGCATAATGAACAACTAATGAACATTAATCTTAATGGATTGGCTAGTAAATGCAGCACGTGTAATGCTAAGTTGTACCACACTTTGGAATCATAAATGTCTTTAACTGAGAAAAACCGTTGCATTTTACAGGGGTAAAGCAAATTGGACAGATTTTAGGATTGATAACTGCCCTGTGTTCAGTTAGCTAATCTCAGTCGTAATTAAGTTCTTTGCTGTTGCATTTTTATTTAGGATATTACCATATTGAGATGCCGCTGAGCGAAAACGAGGAACACCACAGCCCCCAATATAAGTAATTCAATTTAGCCGGCATGGCCCCGATAACGCTGCATTGGTAATTTCTGGATATCGCCAATTCGCAACTGCTGGGTTCAGAAAAACCGTTTGTTCCTGGCAATACGTGCGACCTCTGTTCGAAGGTACAACCAGTTGAAAGTAAAAAACTGCTATATTTTCCATGATCATTCAATGATTCAGTCCCTGCATTAAACAGTGAAGGAACTGAGACTGAATTATTAATGAGCAATTGAGAAAAAAATTTGCAAGTAATGGCCGTGAAGGGAATCTCTCCGCTAAGTTCTGAGCAATGAGACTGAACTTGCACACCACATCCATTACAGATACATTTCACGCCAGGACAACAACACAACCTGGATTTACACATGAACATTAAACAAAAAAAGCTGCAGATGCTGGAAATATGAAATGAAAACAGAAAATGCTGGAAACGCTCAGCAGGTCAGGCAGCATCTGTGGGAACAAAAACAGTTAACGTTTCAAATTGAAAATCCTTTGTCAGATCAGGGAAAGAGAGAAAAACAAAGTAGTTTTAAGTTGCAGTGAAAATGAGTGGGGGGGGGGGGAGCAGCAGGATGGATGGATGGGACAAAGGGAATATCACCGATAGGGTAAGGTCAGCAGGGTTGAATTGGAGAGGTCCTCTGGTCCATTGGGTTAATGGGGACAGTTAGAGGCTGATAATCAAATCTCAAGTCGAGTTTATGGTCATGTGCACAAATACAGTGAGGTATGGTACAATGAAAAATGTGCTTGCAGCAGCATCACAGGCACATAGGTGCAGACAATACACAAAACATAAATTATACATACATTATACAAGACAGTGAGGAAGAAAGTTTACACAAAGAAGTGTAATGTGTTGCAAATAGTAGGGCTTTGGGAAATGCCTAGAAGATCACGCTGTAATAACTGAACCAATATCACAGTATAACTTGCCGGTTCCGATACAAACAGAAAAAGCGTATCACCTTAAGTTGCTGAATTTCATATTGAGTCCAGAAGGCTGCATTATGGCCAGATGGAAGATGAGGTGCTGTTCGTCAAGCTTGTGTGGGGCATTGTTACAAGAGTGCAGGAGGCCGAAGACAGATAGGTCATAGTGGGAGTGAAATGGAGAATTAAAGTGGTAGGTAACAGGAAGCTTAGGGTCGTTCCTGTGGACTGAATACAGGTGCTCTGTAAAGCGGTCATCCAATCTGTATTTGCTTCTCCATTGCAGAAGAGACCACCTTGTGAACACCGAATCCAGTACGCTAGATTGGAAGAAGTGCAAGTGGATCACGGCTCTAACTGAAAGGACTGTTTGTGTCCCTGGAATGTGGGAAAGGAAGAGGTGAAAGGATAGATGTTGCATCTCCTGTGTTGTAAGATGCAGTGTGGTTGATGGGGATGGAAGAGCAGAGCACAACTCATGTGGAGAGGCCACCTGTGCACGTGTTGACACACCACCAGGATCCTATGGTCTCTCTCCTTACCTTATTTTGGAAATGATAAAAGCTGCTGCCTCACTCTCCCTAGCTCTCCCCAACCTGAAGCTTTCTCTATGGTAACAAGCTCAATGGCCAGCAACCATCATTGAGCTGGTTACCATAGAGGGCAAGGTTTCATGCCAGGTTCCCAGCAAAGCAGTGCTGTCAGTAACAAGTTTCTATATATAATTCTATAATGACACCTTTTAATGTTGATTCAGTTAATGTTGTCATCCTGAGCATTAAGTGAGGCTCCAGTGTACAGCAAGTAAGGAGGCAAACACTATGCTATGCCTTATTGCAATAAGATTTGATTAAAAGTTATGACATCTTACTGGAGTTATTTAGGGTTCTGAAGGGAAAGTACCTGGAATATTATGTACAGGTCTCAGCTCACAACCTAAGAAAGGATATGCTTGCGGTGGAAGACGTGCAGCAGATTGATTCCAGACTTGTGGGTTTTGTACTATGAGGAAAGATTAAGGAGACTGGATACATATGCTTTTGAGTTTAGAGCAAGGAGAAGAGATTTAATTGAAACATAGAAAATTCTCAAGGGCTTGACAGTGTAGTGGATGTTAATATTTCCCCTGGCTGGGATATGTAGATATGTCTTAAGATAAATGGTCAGCCATTCAGGACTGACTTGAGAAAAAAAAATCTTTGTACAAAGGAAGTGAATGTTTGGATTTCTCTACCCATACAGGCTGTGGAATTGCTAAGTACATCCAATAGATTCTTGGATATCAAGGGAAAGGGGGGTAGTGCAGGAAAGTGGCGCAGGGGTGATAGATGATCCATGATCTAACAGAATGGAAGAGCAGACACAAGGGGCTGAATTAAATCCTCTTGATTCGGTGTCTTCTGGTCTTATGTTTTTATGTACATTGAACAAAGTAGGACACCCCAAGGCACTTCACTGAAAGTTTCATCAAACAAAATTCGCCACCAGGCCATTTGAGAGGTGGTGTGCATTCATGCTGGTCTCCAGAGTGAAGCCTGCCATTCTGCACACTCATCCTGTCTCTTCTCCTCATCACTTGTGCTTGCGTCACTGAGAATTTTTCAGTATTGGATATGCACACATGGTGATGTCATTCACTGTGAAGTACTTGTTTAGAGTGTTATAGAGTCATGGAGGGGTGGAAGCAGACCTTCAGTCAACAGAGGCTGCACCAGCCCTCAAGTACCCATTTAACACTAAGCCTATCCCAACCTATTTTATCCTTCCCATATTCTATCAACTCCTCCCCAAATTCTACCACTCATCTGCACACTAGGGGCAATTTAGAGTGGCCAATTAATCTGCCAATGCATAAATTTTTGGGATGTGGGAGGAAACCTGACCTCTCCCCCCCCCCCCCCCCCCCCCCCCCAGAGGAAACCCATACAGTCACAGAGAGAATGTGTGAATGCTACACAGGCATCACCCGAAGTCAGGATTGAACCTGGGTCACTGGGGCCGTGAAGCTGCAGCTCTACCAGCTGGGCCAATACGCCACCCAGTGTTGTCAGGAAAAACTAATTCATGTCATTCTGTAGTGCACTAGTGATTGAGCATTCCTACCTCTGGAAACCTGACATATTTACTTACCTGCTCTCCTTGGATGATCCCAAACCCTTCACAAGGTAACAACTCCACACCTGGCAAGCACATGACCTTCAACGAACATTACCCCGACCCACCAACCTCCCAACCTGCACACCCTGATTCCATGGGCCCAGACCCCAGTTACCTAATTTGACCCCCAACTGCTGCTCTTGGGACTTGCTCAGTGACCCCCCCACCCTTTACAATTTCCCCCTCCACTCCTCCACTCACTGTTACTAAATTCCTTTTCATCCTCCCATGTTGTAGACTTAAAATATTTGTTTTGTCACCTTCACCAAGATCTGTGTTAGGTGCCACAATAACATCCTGAATGCCTTGCAATGCCCTCTGCGGTTAGTTGTTCAGTTTATTTTGCACGGTCATGGAATTCAATCTTGCTCAATTTTAGTAACTACTTCCTTTACCTCTCGTTCATGTTTTCCTTACATTTCTGTGTTTGAAAAGAAGTAGGAAACAACATATTACCATCACTGTTAGATAAATGGTCAAGAAGCTTTGGGCAAGTAACTAAATCTTGTTTATTGATCAATACAGAATCTTCACTGGGGTTGGTTCTAGGATATTATTGGAGGAGACATTCTGTACAGTCTCTTGAGGTATAAGCGGCTGAAGAATTGGTTGCTACTGGTAGAGAAGAGGGATTTGGAGGAACCAAAGACCAATATTAAAGATGCACAGAAGGATCACAAAGAACTTGTAGTGTTGTTGGAGAGAAGGAATTTAGAGACATTGGGAGGGGCAGAGCCTGTGGAAGGATTTGAATGAAGATGGGAATCTTAAAATCTATGCATTAGTGAAATAGGTTTAAGGCTCGATGGGCAATGGGGGAAATGTATGGTCCTAGTACATGCTTAAATTAGGTGATGGAGTTGGAAGCTCAGCATTGGTTGAAATATGAGGCAAAGGTTGCACACGATCCAGTGCTGCCTCACACAGGGGATGGGGTTGGTGGCAAAGGAATGGAACTTCCAATAGAGGTAAAGATAACTCCTTTGGAATTCCTGATACTTAATTGGAGGGAATTGCCCTGCTTCCTGGACTGGATGTTGGACAAGCAGCAGACAGGATCAGAAGCTGTGCAAGTATTGATAGAGGTCGTGCTAAAGTGGAGCTGGGAATCTTCATCACATTAGTAGAAATTTTAACCAACCCACACTCCCTGCACCCCCTCCCACTCCACTCCCCCGAGGGATGGGAGAAGGATAGGTGTGTTAAAATTTTCAGAAATATGAAAGTCTACACCAACGCACCTAACTCCAGGAGGTGACTTGTGGAGGAAGGTGATAATTACAACATACTAATGTTTCTGTGCTTCAAATTTTAAGAAGTATTTCAGATTTAAGATCTTCTTGCTGGGTTTCTTAGGGTTAAGTATCTAAAGAGAAGGAAGAAATACTAACTGCAGTGGATGCACTTCTCCAGAACTGCTGGAAGACCAGAAGGAACTGGAGGCCTTCTCTCCAGATCTTACACAAGGCTGTTTTCCTCCTCAAAAGCTTTCAGCAACTAATCCAACCCACAATAGTAGATTTCCCCACATCTCCATTTCTCCAGCTAGTTCTTCCAAATGTAGGCTAACTCGTCTCTCAGTTGGTATGGCTGTTATTCTGGAAAAGTGTTTTGGCTGCCACATTGTCCATCAATTTCCATCACTAATTCTCTCTTTTTTTACAATTTTCCTCTGTAGTTCTCCTAGAACCCTCACTCACTGTCTATACCTTCATTCAATTCCCCCTTGTGTACTCTTGTGTTCTCTGCCATCCCAAATCCCAAACCCAAACATTCACTACCCATCAACTTTCCTACTTCTCTGCCATTGTTCTGGGCTTGAATGAAACTGGGATAAACCTCTGGTTTCCCTTTTCACCTCTCTTGTTATCTTCTGACGGGTCCATCAAGACACTATTCACTATCTTGCTATGAGCACCAACTTCAGCGGTTGCATCTTTTTATTCACCTTCTGAACTAAATACGATCTAGGAATAATCTTACCAGTTTTCTTCACATCCAACTTATCCCTTCTATGTTGATCCTGTGAACACTTCCAACACTGCTAATTGCCTCCATGGTCCTTAAGCAGGGTCTCGACCCGAAATGTTAACCGTCCCTTTGCCTCCATGGATGTTGCTTGATTTCTGAGTTCTTCCAACAGTTTATCTTTTACAGCCAATTGCTGTTGAAAACAGGGCTGAGGGGAATAGAACCCTTCCTTGCATGAGGCTGGAGAAGTTGAACACAGCACCTAACTATTACCATTTGCCTCTGCAGACATCCCCTCATTTTTTATCTTGCCACGTTTCACCCTTTGATCCATCATTTAAGATACTTGTTCCTTAGCAACCACCTTTGTATATAAAAATATTCTGGCTGAGATAGCTTCACTGCTTTCCTCCCTCAGCCTCTGCACCAGGCAAGTTTTCTTCCTTGATGATTTCAGCATTGATCTCAATTTGCTTGTCCAATGTTCAATTTCGTTCACAGCTCCTCAGTAAATGAGGCAGTCCATACCTGCATATTACAAGACCTGGACAATACTCTGGCATGGTCTTATTAGCGTTGTAACATTCACATGACAAAATTATTTGGCAATGACCATCTCCAAAATGAGAGAGTCTAACCATCTTCTTTTGGCATTCATTTGAATTACTATTGTTGAAGACCACATCGTCAAAAAAACTGGAATTGAACAGGAACAGCCACATGAATACTACAGTTGCAAGACCAGTAAAAAACTGGTCATCCTGGAGAGACAGACTCTCCTCCTGACACCACAAAGCCTTTTCATCATCTACAAAGCACAGGTCAGGACAGCAATGGAATATTCTCCCCTTGCCTGGATGAATGCTGCTCCTGCAACTTTAAGAGGCTAGACAATAACCATGACAAAGCAGTCTGCTTGAGTGGCACCCTATCCACCAGCCACAACATTTACACCCTCCATCGTTAGTGCACAGCGACTGCAGTTTGTACATTTACAAAATACATTGCAGTTACTTGCCTAGACTGATCCAGGAGCATCTCCCAAACTTGCAGCTGCTCCCACTGGATGCACCTGGCCAGCAGGCACATGAGGACACCACAAATTGCAGGTTGTCCTTCAGGTCACACACCATTGTGACTTGGAAAATTATTGCATTATGACTGTGGGGGAATGTGGACCAGAAGAACCGCAGCAGTTTGAGTGAGGGGCTTACCATCACCTTAAAGACCATTAGAGCTGGGTAGTTAGCCAACAGCAATATCCACATCCTGTGAAGGGACAAATAAAACCCAATGACGCTCTCTATCTCCTCTGAGTTCACTGTCCTCTTAACTTCCCTTAATCTCTCCAAGTACAATTCACAGCCCACATTCACAGCCACCCCTTGATTTTGCCAGTTTTCCTGGCCTCATTACTCGCAATATCTCAATCATAGATAAGACTTCCCCAGATCACTGTCTCATTTTGCTCTCCACTCACTTCACCCTTTACCTACCCACAATGGAAGAAGCCCTCTCTCAACAGCTAAACTTCCAGCCCTCCATTCCCGGCAATATTTCTGTAGCTTCTGATCTGCAGAACCACACGTTCACTTTTTATATCCTAACCCCTAACCAAACCATCACTCTCTCCTCTTCTGGTAAAGTTGTTACCTCTGCTTCTTTAAATGCACAGGTCCAGCAATAAAATCTGGAATGAATATACCAGGTAATGTATTTAGGGAAGTGCAGCAAAGCTAGGGAATTCATAATCAGTGGGAGAACACTGAGAGGAATAAAGAAACAGAAGAACCTTGGAATGCGTGTCCATAAAAGCAGCAGTACACATCAGTAAGTGGTTAAGTAGGCATACAAGATTCTTTCTTTTATGAATGGAGACAGAGAACATTAGAGCTCGGAGGTCATGCTGAAACTGTATACACAACATGAAGGCCGTAGCTTGAGGACTGTGCACAGTTCTAATCATCACATCACAAGAAGATGTGACTGCACTTGAAAGAAGACAGAAATCTATGACGATATTTGCAAAGACTGGAAAATTTTAGAAATGAGGAAAGATTGGATAGGCCAGGGTTGTTTACTTTGAAACAGAGAAAGCTAAGCAGGTACTTAATTGAGGAGCCTAAAATTATGAGGCGCCTAGAAAGAGTTAATAGGAAGGTCCTATTCCCCTTAACAGAGGAATCAAAGGCCAGAGGGGCATAGTTTATTTTAAAAAATGGTAGAAGGATCAGAAGTGAGATGAGGAAATATTTTTCACCCGGAAGAAGGTTGGAGGTCTGGAACTCTTGGAAGGCGGTGGAGGCAGAAACCCATATCATGTTTAAAAGTACTTTGATGTGTACTTGAAGAGCCGTGACCTGGTGCTGGAAGTTCCAGTTATACTGAGCGGGTCTTTTCCAATGGGAGTGAACACAAAGGTGTGAATGGTCTCCTTAGAACATAGAACTGTACAGCACAGGAACAGGCCCTTCAGCCCACAATGTTGTGCTGAACCAATTACATTAGTAATAAAATGCCCAACTAAACTAATCCCTTCTGCCTACACAATGTCCATATCCTACCATTTCCCTCACATTCACGTGCCTATCTAAGAGCTTCTTGAACACTCCTACCGTATTTGCCTCCACCACCACCCCAGGCAGCGCATTCCAGGCACCCACCACTCTCTGTGTAAAAAACTTGCCCCACACATTTCCTTTGAACATACCCCCTATCACCTTAAATGCATGCCCTCTGGTATTAGACATTTCAATGCTGGGGAAAAGGTACTGGCTGTCTACTCTATCTATGCGTCTCATAACCTTATAAACACATATCAGATCTCCCCTCAGCCTCCGCCGCTCCAGAGAGAACAACCCAAGTTTGTCCAACCTATCCTCATAGCACATGCTGTCTAATCCAGGCAGCATCTTGGTAAACCTCTTCTGCCCCCTCTCCAAAGCCTCGACATCCTCCCTGTAACAGGGTGACCAGAACTGAATGCAATACTCCAGATGTGGCCTAACTGAAGTTTTATAAAGCTACAGCATAACTCCCTGACTATTGAACTCAATGCCTCGATTAATGAAGGCAAGCATGCATATGCCTCCTTTACCAGTCTATCAACCTGTGTAGCCACTTTCAGGGAGCTATGGACTTGGATCCCAAGATCTCTCTGCTTATCCACACTGTTAAGGGTCTTGCCATTAATAGTGTACTGTCTCTTTACATTTGATCTCCCAAGGTGCAACACTTCACATTTGGCCAGGTTGAACTCCATCTGCCATTTCTCCGCCCATATCTATATCCCGCTGTATCCTTTGCCAGTCTTCTACACTATCCACACCACCACCAATCTTCATATCATCTGCAAACTTACTACCCACCCATGTACATTTTCATCCAGGTCATATATATACATCACAAACAGCAGAGGTCCCAGTACGGATCCCTGAGGAACACCACTAGTCACAGACCTCCAGCTAGAATAAGTCCCATCGACCACTACCCTCTGTCTTCTATGGGCAAGCCAGTTCTGAATCCAAACGACCAATTCGCCATGGATCCCATGCATCTTAGTCTTCTGGATGAGCCTCCCATGTGGGACCTTGTCAAACGCCTTACTAAAATCCATGTAGACAACATCCACAGCTCTGCCTTCATCAGTCACCCTCATCACCTCGTTAAAAAACTCAATCAAGTTAGTAAGGCACGACTTGCCCTGCACAAAGCCATGCTGACTGTCCCTAATTAGGCTATGGTTTTCCAAATGTTCATAAATCCTATCCCTAAGAATCCTCCCCAGTAACTTCCCTACTGCTGACGTGAGGCTCACCAGTCTATAGTTACCAGGATTATCCCTGTTTTCCTTCTTGAATAATGGAACAACATTAGCTACTCGCTAGTCCTCCAGTACTTTGCCTGTGGCTAGAGAGGACACGAAGATATTGGTCAAGGCCCCAGCAATCTCATCTCTTGCCTCTCTCAATAACCTTTTGTATCTTATGAGTCTACTGTATATGATTCTATGCTGGACAACTGATTTAGCTACTCACTGTTGGATCCAGCTAGACTACATAAAGCATTGCTGGGTGCTCCTCTTGTCTGTCAAAACTGTGTACGCTTCTAGGATATTCTTGGAATGCAAATCTAACCCTTGGCTTTTTATTTGCAGTCAGATGCTTAAACCATTCTGTCTGGTTTCCTCTGTCCTCACTTCCAATAGCGGACAAGGAGCCGATGGACTTCCTTGTCATTAAGACTGAGTCTGTCTGATCAGTCGGCCCTTCTGATTTCCTACCTTTCCCTGGCCATACTTCTTCCAAAGCTCCGCCAGGACTTGTACTTGTCCTCTCTCTTCTCATAGTGTCTCCAAGTTCATCTTGTCCATAAAGCCCACTTTCCTCTCCCTTGACCCTATTCCCTCTAAACTGTTGAATTCCTAGTTACCGTTCCGCTTCCACATGGGCTGGTTTTTCTCCTGTCTTTTTGCTTCAAATCTGCTCCCATTGGTCCACTCCCCAAATAACCCACCCATGAATCCTCCAGGCTTGAAACTGCCACCTTATCTCTAGTCTCCCTTAACTCTCCAAATTCTTTCCTTTACAGAGCTTAATATTTAAAGCCCTTCAGTCTGGCTTCCACTGATGCTATAGCTGTAAAAGTAGCTCTCATCAAGCACATGTTACATCCCGTCTGACTATAACAAAGATCAGCTACAAAACCTTGCCCTCAGCAGACAGTCTGCAGCCTTCAACACAACTGACCACACCGTCCTTCCGCAGAGTCACACTTCCATCATCCAACAAAGTGGGACTGGTTTCTCATTGACCTAGTCAGAGCATTACTGACAATGGTCTCTGAATCCTCTTTCAAATGCTTGACTTCCTATTTCTCATTTAAGTGCTACTCTCAGCAACTTTATTAAAAATACACTTGCTTCTAGATATATGCTGATGATACCAAACTCTACAACACCTTTGCTTCTCCTGAGCCTTCTACCATTACTAAATTGCACAGGCTGAACAGAAATGTCTCCAGCTGGATAAAGGGAAGATTGAAAACATTACCTTTGGTCTCTGCCAGAAACTATGTCCCTAGCCACCCTTCTATCTAGCAACTTTCTTAGGCTGAAATAGATTGTTCAAAACTTAGAGTTCCAAGATGAGGTTTGGAATACTGTTTAGGCAACCTTAGTGTCCATAGAACCATAGAACCATAGAACAATACAGCACAATACAGGCCCTTCGGCCCACCATGTTGCGCCGCCCTTCAAACCACACCTATGACTATCTAATCCCTTCCTCCCACATATTAAACTTAAATTCCTCCATATGCTTATCTAACAATCTCTTGAACTTGTCCAATGTATCAGCCTCCACCACCACCCCAGGCAGCGCATTCCATGCACCAACCACTCTCTGGGTGAAAAACCTCCCTCTGACATCACCCTTGAACTTCCCACCCCAATACCTTAAAGCCATGTCCTCTTGTTTTGAGCATTGGCGCCCTGGGAAAGAGGCGCTGGCTGTCCAGGTTACTGACTTGGCTGTCCCAACATGAGTTGTGGTCTACAGGTTTGTGCCATCATTAGGAACGTTTATTTCTTCCTTGGTGACATCCCTGAACTCTGTCATATCCTTAGCTCACCTGCTGCCGAAACCCTCATCTGTGCTTCATTACCTCTCCATTCGAATTTGCAGAGCTCTGTTGGCTGGTCTTCTTCATTGCACCTTCCGTAAACTTAAGATCATCCAAAATTCTGCCATCTTAACTAGTGCAGATCCATTCACCCATCACCTTCTATGCGCTTTTGAGGCACACCTCAATTTCATCATTCTTAGCTGTGTTTCATGAACCCACAATGGTCTCCTCTCTACCTCTATAATTTTCTGAGAGATATTTCCACTGCTCCAGTTCTGGCTCTTGGACATCACCAATCTTTGACTGACCCAGCAATGGCATGGTTTCACCAGCCAAGCTCTCAGATACTTTCCCTATATTTCTCTGCTTCCTTACCCTCCTTTGATTTTTCTCAAAATCTCCCCCCTTTGACCAAGCTACTTTTCACCGGCCCATATCTACTTCTGTGCCTCAGTATGATATTTTGTTTGATAAAACTTCTTGAAACACCTTGAGATATTTTATACTTCAAAAGCACAAATTGTTTTCATAAATATCTGTAATAATCTGTATCACCACTGGATGGCGTCAGGTACTATATATTCCTTCTTCAAGCCTCCCATTCACACCACTTCTCTAAAACTTCCATTTGCTCAATGTCAAATTTTGTTTGATTTTGAAGTTCCTTGGCATATTTTCTGTGTTAGAGCTATATAAAAGCAAATTATCATAACAAATTCTGAATGTTCCTCCATTTTAATATGATGTTTCCACTAAGATTGCATTGTTCTATGACTCTATGACTGAGAGTGAAAACAGAAGATTGGTCATGGTAAAGTGAAGGAAGAGTGGAGGGGTGACCCTGGAAGCCGTCTAAGATAGTTCACAGGAGCTGAGGAGGTGTGAGATTGGGTGGGGAGGGGCATTGAAGGAAAATGCTGGGCAGGTGCCAAAGAACAGAACCAGCACCAGCAATGAGAGGGTGCAGGAAGATGGAGAAAATCAGGAGGTCTTGGAGGAGAGAGGCCAAGTTTTGCATTTTAAATGGATTGATGAAGAGACAAAAGCTTGAGGGAGATGAGCAGCCAATTTGTTGAGTGGTGTGGTGAGTTTAAATCTCTATGCTGGGTACAATAAGCCATTGACATTATAACTTCTGGCCCACTCAGTAATCGTTGATGGGTGGTCAGCTCACCAAACAGCCACACATCCTAGACAATAAGCTGTCATTTTGTATATTGGTTCCATACACTCCTCAATTAGATTCCAGTGCCTACCTCACTTGTGGTATCTGATACCCTCCTCATTCTCCAGTGCCTGTCATTCTGGTCACTCGCTGTTCAAAGCGTCACGAACCACTGGTGAGTCAGGTCACCGGAACAAATGCTTCACATTTTCACCTGGGGCCACAGCTTGGAGTGGGCAGTTGGTCAGATAAGGCCAAGGGTCAAAGGGTAACTGCAATTGTGATGTCCTGAACGGAGTCATGTGTCTGATGATGTCATTGCTTCACAATAGTTTTTCGCCCATAATCACAAAGGCATTCCAACAATGAGACCAATGTCCAACCACTATCAGATAACCCAATGTGAAGAATCCCATTCCTCACTGCGGGGAATTAACAGAGTCCATCTGGATACCAGTCTTTGAATTCCCAGTTTGAGCATAGTGCTCCATGCTCTATTAAATTCTTGGTTACAACATCGATCATTATGCCTCAGGCCATGCGGTGCTCCCCCATTGATGCCCTCCAATGGGGCAGCAATCTCTCAGTAACCCATAAGGAACATCAGCCTGTCCTGTGTGTTTGTCTCTGGGGTGCATCCTTGCCCTTCAGGAATGAGAATGCTGTCCACTGAGCAAGAGTCCAGTTTGGGTTTAGGTTTATGATCCGTTACCACCCCTGAGCACTCTGGGGTGGATCTGAAGCCAAAAGCCGGAGTTAAAAGTTGTAATTCTGGCCCTTCGTAGGGAGACCTCGGAGTTACTGCCTGGTATTTCATGGAGGTAAACCCCTCCACTGTGCTGACCCATCTGCAATAGGGTCTGGAAATTCAGCTGACAAGGAGCCTTTTAAACCTCCAACAGTGTGGTTAGAGCATGAGCAGAAGCAGACTGTCCACCATTTACTCCAACATGGCCTCGTCCTCAACTCCAAACCAGTCACCACCCAGTCAGTCCTCCTTCCTCATATACTCAAGAGCTGGTGAAGTGTCTGCCGTTGCCTCACCCTGTTCCTGGACCTTGCTGGCCACCGTCTGCTGCTCTCTACAGCTTACTACTTCCATAAAAATGAACTTTTTCCAATAATGAAAGATCCGCAATGCTCACTATTCGAACACAGGGTCCAGTTCCCACCACGTGCCCAATAGTATCTGTATCCAAATTTCCATCATAAAAGTAACAGCCACAGAGACTACCCACTCTCTCAACTCCCACTTCATCACAAGGCCCATAGATACCATGCAAGACCAGGACTGAGCTTGACTGGAATGCTCCCCTCAAATGATTGGGTTCTACCAACTCATTGAGCTCCACTTACAGATTGGCCACAGACTTAAGTTACTCAGGCTTGTGCTGTGGTTGAGAGATTATAGATCTAATCCCCCCTTCATCATGGCAAAACCAGATAGGGCTAGGGTGTCAGTGGTGATGTGGGTGGTACAGGATGTGAGCAGATAAACTGGAGCTATTGGGTGAAAGAGGAATAGTTCTGCACAAAACAAAATTACAGAATTCACATTTTCTGTTTGAGAAAAGAAAATGAACATTTATTGGGTATTGGCAATTAAAAATATCTGACACACAGTATTCAGCCTACATAGAAAATATATTCAGAGCTGGATTCCTCAATATATACAGTAACTGGTATGTACCTGAGCAGGCTAGCATTACATTCAATAGAAGCCAAAGCACTTATATTGATACTTTATTTTGCTTTGTTCGAAAGAGTCACAGTCAGTGTTGGAGCAGATCCTGGCTCAGGTCTTGGAGAATCAGTCAGGCTCTAACATCTCCTGGAACCGTGAACCTAAATGGTTCACTATTGCTCCCCCTGCCCTTATCCCTTGCTGTACCCCCACAATGAGGTGATTATGAGAACCCTTCAACCTAGATATTACTTCATGGCCTTGAAAACTTTCTGAAGGGTGACCATGTGCCAACACCACCACCGATACCACCTTAAGGTCAACAGAACTTGAGAGTGGAGCTTGCCGGAAGCTCCAGGGTCTATGCACGTGACTGTGACTGACTTATCGAAACCATGTTTCTGCTTGAAGTGACTGACATGACAGAAAATTAACATAAAATAAACAAGAATGCCAGGGGGAAAGAAATCAGCAGAACAATCACTCATTCCTTAGAGGAGATGCAGTCATGCCTGTTCTTTCTAAGTTGCTAATTAGTTCATTTTGAATTCCACAGGTCTAGACATCCAGGGATTGAATAACAGGAAACAAGAGTAGACTCAGCATCCAAGGAGTGTTCAGCAGAAGCCCAGAGGCGCCGCACGTTTGAACAGTTGCTGCAAAGACATTAAGTGAAACAGAAAAATAGATAGACAATTAGAAAGTTTGTCCTTGTACCTGCCCATGACAAGAGGCAGTAAGACAGTCACTATTTCCTATCCAATAAAAAACTGTTGATGAGGAATCCTAAGTTTCATCTTGAGATATAAATGTATGTGAGCTTCTCCAATGAACAAATGCTTTCCATTTGAGCAGATTTCAAAGTGTGTTTCTGGTCTCAACTTTGTGCCTGTTGTGTAAAATAGGTGACAGCAGTCATTTTTCATTGAAGTCACCAGTAACGAAAATGGGGGAATATACAAAACGTTTAATGATTCTCAATTGCCTGTCATACACATCTGGAAAACACTAAGCTGAATCCATTTGAGTTTCCTGTAATAGCCCAGTCTGTCAATTCTGTAATGAGTTAGTAGGTTTCATCGATGAACACTGCACATAAGCTCCCATTTACATGACACCTTTCACATTGTAAGTCATCTCAGCAGCATAATCATTTAGAACCATAGAACCATAGAACCATACAGCACAAAACAGGCCCTTCGGCCCACCATGTTGTGCCGTCCATCAAACCACCCTCACACTATCTAACCCTTTCCTCCCGCATATCCCTCCATCTCACATTCCTCCATATGCCTATCCAACAAACTCTTGAACCTGTCCAATGTATCTGCCTCCACCACCACCCCAGGCAGTGCATTCCATGCACCAACCACTCTCTGGGTGAAAAACCTCCCCCTGACATCTCCCCTGAACCTCCCACCCGTAACCTTAAAGCCATGCCCTCTTGTCTTGAGCATTGGTGCCCTGGGAAGGAGGCGCTGGCTGTCTACTCTATCTATTCCTCTCAATATTTTATATACCTCTATTATGTCTCTTCTCATCCTCCTCCTTTCCAGTGAATAAAGCCCTAGCACCTTAAGCCTTTCCTCATATTCATACACTCCAATCCAGGCAGCATCCTGGTAAATCTCCTCTGCACCCTCTCCAAGGCCTCCACATCCTTCCTATAATGCGGCGACATAACGCACAATCTGAGACAGGCAAGGTCACAAAGATGTGTATTAAGGAACATCTTGTAGAGGAAGAGGTAGAGTGGCAGATGTTTAGTTAAAGAACTGCCAATCCCAAGGTTGATTAGAAGGGCGTGAAGATTTGTAGGGTTGAGAGTACAACTGGGATAGAGAGGGAACTAAGTGCCCTTAGATTAGAGAATAAACTTGGGTTCCTGTTTCTGATTGACATTGAGTCTTACGATTCACCAAAACTGAACCAACTTCTCTCGTCACACAACATTCATCCACTCATTCCCTCATACCTCCTGCTCACTGGATAGCAATTGGGCTTGGGATCACCAGATGTCAGCTCATAGAGCACAATCTGGGGATGGAGATAGTGTTAGGGGTGAGCAAGGTGGGGCTGAGCATTAGAAGTGTTCGGAACAAAGTAAAATTCTCCTCAGAATGTCCCATCAAACACTTTCAGGGCAGGTACAATGTGTTAGGTACAGAATAACGCTCCATCTACATTGTCCTAGTCCCTCTGAGTAAGAAGGATATAGTACTTCGATTGATTTATAATGTTACCAAGGACCACTGGCTGGCCAAATTTGTTTGTGGTCTCTACAACTAACAGAAAGAAAGCCACTGCAGTGATAGTGTACCAAACCCTCCACAGTGGTACCTAGACTGTTCTCGAAAGGGTAAGTCCATGGGATTTGAAACTGCCAGGCCTTTTCAGAGACTCTTCACATTGAAGTTCTTAATGTTCTGATGAAAATATCCTTACCTTTCATAACTGAAATCGTTTTGTTGTACTCTGGCATTGTATCACCACTGGGAAAAAGATGACAAGTATACTTGCCATCGTCAGCAGTGCCAAACCCAGTCAAGGTGACAGTTAGTTGAGAATCTGTCTTGGTTACTTTTGCCCGATTCTTGTAAACTGGTGCCACGCTGTTTGGATGCATTGAGCTTGCGAGCACCAGTGTTTGGTTCTTTGCCGTGAGGACACTCCACTCATAGTAGATGGTCCCAGTGCTCTTTTTCTTGTAGTTGCAGTTAAGATTCAAATCGTTGGTCGCACTGGTGCAGGCAGTCAGACTTGTGATTTCTTGGCCTTCCATCAAAGGCAACACTGAAAACAGAAATAAAACAAACCTCGTGATATTTCAGTGGTGCATTTTAAACATGCAACTTCTGCATTCTCACAACTAACGAAGGGATGATAATGAGCTTCCTGAGTATCGCTGAAGCTGCGTTCATCCAGGCACACAGAAAGCCTTCCATCGCATCTGAGTCTTAAAGGCTTTGGGAAGTCAGGAGATGATCCACTTACTGCAGAATATCGGGCTTCAACCTGCTCAAATTGCCACAGGATTTATGTAGCTGAAAATCAAAATACTGCAGGTTCAGGAAATCTGCAACAAAAGCAGGAAATTCTAGACCATTCAGCAGATCAGAGAGCATCCATACATACCACCTGACCCAGGTGCTTTTTTTTGTTTTACATTTATGAGTTTCTGCTCAAAGTTAATGGTGGAAATTCCAGTGTTGGTAATGTCAATGATGGTCACTAGAGGTGGTTGACTTCTCTCCAGCTAAATGACAATCATTACCAGCCATTTAGTGACTCTCTTCTTCCCCACTTATAAATTAGCAGCACATGCTTACACTTAAGTACTTTTTTTTTACTCACTTTTATACATTATTAGAGAAAGGAAGATAGATACAGTCTAGACCCTTGTCAATTTTTAATGATGCACCATCTGGATGCTTCACAGCTTGGTGTGGCAACTGCTCTGCCAAGACCACAAGAGACTGTTTCTGCTGCCTAGAAAAAGCAGCCAACATAATCAATGACTCCTCCCTCCCTGGTCATTCTCTCTTCTCCCCGCTCCCATCAGGCAGAAGATACAAAAGCCTGAGAACAGGTACAACCAGGTTCAAGGACAACTTCTACCCTGCTGTTATAAGACTTTTGAATGGACCTCTTATACAATAAGGAGAAACTCTTGATCTTCCAATCTACCTCATCATGGCCTGTGCACTTTGTCTACCTGCACTGCACTTTTTCTGTAACTGTAGCACTCTATTTTGCATTCTGTTTTTTCTTCCTTTTGTACTACCTCCATGTACTTATCTATGGAATGATCTGTTTGGATGACATGCAAACAAAATCTTTTCACTGTGTCTTGGTGCATCTGACAATCATAAACCAATTACCAATAACCTACAATCGATAGTTTATATTCCTTTATTTCCCAAAGCAGTGTTTAAGAGTCAGGAAAGCAGGAGATGTGTTTACCATTTCAAAAATTATAGCGATACCCAGCAGTTTGAGATATTTGCAAATACATTTTCATTTGTTGTGGCTCATGACTTAACTGTCTGTAGGTCCTGCAGACTCTGAGTAAACTGGCATAAATGGAGTATACGTTAATGATGTTCATTCAAGAGTAAATCAAATTTCCTGAGGAACACATACCTGCCAGGACAGACAGTATGAGCAAGTGGTTCATCTTTAGTCTAGGCCAGGAGCCTCCTATAATCCAATACCAGTGCCTGAAAAATAAACAAAAATTGTGTCAGAGTTATCCTGAACCCTGGGTCTATTTTGATGATGTGTTATTTCCCAAAGCAAATGAAAAAAAAAATGCTCCTTTCCAGGATAGACAAATACAATGCAGATAATCATGTTGGCCTCAACATTTGCAAATGTTTTCCATTCTGGCTCCATTTCACTTGGTCAATGACTCTCACCAGCCTTGTCTCAATAAGTAGCTCTTTCATGGCTGAGTCACATTTGGAGGTTTCCGCTCACTCTACGTATTCAGGCACACAATCCCGGCGGACACTCCTGAGGTGGTGAAGCATGCCCTACTGGGTGGATGTGAAAGATCCCACAACACCATTCAAAAAGGACAAAGAAACTTAAGACATACAATTTTTTTTTCTCTCTCTCAACTTACACTAATGTTGTTATGTTTAATTTGTTTATTTTGTCATGTAAATTATGTAAAATTTATGTTAATTTAAGCTTATGTTAACTTATGTTTGTAATGTACAGTGCTCAAAAAGCTTCTTTTCATGGCATTTATACCCTGCGTGTGTATGCCCATGACAATAAACTTGAACTTGGAAAAAGAACAGATTAATATTTACCTTTTGACCAACCTCACTAGCAGAGTTCATCTGGTCATTATTTCAATAGTGGGATCCTGCTGTGCACAGATTGGTCACTGTGATTCCTAGGTTATATCAGTGACAATGGTTCAAATCATGTCCCTTGAGCTTTTTGAATGGCCTAAGATTGTGAAAAATGCTTTAAAAATAGAAGTTATAAATGAAAAAAATAATCTTCCCTTCACATCAGCAGGTAGATAAAAACATACAAAAGAAAGAGCAGGCCATATGCCCCTCGAACTTGCTCTGCTATTCAACTCCATTTTCCTGTCTGAGCTCCATTACGCTTGATCCTCCTGCAGTGCAAAAATCTATCCCCACATTGAGTATAATAGTTGAGCTAATGGCCAAAATCCTCTGTGTAACTGCCACAGAATGCATCAGGTTTAAGCAATTCCAACAAACTCAAGGGGCAAGTTGATCAAACCAAAACCCTCATCTCAAGCCACGTCACATCTGCACAATTGCCTTCCCATCAGTATCACTTTGTGTTAGCATAAAAGCTGCACCATAATGTGGGAAACAATACTGAAATAACTGATCAAAATTAAAACATTTCTAAAGGCAAGAATGAATGTCCTGTTCAAATCCAACCAACATTGGCCAAGAATGTATTCCTTGCACTAGATGATACAGTTACAACACTTGAGAGGTACAAATAAGTTCAAAGGAACCCCAAGCAGTCAGGAAGCAACAACTGCAGATGCTGGAATCCTGAAACAATAACTTAAATGCTGGAAATCCTGAGCACATCTGCAGCAAGAGAGCCAGAATGAATGTTTCAGGAGGATGATCTTACATCAAGTGCAACACTAACTCTTGTTTCTCTCTCCACAGATTCTGCCTGACCTGCTGCAGTTTTGGCTTGCACTGCTTTCTGCAATATTGGTTCTCGCCAGCAGGGTTACCATGTTGATTGGGTGTGGCACCTCCTATCAAGAGAAATAAGCTGAAAATTCTTCATTGTCAAATTGTGACCCATTTTATAATTCATTCCCATTCAATAATTCTTGTTTTCTTCAAAACGGAAAGCCAATTTCAAAGGCGAGTTGATGTTCCCATTGTGAACCTTGTCCCTTCCTGTATGATAATATGACACAGGATCAAAAACTACATGACTTTCTTAGATTGCAGAAGGCTGAAATGCTCACTAGACACCTCCAACAGAAGCAGAAATATAAAGCAAGTGTTTACAAGACATTAAAGAGCTATTTGGGATTAATAATATATAAGGAATGTAGACAAAAAGACTTTTGCAGAACTTCTGGAGGGAGACTTAATCAAAATTCTAACCTATTACATCAAATCTGAGTCACCATAGGGTCAGGACTGATCCAGGTGTGAGGGGGTGGTTTAGAATACTGGTCAGGGCTCTCTGAATGGGAATCGGTAGGAAGACTTGCTAGGAAAAGGGAAGAAGGGCAGAGCCACTTGGGATGAGTATCTCAGGGTGGGAGATAGGGATGGTGGGTGGTGTGGGGGTAGATAGAGAGAGCTGGAAAAGAGGTGGGGGTGACAAGAGTTTGGCTGGGCTTGCGGGGTATTGGAGGTGAGAGGAAGGGGTGGGGTTGGCGGATGGGGTAAGAGAGCTGGCCCAACCCCCCCCCCCCCCCCCCCGGCTGAGGTGGGGTTTCAGAACCCAGCGCGGGATGGCAGGGCCAAGTAGGTGGAGGATCGAGAGTCTCCGTTGCCCAGGGTGGGGATGGAGGGAGATAAGTTGACACAGCCCAGGGCCAGAGGGGAGAGAGTGAAGGGATGGGAGGTGGGGTGGAGGTGCAGTAATTCTGACACAGGAGACTGCAGATGTTGCTCGACTTGGCTGAATTCCTCCAACAGTTTGTCTTTTGCTGTTGAACTGAACCCGAATCCGAATCATTATCACTGATTTATATGACGTGAACTTTGTTGTTTCACGGCAGCAGCGCTGTGCAAAGACATAAAATTACTATAAATTACAAATAAACAAGTAGTGCAAAACAAGGAACTGCTACTTTTGGGTGTGGTGATCTCCGTGAGAGGACGGGGGGGGGGGGGAGGTGGCGTGCGGAGCCTTACATCGGAGAGAGAGCTGCGTTTGGTATGGGGGATTGGGGTGTGATTGCGACTCGGGCACAGACTGCAGAGAGACAAGGACGTTAAAAGAATGCAGGGAGGTTGGCCGGACTGAGAGGCGGGGAGGGTACCTCCCGGACAGGTTGCCCCTCGGAATTTATTTCCCAGTATCACTCGTTCGTTTATAGCCACAATTCACATTTTGTCCCGTTTCATCCCCCCCCCCCCCCCCCCCCCCAACAGCTTTATCCTGCTCAATATACATCGAGAGTCCGCCGCAACTTTGAATCAGAGCCGACAGTCCGGTACTGCTGATCTCTCCCCGAGACTGTAAACACAACCCCGCGTTTAACCTGCACTAGTTTTACATTTAAAATGTGTTCTTTCCCAACCGACGCCGTTGGATTGATTTCCTTCGACTCTGCCTGCATATGATTAAAGATTTTTTTCATCGTTTCAAGATTAAATATCTCGCTGGCTACAGTACTGCTGAATATGTCGCTCTCGATTCTTAATTCATCTCCCTCTCTCTCCCCTTCCTCTCCTCTCTCTCCCCCTTCCTCTCCTCTCTCCCCTCCCCCTCTTCCCTCTCTCCCTCTCTCTCCCCTCCCCTTCCTCTCTCCCCCTCTCTACCTCTTCCCTTGCCTTTCCCCCTTTCCTCCATTGTCTCTTCTTATCTCTCTGCTTCCCTCTCTCCCACCCTCCTCTGAATGTTCTCCGCTGTAATTCGCACCCCCTTTTCATCCCCGATGGGTACTTGCAGTCCAGTGATACCCACTGCCTCTCCTTTCTCCACTGCAGTCGCCGCCCCTCTCTCAGCTTTGGGCTCACTCCTTCCTTACCTGCAGCGACCTCGCCTCCTGCGCTACTGAGGGCTCAGCTTCTTCTGCCCTTCTCTGTAATAGTGAAATCTGAAGGGAGTCTGTGCAATCGTGAGGATCCTGTAGAGAATTTAAAGGCTGCTGGAACGGTTCCTCACTGCAGCACTGACTGCAGTATCAGCTGATACACAGCACGCCCCCTTCTTGCGAGAATATTAAGTGACCGCTCCCCTCCGCCTCTCAGACACTGTTACCAGACAACGTCTGGGTTCGGGAGCACCGTTGGGATCTTCCCGGTGTTCTCCACACTCCTCCATCCGATGCATTCCTGCGCATTCAGAACTAACGCACTGCAAAAAACGAACAGAAAATGCCAGAAACTCTCGGCAGATCAGGTAGCATCAGTGGAAAGAGAAACAGTCAACGTCCCGGGTTCTGTGACCCTGCGCCCGCCCATCACTGGTGAGGATTTGACTGAGTTCTGGCCGGGACAGAGCCCGGTGGGCCACACACACACACACACACACCGGTGTTAGGCACCGATACACCCGCTCCCCTCTCCGTGGGCCGTGCTCTGTCTGAACCAGCCACTCTAAAGATTTATTTATCCATACAATGCTCAGTGGCAGATTGAATATGGAGCATGACGGATTAAAAATAACACTGCATACGGGTGTGAGTGATGGGTTAACAGACTACAGAGCTGAAGGGTTAACACTCTCAGCCCACGGGTGCTGTTCAGCCTAATGTTTCCAGCACCTTTCTGGTTTCTCAGTATCTGCAGTGTTTTGGTGAATAAAGTGCTGGCCCCCATCAGTGAGGTGGGGTGGGCGAGAGGCTTAAATGTTCCACCTCACTCAGTGGTGAGGTGGGGTGGGTGAAGGGGGATAGATTTTAGACCTCATTCATTAGAGTCATAGAGTCAAGCAGCACAGAAACAGGCCCTCTGGCTGAATTGGTCCATGCCAAACAAGGTGCCCATCCAAGCTTGTCCCATCTGCCCACCTTTGGCCCACATCCTTCACGGTAGTGAGGTGGGCGGGTGAGGGGGTAAATGTGAGTAGGCTGTCCCATTGTTTAACAGTGGAGATGCTCATAACGTTACTGATGCTTTAGTCATTTCCTAACCAGTCATTGAGGCCTCCGTGTCCACTCTACACTCTCACTCTGGGAGAAGAGTGCCTTCCTTCTTAGTTCCTATGGCAATGGGAGGACACTTTATTCTTCACTTTGAAAGCCAGGCAGACTCAGGGGAAGGTGCTGGTCTGCATTTTATGGAGCAGTACTGCAAAAATGAAATTCTGCAGATTCTGGAAATTGGAAATAAAACCAGAAAATTTTGGAAATACTCAGCAGGTCAAGCAGCATCTGTGCAGCAACAAACAAATCAATAATCTAAAACAGTAATTGGATATTACTTATATCATTTGGAAATATGCCAATCACTTGCTATAAAATGAAATCACTTGATAATCACTTGACATACTTGATATGAAATCACTTGCCTATATCACTTGGAAGTAGTAATGCAAAAGGGAAGAAAAGCTAAAGGGCTTTAATTGGATGTCATTCATGGCTGAGCCTCACGGCTCAGGAGGAATCATTGGAATTGCTGCACTGAAGATTCACCAGAATGATATTACAGTTGAAAGGGTTAAATAATGAAGCCCCATTACAGAACTGGGCTTATATTGCCTGGAGTTTGGAGAATTAAAGGGTTATCTAATTAAAAGGCTTAAGGTATTCAAAATCAGAGAGATTCAATAGAGTCTCTGGCAGAAGAGACTGGGATAAGAGGGATGTTCTTAAAATTAGTGAAAATGCCTTTTCACGCAGAAGTTAATTTATATCTGAAAAACTCTCCATCAAAAGTTTCAGATTCTGGGGGCAACTAGCATTTTTAAGACTGAAGTTGCTATTTTTTTTTGTTTGGTAAGCGCACCAACAAAAATGAAACAAAGGTGGACAACTTGTAAGATACAGTTTGGCCGTGAGCTGAGAGAGTAGTAGAACGGGCTTGGGGAGTTGTATCTATGCTCATGTACTGGAAGTGACTAGTATGCCTTTCCATTACATTGTCTCAGATAAGCTAAAAGCAATGATTAACAAAGGCAATATCCATAGAGGCAAGTATAACATTTAATGGATTCTCGAACAGCCAAGCTATCTAGAGACTGAATTCAAGCTCCAAACCTGATGAGGTCAGCGAGAAAATGGATCAATAAATATCAATCTTGTCAGAGCATAACAGAAAAAGTGAGCACAGACTGCGTGAAATATCATTGACATTAAACACTGAAAGACCTAAGCCAGAAACCCAAGCACATAAGTAGTGTTGCTGTCTGCCTGTTCCGCAATAAGTAGTAATCTGTGGTACTTTTAGTGCATAATCAACATAAGTGACCATTAATGTGTGAGTCAGAAAGATTTGGTTTCTAATTCTACTCCACCGAAATGAATACAAATGTCATGGTTGGCTCCCAGTATAGTACAATATTAAAGGAGTGCTGTACTGTCAGAGAAGCTGCATTTCCCCCTCAGTCACAATATGTTAAACTATGTTTTCCTATTTTCCATTTATCCATACTCTAATTAACACTGTGTGTTTCCACATCCATTATATTGCTCATCTTTGTCCCTGCCTCAGATCGTCTGCTGTGAATCTTCAGCCAGATGTTACCTCTATGCCTGACTTCTCTAATGCGTTTCTGGTCTGCCTCAGTCTGTTCTCCATAAACATGTGATACAAACTATGACTGCTTGTCTCCTAACATGCACTAAGACACCCCCTGACCTACGCTGGCTCCCTGACCCCCTGCTTCCTGACCTACACTGGCTCCCTGACCTACTGCTTCCTGACCTACACTGGCTCCCAGGAATGTTACAAATTAAGAATTCTCACCCTTGATCTTAATCCATCTAATATCTTACCACTTCCCACTCCTCCAGCCCTGTGACTGAGATATCTACACACCTCTAATTCTGGTTTGTTATTCGCTCTGGAATTCTTAACCCTTTCCACCTTTACTTCTTTTTCTGCCTTTAAGACACTTTGAAGCCTATTTGTTTGACCATCCTTTTGTTCATCTGCCCCAATATCTCCCTGCATTGTTCAGTGTAATTTTTTGTTTGATATTCCTCCTGCGATGTGCCTCAGGATATTTTGCTAATTTGAAAGCAGTATATAAATGGAAGTTTCTTGTATTGGAATATCCAAAGGTTGTGAAAGTCAATGGAGAAATGCAAGACTTCCTTCCATTTGTGTTGAATCACATTTCCTCCAACGTTAGTTACTTTCTGTGTCTTGCTTCAATTGCTCCCATTCCTGAGTTTGTTCAAAGGTTGTGAGTTTGTGTTTCACTTGTTTTCATGCCTGATTGGTTCTCAGTGTAGCAGAGAGACTCCTGTCCTTCAGATAAGGTGCTAAATTGAAGCTTTTGGCATTAAGGACCCTTGACCTAAGTCAGCAAAGAGCAGAGAAGAATCCAGGACCCTGGCTATCATTTTTCCTTTGGTCACTACCAGCAACACCAGGTTATTTGATTCTCATTACAGTGCTCTCTGTTGGATCTTGCTATGTTCAAATGGTTGCTGGGCTTGCATACTTAACATTTAATAAGTCAATAATCAATGTATGAAGTGTTTCAGTGGTTGTAAGATATGTAATGAGATTTATTATAAAGCCTTTCTTTCAATATTTACAACTCTTAAGCCCAGCAGCATCACAATTTGCATTTATATGGGGCCTTGTTCAGGTCACTGGAGTAAGTGGAACAACCCTTGCAATTCATAACCTGTATCAGATCAGCAATTATCTAGAGCACGATGATCAGAAAATATGAGGACAAAAGAACCAAGGTTAAAGCAAATGTGAGAATAGGACCCTGAGGGGCAACTTTTTCACCCAGAGGGTGGTCAGTATATGGAATGAGCTGCTGAGGAAGTAGTTGAGGCAGGTACATTAACAACATTTAAAAGGCACTTGAACAGGTACATGGCTAAGAAAGGGTTAGAGGGATATGAGCCAAGTACAGGGAAATGGGAATTGCTTAGATGAGAATCTTGGCCAGCTTGGTCTGGTTGGGCAGAAGAGGCTGTTTCTGTGTTGTGTGACTCTATGACTCTAAATTGTATCAGTGATGACTTATGTAGCATTATCTGCATATTGAGCATGGTATGAAATAGAGATATAAGAGAGCGCAGATGCTGGAATCTGGAGCAAAAAACAATCTGCTGGAGGAACTCAGCAGGTTGAGCAGCATCTGGGGGGGAAGAAGGAATTGTTGATGTTTTGGCAAAACCCTGCTTTGGGGCAAGCAGATGGAGTATGAAGATGGAGTACAATGAATATGGAGCAAGTTGTGTGTGAGAAGTAGTAATGTGCGAGGTGTGTGTGAGGAGCCACATGTGATGAACATTGCATATATATGGAGAACAATGTGAAAGAACTGTGTGGGAAACTGTGTAGAAGATTAGCATGCAAGGAATGAGCAGGAAACAATGTGTGAGAAGGTGCTCAAACAGCAGTGTGCAACAATCAGTGTGGGTGTAGCACCAAGACTGAACACAAGACCAAAAGTGGGAGTGAAAGTATAAAGAAGTCATTAAAACTTCCGATATAGAAGTGAGGACAGATTTCCTTGGTGATGATGTAAGAACCAGTTGCCACATGGAGTGGCTGAGTGGCAAAACAGTGCAGATACAATTTAGGAGAAGCTAGATGCACAGATAAAGGGAGAGTGAGCAGGGGAAAGAGGGAGGGAGAGTGTAACATGCTGGAGAGGAGGAGAGTGGGAAAGTGGGAGAGAGGAGTGGTAAAATCCTGAGTGGGGTAGAGGTGAAGGGGAGACTAAGAGTGGAAGACTTGGTTTGAAGAGGGGGGCAAGGGAGGAGAAGGAGGGCGAGATGGACAACTGGAAAGAAAGAGATTGTAAGCAGGGAAGATAGAAAGGAAGATGAGAGAGAGGAAGAGAACGATGGCTTGGAAGGTTTTACAGCTTTGTAGGTCAAAACATGTGATGGACTATAACAGGCCCTGAGCCACAAAGTGCTGGGATCATCACAACAACTACCGGTAGTTTCTGTGCCCAGCAAACCACAGGCATATGCCACAGATTTTTTTTAATATTTAAAAAATAAACTTTATTCATAATAAACATATATACAAATGAAGAAACAGTGCAAAACTTCTTCATTCATGGTCATTACATTCAGTAAGTGTTAACTTATTTTATTAAAACCATATCACCATTACCACTCATGTGGCCCCCTGGGGCGATACACTCTTTCATTGTTTGGGGGACTTCACCATCCAACTCAGCCCCTCCATGTGCGGTAGTAGAAGGAGCTGAGACTGTGGTCCTTCCCCAAAGAGCCTTTGCATTGGCTGCACCGAGCTTCAGTGTGTCCCTCAGCATGTGACACAAGTGCCACTCTCCAGAGAATGGTATTGAAGCTGCTCCCAGAGCTTGAACGCAGAGGCCTTCACACTGTCCTCTTACACTGTAGATGGCTGTTGGTCATCATGAACCTGTCAGACAAAATGGTCTCTTTCACTGCTATTAATGCTTTTGAGATACTTCTAAAAATAAAACCTTCAATGTATGAAAATGATACCAAGCTCTGCGCCCACTCCCCACTTCTACACCCACTTCTATTTCAAAACACCTGGATGTCAGGAGAACTCAGTTCTGCAAAAGTCAACTTCTCAAACACACTACCAGTTAATTTACTCAGAATCACTATACTAATGTCAATGTCCTGCCAATCATCACTTCAATTAAAGGACAACTCAATGCCAGATCTTGATGAGATTAATGGTGTTGGATGGCATGATGGTTGGGAGATGGGGAAGGAGAAACAAATATTGATGCCACTTATATTACTTTGTTCTCTTCTATATCAGAGGAAAACTATCTTTACAAATAGATAGTCTTAATCAGGAGAAAATAGCAGGACTGAAGAGAAGGGCTTCCTTGGCAGGCAAAGAGCAAGGCTGGGGAATAGCAGTAACAGAAAGTTGTTAAACCCAGAGCAATGCTTATTATAGCAAGTTTCAATTTCACATTATTTGAAAGAAAGTGTGTGCATTTATATTGCACCTATCACAACCTCAGAGTGTCACAAAGAACTTGAAGTACTTTTGATGTGTTGTCAATGTGATAATGTAGGGAACAAAATGATAATTTGCATTCAGCAAAACAAACCAACTTAGAATCAGAATCAGAATTATTATCACTGACTTATATGCTGTGAAATGTGTTGTTTTGCAGCAGCAGTACAGTGACAAGATATAAAATTACTATAAATAACAAAAATAAGTAAATCATGAAAAAAAAGGAATAACGAGGTAGTGTTCATGGGTTCATGGACTGTTCAGAAATCTGATGGTGGAGGGGAAGAAGCTGTTCCTGAATCATTGAGTGTGGATCTTCAGGCTCCTGCACCTCCTCCCTGATGGTAGTATTGAGAAGAGAGGATGTCCTGGATGGTGAGGGTCCTTCGTGATGGATGCCACCATCTTGAGGCACTGCCTCTTGAAGATGTCTTCGATGGCAGGGAGCATTGTGCCCGTGAGGGAGCTGCAGCCTCTTGTGATCCTGTGCATTGGAAGCTCCATACCAGGCTGTGATGCAACCAGTCAGAATGCTCTCCACTGTACATCTGTGGAAATTTGTAAGAGTCTATGGTGACATACCAAATCTCCTCAAACTCCTAATGAATTTCCCTTTGATGTTGAGTGCTAAGTACTGGTAAAGAAACCAGGAGAAGCTCTTACGTTCTTCTTCAAATGGTGCCGTGAACACATTCATGTTTGAGTATGGATGGGACTAAAGTTTAGCATCACCCTTAGTACTGAATTGTACTGGACTATCAACCAGGACTCTAGTCATGGCTTTGCTTTGGAAATCCATGGTCATTCTAATTTGGAAGTAAGAGTGGAACTCACAGAACCAATATCTGATGACAGCTGGTGCAATGTTCTAATCACCTCCCATTAATTTCTCAAGAGCATTGCTTCCTGTTTTCAACTGTCAGCACATCTCCTCCCCCACCCCCCACCCCCAGAACATTTTACTTCTGCCCAATGTAGAGAAATCCAGTCAGATATTAACTGAATCACCATTGAATGATAGCATGGGTGGGGAAGAGAGGACGGAGAGTGGTAGGGATGGAGAGTAGAAAATAGAGGGAGAGAGGGGATGGAAGGAGGGAAGGTATTGGAAAGGAGAAGGATTTAGGTCTGGTTCCTCAGAAATCCTAAGCCCAGAACCATCCATCAGCACTATTCCAGCCACATTGAATGCTTTCTCAGGGAATTACCTGAGGAATACTAATTAGAACTTCGAGAAGTTAGAAAACAAGTGTGTGCTTAATTGTAGAGAGTGGGGAGGGCTGGGGGGGGGGGGAACAAAGGAGATGTCTCTGATAGGGTTGAGATCTAGTGAGGTTGAAGGATGCATATCTGGAGGTGCTGGATCCAAGAGAGTGGTGAAAGTTTGTTAATTGCAGTTAGAGTCACAGCATCATGGAGCCATACAGCACAGAAACAGGCCCTTCAGCCCACTGAGTCCATGCCGACCATCAGCCACCCATTTAGGCTAATCCTACACTAATCCCGTATTTTATTTATTCTCCCCACATTCCCATCAACTGTCCCAGATTCTACCACTCATCTACACTAGGGGCAATTTACAGAGGCCCAATTAACCTACCAACCTGCATATTTTTTGAGATGTGGGTCGAGGGTTGAGAGCTTCAAGTTCCTAGGAGTGAACATCACCAGTAGCCTGTCCTGGTCCAACCACATTGATGCAAGGGCCAAGAAAGCTCACCAGCGCCTCTACTTCCTCAGGAGGCTAAAGAAATTTGGCATGTCCCCTTTGGCCCTCACCAATTTTTATGAACACACCATAGAAAGCATCCCATTCGGATGCATCGTGGCTTGGTATAGCAACTGCCCTGCCCGTGACCGCAAGAAGCTGAAGAGAGTTGTGGACACAGTTCAGCACATTACAGAAACCAGCCTCCTCTTCATGGACTCTGTCTATACTTCTCACTGCTGCGGAAAGCAGCCAACATAATCAAAGACTGCACCCACATTGGACATTCTCTCTTATCCCCCCCTCCCATTGGGCAGAAGCTACAGAAGCCTGAAAGCATGTACCACCAGGCTCAAGGGCAGCTTTTATCCTGCTGTAATAAGACTATTGAACAGTTCCCTAATATGATAAGATGGACTCTTGACCTCATAATCTACCTCATTATGACCTTGCACCTCATTGTCTACCTGCACTGCACTTTCTCTGTAACTATAACACTTTATTCTGCATTCTGTTTTGTTTTACCTTCTACTACCTCAATGTACTGTGTGATTGATCTGTATGAACAGTATGCAAGACAAATTTTTCACTGTACCTCTGTACATGTGACAATAATAATAATAACAACCAATATACCAATGAAACCCACAGGGGGAACATGCAAACCTCTCACAGACAGCACCAGTGGACAGGAGTGAGCCCAGGTTTCAGGAGCTGTGAGGCAGCAGCATTACCTGTGGTGCCACTGTGCTGTTGATCTGTGTGGAGGAGACGCAAATTGAGGGAGATGTATGAGGGTAGCAGAGAAAGAACCAAAGCAGAGATACAGAACATGCTGTATCACATGAACGATACATGAATGTATCATGCCACATGAATGATAGAAAAATGGAGGTCTATGTGGAAGGAAAGGGTTAGATAGATATTAGAGCAGGACAAAGTGTCGGCACAACATCGTGGGCTGAAGGGCCTGTACTGTGCTGTAATGGTCTATGTTCTATGTTTATGCTGGAAGTCCAAAATAAAGGAGAATGCTTTGGGCTGCAGTGGAATCACGCAAGAACCAAAAACATTAAGAGCAGAGTGAAATAGAGAATTAAAGTGACAGGCAACTAAGAGGTCAGGTTCCCCATTGCATATGGAACTGAGGTGTTATATGTTTAGTTTCTCCACTTTAGAGGAGATTATATTCTGAGCAGCGAATGCAGTACACTCAATCAGAAGTACAAGCAAATTGCTGCTTTCCTGGAAAGAGTGTTTGATTCCTGGATGGTGGGAATGGAAGAGGTAAAAGGGCAGGGGTTGCATCTCCTGAGGTGGCATGGGAATATGGTGTGGAAAGAGGAATGGATGTTGGTGGAGATAGAAGAGTGAACCAGGAGGGATCGATCCCTTCAGAATGCTGGAAGGGGAAGGGAGGGGAAGGTGTCTCTGGTGTGGTATTCCTTTGCTGCATGATTCAGTGAATGTGGAAGCTGGTGGGGTAGAAGGTTAGGAGAAGAAGAGTGTATCCTTGCTCTGGGTGGGGGGATGAGTGGGAAAGCAGAAATGCAGGAAATAGAACAGACATGGTTGAAAACTTAGTCAACTATATGGAGAGGAAGCCATGATTAAGGAAAGAGAAGACACTTTTGAAGCACTGGTGTAGAAAGTGTCATCAGCAGAACAGATACAATGGACTTGCCAAAGGTTCCTTGATAGAAACTCTAAAACCTGCGACCTTTTGGAAGAACTTGCACTTTTTTCCAGTTCAGTATATTGTGTTTGGTGCTCATGATGTGGCCTCCTCTACATGGGAGAAACCAAATGCAGATTGGGTGGTCACCCTCAAGGAACACCTCGTTCAGCCTGCAAGGGTGACCCTGAGCTTTATAGGGTGACCTGCCATTCAGTTCTCCCTCCGTTCCCACTCTGTTCCCTCTCTCTTTGGCCTTTACACTTTTCCAACAAAGTCCAACGCAAGCACAAACAAAGGCACCTCATCCTCTGTCCAGGCACGTGGCAGCCCTCAGGACTCAACAGCAAATTCAGTAATTCAGATAAGCATCTTTTCCTGTTTGTAGCAGAATGGCCAGTTCAAGGTCATCCACATAACATTAATTTCTATTTTTCTCTCCCCACAGATGTTACTTAACCTGCTGAGGATTTCTAGCATTCTCTTCTATTTCAGATGTCCAATAACTGCTGTGTTCCACATCTCACTGTCCCAGTGTGCTTCTTCTCTCTCTACTGTCCTCATCTTCTACTTATGCTCCTTCAGGCAGACCAGCTCCCTCTCTTAGACAACAATGAAAACAATTGGGTCACACTGACGATCTTGGATTCCACCCTAACACAAACACTCTCTCCACTCTCTGTATCCCTCTCCCTCTCAGCAACTTAAAACATACTTGTTTTCTCACTTTTCTAGTTCCGGTGAAGGGTCTTCGACCTGAAAAGTTGACTCTTTCTCTGTCTGTCACGAACCAGCAACAAAAGAAACACACTGAGCATGATTTAGTGTTAAAAACTATTTTATTAATTACTACTTATGATAATACGTAAAATAAAAGTAAAAATGTTAGTATGTTAGAATTCAAATATGTTAAACCTTGAACGTTAACCCCAAAACTAAACTCTTCGTGTGTGTGTGTGTGTGTGGCAAAGTCCAAAACTCCCAGTTCCGGAATGGTTCTTAAAGTTCAGTTCCGCAAGCCATAAGGTGAAACATGAGCAAGGGCTTCTTCAACAACCACCGTTGTCAGAAGATAAGACGTAGATGTAGAGAACATAGGGAGAGTAAATACGAAATCCAAATGTTCCACGATGGAACCCCAAACGACACTTCAGTGTTTACTCAGTAGTGACTTCCTCACCCCGAAAAGCATCCGAACCGTGGTTGTCCACACACAAATACCTGTTTCCTTCTACAGGTCAGCAACAAAGTGAACACCGGATTACTTCCAACTTCCATACATGGATTTCAGTGGCAAACACAGTTATTGTTTCTCATCCATCGATAGAGAAAACTAGCAGGCTGGTGTCTCTCTCCCTTCTCTCTCTCTCTCCTTCTTCTAACTTCTTCAACGATGTCATTACGTCCTTTGTCTTCTATTGACGTAAGCACGCCCCACACACGCATACACACACACTCTCTATCTTAAAGGGACTTTCACTGAGTCTGTAACATGTCCACGAATGCTTTCTGACTTGCTAGGTATCCCCAGCATTTCCTGTTTCCATTTCAGATCTCCAGGATCTGGTGTTTTTCACTTTTCAAGGAGAGCAGATTCGTGGGGACACTCACGACGTTCCTCTGGAAATCTGCACTTCCTCTCTTAGAAATATTTTGTTACTTCTTCATTGTAGCAGGTTAGCTGGGAAACAGGCCCTTCAGCCCACTGGGTCTGTGCCAACTACCAACCACCCATTTACACTAATCCTGTATTACTGCCATTGTTATTCTTCCCACATTCTCATCAACTCCCCCCAGATTTTACCACTCACATACACACTACAGGCAATTTACAGTGGCCAATTAACCTGCTAACTTGCAACCCTTTGAGATATGTGGGAGGAAACCCACTTGGTCACAGGGAGAATGTGCAAACTCCATACAGACAGCACCGCAGGTCAGGATTGAACCCAGGTCTCAGGTGCTGTGAGACTGTGGCTTTACTAGCTGGCCACTCTGCTGCCCTTAATGGATCACTACTACCTTCCCAAACCAATTTGAATGGGTAGTAAGTGTTGGACTTGCCAGTGATGCTCATATCTGCTTCCCATGAATGCTTAATAAATTTTTTGTGCCCCAATATACAGGCTCTATTTATATCCTGGGGTATTCCATTGTACACGTTGCATGTTACATGCCTACTTAAGCATATCATCCATAAAAGTCAATGGAAGTAAAAATTTGGAGGGATCAATCCTAGGCTGACAGAATGGGTGAGGGATCCATTTTACATTGTCCTCAAAAATGTAACTCTTTACCGGTAAAGGAACACAAAGATCTTAAAAACTGGTAATGGCTAAGGTTAGAGCACTGGCATGATGCAGAATAGGGAAGGTAATTTCACCATATCCTTTATTACTCTACAACTTCTGGGTGCACCAAACTTCCTCTGACATAAAGTAAAACTCTGCTTTGACCACATCATGCATCAACAACTTCCACAATCTCATGTACTTAATTTGATATATTACTAACTTACATTTATGCCCCTTGTTCTGAACTATTCCATGGTTTCTCTCCACAGCCCCCTATGAAACTCCTCAGTAATTTTAGAAACCCCAATCCTGAATTCGTTTTGTCTTCTTAGGAAAGCGCCACCCCACTCAATCTTCCCCGATAGCTGCATTATCTCTATTTTATGGGAATCTTTCCTGCACTTTCTGCAATGTTTAAATAACTTGTCTGTAGTATGGAGATAAGTGAAAACTAACTGATAAAATTCTTGGCCTGCTTATATGTTTTATCTCTCTGGAAATGACTCCCAGCAGACGTAATTGCTCACTTAATGGCTTTATCATTGTGTTCTGTTATTATATTTAATTCAGCTGTGGTTGTCATTCTCTTTGCTTCTCTACCTCAGTAATTTCCTTGCACTCCAAGAATGCGGCAGCTTTATACCTCTTATCACACTCCTGGATTTTCTTCTGAATAACTGTCCATTTTACTCCCTTGCAGGAAGAAATGTGCATTATAAGGACATCAGTTAAGCTGAAGGCACTAGATCAGTGGTCAGCGATGTCCAGGTGACCAAGGCACTGAGGATCATGAACATATTCTTTCATCGTGGGTACTTCTGCGAAAGACCTGGTTATTTGTGTGTTAAGGTTAAGGTTTCAACTGGACAACTTTAAACAAGCAAATACAGGGCTGATACAGGGTGACTCATCACTCACTGCTTGTAAATATTTTTCTGAGAAAAACATGCTGAAACATTGCAGCATCTGCACAGAGACGATAGGTACCATTTCCTGCAATCTAAACATTAAGCAAGTTCCTGAACATATTAAGAAGAAAGAGAGAAGCTGGTAATTGGTTCAATGAGCTGGAAACTCCCATCTGTGATCTCCCACACTATTCTGTGCAAATTTCAGGAACCGGATCCTACCTTGCTCTGTTCTGCCTGGAGGGAAGTTGATGTGTTGGAACAGGTCTATCTGTTTGGACAGTATATTTAGGGAAAAAATGCTTGATCAGTACACTGTGCTGTTGAGGAGCTGGTTTCCATACAATGATGACACTATTATGTAACTCCCTTTGCAGATAGACTAATTCAGATTTTAGGCTTCATGAATTTATAGTTTGATTTTAAATATATGGCATTTTGATGACCTTTCATCCTGAAGAATCTTTCATACCATGATTTACATATGACCTCAGAACACCTCATGAAACCTTTTGCATACAGTAATATACTTTCCTGAAATATGATCTATGCTGTAAGGTAACAATTCCTGTTTGCACACTAAGCCTTCAAGAAGAGCAGGAGATAAATGACCAGACTTCCTTTTATATAGGAATGTGGAAAACCAAAGGAGACGGAGAGGGAAAAAAGTGCAGAACATAGAAAAAAGAAAAAGAACAAAATGCCAGTTGGAAAGAATGAAAACTCAATAGAGTTCTACCAAGTTCAATATGGTTCTGTCAGACTCAAAGCAGACGCTCTCTTTCCCTAACAGATCTCTGAATCTGACCAGCTGAGCGGACAACCTCTCAACACTGACATGTCCCACCCTTTTCTTCCTGTGGCAACATAAATTACAATTTGTTAAATTCGATGTGCAGCAATTTACAGATTGCTTCACACAGAGCTGATCATTTAACCAGTCTCCTGCTTCCTATTAAACAATTTACAGACTATCCAATACATCATCACCTCCTTCACATCACAGTGAGCTGTTTGCATCTAGACCTGACATCACCTAACAGAAAATCTAAGAAACATCAGGTTCTGTTTCTTGTCTGAATTTCTAACTAATCTAAACCAGATCTCTCTTCTTTAAACAGAAATCCATTCGCTCAGTATAGTGTCCCAAAGCATTGAATTATTAATTTTACAGTTACTTGCGGCATAATACTTCTTAAACACTCAATAAATTGTCATTGGCATCTTTGTAAACCCTGAAAGTCAACCCAAGGGCATGTGCGGCCTCACTGCAGTTTTTGAAAATGGCACCAGCATTTAGTCTCTGACAAAGAAGCAGAAAGTGGGGGTTAGGTATTGAGTAAATTGTAAAATGACACAGGCAGAGTGTCAGATTTATGCAGGATGGTACAACTCACAGAATCACAATATGGTTACAGCACAGAAGGAGGCAATTTGTCCCATCAAATCCACACTAGCTCTTAGTTCTATCCAGTTTGTCCCTTGCCCTTGTCTTCTCCCCAGTGCCTTGCAAATTCTTTTCAGATTGTTATCCAGCTTCCTTTTGAACCCTATAATTGAATGGCTCCATTTGTAGCCCTGGCAAAGTGTTCCAGACCCTAATGATTTGTTTTATGGAGTCATAGAGTCATAAAGCACAGAAAGGGCCCTTTGGCCCAACTGGTCCATGCCAACCAGGATTCCCATCTAAACTAGTCGCATTTGCACGTGTTTGGCCCATATCCCTCTAAACCATTCGTATCCATGTACCTGTCTAAGTACCTTTTAGATGTTGTTGATATACCTGCCTCAATCACTTCCTCTGGCAGCTCGTTCCATATACGGACCACCCTCTCGATGAAAAGCTTTTCTTTTCTATAGTTTATGTCATACAGCACAGAAACTGGCCCTTCGGCCCACCATTTCCATGCTGACCATCAAGTACCCATCTGTACTAAACCCATTTATCAGCACTAGATCCATAGCCTTCAATATCTCTGTGATTCAAGTGCTTGTTTAAATACTTAGAATCATAGAAACGTAGAGTACAAAACCAGGCCATTTCAGCCCACCTCCATGCCAACCATGATGCCTATCTATACTAATCCCATCTGCCCACATTAGGCTTGTATCCCTCTACACCTTTTCTATCTCAGTACCTGTCCAAACACCTTTTAAATGTTGTAATTGTATTGGCCTCCATCACTTCCTCTGGTGTCTCGTTCCAGATATTCACCACCCTCTGTGTGATAAACATACCCCTCAGATCTCCTTTAAATTTCTCCCCTCTTACCTAACCCTGTGCTCTCCAGTTCTAGACTGCCTTGCCCTGGGAAAAAGACTCTACCCTATGTCCTTCATACTTATATAAATTCCTGTGTGGTCACTCCTCAGCCTCCTATGTTCCAGTGAGAATAAATCCAGCCTATCTAATCTCTCCTTATAAAAACAGCGCTCCATTCCTGGCAACATCCTGATGAACCTTCCTGCTCTCTCTCCATCAATACCACATCTTTTCTGTCGTGTGGTGACCAGAGCTGTACACAATACTCCAAGTGTAGTAAAACCAATGTTTGGTACAATGGCAATGTTAAATGTTGAGGGAATTTCTGCCTCCACCACCCTCTAAGGCAGTCGGTTCCAGATCTGAATCACCCTCTGGATGAAAAAGTTCCTCCTCAGATCCCTTTTAAATCTCCTACCAGTTCCCATAAACCTATGCCCTCTGGGTTTAGACACCACTGCTATGGAGAAATGTTTCTACTATCTACCCTATCCATGCCCCTCATAGTTTTGTATACCTCTTTCAGGTACCCTTTCAGCCTCCTCCGCTCCAGGGAAAACAAACCCAGCCTATTCAGCCTCTCCTCCTAACTTTCCATCCCAGGCAATATCCCAGTGAATCCCCTCTGCACTCTGAACAGTGCAGTCACATCCTTCCTACAGTGTGGTGACCAGAACTGCACACAGTACTCCAGCTTGGCCTAACCAATGTTTATAAACCATAACCATGGAATGCTCTTACATTCTATGTCCCGTCTAATGAAGGCAAGTATGCCTTATGCCTTCTTCACCACCTTATCAACCTGTGCTGCTACCTTCAAGGATTTTTGAACTTGTACACTGAGGTGCCTCTGTTCATCAATACTCCCCAGGGCCCTACCGTTCATTGTATATTCCCAACCCTTCTTAGTCCTCACAAAGTGCATCATCTCGCACTTATCGGGATTAAATTCCATCTGCCATTGCTCTGCTTATTTTGCCAACTAATCAATATCATCCTGTAGCCTATGACTCTCCTCCTTACTATCAACAACACCATGTGCTCTCTGCAAACCTATGAATCATTTATGCTACATTCATATCCAAACCATTAATGTACATAACAAACATTAAGAGTCCCAGCACCGATCCCTGTGGTACACCGGTGGTCACAGGCTTCCAATCACAAAAGCAACTCTTCAGCATCACTCTCTGCCAACTTGCCTTACATTCCATGTGGAACCTTGTCAAAGGCCTCACTGAAGTTCATGTAGACGACAACAACAGCAATGCCCTTATCAATAAATTGTGTCACCTCTTTGAAACATTCATTTAAATTGGTCAGACAGGATCTTCCCCAATAAAGCCATACAATCTTTGATTAATCTCTGCTTTTCCAAGTGTGGATTAATCCAATAACTTCCCTACCACTGAAGTTAGAGTCACTTTGGTACTTTTGCCAAACACATTCATTTTCCTTATCCAAGTTCTTGACCCCTCCACCACCGGGAAAAATGTTTTTCTCTTTACCCTGTCTATACCCTTCACAATTTTAAACAGTTCCATCAAATCTTCTTGTGACTTCCCCTGCACCAGGGAGAACAATCCCAGCCTTTCTGATCTGTCCACTAAATTAAAGCCCCTCATTCCCGAAATCACTTTGGTAAATTGCTTTCACTCTCCTCTCCAAAGTCTTCACATCTTTCCTAAAGTGTGATGCCCTAAATTGGCCACAAGATTCTTGTTGTGGCCAATCCATAATCTTCAATGTTTATGATGAGTCTATCAAGTGGCAACTTATCAAATGCATTTTTGGAAGTCCACAAATACCATATCTTTTCCATTTCCCTCTTAGACCCTCTCTGTTATTTCATCAGAAAACTCTATTGAGTTAATGATTTGCCTTTAACAAGCCCAGGATGTCTTTCTCTAATCAACCCACACCTATCCAAGTGACTGCTAGTTCTGTCCCTAATTATTGTTTCCAGAACATTCCCTAACAGTCAGTCTTACTGGTCTGTAGTTACTTGGTTTATCTCTGTACCCTTTGTTGTACAAGATTCTAAAAACACAAGAGGTGAAATTGAATTTCAAATTTAAAATCCAGTCTCAATTTCACATGCCAGATCCATATCTGAATCACATACAGAGATTCATTGGACAACAGAAGCAGTTAAAAATAAATTTAACCTTTCAAATATCGCTATGGATTGAGGAATATGGAACTAAAACATTACTGGTCAGTAAATAAAACCATTCACGGTTTAGAACAAATATATCTGTGTGGACCGAAGAATGATCACCTTGTCTTAGAGGTGAGAGCTCATTTCAGGAATGTGATCTCACAGTTTGTGGCTGTGATTGGAACTCCCCATGAACAAGCAAACTAATCCTGTGGCTAGCAGTTGTAGGGGAGGGATTGGTGACATAAGGGTTTAGAATGCTGTTTGACTGCACAAACTTCACCAGCTTTAGACTTTTATTCATGCCTAAACCAAGAGCTCTGCAGAAGATTGGGTGATGTTAATGATCAGCTCACAGACCCACCAGATCTGGAACCTTGGTTCTAATCCAGCCCATACCACTGGCACCAGGATCTCTCTTTCAGGTTGCTGAGGGCGTCCCAACTAAATGAGCTTCAGTTTCAACTCAATTTCTACTGGCATGGAAACAAGAGACAAGCACAATTATAATATGTGATCTCACGCAGAGTCTAAAAACCCAGAAAAGTGTGGGACATGGGCCATTTAATTGTACATACATTGGCACATTGCTACAAGCAAGCAGAAAGCCCACACCACGTTTGGAACTGATTTACAGGATGTAAGTGCTGTTGATAAGGCAAGCTTTTAATGGCCTTTTCTAAGTGCTCTTGAGAAGGTGTGACGAGCAGTGTTATTGAACCACTGCTTTCTTTGTGCTGCTGTCCATGTGTTCCAGGATTTTGACTCAGTGACGGTGAAGGAATGGAGATATATTTTCAAGTGAAGATTATGTTTGACATGGAGGGGAACTCGCTGGTGTTGTTGTCTCCAAGTGCTTGCTGCCCTTGGGCATCTGGGCAGTAGAGGTCGTGGGTTTGGGAAGTGCTATTAAAGGATGTTTTGGTGAGATATTGCAGTGCACCTTGTAATGCATAGAAATCGCAGAGTTGGCATGCCTGCATAGAGGACGTAATGTTTCGGGTGGTGGATGGAGTGTCAGTCAAGCAATCTATTTATCCAGCTGTACTTGTCCTGGCAGATGCAGTATTCAATACACTGCTGACTTGTCCCTTGTAGATGTCTTTGAGGAGTCAGGGGGCAAGTTACTGGGTTACTTAGTCTCTGACTTGCACTTGTAGGCATAGCTTACATGTCCCTGTTCCATTTAATTTTCTATCAATTGTGATGATGGAAGATTCAAAAATATTTAAGCCATTGTATGTTCCCTCCCTTGTAGCAAATGTCATTGTTTGGCTCATGGATGGCATAAATGTTTTTTCCCATTGGTCAGCAAGAGTCTGATGCATGGGGTCAGATGCATTTAGGTCTTGATGCACGAGGTCATGGATTACTTCATATCTGAACAGCCGCAAAAGCAATTGATCACTTTCCAATGATCAGCAAACATCTCCATTTCTAGCCTCTTGATGAAGAGAGGGCTGTTGTTGAAACAGTTGAAGGTGATGGGGCTCAAAATACTGACCTGGGAGTTGAGATGATATCTGCTACAACCATCTTCTTTTGTGTTTAGTATGATTTCTGCAGTGGAGAGTTGTCCCGATGATTCCTATTGACTTAGTCTCACCAAGGCTCCTCGAAATCAATAGCTGTCATTCTCTTCCCGCCTCTGGAATTCGCTCCTTTGTTCATGTATGGATTGCGGCTGTAACATAGTCCAGAGCTGAGTTGCTCTGGTCGATGCTAAACTGAGCATTAATGAGCAGCTTGTTGGTAAATGTTGCTTCATGGGTTCCATCACTTTTCTCATCACTGATGATGCAGTGTTAGCCAGATTTGATTTATCGTGCTTGTGGACAAGATGTACCTGTCAATTTTTCTCAGTCATTAACATTGTTATAGTTGTACCGGCTTAGTTCGGTAAGAGACACAGCTAATCCCAAAGCAGATATTTTAAATGTTATAACCACGACGCGCAAAATCACAGAACCTTTTCTTTACCCTGTAAGAGCCATTCTTCATGTCTTGTGGAATGGATCAATTTGCCAGGAAGCCAAGAAGGAATTATGCATGGCCCTTCTAGCTGAAGAGGACTGCAAATACTATTTGCCCCTCAAGTGCTGCACTCTGCCATGATTAGAGGTGGGCAGGTTCATCGAGTCTTCTTTTCCTATTAAATTTTAAATTTAAATTTTATTTACAGCGTGGTAACAGGCCCTTCTGGCCCAACGAGTCCGCGCCGCCCATTTTAAACCCCAAATTAACCTACCTGTACGTCTTTAGAATAGCTGTGTAATAGTCCGTCCCCATTTACAACTGAATGTGGCAGGACTGCAGTGCTTTGTGTTGAATTGCTAAGCTCTGTCTATCACATACTCCTTCCACCATTGAGTGTGATGCCCTGTATTGTAGCTTCACCCAGTCTGTCACCTCATTTTTATGTATGTCTGGTGCTGCCCCTCAACACTCCACACCAAATCAGGGTTGGTCCTCTGGCTTGACAGGAGAGAGGAGTGTGTGATGTGTGATGTGTGATGGAATAAAATTCTTGTACAAAATCTATTGCTTAGCACAATGGCAACACCATACAACTCAGTGAAGTGTGTCCTCACTATGAAGATGGGATTTTGGAGAGAAGTTTATACTTGGTCTTTTGCTTTAAGTGCACAATGTAGCTCATTGTACAATGCTTCCATGGATCTGAATTTTGGAAGTGGAGTGCGATGCTCACCATCTCCTGCAGACTCCGTCAACTATGAATTTCAGATCTCAATCAGCTCAGTCACCAACAACTTACCGCTTCACCCCAACACCAAGACACATGCATTCCATCCATTCTGACACTGACACACATGTTTTTCATTCAGATAGGAGTGAAACTGTAGAAACAGTAAGAGAGAAAAAATATAACCCAATGATTCAATAATTCACTCCATAGTGTTGAGTGGCACTAAAAATGCTAACTGTGTCTCAGAACAGATCTGGAAACTCAGACCTGGACATCCACGAGGCACTATGAACCAGCAGTAGATATGTACACCACCACAATCTGTAAACTCATGGCTCAGTATATCCCTCACTCCACCGTTATTATCAACCAAGGAATCAATCCTGGTTCAATGAGGAGTGCAGGAGTGCAGGAGTGCAGGAGTGCAGGAGTGAGTGCAGGAGTGCAGGAGTGCAGGAGTGCAGGACTGCAGGAGTGAGTGCAGGAGTGCAGGAGTGCAGGAGTGAGTGCAGGAGTGCAGGAGTGCAGGAGTGCAGGAGTGCAGGAGTGAGTGCAGGAGTGCAGGAGTGCAGGAGTGCAGGAGTGAGTGCAGGAGTGCAGGAGTGCAGGAGTGCAGGAGTGCAGGAGTGAGTGCAGGAGTGCAGGAGTGCAGGAGTGCAGGAGTGCAGGAGTGAGTGCAGGAGTGCAGGAGTGCAGGAGTGCAGGAGTGAGTGCAGGAGTGCAGGAGTGCAGGAGTGCAGGAGTGCAGGAGTGCAGGAGTGAGTGCAGGAGTGCAGGAGTGCAGGAGTGAGTGCAGGAGTGAGTGCAGGAGTGCAGGAGTGCAGGAGTGCAGGAGTGCAGGAGTGAGTGCAGGAGTGCAGGAGTGCAGGAGTGCAGGAGTGCAGGAGTGAGTGCAGGAGTGCAGGAGTGCAGGAGTGCAGGAGTGAGTGCAGGAGTGCAGGAGTGCAGGAGTGCAGGAGTGCAGGAGTGCAGGAGTGAGTGCAGGAGTGCAGGAGTGCAGGAGTGAGTGCAGGAGTGAGTGCAGGAGTGCAGGAGTGCAGGAGTGCAGGAGTGCAGGAGTGCATGTCAGGAACAGCAGCAGGAATACCTACATGCATGTTAAACAGCAAAAACATCATGCAATGGCTAAATCACAGCTAAGTGATTTCACAGCTGGTGGATGAGATCAGAGCTCTGCAGTCCTACCACAACTAGCTGTGAATGGTGGTGGACAATTAATTGTTACTAAACAATAACAATTATTGTTAGAGACTTCTTTATAATTATATAAAAATTATTTTGTTTTACTTTTTTCCTTCTGGTGTATTTTCTTCACAGTCTCTTCCCCTTATCTTTCTTTTGTTTGCGGTATCTGGTGACATCGTGTTAAATTACTGGAGGAGGAGGAGGCTCCACCAATATCCCCATCCTCAGTGATGGTGCTACTCAGTGTGTGAGTGCGAAACAAAATGATGAAACAATCACAATCACGTTCAGCAGGAAATGCTGAACAGATAACCCATCTCGGCTTCCTCGAGGTTCCCACCATGATAGAAGTCAGCATCCAGCCAATTTGATTCATTCCATGTGATATCAAGAAAGTGACTTGCCTCCTGACACTTCAAGACCTTTCCACCATCTACAAGGTACAAGTCAGGAATGTGAAAGAATACCCTCAATGCACCTGGATAAGTGTAGTGCCAACAACTCACAAGAAGCTTGACACCATCTAGGACAAAGCATCCCATATGACTAGCAACCCACTATCTTAAACATTTATTCCAAACACTGCCAATCCACAGTGGCTGCCGAGTGTATCATCTACAAAATGGACTGCAGTTACTCGCCCGACTGCTCCAACAGAATCTCCTAAACCCAACACCTAGAAGCACAAGAGCAGCAAACCCACGAGAGCTCCACCATATGTAGGTTCCCCTTCCACCATCTTGACTTGGACGTATATTGCTGGTCCTTCATTTTCACTGGATTTAAATCCTGGAACTCCGTGACCAACTGTACTGTGGGAGAACTTTCACCAGAAGGACTTCAATGCTTCAAGAAGGCAGCTCAAGGGTGATTAGTGATGGGCAATCAGTGCTGGCAGCAGTGTCCAGATCTGGGAAATCAATTAAAAAAATACTCATGGAGTTTCCTACTTTTGGTTATCACATTAAGGTGGCTCAGTGAATAATCAGCCCCATCAGAAATCCTGTTGCATATCAGAAAAAGGTCACATCGTACATCAACAGAACAAATCCAGATCATACAGACTGTCCTTGGGTTAAGAACGCCTGACTTATGGAAATCCCTACATATGAAAGCCCTACATATGAATGAGCTCCCGTATTATTAAATTCAAAAGTCCGAAGTAAGTACGTATGTTCGTTCAACTAACATCAGAATTAGTTTCCTCTTCTTTTAGTAATTATTTCTTTCTTTCAGTTTTATGTGCTTTTGGTGCCATTCTCTAAACCCTGTAGAGGTATGGTTACCAATAACAAGTGATAGTGTGTATTTTCTGACTTACGGATAAAATTGACTTATAGACATCTGGAAAAACAGAATCCGTGTGTTACCCTGGGACGGCCTGTATATACATTTCAAACAGATCTTTGATTATATCTGTCCAGTAGAAAACAGTCTGATAATGACAGAAATCCTGTGGTTTGCAACGATGAGATGCTTGCATTATATAGCACACAATCTGATCACTTTGTAAATGAAGAAATAACAGTGGATAGAGATTCTGTAGGTATTTCTGTAAAGATAAGAATGTGGTTGACAGTGATCACCTATATTTATGCATGAATTCAACACACATGTACATTTACATACAGAAATCCAGAAGCTGCTGATGGAGATCCATAATTTCAGCATAAATTATGCAGAAATTATTTCTTAGGCAACTCACTATTCAAGTACATGATGTGTGATGGCATAGATACAAATTAAACGTCCATTCCAGTCTACAAATTGTTTTGAATGATGTGAAGCCATAATTTCTCTTGGGAGTGAAAATTCACTTCTGCATGTTGGAGTCTCATTCTTTTCAGATATTAATTATTATTAGAGACTTCTTTAGAATTATATAAAGATTATTTAGTTTTACTTTTTTCCTTCTGGTGTATTTTCTTCACACTCTCTTCCCCTTATCATTTTTTTGTTTTCAGTATCTGGTGATATTGTGTTAAATTACTAGACTTGTAATCCAGGTGCTTGGATGTAGATATGTGTTCAAATCCCACTGGCAGCTGGGGAACTTGAACTTAATTAATAGAAGAATCTGGAATTAGAAGATAATATCAGTAAGGGTAAGAATTAGACCACTGGATTGTCATAAAAACCCTTGTGGTTCTCTAATGACCAGGAAAGGAATCTGTCTTTCTGACTTGGTCTAGGCTATATGTGACTCCAGACCAATGGCAATGTGGGTGACTCTTAACTGCTCTCTGAAATTGTCTTGCAAGCTACACAGTTGTAGTGAAATTCATCACATAGTCTGCAGAGATGAAAGGAGGCACTTCATCACCACCTCAAGGGCAGTTATGAGATGAGCATTAGATTTGGCCTTGTTTGGAACATCTATATCCCACAAGAAAATAAAAGTATCCGATTTGACTGTGTGTAAAATATTCTTATACTTACAGATTTTGTGCTGCTCCTTAATGATCCTTCAGTTATTGGTAAAGGAGACATAGTATTGGTTATCTAGCTCATACAAGTCTCAGATGCCCTGTGGAGGATGTGGTGACATTTACACTAATCAGCAGTGCAAACCATGCATGGCAAAATCTGCCTGACATGTTAGAAAGTTGAGCATTGGAGACGTAAATTGTTTTTGATCTTTTCTGATCTTCTTCCTGCTCCTGCACTTATATCTCAGTAACACACTGCAACCAAGCCCTAAGGTTCTAGACAAGCTGATTTTGAGAATAGTTTTCTATTTTGCAAGATATGTGTCTGCAGAAATCACTGACACACTTGCAAAAGTAAAGACTATGATTTATAACTGGAATAGGCATTGCAAGTTTGATCAAAGCTCTGGAAAATACTTGAGTTTGGGAGGAATTAGCATCATGCTCTGACAAGTCCTCTCCCAGGTTGAAGGTCAGTCCTGAGGTGCTATAGAAGTTCTGTATATTTATTAAGAGTTCTAGCATTTAATATGTACAAAGTCCAGAGAGCCACATGCACTCTGGTCAACACTTGCATTGATTAAATAAGGACTTAAATACGCAGTTTGTATTTTGGTGTCAGACAATATGCGGAGATGTACTTGAAGCATGCTCTCTCCAGTGTGCTAAAGGAACAAGAACACATTCAGTGATATTCTGGGGAGACAAGGAGAAAATGTTTACATGCTGACATGAATATGACTAGAAGACATTTGAACTGCATCTCTCTCACTCACTCAGCTGCATCTTTGGAGCAGCCCCAGGGTCCTTTTGATGTACCAATTGGTCAGAGCCCTAGTGTTCAATTGTTCACTGGTAGTTGTGAAGTGTCAGTTTTCATCATGCCTGTGTCATTAGTTGTACCTCTCTGTATTATTGCATTGAATCAAAAGGAATGGACTATTTTGTCCAGTCAGGAAAGCATCACCTCCATGAGGGGAAACAGTCCCTGGACGACTTGGTCCTCACAACTGGACCCTGCATAGTCCTAGTAGCCGTAGATCTCATTTTCCACCCATCCTGATTCTCTGCTTCTTGATGCTTGGTCACTGCAGGACTCATAAATATCATTTGTCACAAATCCACTCCCAGAGCAGTGGCGATCCATGTTATCATACTCTCCAGACAGACTGTGCAAGCCTCGAATAGCTGGAGAGACGCGGAAGGATGTGTTGTTTATGTGAGGGCGAGTTCCAGCCAAATCTGCCTCTGACTGCTTTCTGATAACATTGTAAACCTCCAGGTTTGGCGAGTGGTTTCTGACAGGCTCCATCCAGAAACTGTGCTCTTTCTCCACATTCGCACTTCGTTCCTTCTTCCTTAAAAAGAAAAGTCATTAAATTGAATCGCAAACAAGACTGGGACAAATGTGGACCATGCCTCCCTCTCTCACACTCAATTGCCCCACCCAGTTGTCGAGGGGGGAGGGGGGAGTTAGTACATTGAGTATTGTGGGTGGTCTCTCACTGTGGAGAGAGGAGGATGGTCTGTTACTGTGGGGTGAGTGAGAAGTGGGTGGTTTGTCATGATTGGGATAAGGGGTGGTCTGTCAGTGTGGGGTTGGGTGATCCGTCAGTGTGAGGGTCAGGGTTTATCTGTCAAAGATGAAAAACACGATCATGGTGGAGGAACTCAGCAGGCCAGGCAGCATCCGTGGAGAAAAGGAGGCAGTCAACGTTTCAGGTCAGGACCCTTCCTCAGGACTGAAGGTAGGAAAAGGTGAAGCCCAATATATAGGAGGGAAAAGCAGAGCAGTGATAGGTGGACAAAACAGGGGAGGCGGGGTGGGCACAGGGTAGTGATAGGTAGATGCAGGTCAGAGGTAGTGACAGGCAGGTGCGGGGGAGGTGCGGAGAGCAGATCCACTGGGGGAGAGGTCAAAGGTAAGGAGAGAAAGGGAAAAAAAGGTAGAACAAAAGGAGGCTAGGTAAGGGAAGAAGCATGGTGGTGGGGGTGTGGTGTGGGGAAGGGGGGTGGGGATGACCTAAAGTGGGAGAATTCAATATTCATGCTGTTGGGCTGCAAGCTTCCAAGACAGAAAATGAGGTGCTGTTCCTCCAGTTTGCACTTGGAATTCTCCTGGCAGTGGAGGAGGCCGAGGACTGACATATCCGTGATGGAGTGGGAGGGGGAGTTGAAGCGACTGGCAATGGGGAGATGCAGATCGCGGTTACGGACAGAGTGCAGGTGATCTGCGAAACGGTCATCTAGTCTGCGTTTGGTCTCACCCATTTCCAACTTACCTTCTCATAAAGAAACGGAAACAAAAGACTGCAGTGGAGACCAGCAGCAGGAGGAGAAGAGGGATGGTTGGAATGATGATGTAGATGATGTTGAGAGAATTGCCTGCAGGAAATAAATGCTCCAATTATAAAGGTAAGTCTAACCTTTAGAAACCAAGTGAGCAACATAGTCCAGACGCAGCTTTTCTCAAATAGTCAGATTGAAACTGAACCATAGAAAAGTTAGTACACTGGGGGGCATTTGGCCCATTGTGTCTGTTATAGTTCAAAAAGAGCTACCCCAAGCTAATGCCACCCTCTCGTACTTGATTCATGGCCCTGTTGGACACAGGTCTTCCAGTACACATCTGTGTACTTTTTAATTGTGATCTTTTCCATCTCTACCGCTCTTTCAGGCAGTGAGTTCCAGACCCAACCACCCTCTGGACAAAAAGACTTCCTCATTTTCCAGTTAATCCTTCTACCAATTATCCCATAAAAGACCTTCCGTTTTTCACCCCTCTGCTAAGGAAAATAGGTCCTTCCCATTTACGTAGGGAAAGGGAATAAAGCACAAGAGGGCATAGGTTTATGGTGAGAGGGGAAAGATTTAAAAGGGATCTGAGTGGCACCTTCTTCATGCAGAGGGTGGTGTGTATATGGAACAAGCTGCTAGAGGAAGTGGTTGATGCAGGTATAATAACAGTACAATTTTCAGTCTCTCCTCAGCATTCATAACCCCAACCCAATGAGCAGAACCCAAACCCATCCGGTCTTTCCTCAAAGTTGCAATTCTCCAGACCTGGTAATATCCTCATAAAACTTCTTTGCACCCCCTCCAGGTCAATCACATCTTTCCTCTAATGTGGTGACCAGAACTGTACACAGTAATCAAGCATGGTTAAGCTATCACTGTATATTGTTCTAGCACTACCTCTCTGCACTTATCAACTGTGCCACAGCCTATAAAGGAAAACATAGTCATAGAGTAACACAGCATGGAAATAGGTCCTTCAGCCCAACTCCTTCATGCTGACTAAAATGCCCATCTCAGCCAGTCCCATTTGCCCGCGTTTGGCCCATATCCCTCCAAACCTTTCCTATCCATGTACCTGTCAAAGTGTCTCTTAAATGTTGTTATTGTACCTGCCTCAACCACTTCCTCTAGCAGCTCATTCCATGTACATACCACGCTCTGCATGAAGAGGTTGCCTCAGTCGCTTTTAAATCTTTCCCCTCTCACCCTAAACCTATGCCCTCTAGTTTTTTTGTTCCCTTTCCCTTGGAAAAAGACTGTGTGCATTCACCCTGTCTATGCCCCTCATAGACTTTAAACACCTCTATAAGGTCGCCTCTCATTCTCCCACACGCCAAGGAATAAAGTCCTAGCCTGCCCAACCTCTCCCTATAACTTAGGCCCTCGAGTCCTGGCAACATTTTCGTAAATCTTCTTTGCACTCCTTTCAGCTTAATGATATCTTTCTTATAACAGGGTAACCAAAATGATACACAATACTCCAGGTGCAGCCTCACCAACATTTCGTACAACGACAACATAATGTCCTAACTCCTATACTCAATGCCCTGACTAATGAAGGCCAGTGTGCCAAATGTTTTCTTCACCACCCTATCTGTGACGCTACTTTCAGGGAACCGTGTACTTTTACTCCTACGTCCTTCTGTTTGACAACACTCCCCGGGGCCCTACCGTTCACTGTGAAAGTCCTACCCTGTTTTGACTTCCCAAAATGCAACACTTTGCACTTATTGGAATTGACTGCCATTTGCCATTCCTCGGCCCACTTACCCAGCAGATCAAGATCCCACTGTAATTTTTGATAACCTTCTTCACTGTCTATGATACCACCCACTTTAGTGTCATCTGCAGAGTGCTTCCCATATTATCAATATGCCAAATTGCATTTGCAAGATTGGTTCTGGGTTGTTGCTAAGTTAAATGAACCCAGGCAAGGATGGGGTGCTGTAGAAGTCTCTGGGACTAGCTTCAGGAAAGGCAGATTATGGAGCAGAGAGAGAGAAAAAAATCAGGATTCCTGTAACACTCCATGATAAAACTTCAGGTTTGGACCAGGTTATCACAGGATTCAGATCAGTTGTGAAATCCTCCCACTGTGACCAGCATCTCCCCTCTAGATGTCTACATGGGCACTTGTGTGAGGTGAAGGAAGAACCACAGTTCAATATGGGTCAGTTCGTTTCAGTAAGAACTGAGCTGAAACTCTTCTGAAGTCGGCACCTTCAGGACAAAAGCTGTCCTCTGTCCAGGTAAGATTCAATAGTTCTGGAGAAATAAGAGACCAGTATCTCAGGTGAAAGTCAGAACCTTCAGGAGAGGAAAGGGGAAACCCATATCCCAATGAAAATTAGTCCCAAGAGAGGACCTATACCTCAGAGATGGATTCAAGATGGAAACTGCATCCCAGTGATAATTCTCACCCTTGGTAGAGGATGGCACTAATAATCAATGAGATTCAGCACCTTCAGACGAGGAAAAGACCTGCACTCCATTGAAACACCAAGTTCAGCAGAGTTCATGTGTCCAGTGAGACTCAGCACCTTTAGCAGAGGAATGGACCTGTATCCTAACGTTTAGTCCAGGAAGCAATCTGAACCCCTTTTAGTGGTCAATGCCTTCCAACAACAGAGACAGTAGCATTGATGACATGGTTTATTAATAAAAATATTACTTACAAATGAATTGCTAATCAGATGATGCCAAGTGTCCTTTGACCACAAGTCACTTGGTAAAGGTTCCCTGAGCAGGGATTGGTGCACCAAAACTTGGTATTGGGGGGACAAATTAATACAAGAGGCAGGAATATGTCCCTAGCTACATGTGTTTAATATGCAGTAAGGTATGAATGAGCACTGAACTCAGCTTCTGAAATTCAGCAAACCATATCATACATTTAGTGGATGATTTGTATCCCATGCTGTCTGGTATTTCCATAGTTACCTTCTGATTTGCCAATAATTACAGCTGAATCCTTCTCATTCTCAACAGATGAGGATGTAACTGGAACTGATGGTTCTTCTAGAAGATTTAAAATGCAAAGAAATGTTAGTTCTGCCATTGTCCCTGGTCGGTTACAGCTCAGTACTTGAAGATTAGGAGCCCTGGTCTTTCTCTCTGCTACAGCACTTCCTGTCTCAGTCCCGAGAACCTTCATGCATTTGCTACCATGAGAGCTTGCTGGTTGCAACATGAATGCTGACTGGCACATTCGGAGGGGATGGTAACAGTCTGTGGTCTGGATTTTACAGTGGAGCTTAGAGGAATTGATAAACTACTATTCTTGCTATGTTACTCAATCCTTTCTCTCACTGCTTCACGTGTAAAGGGTTGGGAAGATTTCCCCTTTTCTTGATATGTTGATTGCTAACTTGTTCCAATGTCAAAATACTACAGATGCTGAAAACCCAAAATAAAACTCAAGATGTTGGAAGCACTCAGCAGTTTGGGCAACATCTGTGGAAAGAGTGAACATTTTAGGTTGAAAATAAAACATGAAAAGAAGACAAGTTAGTTTAAAGTTGCAGAGAAGGTGGAGGAGGGACGGGTAGGAAAGTAAAGTATCTCTGATATGGTGAGGGTAAGACTGATGCGGTAATGCTCCAATTACAAAGTCTTCTGGTCGGTACATTGATGAGAGCAGCTAGAGAGTGAAACAAACAGTGTAAATTGTAGGTCAGAGCTTTTGCAGAGAACAGAAACCAAAAGGGCAGTCTCAGACAAATGCCGCGTCAAAAGTCCTGGTTTGCACAACAGCGCATAAGAACTTCTGCTGCTGCTTACATGTTTATACACTTAGTGCAATACACTGAGTTCTGTATTTTCTTTGTCCAATTTGGTTTTGCACTCACCTTGTGCTAATTTTATATCCTGTATATAGCATTTTTGCACTATTTGTGCTTGCACAATTTTTCTGTCTGCGTTTATTGTATGTCCTCTGCTCTATGTATGTCCTCTGTGGTGTGAGTCTGGGGCAAACAACATTTCGTTCCTCCATGTGTTTTGCAACATATGGGTGGATGACAATAAAGTATAACTTGAACTTGAATTTGTAATACCTAACAGATCAGATAGTGTCTGGGTTAGAGAAAAAAAATGAGTTAATATTACAGATGGTTAAATTCATCTGTGACTCTCTTTCCCTTTTCGGATCTCTGTCTCCGTCTCAGGAGGTGGTTAACAGCAAACATCCATTACAGACTCCCACAGCCATCTCGACTATATTTTCTCCCACCTTGCCTTCTGCAAGGACTCCATTCCATTCTCCCAGTCCTTCAGTTTCTTTGTTTCTGCTCTGATGCTGAGATGTTTTGTACTGGTACCTCTAAGATAGCTTCATTTGCCCTTAACCAGCTGACCCTGTCTCAGCTGCATTCTACATATTCCCTGCTCCTCCTGGCCAGAGCAGGGATGGAGTTCCACTAATCCTCACTTTGCAACCCAACAGCCTCCACATTCGATGGATTATCCTTTGCAATTTCTGCCACTTCAATGAGATTCTACCACCAGACACACCTTCCCCTCCCCTCCTCTTTCAGGCTTCTGAAGCAACCATTCCCCTTGTGATTCCCCCGTCTGTTCTTCCAACTCCCCTAACCACTGCTCCTCACACAGCACTTTCCCTTTTAACTGCTGGAGATGCAACAACCACTCCTTTACCTTGTCCCTTCCCAAAATCCAGAGTCCCAAGCAGTCCTTCCAGGTGAAATAGCCATTGTCTTGCATTTCATCCAATCTAGTTTAAAGCATTTGGTGCTCACGATGCGGTGTCCTCTGCACTGAAGAAACCAAATGCAGATCGGGTGACTGGTTTGTGGAGGGTCTTTGTTCGGTTTACAAGGACGACCCCAAGTTTCCAGTGCCACCCCACTCTGACCTATCTATCCGTAGCCCCCTGCACCGTTCCACCAAGACCCAGCATAAGCTTGAGGAACAGCACCTCATCTTCCATCTTCGAATGTAGCGGCCTTTGGAACTCAACATCAAATTCAATAATTTCAGGTAACTTGTTTTCTCTGTTTGTATTAGGACTGCCTGATTCTACTGTAAGCTTATCCTTCTGTAATATTAATTCGGGTTTTCCCTCTCAACACACTGTGCTGGGCAGATCTCAGCCACAGATGTGACTTGTATTTCACAGCTTTTACATCTCTATTTGTAACATATTTTCAGACTTTTCCTGTTGTGATGAAGGGTTTTTGACCTGATACATTGACTATTTCCCTTTCCACAGATGCTGTTTGACCTGATGAGTGTTTCCAATGTTTTCAGTTTTTACTGCCAACTTGTATGCCTTGGTGTTTCAATGCATCACTGAGCTGAACAGTTTGGTAAACTTTGCTGGCACTTCATATAATCTTATAAATTTAGACAATTTCCAAAGTCAGGTAAACTCTTCAATAATGAATTTGAAAAAATTTGGGGACATCATTGACCAAAAGTCTGGGTCAGTCTATGGAGGTTACTGATACCTGGATTGTTTCCATTCAGGGTCACCTGATCCTGGGACATCTCAGTGCCCAATGGAAATAATGCAGGTTTCCAGTCAGGAACTGGACAGATATTCCTTGGCAAGGAATTTGCAACACAAAACAGACCATTTGCCCCCAGATGCCAATGATTATGCTCCGTGCAAGTCCACTCCCGTCCCTTCTAATCTGATCCATCAGCCTCTCCTTCTAATGCTCTCCCCTTCGGGTGCTAACCGGTTCCCCCATGTCAGGTGATAGTGAGTTCAACATTTTCACCATTCTTGGCTTAAGGACTCCATTTATAATTGGAAGCAACGTTTATGTCACATCTCACCGATTTGTGAAGGTGGAAAGGAGATGGAGGAGTTAAACCAGATTATAATGTCATCCATAGGAGGTGAGTTAGCATTGCCTCTTGGGTGTCAGAATTGGGAAACACTTGCCTCATTGAATATTCACAAAATCTACAAGATTAAATGTTAAACAAGATTTACCCAAATATCCATTAACCTCTCTCCATTTATTCATAGGACAAAAGTTCCATCTTTCTGGGTGGTGTTAGATCACCCACCTCCTCCCTGACAACCTTTCACCACATGCCATCCCCTCGATCCTCACACAGACACACCCACCCATCCTTCCCCTCAGAGAGTGAATACATTGACTCTTACCTGCGTCAGATCTATTCCCTCTGGTGGGAATTAGGGTCAGGTTCGGGGATGGTGTCAGTGTTGGGCTTGGGACTGTAGAACCTCGAACTAGGAGTACAACACACAAAGGCTGCAGTTATGGGCTGTAGCTATTCCAACAGCACCTCTCAACAACCCCCCTCCCCACCCCACCCTCAGACTCATTCACCAAGAAGGCAACCGAGGTCAGCAGGCACATGGGAACACCACCACCTACAGCTTCCCCTCCAAACTGACTGAACTATATCGCCAATCCTTCATCACCACCAGGTCTAAATCCTGGAACTCCCGAGGGAACTGTGGGAGTAATTTCACCAGCAGGACTGCAGTGGATGAAGAAGGTGGCTCACCAATACTGTCTCAAGGGCAATTAAGGATGAGTAATAAATGCTGGCCTTTTCAACTCATAAGTGAATATAAGTATATGGTTGGGGTCAGGTCAACAGCTAAAAATCCCTTTCCATTGGAGGTTCTATTCCCTCCGAGCTTAGCTCCTCCTTCCATCGAGCCTCTGCCTTGACTAAACCCACCCAATCCTCTGAGCCCCAGTATAACTGCTTCTGTGAGACCCTCCAAGGCACAGCAAACCCTCTCTTCCCCAGCACAGCCTCTCAGAGCTCAATCCCTTCCTCAGTCCAGTTCCTTCAAACCCTGTAGCACTCCCAGGCCTGACTCTACCCTTCCCCACCCTGCCCTTTCATCTCCCCACCACCAAGCCGAGACCCTTCACTTCCACCAGCCCAACTCTTGCGCCAATGACACCCCAGCCAAGCACCTCCTGTAGACCCTCCATAAGCTTCTTCCACCACGGATCCAGTGTCCCTCCAGGACAGGGCCAGCTCTAGTGCTAAACCTGGTCACTCCTGAGTGGGAGAGAAGACCTTCTGATTCTATCACCACCATCCTGACTGCTCACACAGGCTGAGGCAGATAGGCAGGGCTGAGTTCAGGAACTCTTGGTGGAGTTCCTGTCTGAATATTTCCCCCACCGTGCAAGATTACCTGGAGCATACTTGCAGATGAAGTTGTTTTTCATGTTGCATCGATCATCATTCCATTGATACAAGTATGGTCCTCCCATGCCTGAAGATGCAGAGGGTTGGTGATACATCACGACGCACACCTCACTGCCACAGGATGGCTCATCCACATACCAGTTTCTAAAGGAAACAACAGTTGTCAATTTATGACAATTGAAATATAATCTCAGATTGAGAACTCCGGACCGCACAAAATTGCAGAGAGTTGTGGACATAGCTCATGGAAACCAGCCTCCCTTCCATGGACTCTGTCTACACTTGCCACTGCCTTGGGAAAGCACCAACATAATTAAAGACCCCTCCCACCCCAGACGTTCTCTCTCCTCCCCCCTTCCATTGACCCAAAGATACAAAAGCCTGATAACATGCACCACCAGGCTCAAGGACAGCTTCTGTCCTGCTGTTATAAGACTCCTGAATGGACCTCTTGTATGGTAAAGATGAACTCTTGACCTTACAATCTACCTCGTCATGGCCCTTGCACCTTACTGTCTACCTGCACTGCACTTTCTCTGTAACTGTAACACTAGATTCTGCACTTTGTTATTGCTTTACCCTTTGTACTACCTCAATGTACTTCTGTTTTGAAATGATCTGTATGGATAGCATGCAAAACAAAGCTTTTCACTGAACCTCGGTACATGTGACAATAATAAACCAATTATCAATTACCCACACATTAGGGCTTTTAACACTGGCCCTCTCTCTCTGATGTTAATTCCCAGTCAAACGGTTCTTGGGTCTACTGACAGTTTGATCTGGGCTTGCTTTATGTTGTGTTGTGATGAGTTCTTTACCTATTCTGAGGTAGAATTATAAAATGCTCAGAATATGCCTGCCCACCATCCCAAGATGGACTCAGTGAGCAAGTGAAACCCCGAAACTGAAGAAAACTGAATGCAAGGGCTTACTAAAATCGGAACTTTCAGCCAAGAGTCACTCAGTTTAAGACCCAGCACAAACTTCTCAGGGTAACTGAGGATGAACAATAAATGCCAGCACTGTCAGTGACACTTACATCCCAAGAATGAATGAAGAAGAATAAGGTGTGTTGATGGAGTATCATGTGACAGTGAATGAGAGCATCGGAGAGTATAGGTTGATGATAATTTCAATATTTGCAGTACCTTCTATGAGCAGGAGCAGGGTTGCCTACCTAAACTTTGCATTACTCCCATCTAGCCACTGGTACAGGCTTGGACAGTCTGCTGAACTCTCGTTCCCATTCACTCTCCGCCAGAGTCCAATCCAGAAATCTCCATCACCCGCAGACAAGCCCTGGATCAGTTTCTCGATGAGCCGCTGCTCATTTTCTGACTCGATGCTAAGCAGGTCCCCGCCATCACTTTGACATGCGCTGTGTGCCTCCTTGAACCCCAGCCTGCGCGACACATCTTTGAAGTAGGCGATTTTGTAACAAGGGCGCTCAACCCCTCTACGACACACTGCCTGACCTGTGCAGAGAAGTAAAGAGTCAGCTTGTAGGCCAAATAACAGTTTGCATTTATGGAGCACTTTCAACATAGCAATTTTTTCCAAAGCACCTCACAGGGAAGCTATTAAACAAAATCTGTGCACAAACCATATGATTGGCGCCTTCTCTTTCTTGAAACATGTAGATCTCCTGAACTTAAACAAATCATCAAGTTTCTCTCCACTTAAACAGACAATCACTACAGTTTAGCAACACTGACCACTTTGCACTAAAACGGACTTTTTTTTCTAATTGTGTTCTTTCTTGTAAAAGTTGTGTATAATGTATGTTTAATTTATATTTTTCTCATGAATGCTGCTTATATGATGCTATGTGCCTGTGATACTGCTGCAAGCAAGTTTTCATTGCACCTGCGCACACATGTTCTTGTGCACATGACAATGAACTTGACTTTGACTGTCATAAGCATGGAAACAAGCTCTTCAACCCATCTAGTTCACACTGACCATCAAGCAGCATTCACACTAACCCAACATTAATCCCATTTTATTCTCCCCACATAGAACATAGAACAGTACAGAACAGCACAGGCCTTTTGGCCCATGAGGTTGTGCCGACCTATATAACCCTACTCTATAATCAATCTAACCCTTCCCTCCTACACAGCCTGTAACCCTCCACTTTTCTTACATCCATGTTCCCATCTAAGAGTCTTGTAAATGTCCCTGTTGTATCAGCCTCCATCACCACCCCCAGCAGTGCGGTCTAGGCACCTACCACTCTCTGTGTAAAAAACCTACCTCTGACATCTCCCCTGAACATTCCTCCTCTGACCTTTAACTGATGTCCTCTGGTATTGGCCATTGCTGCCCTGGGGAAAAGGTGCTGGTTATTCACTCTATGCCCCTCATAATCTTATAGACCTCTATCAAGTCGCCTCTCATCCTGTGTCGCTACAGAGAGAAAAGCCCAAGCTTGCTCAACCTTTCCTCACAAGATGTGTTCTCTAATCCAGGCAGCATCCTGGTAAATGTCCTCTGTAACTTCGCTAAAGCTTCTACATCCTTCCTATAATGAGGTGACCAGAAATGAACACAATACTACAAGTGTGATCTTACCAGAGTTTTATAGAGCTGCAACATTACCTCACGGCTCTTGAACTCAATTCCCTGACTAATGAAGGCCAGCACAACATATGACTTCTTAACCACCCTATCAACTTGCGTGGCAACTTTGAGGGATCTATGGACTTGGACCCCAAGATCCTTCTGTTCTTCCGCAGTGCTAAAAATCCTGCCATTAACCTTGTACTCTGCCTTCAAGTTCGATCTTCCAAAGTGTATCACTTCACACTTTTCCAGATTGAACTCCATCTGCCACTTCTCTGCCCAACTCTGCATCCTGTCTATATCCCGTTGTAACCTACAACAACCTTCTACACTATCCACAACACCTCCAACCTTCGTATCATCTGCAAACTTACTAACCCATCCCTCCACTTCCTCATCCAAGTCATTTATAAAAATCACAGAGATCTCTGTGGAACACCACTGGTCACCGACCTCCAGGCAGAATACTCTCCATCTACTACCACCCTCTGCCTATATGGGCAAGCCAATTCTGAATCCATGCAGCCAAGTCTCCATGGATCCCATGCCTCATGACTTTCTGGATGAACCTACGATGGGGAACCTTGTCAAACACTACTAAAGTCTATATACACCACATCCACCACTCTACCTTCAGCAATTTGTTTTGTCACCTCCTCAAAAAACTCAATTAGGCTCATGAGGCACAACCTGCCCCTCACAAAGCCATGCTGACTATCCCTAAGAAGACTATACTTCTCCAAATGCTCATAAATCCTGTCCCTAAGAATCCTTCCCAATAGCTTGCCCACCACTGATGTAAGACTCACTGGTCTATAATTCCCAGGACTATCTCTATTACCTTTCTTGAACAAGGGAAGAACATTTGCCATCCTCCAAACATCTGGTACCACTCCTGTGGCCAGGGAGGATGCAATGCCCCAGCAACCTCTTCCCTCGCTTCCCATAGTAACCTGGGGTATATCCGGTCCGGGCGGGGAACTTATCTATCCTAATGTTTTTCAGAAGCTCCAACACTGCCTCTTTCTTAACCTCAACATGCTCCAGCACATTAGCCTGTCCTACGCTGACCTCACGTTCGTCAAAGTCCCTCTCCCTAGGGAACACTGAAGCAAAGTATTCATTAAGGACGTCCCCTATCTCCTCCGCCTCCAGGCACATGTTTCCCCCTTTATCCCTGAGCGGTCCTACCCTCACGTCATCCTCCTGTTCTTCACGTACGTGTAGAATGTGTTGGGGTCTTCCTTAAATCTACTCTCCAAGGCCTTCTCATGTCCTCTTTTAGCTCTCCTAAGTCCCTGCTTAAGCTCCTTCCTGACTTAATACTTCTCACATTAAAATAAATTCTCAACAGCCCTGCCTGATTTTTGCTTCCTAAACCTTAAATGTGCTTCCTTTTTCCTCTTGACTAAATGTTTCACCTCTCTTGTCAACGATGGTCCCTTTACTCTACCATCCTTTCCCTGTCTCAGTGGGACAAACCTATCCAGAACCCCAAGCAAGTGTTTCCTAAACAGCATCCACATTTCTGCTGTGCGTTTCCCTGAGAGCATCTGTTCCCAATTTACACTCCCAAGTTCCTGCCTAATACCGGCATAATTAGCCCTCCCCCAATTACAAACTTTCCCATATCGTCTGCTCCTATCCTTGTCCATGGCTATGCTAAAGGTCAGGGAGTTGTGGTCACCATTTCTGAAATGCTCACCCACCGAAAGGTCTGTCACCTGATCAGGTTCATTGCCTAGTACTAGATCCAGTATGACCTCTCCTCTAGTCGGCCTGTCCACACACTGTGTCAGGAATCCTTCCTGGACGCACCTAACAAATTCTACCCCATCTAAACCTTTTGCACTAAAGAGGTGCCAATCAATATTAGGGAAGTTGAAGTCACCCATGACAACAACCCAGTTATTTTTGCACCTTTCCAAAATCTGCCTACTTATCTGCTCCTCAGTGTCCCGGTGGCTACGGGGGGGGGGGGGGTGCTATAGAATACCCCAATAGAGTGATTGCTCCTTTCCTGTTTCTGACTTCCACCCACACTGACTCAGTAGATGATCCCTCCACGGTGTCCTCCCTTTCTGCAGCTGTGATACTATCCCTGATTAGCAATGCCACTCCCCGCCCTTCACCTCCCTTCCTATCCCTTTTGAAAATCTAAACCCAGAACATCAAGCAGCCAATCCCGCCCTTGTGACAGCCAAGTCTTTGTAATGGCCACAATATCATAATTCCACATGCTGATCCAAGCTCTAAGTTCATCACCCTTATTCTTAATACTTCTCACATTAAACACGTTTCAACCCATCCAACTGACTGCATTTATGCTCGATCCACTGTCTATCCTTCCTCATAGTCTCTCTGCACATCACTTCTACCTTTACACCAACTGCTCCATCATCTGATCTAACACTCCGGTTCCCATCCCCCTGCCTACCTAGTTTAAACCCTCCCCAACAGCTCTAGCAAACCTGCTCACAAGGACATTGGTCCCTCTTGAGTTCTCTTCCCCAGATTATATCACTCACCTACAATTAACCTACCAACCCCCACATCTTTGGGCTGTGGGAGAAAACTGGAACAGCTGGAGGAAACCCACACAAGCACATAGAGAGTGTGCAAGCTCCACACTTACAGCACCTGAAGTCAGGGTTGAACCCAGGTCACTGGAGCTGTGAGGCAGCGGATCTACTAGCTGCACCACTGAGGAATTCAGGCAAATATCTTAATGATTTAGGATCCTTCCTGCCTATTTTTCCTCTCTTTGATGCATCTGATGCAACAGAAAGGAAACCTACTAAGGCAGAGATGTATTCGATGTGACTGGACTATTAAGAGAACCACAGCTGAAACCTTTTGCTGTCTGTCCATCTTCTCTACTTTGGAGAGTCGCGAGTTACATACCGAAGTCATTTGGAATTAATTGCTTTTATATTATTTGCTAGCTTACTTTCATAGAACCATAGAACAGTACAGCACAATACAGGCCCTTCAGCGCACCATGTTGTGCTGACCTTTAAACCACGCCTAAGACTATCTAACCCCTTCCTCCCACATATCCCTCTATTTTAAATTCTTCCATATGCTTATCTAACAATCTCTTGAACTTGACCAACATATCAGCCTCCACCCCCACTTAATTTCATATTCTATCTTCTCCCTTTTTGTAATTTTTAAACTATTTTTTGCTGCTTTCTAAAACAATCTCCAATTTTCTGGTTTATACTGACCTTGACAACATTATATGCTTTTTCTTTCAATCTGACACCATCCTTAACTTCATTAGTCAGCCACAGATGATGCATCCTTCTCGTAAAGCTTTACTTTCTCACCGGAATTTACCTTTGCTCAGAATTAAAAAACATCTCCTCAAAACGTGTGCCACAGCTGGTATCATCCTGGGCTTTAATCTATTTCCCCAATTTATTTTAGCCAACTCTGTCCTCATTATAATTGCCTTTATTTAAATTTAGAATACAAGTTTATGACCCAAGTTTTGCACTCTCAAACTGAATTTAAAATTCTACCATGCTATGATCACTCTGTCCCAGAGTATCCAAACTTATAGGATCATTATGTTTAGGGAAATTTATTCTCCAGTTTAGAGTCAGCCTTTAAAAGTAATCCTTCCTTTGAATTCAGAATTCTGAACTCATCACCTTTCCACATCCCCCTCCCGGTAGTACTGCCATGTTCACAAACCCTTAATTCTACCTCTTCAGTTATTGTCACTTTAGCATTTCTTTTTGCACCACCTCAGTTTGCACTACTATGCACCAATCTGTTGTTTTCATGCACGTTGCTATATTTATTATTACCATGTATACCATCTACTCTGTGAACAATGCAAGCAATGAATTTCATTGCACCTTGATGTTTATGACAATAAACTACTCTGAATCGGAACTGAAACGACTGAGTGAAGTAGCAGGAAACACCTGCTTTATTTCCCTTTCATTTTTAAACATGTGGCACTTACTGTTAGGTTGTCATAACATACCAGGCCTTGTAGCTTAGTTACCACCCATCACCAACTACCAAAGTCGATCCACTGCCTTCCCGATCTCAAGTAACTCCTGGCCAGTGTGTCGGATGTTTGAGCCTAATGCCTTCAGCAGTTTGAAAATCAATAAAACTGAAGACGCTGGAAATCTAAGATAAAAACAGAAGATGCTGGAAATCAACAGGTTAGGCCACATCAAATGAAGGGTCTTCAACCTGAAACATTAACTCTGTTAATCTTCCCAGAGACGTGACTTGACCTGCAAAGCATTTCCAGCATTTTCTGTTTTTATTTAGCCTTCAGGAATATTTGCGCATGGCTGCAGTGCCAGTGCTCACCTGTTGGTGGCTCTGTGAATGAGTAAATGGAATAATGTTTGGCAGCATCCCCAGTGGGAAGACAATGGGATCACGGTCACAATATTAATTTTAGTGTTTTAAAAGTCTTTCAATCTTTGTTCAGTGTCACCAAAGGGTAACAGGGCACATACTCCATTCGATTAAAGCTTTACTTGTTTCAGGGAGGATGAGATTAAGACATAAAAGACCTACTCAGGAATTGCAACACAAACCATCCAGGCCAATTAGTAAGAGTTTGCCTCCACACAGACAGTATCCTAATCCTACCAAGCTATCCTTTAATATTGACATGAGCTCTGCTATAGTTGTTGAATTCCACATATCTCTTGTTCTCTGTCCTAAATGACTTTTAACCTTATAATTCTGTCACTGGAATAGTGGCCTAAGTTCAACCAGTTTGTCCAATACTTCCATAGAGGTAAACACATCTAAAAAAAAACCCTCCATAATCTCATCTAGTGAAACAAAAAATCTTTCTTTACATTTAAATTTCCTCACAGATGTACGGTGGAGAGCATTCTGACTAGTTGCATCCCCACCTGGTATGGAGGCTCCAATGTGCAGGATCGCAAGAGGCTGCAGAGGGTTGTATACTCAGCCAGCTCCATCATGGGCACATCCCTCCCCACCATCGAGGATATTCTCAAGAGGAGGTGCCTCAAGAAGGCAGCATCCATCATTAAGGACCCTCACCTACCGGGACATGCCCTCTTCACATTTCTACCATCGGAGAGGAGGGACAGGAGTCTGAAGGCCCACCCTCAATGTCTCAGGAACAGCTTCTTCCCCTCCGCCATCATTTCAGTCCATGAACACTCCTCAATATTCCTCTTTTGTACTACTTATTTATTTTTGTAACTTATAGTAATTTTTATGTTTTTATGTCTTGCACTGTACTGCTGCCGCAAAACAACAAATTTCACAACATATGTCAGCAATAATAAACCTGATTCTGATGCGGCCAAGTGAGTGTGCAGTTTACACTGTCTCACACCTCAAAACCTTCTAATTGCATATGGTTCTCTAACTGTAACCATAGCAATTTGACGTGGGTTCATCATTTTATCTTCACTTCTACATTTCACTCAGTTTTCCATTAGTTTTAATTCTGATGGGCCAAATTCTGCATTTAATGCATTGGAAACCCAAACCCTCAAATCTGTCTGCTTTTCTATTCACTTAGTTATCCCCCAAAATAAAATTCTTACTTTTGGTTTTATCAGAATGAGCCACCTCATACGCAAGACATAATTTCATCCGCCACCTTTTTGCCTACTCTGTCATTTTATCAAAAACTCCTGGCAATGGTGTTGGATCCTGAAAATCATTGATAATGTTTTAGGTTTGTCTGTAAAGTTTAACACTACTCTTTCTGGCCCCATTTCAAAATAAATGATGTTCAATTGTGAAGAGGAGCAGTTTTGGAACAAACTCTGTGGGACATTGATATCCACATCCAACTCTTCTGTGAAACTGGTCCTAATGCCATTCCTCTGACTCCAATATTCAACTGCACAGCCTCCCTTGCTTGGACAAGTTACACAGGTCATTATATTGGGTAGAATACGTATTAGCACATCCTATGTTGTTGCAAAGATGTAGCAGGCAGTGTAGGTCAGACTCTTATGTATTCAACATGCAAGTAGTGACATATGTTGAATATGCACAGAAGGTCCAGCATCTAGCAGCAAGGAAGATACCATCTCCCCTTCCTTTGCCTGTGCTGTTTAAAGGAACATCAATTACTTGTCGACTTGTAACAGATTAATTTACTGTGTTGGTTGGAATGAGGTACCACTTACAGATTTTCCGGACCTCGTAGATATTATAATGTCTGCAGGGAGAGGTGTGGTGGGTGGAAGAATTGTACCTTCGGTTGAAGACATCTGAAAAACTCTAGCTTTCAGATGTGGCTGCACTGGTTACTCATTCCTTAGGAAATGAGTGCGATAGGGAGGATAAGGTGAGAACATGCAGGGAAACCTGCTAGAACAGAAGGGGGCGCCCCCCCCCCCCCAAAGATGATTTTATCCAGCCAGAGTCTTTCAGGAAGCAATTCTATGTGCACCTCAAGAGGAGCAAAGTGTGTGTTTCCTCCAAAATATACCTTATTAATAAAATTTAAACAATACAGGACATTCATCTCTTGTCGTCATTCTCTGTACCAGGCAGATCATTACATTTGCTTACAATATGTCAACATGATGTTATTTTTCATTCCCAAACATTCCATTAGAGGTAAATTATTGCACAAGGCCCCTTGTGCAATAACTTACCTGTAATGGAATGTTTCCATTAGAGGTAATGGAAGGAGGACCCTAAACTGTGGTCCTTCCCCACAAAGTCCTTGCAGTGCTACTCTGAACTTTAGCACCTATGGCTACAGCTTGAAATGTACCACTCTGAAGAATTTGGTTGAGACAGCTCCTTGCACTGGAAGACCAGCAAGTTTCAGGCAGACCAAAGTGTGTCTTTCACTGAGTTGATAATCTTCCAGAAACAGTTGTTGTTGGTCTCAGTGTGCATGGGAACAGCCTAGAGAACAGTCCTGTGTTATGCAGCTGCTCGGGATGGACCTCGGCAAAACAAGACATTGCATCCATTTCCAGTCCTTAGCAAACACACAGTCCATGAGGAGATGAACGATTGTCTTATCCACACTGCAGCATCCTTGAGGACAGTGTGCAGTAGGATTGGGACTCTGTGCTTGAACGATCTGACAGGGAGGTCCCTTCTTGTCTGCAGCCAAGCAAGGCTTTGGTGTGATTGAAAGTGTGGCATTCCCCACATAATTTGACAGTCTGCTCAGAGAACCATCTGACAGGATCCACTATCTCCTGCTTCTGCAGAGCCTTATATATATATTCTGTATTTGCTAGATTGATTTGTGGTCACAGTTGTTTTTGGCACAAATTTTCTGTGAGGGACAGGTGTCATGGTCCAACTGAAGGGAACATTCTTCAGTAACGTGGCTCATCCTTCACAACATCGGGGACAGGCAGAACTTCAGCACAAAGTGACACTCGGAGTATGTGTATACAGGGTCTACACACAGCTTGATGCAGCCATAAAGGATGAGGGCCACATTCCCATCTCCCAAAGATTTGTACATGGCACTCCTGTGGGCACGATCCATTTTGGACCTCCAAATGATATGGAAGACACCTTGAGTGACTGCCACAGTGCATGAGCAGTACATGGGCCATATCTGCAGCATGCACAGTAACACCAAAAGTATGTCCCACTGGATGACCAGATTCTTTCACGGGATCAAGAGGGAACACCAATCCCACATTCCCAGTTTCTGTTTCACCTTGCCTACGTGCTCCACCCAGTTCTTGGTCCCTGCCCCTGCTCCTCAGAACCACATTCCCAGCACCTTCAGGTAGTCAGACCCGACGGTGAGAGGTACAGAGGATCATTTGGACCAGTTGCCAAAGAATGTGGCCTCTATTTTGGGGCAATTGACTGGTTTCTGAGCTTGATTCAAACTGGTTACAGATGGTGATCAACCTGCTGACCGACAGTGGGTCCATTCAAAAGCCTCTGCTGCCTGGCATCATCACCCCTCTTATGAAAACCTCGCTGCCATCAACATAGCAAAGACCATTATTGTTGTCAGACAATGCTTTCACTGCTTAGATCGCTCTGGAGCAACTTTGCAGAGTGGAGCAAAGCAAATTTTCAACAATCATTTTCTTTCTTTCTTTTTCAATCTTTTTATTAGTTTTCGAATTAATACAGATTAATATATCAATGTTTATACATGTAATACAAAGAGATCAGGAGAACAATCATGACATGGACAATCATAAAGAACAATAAAGTATAAAAAAATCTGTAGATCCAATGATCTGTTAGTGAATGAATATAATGTAAAAGAAAAAGATTTATTATAAAATATAAAAGAAAGAAAAAAAACCCAAAACAATAAGACAAATTATAAATAATATATCAAACCAAACTAAGCGAAAGAAAAAAAATTCAAGATAAAACAGAAAAAAAAACTGGACTAAAATTTCTCAATAGAAACAGAGCAATATTATGTCGTCAACTCCGTTCCTCTAAATTGAAAAGTTATTATAAGGGGATCTATATCATTTGAAAATATTGAATAAATGGACTCCAAACTTCCTCAAATTTAAGCAAAGGATCAACAGTACCACTCCTAATTTTTTCCAAGTTTAAACATGATATAGTTTGAGACAACCATTGAAAAGTAGTATGGGGTATTGGATCCTTCCATTTAAGCAAAATGGATTGTTTGGCCATTAATGTAACAAAGGCAATCATACGGTTAGCGGAGGCAGATAGATGGCCAGATTCTATCCTTGGTAAACCAAAAATTGCAGTGATAGGATGAGGTTGTAAATCAATCTTTAATACATTTGAAATAATGTTAAAAATATCTTTCCAATATTTTTCCAAAAGAGGATAGGACCAAAACATATGTGTCAAAGAAGCCACATTCGATTTACATCTGTCACATATAGGATTTATATGTTGATAAAAACGAGCTAGCTTATCTTTTGACATATGGGTCCTGTGAACTACCTTAAACTGTATCAAAGAATGTCTGGCACACATTGAAGATGTATTAACTAAATGAAGAATTTTCTTCCAAGTCTCTGCAGGTAAAGATGTCTGGAGTTCACTTGCCCATTCATTCTTAATTTTGTCCAGTGGTTCTGATTGAATTTTCATAATTAAATCATAAATTATTGCTATAAAGCCCTTCTGACAAGGATTAAAACCAAAAACTTTTTTCCGTAATTTCAGTTTTGTAAAGTGTGGGAAAAGAGGGTATAGTAGCTTTTAAAAAATTTCTAATTTGCAAATATCGAAAAAAGTGTGATCCAGGCAAATTATATTTGTTAGACAATTGTTCAAAAGATGAAAAACAGTTATCAATGAATAAATCACAAAAACATACTATTCCCTTCCTTTTCCATATGGAAAAAGCTGAGCCAACTCTGGATGGATGAAAGAAAAAATTAGATCGAATGGGCCTTGATAGATTAAATTTATTCAATCCAAAAAATTTACGAAATTGAAACCATATTCGTATTGTACGTTTAACAATTGGGTTAATCATATGTTTACTTAATTTGGTAAGTGCAAAAGGGAGTGGAGCTCCTAAAATAGAAACTAATGAAAATTCAAGTACTGATTGGGACTCAAGGTGTACCCATTTGGGGCGTTGAATTACATCTGAATCTTGTATCTAAAAAATTAAATATCTAATATTGATTGCCCAATAATATAATCTCAAACAATATACATTTTCATCTCCTGTAAGCTACACAACCTCACAACCACACAGGCCCAGACTTTGCTGATATCGTGAAGAAACAGGAAAAGGAGGGAGGAAGTTGAAGGGGGCACTCCACAAGGCTACTCTTTGGTCAGGCAGTCAGAGTAGAACTGGTCAGGTTTGCTTTCAATGAACACAGTCCTGATCTCCCATTCCACAATGGTTCTCATCTTACCTTGTCTCTACTGCTGATCATCACAGCATCTACTTGACCACAATGACAAAATAAAAATCTAATATTAAATCAACATACTTGTACATACAAGCAATAAACTAACCAATCCCACAGTACCTGACTTCCATACAATTTTGTCTGTCCACACAGTGCTCCACCATCAGCTGCAGCAGAGCAGTTGATGGGCTGCTGCCTGAGTGGAGGAGGTTGCAGGAGGCTGAGGAGGATGATCCTGATCAGGACCAGGCACAGAGGCCCAGCTTCAGAGTACACCCACTGAATATGAGTGCAAGTAATGGAGCTGGCTAAATAATGGGCAATAACAAGGAATGAGTTCTGATCTGTACTTCATGGACCCAAAGAAATCTAATGGCATTGGGTCAAACATGGGCAAGAAACCTCATCCTGATTACTTCCTAGTGTGTTCCATAGATGTTGAATCAGTACTCGTCCTCAATGAACAACACTTGGAAGAAACTTTGGGAGAAGTTCGAAGTGTGACTGCCTCACAGGTCCAGTGACCCAGGTTCAATCCTGACCTCTGATACTGCCTGTGTGGAGTTTGCACATTCTCCCTGTAACTGTATGGTTTTCCCCAGAATGCTCCAATTTCTTCCAATGTCCCAAAGGCAGGCAGGGTGGTAGGTTAACTGACCGCTGTAAATTGCCCCTAATATGGAAGTGTGTGGTAGAATTTGGAGTTGGTGGAAATATGGGGAGGAGAGTTTACAGGGAAAAGTAGTGAGAGAATGGGATTGCCTGTGAGCTGGCAAAGATTTGATGGGAAACATTGCAAACAGCTTCATCACTGATCAAGTTGGCCGATTCCTGGCAGGTGGTAGGTGAAGCAACACAAGCAGAAAACCTACTTGACCTATCCTCACTCAGGCTTCCTATTGCTGATGCACTTGTACATGACAGTATTGGCAGGAGTGATCACTACACAGTCAATGTGGAGACGAAGTCCTCACGATGAGGAAGCCCTTCATCATGACACGTGGCACTACTAAAATGTTAAGCAAGATATATACAGAGCTGAACTGGCAGCTCAAAACTGGGCAGCTTGAGATGGTGTAGACTATCCCTTACAGCAGAAAAACACAGCACCATAATCTGTAACCTTGTGGCACTCTACCAATGTTATCAAGCCAGAGGGTCAACACTGGTTCACTAAGGAGAGCTGAAGGTCATGCTAAGGACAGCAGCAGGTTTACCCAAAATGAGGTCTCACTCTAGTAAAGCTGCAATATAGTGCTACAACTGTGCTAAATAGTAAAAACAATGTGAAACAGATAGATCTAATTAAGCCAACATACAACACATTAGATCAAAACTCTGTAGTCTTGTGAATTGTAGCAGACAATTAAACAGTCAACGGTAGAAGATGGCTCCAAAAATATCCCAATCCTCAAAAATGGTGCAGCCCAGCCTGTGGTTGTCAAAGAAAAGGCAGAGGCATTTGCAACTCAAAGCGTTGAGTGGATGTTCCCTCCTGATTTTGTCCAGGGGTTCCCACCATAACAGAGCCAGTTTCATTCAGTTCAATCGGATGGGAAAGATATAGAGTGATACGGGCTTAATGCAGGCAAATAGGATTACTGTAGAAAGACATCAGTCGGGGTGGACGAGGTGGGCTGAAAGGGCCCATTTCTGTGCTATAGGATGCTATGAATCTAATTCACTCCATATGATACATCAAGAAATGGCTGAGAGTACTGGATATAGCAAAGGCTGTGGGACCAGATAACATCCTGGCTGTATTGCATGAAGGTATGAATTCCAGAACTAGCTGCACTTCTAGTTAAGCTGTTTCTGTGGACTTACGAGATCCACTGCGGGTGCGCTGTGGCTGCAGTGTATACAAACTACAAAATGCACTGCAATTAATTACCTCGTCTATTCCAAAGTATCTCCCAAAACCACAACCTTTATTACCAAAAAGGATAAGGATGGTAAGCACAAAGGAACACTAAGGAAGTATCTTCACTCGACAGACTACAGCAGTTCAAGTATGTGGCTCACCATCACCTTCCTGGGGCAATTAGGGATGGAAAATAAATGCCAGCCTGGAAGGTGATGTCACAGATGACTAATTCCCTTTGGACCTCCAGTGTTCCCAACAAATGCTGTTGTTGGGAACAAATGGATCATACTGATCTAATTTCCAAGCCCCTGCCCCACTCCCCCACACAGAATCACTGCCTACTCACATGCCTGGACTTAGGGTGGATTCACAGAGCCTCTCTTGCCGCCCCCCCCCCCCCACCCAACATCTCAGTATCTGTGCTGTGGTCTAGGTGGCAGAATGGCCTCACGCAGTAAAGAGGAGGCCCCACTTCTAAAACATTCTTGACAGCCTTCAACAACTGGCAAAGCTGGATGTGAACTATTGCCAGCTCTAAATGTTGTCATTAATCTTAACAATTTTAAATGTCTTTCATGTTTAGACACGTTCAAAACTATCAAAATTATAATAAATAATTAAAGATTATAAAATGAATAGCATTAAACACTTAGTATAAAAAAATTAAACTAAAGCAAAATAACTTAAAAAGTAAATTACCTTCCCTTTTGCTTCCTAAATCTGTGCCCAACAATCCCCTGTGAAATCAATGTAATATTGAATCTGTGTTGGTCTGATCCAGCACAGGATCTGGGAAGTGACTTTCTGGCACAATGGTGCAGAATCCCAACCAGACTGGACCTCACCATTGGATCCAAAGGGGGTCCAGCAGTACACCAAACTGACCAATTCAGGATGTGTCAGTAATTCCCAGACCAGTACATGTTTGGATGTCTCGGCTTTACATTAGTTTCAACAGCTGAAGATAAAATATAGATTCTCCAGCCATTCAGTATTTGAATAATGCTTGGTTCAATTTTCTTTTTCTTTTGCCTAAGATGGCTGACCTCACAATTACCTGCATTGACATCAATCTGTCACATTTTGCCAACTTAAATGATCAGTCTTCCTGTAATCTTATGCTCCCAACTACATTCTCTACCCAACCGCCAATCTTGGTGTTACACGTAAACTTGGATATTTGCCTCTTTATTATATTACTTAAATCAAGAAAATATGTAATAATTGAGGCCCCGTTATAACTGAGGCACAAATGGTTTCTTTTATCCCACTTTGAGGACATACCCATTACCCTTACACTCTGTCTTCTACTGTTTAACATAATAATCATTAATTTCCCACCATTTCATGAATCTTAATTATTGTTAAACCTGTAGAATGGAAACTTATCAAATGCCTTCCTGGTCCATATATACTAATCTACTGACATTCCCCCATCTACTAATTTATTTTATCCTCAAAAAATTAAATTATATTTATTGTACATCAGCAATGTTGGCCTAATCAGGCTAAATCACAGTTGTTATATTTCAAGACGAGCTCCACAGTGTATGGGAGATGATTAGACGTGTAATTCCCTGTTTTTTTCCTGCTTTCTCTCCTCATTCTTTAATAACAAAGTTATATTTGTGAGTTACCACCCTAAGGCATAGTTTCAAAATCAGGAGCACTTTGAAGTATCTGCCATTTCCTCACCTATCATGGGATAAAAACTATCAGGTTCCAGGGATGAACAGGATTCCATAACTCTTACCTAACAAAAAACTATCATTCTTATGATTGACATTAAGCTGATCCTAGCCTCAACAATGTTTTCAAATTTCCAGTTTCCTTTGTATGAAGAAGTATTTTCTGACCCTTCCAAGCAGGCTAGTTCAAGCTGGTGCACCTTGGAAACTATCTCCAAAGGAAATAACTTCTCTACTCTGTCGAATCTTTTAGTCATCTTCAGACACCTCAATTTGATCATCCCATAATGGTCTATACTCATGGAAATACAAGCTTAGTCTACGTAACATTCATATAGTTTAATAGAACTGGAGAAGAGTAAAGGAGGTCTCCATCCCATTCTGATCTATTGGTCTGTGACCTTCTGTACTGTCACAATGAGGCCCAATGCAAGTTTGAGGAACAACACCTCATCTTCTATCTGGGCATGTTGCAGCCTTCTGGACTCAATATTGAATTCTACAACTTCAGGTGACCTGATTTGGGTGTCTATACCAGTCATCCATCTATGATATTGACTCAGTTTGTTTATTTTTTGCCTCCTTTTCTTCTTTGTTTCCTCTGGGAGTGGAGGACAAGCCCAGCCTGACTTCCTGGGCATGTCTTCCTGTTCTGCACTTCACAACTCCTATTCTTTTGTCTATGTGCTCACTCTCTGAACAGCCCCCATTCACTCCACTAGATAACCTTGTTTACAGCTTATCCCCATGGTTGCCCTGGTTTTACCCTATCAGAGACATACCCCTCCCTCCCTGCATGTTAACGAGCTTCTTTGGTCTCCTTTCCAGTTCTGATGAAGGGTCTACAACCTGAAACATTGACTGTTGCTCTTTCCACTGCTGCAGCCTGACCTGCTGAGTATTTCCAGCAGTTTCTGTTTTATGTTAGTACAGGAGGTCTATCAGCTCATCAAAGTTATATTCAATTAGTTCCACTACCCCATTCTTTCACTGCTCCTTTGCAACATTTCTCCATCAAACATTTTTGGACTATCATTAAATCCATGTACTCCAAATTAGAACATAGAACATTACAGCACAGTACAGGCCCTTCAGCCCACGATGTTGTGCCGATATTTATCCTGCTCGAAGATCTACCTAATCCTTCCCTCCCACATAGCCCTCCATTTCTCTATCATTCATGTGCCTATCTAAGAGTCTCTTAAATGTCCCTAATGTATCTGCCCCCCACAACCTCTACTGGCAGTGCGTTCCATGCACCCACCACTCTCTGTGTAAAAAACTTACCTCTGACATCCCCTTTACATCTTCCTCCAATCACTTTAAAATTATGCCCCTTCGTGTTAGCCATTTTCACCCTGGGAAAAAGTCTCTGACTATCCACTTGATCTATGCCTCTTATCATCTTGTACACCTCTATCAAGTCACCTCTCTTCCTCCTTCTCTCCAAAGAGAAAAGCCCTAGCTCACTCAACCTATCCTCATAAGACATGCTCTCCAATCCAGGCAGCATCCTGGTAAATCTCCTCTGCACTCTCTCTGAAGCTTCCATATCCATCCTATAATGAGGTGACCAGAACTGAACACAATACTCCAAGTGTGGTCTAACCAGAGTTCTACAGAGCTGCAACATCACCTCGTGGTTATAATCGTGGGTAATAAAACAGAAACTGCTGGAAGTACTCAGCAGGTCAGGCAGCATCCAGAGAGTGAAAAACAGAGTCAAAATTTCAGGTCATGAGAATCATAACATAGTACTGATCGACATCATCTAACTGACAACTCCTTATCTTCTACATTTATATCCTTCTTGATTTTGAACACCTCAGTAAAATATGCTCTGCTCTCAGAAGTTTATCTGCTAACTATAACACTTCGCTGATGGCGACTGACAGGTAAATTTAACCCATTTAGCCCTAGATACGAATGGATGATGGAGACAGAGGGAGGGTGCGTGTGTGTGCGTGCGTGCGACAGAGAGACAGAGAGCGAGAGCGACAGAGAGAGTCAGAGACAGAGAGAGAGTGAGACTGAGAGAGAGGGTGAGACTGAGAGAGAGAAGGTGAGACTGAGAGAGAGAGGTGAGACTGAGAGAGAGAGAGGCTGAGAGAGCGAGAGAGAGACTGAGAGGGAGAGAGAGAGACTGAGAGAGGGAGAGTAAGGCTGAGAGACAGCAATAACCAATAAAATTGTCCACACTCAGCAGCGCCTTGACATCGTCCATAAGTCATAGGTTTTAAGTGGATTGCTGTTTAACCAAAGTGATGTTGACTGGTTTGTGCTCGCGGTTGACCGGTGACGGATGTTACAGAAACTGGATCACTATATTCTATAATTTCAGCCCCCCTCGCACCCTCTAGTATTCAATATGCTCAGTCATATTAAACAGTTTAGTTTTAGAAAGTAGTGCAGCAAAATTACATTCTGTTACTTAACTCGCTGAAAGTATTCTGTTGTCTCTCAATAGTTTTCCATTTTTTTCTCAGCGCTGTCAAGGACCAAGTCTGTGGTCATTATAATCATTCAAACACATTCATTTACGAACAACAACTTTTTAACTTTCCCTTTCCTTTTTAAAGCCAAACATCCAGTTACCATCCACTAATGAACTGAGGCGGCGTTGAGAGGAAAATGGAGCAAAAAGCTCAAACTCAGACAAGTTTTGGCCTGAAAATGTACTTAGCTCCGCTCCTGTAAACCCTCAGAATAAAAAGTTTTTCGGATCTAAAAAATAATTTAAGATGTTAAGAAACATAGCGTTCCATCTGCTCGAGGGTTTCGCAGTTTTCCTGAACTCACCGCTCAGGAGTTTGAAGGCGAAGCTGCAGCGCAGACAGATTACCATCACCGTCAGGATTGCCTTGGGCTCCATGTCCACGGAACATCGCCTGCAAAACGCCGGGGCAACACAGCATCTCAGCAGTTCGGACAGACCCGTGCTCCCGGAGTCTCCATCTCGCCTCCACCGTGAAAGAAATCCAAGCAGGAAGCCGTGAGGAGATGAGAGGGCTGGTGAGACTCACTCTCTCACACACTCTTTCTCCTGCTGTTTCTGAGGGTCTGATTCCTCTCCACTACCCTCCTCTCTCCACTTTACTTCCCCCTCTCTCTTTACCCCGTCTACTTCGCTCTCTCACTCCCCCCCCCCCGTGTTTGCCCGTCTATCTCCTTTATGTCTCTCCCCACAAATTTCACTTTCTATCTGTTTACTCTGTCCTTTCCCTCTCTATCAATCTCTCTCTCTCCCTCTCTCTCTGTCTCTCTCTGGTGCAGTGGGACTGCAGGAAGCCAGCCTGTTCCTGAACATCAGCACTTTTTAACCATTATAGAAGGAGCAGCAGAGGGGAGTCTGATCAATAAACCAATTAACCAAAGAACAGTTCAAAAAAACACTAAAAATGTAAATCCAATCCCTATAGATTAAATCTATTAATTTATAGAGGTTCAGACCTGTAAACATAGTTAAAGGACAGCAAAGGCAAAGATTCAGTAACTGGAACTGTAATAGAAAACTGCAAAAACATAAATAGATATAGTGTACAGCCCAGAAATTGATAGTATTAAAATGGTTGCGAGCCTGCCTGCTGGTTTAAAGAGGGGGAGAGAATAAATTAAGTGTCAAGCACTGAAGTATCCAAAACCTTGTATGTGGTTGGCAACCCTTTACCTCATCTCCTGAACATTTGTCTTCCTGCAGGAAGAGCCTTGTTTATTTTAGCCTTTGGCCTGTGAGAATCCAGGGAGAAATTATTTCCACTGGCAAGAGGATTAGTTATCGGATTAGCAAAAAGATTTATGATAATTGGGAGGGAAGACAGGAGAGATTGAAGAATTGTTTTACACACCAACTTGTTACATTCTGGAATGCACTGCCCGAAAGGGCAATGGAAATGGATTCAATAGTATTTTTTCAAAGAGTATTGGAGATGCATTAGAAAAGATAAATTCTGCATGGCTATAGGAAAGAGAACTGGAGATGAGGTTATTCACAGAGCTTGGCATAGCTAAATGGCCAAATAGGCTCCTCTGTGCTCTGCGATTCAATAATAGCACAGAGAGAATCTTGTATTATTTTTCTATTTCCTTATGACATGGAAGGAGGCCATTCAGCTCTGTGCTGGCTCTCAGGGCATTCCCATCAATTCTATTGCCCCCCACCCCACTTATATCCTTGTAACCTATTCTCTCTCATATCCCTGTCAACTCCCCTGTGACTTTCCCACCAGCCACCCACACTAGGGATCAATTAACCCACGCAACCAGCAGGTCTTTGGAATATGGGAGGAAACTTGAGGACCCAAGGAAATCCACGATGTCAAAGGGAGAGTGTGCAAACTCCACGCAGACAGCACTGGAGGTCATGATTGAATCTGGGATCACCGGAGCTTGTGAGGCAGCAGCACTGTCTACTGTGCCACTATGCTGCTGAGGAACGTCTGAAGTTCCTGAACTGTTGGGACTATGGGAAGGTTAGTGTAAGTCTATAGTGTATGATGCTGGTGGATGTTCAGAGAAAGAGTCTGAAGTTCACTGTTGAAAGATGTTTGCAGGAAATTTCCTTTTCTTTGGATGTACAGAATATTTTAGTCCCTTGACTCTGATTAGTACCTTGGACCACTTATCTCTCTGACACTTACCTCTCTTTCCCGCCACCCTTGTTCCCTTACCATTTTGCCCATCTCTGTCCTGACCCTACCATTTCTTCATTTCTCTCTCATAGTTACAATATCAATACACCCAGTTCTTGATACAAATCTTTCCACAAACATTAACTCTGGCAAAAAGCAGAATACAATCTTTTGATGCATTCATACATCTGATGTAAATCTTGTCAGCGAGCTTCTACATTCTTGTGCTGACAGATACCGGAGGAACATTAAACAGATAAAGAATTTCTAGATCAGTTATTTCCATAAAGATATGTAGGGTCTGACAAGCCAGCACAGTAGCGCTATATTAACAGGTTTATCCTTTGGACTGCATGTTAAATCAAGGCTTCAATCAGCTGTTACAGATTGCAGGCACAATTCAGTGAGCAGGGAACTTCTCTGGTCAATGTGTTTTCCAAAGCCCCCCAGATAACTTGCTGACAATTCATCTAATTGTTGTGGGTGGGATCTTGCAATGTACTTCTGTGGGTAGTCTTGTTCTTCAAAGTGAATAATTGGTGTGTTTCTGAAAGATACGCTCTGATCCTTTACAACACGCAGGAATAACTTGAAACAGGCACTTGTGCTAACCAGCCCACATTTCTCAGTTACCCTCCACATGGAGTACAAACTGTAGTTTGAACTGCATTTACCTGTTCTATTTCCCACAACGTTTCATTTTCATTCTCTCTCTTATTTTTGCGTCACTTGGAATGCACTTTGAGTTTAATTTCCTTCTGGCCAAAGGCTAAAGTAACAAAGCTTTTTCCTGCAGGAAGACAGAAATGCCTAAGGAGCTGAGGTACAGGCTTGCCAGTCACATAACAAGGCATCTGTTGTTTGCTGTCAGTCTCCAGACCAGACCAGGCCCATGGAGGAAGTGAAAGAGAGAATAATCAGCAGATCTGACACTGTCAAGAGGTTCATTCATATGTGTTGCAATAAAAAAATTCAACTTCCTTCAACTGGACATAAAAAAAATCCCATGGCACTATTTTAATGAAGAGTAGATCATTATTCTCCATTTCCAAACTATTATTTATTCCTAACAACATCACAAAAAACATAATCTCATATTGCCGTTTGTAGACAGCAGTTTGTACTTGCTATGTACAAATTGGCTGCTGAATTTCATACAGCAGTGACTACAATTCAAAAATGCTTTGATTTTAAAGAGCTTTGATGAGTTCTGAGAGCCATTACATGAATGCCACTTTTAGTTGAACTATGCCCAAGGAGTACCATAAACCACAGTAGAATTTGAGGTTTGTTGAAATTCCAAGACCCCTCTCTTGAGAGTCATGTGTCAAAGCTCAGCAGTCTCATGGTTTCTTAATCTTCCTGCAAAACTTGAAAACATTGGAAAAATAAGGAAGTGTATAGCAAGCAAAAACTATTTGAATTAGTAATTTGTTCTCTCCAGACAACTTGCCTGTCTTTTTCTCAAGGATTTCCCACCATTTTATTACCCATTATATAAATGGAAGCTAATTTCTTTCTTTGCCTTCTATGTTATTATCTTTGTAATCCTTCCCTACTTCTGAACAAATATTAGTTCAAGTCCTTTACAAAACTTCTAAATGGCCCACCAGCTGCCTTCATTTTGAGTCCTGTACACCATCCACCATCCTTCAGGATAAAGCCTCCTTGTTGGTTGGGTGGGTCAGACACTCTTTAGCTTTCACAGGCAATTCTTTAAGGGAATGGTTGTGGGAAAAGGCTTGTCCTGCTTCAGTATTCTGCTGGGGGGTTGTGCGGGTTGTGGTTAACACTCTTGCCTTGGGTCAGCAGGTCTTGGATTCAAACCCCTTAAGGATCTTACGGTATTGAAGTGCTACACTGTTGATGATACTTTCAATTGATGTTCAATTAAGGATTGACAAGTCTGCAAATGATCCCATGGATCTACTCAGAGAAGAACAAAGGGAATTCTCCTCAATATCTGGCCAATATCCAAATATCCTTATGACATAGAGGAGGCCATTTGGCCATCGAGTTCATGCGAGCTTGCAAAGCAATTCCATTCTCCCTCTAATATTTAATGCTCAACTATCTTCATTGATGCAGATTACTTGGCCATTAAAATGGAATTAGGTAGGCAATTGAAGACTAAGGGCAAAAGAATCATGGAACTGTAGAATGATTACTCCAAGAAGGAGGTTATTCAGCCCATCGTGATTGTACCTGTTCTCTACAAGAGCAGCTGACCTGTTTCAATCTAGGCCCTACTTCTGTAGCTGTGCAACATTATTTTACCATCTATTTATCTCATTCTCTCTTAGGCACAATGGAACCTGCCTCCACCACATCTGAAGGCAGTGCATTCTAGATTCCTGCCACACAGTAAGTAAAAAGGTTCTTCCTTGTATCACTCTTATTTCTCTTCCACTTTATTTATACATGAATCCCCTAGACTTCAAACCCCTACACTAAAGGGAACTGCTTCCTCATGTCCACATCTGTCCAGAACGCCTCATTATTTTATATGCTTTCAAATCTCCCTTTTGTCTTCTGCAAAGAAAACAGTCCCAGTATCTCTATCCTTTCTTGTAAGTGTGTAGTCCCTTATCCTGGAAACCGTCCTTGTAGAACATTTATGGAGCTCTCTAACACCTTCACATCCTCCTTCTAAAAGAGGTGATTGGAACACCATGGCCAGCACCCGTCTTTTCTAAGGGTCAGTGTGACCCTCCCTGATTTTATACTCTGTGCCTCAATTGATAAAGCCCAGAACTGCGTAGGTCCTATTAATTATTTTCTCAACCTGCTCTGCCCCTTTCAATGACATGTACACCCCATACCCCAGGTCCTAATCTGCTTCTGCAACCCCTTTTAGAACAGTATTCTTTATTCCATATTGCCTTTCCTCATTCTTCCTACAAAAACATTTCTCCACATTAAACTTCATCTGCCACCCTTCAGCCTACTTCACCAGTTCATTTACATCCTGCTACAACAGTATCATCTTTGCAGTTCACAAAGTTAGAAATTATGGCTTGTAGCAGGTCATTAATAAAGATTAAAAAACGCGATGGCCTTAACACTGATTCCTGGAGAATGCCACAATTCACCTTCCTCCAGTGTGAGAAACAACCATTCATCATGACCCTCTGGTTGTCTACTACTCAGCCAACTCTGTACCCATGCTATCCCTTTAATGTGGCCCCTCATCAAAAGCCTACACCACATTGACTTGCATTAACCCTCATCAATTCTATCTGTTACCGTCTTCAAAAAATTCTATCAGATTGGTTTAAATACTATTTTCCCCTTAACAAATCTGCACTGGCTTGCCTATTTAATTCATTTTCTTCCAGGATTACTATTAACCTTGTCCTGGATCAATGTTTCTAAAAAGCTTTCCCAGCATGAAATTAACCTGACTGGCATACACAGGAATGGAGGGATATGGCTCATGTACAGGCAGAAAAGATTTGGTTTAATTTAGCGTCATGTCTGGCACAGACATCATGTGCTGAAGGGCCTGATTCCTGTGCTGTACTGTTCTACTCGCTTTATGTATATAATTGTCGTGTCTTACCTTTACTCCCTTTTGTGAACAAGGGAGTAACATTTCTCATTCTCCAGCCTTTGCCATGACTGTTGTATCCATAACAACCATGAACAATTATGCTCAATGCGCCACGATGTCCCCTTATACTTTCCTCAGATGCTTCCTATCCAGTCCTGGGGTGATCAGCCAACATTTTTAATACTTCATTCCATCAATTTTTAACATGTGTAGTATCTCAACCATCTCATCCTTCACTATTAATTTGAAAACAGTTTCTTTTCTGAGGAAGGCAGATACAAAGTGCAGAAGCACTACCTCAGCATCCAAAGACTGCAGGAATGGGACTGAATAGATTTCCCTATAAACACTGCATAAACTCAATAAGCTGAATGGCCTCCATTTGTGTTGTAATGATTATTTGATTCTATAATCTTACTCTTGCTTTGTGGGGCCTTGCTGTACATAAAATTGGCGGTGTGCTTGCCTACAAATCAATATCTAGACTAGAATTAATTACTTTGAAAATTGGCTTTGAAGCATATTAGAATGTGCCAAGGATATAAAAAAGTTTAAAATAAACATAATATCTTCTTTCTTTACCTATAGGACTCTTATTTTAAACATATAGCCCTTAAACTTTTAAGTAATACTCTTCTTTAAGCATTACCTAATGTGCTGTATATCCACAGTAAAAATCTGTCTGCTATACCTCATTCGATCAATGCAATTTGTTCAAGTATCTCTGAAGATAATGAATCTCCTTTATTTGTTATCTACCCACATTGCTTCATGTCACCAGTGAAGTTAATGATTTTACTGCAAGTCTGAGGGAAGTCTGCATTAACTTATTCTGTGCTTACAGGCAGCATGCTCCGTATTGCTAACATCATTGAACAGGGGAACGGACCCAGAATCTTAATGATGCAGTACTGATTATTTAATCTGAGACAGAACACCTTCCATTTATCACCATTTTCTTCAATCATTAATTTCAATTCATATGGATCATTTACCATCTCCTTTATGAGCCTTGATAGTATGACACAAAGATATTGGACTCGATCATTCCTGCTTAGGCCTTGTTGTCAAATTATTGGTAACCATGTTGGCGAACATTTCACATCATAATACACTGACCAAGCAAATTGAAAAACAGAGAATAATTAATGCGTGGGTGATGGAATATACAAAATAACCCCCCCAGGTGACGGCAGACAATAACCAGAAAGAGAAAGAATATCAATGTTCTTTCAATGGCTTTCCATCTGTCACCCTTCATAACTTCAAAGTTCTGCTCTCTTCTTAAACTGCATTGGAGTTTTGTGCATTCCGTCACTCCTGCTGCACCATCCTACTCCTGGCTCCCCAACTTTGCACACCTTAATTCTAAAATTCTTCTCCTTGTTTTCAAAACTTCTTCAGCTCTGGGCCTGCACTTGATGGAGTTCAGAAGGATGAGGGCGAATCTTACTGAAAGCTACTGAATACTGTAGACCTGGATAAAGTGGTCATGGAGAGGATGTCTCCATTAGTAGGAGAATCTAGGATCCAAGGGCACAGCCTTAGACTAAATGGACGTCCCTTTAGACTGAGATGAGGAGGAATTTCTTCAGCCAGCGGGTGGTGAATCTGTGGAATTTTTTGCCACAGAAGGCTGTGGAAGCCAAGTCATTGGGTGTATTTAAGGCAGGGATTGATAGGTTCTTGATTGGTAAGGGGGTTAAGGCTTACAAGGAGAAGGCAGGAGAATGGGGATGAGAAAAAAAAACAGCCATGATTGAATGGCAGAGCAGACTCGATGGGCTGAATGGGCCTAATTCTGCTCTATTTTATGGTCTTGTGGTTCTGAGGTCTCAGCCTTTCACATCACAGCCACCTGGGGCCCAAGCATAGAATACTATCCCTCTGAATCCCTCTCCTCCTTTTGTTCCTTCATAAAACCTGCCTCTTTTATTAAGTTTTTGGTAATATTTCCTGATCTATTTCCAAGAACAATTTCTCCAGAAGGACAATCTAGGGAACAGTTTCTCAAGGATCACAGCTCTGAAAAAGGGGGATGGCCATATAGGGACTGAAATGGAGAGAAAATTAGAAAACTGTGCATCTTTGAGATTCTCTTCCCCAGAAATCTGCAGATGCCCAGACCATTATACTGAAAACAGAAAACAATAGAGTTTTGAATTAAGATGTTAAGATAAAATAGGAAAGAGGGTGTGTCAGATGATCAGCGATGGTCTTATTGAATATGTAGCAGGGTGGAAGGCTCATATGCTCGAGCCCTGCTCCCATTGTATTCTTGTTCTTCCATTACTTATCCCTCCATATCCAAGACTAGGTCATCCACTGTTCTGTTGGATTCAGGCTCCAATGCACTATCCCATTGGTTTGGATATATAGTGTGAGTGGCAGTCTCCTGAGTATTAATTATCCTCTAACTGATTCTGCTGATCATTACCTATCTCCCAGTTATGGTTATTTCATGTGTGACTCACTCACGATTTGTGTTAGTCTGTGTAATCCCTGTCCCAAAACCATCTCTCGTTATTAGTTCTTCTGTGCATGACTCTTTCCTGGTTATTGGTTATTCAGTCTGTGACTTCATTGTCTGTATAAGTGACACACTCCTGACTATTAGCAACTTACTCTGGGTGTGGATTATTCAGTCTGTTTTGCTCTCTCATGGTTATTAGTCAGACTAATGTGACACATTTATGATTTTTATTCCATGTGTGACTTCTTAGTATTGGGTCAGTCTGTAGATAACTGTGGCACAGTGGCACAGCAGTTGGTGTTGCTGCCTTAAAGCTCCAGGGACTTGGGTTTGATCCTGACCTGGGTTGCTGTCTGCATGGGGTCTACATGTGACTCTGGGTTTCTGCTGAGTTGCCTCCCACATCCCAAAAATGTGTTTGTAGGTCAATTGGAAGTTAACCCTTAGTGTAGATATGTGACCAAAGAATCAAAGGGCATGTGAGAGAGGATAAATGCAGGGAAATAAGATAGGGAATGGGGCTGATGGGATTGGCTCTGCTGAGTGCTGGCATGGACCCAATGGGCCAAACGGCCTCCTTCTGCGTCATAATAAGCAGCAACTCCTGGATATCTCCAAGTGATTATATCCTAGTTGTTGGTTATTCTCAAAATAGCTTGCAAACATTGCTCGAAAACCTTCCCTTTAAAATACTGTAAATGAGTCTTGTGGGTAATTCACATTGTGTGCATGTTTATACATTTATGTTTTGGAAAGATGTTTTTAAAAGTTCCTCCTGGGAACTCTGTAGATAAAATCTAATTAAATTGTTGTACTTCATTGATGGAACGAGTGTAATATTTAATTATTAAGATGCCAACTGAAGCTTTATCTGCTTCCACAAGCTTTGTGGTTTACACCCTCCCCTGAGAATAGGAAGAAATCTTACTGACGTCCCCTGGTAGCCCAGAGGTTTATGGATCCTCTCTTAATTTTGCTATTAGTTTCCACTTTGATTGGTATTGGTACCAGAGCAGGAGGATGCAGCATCTCATTTCAGCAAGTAGTGGGTAAGTGCATCTCTCAAAGCTGTGGTTTCTGTTTGAAAAAGTTGCTCCCTGTAGTGCTCACAATTTATTTTGTTCCCTCATTCCTAGTTACTGCCATCACTCCACAAAGTTCTCTCCAAAAGGGCTCATAAAGTGTTCTTCTTTCCCAGTTATTGTTTACCTAGTAATCTACACTATGTACTTCTGAGAATATGCATTTGTGGGGGACCTTATCAAAGGTTTCTGCACTGGATCTTGTTCAGAAATGGGAGCATTAAGTGTGAGATAACAATTATTAAATCTGCTTATCCCAAGATAACTAATAGCTAGATACATATCATGTACAGACAACGATAACTGGATGTGTATTATATACAGAGAAACCATTAACTGGATAGTATAACTGATAATCAGGTGCATTATCTATATAAAACAGCTGATAGGAAAGTGCATGTTATATACAGGGTTGATTGATAACAGCTGATAACCTAGAGTGTTACAGATTGATAACTAGATTCATGTTATATGCAGAGTAGTAACAGCCAGATTGCACACAAAGGCACCTAGACCCCTTCAATTAGAATGTTACAGTACAGGAGGAAGCTATACAGCTTATTGTGCCTGTGGCAGCTTGTTACTAGAGCTATTAGATCTGTTCCTCTGTTCTATACCAAGAGTTTGAAAATTTTGCTCCTTCATGTATTTAGCAAGTTCCCTCCTGGAACAGTGCTATTTTGTTTGCCTTCACACTCTTTCTGTTCATTCACAGCCTGGGAGTGCTTCTAGCAAGGCCAGCATTTATTGTTCTTCCCCAACTTCCCAAGAAAGTGATACAGCAGTAAGCAATTATAATTTATGTTGCATGACTGATGAGGAGTGGCTTCTGCAACATAAATGAAAAGTGCTGTTGCTCTGCAAGGTGAAGTAGGGATAGGAATTTAGTTTTAGCTGAATGGTACAGAAAAATGGCAGGTATAACACAGGGTGGTGTAGCAGTTAGTGTAACGCTATTACAGTACCAGTGACCCGGGTTCAATTCCAGCCACTGTCTGTAGGGAGTTTGTACATTCTCCTTGTGTCTGCATGGGTTTCCTCCGGGTGCTCCAGTTTCCTCCCACATTCCAAAGCCGTACAGGTTAGGAAGTTGTGGGCATGCTATATTGGCGCCAGAAGCGTGGCAACACTTGCGGGCTGCCCCCAGAACACTCCCCGCAAAAGATCTATTTCATTATGTGTTTCAATGTACATGTGACTAACAGAAATATCTTACCAAAATTGTAATAACACAAAGGAGACTATTTAGTGTGAGTTTTGCAAATCTCTGATGTCGGGGATTTCAAATATGCTGCAGTCATTTTCCACCACTCATTTGGGTTGACATAGTCATCCAGAAATCTGGACTCGTAATCCAGAGAATTTAAAATCAAATCTCAATCCCTGGCATTTTGAAGCTAATTCAGTTTAAGAAATTCAGAAATAAAATGGACGTTTATCAAAGCATAGTCCAAACATAATTGTGGAAGGAAACCTGCCACCCTACTCTGTGTCTAGCCTGTCTTTTCCAGAGCACATCAACACAATTCACTGTTAACTAATAAGGTATTCTGTTAAACTGTAGTGGCTCGAGAATAAGGCCCACCACCACCTGCTTAGGGCAACTAGAGAAGGGCAATAATTGTTGGCATCACCAACAAGGCTCACAACCATGTGAGCACTCTTACTGATCTCCAGTGCATTTCATGATTGGCAGCCTTTTCCCAAACATTTGTTCCAGCTGTGAATTAGTATGTAATTACAACTGTAATTACGGCTTGGTTTTTGTATGACTAATGCATGCCACATGAGAACATCTGTTTTGTGGAACTGACATAGGTTATGTCACTATCAATAATGAGTGCTTGAAAGTGTCTTACTGATAAGATTTCCTGGGTGATTTCTGTGTAGATCAGAAAGGGAGAGAATGTATGTTTATACAGTCCCATTGACATCTTTCAGAATATCCCAATGATGACATAGTGAGTTGCCTTTAAGAACAAAAGCTATTGTTAAATAGGTGAACATGACTGGTCAGTTTGAACACAGGATTGTCCAACTTACAGTAATAATAGCAATTGGTTTTAATGCTGGTGTTGGTTGAGAAATGAATTCTGCTCACATATATTCATCATGAGGTGCAAGGGTGGAATTGTAATCAAGAGCATATTCAGGATATTCCAAATGTATTCCAGACACCAACAGGCTTTCTGGAAGTGTGGTTATTAGAGTCTTGTAGACAAAATAAGGCATACTGCTTGTGCACACTAGCTCCCACAAACAACAAAATAGATGATCAGGTGATCTGGTTTTGGTGCCTCTGGTTGAGGAATTAAATTGTCCAGTATACCAGGAGAATTCCATGTCTATTTTTGAATAGGATATTTTATTTAATCTTGAGGGAGCAAGGTGGGGCTTCAGCCTAATGTTTCATTCAACAACTTTATTCTGAATGTGCAACACAGCCTCAGCACTTTGCAGAGAATGGGCTTGGTCTGAGAGCCAGCACACACTAAAGTTTGAGTGGCTTTCACGCAGACAGACCTTTAGCATCTTTGATAATTTAACATTCCCACAGCGCTTGCACTGAGGGGAGCCTAAATTATGGAATCAAGTTTTAAAACTGGCTCAGACCTGCCACTTTCCACCTCAGAAGTGGGTGTTGAACCACTGAATCATATGCACACGCCTGGGGTGTCAGTTATAAACTGAAATCCAATTAAGGGTATAGATGTTTTTAAGTATTCTGTGATTCAGTTACATGTTTCCCAGTTCTTGTTATTCATGACCTTCAAGTTCTGGGAGTTTTAATTTAAAATCTCAACTGTTGTTTGCCATCAATGTCTGGGTTTTTTCCCTGGGGTCATTAATGTACCCTCCAGGCAAGGCTACTGACAGAGCTGAGCTTTTCTTTGTACCTTCCCAGAAAGCAGGAAAGGCTCTTAAAGTAAAACACTTCTCCAAAGTTCCACAGTCTCAAATTGTCTGTACTGGAAAATGACTCTCAGAGTCCTCACTGACTGGACCTTGACACATTTGATCGGGAATGAAGTGAAAATGCCACAATGTTTTCCACCCCAAGCTGGAAACATACATGGACTGTTTACAGCCTGAGAGAAAGTAGACATTGCAGGAAGGTCCAACCAACATTTCCGCTTTTAAAAAGACATCAGTGCAGACCAGACATTAAACTGGCATGTTTCACCCTCTTAAGGGGCATTACAGTGCCACTAGTTCCATGGATATAGATGGCAAACCTACGGAAATCAGAATCAGGATTGATGTGATGTAAAATGAATGCAAGTTTGCTGTTACCTGTTTTACACAATTAAAAGCATAAAATTACTCGTAGAATCTTCATAACTGCCTCAAACAGGTTCTTACCAACATCTCTTTCAGAGCTTGGGGTTATTCTACACATGGTGGGATTATTCTACACATGATGTCATTCCCCACCACATTGAGATTGTTACTTGTGGCATCAGAGACACCTCATTCAACCTGGATTGTGTTTACCTTACACATTTAGGCTGACCAATTCCTCAACATATGGCTACCTCTCATAATGGCTACCCTTAATCTTTCCTTTACTTTTATTCCAATGCTTCCCTCCATATTCCCAGTCCCCACCTCTCCACGTCTGAAAGTACCAGCTCTTCTGCCAAAAATGTTTTATGGAAACATACTATCCTTCAATATCCTTGTCTTGATGGCCTGCATTTGATGTGTCAGCTTAAAGAATGATCAACAGGATACCGAGTCTTGGAAACATAAAAAGGCAAACCCAATTCTGTTCTCAACCAACCCACAAACATGCAATACCCATGCAGAGTTTTGGACAATATCAGGAATACTTATCCTGACCCAGGGTTGTTCAAGTACAACAGAATTCTAAGATTAGCTAACAGCACAAATCAAATTGTAATCTTCTGGTTTGTGTGCCTCAATCATGCACTGCTTGAACTAACTGAATGTTGGGATGTTTTTGATTATCATATATTGTGTTGCTGAAGATAAGCTCATGTTATAAAAGATTTTTTCAGTATATAAAACAAATATTCTGAAAGAAAATGCTGATAATGTGTGTGCATGCCTATGTGTGAAAGCAAACAAGAGATTGAAGTGTGTATGTCCCCACCACACAAAAACAGAAACGTCCAGCAACAAACTGCTGATGGGATACCTAAGAAATCCATTGCAAGTATTATGTATTTAAAATCTTTTTATTATAATCTTTGAACGACTGAAAACAACAGAAGCTGGAAATCTGAAATTACCAAGCCTTGTCACCCTTTCTCAGTTGGCCCCACTAATATTTGGGTCAGGGTCTCTATTGGTCTTCACTGTATCACACACATTCCCTCAATTTTCCCCATCCCTCCATTTCTCCGACACTTAAACATCTTTGATTCTAACCCTTCCTACTTCTGATGAAAGGCCATCAACCTGGAGCATTAACTCTGTTTCTCCTTCTCCACAGATCCTATCTGACCTGCTGAGTATTTCAAGCATCATCAGCACTGATATTTCCCCCCACATTTTCTTACCACATAGGAGGAGGGTATTCAGACTGTTGAGTTCTGTGCTTGCTTTCACAGCTATTCCATTCCATCACTTATTCCTTGTAACCTATTCTCTCAATCATGAACACCCCACCCACCAACTTTGCACCCACCTCCTGAAAAATTCTTCTACTACCCACCTATACTAGGGGCAATTTACAGTAGCCAATTAATAACCAGCAAGTCTTTGGGCTATGGGAAGAAACTGGAGCACATGGAGGAAACCCACGCTGTCACAGGGTGAACGTGCAAACTCCAAACAGACAGCACCGAGGTCAGAATCGATTCCAGATTGTTGGAGCTGTGAGATAAGTGCACCACCTGCTGTGCCACCCGTTTTCATGTGGTGAATTAAACTAACCTACTGATCAAGTGCCCTCTTATCTGTGGAGAAGAAACCTATTTCTATTTCCACTGATGTAGCTTGATCTTGGTATTTCAGATCTTTAGCATCTGCAGTATATATTTTTGACTTTTTTTACCCCAAAAATACACTTTATTCATAACATTTGTGAATGATTTGTGATCATTCATCTATTATCATTCACTATACCGACATGTTATAATTGCTTACAATATTTACATAGGTTCAAAATAGCATCAATTTTTCGTTCCCAAATATTGCATTCGTGATACATCTGTAAGATTATTATACTGCTTATTATATTGTTTTAGACATTTTGTTATCCACTAACCAATTTCTAGAAGGTAAACTTATATATATAAGTCAGATGGTGAAAGGATCTGGCTTCACTGCGATTCCCTTAAAGTTGAAATGAGGCTGCTGACATCACTCTCTAGTCTTACACTGGAATCACTGAAGAGTGCCTCAAAACTGAGTTTCACTCTCTTCTGGTTCACTATGTATGTGCTGAACAAAGTGCAAAATGCCCACTTAGTTCCCCACAAAAACAAAATAGATAAAAATCCATGAAAAGCAGTGTTCCTGTACACAAAATCATGTGCTAAAATGAGATCAGTGTGATCCCCATTAGGAGCTACATAAAGATCTTACAACTGCTGTGTCATTGCTGTCCACTTGGAAGCACAAAGCTAAAGAACACTCCCTGTGGAAGCCACAGCTGAGCTGCAGAAAAGGCTGGTGTGGGCAAAGACAATCTCCTGTGCGTCTGTACACCCATCCATGTGACGGTCTGCCCTGATTGACTCGTGTGCTGTGAATGGCCTGTGAGCTGAGGGCTGATCAAAGGGAAAGTGATTACAGCACGTGGCTCAGATATAATCTGCAAAGAAAGGCTGCAAGCACTGAAGGGACCATCACTGATACAGATACCACAATGCTGAATATTGAAAATGAGACTGAGCTACACAAAACCTGTCAGCCATTGTGTTCATTCAAAAAAGATTGATAATTTCTGGACATTAAGAGATTAAGGAATATAGGGATAGTGATGGAAAATGGAGCTGTGATTTTGTTTAATGGCGGAGCAGGATCAAAGGGCCGATAGCCTATTCATACTTGTAATATCTTTGGTAAGACATCCATGTCATGGTGCAGGCCCTCAGACTCCTTGCTGTAATCTGCTTGATGTGCTCCTAACTTTTTTGTGAGTGATTAACGATGGTCATAGGTTGCACCCTAAAGCTCATATTTGTAATAGCAATGGAGGAAATGTTTGGTGCAAGACCCTGATGACACTACATGCATGACTCAAGCTGTTCATGATCTAACCTGTGTAAACCACTTCTATGTAAAATTTGTACGTGAAATGCGATCCAATTTCTAGGCTATGTTGACTTACCTCTTGGAGCAGTAGGCTTCAATAAATTGTATCAGTTGCTCAGACGTGAGTATCACTGCAGGCTTGCACTAGCTAGGCACTGAAGAGAGGAGCTGCAAATTAGAGAAGGTACAACATAGACAATTAAAAAGACAAATTAGTTACTGCTTAAGGAAACAACAATTTATTAACTCCAATTAAGTTGTTCGTCTTTTCCTCGAGGTATCTGTCTCCAAAGGATTTTCTTAACATTCAGTCAAACTGCCTCAGAGCTTGGTAAGTCTCCTGAGCCTCATTGCTGAAATCTGGGCGAGCAGGCTTTCTGGAAATAAGCAAATATGGATAATAAAACAGTTGAGCAGGTTCTGCACTGAATTGGTTCCCTGCCTGGGCTCATTGTCTATCTAATGTGCAGTTCCGTATCTCTTGACCCTCATACTGATATTAGAAAGTATTAGTGTATACACTACTGTATGCAACACAGTTCTAAACAGTAAACTTCACCACAATACCTTATAGAAATTGAAAAATGGAAACATTCTTGAAGATGCCTATAAGGCCCGCAAAACCACAATGGCCTCTCCACCAGATTTGGAACCTCATGTGACACCACTTGTTTTATATTAAAGTATATTTTTAAAATAGCAAAGAGTCTCTGGGTTATAGGTTGTAAATTCCCTCTTGTGGCGGAACAGAAGTAACCAGATTGGAGTTACTAAATTCCAGATTACCTTGTCCAAGCGAACATTTTTCGCGTGAACTAACTCAGTGGGTATCAGCAGGCTGTTTAACCATGACTGTCTGTCTCATCCAACAAACAAACATACTCAGCTGAGGAGCGAGAGTCCTTTTTTTTTACCTCCTATATTAGGTATGCAGAGACTAATTGGGGTGCCTAGATTATTGGAGCGAAAAGCAACTGCTGGAGGAACTCAGTGGGTCAGGCAGCATCTTTGGGAGGAAAGGAATTGTTGACGCTTTGGATCGAGACCCTGCATCAGTGAGTGGAGAGGGAAGATAGCTGGTATAACAAGGAGAGGGGGAGGGGTGAGACAGGAACCAGTAGGTGATGGGTGTACTGAGGAGGGGTAAAGGATAACAGGCAGATAGAGAGCAGGTGGGAGAGGTTGGTAAACAGAGGCAGGTGGATTGTAGATGGTATGAACATTGAATTTGGATGGTCTACAACCCAATGGTATGAACATTGACTTTTCCAGTTTCAGGTAACCCTTACCTCCTGCATTCCCCCCCCACCCACCCTTCCAATCCACCTCTGGTCCTCCTATTTTGTTCTCTTCCCATATCCTCCTCCAGCCACTTTCATCACCTATTTTTGTCCCTCTCTTGGTTCCATCAGCCTTTATTTTTGTTTATTTGTACTTTTTATAACTTATAGTAATTTATGTCTTTGTGTTGTACTGCTGCTGCAAAACAATACATTTCACACCATTTAAGGCAGTGATAATAAATCTGATCTGATTCTACTACTCACCTCATTTCACCCACCAGATCACCCACCTGCCTCTGACTCCCAACTCCACCCCTCCCCCCTTCCCCCTTCCCCACCTGGCTCCATCTGCCTGTCATCCTTCATCCTTCTCAGTCCACCTATCACCTACTGGCCCATGTCTCACCCCTTCCCCTCTATTCTTTATACCAGCGATCTTCCCTCTCCACCATAGTCCTGATATAGGATCTCGAACTGAAATACCAACCGCCCCTTGCCTCCTCAGATGCTGCTCAACCTGCTGAGTTCCTCCAGAGGTTTGTTTTTTGCTCCAGATTCTGGCACACCTGCAGTCTCGTCTAGAGTAGTGCCCTGTTTAAAATAGCTTGTCTAAGCTGCTCATGCTTCAATTATAACACGTCTCTGGTTGTATACTCCATATGAAACATTCACCCTTGAGCCACCAGGGATTGTTCCAGACATTTCAGTGAAGACATTGAAATGCAACAAAATGAGGTTAACAATTTATATGATGGCTGTAGGCTGCTGAGAGAATCTACAGTGAATACTTAGAAATATCTAATCATGGACCATTGTGTATTCTGATTTTGATCAGATTAAAACTGTCACTACTCAAAGAACGAGGTGGGGGTGTGGGGGGACGGAGAGATACAGCTAGCCGAAACAAACGTACATGGTCTTGTTTATTTATGGCAAAGGACAACTCAACATTTCTATGGAGCTGCTGATCTGGCATATTTTAGCAATGCTTGTTAAATCAATGTATAAACACCACAGTGTTCTGATTAAAGCTGCAGGCCCTGCATGCCATTGGTGGGCCGCAGATGCCAAATCACAGCAATGAATTACAGCCAGGAAGCTCACCAGCACCCTAGCTGTATCACACTGTCAATTCACTGTGGTTTCTGATCAGTGCAGAGTTAGTGAAAGGTAAGCTGACATAACTTATATTTAATGTTAAGATATAAAAGATCATGAAATACTTTACTCATAAGCTGTCAGCAAGTCTCACTTGAAACAATTTTCCTATTAATCCATCCAAAACCTTGTTAGCTACAAAATGCTGATTCTAGTGAGTTCTCAATTTAGCCTTAATCTTAAAAAATAATTTTGCATGATTCAGGAATCCGACTTTTGCCATCAAACATCCATTCAAAGGAGTCTCTGTTTTTCAACATAGGATTCCTGGGGGGGTGTGGGCTTCTTGGGGATAAAAATCTGCTATAGTTTTGTGTCCTGCCTGTGGCTATCGAGGAACTTGAAGATATATAGTGCCTGGACTGACACCAGAGTTTATGATGGTTGTGTTCTGAACTGTGGTCTGATGTCCAGCCATTAATTTTCCATTATGGGTTATTCAAGAGCAATCAAGAACGTCAACTGATTTGTTCTCTGCCCAGTGCAGAGATGTTGAGGCTAATCATAGTGTTCCTAGTGATACTTCAACTGAGGCAAGCACAGGGCAAGGAAACAAGAAGAGAAATTTTGTTTTGGATCATCACATAGTACACATTGCTACATTTACCCACTGGGGCTTCAGAAGAAGCTATTGCTATTAGGCACTTGTTCTGCTTTGGTGAATCTGCCTTCCTAAATCTGACTGAAGATGCATAGTGTTGGAGAGGGAGTTGAGAATCCCCAAAGCTGCTCTTTCAATAGGACCTGATGAAAATACTATTGTTCATCTGAGACTCATTCTGTGTGAAATTGTTGAACTGAGAACTTATTTAGCGTATTAATTAAATTAATGGAATGTGCAAAGCTGATTTTTGAAATATTAAGCAACTGTAGGTCTATAAAGCAATTCTGATACATCCTCCCGAAAAGGAGAAGGAAACATCAAAGAAACATAATTAGCCATTCTCCTCATCTTCCAAACACTGAAGGCTTGCAGAGGATTAGGCAGTCATAATTTTCTGTTCAGATGAAAGGTCATGAAGTAAACTGGCCACTTCCTCTGGGCCCCAAGGAAAGGCCGCCTGACCTCAGAAACTGGTACAAACAAGTGAAAACAGCTGCAGAGGACAGGCTGGCAAACTGATATTAACAGTTTACAGGTTGGGTGGTGGCAATTCAAAAGTGTCATTGTCCGAATAAAGCATCATAGCAGTGACAATCTGTAGCATCTTGAGATGGATAAAGAGGACAGAAAATCAGACAGCGAGATTCAGACAAGGAGAATAATATGCACAGAGGGAGATGCATTGAGGTTGAGAAGGTGATCTTCACACTGACAGAATCAGAAATATGGACAGACGTAGAAAGAAAGGGCAGTACATACTGGCACAAAGAGAGAGAGATGCTTGGAAACTGAATCAGTAGCTCTACATTTTTGTGCGATATGCAATTCAATTTCAATGAAAATTAAAACATTATTGGAAGTCTGAAGAAACAATGCATGAAAGGGGAAGCTAGCAATTTTGTACAAGGTTCCACCTATGCTCAAAAGCTCAGCAAACATATGATTCTATACGATGGCCATTATCAACTGATAGGAAAATATTCTGGGAATATAGAGGGAAAGGAAAATATTATGGTGAAGAAGTTCATCCTCGTTTGTTAGCACAGAATGCACAATATTGTTGTGACTGTGCATTGTATTCTACTTCTGAACTTCACTTCCACTGGTTAACAGATCTGAATTTCAGATGTGAACAATGTGAAAACGCTGCTACATTACATGCTTTGTGCAAGCAATCAAGGATGAACTTCCACTTACACTCTTTCTTCTCAAGTAAAATGTGATGCAAAATGAATTGAGAAAGTTTCTAATTTGTTAATAACATGACAGGACAAAGGAATAAAATTAATTAAATATTTACTGTAACATCAACAGACACTTACAGTAGCATTTGCATGATTTTCTTTGGCTTGTATGGAAGAGCCAACTGTTCTTTTCTGTGAAAGAGAAAATTTAAATGATTTGAGTCACTCATGTCCAGCCTTTTACAGAAATACCAATAAGTTGATGTTTCACCAAAATGATGGATAGGGATCTTCATGGAGACATAGGGCATGGAAACAGGCCCTTCAGCCTAACTGGTCAGGCCAACCAAGATGCCCATCCAAACTAGACCCATTTGCCAGTGTTTGGCCTGTAGCTTTCTAAACCTTTCCTATCTGTGTACCTATGCAACTGTCTTTTAAAAGTTGTTATTGTACCTAACACTATAGGAGATTTATTGGAAAGTATAATGGAAAGTATGCTTAAATTGATTGATACAAAATGGCTAGATAACTTTGGTTCTGTTTTTCAAAATGGCTCTATACAAGAGACTAAAAAGCTAATTGAGAATGTTCTTCTGGGTAACTAATGTCCTATTGTATCCGAATATGGTAATGTTCTGTCGATAACTAAGGCTGACCGTATATGGCGATGGGGTGATGTCGTTCGATATGGTGAGATCTGACGTCTTGTCCGCTAGGCATCTAATTTTACTTTGTGCGGCCATTTGGTTCTGTTTTTTACTTTCTGCTATTTGGGCTTGGATGCTTGGAATCACGTACTCTTGTACTATAAAGGGGGACTGCGCGCTGTAATTCAGCGGGCAGTCGGTGGGCAATCTAGCGCGATCGGTGACTGACTCTCTGACTGTCACAGCTTTTGTTTGCAAATAGAAGTTTAAATTCTTGAGGAATCCTCCGCGCCTCCTGGCCTTTCTTGAATCTTGGTAATCCACGACAACACAACTGCTTCCTCTGGCAGCTCATTCCACATTCATACCACTCATTGTGTAAAAGAAAAAGTTGCCCCTCAAGTTCCTATTAAAACTTTCCCCTCTCACCTTAAACCTATGCCCTCTAGTTCTTGATTCCCCAACCCTGAGAAAAAACAGAGTGCATTCACCCTATCTATGCCCCTCATGATTTTATACACCTCTATAAGATCACCTCTCAGCCTCCTACGCTGCAAGGAATAAAGTCCTAGCCTGTCCAACCTCTCCCTTAAGTCCTGGCAACATCCTTACCAGTTTAATAACATCTTTCCTATGGCAGGATGACCAAAACGGAACATAATATTTCCAAGTGTAACCTCACCAGCATCTTGTACAACCATACCATGACACCCAACTTTTATACTCAATGCCCTGAATGATGAAGGCCAGCATGACAGGAAGTAGAATCTATTAGCAATTCAGTAAAGATGAAGAAAAAAAAAGTTCAGAAGAACACCTACCATTGTAATATCAATAAGATAGACAGAAAAAAATTATTGTTACTCAAAATAAAAGTTTGGAGGCTTGATGTCAGAGATGGAATCAGCATCACCTTGAAAATTGGCTTGTATCTAATATATACGCCATCTCAACTCAAATATATACACATTTTAACTCCATTTGAGGACATTTTGTAAAACAATTATTAATGCTAAACTAATTATCAGGATTGAAGAAAAAGATGCTAAATTTATTACCTGATGCTTTTGAAAAGACTCATTTTAACTAGATAGACACAAAGATATATGGTGATGTGCCCCTGTGCCCTAGGGAATGGGGACAATGTGACAAAATGGGCCCACAGGATGTAGAAATGGAACGATGCATCCTGATACATGAAATTCAAGCTATAGGAGTTTAAGTGACTTTATTTGGAGGTTGATCACATTTCCCATTTACAGACACTGATAAGTAAACATGGGAAAAAATGCACAGAAAGGGATGGTGCAAGAAAGAATGGTACTAACAGATCAAAGGATGGGGTTTGAGTTCTGAGATTTGTTGCACTTTAGATAAAAGTGCTTACTAATCTTGAGGGTATGCAGCTTATTTTAATACGATAGGTAATGTCCTCATTGGAACCATATAAAATTATTGAAAACAGAGATTGTCAGAAGTATGTTGATCCTGATAGGGGACTTCAGAACTAGAATAAGGCGTTTACCCTGTAGGACTAAAATGAGAAATTTCATCATTGAAATTGTTGTGAATATTTGGAATTTTCTACCCCTGTGGATAGGTAGGTATTGAATATTATTCCTGACAGAGATGGATGGATTTTGAGATAGTAAAGCCTGAAGAGAAAGTTCTGAGGTAGCTCACTCATGAGCAAGGGGGTCAGAAAGACCAAATGTCCCACTCCTGCTATTTTTAGCTTTCTCTTAGTTATAAAGAAATATTCAAAGGTCCTTCATAATTAGGTGAAACTGGAAGAGAAGTTGGAAGCTGATTAGGGAAAGTTACCAGAATGCACTGGAAAATTTGCAGACATTAAGAGGCTTTTGAAAGCAAGGAGAGATCCAGAATAGTGCAGGGAAAAAAAGCTGGCTCAGTTGAAGATGGCTGCATGTACTGTGACTGATATACATAGTAGATTACAGCTGGTAGAGCAAAAGGGTGGAAGAAGGAAAAAGGCTCCATCTGCATGAGAGAGCTCACAGAGCAATTAGAAGTGAGGATGAAGATCTTCAAATAGGAGCACTGTGGTACAGGAAGCTACTGAAAGTTGGAAAAAGTGATGAGATTGTATGAGTGAGGATGTTTTGGACTAGTGTTGAATGAGGTGGAAGAGACCAAGGTGGGAGGGGGCTCATCCTGAAAACAACAAAATGTTTCTGTAAAAAAGTGCCTTTAAAACTAAAATAGCAGGAGTAAGAGAAAACATGGAATTTTGCTTTAAAAACATTTCTGTGTGTCAAGTTTACATCTGAAAGGTTTCCAGCAAAGCACTCACAAATGAACTCTTTTACAGAAACAGATTGTCTGACAATCTAATTGAAAGCATTACAAAAACTGAATTTATTCACATGGCTACAAGGACTATGTTGAAAATCACTAAAACCTATTCACACAGCAATGGTGATGTCATAGTTTGCAGAATATAATTACAGTCACAGGACAAGCTCCCAAAATATTAATACAGATTTAAGAAAGGTATAGAGTATACCCTCTTCTACTTACAACAAAAGGGATCCATTAAACATTTGCAGTTTTGAGGAAGGTCAAATATGAAAAATTTTCACAACAGAGTAGACTGTAAGGTGTGCACCCCAATGTTGTTACAGCTATTGGGGTTGTATTATGTATATCCCAAAATATTTACTTGGTTATGGGGCTACATAACATAAAAATAAACTTTATGGGCTGTAGATAGTGCACTTAACAAGCTGGAGGGGCTATGTATCCTCATATTCAATCAGAAGGGGCTTTCTCTAGCCAATGAGTGCCTTTAGAGGAGAGAGAGTTAAAATACTCCTGTAGACTATAGTATAAATTTTCAACATTGCCTACATTTTGCTGTAGGCAGCAGCAAAGGGTACACATGAAGTAAATGCTGAATGAAAAATTGTATTTTTAAGAAAGACAATCAAACATTTCTTCAAGAAAATTACATTCATTGATTTTTTCACTAGTGTAACTGTTTTGCTCAGGATTTTTTTAAAACCATGATTCTGAATCACTCCACTAAATCTTGGTGTTCAATAAAAGTGCTGACAGTGCCTGCAGAGCAACTCATAATTCAATGCAATTGCTTCTTTGTTGAAGATTATCTCTCTTGTATTTAATCTTTCATTCCAACACGCAGATCAAGAAATTAGTACTTGGATCTTTGTTTCTTCAGTTTTTTTACCTGCATTTGCCACTCATGATAGAGTAAATGTCTAGAGCAGCTAACAGCTCTTAAATGACTATCACTCATGCATGAGTTGTCAGATAATCAACTGTAGTGGCAACATAATAGGTTGCACCTTTACAAATAATACCAAATTATTAAACAGCCTTCAAGAGCAATCACTCTGGTTATTCTTTTCCTCGTTTACCCGAGAGGTATTGAGAGAATTATTGGAATACAGGATAAAACCAGACAATTCAAAATAGACAGAGATTGCATGTGGTATCTTCAGATCTTTATGACTTAGTTGTATACCTTTTTATCAGGATTATTGAACTGAATGACTATGTTTTTGTTGAATCAAAAACCTCCCATGAAAACGTACCCAAAAATTAGATATGGTGCTTGGTTGATTAACACCAAGTGATGGTACCAGGCACTGTCAGGCCATGTATGGACAAGATCAGCTCCAGGATTATTATCTCTGTACAAACTTGAGAAAAGATACCTTTTACCATGCCATTTCACATGGACATGTTGTCATGAGTCACAATCCAAGCAGAATTTTGTTCGAAGACCACTTTAGAATGTTGCCACATATTTTTATCATAAAATAATAATGCATGCAATCTCCTGATTTCACTGATGTAGTCTGGTATGGTTGCTAAATAATCCCTTTATCTGTGTCACAGATACTGGATTCACTCATTCTAGCTATTTCCTTGATTTTGATGAATAGCAAGAGAAGAATTGGTTTTAAATCCAGCAGTGTATTATTTTCAAATAGACTGAAAATTGAATTGCAAAGAGTACTGATAAACTGGGGGAGGGAGGGGCTCAGAATTCTTAAGTATACTTTAATATTAGCTGCTTCTAATTGTAAGTGATCCTGTACAGAATGCTGACATTATGAAAACAGATTGCACCATCGTTTATCTGAATATGTGAATATGGGATATTTTGCTTCTGGTGCAAACAAATGATGGCAGAAAAAATGACTAAATAACAGGGTGCAGCAAAGGAAGGAATGGACTTCTCAATTCTTTGCTTTTGATGCATAGCAAGAGAAAAATTGAGGAGAGTTTTAAAATCCAGCAAAAGTCAACAAAAATAGGGATAAAAAACCTTGTACTAGCTTGAAGGGACCAGACTGTAGCTCTCGGACACCTCCTTGTACCTACCCCTGGACTATGACCCCACAAGCGAACAGCAGGTCACCATATCCCGCAATGTCACAGATCTGTCCTGGTAGGCCCATGGTTTCTGCCTGCTCTTGCCCCACTGAATTCATCTCCTCATACCTTGACCCTGTCCTGTCTCCCTTTCTCACTTACATCCAGAACACCCCACGTGCCCGCCACCATTGTGACAACTTCTGATTCCCTGGCTCCCAGTGCCTCATCTTTACTATGGATGTCCGGTCTTTACACCTCCATCCCCCATCAGGAAGATCCTAAAGCCCTCCGATTCTCTCTGCAACAAAGATCAAACCAGTTTCGCTCAACCAACACTTTCAGTTGCCTGGCAGAACTTGTTCTTATCCTGAAATTCTCTTGTGATTCCTTCACTTCCAACAAGTCAAAGGTCACTCACAGGAGTCCCACCTGCCTCCGTCTCCCAACTCCACCCCTCACCCTCATCCATCTCCATCTTCATCTTCCGTCATCCTTCATCCCTCCTCAGTCCACCTATCAGCTACTGGCTCCTGTCTCACCCCTCAACCTCTCCTCTTTATGCTAGCGATCTTCTCTCTCCAATCTCAGTCCCAATGCAGGGTCTTGACCCAAAACATCGACAATTCCTCTTCCCCCGCAGATGCTGCTTGACTTGCTGAGTTCCTCCAGCACTTTGTTTTGATTCCAGCATCTGCAGTCCTGTGCATCTCCAAAATAGGGATGATGTGATTAAACTGGGATACTTATCTTATGCTTATAACAACACAGGAAGTAATTCAGCCCATCAGGTCCACATTAGTTCCCAGGTAAGCGACCCCATTAGTTCCATTACCCCTCTCATTTTGCTGTATTCACACAACTAATTCTCTCCCACACATACCTAACAATTTCCTTTAAGTCTTTTTGCCATTAACTAAGGGTTTAACTTACTGAAGTGATTAAGCTACCAGCATGTCTTTGCGATGTGAAAAGAAATTGGAGCACCTAGAGGAAACCTACATAATCACAGAGGGGATGATCTCAAATGAGTACTACCTCAATAAATGAATTTATCTGCATGAATGGTATGCAAGACAAGTTTATCACTGTACCTCGGTACATGTGACAATATTAAACCAATTTACAATTTAGGATGTACCAACACGGCACAGTGACCATCCCAGGTCAGAAATGAACCCTGGTCTCTGGAGCTGTGAGGCAGCAGCACTCATGGTTGTGCATTTATGCCATTTTGGTCAACATACTGTGAGCATGCATTTATCTAGAGCTGTCCAGTACAACACGTAGGTTGGCTTCCGCATCTTGAATACTATTTCATGTATTCCAAAAAGACACTACATCATCTGAAGAATCTGTAATTTCTCTTACCTGTATTCTTTCCTCCCTTTGTTTCTTGATTAACTCTAAGATCTCCTTTCGTTCTTTGCCTACAAGAAGAAGGGATATTAGAGTCATTTAGCATGGAAACTGGCCATTCGACCCCTACATCCACAGCAATCAGTAGGTACCCATTTGTATTAGTCCCATCTACCAGTACTTGGCCCACAGCCTTCTATGCCTATGCGATTTAACCAGCAATCCTACTTCCACCAATGTCTCCAGCAGTGCATTTCAGTTATACACTATAGTCTGGATGATAAAGGTCCCAATCAGATCCCCTCAAAATCTCTTGCCCCTTTAGTTTTATTCATCCCTGATAAAGGGAAAAGTTTCCTGCAGACTACCCTATCTATACTCCTCATAACTTTAAATACATCAATAATGTTCCCTCTTAACTTCCTCCACTCAAGGGAAAACAGACCTAGCGTCTCCAGTCTCTTCCCATAACAGAAACGCACCATCCCAGCAACATCCCAGTGAATCCCCTCTGCATCCTCTCCAGAGATCATATCCTTCCTATAGTTCAGTAACCAGAACTGCACACAGTACTCCTGCTGAGGTCTGAACAGTGTTTTATAAAGTTAGACCATAACTTCTCTGCTCTTGTATGCAATGTCCCAACTAATGAAGGTCAGTATCCCATATTCCTTCTTAACCATGTTATCTACCTGTGCTGCCACCTTCAACGATCTTTGGACTTGCACCAAGATCCCTCTGTTCCTCAGTACTCCCTAGGACCTTACCACGGTGTATGTCCTAGCTGCATTAGTGCTCCCAAAGTACATCACCTCACATTTATCAAGATTAAATTCCATCTGCCATTTCTTGGCCTATTTCACCACACATCAATATCACCCTGCAGCCTAAGACTACCTGCCACACTGTCAACAACCCCACCAATCTTCGTGTCATCTGCGAACTTTCTGATCATGCCTCCTACATCCACGTCCAAATCATTACTATATATTACAAACAGCAATATGAAAGATCATTCCTGTCTTTATCCCCTATGTCAGGAAATAATTGCATAGGCAATATCTTTATCTCCCTTACTCAATAATTAATAACACTTACAGTTTTTGGCAGTCTGAGGTAATTAATAAATCCTTCTATCCATTCAGCATCTTAGCTCAATACTTCACACAATCGATAACTTTCAAATATCAGTGACTGATGTTGGTGAGGCATATTCCAGAATCATAGTGATGAATGACCAATTAATTTGTTGTGGTTTGAGAGATCACGGTTCAGCTAAACACTAGGAAATGTATGATCCACACAGTCAGACAACACAGTTTAAGACCTTATCCAAAGGAGAGCAGGGCTGTCAATTTATCTTTAGTAGTGCCCAGGGATGCCAACCTGATTATGATTACAAAACTACAATCTACTGATGTAATACAAGACTGAAAACACTGGAGTCAAGTTAACACATTAGATTCTTATTTACTCTCATTGAAATGATTTGGGTTCCAGATGATGACAATTTCCCTTAATCACCTGCAAGCCACAAAACATTTATCAGACTAGAGGTACGTTACATCATACATCAGTCAGATTGACTCTGTAATATGATCACCAGGAATTCCTCTTTTACATCTAGTGTCAAGGGCCCAGAAATTCAATAGCATAAACACACTTTCCTCCACAATCAGATTTCTAAGATGTGTTTGATTTAATCTCTACTTTATTTCCGAAGGCATAATTGGGAATGGGAGCTGGTAATGTGTGACATAAAGCCATATAATTATAAACAGTCAAAGAGTCATAGGATCAAACAGCACAGAAACAGGTACTAAAGCTGGCTGAGACCGTGTCAACCATCAAGCACCCTTTTACGTTAATCCTATACTAATCTCATTTTATTTTCCCCCATTTTTCCATCAACTCTCCCCTGATTCTACTGCATACCCACAAACTAAGTGCAATTTACAGTAACCAACTCACCTATCAACAAAATTCTTTTGGGATGTGGGAGAAAGCTGGAGCACCCAGAGGAAACTTATATGGTGACACATAGAACATACAAATTCCACACAGACAGCACCAAATGTCGGGAATGAACCCGGGTCATGGAGCTGTGAGGCAGTAGCTCTACTAGCTGTGCCACTGTGCTGCTCATAGTGTTTAAACTGTTCAAATTATTGAAATAATAAGTCAAATTAAATAAAACTTTGCTAGGAATATTCAATGTAGATAGATGTTGTGTAATTTCCTTTCATATACATAATTCACCCTTTTAGCCTTTCAAACTGCTCTAGTCAGATAATTTCATCCCATTTTTAGCTATTATACTTGTCCCTATAATAAACAAAAAGCATGTACTATTTTAAACAATATATGGTTGAAAGTGAATAAAAGGCCTCATAACAAATTCCCATTTTATGGTTTATAATGTAATCTAAATCCCTCAATTAAATTATTTCTGATTCCAGTCAACACTTTATTTATGCTGATTTTTAATTTTTACTGAGATCAGCTAATGCAGAAAGTAATTCAGTTCAAACCTGAAAATTTTGAAATATTTAGAAATTTTGTGTATAAATTTGTGATCATTTTGATCCAAACAGCTAATCTTGCAATGTATTTAATCTTATTTGTTTTTTCAATATATATCTGATTTATCGTGACTATAAAATTCCACTTCAAAACTGGAACATAATCGGTATATGAAGGCATCAACCTATCACATTCATCTCAATCAGTCAATATGAGATACCTTTCCATATTATTGATACTCCAACATTTATCACATTCAGTTTTGTCCCCTCAGTTCTTGAAACTACAAATTTCTTCTGGGACTTGGTCTCACAGTCCCACGTGCACTTCACCAAATCATGCTCTTCATGTTTTTCCCAGTTAATGGTGCCAATGACAGACAAGCCAAATTTTTCTGAATTTATAAATGTGCATTTTGCAACAGCAATAATTGAAAAATAATCAGGAGAGAGAAAACTTGTTGGATTCACCCCTCCCTTCCCTACAGTCAGAAGCTAACTAATTTGAACTACTGTCTCCAGACTAGGTCAGAGTGATAATCTTCCTGACTTAAAAGTAGTCCATGACTCTGCTTCCACTACTCTTTAAGGAAGAGAGTTCCAAAGATTCACAGTTCGCTAAGAGTAAAAAAAATTGTGGGCAACCCCTTATACTTAGACAGTGGGTACTTGTTCTAGATTCCCTCACAGGGAGAGAAAAAGCAGGAAACAGCATGCCCATTAGTTGGACATCTGTCATTGGGGAAATTATAGAAGCTATTATTAAAGTCATTATACAAAGGCACTCTGAAAAAAATCATGATAATTGGGCAAAGTCAATTGGTTTTCTGAAAGGGAAGTCATGTCTGACCAAGTTATTTTTTGAAGAAGTAATACATGCTGTGGATAAAATAGGCCCAGTGGATGTATTGTACATATACTTCCAGGAGGCATTTAATTGTCACATCAAAGGTTATTGTGAAAAATACAAACTTATGGTGTAGGAAGTAACATATTGGTGAGGATAAAAGATTGGCTGACCAACAAGATACAGACAGGAGTCATAAATGGGTCTTTTCTCAGGTTGGCAAGATGTAACTAGTAGTGTGCCACAGGGAAAACTACTGGGCCTAACATTTAAAGACACCAAAGGTATGGCTGTTAAATTTAATGATGACATTCCAGATAGGCAACTAGGTAAATTATATAAAGGGTTACAAAGGCTACAAAGCAATAATAAAAAAAAATAGAAAAAGCTGGAAAAACTCAGCAGGTCAAGCAGCATTTGCGGAAAGAGAAACAGTCAATGTTCCAGGTCTGCGACATTTAGTTCTAATGACTGGACGCAGACCCAAAGACTGTTTCTCTTTGCACACATGCTGCCTGGACTACTGAGTTGTTCCAGCATTTTCTGGCTTTGTTTCAGATTTTCAGCATCTGCAATTTCTTTTATTTTCATTTACAAAGGCACAGAGACAGGTTAAATGAGTGGGCAAGGATCTGGCAAATGAAGTATAGTATGAAACTGGTAAAATAAGAAAGCATACTATCTAAATGGTGAGAGTTCTGAGATGCAGAGGGGTCTGGGTGTCCCAGTGCTTGATTCACAAAAGGCTAATATGGAGATACAGCAGGTAACTGGAAAAGCCAACAAAATGTTATCATTTAGAGAGACCGAATACAAATTATGCTTCACTTATAAAAGGGTCGAGATCACATAGAACAATTACAGCACAATTCAGGCCCTTCGGCCCACAAAGCTGTGCCGAACATGTCCCTACCCTAGAAATTACTAGGCTTACCCACAGCCCTCTTATTTTACTCAGCTCCATATACCGATCTAACAGTCTCTTGAAAGACCCTATCGTATCAGCCTCCGCCACTGTTTCCGGCAGCCCATTCCACGCACTCACCACTCTCTGAGTAAAAAACTTACCCCTGACATCTCCTCTCTATCTACTCCCCAGCACCTTAAACCTATGTCCTCTTGTGGCCATCAGTTCAGCCCTGGGGAAAAGCCTCTATCTACCCTATCAATACCTCTCATCATCTTATACACCTCTATCAGGTCCCCCCTCATCCTCCGTCTCTCCAAGGAGAAAAGGCTGAGTTCCCTCAACCTTCTTTCATAAGGCATGCTCCACATCCCAGGCAGCATCCTTGTAAATCTCCTCTGCACCTTCTCTATGGCTTCCACATCTTTCCTGTAGTGAGGCGACCAGAACTGAGCACAGTAAGCACATATGGAGTACTGTGTATGATATTGGTCTCTTTATTTAAGAAAGGATATTAATGCATTGGAAGCAGTTCAGAGAACATTTACTAGACTAATACCTGGAAGGAGCTGGTTGTCTTATGAGGAAAGCTTGGACTGCCTGGGCTTGTAATTGCTGCAGTCCAGAAGACTGAGAAGCGACTTGATTTAGACATATAAGATCCTGAGAGGCTTAGACAGAATGAATGTTTCCTCTTGTAGAAGAATCTAGAATTAGATGTCGCTGTTTAAAAATAAGGGATCACACATTTAAGTTAGAGAACAATGATATTTCTTTCAGAGAGCCTCTTCTTCAAAAGGTGGTGGAAGTCGAGTCTTTGAAATTTCTTTAGGCAAAGGTAGGTAGATTCTTAACAAGCAAGGAGAAGAGAGTTTACTGTGGGAACACAGAAATGCAGATTTGAGGTTACAATCAGATTTGTCATGATCTTATTAAGTAGTGGAGTAGATTTGATGGGCTGAGTGACTGGTCCCAATTGTTGTTAAGACATTGTTCCAAACTACATTTGTTGGCATGTTTTTTATCGGTCACTGCCAAACCAGGAGCTTCAGCTGTCAACACAGCCACCAAGCCCGTTCCGTAGGTGAACATATTTAAAAGCTGGAGAATCACATTGTCCTGCAGATAATGTATTCACTTCCATTCAAAGAATATACAAAAAGTCATGAATGACAGAAGACCACTTGAAGTGCTTTGCTACACATTTTAAAGGAACAATTTGAATTTCAAATTTTCAAGACATGCAAAAGTACTTCACAAGCAATGAATTACTTTTGGCAAAATGGACACAAAAATATCTCCTAAATACCACCAAATGAGATGAATACTGTTTCTGTGGTTTTGGTGATGCTGATTAAAAATATTGTAGACGGCGCAGGAAGAGTTTCTCTGGCCTTCTTTGATACCAGATATACCACCAGAGCACTTCAGGTAAATGTGACTTCTAATGTAACATTCATTTGAAAAGCAGCTCCAGTACTCCTTCAGTATGATGCTGGTATGTCCAGACTATATGCTCAAATACTGAAGTGCAGCTTGAACCCACATCCATCCCAGTCAGAGACAAGAGTACTGAGCTAAAGTTGACAGTTCTCATTCATGGGCATCCCAAATGGGCAGAACATGGTCTTCCTATGGCAGTGCCAGACTAGGCTACCTGTTAAGTAAGTGAATTCCTTACCATCATATTCTGGGTACTGTGCCCTCCCCACTGCCCCAATGTCACTCTCAATCCCACAAATGCCCAAGCCCAAGGCCCCAGTTTTCTGACAACAGCACCATTTCCCCAACCTGAATCACCGCCTTTGAAAGTTCTGCTCCCCGGTCATCAATGCCCCCCACCCCCACAACCACATTCACCACTCTCAGGCACAGTACTAGCCTGATTACTCCTGTGGCAGACAACCTTCCAATTCCAGACTCTGAGAGAAGTATTGGGTGCCATATTTTCAGTACTGAGATTTTCAGTGGAGGATTGGCACTCTATTTCTGCACACATCTGCCACATCCATTTATGATGGACTAGAATTTTTAAACAGCTGAAGACATAATTTTTCTGTACTATATTACAGGTTTAACAACACACAGGAAATTGTGTCACAGGCTGAAAGTGCTGAAAATACATGACAGTGCCTCTAGTCTCTGGATAGAAAAACTGCAGATTAATGTTTGGGATGTATGATCTTCAGTTACAGTGATATACACCTAAAGTGTTAACTAGTTTATTTCTCTTTGCAGTGTCTTTTGCTTTTATTTCATCCCCTATCTACGAGATAAATCCTCAATTTCTTTCATCTTTCCTCAACAATCACATTCCTCAAAGTAGGTGGTGTCCGTTAACAATTGCAAACTCTGCAAGAGTGTAACATTTTCCATAAGTCTGGTCTGGTGATTCTGAAGAGCTCTAACTTGGCTACCAAAGGATTTAGCCCAGCATTGAATCAATGTTCTTCACTCACAAGCTCAGAAAGGCTCCAAAGGTTAATTAGTTGGAGTTTCTGAGTGAGTCTGATCCTTGACTCTCTTGCTGCTAATAATTGCTGAGTACATTCTGTGCTGTGGCCCCTCTGGGAACTGCATCCTCTCTAAGTATCATAAATCCCTGAAACTATAGCTGAGTGCAAACCTCATGTCAATCAGACATTTGACAGCACTGTAGACCATTTATACAAGCCATTCCAATTCCTAGGTCTTGCTCACTAGTAAGCCAAGTGATATTATAATGGCCTAAGCAGAAGTGACACAAAGGCTGGCTCACAGCTGGTGAGTGTAGTGAAACTGCAGTACAGCACACTTCTGACCACATACAGATACATCCAAACATACAGCCTATGCACATTTTTATGCTAATAGATTACTGCTGATCGAATGTTGTTTAGTTGAACTGATTAACAAATATTTCTGCATTTGATCTCCTATTTCAGTGAGGTGTTTTTATACAAGGTTGCAGCTGAGGGGCTGATATTGCCCTCAGTGCTGGATGAATCAGATGGCAGTGATTTGGAGTGAGATGGTGGGGAGGTTGGGGGTAAGAGCAAAGTGGCCAGGATCCATGATTCAGATTACAACCCAGTGTGTTCAATTGGAAATGATGGCAAATAAACTTGATTGAGCCTTAATTTGTCCTAATAGGGCAGGCAGTGAGCTCAATAAGGAAAGTAAATGTAAAACAGTCATTAGGTCCTTTCCATATACAAATGCTGGACAATGCATATTTGAGCTCCCCAGTGGACTTGGGCATTGTCCCTATGCTACCAGTTACTGAAAAGGATACAGTTTTCAAATTTACTAATCTGAATCAAGCCCCAAAATGTGCATGCCAGAATTTATCCCATAGTGTACTTGGACATCAGGTGGTTCTTATGATGGAACTGCATTTTCTTTCATGATGAAATAGTCATCTGACTCTCACTGTTTCAGTCACATGTAACACATGTGAAACTTTACCAAGTGTACATTACAAGGGGAGAAAACTAAAATCATTTTATTCAGCATTTTTAGCAATCACTTAATTCTCTAGACATTTAAATACACTGTCCTTCACAAACAAAAATTCAGCACAGTAAGACAAAGATCATGCATTTCCTGCTTCTGACATTACAACCACATCAAATAAAACTCACAAAAGCCACGCTGAATTGCTTCCTTCAACCTCTGTTATTCTATGTAATTTCAAGTTAAGTTCCCTGTTGTGATTCCAAGACAGCATTATGCAGGTGGCAGGGACCCTCTAGAGTGAGGTGGATGCCTTAACACCAAAGTATCTTAATTTAGCTATTGAAAGCATAAAATGAAACAATTTACATTTAGTGTTCTCCTTAATTAACAGAATTAATAAAAAAAGTTATTTTTGAATATTTCACCATAAATCTTTTTAATAGAACAATATTTTACACCTCAGTAGCACCAAGTGAAAGTTGTAAATTGATTGTCCATATTGTCATGGAATTTGAGAAATGAAATGATTATTTCACCAAAAATGGTGCCCCGACTCCTAATCAGATTGCTAAGGAAGATGTAATGGATGCTAATGGACGATACGCAGTGTATTGCCATATTAATCAGCAGCACAGTACTGCTGACTAGGGTGCTTCTAGTGTCAGCGTGCTGCAGGTCTCAGCAGCTTTCTAAACTCATTCAGAAAGATTGCTTCTGCTTGGCATCATTCCCAGAAGAAGGGAGCTTCTTGCAAATGAGGCACTGTAGTATTAAAAAGCAGTTACTTTTTTCAGGATGTAAATATATTTAAGGCACATTCTTGAATTCCAGAATTTTCTTTTAGTTGGAAGATATTATCAAAAACTAATTTCCTAATTATTCTACAGCTTGAAGAATAAAAAACTGGATTACTGATATTATTTTAAACTATTCCCAGAGGGGAGTTGTTATTAAAAAGGATGCTACCACCATGTTATTTTCCTTAACAAGTCTGGTATCAGACCGCAGATCAGGCTTGTTGTCAATAGAGCTTCATTTAAATATTGAACATATGGAGGTAGGGTGGATTGGTGCTTGTAGCAGGGATCCACTGTTGGTACTCATCAAACACATAGTTCATGCCCCTGGGGTCCCCCCACCTTTCTTCCACAACAAACCCTGCCTCCTTCCCCCTTATATTCTGCTGTAAACATCTGCAGTCTTTTGAAACCCATCTTATGTTTCTATACTTATCCTATTACCATTACTTTTTGCTTTGCACCACCTTTTGCCCTACCACATACTTTACCCTAGCAGTTCCGAGGTTAAAGCAGCAAGCTGATTGTTAACAAGAGACAGAAGAGACTGCAGATGCTGGAATCTGGAGCAACAAACAATCTGCTGGAGGAATTCAGCAAGTTGAGCAGCATCTGTGGGAGGAAAGGAACTGTCGACGATTCAGGTCGAAACCCAGCATCAGGACACTGAATATTAACTCTATTTAATTTCTGCATTGATTTATCTGACCAGCTGAGGGTTTACAGCAATTTTTACTTCTAGTTTATAATGCCAGTATCTGCAATATTTAGACTCTATAAGAAACAGTAATTTAATATTTTCTCCTCTCCATTGCGGCTCTATATCCCCTCAGACACTGTTGTGATTCCTTCCTTTGCCCTGCAAAGTTCTGTAGAGAACTTAGAAATTGATAAAGTAGTTAAGAAGCCATATGGGATATATGCCTCTATTAGCCAAGGCACACTAAAATACTAGCTGGGCTGCACAATTAGAGTTTTGGAAGGATGTTAAAGTACCACAGAGGGTAGAGGAGGAATTTAGGAGGATGTTATAAGAGTCAGAGAAATTTAGTTATGAAGACAGAATAAAAGAAGCTGAGGAGAGATTTACTGAGGTGCTTAGAACTATAAAAGGACCACACAAGCTGATCAAAAAAGAGGGTTAGCAGAAAGGTCAATAAGTAGGGGCTATAAATTTAAAGTAATTGGTGGCTGGATTATAGGATGATTGAGAACAATTTGTTTTCTACGCAAAATATGGTGAAAGGTCTGGGACTAAATACTTAGTGGAGGAAGAAACCCTAATCCTGTTTAAATAGGTGAGTATTTGAGGTGCCACAATACAGGTCAATAGTGTCCTGATCAAATGTCTCAACCCGAAATGTCGACTGTCCATTTCCCTCCGTAGATGCTGCCTGACCTGCTGCGTTCCTCCAGCTTTTTGTATGTTGTTCCAGATTCCAGCATCTGCAGTCTTGTGTCTATGGGCCAATAGACTGGGTTCTGCAAAGTGGGAGCCTAAAGATGGTGTAAGTAGCTCATTTCTGGGTTGCATTGGCAATATGGGCTCCTTCTGTACTGTAATTTTCTATGATTCTACAAGAGAGCAACCAAAGTAGGAAGAGATCGAGAGAGCAAGATACCAATCCACCTCTGGATAGTTATACTAATTCTCTGCCAAATCCAAAATTTGACAAGTAGAAAGAGTTGGAAGGGAGGGGACAGACTATAGTTGAAGGTTTGTTTCTAATCAAAAAAATTCACATCCCAATAATTCCAGTCATTAATATAGGTAAGCATTACTGAGAACACATCCTGAAGGAAACATGGCCCACCTTCTCTCCATTGTGACTATTTGCAACAATTTTCCCCTAGACATACATTCATAACCTATAGGTGTGTAGGATGTGATCAAGCTGTGATGTGGTACTGTTTCCTTTTATATTTTTTCTACCAAAATAAGGCAATAGATCTTAATAAGGCTACATTATCCCAGGTTCCACACAGCAAGGGAAATTTCCTTAAATAAGAGAACTACTAGTCTTAAGGTTTTCCCTTTCCCTGCTTATGAAATGCTCAGCCTTCACTTGTGAAATATACCATAAATACAAAATTGAATTCAGGAACTCCTATTGTTGGTGATGAAGGAGACAACATATCAGAGGTGAAAGGCAAGGTTTACCTCCAAGTTGCAGTGCATTGTATGCATTCCACCAAAAGTTTGAGAAGCTGATATATGGGAAATACTTTGTGGTAAAAGTTTCCAGATATATTGGTTGCAAAGTGCATACCCATCTCTAAACAGCAGCCGAAAACCAAATAACTTCCTGTGCTACCTACTTATTTTCACAAAGATTGCAGAATTCTGTAAGAGGCTGAAAGTGGTCTAAATCTTTCTACCTTCCTGATGGACACACTTTAACAAGCTGAAGCTTTCCCTGGCACACAACAATGGATAGCACAATCCAGTGAGGTAAATCACAATCTACACTGACACTTCCTGTTTCTTATAAAGCATCTACTGACATATATCTGGAAAGTCTGATCCAGGGCGCAGGGAGTACAAAGTTAGAAGGCCCAGAGTTTAGGCATTGCACGAGATAGCTGAAATTTTGCTACCAGTGCTACCTCTATTGGACTAAGGTGTTCATTCATTCCATCCAGTATAGAATGATGCATACGGTTTCATTGTTAACTCCAGTAAACATTCTCTTTTGTGAAAATAAAATGGGAGATATGGCAACTGACAACTTCTTACACAGCAAAAAGATAAAGTTTATAATTCCTTTACACAGAACATAATCAACAATTTGAAATGAGACTGATACCAAACAATTTTTCCCCCAAATATAATAAATGAAGAGCAATCTCCCTGCTAAACTATACCAAAATTCACATCTTCCAATACCAGGAATATTCAAGACAGTGTGTGCCATTCATGGCACATTGAGAAAAAGTTTTTAAATATCTGAGAAAGGGAGGGGGTTGGATATTTTGGGAATTAATTTCTGTGAGGATCTTCCTGCTGTTCATCATGATTTATAATTTGGAGCCATAGAAATCTGGAAGGGTGCTTAAATGCCATTTTACAGTGGTTTTGCAGTTTACTTGGCACAGAGGTTATAGTGACCCCAGCATCCCACCCCAACCCAACACCCACATAAAAACTGACACAACAGGACTGGAAATTCATTTGCACAACTCCAAAAAGCATCACCGTGCGGGTAAAAATTGTATTATTGCAGAGCAAAACAATTTTCAACATTTCTGAGTATCTCCAAGTTTTAGTTGAGATTTTCATGTTCAGTGGGGTCTTTTTACCATTGTGAAATTCCATCAAATAACATCAGTGGTAATGCAGTGCCCAAGATTCGCCAGCAGTGAGATTTTCAACCACACTGGTCTGAGAAACATCTGTTATCATTCACTCATAAATCAACCAGCTTTTAAGAATGCCAGTTGTTCAGAAACAGCACTATTTACGGGATTAATTACAATCAACCCACTTCCATAGCCAGACAGCTGTGCAGCATTGTGCAGTCTGGCAACCAATACTGCATGTTGCTTACACTGAAGACTGAGTCATTCTTAAGTCTTTTACAATGAGGATTTGCCTAAACCTCCGGCTCCTTTTGATGGACGGCTTGGACCTGCAACAGAGACCTCCCAGGCAACACATTGCAACTGTATAAGGGGCTTATTACTTAAGACTCTATCCACCCAGGATCCATGTTCTTTTCTGAACTTCTCAGAAGAGCAACATCAACACGGGCCACACTTCCACAAGGTAGTCATCATAGTGATGTGTAATCTCATAAAACCTAAATAAAAAAACAAGCTTACATACAAGCCTGGATTGACCTCACATTCAAAATCAAGGCCACCCATCTCAACTTCTTAGCCTTAGGATCATTCCAGGTGGTAGCTGTTGATACGTGCCATATCTTACAGTTTGCTGTTTGACTTTGCATTATGGCGGTCATTGACAATCCCTGCTAAAGAAAAGGAAGCTTCTTCTATCTGTCCTTCAGCCCACTGAAGCACACAGGCCAGAGACATGGACTTGCTGACATTGCAGACTTTTCCAAAATGCAGCTACTTATAGACTGTGCTCACATGGACATTAAGTGCTTCAATTCACAACAGGAAGGGAGTACATTCTTTCATCACCCAATCAGTGGTAAACCAACAGAGGACCTTTCTAATTGTACGTTGGCAATTCCCACAACTCATTCATTCTTAGTCAGTGACTGCTATCTAGTGTAGCAGTTAGCATAATGCTTCACAGTACCAGTGACCCAGGTTCAATTCCCACCACTGTCTATAAGGAGTTTGCACGTTCTCCCTGTGACTGCATGGGTTTCCTCCCACATTCCAAAGACGTATGGGTTAGGAAGTTGTGGGCATGCTATGTTGGCACCGGAAGCGTGGCGACACTTGCGGGCTGCCCCCAGAACACTCTACGCAAAAGATGCATTTCACTGTGTGTTTCGATGTACATGTGACTAACAAAGATATCTTATCTCTGTCAGGGACCACAGTGACCTATGGGACTGAACACCTACGAGTGCTCAAATGGTTGCTCACTCTATTCAGAGCTCCAAACATATCATCTGTGCATCACTGCACTGGCAGTCACAGCACTACTAAGAGCTTAGTAAAGACCAAAACAGGGAAGATCACAAGTTGATTTTGCTGCCTGCATCATTCCGGTCCCTTGCATTGTTGTGGTCCATGGTGCACTGCATAATTTGTCCAAAAGACAAGCCCAGGCAATGACTGGCTGGTGTGCTGTAAGGGAAGATACTAGATTAGAGAGCTGGCATGCTAGGTCATGAAAGTACTGAAACATGGACTTGCTACAATTCATAAACCTTTGACCGCTGGAGTGTCCACTTGGTTGGGTGTAGCTTAGTGAATTTATGTGCTACAAATCATTGTTTGCATCTGGCTATTGCACTGATTTTATGCCCCACTGATATCAGTAGTCTCTATTCAATGACGGTGCTTGAAAATGAGCCCTCTTAGTGCTGATGAGTGAGATTGTGCTAAATATAATGAATTCATTTTGTTGCCGATCTCAGACAAGCTCCATTTCTTCTAATTCCTAGGGCCCCCCAGGCCCAGCACCCACTGTCCAACATTCTCCACCAGAGGTGTCAACCTGTTCTCCCAAGATGGGTTGCCTTTGGTTTACTGTGTCAGCTGTTTGTTCAAGATGACCTTTGCCTGCAATACATACAATTGGGAAAAGTGGTAAAGTAGACATGACACTGCAGCTTTCTTGGAAGACTGGCTGCTGGGGGGAGGGGGGTGGTTGGAGGTGAGGGAAGAGGGAATAGTGGCTTAAGCATATGTATAGTTATATGAGAGAGGGAGAGAGGGGTATATTACAGGGTTCATGAGAGACTTTCTCATATCAAATGCTGCCTCAAAACACATCCAGAAAAGCTTTCTGTTCAAAAAAGCCTAGCGTAGGGTTCCTAGTGTTGAACACCTGGACTGAATGGGGCTTTGCCCTCATTTTCTTCCTTTTCCTTCAGCTCAGTGAGAATCTCCCTGTCTTCCAAGCCTCTCACAACCCTGCTTAATGGATCCCAGCTTTGGCCTTTGCAATACTCCCCCCAGTTGGAGGTGAGGAGCAATGTATTACTCTCAATCAACTAATTTGGCAGACCATGTTGCTCACAAGCCCAACACTTGACTCCTGAAACCGACATACTATTCCTAGCACTGCTGTGGGAAGGGATAACTAGGTGGACAGGAAAAAATATTAAAAGATGTGCTTAAAGCTTCCTTGAAGAAATGGAACTTGCCCACAGATTCTTGACCGCTCAAAGTGAAGAATGAACATTCGGGATGGTAGTCAGAACCTTGCATTAGGAGCACACGTAAACCCTGCATGAATAGCAGGAGCAGGCCACCTCACTACCCACTTGCCCTGGCAGCCACCTCCTGCAGTTCCCATATTGGCCTCACTGACCACCTCACAACCCACAAGAACCAGAGTGGAGGTAAATCATCCTTGATCCTGAGGATAGCCTATGACTCCCCAGTTAGAAGCACCAGTGTTGTGTGCAAGGAACAGGTCTGAGACCTTGCAGCAGCAACAAATTCAGAAGAAGGGAATGGAGCACAGACTGAATGTGGGAGAGAATAACAGGAAAATTGATAAACAAGGAGAGCCACATAGGAAAGGGCAGAGAGGCAGACAGGCAGACAAATAGGGTGAGAGGCAGAGCAGCAATGAAGGGTAATGGAGAGATCGACGCTGAGCAGCACGGACATGGAAAGGGAGAGGCACAATGAATGGAGAAAGTTAGAGAAAGTCACACAGATGAGCAGGGACAGAAGGCAGGGAGAAGTACAGGCAGAGGAACAGGGACAATGGATAGGCAGAGAGAAGAATGGAGGGAGAAGAAGTTTGTGTGTGCGTGCAACAGTGTTGTAAGGAAAGGTTTTGACAGAGTGTGATTAAAGGCAAGAGCTGTAGAAGTAATGAAGATGTCTTAAGTTTTGAGGACACATCTTTGTAAATCTCATGAGGTTAATTGTAAGCACTATGGGGCATGTTTCTCCTAACTAAGACCTCCCAAGTAAACTTCTGCTAGTGTCTTTTGCAGCCAGTTCTGATGCATCTTTGAGGCCCCAATGAACAGAGGATATCCCCCATGGGTGATATGGTTCCTCTGTAGACACACTCCCTGAAATAACCAGCTCTGTCACATGGCTGTTAACAGCATTCTCGAGGAGCTGGAAGAGTGCCATTGTGCACATATGATGGCTGGCTGATGAAGTCTCAGTTTTGTGACTAAATGGCAGTAGCAACAAAAAATGGAACCAGAACTTTTACAGTCCTGCCTAGTGTTCTGGAACAGTATGGTGATACACAAGGGAGCCCAAACACTTTGGTTTAAACCATTCTTGGCAACACTATGATCCTTTTAAGGTTTTCTGTAACAGCATTCCAGACTCACACAATGCTATTCAAACACCCTAAAAAGCAAATAAATTTATTAATTCATGCTGCTTTGGCAGTTTAATGGAATATCAGGAAATATATCAGGATAGAAATTCTGCTGTTTATATATGTGTACTGAAATGGTGTCGAGCAGGGCACTTGCATCAATTTTGTGTGGGCCACAGCAGTTAATTTTTTTTCCCCCCAAACTCTTGTCACAAAGAGCCCCAACAGTCTGTAATAGCACAAATGTGTTGTACCTTTGTTTAAACAGTGTTGGATTCTGCACGACAACACCAATACTCCCCTTATATTTTCCACTTTGTGCTTAGCCCAAGTGACATTTAATAACTTGGTGGTATAGGGAAAGACATACCCCCACACCTTTCCGCTTTAAAATCTCTCCTTTGACTGACTGAAATTGTGTTCTCATAAACTCTGCATCAAGTCACAAGCCAGCAGATAGCAGTCTTTACTAAGCCAAATCTAATCAAATTGCTCTACTGTCCTCAAAACCTTTTCACATACTATTCTTTAAACTCAGTACCTATGACCAGAAATAACTGAAGGCAAAAGTCACAAACATTACTCTGTATGAGTTCAATACATCTCAATTAGCTGGAATGTTTCCCAAGTCACTGACTTAAGAAACATTCCAGCTAATTAATGCACAGCAAGATCCCACATTCTCAAAATGAAATATTGCTCATACGCCTAAAATATTCCACCTCACAATAATCAAAATTAATTCCATTTCAATTGATGAGCAATTATATCAGAGTTCAGAGGGGAGGTGCTCATAAAGAAATAACAAACCCTCCTCCTAAACCCGTGGCCTCTACCAAAGGACACAGGCACATGGGAACATCACCACCTGCAAGTTCCCTTCCAAGCCATAGACTAATCTGACTTGGAAATAGGTTTATTTTAGTTTTCCAGCTTTCGCAGTTTCTTTGATTTTCACTGACTTGGAAATATATTGCCGTTCCTTCATCACTGCCGGATCCTTAAGTCCTGGAACGCCATCCCAGACAGCAATGTGGCAGTATCTTCACCAGGACTGCAGCAGTTCAAGGAGATGGCACACCACCATCTTCTCAAGAATAAATGCAGGCCTTGCAGGTGATGCCCATGTCCTGAAAAATGAATAAATAATAATACATCTTCTTGAAAGTGAGTGAAATTAATCTCATGCCCTAATAAGAGTTTGTATATTTGTTATTTCTGCTGGATATTACACTATGTCGAAATTCTTACAAAAGAATGAACCACTGAAAAGTCCACTTGCTAATAGTGATATGCACAAGCCAGTTTAAACTACCATTCCCCTTCAATCGAAAACCTTCTAGCTCTTGTCATAAAGGATGTACACCCGAAAATCAGCCATCCAAGCTGGATGCTGGAGGCTAACAACATACCTGTATGAGCAGCTGGCAATAGGAGCGGTGAAAATATTAGAACAAAACAGATTAGATTCTTATACAAGATATTTTTGTTTGGAGAGAACAAAAAAAACAAGCTAAAATGTGATCTGTGAATTGGTGTGATATGGTTAGAAAGCTATTTATCCCTCCAATGCTATCATTGCCTCCTTGGATTCCTTTCACAAGTGCAGAAGGGCTGTAGTCTCCAGCCTGATGGCATCAACATCGATGTCTCTAACTTCCGGTAACCACTCCCCCAGACACCCCCTTATGGTTTTCCCATATCCCTCTGGCCCCTTTACCCCTTCTCTTTCCCCTCCCTCACCCTCACGACCTGCTCATCACCCACACCTTCCTCCCTCTGGTTCCCCACCTCCTTCCTTTATTCCATGGTCTTCTGTCCTCTCCTATTAGATTCCATCTTGTTCATCCCTTTGCCTCTTCCACCTATCACCCAGCTTCTCACATCATTCCCACTTGCTCCCACCCCCCCCCCCCAACACCTACCTGGATTCACCGATCACCCGCCAGCTTGTGCTCCTCCCCCCTCCCTCCACCCTTTTATTCTAGCTTCTGCCCTCTTTCTTTCCAGTCCTGATGAAGGGTCTTGGCCTGAAATGTTAACTGTTCATTTCCCTCCATAGATGCTGCCTGACCAGCTGAGTTCCTTCAGCAATTTTTGTGTTTCTCCAGAAGGGCGCTTGTTCCTTTAGCTACTTGACTACAGCCACTAGCATTCCATTCTCCAATCATATGAGCACTTGATTTGCCATGGCTTAGAAGGCTAAGGAACCAATTTATGGTAAATGGCATTAGTATAGACAGGTACTTAATGGTCGGCATGGACATGGTGTGTTAAGGGGCCTGTTTCTGTGGTGACTGACTCAATGAATCACTTGCCAGCTTCTATCGGAAGCAGCTTAACATCAATAGGCTGTTTCTCTGAAGAGGACAATACACAATATCAAGAACATCATGCAACAGATGCTTGCGAGCAGGCAATGATGACAGATGAATACAACAGAGTTCCTGCCATCTGCTTCCTGTGTACTGCTTAGGTCCTCTGTAAAATGCGATATCCACATCTAATGTTTTGGATGATAACTATCAACTTTGCTCTTGGATGGAATAATTCCCAAAACTTAATTTGCAAAATAACTGTATCTTGGCCTATTAAAGGCTGGCAAAGGCAAAATTCAGACCGATATTTATTTAAAAGTTTTTAATTCACGTTCAGCTTGATGGTAGCACTTATGCTTCTGAATATGGCTTCATCCCATTCCAATGACTGGAGCCATAATCAATGCAGACTTGCCAGAGCTGCATTGCAAAATGCTATTATGTCAAATTGCTTCACCTGCCTTTCAGGTGAGGATAACACATTCCTTGGCACTATTTTGAAGAAAAGCAGGGGAGTTCTGGCCGTTATTTACAGCTCAACCAATAACTCTAATAGAGATTATCTGGTCATTACCATGTTTTTTGTGGATGTTCACTGTGTGCAAATGGGTTGTTGCTTTTCTTAGATTATAGCAGTGACTACACTTCTAAAGTACTTATCTCTTTGGCATACACTGAGGTCAGTAAATGTTCTTTAACAAAATATATATTTCTTTTATTCTTTATAATTTTTCCTTAACTTTTAGTTGTGAGGGGCTATAATGTCTCTATTTTGTTGTTGTGTTCCCACTGCCATAAGAAATTGTTTGAAATAACTAGAAAAATTCCAAAAGGCGCAAAGCCAGGAAGTTAGAGGTTACAGACACTGCGACATTATAATTTTATTTCACTGAAGTCCACTGCGTGATTTGGCATTGGCAAAGAGAACATTGAAGAACAATGAAATTTCACTCTTTCAGTGCCTGGAAATTCAGAGATTTGTGCCCTGCTGGGCTCATCAATATAATTTGCAGCCCAAACATACCTCAGCTGAAATAGGCACATGTAATGAAGTACTTAATGATCAGAAATAAAATACTCTACCTCTTTTTTCACTTTGTGCAGTGTTCCATTTGGGATATTGTAATTTTTTTTTAAAGCAAGGTCTTGTAAGCTTTCTCCAGATTGGATTATGAGAATTGATATGGTTTCTGCTCCATTCTTTGTTTATCCACTTACAACCCCTTTAGCCCTGACTTCTCTTTCCTTCCAGTCCGACTGTCATCATTTAACCTCTTCTACATTCTATCCTGTTACGTTTCCTTTTGTTCTCTCCCCCTTTTCACTTTTCTCTGAATCCTAATGCTTGTGTTGAAAAAAATCACTGACTTGAAAATGTTAAGAGTTTCCTCACTTTACCAGTAATGTTGAGCATTCACAGCAATTTTTGCTTTTAAATAAATTCCTTTCTGCAGATAATAATAAACACAAGAATCACAGAAATAAAACAAATTCTCCAGCCAGGCATTCCTTGTATAGCTGGTGTAGAAATAAAAAGTTGAAGAAGCTAAATTGTAGAATCATAGCATGTTACCAATAAAGGTCCAATGTTAATAGTTTTGAGAAAAATTAAATGCATTCCTAGAGATAAAAGCAAGGGAACTATAATGGTAAATAGACAAATAGACAATGTAAGGACTTGAATTTTGGTGAGATGTGTAAATGTTCCAAAGTACTTTACAGCCAATAAATTGCTTTTAAGGTGTTGTGACTGTTGTTACAACCACCAATCTGTTCATGTTCCATAAATACCCAACAGTATTTTGGGAGTTCCTTCACCAGGACTGCAGTGGGTCAAAAAGGTAGCTCACCTGCTCAAGGGCTATTAGGGATAGGCAATAAATGCTGGCCTTGCCAGCCATGCCCAGATCCTGAAAATGAATTAAAAGAAGCAATTATTGTGTTGAATGAGAGACTCTCCAGGATAGTACAACACCTGAACTGACAGGTGAGGCTGCAGTTTAACATCTCCTTCCAAAAGGCAGCATCTAGGAGAATGCAGCACTCCCTCAATGCACAAAACATCATCTTAAATTATGACCTTAATAGCTGAAGTAGTGCTTGGACCTATGACACTCTGCCAAGCTGACATTTTTAAGTGAATAAGAGATCCTTCATTTTCTTTTCCTGCTCTTAAAATGCTGACGTTCTACAGCTTAGTTTCACCAATGATGTCATAGTTTAAGAGCAGTGAAATCTAATTTCCCCTTATAGTAACTATCGACCAAACTAAGGTGACAACTGTATAACCGGAACCTAAACCAGCATTTGCATTTAATTGAACAAATACTTACTCTGCCTCAGAGCTGATGGAAGCATCAGAGGTTAAGAACTGGACTTTTAATGCATTCAAACAGCATGAGCAGAAGAACGGTTCAATGCTTGCTGTTACAATTAAATGTTAAATCAGCTCTCCCGAGTTACCCATTTAATGATTAGCAATGAAATCCAATTATTTTTAATTAATTTAGGAAACTCTTTGGATTAAATAGACAATCTCATCAAAATCCTTCTTAGTGTGATCGTAAGCGAACACGAGGCTATCCCCATTGATCCAAACTGACTCGTATGCAGCAGATATAATTTAATTCCTGCATTGCTGCAGTGGAGGATATATTAATTACCTTGTGGGTCTTCCATGCCATCAGCGTGGTTTAAAGTAAGCAACAGCTACCCTGACACATTCTCCAGGCTGTGTTAGGAATCCAAAAGGAAAGACAAGAGCCTCAAAGTATTTGTATAATTAGCTTTCAATAAACCAGACACCTAGACTCCTGCCTCAAGTTCTGGACGTGTTACAGAATGTGCACAGTAATTGAGGATTGGAGGCAAAAAACCATATTATGCCAGATTTATAAAAGAAAATGAAAATAATGTCATAGAATCATAGAGCTATACAGCATGGAAAACAGGCCCTTTGGCCCAGCTCATCTATGCCGACCAAGTTGTCTAAATAAGCTAATCCCATTTGCCTGTGTTTGGCCCATATCCCTCTAAACCTTTCCTATCCATGTACCTGTCCAAATATCTTTTAAATGTTGTAACTGTACCCGTCTCTACCACTTCCTCTGGCAACTTATTCCATATATGCATCACTCTGCGTGTGGAAAAAGTTGCCTCTCAGGTCACTTTTAAAATCTTTCCCCTCACTTATTATGTGCTCTAGTTTTGGATTCCCCTACCTGGGGAAAAGACTGCAGCTATTCACCTTATCTATGCCCTGTATGATTTTATAAACCTCCATAAGGTCACCCCTCAGTCTCCCACATTCCAGGGAAAAAAGTCCCAGCCTATCCAGCTTCACCTTACAACTCAAACCCTCCAGTCCTAGTAACATTCTCCGAAACCTTTTTTGTACCTTTTCCAGTTTAATGACATCCTGCCTATAGCAGGGCAACCAGAACTGTATGCAGTACTCCAAATGTGGCTGGCCTTACCAATGTCTTGTACAGAATGTGTTTAAATTAACACCTTATTCAAATCAGCTACATTAATGAAGGCTGAGCATTACAATTTTAAATTGTTTAAGATCAAATCTAGAGCAGATGCCAGGAGGTGGTCTGTTCCCCAGTGTTTTGAGGATCGCTGGATCAGGCTGCCAGCTTGTATGTTGGGTGTCAAGTTGCTGAATTTCTACAAGAGGTGGACCTATTTCTGGCTGGAGTGGAAATTTTACATCTTACAAAAACTAGGTTGGTATGCAAGTGAACTGGACTGACTTTGATTACTTAGGGAGTTTGAAAAGAATTTCCTAGATTTTTTTTCTGTTCTAGCCATGTTTTGTTACCTTTCTTGGAAGATCACACAGCTTTTGGTTGGGATGAAGATTCTATGCATTTTCACTAATATTCGGGAACAGGTTAGATAGATCAATGCATCTGACTTATCTTTTTATTTTAAATCTGAACATAATAGAGTAGAATATTTCATTGGCAACTGGTAGACATATGCAGCACAAATAAGGGGGCAAGACCAAATAAATCATATTAAAATATTCATCACTTCCTTTGGCTTCACTGTGATGAATTGAATGTAGAAAAGGTGGTTCAGAGAATCAGCTTCACAACTTGACAAATATTAAAATTCAGTGTCCATTAACAAGATAGCTGATAGGGCTTCACACAAAGAGGGAGTAAAATGTCCTTGTGGGAGTTACTATTTTGATCTAGCAGCCAACACAAACATCACCCCCTGAAGATACCGAGCCATGTACAAAGAGGAAAGCTTGCTGGTGGCTACAAGTTCGGTCCTCCCTTCTGGTCTCTGAATGGAATTTCTGATCATCAAACTGAAACGTGCTGTAATGGTGAGTGAAACATTTCCAGACAGAGCAGTCAAAGCACTTCTGCCTTTCAGTTTATAGCATATCAGTACAATGTAGAAAAGAACCCTCTCAAGATGGTGATTGAACCAAAGCTAAAAACGTATCTTTTATAGCACTGGAATAAGCACACTAGCTTCTGCTTTGCAACTACATCTGCTGTTTACAAAGCAGCAACTGTTTGGATTTATATAGCATTTTTAACATTGGAGAAGCTCTCTAAGAGCTTCACAGAAGCACAAGCAGACAAAAATTAGCACATAGGCAAGAGAGAAGATACAAGAATGTGCGTTAATGTTTGGTCAAAGGAACGGGTTTTAAGCACACTCTGAGTTCTGAGGAGGTTAAGGTAAGTTAGGGAAAAGGTCATCAAAAGATTTGAACACAAGAATGAAATTTCAAAATGTTGGTGGACCAGCTGAATTTTGGATGACCTCAAGTTTTGTGGAGAGGAGTTGAGATGAAAAGATGGGTGGTTTCTCAGAAGAGCAATAAATGCCAATTAATATAGAATTGTGGGTTGAAACCACATGACCTAACTTCCTGTGAAGTAATGCATCAGTGCAGCAATCTATGTTATTAGCTATGACCTCTTAAAATGATAACTGCTGTGAGGTATGTGTTTTAAATCTGACTAAAATATACTGTCACTACATCTCAGACTCACTTTCTCCAAATATCTTTCTTTTTCATCTGCTTTCAGCTGCATATGAGCTTCAATCAGTAGCTGTTTAGATTCTGAAAGGAGAGAAGAAAACTGTTAGAAAGGGTCCATTATCATTATCTCATATGTGCTAAAGCATTTCACAGATTATAAATTACTCTGAAATGCAGTTGATTGCTAGAAAACAAAGATTTTGTTGGAGTAAGTTTGGGAAAAAAGTCTCATGGTATTGAGATTAATGACTCATTCATGATTTGGAAATGGTGAATGGAAGTTAACAGAAGAACTCTCACATTTCTTCAGACAATATTATCTAAAAGGTCAAAACAATCAAACAGAAATTTAGGTTAAAATCCTCTAAGTTCCTTCAACAATACCCCAGCACCAAACTGGAATATCAATCTTAGAATGGGGCCTGACCCCACAACCTAGAAATAGAAATAAAGAAAACAAAACTGCTAACAACTGATCCAAACTGACACATGAATGTTCTACTTCATCTTAATAATGTGGCCATAGGCAGTACGCAATAATAGAATGTGACATTACACTTACAGTGTCATGAGTTTCTGATCTGAATTATATTATACCAGGGATCTTTGAAGCATCAGGAACTTACATTTATGTAGCACATGTAATCATAAGAAATATCTCAGAATGTTTCACAGGGATACAGTCAGAGAAAAAAATGTACAAAGTAAAAGGGGATATGGAGACCAGTGGCTAAGCCAAAGAGTTAGATTTTAGGTCTTAAGTGGAAGTTTAAGAACATAGGAACAGAAGTAGTCTATACAGCCCCTCAAGTCTGCTCCAACATTCAGTAAGATCATAGCTGATCTGATCATTGTCCTCAATTCCATTTTCCTGTCTGATTCCCATAACCCTTGTTTCCCACATGATCTGAAAATCCAGCCTTGAATTTACTTATGATTCAGCATCCACAGCTGAATTCCAGAGATTCACAATCTTGAGAGGAAATTCCTCCTCACCTCATAAATGGCATTCCTTTATCCTGAGATTATGTTCCCTAGTTCTAGACTGCCCCATGAAGGAAACCTTCCTTATAGTAACTACCCAGCAAGTAATTAAGATTCTTAAATATCTTGATAAGTTCACCTCCCATTCTTCTAATTTGAAGATTTTTTTCCTGATAAAACAGCTCTTTCATCCATGAATTTAGTGAAACTTACCAGCGCTGTATCCAATGTAAATGTATCCTTCCTTAAATAAGGGAACCAAAACTGTTCACAGGACTCACGATGCAGTCTCATTAAAGCCCTATACAGTTGTGACAAGACTTCCCTATCAATACCCATTACAAATAAAAAGGCCAACATTTTGTTGACCGTCCTAATTAGCTGCAAGTAACATACATCTAGGTGTCTCTATACAGCATTATTCATTACTGTCACACTATTTAAAATATATTCTGCTTCTCCATTCTTCCCACCAAAATGGATAAAACCCACATTTTCTCCCACTTTATTTACTATCTTTCACCACTACTCATCTTGCCTATATCCACTTTCAGACTCTGCATCCTCCTCATAACTAACTTCCTACTTTATTTTGGTATCATCAGCACACTTTGTTGAAATACACAGTGTCCCTTCACTGAAATATTAATATGACTCATAATTTGCTGAGGCCCCAGCACCGATTCCAGTGGCATCTCACTCATTAACAGTTTGCCAAACTGAAAATGTCCCATTTATCAAATATCTTTCAGAAATCCAAGTAAACTAGTTTTTAGTTTCAGTTTTAAACACTCTGCTAGTTACATATTCAAAAAAAACTCACTCAATTTCCCTTTCTTGGAACATGCTAACTCTGCCTAATTGTATTATGGTTTGCTAAGTATTCTGTAACTACTTCCTTGGGCCTAATTCAGGGTCTAGATGGCTGAAGGTGTAGCCAGAAATGGTGGGATGAAGAAAGTGGGTAATGATCAAGGGGTCAGAATTAGAGTAATTTAAAATAGTCAATGTATGTGGGAGAGATTGAAGATCACAGAAAATAGGAAGGGGAAAGGACACGGAAGAGAATTTTCAAATTGTGTCCATTCAAGCAGCAAGCACAAGCATCATTGTTGAACAGAACTTGGTGTTAGGAAAAGTGGCACTAAGATTTTGTATGAACTCAAGTGTTTGGAGGATGGAAGGTCAGGCAGTAAAGTATTAGAACAGTCAACAAAATAATGAAATAATAGAGAAGTAAGGGTGTCAACATGAGTAGTTTGAGTTTGTGTTTTTTGTTTAGCAAAGTTAAGTTGAAAAATTTCAAGTATTCTTCGTTCTGAAAATGTTTGCCATCCAACTCAAAGAAGCAGCAATTAAGCCTGAAAGCAGAGTATCGCCATTCTCACAAAAGCATTATCTGTGACTTGAACTTGAGACTACACCCTCTAGTGGTGTTTTTGGCCAAATTCACAGTTTGGTGCCTAAACAGATTTGAAAAACACATGCATGAAATACATTTGTGTAATTTATAATTCTAAGGTGCTCTAGTACTAATAGGAACCCTGCAGAGATTCATTCATTTTCTTGTCAAGACTACAGAAGTGATGAGGCAACTGTTTGTTTTTGGCTTTGTGAAGATGTTTGATCTGTGTGGAGATGAAGAAGGAGACAGGGAACATGTCATTGCCCTTCACGGTTAGTTGATTGCTTAGTTGGGGAGGACAGGGTTAGGGTGGAGGTATCACAAAGGTAACAGCTCAGAATGCTTATAGTAAAGAAATAACTAAAAATCTCATTTGGCACTTCTTCAGTTCCAGCAGAGGCAAACCATTGCTTGTCCTGATTATGACTGAACCAAATTTTGTTGTGGGAAAGTCCACACTTTGCCATCGAGGTTACACTAGTTCATTATGAGAGTTAAGTTACTCTGTTTTCACTCTCTAATATTCAGGACTCTGCTGGGTCCTCTGGAATTGCAAGACTCATTGTGGCCTTCACGACCTGAACAGACTCAGCCAGTGTGGCAGAAGACAGGAGCATGATCTTAGCATGTTCTCAGCGATAAGCACTTCAACGGTCAGCTTGTTGAAATCTGTGAGTTTGTGTGCGGTGCAATTTCTACAAAGTTCCGAAAAGGATACAAGTTGAAAACACGGAGTCATAGATTCAAATATCACAGAGGCAATCCTGACACAAGCAGATTTCTCAAAGACAATCTTGCAATTGCCAAGACAAAACAAAAATTAAAATGAAAAGTGATGACATTTTTTATCCAGTCTGCAGAAGAGATGAATGTTACAGAGATGAAGTCAGTAATCTTGGTGAATGGTGGGGTCTGAAGCACAAGGCAAGCAAGCTTCAAACTGCAGATGTGGCAAGGGAAACAAATTTGGCAAGAGATGAAACACAAGGGATGAAAACCATTATTTCAATCTTCTTAATGATTAGTTGCAAGAATCTATGCTGCTCATGACTTATCCAAAATTTGTTTTCCTTGATTCAGATACTGAACTACCAATTGTGTATGCTCCAATGTTCATTTTCTGACTCAATCAATTTGAACTCCACTTTACAGAGAATATATGCCTAGAAACTGAATTGTAAAATTTCTCTTTTTTTTAGGCAGCAACTGTGCAAAATTCAATTTCATCTGAAATTGATCATGCCAGCATTCATTTCTAGGTGAAACCTCAATAATCATGAAATTGGACCAGGTACTTCTGTATCACACATCAGCACAGTTGACATTTTCCCATATTAGATACACGACTAATGACATCACTATTTGTGTAACACATATTTTCCCCCAGAAACTGGAGTTCAAAGCTCCAAAATAATAACCATCAGAGAAAGCTTCAGTCATGCTAGTTTGTTACTTTTCTTGTTAAGAACCTCCTTTCTTAATGTGGAGGTTGTTGTGGATTACAAGAAGAATTTCTTAATGGTGAATGCCATGTTTCCAGGAAGCACACGATTCCTCCATCTTGAAGGTGTCCAAATTGCTGAGTATTTCCTAATGACGTCCGGCATTGTCCTGAGGAATGGATGTGGGGGAGGGCGGGGGTGTGGTGGCAATAACAAGGGTTATTGTCTACATCTCTGGCTTCTCACACCAGTGCGCTCTCCAACTACAGCCACTGAGGGCAGCTACAAGAGCCAAACAACCACTAGGATCGTATGGAAAATTCCATAGGTGTCCTGAAAGTAGGAGTTTATGCCTGCATCAGTGCCTTTCTGTACATGCCAAGCATTTGTGCAGACCTCATTGTCATTTGCCCCATGCTGCACAACCTGGCCAATCAAAGACTGCCAGTTGCCCAGGAAAAGGAACAAGGAGATCTCACCATGCAGCATCTGAACTGACTGCAGGCTGCTCACACACATTCCAAAGTCCACAGCGTGTGGTTCAATTAGTATTTCTCCAGCATCTAACCTCGCGACACTCATTCTATAAGTGCCTAAAGCAGTATAACGGGCATGGCTTATCACTGAGGGTGGGGCAGGGACCCTAGGGCAAGACATCTATCAGTGAAGAGCCTATTCCCAGAAAGTCTTCAGAGACACCACATCCAACCTGGAACTCTGATGAACAATATATTTGCAAGGCTCAGAGGTTCCAAGGCTATCCTTATTAAGATATACAAAATTCTGAAGAAAGATCTACTGTAAATTGCCCTAGTGTATGGAGATTCAGAGGGGTAGGTTACAGGGAAAAAGTGACGGAATGAAACTGATAGGATTGCTCTGAGAGCCAAATGGCCAGCTTCTATGTTGTAAGAAAAATTGAAAAAAATGAAAGCCCTCCAACCCCTCTTTGGTGTCTGGATTGCTCTCTCTGCAGAGACAAGGTCACCTTCATACTCTTTCTCACCACAGGATCATTCTAAGCTGTCAACTAAATGTGCAGAGTTGAAATCTGGATTGTGCACACTGCATATCCTTACCCACTGAAGACTCATTGTGCTGCAAGAAGAGAATCATGGTTCTCCCCTGTTTCAAATAAGGTTTTACAAATACATATATCAACCCTCCAGCGGGCCCCCAAAAACAATTTCTTTATATCTGTTGCAGACTGCATCCACTAATGCCCGAGGTATCCCTCTGTGATAAGCATTGTCAGTCTGCAAGGTGGTGCAGTGGGGCTTCAATGATGTACTTTGGCCATTATCCTCCTCCCCCTCTTCCCATCTTCCCTCTGGTCCTCCTGCTTAAGTTGATGGTGTTATGTGGAAAGGGCGACAGAGGGCTTCTCCTGATATGAGGCAAAGACAAAATGGAAGGTAGCTGCACTTATAGTGTATCCAAATCACCCTTACGATAGTGCACCAGCAAAAATGGTAAAAGGATGTCAACTGCAGATCAAATCAAAGGAGATGCAGTTGACATAATCAAAATGTGGATGGAGGAATTGTATGCAGTGTGTGTTTAACAGAAAGCAGTGTTTTTAGCAGTATACTGCTCACCTTGACACATCTTGAGAGATCATGAGATTTCCTTCTATACTGCTCCTTGGTGCAAGGAGACAAATGCTGCCAATTCCTACCAGATTCACATATTGGCGGTCTTTGCAAATCTGCTGGTTCTCCAACCTCCACCCCCAATCGTGAGCATACAAGAACTCCATCCTGGCACAAATTTTATAAACCAGGACTTTTAAGTCCCTTTGAGAATCTGTAATCTCTCCACTTCTTCACTGCAGCCTTTTATGCTCCCCTTGATAGCAGTCTATGTTGCTGCTGGCTGACTGCTATGGTGGAGTGTATCCTCAGGGCTGACATCCTTAAACTGAATGCTGAGCAGTAAAGTGTGGGTTGATGCACTTATATCGAGTGTGCTTCCATTGGGATTTCTTCAAATCCCATATCAATGCTCAATTCTGGTATAACTAGCCAACCATCTCAATGTTATTTCTAAAGTCTCTAGGACCAATTTTAGAATCATCTCAGTCATCCTGATCAGTACTAGCACTAACTATAGGCATTACCAGAAATAGGTGAAATTAAATTTCTGGTCAAGGAGAGGGGGGTCAGTTTGTGAGGTCAAGGTACTTCAGACCAACATCAGGATGCATATCCACTACAGCAGTAATGAGCTACAAACGATTTTATAAGACATGCAAAGGTGCAAGGCAGCAATGAGAAAGCAGCTTTATTTACCAAAGGGTAAGATCTTTAACAGCACATGTACTTACTGATGTCTGCCTGGCTCGGTTGGCAATGACAACATTGTTCTGGGAAAGCAAAAACATGCAATTTTAAGCAAAAATCCTCCCTTCCAACACCACTCCCACCTCCTACACCATGGCCTTGGGCTTTGATCTCCAGATCCCCCAGGTCCATCGCTCTCAAACCCCTCCCCATGACTCCCACCACCTCCTCTGAGCCAGCCATCTCCCTTTGGGCTCTTCATCTCTCTTTCCCCTCTGACTCCTCCCCCCTCCATCCATCCTCCCTCCTCCTCGCCACTCACTCAATCTATCCTCCCCCTTCTCTGTCCCTCCATTTCTCCACTTCATTCCTTCTCCTCCCTCTCTATCCCACCTCCCGTGCATCCCTCATTCTCCATCCTCCACCCCTCCTCTCCCCTCCAAACCTCCCCATCACTCATCCCCCTCCATATTTTCCATCCCTTACTCCTGCCAACCTTCCTCCATCCCTCCTCCCCTCCATATCACTCATCCCCCCTCTTCTCCCTCAGCTCCATCCATCCTCCCCATCCCTCATCCCCCCATCCTCACCTCGATCCTCTCCCATCCCATCCATCCTCTCCCCATCCTCCTATCCATCCCTCACTCCCACATCCATCCTCCCACCTCATCCATGCCCCTCCCCATCCTCCCTCTCCCCGCCCCATCCATCCCCCCTCATCCACCCTCCCCCGCTCCATCCATCCCCATCCCTCCTCCCCACCCCATCCATCCCCATCCCTCCTCCCCCTTCCCACCCACCCTCCTTCCTCCTCTACCACCTCCCCTTCCTCCTCTCGATCCTCCCCTTCCCATCCATCTTCTCCCATCCCTCCATCCGTCCTACCCCTCCCCATCCAGCCTCTCTCCATCCTCCTATCCATCCCTCACTCCCACATCCATCCTCCCCCTCCTCCATCCCCCGCCCCATCCATGCCCCCTCCCATCCATCCCCCCTCATCCATCCATCCCCATCCCTCCTCCCCCTCCCCTTTCCACCCCACCTCCATCCCCCTCTACCACCCTTCCCCCCTCTAGCCCCTCCCTTCCCCCTCTTCCACCCCCTCCCCGTCCTCGCCTCTACCCCCTCTTCCACCCCCTGCCCCCTCCTCCCCTCTACCCCCTTCACCCCCTCCAACCCCCCTCCCCCACCTCCCCTCTATACCCCCTCCCCCTGCTGTACCCCACCTCCCCCTCTATCCCACCTCCCACATCCCCCCTCTAACCCCCCTCACCCCTTCCCCCTCTTCCCACCTCTCCCTCTACCCCCTCCCCTCGATCCCCCCTTCCCCCACTCCCCTCTTCCCACTATACTCCCCTCTATACCTCTCCTCCCCTTCTAACCCCCTCCCCTCTTCCCCCCGGACCCTCCCCTCTTCACCCCTTCCCACCCCTCTTCCCCTACCCCGTCCACCCCCTCCTACCCCATCCACCCCCTCCCCCTCCTCCCTCCTCCCCCCTCTACCCCTCCTCCCCTCCCCTCTACCCCCTCCCCTCTCTACCCCCGTCCCACCCCCTCTACCCCCTCCTCTCCCCCCTCTCCCCTCCCCCTCTTCCCCCTCTCCCCTCCCCTCTTCTCCCCCTCCCCCTCTTCCCCCTCTCCCCTCCCCTCTTCTCCCTCCTCCCCCTCCCCTCTTCCCCCTCCTCCCCCTCCCCTCTTCCCCCCTGCCCCCTCCCCTCTTTCCCCCCATTACCCTTCCACGGTTTGGATCCGGCGGGCGGCGCCACCTTCAGCCGCTGTTTGATGTCGCCGGACACCAGGCGGGACTCGAGCGGCGGCTGCAGAGACAGCGAGCTCCAGAACACTTTGGCGTAAGCAACATCCTCCTGTGAGGATCCGGCGAACACGGTGTAGAGGGAGCGGGAGTAAGCCTCCGAGCCCGGCTCATCCCCGGCGTCGGCCTGCGGCTCCTCAACCATCGCTCGCTGCAGGCCTTCGCCATGGCAACCCGAGGGAGCGCACCGTCCATCAATCAGCCAGGGCGCGGGGAGCCGCTCGAACCAATCACCGAGTTCGTCGCATAGCAACGGTCCTCCCCCTGGGGACGGCGTCCTGGTGCGCACGTGACCGGAGCTCTCCCCGGCTGCAGTACTTTGTGCAAAGGTTCCCCTCTGCACGGAAGGATCCCAACAGACCTATCAGAATAATAATAGGCAGGCGAGGAGAGTTCAGTTCCTTGGAGAAACGGGGGTCCTTGGCGTTGTCCTGCTAAGTGCAAAGTTAATTCGCAAAGGTATGGAGAAAAGAGTAGGAGAGAGAACAGCCGCTTCACCGAGCTAGCACAGACACGAACAACAACGTGTTACCTCTTTGCTACGTTCTGATGGCATCTAAAAGATCGTTTGGCTGAATTTTGAGGCCCTTTGAGAACGTCCGGTGAAAGCACCCCAGTAATTTCCTGGGACTGGTTTATGCGAAGTATAATGATACCAGTCCCATTTATCTTATTAACAATAAAAATACTGAAATTTTACTGACTGATGATAACTATTATGCCTCCCGCACTGGTCTACAGATCGGTGAGGATTGTGCTTCTATAGTGAGTTTATTGCTCTGACATCCCAAGTGCTGTATAAGTGTAAATCATTGTGGGGTATCAAAGCAGAGGTGGGGTCGTAACTGCTGAGAGTCAAAGGGAACAGAGCACGCAGCACAGACACGTGAGACTGGCTGCTTAGAGATCATATTTTCACACCAATATTGTTAAAAGGCCGTTGAACTAAATTCAGGGACGAACGCGTAGCGTCTGAGCGATACGACGCAGTTTTTAGCAGTGATAAATCTTTTTCCATCAGTAAAATTTCAGGCGAACATTATATTGTTACTATACTCGCAGTTTTATTTACATTGTCTATCTCTATATAACGTGATGCGCTCTGACTCTTAAAAGCCAGAAACAGATGTTATTGAAGGGTCGGTTTTTAAAGGTTTACCTTTATGGAGAACACGCGAGCTAGAATGAGTGAAGATTAATTAGATATAATATAATGAATTCTCTATTTCAGTGTGCGCTGTGACATGAATATATTGACTTACTCGTTTGCACGAAGACACGATGAATGTATGTTAATACAATGTGTGCGCCAATATAACCATGAAAAGCAAATAATGGTAGAAAACCGCCGCAGATCGGGCAGCATCTGTGGAGCGGGAAACATTGTTACAGCTTCAGGCCTGTAACTTCTCATCAGAATAGAGTGGGGGGGGGGGGGTGAAAGTCCGTTTACTTTCCTTGTGCCTGGTGCGAGCACGACCCAGCCACATTTCACCCTATGGTTTAATATATTTCATATTAGAATACAGAAAAATTCGCACTTGTACTAAAGTGGCGCACGTTTGAAATTGGGAGTTGGGAGTCTCTGTTTTACTCCGTTAGGACAGAGGTAAAACAGAGAGGATTTTTTTAAAAGTACATTTTACCCATCGCAATCATTTAGAAAATACTTGATGTTGATACTGGGAAAGAAAAAATGTATTTCACTCCAGAGTGATATTCCACACGCATAAGAAAACAGCGTGTTAGTCAATGTTGTTGAACGGCTATAGTTTGAGATACAGACTCCGGAGATTACACGTTAGCTGGTACATTTACACCAGGTCCTGAAGGGCAGGGGAGGTTTTTCAGGTACGGCAGCTAACATTAATGCTTATACCATTTCACCTTTAACAACCTGCAAGATTCAAGTCATGCAGAATGTTTCCTTAAATTTGTTTTCAGAAAAGATGAAAATTACTCGTTTCGCAGTTTTTCAGGAGCGAGATCACCCTGTATTGGGACAAACACGAGCAATCGCTGCTTAACGAAAAGACCATCGAACCATTCAAACAACGTGTTTCCAAAGTAATGGTGGGATTGACCCCATCTCTTCAGTCGGATCCAATCGCTGCTCATATAAAACAGGAAAAAAATCCATATAATTGGTTCACTGAGACATTCAGCCATTATTCATTCTGTTGGGGAGTGATCTTAGTCCCTAGACCTTTCCCCTCAAATACGGATTATTGCAGTTAAACCATAGAACGATATCTCCAACCTGTACACCTGAAGCGTGCACCCTCGCCTTTCCTTCCACTAACACATTCCTGAATTCTGCATGTTCTGTGAATTCTGCTTGTATAGAAGATCTTAGCCTTGCGGCAATAATGTTATCCTCAGAGAAATAGGTCAAAATCAAAGCTTTATTTACTGATATCTACAGAACTAAACAGGTATGGGAAACCGTTTTATCTTTCGTGCTAATTACGATGGTCCGGGTTTCAATAGAAAGCAAATATCAAAAAGCACCTCGTTTTCAACCTTTATCACGAAAAAGTAAAACGCATCAAATTAAAACATCCAGTGCCTGAAATCGAATTAAATCTTTCTGCAACTGTCGCTTCCTTCTCCGTTGGTTCTTGCTCTGCCCAGTCCAAGGTGCAATCTGTCCTTTTTGCTGGCCGTGTGGTTAGTGATTGCTTAGTTAGGGGTTACCAATCAGCTAACTACACTGCCTGGCAACCAGGCGTGTGACAAATACAAACGACATTGGATTTCAGCACACGAGGCCGAGAATACAAAGTGGCCGGAAAATACAACAGCGTAACTAAAATCAAACAAATGTTTTAAAAGACATCATATAACAAAAGTCCTCATGTAATAATGTTATAATTAACAGACTAGTTAAACGCAATGAGTATTTAAGATACGAACTGGGACAACAAATTTAAATCAAACGCAAGTATTTTTAAAAAGAAAATAGAACATTACAGTACAGGTCCTTCGGCCCACAATGTTGTGCCAACATTTTATCCTGCTCCAAGATCTATCTAACCCTTTCCTCCCACATAGACCCCTATTTTTCTATAGCAGTGAAAATTGAGTGAATGTGTTAACGGACCTCAATAAATCACTTCATTGCTCAGAACCCCACCGAAAAGACCGATAGTTCTAACATCCACAAACTGAGGCCATGTTTAAATGCACAAACGCACCTTAAACCTATTTAATACAATTTATACTTTGTAAATCACAGAATTAGCTAATTGGAATCACAGAGAATAGATTACCCAAGGATTTGGAAACGAATGTGATGATTTGTGGATTACTCGAGAACGCGGAAGCGCGAGGTTCTCGCCCCTCAGGAAGGACCCCCTGGTGAGGCACTGGAACAGCCCATGTAATTCACAGGATGCAGTCAATGCAAACACTGTGCTGCAGGAGGTGCTGGTGGCGAAGTGCGGCCTCTTTTGATGGTAGTGTAAGTAGCGATTGGCCGTCATTGCCCGCAATCAGCTAACTACACTGCCTACAAACCCGGCCAGTCCTTGTTTTACGGAAGGGGGTGGAGGTGCCATCATCAGAAATACTAACCTGGATGGGCGAAAGGAGGAAAAGATTAGTACGAATTAACATTCTACAACCAATCAGAAATATGCCACTAATTTAGATGCAGTCTTCTGCACCTTCCTAGATTATAAACTTTTAAACGAAATCAATTTAAATAAAACCGCGTTCTTAAATATCACAGCCTCATTGAAGAAAATCGTCAATTTTCTTTCATACTAGTGTTTAATTCAATTCTAATTCCAGTATTTGATTGGGGTCGACATGAATTAGTCAAATTAAATATCGCCCTAATCAGAATTATTCCCCGATCTTTAAAAACACGTAGATACGGGCCATTTATCGATTAAAATAGCATCGAGATTATCGGATTATTTAAATTCCGTTTAACTTTTAAATATGGAAACCTAATAGAGGAAAAAAAGGGGTTACTCGAATGAAATGCTAATCACGAACTCTAACTTACGTTTAGTGATGTCTAGAACTTAAATGTTAATTGAAAATCAAATATAGAAACGAAATGGAGTTTAAACACGTTCCTAAACTTCTCGATTTGCTTCCCTGGAACGAATCCAATAATCGTTTCAGTTGCCGTGTTCCATCGAGAATAGAAACTTTAACAACTATTTTAAGTGACGAACCTGGTCTTTCTGACTAATTATTTGGTAATTGTTTGAACTGTACCTGGGTACGAAGAGAATTGGAGTTTGCTCCAAGTTGCAGGAATCTAGCAAACACTCAGTAGTGGCTGTGTGTACAGTGTGTAGTCAGGGGGACAGTGACGCGGGTCGTTTCACGTGGCTCCACTACTACCTGTAAATATCAACCGAGGCCAGACTTATACCTGGATAAAGGTGTGGCCCGCCCTGGGTAGCAGTTACCATGGGCAGCGGTGACAATCCACGATACGGACGGTATTGGGTTGATTCAAGCCACAAAGGCTGGTATTATACACACGCGGCTCCTCCCTCATTAGCACACATTTTCAGCAGTACACATTTAGTCAGCTGTGCTTCAGCTGGTAGCACCATTGCCATTTAGTTGGGTGTGCGAATTCAACGCTTGGGTATAAAAATCTGGGGTGACAAGTCTAACTTTGGGGATAAGACGCTAAACCGAGACTTTCCAATCCCTATATTGGTCAATTAATCAGATTCAACATCACTAAAAATATTATCGCACCGCTTTCTTACGAATTACTGGCTAAATCGCTTATAAATGATAAGAAGTTACTTCATTGGTCAGAAAGTAGACGCCTGGAACTCTTTAAAGGCGCCTTTCAAGAGTTCCGGGCGTGAACTGTTCATCAGTACAATGATCGATGTTTCCCGGATTAGCTCTTGTCCCAGAGACTCCGCGCTAGTTTATTGCGCGTGTTTGGAAGATCGTGCACTTATTAAAAGCTTTAGAGTTTTAAAAATTTCTCTATAACAGTCCATAATATTCACTCCAATCAGAGTGGTGCCAAACCCTACACAGCGACGTTCACTCAGCACTGGGGAAAGGCACTGTTAGTCAGCCCTTTATCGGGGAAATGGGCGAGAGTTGATACAGAACTGGAGACCCTGAGATTTAAGGAAGGGAGGAGTATCTCCCACAGAAGCAGAAGATAACTCAATTAATAATTTCAAATCTTAAATTGATATATTTGTGTTATAGAAATTTGGAACCAAGACGTGTAGATTGTTAAATTACTGCTCAACCCTGATATCTGTGGTGGGCTGGGATTACATAGAAATAAAAGAACGGATAACTATTGATTAGAGAAAAGATGAACGGAAGATCATTAAATAGGAAGACATGAAAACAAATAAGCGGACATAAAATGGATGAAGAAAATTAAAACAAAAGTTGTTACATATTCCCGTTTGTGGCAATTCTGACATTTGGTTTCCACATTACATCAGTAACTGCAATTTAAACCACTTCATTAGTGTTGAAGCCCTTTGGGGTGTCTTAACAGTGACAATGAAGGGCGCTACTTAAATGCTTTTCCAATTCTGGCCCCTTGTACCTCCTGATTTTAATCACCACGGGATTTCATCTGCTGAGTCCCTTTGCTCATGAAATCCCGCCCCCAGATCGCTTCAAATCTCTTTCGCTTTAAAAACTTTTGCTTAAAGCTATTTGAAACGGCTTTTGGCCACAAAGCAAAATGTGTCCTTATATTGGCTTGGTAACAAGTTTAATTCAGTAATTGTCTCCGTAGACGCGCTGGAACATTCACTCCGTTAAACTCTACATACAAATGCAACTTAATCTAATTGGTTAGAAAGCCGACTGTGACGTTTGGGGTTCATTATTTGCTGTTCACCCTGAAACACCAGTTAATCTCAACTGCGCTGTTGTATAGATAGAGGTTTGCAAAAGTATCATTTTCACTCTACACTTTCTAATCTATCTGCTCTGCTTTTGTTTTTTTGTTAAAAATCAGCCCCTTTCCGAACCCTAGCCTTTAAATATTAAAGTGAATGGCTTATTTGCCTAGCCCTTGGTATACAAGTTTAGAACAAGAAATGTTATCACTGGCCTTAAAAGTGCCTTAGCCAATCATAACATAATATCTGTAAACTGGCTGGCTCAAATAAGGAGAAAATGCTGGGAACATCCAACACGTCGGGCAGCATCTGCCGAGAAGAGAAACAGAGTTAACGTTTCAGGTCTGGGACACTCGGTCAGAGACCGGCCGAGACCCCGGAACGTTTTAGCATGTTTTAAAGTCGAGTTAACAATAATCACTCAGCCGCTTTGACCCCCAATGAGTTTTCAATCCCCCAGTTCCCCGAGAAGTTGTTTAACCGTCCCAGGACTGGGATTTACAATGCGTTAGACAGTTACAGGAAAGCTGAACAAAACTTGCACTGTTAGCAAGACAAACTGAAATGAGAATTCACCCCGTTACTAAGCGAGGTAACAACTTATGCCCAATGCTGATATTAAATTGGAATTTACCCGTCTCGCGGGAGGCAAGAGTCAAGAACCATCCTGGGGAAGAACCGTCCCATGACCTTGTTGATATCTGTACAAACTCTTAGAAAAGTTTTACATTTGATCTGCGCGTTTGTATTGTTTCCTCCGCGAGCATTTAGACAATTCGCTTTCAGCATTGTTAGACACGGAACTCTCACGTGTTTTATTTTCGGTCTTTCCGCCACAAACCTCACCCGCTCCACGATCCGCCTCCTGTTATCTACAACCAACATACCCCCAGTCCCCTGTGATTTGAGCCGCTTTATATACCCTGGGTTCCGGCGTCTCAAACCAACTGATTCACTTTGAATTTAGCGCCGGTATCAGGCGCCCTTTCACTGGAGGGAAAACTGATTCAGCCCGGGAAATTCAAACAGAAGTTGAAGAATGTTTCAGCACAGCTCCGTCACCATGATTTCGTGGTCAACAAAAGTTTTTTCTTTGTTTGATGGTCTTTTAATATTCGAATTAATAACAGGACTCTGTCGCTGGAACCTGCTGCGCTATTTAACGAGATCATGACTGCTCTGATTGTAATTTCAGCTTCACGTCCCCGTTTGCCCGTGACAACCTTTCACCCCCTTGTTCATCAAGAACCTAGAGGCACTGGACACTGCAGATGCCGGGATCTGGAACAACAATCTGCTGGAGGAACTCAGAGAGTCGACAGTTCCTTTCCCCCCACAGATGCTGCTCGTCCCGCTGAGTTCCTCCAGCAGATTATTTATCAAGCACCTGCACACACGGGACATGAACTATTTTATCTCGCTCACTAACAGGGTGAATTCTCAACTAAGCTTCAGTCTCGATAACAGCGTAATATTGATTCACAGTTGAGATTTCCTCCAACTGTCCAATTTATTGTGGTAAATCCTGGTCCTGTGATAGTTAACCAACTTCCCCCTTAAAACGCTAAACGGTGATGGCAGAACAAAGTGATTCATAATTCACTGGAGTCAAAGCATTCGATTTTAAAATATCTAAAACTTAAAACTGCCTTAAACAGGTTCAAAATCTGCTTCATCTGCCCTTTGAGGAAGAACATTCCAAAGACAGGACCCTCAGAAAAAAAAGCTTTATACATCTTAATGTATAAAACAAATTCCTTATTTTTAAGCCGTGTCACTCTGGATACTCCCAAGATGAAACATCCTTTCTACATCCATACCGTCAACACCCCTTAGAATCTTGTACATTTCAGACAAGATCCTCCCACTTCTCTGATCTCCAGCAGAAACAACCCTGGTCTGTTCAGTCTTTCTTCATAGGACAACCCAACATTCCAGGTATGTCTAGTTCCAATGCATTAATATCCTTCCTTAAAAAAAAGGAAATCCACACTGTGCACAAAGGAATCTCATCAACGCCTTGTACAACTGAAACCTGCCTACCTTTGTATTCCATTCCCCTAGCAATAAACAATAATCTTCTGTTAGCTTTCCTAGTTACTTGTTGAGGCTGTCCCCTACCCTTTTGCAATTCATGCACAAGCTACCCAGGTCCTTCTGCAGTTCAGTGCTCTGCAGTCTCCCACTGTTTAAATGATATGCTTCCTTATTTTTCCTACCAAAATGGGAAATTTCACATATTCCTAAATTATACTCCATTTTCCAGATCATTGCCCACCCACTGAACCTATATATATATCCCTTTGTAGCATCCTCATGTCCTCTTCACAACTCACTTTCCTACCTATCTTTGCATCATCAGTAAATTTAGCAACATTACCTCTGATGCGTTCACCCAAGTCATTTAAGTCACAAGAATTGAGACCCAGCACTGATCCCTGTGGCAAACCACTCATTTCATCCTGTCAAACAGATAAAAGACCTATTTATGTTCATCTCTGTTTTCTGTTAGCGAGTTAATTTTTTATCCATGCCCATTTGTTGCCTCCTACACAATGATCCTGCAATAATCTTAGCAATAACCTTGCAATAACCTTAACCTAACACCTTAGCCAACGCCCTGATCCACAGCAGATGTTGCTTCTTCAAAGAATTCCAAAAAATTAGTCAAGCATAATTTCCCATTCACACAACCATGTTGATGTTGGCCGATTACCTTGACTGTCGAGTCTTGGTTTGCCTTTCCTATGGATATCTCATAATAGCATCTAATTGATCCTCTCCACTCTTTTGTCTAAAAGTCCCTTCCAAATATTAATCATTCATTGGATGAAAACTTACCTAAATCTTTTCTTTAATATCCTCAACCTTTGTCCCTTTGTTGTACTCACACAACTTACTTCAAATTAATATATTTGATTCTCTATATTCTATATTCTTCCATATGGCTATTTCTGAGATGTCTCCTTCCAAGGATGAATTTCTTCATAATTCATTCCTACCCAATCCAAGGACTTGCCTTGTGGCTTTTCTCAAGTGTCTCCTGCACTAGAATGTTTCTCTTTTACCTCAGTGACCAGAAAAGGATGCCATACTTACAATGCTGTCTGACCAGACACCACTTGATTTTCTTAATCTTTGCTCTGCACTTCAGAATTGCTTAATAGTTATTCTAAGGCTCAGTTGCTTCAGTGCCAACCATGGCTCAGTGGAAAGCAGTCCAGTCTCTACATCAGAAGGCTCAGGGTTCAAGCCCCAATTAAAAGACTCAAACATATAAAGAAGCTTAACACCTCCAGTGAATTCCCAAGGCAATGCTGCACTCTTGGCAGTGTTTTCTTTCAGATGAGATCTTAAACCCCACTCCTGATTTCCATTTCAAGTGCATGTTGAAGACAACATAATACTACTTCAAGAGTAGTGGAAGTGGTCTCCTAGGTATTCTGTGGCCAATATCTGTTCTTAACTAGCAACAATAAATCTCCTTAAGAAATAGGAGCAGGAATAAGCCATCTCCCTCTTGAAGCCTGCTCTGCCATTCATCAAGATGTGGCTGACCTTCTCCTTAGTGCCATTTTCCAGCACTGGGCACACACCCCTTGATTTCCTTAATGTCTGGAAATCTATTGTCTCTGAACATCCACCACTTGGTCACTTTGCTGTCCGTGATATGAGACAAACAGTGGTTGTAGATGTGATCAAGACAGATATTAAGAAAGAACTTGCTCCAAAAACCATCAGAGTTGCCAGTGAAATATTAAACAAGAAGGGAATATCACCACTGGCCACTAAGATTCAGCAAACCCTGAGATTGACACCAAGATGATCACCACAAGTGAGCCTCCTCTAAAGGTTCACCTCATCTCAGTTCTAAAAAGCCTATCCCTTATTCTGAAACTGTGCGTCTGATTCTATCCCCCCTGCATCTAACGTGTTAAGCCCTTTAGGGATGTTGTATGTTTTAATGAGATCTTTCATTCTTCTAGACTCCAGAAAATACGGTCCTAATCTACTCAATGTCTCCTCATCTGGTGAACCCACCATCAATGGAGATAGTCTTCTTGGCACAAAGGCATCCTTTCTTGGGTAAGGAGACCAAACTTGCATGTGATACTCCAGGTCACTGAAGCCCTATACAATTATAACATGATTTCCTTATGTTTGTATTCAAGGTGTCTTGTTATAAAGGCTCATATACTATTTGCCGTCTTAACCACTTGCTGCAGCCACACCTAAGTTCCTTTGAACATTGACACTACCTGGTCTCTCACCACTTAACAAAACTTTGCTTCTCTGTTCTATGCATCAAGTGACCCACATTTTTCCACATTTATTCCATCTGCCATTTTCTCGCTTGTCCAAATCTGGTCTTAATTCATCCTTATTTTCATAAATATTTATGGAAATTTGCATACAGATCGCCAGATTTCCAAATTACAATGATTACACTTCAGAAAGTACTTTATTGGCTGTAATATACTTCAGAATGTTCAGAGATGATATAAATTGCTGTACAAATGGTTTTCCTGTTAAAGTTTGTTTTCAACAATATCACCTAATCTGTTGTCAACTATTTTTCTTTCAGAGGAACAAGAGAATTCTTTCTGAAGGACAGTACATAGAACATAGAACAGTACAGCACGGGAACAGGCCCTTCAGCCCACGATGTCTGTGCCGAACACAATGCCAAATTAAACTAAGTCTCTTCTGCCTGCACATGATCCATATCCCTCCATTCGCTACATATTCATGTGGCTATCTAAAAGCCTCTTAAACATCACTGTTATACCTGCTTCCACCACTATCTCTGGCAGCCTGTTCCAGGCACATACCACTCTCTGTGTAAAAAACTTGCCCCGCAAATCTCCCTTAAACTTTTCCCCTCTCACCTTAAATGCATGTCCTCTAGTACTTGACACTTCTACCCGGGGAAAAGAAATCTTGTATTATCTTGGACGAGGGAGCTTGGAACTTGTAAACACAAAGGATGATCAACTCTTGGCACAAGTGCTTTAAAAATGGGATTAATATGCTAGTGACCTTGCTGCAGTTCAGGAAATGCAATGCAGTTTGGTGTTCTTTAAAAACTACTCATCATTCTGGTCTTATAACCTGCTCAATTGCTTGGAAAAGAGGAAGTAGAAAAGAAAAATAATTGCAGCCGGAATATAAAATAAACATTCCATTTGGGCCTAAGTTATTCAGTTGCATTTTCTGTGTGACCACTTGTTACCAGAGAAACCCTTTAGCAATGGAACCGTTCCCTCCTGCTCATGTCTGGACTTGTCCACACAGGAATCCATGATAAACTGAAATTTAATCTATAGTAAATTGATGGGAGTCAACTTAACCCATGCACTGACATCAGATGAGCTTCACAATAAGGATATAGAGTCTTAGTGTGTAATAGAAAGAGAATAATGTACAACTCAGATATGCCGTATGTTTGTAACATATGGATATAGGGTGTTTATTTACAGAAAGGGTTGTATAGTATGGGTATAAAATGTTACTGTACGATTTGAATAGTACATGGATAGTAATCATTATTGCTACACAATATTATTGTAGAGTTTCTATTTTCATTTGGCTACAATAAGAACATAAGAATTAGAAGTAGGAGTAAGCCATCTGTTCCATCATTGATCAAGATCAGGACTATTTTTCTACATCAGTGCCATTTTCCTGCACTATCCCCATACCTCTAGACTTGCTTATTGTCCAGAAATCGATAAATCTCTGATTTAAATGAACTCCACAGCTCTCTAGCTCCCTATGGCACAACTTTCCAATGATTCACGACCCTCGGATTGAAGGATTTTCTTCTTTGCTCAGTCCTAAATAGCCTTGTCCTTATTCTGAAACCGTAACTCCACCACCCCCCCCCCCCCCCCACCATCCTAGGATGTAACCTCCTACCATGGAAATCATTCTCTCTCCGTCCACTGCTTCAGACCCTGCAAGAATGTTGTAAGTTTCAATGAGATCATCTCTCATTCTTCCAGACTCTAGGGAACATAGGGCACACTCTGTCTCCAAGAACCAGTCAATTGAAGGCTGCAGATGCTGGAATCTAGATGAAAAACACGATGATGCTGGAGGAACTCAGCAGGCCAGGCAGCATCCGTGGAGAAAAGCAGGTGGTCAACTTTTCAGGTCAGGACCCCTCTTCAGGACTGAAGATATGGAAAGGGGAAGCCCAATATATAGGATTTTCCCTTATATGTTGGGCTTCCCCTTTTCCTATCTTCAGTCCTGAAGAAGGGTCCTGACCCAAAACGTTGACCGCCTGCTTTTCTCCACGGATGCTGCCTGGCCTGCTGAGTTCCTCCAGCATCATCGTGTTTTACAACCAGTAAATCAAATCTTCTTTGCATTCCCTTTCTGGCACGTACATCTTTTTTAGCTAAGGAAATCAAAGGGTAGCCTTGGCCACAGAGCCACACAACGGATGGTAATCTTAGGCTACTGGGTGACATTAATGTGTTGGTGAAATGGGCTGAGAAAAGGCAGATTGAGTTTAATCCTGATAAATGTGAGGTGATGCATTTTGGGAGTACTAATAAGGTTAGCACGTATACCATGAATGGTAGGGTTCTAGGAAGCATTGAGGAAGAGAGGGACCTGGGTGCCTCAATTCTTCCTTAATTATTTCCCTTCCCTGACACTTTGAGTCTTGGTGAAATATGAGAGAGACTTGCATCCAAGACACCGATCACATCCACGGAATCTCCCACTCATTGAACCCACAAAGTCCCTTTACTGCCTTCTTATGTCTCCTTCACGACTCTGTGGCAGATTCAGTACCGATTGAAATGTAATGACCATGGAATGCAGAAAATGTGGCTGCCAGTCTGCGCACAGCAAGCTCCCATAAAGAGTCTGAGTATAATAACTAGGTATCCATTTTAATAACATAGGTTGACAAATATCAGGCAGCACACTGAGGAAAGTGCCCCTGCTCTTTTTACATAAGACATAGAACAGTACCGCACAGGAACAGGCCCTTCAGCCCACAATGTCTGCGCTGAACACGATGCTAAATAACTTCTGCCTGTACATGATCCATATCCCTCCATTCCCTGCATATTCATGTGTCCATCTAACATCCTCTTAAACGCCACTGTTGTATCTGCCTCCACCTCTACCCCTGGCAGTCCATTCCAGGCACCCACCATGCTCTGTGTAAAAATTATTTCCCAAAACATCTCCTTAAACTTTCCCCCCTCACCTTAAATGCATGTCCTGTAGTACTTGACATTTCTACCCTGGGAGAAAAGATTCTGACTGTCTACCTTATCCATGCCTCTCACAATCTCATAAATTTCTGTCAGGTCTCCCCTCAACCTCTGATGCTCCAGAGAAAACAACCCAAGTTCGTCCAACCTCTCCTTATAGCTCATACTCTCTAATCCAGGCAGCATCCTGGTAAACCTCTTCTGAACCCTTTCCAAAACCTCCACATCCTTCAAGTAATGAGACAACCAGAAATGCACACAATACTCCAAGTGCGGCCTAACCAAAGGTTTACATAGCTGCAATGTGACTTCCTTACTCTAATATTCAGTGCCCCGACCAATACACCCCATATGTCTTCAAAGAATTGAGGCTACATTGTATGGGTATGGAGGAATTTGTGCATGAGGTGTCTGTTTATAAAGAACAGGTTTGTAGCTTTGCTCCATCCAGTGCCAGCAGGTCCTGATTGTGGGTTGGGTTCACGTTAGACCAGCTTTGGAAAACGTTTTAGGTCCCTGGCTATTGACAAATGAATGCAGAAATGCTCAATACTATATTACACACACTAATTTATAAATAGATGCACCATATTAAGTTAGTGGGGATACACAGAGGCTGTGCACTGCCTGAGGTACAAGGCATGGTAGTGTAACGGTTAACGTAAAGCTTTACAATGCCAGAGACCTGGGTTCAATTCCCGCCACTGTCTGTAAGGAGTTTGTACATTCTCCCTGTGCCTGCGTGGGTTTCCTTTGGGTGCTCCGGTTTCCTCCCATGTCCCAAAAGACGTACGGGTTAGGAAGTTGTGGGCATGCTATGTTGGCGCAGGAAGCATAGCGACACTTGCGAGCTGCCCCCCAGAACACTCTACACAATAGATGCATTTCACTGTGTGTTTCGATGTACATGTGACTAATAAAGATATCTTATCTTATCCTGGATGGAGAGAGTTGTGCGCAGTCCGGTTGTGTCAGGCACCAGAGAAACAAGAGACTGCAGATGTTCGAATTTGGAGCAAAAAGTAAACTGCTGGAGTAGCAGGTGGGTCAGGCAACATCTGTGGAGGCAAAGGGATGGTTGACGTTTCATGTCCACACCCTGCATCAGGACTGGGAGGGTTCAAAGGAAAGATAGCCAGTATATACAAGTGCAGGGGATGAGTGGGACAGAAGTGGAAGGTGATGAGTGGAAACAGATGGTGGGGGGGGGGGGGGGTAGGGATGGTGGGCAGGTGAAGGGGGACGGATGGAAAAGGTGAGCAAAGGGAGAGAGAGCCTGGGTGGACTGGTGGCAGTGGGAAAGGAACACGGGGGAGTGGGTTACCTGAATCTGGAAAATTCAATGCTTCCCCCTCTTGTGGCGGTATTGTAGCACTGCAGCGCTGTCATTTTCACCTGGAACATTTCACTCTCTGGCCCACCAACCAATGGCCATCGTTCATGTATTCTTCCATCAGTTTTTAAAGTGAGTTTATTATCACACCCTCTCATGATATTCACTGTTCTCTGTCCAGGTTGTCAAATCCTCCTTCTCTCCAGTCAGTGACTAGTCCCTGATCAGCAGCCTATTGCCAGATTAGAGAATATATTCCAAGACTTCCCTCACTCCTCTGGATAAAATGCATTGCCATTGGTTAGATTATGTTAATCTCTCTTTCTCTCTCTCTCTCTCTCTCTCTCTCTCTCATTCTGCTTTTTTCTCCTTCAGATTCCACCTCTCTCTATTCCTGCATTCACTCCCCCCTCCTTGTCTCCCTCTCCCTGACACCATCAAAAAAAACGTGCATTTTCAAAGAATCTTATGCATCTCTCAAAGCCAATGAGAGTAAATGGGTCTCCCTCAGCTTGGGAGGCTGTGACTCAGGGGTACTACAGGGACTGGACCCCAGCTATTCACAATCTTTATCAAAGATTTGGCTGAGAAGAAAAAAGATTTCATATTTTCAAGGTTGCTGATGATACAGGTGGGATTGTGAGGTGGGAGGAAGTACGTAAAGAGGCTCCCAGATAAACCAAGTTAGTGAGTGAGAACTTGGCAGAAGGAAAGTAATGTGGAAAAATGTGAGGTCATAGAATCGTCAAGTTATACAGCACAGAAATGGGCCATTCAGCCCACCAAGTCCATGCCAACCCTTGTGTCCATCTACACTAATCCCATTTGTCCCCATTAGGTCTGTGCCTTGTCTGTTTAAGTGCCTGTCTAAATGTCTCTCAAATATTGTGATTGTATCTGATTCCACCACCTCCTATGGCAGGTTCCAGATATCAAACTCTCTGTGCAAAAAAAACCTCTAAAGTCCCCTTTAAAACTTCTTCCACTCACCGTAAGCCTATGATCTCTTGTTTTTGATATCCCTACCATGGAAAAAGATTCTGCCCCTCGACCCTATCTGCACACCTTAGAATTTTATATGCATCTTTTAGGTCACTCCACACTCTCCTTCAACAAGCCCAGCCTATCCAATCTTCCTCCATAACTAAAATCCTCCGGTTCAGGCAACATCCTGGTGAATCTCCTCTGCACTCTCTCCAATGCAACCACATCCTTCCTATAAGTGTGAACTGCACAAAAAAAAACTCCAGGTGTGGCCTAACCAGCACTTTGTAAAGTTGCAGCATAACATCCCCAGTTTTATGTTGTGTGCCCTGAGCTACGAAGGCCAGCATGCCACATGCCTTCAACACCACTCCATCCACCCGTGCTGCCACTTTCAGCAAACTGTGGAGTTGAACCCCAAGGTACCTCAGTTCATCGACATTCCTTGACATCCTGCCAATTCCTATGTATACCTTACCCTGATTTGACTTCCCAAAATGCATGATCTTACACTTGTTGGGATTGAATTCCATCAGCTAATGCTCTGCCCAACTTTCCACCTGATCTATATCCTGCTGTAGCCTTAGACAACCTTCCTTGCCACCCACATCACCACCAACTGTTGTGTCATCTGCAAGTTTACTAATTATACCTCCTACGTTCACATCACTATCATTAATATGTATCACAGGCAAGGGTCCCAGCACCAATCTCTGCAGCATGCCACTGGTCACAGACTTCCAATTAGAAAAGCATCCTTTCACCACCCCCCTCTGCCTCTTATCACCAAGCCAACCTTAGATCCAATTAGGCAGCTCACCTTGGATTCCATGTACCTTTACCTTCTGGACCAGCCTGCCATGTGGGACCTTGTCAAATGCTTTACTAAAGTCCCTATAGACAATGTCTGCTGCTCTACCTTAGGCAATCTTCTTGGTTGCCTCTTCAAAAATGTCAGTCAAATTAGTGAGACAATTTCATCCATTTCTGTGCAAAAAATTAGAAAGCCAGAGTGTTATTAAAATTGTGGCCCAGCTCACTTCACTCTGTCTGAATGGTTTAATGCTTCAGAGGGCTTGAAGGCAGAAGGTGAGGTGATCTCTCTCCTGCCAAAGTCAGTTATTCATGAAGGTCGGTATACTGGAACTGTTTCTGGAATTGGTTACTAATCTTTACTTTCAAAGTCGAGGTCGAGGCAGGCATGGTAGTGTAGCGGTTAGCATAACACTTTACAGTGCCAGCGACCCAGGTTCAATTTCAGCCACTGTCTATAAGGAGTTTGTACGTTCTCCCCGTGTCTGTGTGGGTTTCCTCCGGGTGCTCCAGTTTCTTCCCACATTCCAAAGACATACAGGTTAGGAAGTTGTGGTCATGCTATGTTGGTGCCAGAAGTGTGGCGACACTTGCGGGCTGCCCCCAGAACACTACGCAAAAGATGCATTTCACTGTGTTTCGATATACATGTGACTAATAAAGAAATCTTATCTTATTGTCATATGCACAAGTACATGTATGCACAGGCACAATGAAAAACTTACTTGCAGCAGCATCACAGGCAGAAAACATCATTTAAGCAGTATTCACAAGAAAAACATAAATGAAACATCAATTATACACAACTATTGCAAGAAAGAACACAATTAGAATAAAAAAACATTAGTGCAAAGTGATCAAAGTGGTTATAGAACTGTAGTGATTAGGGTTTTTCTGGTTGGTTCAAGAACCGAATGGTTGAAGGGAAGTAGCTGTTATTGAACCTGGTGGTGTGGGACTTCAGGCTTCTGTAACCCCCGCCCGATGGTAGCTGCAAGAAGATGGTACGGCCCGGATGGTGGAGATCTTTGATGATGGATGTTGCCTTCTTGAGGCAGCACCTCCTGTAGATACTACTGATGGTGGGGAGGGATGTGCCCATGATGTATTGGGCAGAGTCCACTACTCTCTGCAGCTTCTTATGCTCCTGCACATTTGAATTACTGTACCAGACCATGATGCAGCCTGTCTGGATACTTTCAACAGTACAATCTTAGGAGTTTCTTAGAGTGTTCGGTGACAAGAAAGTAAAGACTGCAATCCATTGGGCTTGAACACCCCAGCTCAGTGTCAATGAGCCTCTGTTCCTTGAATTACCTCCTCTTTTCTCATAAGGCTGTCAAGAATAACAACATATTAATAAAGTGACTTCAGCTTGGTAAATTGTCCCAATATCCTTCACATAAATATAATCAGTCATAACTTTACAATGAACCACATAAAGAGCTATGATGACACAGCCAAAATCTTGGACAATGAGGGTGCTTTTATCAAATATCTAAGAGAAAGAGAAATAGATGCAGAGGTGGAGAGATTTAGGGAGGGAGTTACAGATCTTAAAGCCTGCTAAGTTGAAGGTAGGATCACCAGTCTTGAAGAAACAGAAAAGGCAAAGGGAAAAGTACCTTCTGCCGTGTCTAGATCTTCACTGCCTTTCTTGACAACAACTACATTTTGATGTTGTATTGGCCAGAATTGGACTTCGTAAAATTGAAGGTCAAGTTTCATTCACCGAGCCTCACTCTGACTCTTAATTTCTGCTTTTTATTTTAGGGAATTGACTATTTGGCAAGTGTTTATTCAGTGAGGCTGGGACCTATTCAACCTGGGCAGGTTAATTCAAAGTGGGCATTACCACACCATTATCTGCATAGAAAATACAATTTAAGCACAGCCTATTCAGTGTAGACTGGATCTATACAATAAGAACAAGTCTGCCCAGCTTGGGTGGCTGTTCATTACGTGTGTGGCCCTCATTGTGTGGGAACTGGCATACCAATGTGGGTGAAGCCTGATCGATGTAGGTGGGGGTCTGTTCATTTTAAAATTTTTCTTTCGGAATGTAATTTGACTTCTATAATGAATTAACACAAACACGATGGGCTGAATGGCCTCCTCTTCATTTGTTTAAAATTGTTAGCTGAGAATAAATCTAAAATTAAAAATGCCCTGCCTTCATCGACCCAGGCTTTAAGTCCTATAATTCCCTCCTTAAACCTCTCCACATCTCTATCTCTCTTCCTCTAGATCAAAATGTCCCAGAGATCAATGAGGCCCTCCTGTCCCTCTGCTGGTTTGTAAAGGGGACAGTGCCTGTTCAGTGTGGGAGACGACTGTTCAGATTAGAACAAACTGTGGGTTGCTGCAGAGTCAACAATCCAAGTAAAAGAATCCAGAAAAAGTTTCCCATCTGATGTAGTTCAAAATGTAGAAACATTGCTGGAGAAGAAAAATCCTTCCATCTTAGTTATAGAATTGATCAGATTCAAGACTCCACAGTGACCATAGGCCCAGAAAATATTTGGTGCTTTGAAAGTAAGAATCGCATTTCTATAGCACCTTTCACCCCTTCAGGAACTTCAAAGTGCTTCACTGCAATGAAGCAGTTCTGAAGCATCGTTACAATTGTAATGCAGGAAACATAGCAGCCAATCTTTGCACAGCAAAATCCCACAAATGGTAACACCATTGTAACATTTTCTTCCCCCCCCCCAGCCCCCCAAGGATATTAGTTGAGGAACTAAATATTAGACCAAGACAACACCCTGATTAATTCAGGAAATACAAAGGTGAAACTTCTCACAGGAATTAGAAAAAAAACTTCTGGTGTCCTACAATGTCAAAAAAATCTCCAAAGGACCAGTCTGAATGAACAGATGAATAGGATTTTCTTTGACCTCATTTGAGTTCATTGTAGGTTTCCCATGATGCTTCCTTTCCCCATAAAGGCCCCACCCCAAGGAGTTTGGGAATGAAAGTTTGAGCACATTGTTGGTAGGTGAATTGGTTTGAAGCATTCTGTACAAAAAAAACCAGAATGTAACTTTTAGATATGTTGGAAGCTTGATTGTTTTAGAGCTCAGGGTTGCTAATTTCTGTTTGTTTGATGTGTGAATAGAAACTGGTTTGTTTTATTTGAAGTAATTTCCAGTCCTAATTGACTGGTTTGAGTTAGTTATTCTCCTTTTCACTCTGTCTTTCTTGGTGGTTTGGCTATTATGGGATGATAAATGGGTGTGACCAGATTTCTCAACTGGTCTTGGCCAGGTTGATGCTAGGGGTGTTTTAATTGGCTTTTGAATTGGAGAGAAGGTTTGGGTGGAATGTCCCATTCCTGGGATGGGAAGGCTAGATGGGGAGTGGAAATGGAGTTGATATTGGTTCTGATGAAAGTGTATTGGCTACTTCACTCTCCACAGATGCTGCCTGTCCTGCTAACTATTTCCAGCATTTGTTTTTATTTCCTGTTTCTAACATAAATTAATGGAGAATAAGCACAGAAACAAGCCCTTCAGCTCACTGAATCTGTGCTAACCACTAATGCTAATCCTACATTAATTCCATGTTCTCTAATACTCCCATATTCTAACACTCACTTCCACACCAGAGACAATTATCCCACCAACCTGCATGTCTTTGGGATGTGGGAGGAAACTGGAGCAAACTAATATGGCCACAAGGAGCATATGCAAACTCCACACAGACAGTGCCTGAGGTTGTGGTCTCTGCTGCTCTGAACTGGTAGTTGTATCACTGTGTTGCCCTGAACTCTACTGATTTTTTTTTTCCACTTCTGAAGTAAGTATGTTAAGAGAACCAACTTGCACGTCTTCTTGACAAGCCGAGTGTGGTACTTGGTAACTGCAACTAAGCAATGTCTTTGAGATGGCAGTGAAAACACTGGTCGGAGGGAAGATGTGTGTGTGCATTGTGGTCTGCTGGGCAATAGGTGGAGCTCAGAGCTCACTCTTTGCACCAGGGAGCTTGAAGCATTTTCTGTCTAAGTAATGATCTAACAACAATGGAAACTAGTGTGTTTGGGGTGGGGAGGGTGAAAAGTGAATGTCCATTTTTGTAAAAGGGCTAACAATCCTCTATGACCTCTAGTATAAGTGACAAAAAAACTCCCAGTAGTTTGGGACAGTGTAGAACCTCCAACAGTTTGTGGGAAAGGTGAATTGGACTGGGCCAGTGAGTTGTGGTTCAAATATCCTTGTATGGGATCATGCAGTTCCTTTTTTCAACAATTGTTTTAGTTCCAAGACATTAAGTTAAAGGAGCTGTGATTTTTTTTTCTCTCTACATTCACTGTAGGGCTCTTGGTTACTGGTCGCACTACATTACTGAAGTTCTTCAGTGTTACAATGCTAAATTGCAAATGGGCTTGGATGGCATATGTCCTCCAGTTGAAATTTTGTGAGCTTAAAGCTTGTGTTGGATGTACCATGTTGAGCTTTTCCTACCTATTCAGCTAGTCAGCAAGAATTTCAATGTGACTATTTTGGCAGTAGCACCTTTAAATATGTACACAATATCCTGGGGTTCAAACACAATGTCCAGTCTTTGTGTGGGTGTAGCCTTCATCCTTTGATGCCTTGCATCAAAACACTCCTGTTTTGTTCTAACTGTTATTCCTCCAACAGATCAGTTGGTCACTTGAATCTTAACTGTTTGAGATGCAATAAAGCTGGGGGCTAGAGTTTGGCTCTGCTTGTGCAGGTGCCTCTTGTTGTAAATGCAATTAATAGACCTTGGAATATTTGTCCTGGATTTTGAGAGGTTTAAATGAGATTCATTCATGGTAAATGTTAGAATCAAAAGGGTTAAATTTACTACAACTGGTTCTGGCTTTGAAAGTAAAACTATGCCATGGATATGCCAGAATTCTTGCATGTTTGAATGTACTGAAATGGCAGCTCAGACTTGAATTGATGGTTGCTCTTAAATGTGTGGAAAAACAATTAACACTTCAAGTCAATGACCCTTTGTCCTGGTGAAGGGTCTCTGATATAAAATGTTAATTGTTTCACTTTCCACCGATTCTGTCTGACCTGGTGAGTTTCCAGTAATCTTTTATTTCAGATTTCCAGCATCTGTAGTCTGTTTCCTCTTTAAATGTAACATTTTTGACTGGTGCATAACTGACTACTATATTATTTGTTAATTTGATAAATGGGGATGAAATGCAGTTGGTTCTGGTTTTCCCACCTCCTTGGAGTGGAGAAGACTGAGCTGGGGTGAATGTGCTGTGATGAAGGTCCAACTCTAACCTCCCAGGTGCCGCCCACTGAAACGATGAAAGAAGAAATCGCTGTCGCGGTAGTTTTCATCACCCGACTAGTAAAGAAAAATGAGAAATTCAGCAAGCAGAAGATAGAGAAATTTGGGAACAAACTGACAAAAATATTGTTTGAAAAATATAAGAATCACTGGTACTGGGGAAACCCACCCAAAGGACAAGCCTACAGGTAGGAATGGGCTGTTGTCTTGGCTGGAAACATTTGGGGACATTAATTCAAATGTGATTGTAATGCATGAGTCAATAAATAGGCCTTTCGCCAGAGTCTTTGCTAGGAAGACCACATCAGACTCTTATTTGAATTGTGATCTATGTTGAAATTGAACTTGAGCATTGCCTCTTGATTATTTAGTACCTTTCAAAGCCTTAAAGTTTGTCTGTCTTCTACTTGTGAGGCTATTAAGTGGCCTACTTCAGTGATGACAGTTCTTTGGTCCTGGGTAAAGATTCTCATACAATTTTCTTTTTGTGTGGCTCCTAAGGTTATATTGGGTAAAGATAATGTTGCTACATAAAACTGCCAACATTTAAGTTTGAACATAATGCTAGTGGCTATTGTATTTCAAACTGGAACATTGAATTCTTCTAAGTGAATTAGAATTGTAACTAATTAGTTCTTGGCAACCTTCCAGTTCAATTTCTGAACTGGTAATCCTAGTCTCATGATTCAAAGATGACAGTTTGAATCCCACTAATGCAACTGTAGCATCTAAACATTAAATCTTTCACTTAAAACCGTATCAGTGGTGAAATGAGAAGGACGGAGTTGCTAGTTCCCAGAAACAGCATTGGGTTCATCAAAGGGTTGGGGGGGGAGGGGTGGGGGAAGGGAATCTGAGCATACCTATTCAGAACTGCCCACTGCAGTGTGATTTTTATTTTAAATATTTCTCAAATGAGAAAATGCATTTCAATTAGATTTCATTTGGAAATCTTTGGCACATTGTAGCTTTAATGTTTCTTCCACAGATTAGACCATTGGTGAGGGGATGGGAGAGATGGCAGCTTGCTCTATTTGGCCACCACTTGCCTTGGCCCAATTTAAGTGACATGATCTTGTTGCATCTTCCTGGATTTTCCCCTTTTTTTTCCTTCAAAGGTGTATCAGAGTAAACAAGAATCAGCCTCGGGATCCTGTGCTCTTTCAGGCCTGTGTGGAAAGCAACATTGAGTATTCATCTTTGGAACTACCGAAAGAACTCACTATCTGGGTGGACCCATATGAAGTGTGGTGTCGGTAAGAGTCGATGTTAAGTGACCTGGCCAATTGGTGAGCCTGACCTTCCCACCTTTAATCCTGCTCTCCAAACTTGCCAAATGTGCTGATGAGGAAAATGGGCTTGATAGTGCTGATGTACATTATGTATCAGAGTGTGGAGACCTGGAGGTGGAGGGAGGAGAAGCTAGCTGGGTCCATCAATTTTACCCGTACTTGTGTAGTTAATATACTAGACATTATCTTCCTTCCCACGCATGTAAACTTCTGGGAAGTGCAAAAATTGGAGACCAATGAAGGGGAGGAGGGATCTTTTGACATCTGAGTCAGTATAAAAAGAGCTTGCATTGATCTGGCCCAGGCGACTTACTAGTTAGTAATACTTGTATCTCAATGGCCTTTCTTTTAGTAGTTGCTGCTTTTTCAGTTGACATTGGTGTCAGTGTCTAATGTTGAAGAAATTTCTTTAAATAACAGCTTGTATCTGGTTGTGTACATATTTGATAGTTCAGTGTTGTATTACAGATTCAAAAAATGATTTTATTCATTCCATGGGGTTGTGTAATATTTGAAGGGTAATCTAGAGGAAAAACCACACGTAAGACTGCAATGCTGGAATCCAGAGCACAATCAGTTGAAGGAACTCAGTGGGTCAATCAGCATCTGTGGGGGTTGGGGAAGGAATAGTTGATGTTTTGGGTTGAAATCCTGCATCAGGACTGGAGAGGGAAGTTGGCCAGTATAAAGGGGGAGTATGAGATGGGCCAGTAGGTGATTGGTGGACCAAGGGTGGGTGCAGGGTGATGGGCAGATGGAGGCAGGTAGGGGAGGGGTGGAGTTGGGAGACAGGTGGGTGGGTGATAAGTGGAGGCAAGCAAATGAAGCCAGGTGAGGGGAGGCTGAAGATGCTTGCTGGAGGGTGATGAGCAGGAACACTGGCTACCAGTGTTGGAATCTGTTAAGGGAGGTGATGGTGGGAACTATTGAGGAAGAGGGAGGCGGATGGAACCAGATGGGGGAGGGGGAATCCAGTGGGTGAAACGTGGCTGGAACCAGGAGTGGAGGGGCAAGAGAGTGGACTGGAAATGGATCAGAAACGTGGAGATGGGGGGGAAGAAAACACGGGAAGTGAGGGTTAGCTGAAATTGGGAAAATGTTCATACTTGCTCCTCCTCCTCTTTTTATACTGGCTATCTTCCCTCTCCACACAACCACGATGCAGGGTTTTGACCCAAAACATCAAAATTCCTCCCCAACCCCCACCCCACAGATGCTGCTTGACCTGCTGAGTTCCTCCAGCAGATTGTTTGTTGAACAACTAAGCGGCCCTGACAGTTAATGCTTATCCTGAGATCATGTCTACTGGAGGTCCAATGGAATGAAGCTCTTTATCTCAAAGCAGAGCTAAGGGCAGATCTGATACAAATCCTTTACAGTCATGAAAAAAGACCTCCAGTCTCCCACTTGCAGGAAGACTGGGACTTGGTAAGTTTAGTAGGTAATTTATTAATCTTGCATTAACTATGTGCTTTTATTTCAGGTGTGGAGAAAAGAACCAGCCATTCATTGTAACAAAGCTGGAGGAACAGAACTCTAATCTGGAAATCTTCATGCACATCAGCAATGCTGCAGAACGAGCTACCTCTGATTATTTCTCTGGGACATCCTCAGATGAGGAAGGTTGCAACAAGGAGTTGAATACAACCTGTGCTATAAGCAGTGCCCTTGGGGAAGAGGAAAGCTTCACCACAGCTATAGAAACAAAGACCATACCAATTGTGAGCAACCCAAACAGTATATATCAGGTGGAAGATTTCGGGGGAGGAGGAATTCCTGGTGAAGAGCCCCAAACAATCCCCACTGTGATTAATCCAAAGAGCATCTACCAGGTACAGTAGAGTCAATTACCAGGACACTTCCAATGGTTGTCACTAGATTTAGAACTTGAGCTAAAAATTGTTTACTTGTCACCAAGTCAGTCAAATACCTGATGCCAATAAGCATGTGCTTTAAAACTCAACCTCTGGTTTTTGGTTGCTTCAGGCCTACTGTACACCAATCTTCAGCAAATGATTTGGAAGCTGGGATGTAGAAATAGTCATAGCAAACACTGTCCTGAAAATTAGTGAGAAAATTTAAGTTAGTTACCTGAAACAAATAATTTGCCCTTGTTTACAAATCTTCTCCTTAATGGGGCAGGATTAAAATCAATCAGCTTGCTAGCTGTACTTCCAAGTTTAGATGTTGCTCTGAGACTAATGGCCTTGCCTCTGTCTAGCACATTGCTAGTTACAACTGTGTTGCTGATACTGAGTGCACTGTCAAAGAGTACTCATGATTCCCTTCTCATTGGGTAATAACTGTAGTGTATAGAACTGAATGTGTTGCTTGGCATGCTTTGCCCTAATTTAGTTTTTGGGAAGAGGCCACTTACTCAATGTGAACCAAATGTTGAGGATTGAAACTATCCAGTGACTGCTGGAAGCAAGTGGTTATATAGTGACAGGACAAAGAAGAAGCTTTCCTGTAATTCTCTATGCTGAAATGGCTGGCTTGCCAAGGCTGAGAATTATTATGGAGTTAAAAGTGCAAAGTAAAATTGATATATTAAACCATTAGACAAAAATATTTGTGACTGGTCTCTAGTTCAGGAATGTAAGGGATAGATTAGAATCAGAAGCCACTGGAGATAGTCTAGGTATTCTACAGGTCTGCAGTAGATGGTTAAATATGATGAGCACAGTTACTAAATCTGAAACTGGAAGAGATCTTTAAGTACTTTTCTTCAAATGCAGAATAGTATGGGGAAGAATGTCACAATAAGCAATGCAACCAAGCACTGGAGAAATTAAACTGCAGCTCAAGCTCCTGATCTGGTATGCTTCCCTGAATGCTGAAGGAAATGGAGATGGTGGAGCTCCCTGGAGTTGTGTTGGGATTCCATAAATGACTCGGTCAATATTAAGTCGCCACAACATTGTGGACTGAAGGGCCTGTACTGTAGTGTTCTATGAATAAAGTAAATGGAAGTAATGTGCAAAAAGTTACAGAATCTGGGCAATTGAAATAAAAACTAAGCTGTACTGTAGATGCTAATAGAAAAAGACTAGAAATTGCTTCCTTGGGCAGTGGGATCCTGAGGCTTCTGTTCTAAAGCAACTCACTCACTGAACATCAGCAATGGGGTCCTAAACTCCAAATGTAACTTTCGTGTGTGTGTGAAAATAACAAAAAATCACTCTGGACTGGTTGGAGCACAACCTGCTGTAATTTTAATTAAGTTGCTTTTTTCTTTTTGCAGTATGATTACTACACGCACCCTGCAGCTGGCTGGCCCAGGTCATTTCGCAAGAAGTCATTTGTAGAAGATTGTAATGGCTACTACCCTCCCCAGAAAATCTACAAAATGTACAGAGTTTCCAATATGTTCACAGTTCCCCACATTGATCGGTATCACTGGGTGAATATGAAGCGTTGATCTGTTCTTGTCTTCTTTCTCTTGCTGTCTGTCTTATTGTGAAGTTAACTTTCTGGCAATCCAGATGATCTGCTGACTAGTGTAAGGTGTGTCCTGACATACTGGGGAGGTGGATTTAAAATGTTCCAGCACTAAGCTCAACTGCACTCATTTACATGATCTCTTAAACTTGAGGACAAATTTTATTACACAAGATTTAAATTCTTACTACAAATGTCTATATAATAGGTGGGTGTTTAACTTGCCATTTAAACAGTTTTAAGGCTAGAATGGAAATGTTTGAAAATGTATATTGAATAAAAAGCCACTCTTTTAAACTTGCAACAGTGCTTCCCAACTTGTGTTCTTGGCTGATAATGAAGTTTCTTGTAACCAAAGCTATGAATAACAGTTGCTTGGTTGTCTTGGCACCAGTGCTGTAGGGATAACTTGCACTGGTCCCTCAAGTCTGAAGCTTCATTCCTGTAATGACATCACATGGTTGGAGTATTCAATCTTTTGTGGAAAATCTGTAACTGCTCTTTATCTTAAACTGAAATGGGAGACAAATCTTGTAACTCCCCTGGTGAGGAGTGGCATGGAGGGCAAGGATATGCACAGTTACATCCACTCTAGACTCCCTAAATGGTGTATTAGATGCAGCAACTTGCCAAAGTGGAACTTTGCCTCCAAACTTTGCCTCCAAACTTTGCCTCCAAACTTTGCCTCCAAACTTTGCCTCCAAACTTTGCCTCCAAACTTTGCCTCCAAACTTTGCCTCCAAACTTTGCCTCCAAACTTTGCCTCCAAACTTTGCCTCCAAACTTTGCCTCCAAACTTTGCCTCCAAACTTTGCCTCAAACTTGCCTCCAAACTTTGCCTCCAAACTTTGCCTCCAAACTTTGCCTCCAAACTTTGCCTCCAAACTTTGCCTCCAAACTTTGCCTCCAAACTTTGCCTCCAAACTTTGCCTCCAAACTTTGCTCCAAACTTTGCCTCCAAACTTTGCCTCCAAACTTTGCCTCCAAACTTTGCCTCCAAACTTTGCCTCCAAACTTTGCCTCCAAACTTTGCCTCCAAACTTGCCTCCAAACTTTGCCTCCAAACTTTGCCTCCAAACTTTGCCTCCAAACTTTGCCTCCAAACTTTGCCTCCAAACTTTGCCTCCAAACTTTGCCTCCAAACTTTGCCTCCAAACTTTGCCTCCAAACTTTGCCTCCAAACTTTGCCTCCAAACTTTGCCTCCAAACTTTGCCTCCAAACTTTGCCTCCAAACTTTGCCTCCAAACTTTGCCTCCAAACTTTGCCTCCAAACTTTGCCTCCAAACTTTGCCTCCAAACTTTGCCTCCAAACTTTGCCTCCAAACTTTGCCTCCAAACTTGCCTCCAAACTTTGCCTCCAAACTTTGCCTCCAAACTTGCCTCCAAACTTTGCCTCCAAACTTTGCCTCCAAACTTTGCCTCCAAACTTTGCCTCCAAACTTTGCCTCCAAACTTTGCCTCCAAACTTTGCCTCCAAACTTTGCCTCCAAACTTTGCCTCCAAACTTTGCCTCCAAACTTTGCCTCCAAACTTTGCCTCCAAACTTTGCCTCCAAACTTTGCCTCCAAACTTTGCCTCCAAACTTTGCCTCCAAACTTTGCCTCCAAACTTTGCCTCCAAACTTTGCCTCCAAACTTTGCCTCCAAACTTTGCCTCCAAACTTTGCCTCCAAACTTTGCCTCCAAACTTTGCCTCCAAACTTTGCCTCCAAACTTTGCCTCCAAACTTTGCCTCCAAACTTTGCCTCCAAACTTTGCCTCCAAACTTTGCCTCCAAACTTTGCCTCCAAACTTGCCTCCAAACTTTGCCTCCAAACTTTGCCTCCAAACTTTGCCTCCAAACTTTGCCTCCAAACTTTGCCTCCAAACTTGCCTCCAAACTTTGCCTCCAAACTTTGCCTCCAAACTTTGCCTCCAAACTTTGCCTCCAAACTTTGCTCCAAACTTTGCCTCCAAACTTTGCCTCCAAACTTTGCCTCCAAACTTTGCCTCCAAACTTTGCCTCCAAACTTTGCCTCCAAACTTTGCCTCCAAACTTTGCCTCCAAACTTTGCCTCCAAACTTTGCCTCCAAACTTTGCCTCCAAACTTTGCCTCCAAACTTTGCCTCCAAACTTTGCCTCCAAACTTTGCCTCCAAACTTTGCCTCCAAACTTTGCCTCCAAACTTTGCCTCCAAACTTTGCCTCCAAACTTTGCCTCCAAACTTTGCCTCCAAACTTTGCCTCCAAACTTTGCCTCCAAACTTTGCCTCCAAACTTTGCCTCCAAACTTTGCCTCCAAACTTTGCCTCCAAACTTTGCCTCCAAACTTTGCCTCCAAACTTTGCCTCCAAACTTTGCCTCCAAAACTTGCCTCCAAACTTTGCCTCCAAACTTTGCCTCCAAACTTTGCCTCCAAACTTGCCTCCAAACTTTGCCTCCAAACTTTGCCTCCAAACTTGCCTCCAAACTTTGCCTCCAAACTTTGCCTCCAAACTTTGCCTCCAAACTTTGCCTCCAAACTTTGCCTCCAAACTTTGCCTCCAAACTTTGCCTCCAAACTTTGCCTCCAAACTTTGCCTCCAAACTTTGCCTCCAAAACTTGCCTCCAAACTTTGCCTCCAAACTTTGCCTCCAAACTTTGCCTCCAAACTTTGCCTCCAAACTTTGCCTCCAAACTTTGCCTCCAACATTGCCTCCAAACTTTGCCTCCAAACTTTGCCTCCAAACTTTGCCTCCAAACTTTGCCTCCAAACTTTGCCTCCAAACTTTGCCTCCAAACTTTGCCTCCAAACTTTGCCTCCAAACTTTGCCTCCAAACTTTGCCTCCAAACTTTGCCTCCAAACTTTGCCTCCAAACTTTGCCTCCAAACTTGCCTCCAAACTTTGCCTCCAAACTTTGCCTCCAAACTTTGCCTCCAAACTTTGCCTCCAAACTTTGCCTCCAAACTTTGCCTCCAAACTTTGCCTCCAAACTTTGCCTCCAAACTTTGCCTCCAAACTTTGCCTCCAAACTTTGCCTCCAAACTTTGCCTCCAAACTTTGCCTCCAAACTTTGCCTCCAAACTTTGCCTCCAAACTTTGCCTCCAAACTTTGCCTCCAAACTTTGCCTCAAACTTTGCCTCCAAACTTTGCCTCCAAACTTTGCCTCCAAACTTTGCCTCCAAACTTTGCCTCCAAACTTTGCCTCCAAACTTTGCCTCCAAACTTTGCCTCCAAACTTTGCCTCCAAACTTTGCCTCCAAACTTTGCCTCCAAACTTTGCCTCCAAACTTTGCCTCCAAACTTTGCCTCCAAACTTTGCCTCCAAACTTTGCCTCCAAACTTTGCCTCCAAACTTTGCCTCCAAACTTTGCCTCCAAACTTTGCCTCCAAACTTTGCCTCCAAACTTTGCCTCCAAACTTTGCCTCCAAACTTTGCCTCCAAACTTTGCCTCCAAACTTTGCCTCCAAACTTTGCCTCCAAACTTTGCCTCCAAACTTTGCCTCCAAACTTTGCCCCAAACTTTGCCTCCAAACTTTGCCTCCAAACTTTGCCTCCAAACTTTGCCTCCAAACTTTGCCTCCAAACTTTGCCTCCAAACTTTGCCTCCAAACTTTGCCTCCAAACTTTGCCTCCAAACTTGCCTCCAAACTTTGCCTCCAAACTTTGCCTCCAAACTTTGCTCCAAACTTTGCCTCCAAACTTTGCCTCCAAACTTGCCTCCAAACTTTGCCTCCAAACTTTGCCTCCAAACTTTGCCTCCAAACTTTGCCTCCAAACTTTGCCTCCAAACTTTGCCTCCAAACTTTGCCTCCAAACTTTGCCTCCAAACTTTGCCTCCAAACTTTGCCTCCAAACTTTGCCTCCAAACTTTGCCTCCAAACTTTGCCTCCAAACTTTGCCTCCAAACTTTGCTCCAAACTTTGCCTCCAAACTTTGCCTCCAAACTTTGCCTCCAAACTTTGCCTCCAAACTTTGCCTCCAAACTTTGCCTCCAAACTTTGCCTCCAAACTTTGCCTCCAAACTTTGCCTCCAAACTTTGCCTCCAAACTTGCCTCCAAACTTTGCCTCCAAACTTTGCCTCCAAACTTTGCCTCCAAACTTTGCCTCCAAACTTTGCCTCCAAACTTTGCCTCCAAACTTTGCCTCCAAACTTGCCTCCAAACTTTGCCTCCAAACTTTGCCTCCAAACTTTGCCTCCAAACTTTGCCTCCAAACTTTGCCTCCAAACTTTGCCTCCAAACTTTGCCTCCAAACTTTGCCTCCAAACTTTGCCTCCAAACTTTGCCTCCAAACTTTGCCTCCAAACTTTGCCTCCAAACTTTGCCTCCAAACTTTGCCTCCAAACTTTGCCTCCAAACTTTGCCTCCAAACTTTGCCTCCAAACTTTGCCTCCAAACTTTGCCTCCAAACTTTGCCTCCAAACTTTGCCTCCAAACTTGCCTCCAAACTTTGCCTCCAAACTTTGCCTCCAAACTTGCCTCCAAACTTTGCCTCCAAACTTTGCCTCCAAACTTTGCTCCAAACTTTGCCTCCAACTTTGCCTCCAAACTTTGCCTCCAAACTTTGCCTCCAAACTTTGCCTCCAAACTTTGCCTCCAAACTTTGCCTCCAAACTTTGCCTCCAAACTTTGCCTCCAAACTTTGCCTCCAAACTTTGCCTCCAAACTTTGCCTCCAAACTTTGCCTCCAAACTTTGCCTCCAAACTTTGCCTCCAAACTTGCCTCCAAACTTTGCCTCCAAACTTTGCCTCCAAACTTTGCCTCCAAACTTTGCCTCCAAACTTTGCCTCCAAACTTTGCCTCCAAACTTTGCCTCCAAACTTTGCCTCCAAACTTTGCCTCCAAACTTTGCCTCCAAACTTTGCCTCCAACTTTGCCTCCAAACTTTGCCTCCAAACTTTGCCTCCAAACTTTGCCTCCAAACTTTGCCTCCAAACTTTGCCTCCAAACTTTGCCTCCAAACTTTGCCTCCAAACTTGCCTCCAAACTTTGCCTCCAAACTTTGCCTCCAAACTTTGCCTCCAAACTTTGCCTCCAAACTTTGCCTCCAAACTTTGCCTCCAAACTTTGCCTCCAAACTTTGCCTCCAAACTTTGCCTCCAAACTTTGCCTCCAAACTTTGCCTCCAAACTTTGCCTCCAAACTTTGCCTCCAAACTTTGCCTCCAAACTTTGCCTCCAAACTTTGCCTCCAAACTTTGCCTCCAAACTTTGCCTCCAAACTTTGCCTCCAAACTTTGCCTCCAAACTTTGCCTCCAAACTTTGCCTCCAAACTTTGCCTCCAAACTTTGCCTCCAAACTTTGCCTCCAAACTTTGCCTCCAAACTTTGCCTCCAAACTTTGCCTCCAAACTTTGCCTCCAAACTTTGCCTCCAAACTTTGCCTCCAAACTTTGCCTCCAAACTTTGCCTCCAAACTTTGCCTCCAAACTTTGCCTCCAAACTTTGCCTCCAAACTTTGCCTCCAAACTTTGCCTCCAAACTTTGCCTCCAAACTTTGCCTCCAAACTTTGCCTCCAAACTTTGCCTCCAAACTTTGCCTCCAAACTTTGCTCCAAACTTTGCCTCCAAACTTTGCCTCCAAACTTTGCCTCCAAACTTTGCCTCCAAACTTTGCCTCCAAACTTTGCCTCCAAACTTTGCCTCCAAACTTTGCCTCCAAACTTTGCCTCCAAACTTTGCCTCCAAACTTTGCCTCCAAACTTTGCCTCCAAACTTTGCCTCCAAACTTTGCCTCCAAACTTTGCCTCCAAACTTTGCCTCCAAACTTTGCCTCCAAACTTTGCCTCCAAACTTTGCCTCCAAACTTTGCCTCCAAACTTTGCCTCCAAACTTTGCCTCCAAACTTTGCCTCCAAACTTTGCCTCCAAACTTTGCCTCCAAACTTTGCCTCCAAACTTTGCCTCCAAACTTTGCCTCCAAACTTTGCCTCCAAACTTTGCCTCCAAACTTTGCCTCCAAACTTTGCCTCCAAACTTTGCCTCCAAACTTTGCCTCCAAACTTTGCCTCCAAACTTTGCCTCCAAACTTTGCCTCCAAACTTTGCCTCCAAACTTTGCCTCCAAACTTTGCCTCCAAACTTTGCCTCCAAACTTTGCCTCCAAACTTTGCCTCCAAACTTTGCCTCCAAACTTGCCTCAAACTTTGCCTCCAAACTTTGCCTCCAAACTTTGCCTCCAAACTTTGCCTCCAAACTTTGCCTCCAAACTTTGCCTCCAAACTTTGCCTCCAAACTTTGCCTCCAAACTTTGCCTCCAAACTTTGCCTCCAAACTTTGCCTCCAAACTTTGCCTCCAAACTTTGCCTCCAAACTTTGCCTCCAAACTTTGCCTCCAAACTTTGCCTCCAAACTTTGCCTCCAAACTTTGCCTCCAAACTTTGCCTCCAAACTTTGCCTCCAAACTTTGCCTCCAAACTTTGCCTCCAAACTTTGCCTCCAAACTTTGCCTCCAAACTTTGCCTCCAAACTTTGCCTCCAAACTTTGCCTCCAACTTTGCCTCCAAACTTTGCCTCCAAACTTTGCCTCCAAACTTTGCCTCCAAACTTTGCCTCCAAACTTTGCCTCCAAACTTTGCCTCCAAACTTTGCCTCCAAACTTTGCCTCCAAACTTTGCCTCCAAACTTTGCCTCCAAACTTTGCCTCCAAACTTTGCCTCCAAACTTTGCCTCCAAACTTTGCCTCCAAACTTTGCCTCCAAACTTTGCCTCCAAACTTGCCTCCAAACTTTGCCTCCAAACTTTGCCTCCAAACTTTGCCTCCAAACTTTGCCTCCAAACTTTGCCTCCAAACTTTGCCTCCAAACTTTGCCTCCAAACTTTGCCTCCAAACTTTGCCTCCAAACTTTGCCTCCAAACTTTGCCTCCAAACTTTGCCTCCAAACTTTGCCTCCAAACTTTGCCTCCAAACTTTGCCTCCAAACTTTGCCTCCAAACTTTGCCTCCAAACTTTGCCTCCAAACTTTGCCTCCAAACTTTGCCTCCAAACTTTGCCTCCAAACTTTGCCTCCAAACTTTGCCTCCAAACTTTGCCTCCAAACTTTGCCTCCAAACTTTGCCTCCAAACTTGCCTCCAAACTTTGCCTCCAAACTTGCCTCCAAACTTTGCCTCCAAACTTTGCCTCCAAACTTTGCCTCCAAACTTTGCCTCCAAACTTTGCCTCCAAACTTTGCCTCCAAACTTTGCCTCCAAACTTTGCCTCCAAACTTTGCCTCCAAACTTTGCCTCCAAACTTTGCCTCCAAACTTTGCCTCCAAACTTTGCCTCCAAACTTTGCCTCCAAACTTTGCCTCCAAACTTTGCCTCCAAACTTTGCCTCCAAACTTTGCCTCCAAACTTTGCCTCCAAACTTTGCCTCCAAACTTTGCCTCCAAACTTTGCCTCCAAACTTTGCCTCCAAACTTTGCCTCCAAACTTTGCCTCCAAACTTTGCCTCCAAACTTTGCCTCCAAACTTTGCCTCCAAACTTTGCCTCCAAACTTTGCCTCCAAACTTTGCCTCCAAACTTTGCCTCCAAACTTTGCCTCCAAACTTTGCCTCCAAACTTTGCCTCCAAACTTTGCCTCCAAACTTTGCCTCCAAACTTTGCCTCCAAACTTTGCCTCCAAACTTTGCCTCCAAACTTTGCCTCCAAACTTTGCCTCCAAACTTTGCCTCAAACTTTGCCTCCAAACTTTGCCTCCAAACTTTGCCTCCAAACTTTGCCTCCAAACTTTGCCTCCAAACTTTGCCTCCAAACTTTGCCTCCAAACTTTGCCTCCAAACTTTGCCTCCAAACTTTGCCTCCAAACTTTGCCTCCAAACTTTGCCTCCAAACTTTGCCTCCAAACTTTGCTCCAAACTTTGCCTCCAAACTTTGCCTCCAAACTTTGCCTCCAAACTTTGCCTCCAAACTTTGCCTCCAAACTTTGCCTCCAAACTTTGCCTCCAAACTTTGCCTCCAAACTTTGCCTCCAAACTTTGCCTCCAAACTTTGCCTCCAAACTTTGCCTCCAAACTTTGCCTCCAAACTTTGCCTCCAAACTTTGCCTCCAAACTTTGCCTCCAAACTTTGCCTCCAAACTTTGCCTCCAAACTTTGCCTCCAAACTTTGCCTCCAAACTTTGCCTCCAAACTTTGCCTCCAAACTTTGCCTCCAAACTTTGCCTCCAAACTTTGCCTCCAAACTTTGCCTCCAAACTTTGCCTCCAAACTTTGCCTCCAAACTTTGCCTCCAAACTTTGCCTCCAAACTTTGCCTCCAAACTTTGCCTCCAAACTTTGCCTCCAAACTTTGCCTCCAAACTTTGCCTCCAAACTTTGCCTCCAAACTTTGCCTCCAAACTTTGCCTCCAAACTTTGCCTCCAAACTTTGCCTCCAAACTTTGCCTCCAAACTTTGCCTCCAAACTTTGCCTCCAAACTTTGCCTCCAAACTTTGCCTCCAAACTTTGCCTCCAAACTTTGCCTCCAAACTTTGCCTCCAAACTTTGCCTCCAAACTTTGCCTCCAAACTTTGCCTCCAAACTTTGCCTCCAAACTTTGCCTCCAAACTTTGCCTCCAAACTTTGCCTCCAAACTTTGCCTCCAAACTTTGCCTCCAAACTTTGCCTCCAAACTTTGCCTCCAAACTTTGCCTCCAAACTTTGCCTCCAAACTTTGCCTCCAAACTTTGCCTCCAAACTTTGCCTCCAAACTTTGCCTCCAAACTTTGCCTCCAAACTTTGCTCCAAACTTTGCCTCCAAACTTTGCCTCCAAACTTTGCCTCCAAACTTTGCCTCCAAACTTTGCCTCCAAACTTTGCCTCCAAACTTTGCCTCCAAACTTTGCCTCCAAACTTTGCCTCCAAACTTTGCCTCCAAACTTTGCCTCCAAACTTTGCCTCCAAACTTTGCCTCCAAACTTTGCCTCCAAACTTTGCCTCCAAACTTTGCCTCCAAACTTTGCCTCCAAACTTTGCCTCCAAACTTTGCCTCCAAACTTTGCCTCCAAACTTTGCCTCCAAACTTTGCCTCCAAACTTTGCCTCCAAACTTTGCCTCCAAACTTTGCCTCCAAACTTTGCCTCCAAACTTTGCCTCCAAACTTTGCCTCCAAACTTTGCCTCCAAACTTTGCCTCCAAACTTTGCCTCCAAACTTTGCCTCCAAACTTTGCCTCCAAACTTTGCCTCCAAACTTTGCCTCCAAACTTTGCCTCCAAACTTTGCCTCCAAACTTTGCCTCCAAACTTTGCCTCCAAACTTTGCCTCCAAACTTTGCCTCCAAACTTTGCCTCCAAACTTTGCCTCCAAACTTTGCCTCCAAACTTTGCCTCCAAACTTTGCCTCCAAACTTTGCCTCCAAACTTTGCCTCCAAACTTTGCCTCCAAACTTTGCCTCCAAACTTTGCCTCCAAACTTGCCTCCAAACTTTGCCTCCAAACTTTGCCTCCAAACTTTGCCTCCAAACTTTGCCTCCAAACTTTGCCTCCAAACTTTGCCTCCAAACTTGCCTCCAAACTTTGCCTCCAAACTTTGCCTCCAAACTTTGCCTCCAAACTTTGCCTCCAAACTTTGCCTCCAAACTTTGCCTCCAAACTTTGCCTCCAAACTTTGCCTCCAAACTTTGCCTCCAAACTTGCCTCCAAACTTTGCCTCCAAACTTTGCCTCCAAACTTTGCCTCCAAACTTTGCCTCCAAACTTTGCCTCCAAACTTTGCCTCCAAACTTTGCCTCCAAACTTTGCCTCCAAACTTTGCCTCCAAACTTTGCCTCCAAACTTTGCCTCCAAACTTTGCCTCCAAACTTTGCCTCCAACTTTGCCTCCAAACTTTGCCTCCAAACTTTGCCTCCAAACTTTGCCTCCAAACTTTGCCTCCAAACTTTGCCTCCAAAACTTTGCCTCCCAAACTTTGCCTCCAAACTTTGCCTCCAAACTTTGCCTCCAAACTTTGCCTCCCCTTGCCTCCAAACTTTGCCTCCAAACTTTGCCTCCAAACTTTGCCTCCAAACTTTGCCCTCCAAACTTTGCCTCCAAACTTTGCCTCCAAACTTTGCCTCCAAACTTTGCCTCCAACTTTGTCCTCCAAACTTTGCCTCAAACTTTGCCTCCAAACTTTGCCTCAAACTTTGCCTCCAAACTTTGCCTCCAAACTTTGCCTCCAAACTTTGCCTCCAAACTTTGCCTCCAAACTTTGCCTCCAAACTTTGCCTCCACACTTTGCCTCCAAACTTTGCCTCCAAACTTTGCCTCCAAACTTTGCCTCCAAACTTTGCCTCCAAACTTTTGCCTCCAACTTTGCCTCCAAACTTTGCCTCCAAACTTTGCCTCCAAACTTTGCCTCCAAACTTTGCCTCCAAACTTTGCCTCCAACTTTGCCTCCAAACTTTGCCTCCAAACTTTGCCTCCAAACTTTGCCTCCAAACTTTGCCTCCAAACTTTGCCTCCAAACTTTGCCTCCAAACTTTGCCTCCAAACTTTGCCTCCAAACTTTGCCTCCAAACTTTGCCTCCAAACTTTGCCTCCAAACTTTGCCTCCAAACTTTGCCTCCAAACTTTGCCTCCAAACTTTGCCTCCAAACTTTGCCTCCAAACTTTGCCTCCAAACTTTGCCTCCAAACTTTGCTCCCAAACTTTGCCTCCAAACTTTGCCTCCAAACTTTGCCTCCAAACTTTGCCTCCAAACTTTGCCTCCAAACTTTGCCTCCAAACTTTGCCTCCAAACTTTGCCTCCAAACTTTGCCTCCAAACTTTGCCTCCAAACTTTGCCTCCAAACTTTGCCTCCAAACTTTGCCTCCAAACTTGCCTCCAAACTTTGCCTCCAAACTTTGCCTCCAAACTTGCCTCCAAACTTTGCCTCCAAACTTTGCCTCCAAACTTTGCCTCCAAACTTTGCCTCCAAACTTTGCCTCCAAACTTTGCCTCCAAACTTGCCTCCAAACTTTGCCTCCAAACTTTGCCTCCAAACTTTGCCTCCAAACTTTGCCTCCAAACTTTGCCTCCAAACTTGCCTCCAAACTTTGCCTCCAAACTTTGCCTCCAAACTTTGCCTCCAAACTTTGCCTCCAAACTTTGCCTCCAAACTTTGCCTCCAAACTTTGCCTCCAAACTTTGCCTCCAAACTTTGCCTCCAAACTTTGCCTCCAAACTTTGCCTCCAAACTTTGCCTCCAAACTTTGCCTTCCAAACTTTGCCTCCAAACTTTGCCTCCAAACTTTGCCTCCCAACTTTGCCTCCACAAGCTTTGCCTCCAAACTTTGCACTCCAACTTTGCCTCCAACTTTGCCTCCAAACTTTGTCCTCCAACTGCCTCCAACACCTTTGCCTCCAAACTCTTGCCTCCACACACTTTGCCCTCCAAACTTTTGCCTCACACACTTTGCACTCACAACTTTGCCTCCAAACTGGCCCTCCACAACACTTATGCCTCCAAAACTTTGCCTCCAAACCTTTGCCTCCAACACTTTGCCTCCAAACTTTGCCTCCAAACTTTGCCTCCAAACTTTGCATCCAAACTTTGCCTCCAAAACTTTGCCTGCCAAACTTTGCCTCCAAACTTTGCCTCCAAACTTTGCCTCCAAACTTTGCCTCCAAACTTGCCTCCAAACTTTGCCTCCAAACTTTGCCTCCAAACTTTGCCCTCCAAACTTGCATCCAAACATTTGCCTCCAAACTTTGCCTCCAAACTTTGCCTCCAAACTTTGCCTCCAAACTTTGCCTCCAAACTTTGCCTCCAAACTTTGCTCCAAACTTTGCCTCAAACTTTGCCCTCCAAACTTTGCCTCCAAACTTTGCTCCAAACTTGTGCCTCCAAACTTTGCCTCCAAACTTTGCCTCCAAACTTTGCCTCCAAACTTTGCCTCCAAACTTTGCCTCCAAACTTTGCCTCCAAAACTTTGCCTCCAAACTTTGCCTCCAAACTTTGCCTCCAAACTTTGCCCTCACAACTTTGGCCTCCAAACTTTGCCTACAAACTTTGCCTCCAAACTTTGCCTCCAAACTTGCCTCCAAACTTTGCCTCCAAACTTTGCCTCCAAACTTTGCCTCCAAACTTTGCCTCCAAACCTTTGCCTCCAAACTTGTGCCTCCAAACATTTGCCTCCAAACTTTGCCTCCAAACTTTGCCTCCAAACTTTGCCTCCAAACTTTGCCTCCAAACTTTGCCTCCAAACTTTGCCTCCAAACTAGTTGCCTCCAAACTTTGCCTCCAAACTTTGCCTCCAAACTTTGCCTCCAAACTTTGCCTCCAAACTTTGCCTCCAAACTTTGCCTCCAAACTTTGCCTCCAACTTTGCCTCCAAACTTTGCCTCCAAACTTTGCCTCCAAACTTTGCCTCCAAACTTTGCCTCCAAACTTTGCCTCCAAACTTTGCCTCCAAACTTTGCCTCCAAACTTTGCCTCCAACTTTTGCCTCCAAACTTTGCCTCCAAACTTTGCCTCCAACTTTGCCTCCAAAACTTTGCCTCCAAACTTTGCCTCAAAACTTTGCCTCCAAACTTTGCTCCAAACTTTGCCTCCCAACTTTGCCTCCAAACTTTGCCTCAAACTTTGCCTCCAAACTTTCCTCCAAAACTTTGCCTCCAAACTTTGCCTCCAACTTTGCCTCCAAACTTTGCCTCCAAACTTTGCCTCCAAACTTTGCCTCCAAACTTTGCCTCAAACTTTGCCTCCAAACTTTGCCTCCAAACTTTGCCTCCAAACTTTGCCTCCAAACTTTGCCCTCCAAACTTTGCCTCCAAAGCTTTGCCTCCAAACTTTGCCTCCAAACTTTGCCTCCAAACCTTTGCCTCCAAACTTTGCCTCCAAACTTTTGCCTCCAAACTTTGCCTCCAAACTTTGCCTCACAAACTTTGCCTCCAAACTTTGCCTCCAAACTTTGCCTCCAAACTTTGCCTCCAAACTTTGCCTCCAAACTTTGCCTCCAAACTTGCCTCCAAACTTGCCTCCAAACTTTGCCTCCAAACTTTGCCTCCAAACTTTGCCTCCAAACTTTGCCTCCAAACTTTGCCTCCAAACTTTGCCTCCAACTTGCCTCCAACTGTTGCCTCCAAACTTTGCCTCCAAACTTTGCCTCCAAACTTTGCTCCAAACTTTGCCTCCAAACTTTGCCTCCAAACTTTGCCTCCAAACTTTGCCTCCAAACTTTGCCTCCAAACTTTGCCTCCAAACTTTGCCTCCAAACTTTGCCTCCAAACTTTGCCTCCAAACTTTGCTCCAAAACTTTGCCTCCAAACTTTGCCTCCAAACTTTGCCTCCAAACTTTGCCTCCAAACTTTGCCTCCAAACTTTGCCTCCAAACTTTGCCTCCCAAACTTTGCCTCCAAACTTTGCCTCAAACTTTGCCTCCAAACTTTGCCTCCAAACTTTGCTCCAAACTTTGCCTCCAAACTTTGCCTCCAAACTTTGCCTCCAAACTTTGCCTCCAAACTTTGCCTCCAAACTTTGCCTCCAAACTTTGCCTCCAAACTTTGCCTCCTGCTCCAAACTTTGCCTCCCAAACTTTGCCTCCAAACTTTGCCTCCAAACTTTGCCTCCAAACTTTGCCTCCAAACTTTGCCTCCAAACTTTGCCTCCAACTTTTGCCTCCAAACTTTGCCTCCAAACTTTGCCTCCAAACTTTGCCTCCAAACTTTGCCTCCAAACTTTGCCTCCAAACTTTGCCTCCAAACTTTGCCTCCAAACTTTGCCTCCAAACTTTGCCTCCAAACTTTGCCTCCAAACTTCATTACGAAGGGAAGGTAGCCATTGCACAGGGACACCATCACATCTTTGTTCTTAACAACATAACGTGGTATGCTACAGCTATTCCCTTGTCACGGGCTGTCAATCCTTTAACAGCATTGGAGTAGGGCCTGTAGCAGTTCAAGTACAAAAGGTGGTACCTTTAGGGAGGACGGGGGGTGGGGCAGGAGGAAGACGTGAATGGAACAGCAGTATCTGTGTGAAGAATGGGATGGTGTAGAATTCCCATGATTTATCCCTGGCCTTCACTTCCCAGGCTCTGATTACAAGGACCAAGTCAAGCAGTTAATTATTTACCTCAATTCTCAGCTCAACATTCTAGGGTTGGGGCCGGGGCCTGGGCCTGGGCCTGGACCTGTTCCCCCCATTATCACAGATCTAGATAAAATCAGCTGCAAGAGCTGGGTTGGGCTGGGGATTCTGGAATGGCATTGGGTAACTTTTTGCATCCCTTGCCTCTAAGTGACATTTGAAGCATTTCTTTTAACCAATGAAATGGGAGAAATAAGGGTTGCCCAGTGATGTAGCAAGTAGAGCTGCTGCCTCACAACTCCAGTGACTGGGGTTCCATCCTGACCTCTGCTGTTTGTGTGGAGTTTCTAAGTTCTCCCATGCAGGTTCCTTAGGTTGTTCCAGTTTCCTCAGTGCCAGAGACTTGCTGGTTAGTAGGTGAATTGCCTCCAGTGTGTTTGAGTGGTAGAATCTGGAGTTGCTGGGAATGTGGGGAGAATAACACGGGATTAGTGTAAATGGGTATTTGATGGTCTGTGTGCACTCAATAGGCCAAAGGGCTTTCTGTGCTGTATGCCTCTAGGAAAACAATTAGTCTATGAAGCAGTGTTTGTGAAGATTGATTTAAAGAAATGACACTAAAGTTCATTGGAAAGATTTTGTCAGTTAATATACTTCATTGTATAGACATGAGCCACAGCTCATTGCTTGTTTCTTAGTTCCTGTGTCTTAATGCCACAGAATCCCAGGCAGAAACAAACTTGAGCAGGATGATCCTAGGTTAGTCCAATCTGCACAGTGGATGCTTCAGCTGATGAAAGGACCAGCAGTGATTCCAGTCCAAAGGTGATACCTTGGTAATGATGGATGCAAGCCTAGATGCTCACATTGTTAGTGGCCAGGGGTGGAACAGAATTGAGACAACTGGAATTGATTAGATCAGTCTCCAATTCAACACAGCACCAAGGTTGAGAACAATTGGCCACCACTCCCTGTCCACCTGCAGCCCTTAGCTTCCCCAGCAGTTTGGAAAAGTTCCAGAGTAAATCTAACCTGTGCCCAAGGAGGGGAAAACCCAGTCTGTTTGAGTGCCATTGTGAGTAAAGTCAACCAGAGCAGGGGACTTGCTATTGGTGATCTCAATCGTCAAATTGTCCACTTAATTATGTTAAGGTTTACCTTTTTTGAGCCATGACCATCAATATGAAACTGCATAAAGGCTCTGGCTTAGAGCCTCACCAGATACCAACTGGGACACTCCACTTTGCTGCAATCACTCCATTTCCACTTTGTCAGGAATGATTTTATTTGGTGCATGAAAAATGTTTACCTAGAGAATCTTGTAATATCTTGGGTCTAACACTTTGACAGGTTACACAAGAGACTGTGTGTTTTGATTTGAGTAAACCCAATCAAATGGTCAAACTGTATTATCTAGAGAAAGTCTTAAGCTTTTAGACGAAGGCCTGGTCAGACTCTCCAACAGGCTTTGATTATTCTCTAGAATTGTTGGTGGTGGTCTACACCCCTGACACATGATTGAACTCTAATTCCACAAGAAAAGTACCAGAATTGTTCAGGTTGGGCAGTACCTGTTGAGAGAGAACAGTGTAATGTCTCAGGTCAATGACCTATCATCAGAATTGGGAATAGTTAAAGAAATATTCCAACTATTTCTGGATCTAATGAAGGATTGATGTGAAGCATTAACTGTGGGTCTCTTCTCTTGTCATAAGCATTTATATGACCTCATGATGTTTCCAGGATTGTGTTTCAGATTTCCAGCATCAGCAGGTTTTTTTGCTTTTATTTCATTCAGTATTGACTGAATTTAGTCCTGATTGATTCCCAGTGCTAGTTATGGTCTGGTGTGTAAGCACGTGCTCTCCCTGGGTCAGCCATGATTCTTTAAGCCCATAAAACCAGGCTGATATTGAGGGAGTTCAGCACTCGAGGTATGCCTTCAGGTGGGATGCACAACTATCTCAGCTGGATGTAAAGTATTACTGGCAAAGCAGGGTGTTGTCTCTCAAGCCATTCACTAAAAATATTTCTATTTGTGAAGATCTTGCTGTGTGTAATTTGGCTGCTGTTTCCTACGAAACAGCCAAATTGATAAGTATTTTTGGATGTCTAGAGGTTGAGACATATTATAAAAATGCACACCTTTTATTAGGAGAGTTAGAAATGTGACTGTTTGGTTTTTTCTGTCTTAACCTACACAAATATTGAAAATCTATCTGGGTGGGAACTGACCTCTCTCCAGCTCCTTTGTTACTAACCCACTTTCTTTTCACCTGCCGTGTTCTCCAGTGACGTACAGCTGCCTTTGTCCCCGTCTAGTGGCATGTTCTGATTTCATCGATTAGCCTTTTACATCTCAGAACAAGCCCCTACAGAAGTCTTTCCCTTTCCTGTTGTTTTCAAAGAGTGAGATGCTGGTAAGCATGTATTTGAATGCAGTATTGTTGGAAACATTTTTGAAGTAGAGTCTGAAATATCAGCTGTTTACAAAGTGAACTTTGGGGGGGGTCAAAAATGTGGTTTATTTTACAAGTTTGAGGATACTTCTTTGAGCAGCTTGATAATGTGACATGAAGGAGCTACGAACTTGACATCAGCATTGCCTTTGAGTCAGGTTTGGGGTTCCAGCAGTATTTGAATGCAAAAAGCTAGGCTAATATTGCAGTGCAGTACTGAGGGATTGCAGCACTTGCAGCGACGAGACTTGATAGGGTGGCTCACAGTCAGAGGTACTATTTTTCAGATGAGGTAACAAAGCAAGGCATTGTTTGCTCTCTCAAGTGGATATAAAAAGAACATCCCATGGCCCTTTGTGAAGTTGGATGATATTTTTTCATCCTTAAACTCTTGGTCACCATCATGAAAACAGATGATCTGGTCATTGTCATAGAGCTATGCAGCAGGGAAACAGGCCCTTCGGCCCAACTCATCCAGGCTGACCAAGATGCCTAACTGAGCTGGTCCCAATTGCCTGCGTTTGGCCCATATCCCTCTAAACCTTTCCTAGTCATGTTGCAGTTTGGGAGAGCTTGGGCAAGTTAGGTGATGTGTTTCCTGCATTACAACAGACGTAATAAGTGCTGTAGGAATGCAAGTTAATCATGTCTTTTTTTTTGAAGGTGAATATTTAACTTAGTCTCGTAGGGAGGAGCTATGCCCAAGAGGATAGGGCGGCATTGAGCGATAGGCATCCTTTGACTGCTGCTGCACCGACAAGTTGTTAGCTGGTTTCCTTCTTGCAGAGAGTCCCTCACAGTCATAGTGATTGCAGACAACACAGGCAATTCCAACGAAGGGTGAAATCAGTCAAGTTGCATGATATTTATTTTGGTTTCAAAGAACATCTGAGAAAATGTCAGTCTAGTTGCAAAGATGGTATTTGTTGAACCATGAAAGCATTGCACAGAAAGAGGCCATATCATCCAATTATCTATTCCAGTTGTTTGAAAGAACTAACTAAATAGTCCCACTCCCCTTCCCCTAGAGTCTTACAATTGTTGTGCCACCTTGTGTGCAGAGAGCCACTGGGATTTGGTGAAGTTGAAACAGTTTCAGGCAGGACCTAATAATCTGGAGAGAGATGTGAATCTGGGATGACTTAGCTTCCCAAGTTCTGAGGCTGAAGGGACAGAATGCAGGTCTACTTTGGAAAGTTTCCAGTGACTGGTACACTGTTCTATGCTCCAGAAATATGCACTCTGCTGGTTGATTGCCACCAAGATTAGTCACACAATCAACTACAGAGTCCAGGCCAAATTTCGGCTTAACTGATGTTTGAACATTTCTAAAGAGTCTGTCCAATTGTGTTCTAACATAGCAGCATTATTGTACTGTAACACTTCAACATTACTGATACAGGGAAAAGCAGAGAACTCCCTCTTTTCATCCTTTCATTTTGTTTTTGGAACTCTACTTCTGCCCAGAGTGACGGTCTCTCATTGCATCCATGTAAGTGGTGAAATATTCCCTTTCTATACTAACTCTATTATCTTCTCTTTATATTTCTCACATTCTGTGATATCAACATTGATGGTGGTACACTGCGTATCACGTGTGCACACTACACCCAGGGCAGGTCTACCTGGATCACCTACAGGCGAAGTTTCTTCAATCACTCACAAGGCAGGCTCCTTGGGAGTTAATATTGCCTAAGTGTCATCTTAAAGTATTCCTTCAAACATGCTGAGGCCAGATACAGCACAGGTTAGATACAGAGGATGATTCTTTAATACTATCCAGCAAAAAATAAAGTATTTACCAGAAAGGTAATTTGTTATAGTCTCTTTGAGATATTTTTCCCATAATTCTTGTACCTGACAATATTTGATGAATGAACTAAAATATTCCAATTGTTAAGGCTAACATTAACCAGCTCAAAGAGCAGGGCAAAAACCCAAGAGGTATAGAGCCTCCATCACTTGCTGACACCTCTACTCTGTGCATGATTCTGGGGGTCAGCAGGAGATAGGATGAGCCCCTTTCATGCAACCAAGCAGTCTATCAACAATCCTATGGAGGGGGTCACATGTAATGCATGGACCCCTTGGTAGAGCTACCAACAGCCACCGGCATCTAAAGATTGGACACAGACAGGAGATCAGCACTAACATTGGGAGGGAAAACTTTAATGGAAAACTGAAGGTAGAGGGTTAAGAAATAAGGTGTGTTAGAGGTGGAGACAAAGGAGAGTCTTGCAGAGCACCTTGCTTAAGATATCAAATATTCTCAAGGACACTCATTTGTAGAATTGTTTTGTTTTGAAGCAGTTTGTAAATTCCCGATAGAGTGTCAACGAAGGAGCCACTGTCAGCCTCAGGTACTGGTTGAGAAATATTTACAATTTTACTATTTGTGAGTAAAATATTGGGGTGCTTGCACCTGGCTGTGATGCCTTGGCCAGTGAGGACAATCTTTAAAATAGGTTTTAACCATTTTAATTTTATAGTGTTTCTGTCAAAGAAATGGTTTGAAAGGACAAGTATCTAGAAGGATTATGAACCATGTGAAACATTTAAACTATGTATACCAAATAATGTTTCTGTTAAGCAGCTGAGTGAGACTCTGAAAGTGTGTTCTGTATTCATTTGAAGGAAAATTACAAGTAGTTATTTCCAGACTCAGATTTTTCATGTGAGCTGTGAATCATTGCTCCTGAGTCCAAAGGTTATGGATTTAAGCCACACTCCAGAGACTCAAACACAAAATGTGAGCTTGCATCTCAGCTCTGCACTGAGGGAGCCCTGCACTGTTGTATGTACAGTCTTTCACTTAAGGTGTCAAATTGAGACATTATCTCCCCTCACAGGAGAATGTAAAAGCCACTAGTTTCAACTACTGAGATGGGACAGAGCAATTATCCTCGATGTCCTGGCCAATTATTCCTCAGCCAGAATAACTTATTCTTGATTTTAGAATAAGTTGTTATTCCAGAAACAAAAAATAATGTTATTATTCTTAAACAGTCTATTATTATATTGGAGTTTGTGGGAGCTTACTGTGCACAATTTGGCTCCTACTGTGCATTGCAACAGTGACATGCTTCAAATGCCCTTCATTGACAGTAAACAACTTTAAGAAGTTCGGAGGCTGTGAAAGACTGTAAAACTGCATTGTTTCATATAAACTGCAGATTTCTTCCATAGAACCTTTCCTAACTTGTCATTCTTTCTGCCTTGAATGCCCCGATTTGCTTGTCATCGGCTATACAGAAGCATCACTGCTGAGCCTAAAATTACCTTTGTGCAGGGCTATACTCCCTCACTTGCCTCCTTGGAGAGTGATTTGTGTTGAGTTAAGTTTGTCCAGGGAGGAAGCAGGAATTGGACCTGGAACTTTTCTGACTTGTAATTCTCAGTCCCATGTGAAATACATTTTCCTATCAGGAAAGAAATAACACATTTGCCCAAGTTGTTGTGAATTTTAGATAATACTGCTGGGATTTGTCTAATATCAAGAATTTTTACAGAACTTTCCTGTGGGTATTTGATGGAACCCACAGTTATTTTTCTAGATGGCCTGGAATGTTGCCTTTACAGTTTAATGATTAGATTTCAGGAATAGGTAATTAGCACATCTTGTGTTATATTTTCTTCCTCCTCATTCATTGAACATTATTTATTACAATGTTTATGGTTACAAGAGGTAGTTGGGCCCATTAAGAACTGCTGAGCCTGAGAGCTTTGACCATACAATGGAACTTGTTGTGGCCCCATCTACCTACAGCCTGTTCCTTGCTAATGGAATACATCATTGGCAACCCTATCCCAGGAATAGCTGAATTACTTCACCACCACCCCCCCCCCCCCCCCACCCCGGACCATTTGCTTAGGCTTTCCATAAGGGGTCAGCAGAAGTCTGTAGAACCAGATCTCCCTCTTGGCTGAATTTGCCGCCTTAATTTTTATCAAAATCCTAACCTTATTTGAGATTACCAGCCCAGACTTGGAATTGGGATGGGTGGGAGTTGGGGGTGTGCAATTTTGTAACTATTTGTGAGTAAAATATTGGGGTGCTTGCACCTGGCTGTGATGGCCAGTGTACATCCACTGAAGATCGTCTGGTGAACACAGCATTTAAGAATCACCTTGTTATTTTCAGCCAAAATGGACAGAGGTGACTTGTCTTACCACAGAGGACGTGAGTTTCAGTAACAACCTGGTAGCTTTCATTTTCCAGTACCAGATTTACCTTCAGATTTATTCAACTGTGATGGTGGGACTTGAATTTCTAATCTCTGGTTTGCTTGTCCAGTGCCGTAACTATGGTGTCAGGTGAAAGGTTACCAGTGTCATTTGAGGATAGGAGTAAGCTGGGATTCACATCACGTGGTAGAATGGTCTACAAGCAATCCGTGCCAGGATCTCTGGGTAATGGTAAAAGATGGTCACGTGGTGGTGGCCCTTGAGGAGTGGAGGAAATTCTCCAGGACGGAAGCAGCCAGGGCAAAGCTTCATTTTGAAGGATGTTTGGTGCTCTTTGTTTTATCATTTCTTTTTATGTTATTCACAGATATGGCTGCCTCACCGAGGATGTTGCTTCTCTCTGTATCACTCCTTCAATTTTCTATTCAATGTGTACAAGCCAATTACCATTGTGCTGCTCAGTACAACAGATATCCAGGTACAACTTGATTGTTAGTGAGGGGCACAGGGGACTTCAACCTTTTGGTGCAATAGTTATAGTGATATAACTGTTACATTGAGGGTGTAGGATATCAGAGTGCTATGGTGCATTGTGTGGAATGTCTGACTTTTACAACAAGGAGTGTGGGTTATATCTGTATTTCAGTGTGGAGTATATTAATTGCAGAGAAGGGTGCAGGGGTATAGAATGCTACAGTGAATCTTATATTGGAATGTTAGGGTGAAATGTGTGGTGTTAATCACTGTGTTAGTGTGAAGACTGGGTTAAGTCACAGTTAGGGTGCAGCTAAGTCACAATTAAAATGACAATTGTGGGGCGTGGGATATAACGTGGTTCCACTGTGAGGTATGAGGTATGTGATGGTGTACTAGGATGGATCTGGATATTACAAATTAAATGTACATTGAGAAGTTGCTGCAATGTCTAAACTGTTTAGTTTGAATCTTGTTGGTCAATTTCTTATCTCTTTCAGATAACCGGGATATCTCCATTGATTGTGGTGCTCATTTGATCAACCTGTCCATTAACCTTTGCCCTCCACTCTTTGCTGGCTTCGATCCTCTAACCCTTGCACTGAATGGCCGATATAATGACACAAAGTGCAAGGGGAGAGCGGATGTCTCAGCCACACCCCCGGTGATTCGATATTCTGTCATTGTTAATGATGTCGACTTCAACAACTGTGGCAATCATTTCAAAGTAGGTGCTTTAATTTGTGTCACACTAGGTGGGTATGAGTTGGGAGGAGGTGTTCGTGCAGGAAGGAGGGAGGGGGAGAGGGATCGAGATGGCAGAGGTCAGGCTTAACTTAACTGACACAAGAAATTCTGCAGATGCTGGAAAAAATCTGGAGCAATACAAAAAAGGTGCTGGAGGAACTCATCAGGTCAGGCAGCATCTATGGAGGGAAATGAATAGGCGAGGTCTTGGGCTGAGACCCCTCATCAGGACTTAACTATGAACCACCTCCCTCTATAACTGGGTAGCTTGCTGATGCACACTATATGGATTCGAGCATGGAAACTTGAGTAAAACATGAGATGGATAACAGAGCTCCATACTTCCAACAGAGGACCAAGATCCACAGATAACAGGATTTAGACCAAAGCCACAATGAGGAATTAAGGGAGAATTAAAATGAGAGATTCAGAATGACTTGGAAGACACTCGATCAGAGACTGAGGGGAGAGCCATTGGCAAAGACTGGGGGAAGAGTTGCAGGCAGAGATTTTGAGAGAAATGCAAGGAGAGATTGAAAGGGGATTTTGTGTAATTCTCTAGTGATTTTTAAGTAAGCCAACTTTACCTCCACGGTCTTTGTTTCAGGTTGTCTGTTCCACATGTCTGCATCCTGAAACTTGTTCAACTTACTGGCTTCTAAAAGTAGCATTTTTCAAGACTTAGAGCCTGGGATGCAAAGAGATGTGACAGAGACCAGTGAGAGGCAGAGAAACAGATAATTCAAGATAAGAGACAAGACGAGGTGGAGTCAACGTCGAGTTTATTGTCAGACGCACAAGTACACGTGTGCACAGGTGCAATGAAAAACTTACTTGCAGCAGCATCGCAGGCACATAGCATCAGATACTCAACATTCACAAGAAAAACATAAACTAAATATAAATTATACACAATTTTTACAATCTTGGTGTCTAGCCTCAGGATTGTTATGAGTTTATTTTATATTGCTGTTGACAAGAAACACAGCTTGTTCGTTGTCACTACTGTTTATTAATTTCTCTTGGTATTTCAGATTCTCGACGAGGCTCCAGGAGCTGGAACCTTTGCCCAATTTTCCAATCTCCAGTCCGTTGTCATCTCCGGTTTTATAGATCCCCCGAACGATCATACGGTGATGATCAGTTACAACCCCAGACTATACTATAAATTCTCCTGCAAGTACCCTCTTGAATATATCCTAAACAACACAAGGCTCATAACGTAAGTCCTCGTTAGAACAATGAGATGGTACAAGACAAATAAAGAGCTGTCATTTACACAGCTATGTTGCTCAGGAAGTTTTATGCAGCCATATTCAGCTGTTTAGCTTGGTGTGTAGCCACAACTGTTACTCAGGTAAATGTGGCAGTCAATTTAAGCACAGCAAACCAAGAATGTGGGAAGGATTGGTTAGTCTGCTGTTGGTGAAATCAATTGAGGGAGAATTGTAGACCAGGAGAAGCCCTTGGCCTTCAAGTTGTGCCCTGGGATCTTTAACAGGAAGCTTAACTGTTACATGGGGCATCACCTGAAGGACATTACCTCCGGTAATAAATCTGAAAGCAGATAATGCAAGTGGTGTCAATGTTTCATGAGCTGAGAACAAATTGACTTGGAATATTTGTTTGGGGTAGATTGGAAGGAAGGAAAATCTTGTATTTATGTAGTCTCTTCACAACCTCAGACATTCCAAAACTTTTCGATTTTGCAAGATAGTCACGTTGTAGGAAATGCAGCATCTAATTTGCACAGAGCAAGCTCCCACAAACAGGAGTATGACAACAAGCAGATCATCTATTTCAAAATGGTCAGCATACCAGGAATAATTCCCAGTTTTTCCCTGGAGAAACCTGTGCACAAAATATAGTCTGATTCTCCAGTGCAGTACTGAGAAGTGCCACCTTTTGGATGAGATACTAAATCAAAGCCTGGTCTGTCCTCTTGCATGGAAATTTAAAAAATCCCACAATATTATTGGAAGAACACCTGTGAATTTATTTTCTCCCATCTTGGCCAATATTTATTCCTGAATCAATATCACAAATTGTTTTTATGGTCATGAACTTTTTGCAATTTGTAGGATCTTGCTGTGTGAAAATTAACTGCTGGATTTCCTTTATTACCACAATATCTGTACTCCTAGGAAGTACTTCATTGACTAAAGTACTTTGAGAGACCCTTAGGTGTCGAATGATGCAAGAAGTTCTTGTATGCAGCTGAGTGTCTCCCCATGGGTATAATTAAGGCCAGATAATAAGCATAATGGGGATTATTAAAGCAAGAAAAGGTAATATTTGGGACAGGTGCACAGTGTGGTTTAGTTCATTGTTCCACATGCTTTTGAGACACACAACAGAAAGATCCCTGCTTTGACTAAAAGGTAAATAGTTAGGGATCTTGTTCAGCGAGAATCAAGGATTCAGCTACACTTGAAGAATGATCACTACACTGAGGTAACAGAGCTTGGTCTTTGAAACCAGTCCTATAACTGGGATCCTATGAGAATGTTGCAGAAGCATCATTGGAAAGCTTAAAAACTGTGGATGCTGCAAATCTGAAATGAAAACTGAAATGCTGGAAATACTCAGCAGGTTGGGCAGTATTGAGGGCATTCTTTATTCCATGGACTGAGCTCAACTGCAGCCACTTCCTCACCTCACATACTTCTGTCTTTGTTTCATTCAGGTCTTCCATTTCTATTGCAGTCGCAACAAGCAACGGTAGCTTCAGCAGCACTCTTACCCTGCAGCTGTATGATGTAAGTTTTTCCATCCTTAATAGTGTGAATTATTGATTTACGCATCTATGACCTGCTTATAGAAGGTCTCCCCATCTCACCAACACAAATTATATCATGTTGCCACATTCTTTCTCTAAAGTGGTACAAGGATTCACGTCACAGGCTGTGGTGTGAACATCCCTTCCATGGCCATAAACACCCTTTCAAGGTGTTAATATAGGCTTTAACCTCATGTAGCTGCAGACTTGTATGGGCTCAATGTGGCTGAGGATGGGGAGAAGTCACATGTAACCACTGGTTCCACTGAATGACAGTCACGAATTCTGAGCCAGAGTGGGGATTGATTCGCACAATGGTTTATGAAAGAAAAAGTCACAAGTGCATCACTTATTACTGTGCCTTGAGACAGAACTAAATATTCTATGTGGTTGTCTGCACAAAGGCTTGGCTCCAGCAGACATCTGTCCTGGGCACACTTCACACTGTGACCTCAGAGCATCACATCACACAGCATTACTTGCCCATTGGATAGAAATGAGAGATTACTTGAATGAGTGATTTTGTTTTTCTAGAAACAAATATATATTTATTGTCCATACAGGCCAGCATTTATTGGTATCTCCATTTGTCCCTGACAGGGTGATGATGAACCATGTAGTTGGACCATTATGGTCCTGGTACTGAAGTTGTGGTGTTGGTTAGGAAGTTCCAGGTCTGACTCGATGATGAAGGAACAGTGATGTATTTCGTTTTCAGGACGCTGAACTTCGGGTGGTGGCTTTCCTATGTACCTGCTGCCCTTCTAGGTTGTAGATACTTTGTGTTGTTGAAGAAGTCTTAGTGGGTTGCTGCAGTGCATTTTGTACAAAGTGTGCATTGTTATCGATCATCTAGCTAATGTGGATGAACTGAGAGCAAATGTAAAGCAGTTTGTTGCTTTGGCAGTTACTGATGTACAGGCTGCAGAATCACCCAGTTTTTGTTCCTCAAAACTCTTCCAATTCTCTGGAAAATGTTGAAAATCCCTGGAAAATGTCTTTTAAAGGTCCATACATGGCAAAGAACCTGGAGTTTAGTTAAAAATGATTGCCTGAGTTGAGTTTTGTTGCTGATATTCCTGTCTGTGCTATGTTCTCTGGTTGCAATCCACATCAATGTTTTTAAATGTTTCTGTTGGCTTTAAGATAGGCACTTGTCTGCCTCTGTCTGAACATAAACTATGGCTCCATAATGACTTAGTTAACACAAAATTAAGTTAAAATTATTGATAAAATTGGACAATCACAGTGTATGCCAGGATTTGCTGTTTGCAAGGCATGAATTAGAGAATCTTTTGTCTTGTCAGTCTGAACTGGATCCAATTTCAGGTTAATAAGCTCCAGAATATGAATAGTCTACAATGGCAACCAGTATCAGTTAAGGACACACAACAACTTCATTTGTTTGGACCCAGGAAAGATGATCCAAATAAAGTCAGAGATAAAGGAACTGAGGGAATCAATAAACAACATGGCAGAGTTAAAGACATTAAATGGACTTGGACTCGATGAGGATTCTATAAATCAGAGAGAGACCAAGGATGGAGCACATTGGACTACTTACTGCAACCTAGTTGATCTTTGTTCCTCAGTTAGGGGTTTGGCAGCAGGGGATTCACAATCTCTTTGTAATTTTCATTTGCTTCATTCTGAACAGGACCAAGATTACACTTCACCACTGATTGTCCCCGACAGTGGTCTTCCACTCAGATACAAGGTTTATGTTGAAGTCAGCATCAGTAATCTAACTGCAAAGTAAGTAGAGACAGGAACACGAGAAGGACATTTAGCCCCTTGGGTCTGTACCATCTTTCAATTAGACAAAGATTGATTGGAATCTCAACACCATTTACCTTGCTTGATACCTGTGCGGCTTTTACGAATAAAAGTCTACTAAAAACTCCAGTTAACGCCTCCCTGATACCAAGCCCTGCTGAACCCCCACTGAGATCTGCAGTATTTTGTGAAAGTTCCAGATTTCCAATAGCCTGTGTACAATAAGGTAATATCCCAAAAAACCTAGCTCTAATTTTAAGGCGATGTACTTTTTTTCTTCATTTACCTATCAGATGTACAGGAGAGGCACGGAGTTAATTCCAGTTTGTGAGTAGTTACGTGATCTCAATAAGGATGCTACAATAGACAAGGGTGACTTAAACTAGGCAGGAACGAAGGTTATCTGGGGATACTTGCTATGAGGGATGTCAGAAGCAATTTGGCTATGGTGGCCATCCCCCAGTCAAATATCTAGCTGACATTCACTTGAAAAAAATGATTTCTGGCTACCAGGATTTTATTGACTTTGGAAACTGCCCTCCAGCCAGAACTTGGGGTAAGAGGGTGTAAACTAAGGGGATAAATTGTTTCATAAGCCAATGTGTCTAATGGATCATCTGTTTGATTTTCAGCTTTAATGTCCTCCTGGATCACTGTTTTGCCACACCATCACCATTTAATCTCTCCTTGCTTGACACTGGATACATCTTCTTCACTGGGTAACATGGATTAGGATCTCGCTCTCTGCACTTGAGCAGATCTGACTTTATTTTATATCAGAGTGAAGATCTGGATGATGCTAATTTTTTGCTCCATTGCCAACAACCACTCTCCATCTTTATCTCCAGGTGCAACATTAGCCCTCGCACAACTATCCTCAGAAATGGAATCAGCAAGAAATCCCGGTTTGTTTTTGACACATTCCGGTTTAATGAGCATAGAGACAGGAAGCTCTCGACAATCTACGTACACTGCATTACCAGGCTCTGTGAAACCAAAACCTGTCAGACTTTGCTACAAGTGAGTGCCCATCAGCTTTCAAGGTGGATAATTCATACAGGCAAGGTGCATTGTTGGGTGGCATTGACAAACTAGTAGAACTGCTGCCTCACAACCCCAGCAACCCGGGTTCAATCCTGACCTCCTGCACTGTCTCTGTGGAGTTTGCACATTTCCCTCTGACTATGTGGGTCTATCCTTGGGTGCTCTGGTTTCCTCCCGTATTCCCCCAAAAAATGCTGGTTGGTAGATTAATTGACCATTGTAAATTGTCCTTGTTCGGTAGGTGAGTGGTAGAATCTGGTGGTTGGGAATGTGGGGAGAATAAAATGGGATTAGTATAGATGGGTGTTTGGTCTGTGTGGAGATTTTGGTGAGCCAAAGGGTTTGTTTCTGTGGTGTATGTACCTATAAATGTATAGATTGAGATGTGTTACACAGGCTGGTTATGTTACATATTTAGGGGTATGTTTCATAGCTGGCAGAGTTATTCAGTTGAGGGGATGACTGGTGTGTGTTGGGTAAGTTGGAGTGTGTTACACAGTTTGTGGTATGTTGTACAGGTTGAAGCTTTTTTTTATACAGGTTGTCTTTCTCTTTCACTTGAGGCTCATGGGTGCTGCTGTGAAAGTCACAATCTATTGCTCTGTCATATTCGTCCTTGAGAATGTGGTGACGACCTCCTTCCTGAAGCATTACAGTCTCGGTGGTGTAGGTAACCCTGAACTGCTGTGAGGTCGGGAACTCTAGGATTTAGACCCACAGGCAGATAAACAACATTTCTAAGTCAGAAGGAATGGGGCTTCATGTCAAATGTGCAGGTAGTGATGCTTCTATATATGTCCTGCCCTTGTGTCTCTATATGGTAGTGGTCACAGGTTCAGGACGGACTGTTATAGAGGAGTTAGCAAGTTGTTGCAGTGAATCTTGAAATATTACAGACTGCAGCCAGATTGATATGATGGTGTAAGGAGTGAATGTTTTAGTGTGGTGGATCAATCAAGCTGGCATTGTCCTTCTTGTTTATTGTTGAAAGTTTGCTGAGTCACAGAGAGATACAGCGTGGGGACAGGATCTTTGGCCCATTGACCCTGCACCAACCATCAACCACTCAGTTACACTAAACAATGGAACACTGCGGACCACCTCTTGCAGTACCATGGACTTGGCTCTGATTGTGTCTTTGTTTTTTTGCATTAAGGTCATGTTTTTGCAGTCTATTTTTTTTCTCTCTCTCTCTCTTCACTGTCCTGTATAATTTATTTTCTGTGTGTTGTCTGTACCTATGCGCCTGTGATGCTGCTGCAAGCAAGTTTCTCATTGCACCTGTAGCTCACTGTACTTGTACACATGACAATAAATAGCAACTTGACTTGAAGTCTATATAACTCATTTTTAATTCTCTCCCCCCCCCCACATTCTCATCAACTCCTCCCCCAGATCCCACCCCTCATTTGTACACTAGAGGCAATTTAGAGTGGGCAATTAACCCACTAACCCTCATATCTTTGGGATGTGGGAGGGAATCAGAGCACCCAGAGGAAACCCACATAGTGACAGGGTGAACATGCATACTCCACACAGACAGCACCTGAGGTCACACATGAACCTGGGTCTCTGGAGCTATGAGGCAGCAGCTCCACTAGCTGTGCCACTGTGCTGCCCTGCACCTGAAATGCGAACTTTGTCTCCATAGATGCTGCTTGACCTACTGCCTTATTTCCAGCATTTTCTGTTTTGTATTTTCGATATTTTCAGTTGTTTGTTTTTAGTGCTGGAAATGTTTTCTAATCCCTTGTCCTCTGCTCCCTCCTCGCTGACTCTGCTTCATTTCCTATAACAATGTTCCCATTATCCTTCCTCTGTGTAGAAAGTTGTAGACATGAATTTATGGTCTGTTCTAGGTTTCTCTCAAGAATAGGTCCAGTACAATACAGAAGAAGTCTTACACAAACCATTTTTACTTATCCCTCCTCCTCCCTAAAACTTTCCACATGGGACTCTTTTTAAGGCTTAGTATTTCTGTGACATCCCAGTCCAAGGATGGGTCAGTAGATCACGGTGATCCTTATTGGCTCTGCATAAAACTGCTTTCATGGATCGTCCAAGCCCAAGTTTTGGTCCCACAGCAGTTACTGTCCTTGTTGATAACTCCTATGTGTCAATGTTTAGGGATGGAAAAACCATTTGCGGTGATGATAGAGTGCGTTCAGATGACACTAATTTATTGTAATTGTCAAGAGATCCAAAGGCAACTTGAGGAAATATTTGTTTATGCCCTCAAAGCTGATGATAACCTGGAATGCGCTGCCTGAAAGGGTGATTCAATAGTAAATTTACAAAAGGAAATTGGATAAATATTTGAAAGGTAACAAAAAATGTAATGCTATTGAGAAAAGGCAGAGAAATGGAACTAATTGCCCTGCTCTTTCATAGGGCCAGCTGAACCTTTGGTGCCATGTAATGATGTACGATTCTTACTCTCTCCTTGTAAATATACAGGGCTGCTATGGTAATGGGAGAAAGAGGCGAAAGCGAGAAATTTTCACTGATCAAAGAGTGACAACACAAACCTTCACAGTTTCATCTGGACCCATTTACATCAGGGAAGAAGGTACAAGACAGACAGCAGAAATTAAACTGCTTCTAAAGGAACAATTTACCTTTCTTTATGGTTCCTCTTTGGGTAAGAGGAGTGTCTGGGTCAGATTCCTTTCCCTTTATTTGGAGTTAATTAATCAGAAACCTCGTTTAAGAAGTTTTGAGAAATTTCTAGCTTAAATTCATGTAAAACTGTCTTTAAATTAGATTGGTTTCTGCTTTGCTCTCGGTTTTTCTCCCTGAAACATTAATTCCTGTTGCTCTTTGCTTCAGATTATTTGACCTCTGGAACCCCAGCACCTCTGAATGGTAAGTGGCAGGAAAATTACAAGGCAAAATATCCCAGGCACAAAGCAAGATGCGTACCCCTTGTGATGTAGACTTTTGCATGGTTATTGAACTTTCCACTGGCTCCCAATGCTGATGAACTGTCTTGTATCTTGGCCAAGGTACCTGAAAACAGTTTACTGCTCTGTGGGTGACACCTCTCTGAATTATCTCTAAATACCCTCTGTTGCAACCTTTCCTCTGCCTCTATTAACTGTTGCTTTGAACATCCCTCTCCTCCCCCTGAACTCTGGATACCCTGCCTTGCATATTCCTTTCTAAATTCTGGACTCTCTGTCCTAAATCTTAAAGCATCAACATTCAGTCCTGCTATACTTTCCAGAAGTCCCAGTACGGAATTATGTGCTCTTCCTTCTTCCCTGATTCTCTACATTTGGCTCGACACCAAATTCCACAATTTGAGAGAGTGTTCCAAATCCAATCCATGATAAGTTCAAGCACTCAATACACTCTTTTACTCCTTGTTCCTAGGAGGTAGGTGGCACTGACAAAGTCAGCACTTAATGCCCATCCCTAATTGGCTGTGGGAAGGTGGTGGTGAGCTGCTTACACTATTGCAGCCTAGGAGATGGAGGTGGTCCAATGGATTGTTAGATCAGGGCAGTGAAGGCAGGGCAGAGAAATTCTAGTTCACCTACTAGGATGCACCTTTAGTGCTGGGGATGGGATATGGGGTGAAAGGCACTTGAGGGCAATCAGGTTTGGTGCTTGAAAGGAAAAATTGGAACCGGCAGGATATTGAGGAAGGGAATCGCAGCAATGGGGTGGGGGAACTGGAGGGTCAGGGGTAAAGAGTTCGAGGTGGTTTGAGGGTCAGGCTGCAGATACAGGGGATGGGACGTTGGGTGATTCAGTGTGGGTGGGCAACCGTACAGTCATTTGCTTACCTGCAGGCATCCATTTGGTGCTATGTCGCTAGGATCTGGATGTCTCAGGAATCTCTGATGATAACTGCCTCTAACCCAAACTGGTCCCGGTTCCAAAAGCAGACTTACAGGGGGAATGATGTTATCCTGTACACTGCTGGCACAGAAACCTAATAGGGTAACAAGGATGATGTATGGAAGGAAGTGTCTGGTTGAATGACATGAAGTGACCCAGAAAAGTACAATGTGTTTTTTATAGAAAGAGTTCAAATGTTCCCTTTGTTTTATGTAAATTAGAAATGAGCTCTCAGTTTACCTTAATATCGTGGATTATGCTGACAACAGTGCTAATATTGTTCTCACACTTGGATAGAACCTGGAATGGCATCAGGGGCACATGGTGCATGTGCGTTTGGGGTGGGGGGAGTAGTGGGTGGTGCTACTGAGTGATGTAAGGGAGTTAGATTAACATCAGTGAAGATACAAATTTATCTTCCTTTACTCACCCTTTGCCCTACTTTATGCTCATGTGGCTTTTCACTAAAATTAAATGAATAAAGTGAATAAATTAACTCACCAGTGATAGTATTTCAATTGTCTATGTTAGCTCTGCTCTTTCTAAGATACCCATTAACACCTGTAGTTTGGGCATTGATACAAATGGAACCTTTCTGATGCATGTCAGCATCAGGCAGTGACATTATTCTGAGCCACTAGATGGTGTTCTAGGGATCTCCCATCACAACAAATGGGAGGTTCCCATGGTTATTTCTGTTAACCTTGTGTTTGTGACCAATGATTTCTATTTTCCCATTTCTTAGGAGTGACCCAGAGCACAAAGAACCACCATATGACCCTGGTGGGTCCAATTGTTGGCATTGTGCTAGCAATTGCTGCTGGTCTTACAATGATTGCAATCATCAGAATGTGGAGAAGGAATCAGTTGTCTAAGAGGAAACAGCCAGAGCAGGATTGCAATAATGTGGATTACTCCAGCAGAGTGAGTCTCCCTTTCCACCGAGCTCATTCATGGAGATGTGCTGCTTTAAAACAGGAAACAGCAACCATAAACATTGCCCGCCTAGCTTACGTAACCTGCTGGAGAAGAGAGAGGTGGTAATGAGGTAGAGTTTCCAGTTTGGGCGCAATCAGGAAATTGCACCCAATGTTTACTTGAAGTGGGTAGGTTAGGCTTTGAGTTTCTGCTACAATTTGCATAACCACAAATGTAACATTTTCAATAAGTATAGCTGAATCATGTTATGAATTATATTTTTAAAATTATTCATCAATTTAAAAATATTCCTTAGTGAATTTTAAATTTTTCATTCTTGTTTTCAGATCCCTACATCGCCTTGGCCTATGTTTTCTCCAAAATCTCTAGCCACCTTCCATTCTGACCTCTAAATCATTCCCAATATAATTGCTCCACCTATGCTGGCTGTGCCTTTAGTTGCCAAGGCCATAAGCTATTGAACTCCCTTCTTAAATCTTGTTATCTATCCTTAAGATGCTGCAAAAAGCCCACCACTTTGATAAGCCCTTGTCTAATATTTTGTCTTGTATCCTGATATGATTTGTAGAACATGCCCTGATCTGGTCCTGCCATTGACCTAATTAAACAATGGAACAGGCATAAAGGCTGAACAGTTATTCCTGCACAGAGATGTGATTTTGTCATTGAGGATGCAGAAAGGTAGCTACAGAATATGCATCTCAGAAGAAAAAGTGTAAAAAGCCAGTCATGTCAGGAAGATAACTGCAAACTCACCTGCCTGTAAAGCAGAATAAAATATTATGTGCCTTTACACTCCGGGCATTTACTGTGTAACCTGCACTCTCTATTGCTCTGAGTGACACGTACATCTGTTTGTAGGAATTGAAAAGATTAAACATTTGACACATTTTTTGTCTAATCTTCACCCTGAGATTGATGGAAGATTGGGAATGGATCTGCTGCCAGTGTGAAGACCAACCAGCTTTGTTCCAAACAATTTTCTGCTAACCCTCATTGGATTGCGCACATTGATGTCAAGTGAAGCCTTTGCTACAAAGCACTATCCAGAAAGAATGGTGCACGAGAGCTGGTATTTATGGAACCCTGTGCTAGGGAGGAGGAAATAATATACATAATGAGTAAATGTGCTGTTGTCAACACTATCTACATTCAGGAGGCATCCTCAGCCCCAGAACTGTTTCTGCAGATTGCTTCTCAACTTACTCGACTTCAAACAAAGGCCTTGTTTTAAAAAAAATTTAGAAACACATTCTTTACATATGCTGTTTTATTTTGACATTACTGCAAGGGGTCAGCACCATAGCAGCAAATACTTATTTCATTATAAGCAATCTCACTTCAGATAATCTACAGCATCATGGACATAACAGTAAGAATCATCCCTGTAAATATTACCTTGCTTCAAATCTGTCCCAGACCAGTAGAATTTTATTTGTTAATCCTTTTGCAAGATCCTTTTCCATTTAAAAAAATAGTTTATCATATAATGTGCTCTAGGAATTACGTTTGTGGGGATTCAGGCCCTGAGCGTGCAGTCCTACTCATCAGTATTTATGCCTCTGATTAACAGAGCACTTTGCATCATTATGTTTAAGAATGGAGACCCGTTTTAGTAAGGCTTTCATACAAAATCCTACAACTTGGTGAGCGAGCAATTGTGGATAGCAAAGAGGGAAATATTCATGAAAATGTCAAACCTATTCTTAACTGCTTGTAGAATATTTCCAACATTTAAAAGAAACCACCAATGACATTTTATGGGTGGAAAGACATGAAATGACAGATCTCAAAAGGATCTCTCAGGAGAAAGTTGTCCCACAGTAAGGAACATGAGAAAAATGTGTCTGTGCTGCCTAGAACTGATCCTCTTGGGTTAATCCTGCATCTTAAAACCCAGAGCAAGTTTGACCTCAGCACATTCACCGAAAGGCAAAAATATTAAAAGAAAGGCAATAATTTGATTTTTAAAAAATACTGAAAACATACATCTTAGGGGCAGGGGAATCCCACAGGATAAGATGGAACTCTGGTTTAACACCACTGTAATTACATTTTCTATTAATCCAGGCAGTTTCCAATGGGTAGGTTAAGTTGCAATTGCCATCAGAGACAACTTTCTGTTCATCAACAAGCCATAAACATCTCACCCCTCAATTCATGTAATGCAGTGAATCTTTCAAGTTGAACTCAACAGCACAGATGCAGGGTTCTTCCATCACAACCACTGTTGAGCCAGGATCCCATTCTTCTGATTCTCAAAGTATTAATGTTGGTGTCCTAAACCGTGGGACTCACCATTACTCAGTCATGGGGAATTCTCACTTTGACCTCACTGCCCTTACTATGCACCCTCTTTCTTTCACACACCATACTCAAATAGAAATTAAGATTGTGCTGATTAAAAATACAAGGACCAGGTAATGCATAAGACTTGGCTGCTGTCTGAATATTCTTTGCCTTTTCAGTAACTTCAGTCATTGGGTTAGGGCTGGGAATCTACAGATCACTTTTGCACAGAAGATAAAAATTTAACCAACTTGATGGCGTCAAATTCTACTACCATGCAGTTTAAAAATTGCCTGTGAGGAGAAAGGACAGAGGGCCAGAGATTCAGGATTAAATTACAAGTGTGTTGCAGGTACGTTTTCAACATTTCTACTAGTCTGAGTTTAGAAGGCACCTAAGGGTTTATGTTTTTAAGGTAAAAGTACTCCATCCACTGTAACAGTGAACTACAACATTAGAGCAAAACATGGTGATTATTGCAGAGAAGCAAAAACCAACCACTCCATGGCATTCTGGCTTCCATTCACTCCAGAAGGAAATCCAGCCTTTAAGGACAGTGACCACTGCGGTCAAATTCCTCTTTCATTACCCAGATTTCCAACCTGTTTTGTTTTGGTCTTGTTTTTGATGTTTTGGTCTGCAATTTGTCTACTCCCTTGGAAAGCAAACTATGCAATTAACACAGCAGGCTTAAGTGGGTGCAGTCTCTGGCAACTCACAGTAACTTCAGATTTCTGGCCTACTTTTGAAAAGCAGCATGATACCTTACTTTGTAAGAATATAATTCATATAATCCAACCCTAAGCCTCAGGATCAGAAACCCTGGTATTAAGGAACCAATTGTGACATACATTTTCAGACAGTATCCCTTGTAAGTGGCCAACAGAACAGTTGATAAAGTTAGTTTATAGTCTGACATACATTTCTTCTGCACATAGTACAGTCACAAGTTATGAAGAAATACTTTATCTAGTGTCTTTTATAACTTCAGGACATCACAAAACACTTCACTGTCAATTATTTACCTCTACAGTTACAGTTGTAACATAGAAAACCAGCAGTTTACATAGAGCAAGCTGCTATAAATGGCAATATGATGATTAGATAATCTGTGTAGTATTGACTAGGGATAAATAAAGGTCAGGAAATAGGAAGAAAATCCTCTCCTTCATCACAACATTGCTTTGGTTCCAACTGAGAGAGAAGACAGGATCTTGGTACAACATCTCAATAAAAGAGACAGCAACTCTTGCATAGCAACACACCAGTACAAAATTGAGGGTGTGAGCCTGGGTTTAGTCTCTGGAATGGAACTTCAATCCATAGCCATATGATTCAGAAGCATGCGTGCCACACAATGAACCATTGCTGACACCAACATCAAAATGCTCTAAACTCTTGTGTTTCCCTATGCATGTTGAGTGAGCCCATCTCAGCTAGAGCGATGCTGGCTCACAGAGATGGGAAGACACTGTAAGGGTTTCTGTCCCATAACCTCTAGAAAGAAGATTACTTGCAAAGATGATAGATGAAGACAAAATAATCAAACTCAGCTGCAGTGTCACATAATTAGTCCACTGTAAATGAACTTCAGGAAAATTTGACATCAGACATCCTCACATACATTTATACAGTAAATTGGTTTATTTTTGTCACATGTAAGGAAAAATAAAAGCCTTTAAAACAAAAATCAGGCTGAAGTCTAATTTAAAAACCAAAAATTCTGGAAACACTCAGCAGGTCAGGCAGAATTTGTGGAAAAGAAACAGGATTAATGCTTCAGGCTGAAGACCCTTCATCAGAACAGGTTCTGAAAAAGGGTCTTTCATCTGAAACATTAACTTCTGCTTCTCTTTCCACAGATGCTGCCTGACCTGCTGAGTGTTTCCAGTATCAGTTTTTATTTCAGATTTCCAGCATCTGGAGTTTTTTTTGATTTTCATGTACTGAAGTCAAAATCAGTTTGGTAATTTCTCAACCTATCTGATGCAGGGCCAGAAGCTGCCTCTCTAGGAGTGATTCTATTCTCCCACATACACTTCACTATCCTACTCAACACTGGAAGTTGGGAAGGGAATGATTGTTCACAAACTTCCTCAATAACACAAGCTATTTTCAAAGGCACTCCACATGTACACATGGTGGTGGTGGGGGGGGCAGGAAGGGAAGTAGTAAACACAGACTGCATGTCAGCTGTCAGATGTCACATGGAATTATCCTGGAACTATGTACAAATGGAGACAAGATGGATAATGCTTTTCTTGTAGAGTATCTCCATGCAAGAGATTCATCTGCTGCAAGATCATTCAACACCACAGGCATGACACGGTAATAGCTGCAGAACAGAACTGACCAACTGCAAGGGCAATTAGGGATGGGCAAATAAATAGTGGCCTTACCAGTGATGTCCACTACCCACTCATCAGGCTAAAGATAGTGCTACTACTGCAGTAATGTTATTAATTTCAGGGGGACACAATAGAACAAAGGACTACATATTAGAATAGGCCATACTGGAATAGAGGGGGAAACATGGCCAAAATTCAATTTCACTGTCTATGCCCATTCATTCAAAAGGGACTTAACCAAAACCCCAATCTGTTCAATAGTGTAAACTAAATAAAACTGCATAGGCAGCATTTAAAAGAAAGACATGATTTCAAATTTCAGTTCACAGGTAATTCAAGATGAGCAATTTCAAATGTACCTTTTCTACGAAGTTTTATATTATAACTACTTTCTCGGTAAAAAAAATACATACGCTTTACATAGCATTGAAAGATACAAGAAAATGCAGACTACGTACTGAATCGTAGAGAATGACTGGAGCAGTCTCGAAATGTGACAGGATCCCAGCAACAGATGAAAGTTAGTTGATGAAACAACCCAGTATGTTTAGAGGGTAGTTTAGAAGGTAAGAGAACAACAAACTGAGAGTTTACAGAAGCAAATGAAATGCATAAGGCACAGGGAAGGGATACTGTCTGTTACCTTTGGTTACTGTATATTTATAGCTTTATGAATGCCTAAATAACGACATAGTATTCACATTAGTATAAATACATTGCATTATCTTGAATCATTCAGCTGTCTGGCAACAGTTAGGATATCCTTGGCACCTTTGCTAAGCAATAGATTGGCCAAATCCATTCCTAATTTCTCAGCCGCTGCCTGGGAGTTGTGTGGTATTCTCTTTGCCATAATCCCAACATGTTGAACATCAGCAACACTACAATCTTCATCCTGAGGAGGAAGGCAATTAGTAATTTTACATCACAAACTTTCAAGGCCTGGAATTTCTATAGAACATATTCGGAGCTGAAAACAAGGCACTGAAGACAAACAGGCCGATTAGCCCAACTGGTCCACCTCTGCAAATGCTCCACGTGAACCTCCTCCCATTCTACTTCATTACAGCTTCACCTGTGGAACTCCACTCTGAGCAAAAGGTCACAATCAAGCCCATAACTTGGGCTGGCAGTCTGGTGGAGGATACTCCAAGTGCCCTGACGAACAACTCCTTTCTCAACAACAATCTCCAAAAATAGATTTCAAAAAATTGCTCAACTACCTCTGCTGTTTGTGGGACTTCATGCAAATGTCAGCCACACTTAACTACAATGCTGATTGTATTTCATAATAATTAAGGATACACATTGAGACATGTATATATGATAAAATGTTGTTCCATTATTCAAGGGAAACAGGGATAATCCTGGTAACTATAGACCAGTGAGTCTCATGTCAGTGGTAGGGAAGCTACTGGAGAGGATTCTTAGGGATAGGATTTATGAGCATTTGGAAAACCATAGCCTAACTAGGAACAGTCAGCACGGCTTTGTGCAGGGCAAGTTTTGCCTTACTAACTTGAGTTTTTTTGACGATGTGACGAGGGTGACTGATGAAGGTAGAGCTGTGGATATTGTCCACGTGGATTTTAGTAAGGTGTTTGGCAAGGTCCCTCATGGGAGGCTCACTCAGAAGTTTAAGATGCATGGGATCCACGGTGAATCGGCTGTTTGGATTCAGAGCTGGCTTGCCCGTAGAAGACAGAGATAGTGGTCGATGGGACTTATTCTAGCTGGAGGTCTGTGACTAGTGGTGTTCCTCAGGGATCCGTACTGGGACCTCTGCTGTTTGTGATGTATATATATGACCTGGATGAAAATGTACATGGGTGGGTAGTAAGTTTGCAGATGATATGAAGATTGGTGGTGTTGTGGATAGTGTAGAAGACTGGCAAAGGATACAGCGGGATATAGATATGGGTGGAGAAATGGTAGATGGAGTTCAACCCAGCCAAATGTGAAGTGTTGCACCTTGGGAGATCAAATGTAAAGAGACAGCACACTTAATGGCAGGACCCTTAACAGTGTTGATGAGCAGAGAGATCTTGGGATCCAAGTTAATAGCTCCCTGAAAGTGGCTACACAGGTTGATAGGCAGTGAAGAAGGCATATGGCATGCTTGCCTTCATTAATTGAGGCACTGAGTTCAAGAGTCGGGAAGTTATGCTGCAGCTTTATAAAATTTTAGTTAGGCCACAACTGGAGTATTGTATTCAGTTCTGGTCACCCCATTATGGGAAGGATGTGGAGGCTTTGGAGAGGGTGCAGGAGAGGTTTACCAAGATGCTGCCTGGATTAGAGGGCATGTGCTATGAGGATAGGTTGGACAAACTTGGGTTGTTCTCTCTGGAGGGGTGGAGGCTGAGGGGAGATCTGATAGTTTATAAGATTATGAGATGCATAGATAGACAGCCAGTATCTTTTCCCCAGGATTGAAATGTCTAATATCAGAGGACATGCATTTAAGGTGATGGGGGTAAGTTCAAAGGAGATGTGTGGGGCAAGTTTTTTTTAAAACACACACACACACACACAGAGTGGTGATGCCTGGATTGAACTGCCTGGGGTGGTGGTGGAGGCAAATACAGTAGGAGTGTTCAAGAAGCCCTTAGATAGGCACATGAATGTGAGGGAAATGGTAGGATATGGACATTGTGTAGGCAGAAGGGATTAGTTTAGTTGGGGATTTTATTACTACAATATTGTGGGCCGAAGGGCCTGTTCCTGTGCTGTACTGTTCTATGTTCTAAAGTAGGGATAGCGGAAAAGGGAACCATGCATCTGATGTTAGCATGAGGAAAAATGCTGGTATTTATTATGATGGATTTGGTGTCAGGGCACTTAGAACCTCGAATTGTAATTGTGAAGTAGCAAAAAGCACTTAAGAAAGGAAATTTGCATTTGACAAATCTTTTAGAGTAGTTTAAGACTCCAAAAGGCTGGGTGGGTACAAGCAGATTTATAAAAGGGATGCAAAAAGTGTCGTCTTGAGATTGGGTATACAATAATTGCAGAGAATTGAATAATAGACAGGAGGCAGAGAGTGGGAATAAAACGACAATTCTGAGGATGGCAGCCCATAATCAGTCAATGGGATGGACAGAGAGGGAGTAGACAACTCATCTGCATCTTAATAGTTTCTTCACTTTCACTCCTGCAGACTCACTCCCTCTCTGGGCAACAACACTCCAGTCTCTAGCACCTGATATCCCAGCCATGCTTTGGCTCCTGGTTACACATCTATCCATATTATTGACATGCTAGATGCCAGATGCATACATGGCCCCATTCTTATTCTACTCCTTCCAAACACTTGTCCCCATTCCCATTGAGCTCTGTCTGTACACCTTGTCCTGCCCACATTCCCAGTCTTGTTTGGTCTCCCAGCAACTGCAGGAGCTGCACTTGCTGTTGATGGGAACCACCTGTGGCTCATGGATCTGGCAGTGAAGAACAGAGTCATCAAGCATAGGATCTCTTACAGCCATTCCAAAGATTTAACACTTGATTCAAAGGACAATACCTCAGAGTGTAGCACTCCTTCATTACTGTACTGAAGTATCAGCTTTGATCTAGATGTACCTGTGTTTGAGTGGAGACGCTCGTTTGCATTGTATCTTTTAAGCTGTCAGATCCATCAAGACTGTATACAGCCCCTGTGAGGTAGAGCTGGAATTAGAAGAATTAGAGAATTAAAAAGTGGATTCATATTAAACATAGCGCAAAATAAAAATGTCAGTCATAAAACATGTAACATTACCTGGTTTTGGTTCATGACACTGTGAACAGCAACAGGTACACTGCAGCCTCCCTCCTGCACAGAACATGCAACACAGAGCCAATTAGATCCTATGCAACCTCCTATCTCACAGCCATGCAACAGAAACAAGGTCCAAGAGAGTGAGAATAACGTTCTCCCCTTGTCGGCGTGGGTTTCCTCCGGGTGCTCCAGTTTCTTCCCACATTCCAAAGACGTACAGGTTAGGAAGTTGTGGGCATGCTACGTTGGCGCCGTAAGCGTGGCGACACTTGCGGGCTGCCCCCAGAACACTCTACACAAAAAGATGCATTTCACTCAGTGTTTCAAAAAGTTACATACGCAAAAGAAATAAAGAATAGTACCAACCAAAAGATCCTAGGTTTGATTCCCACTTGTAATGTTAGCTGTTGTCAAAAGGAATTGTTTCTTTCATCACTGGACCCAAGGTGGGTGGCCCAATGGGTGGGGGGGGTTGGGCACTTACAGGGAGAACAGGGGTAATAAAAACAAAGATGCCCCTTCACTGCATAGCAACTCCCATTCAAATACAAAACGTATAGTGCAAGAAAAAAGAATCAGGTCCAACTGCAATAAATCATGATGACTAACTACCAGCTCCCTCCCCATGGCCATTTTGGTCAGATACGACAAGAGTGGTGATTTTTTTTTTACTGAGCAAGTCCAGATCCCATGGCAGTTTGGGAATCTGAATTCAGTTTTAAGGATGTGGAAATGAAAAGCTGTTATCAGTAAAAGTGACCATGAAATTGTTGGATTGTCATAAACATCAGCTGGTGTATTAATTTCCTTTAGATAAGCAAACCTGCTGGCATTATTTAGTCTGGGACCATGTAATTCCAGTCCCACACCAATGATGCAGAGAACCACTTGCTGTTTAAGGCACCCCAGGAACGGTGAAAAGAACAGTTCAGACTCACAAAGCAAAACTGGAAATACAGAAAGGGCAGCTTAGTATTTTGGGTACTATGCATGTCCTGCTTTTCTCTTTAAGTCTTTGTGTATTCCCAACATTTTATGATTTGGTGAGTAGGTCCCAGCAGCTGCCTCGCCCTTGATTGGGACAGTGCCATGGCAGAATTTTGTTTATTTTGAACTGTACCAGGTGCTTCATGAAGGAACGTTCAGCAATGCAGCGGAGAACAGTCTCAATGTCGTTGAGAGCAGAAACCATTTCCAGGATGTCTGGGTCATTCAGCCGGACTTCAACAGCCAGTGCTCCCTGGAACCAAATAACAACGCAAATACAATTAACAGCAGCAGAATATTAGAAAATACCTTCTACACAGATGAATGGACTGAGCATGAGTATTTACCAAGGATGCAGTAACCAAGGAAATGAAGCACTCAATTATTAACAACACATACACCACACAAGTTAAAGTTCAGAAATATATGCCATGCACATGTGTATTAAGGTCACAGGCCCAAAGATTATTATGCATTGTTTTTACTTACTAAACAGAAATGCAATTAGTCACGATAGGATTTACAATCAACCATATGGCAAATGGTAGACAACACCGAGTTAGGGAGCTGGTTAAACCCACAGTTAAAAGTGATTTTGGAGTTTCAGATCAAACAACATTTAGAAAGAGAAACAGAATTAGTGTTTCAGGTTGATCATCTGTCATCATTCAGTCACACCTACCTGACCCACAGCGTACATACAATCTTCAGGCTCCAAAACCTGCAAGAAAAAAAAAGAGAATCTTAAAGCTACATGCATTCTGGCAACCTAACAAATATTGATTTCCATTTTTGAAAATAAATCACCAATAGAAACCTCCCATTACTAGCTCTCCAAATTGTAAGCTTTAGGTCAATCAGGACAAAGGAATAAGATGTTAAATTTTGCTCTGTTACTTAGAAACAGAGGATTCAATAAACTTCCTTTGGGTGGTGCAGGTTTGTGGGAACAGAACCAATTGCTCATTAAGACCACTTGGCCTATCATTTCCCACATCATACCCCACTCCCCAGAAATGAAAGCCCATCAAAGTCCCCCTGCAGCATCCAGTTATAACCCAAATAATTTCACTGTGCTATCCAGAATACAAGTCATGTTTCAATCCTTTATGTGAAGATCACCTGACATGGATCTGGTTTTGCATTTCAACAGTTTGGACCTGCCCTGCTTGATGGTGCTGAATATCCTGCTTTCTATTGGCATGTTTCAATGGGCATACAGCTTCAGAGAGAACCACTACCTTAGATGCAGGAATGACGTGAAAAGTATTACTGCTGCTTTATGGAAAGGCTTCCCCAACAGAGCAGTTTCTCAGGTTAGAACACAAACCCATGGTTACTAAAATCCATACCTGAGTGATCCTATTCTCCCAACCCATTCTCCGCAGACCAGCTGCTGCCAGTACAATAGCACTGAAGTCATTCTTTTCATCGAGTTTCTTTAATCTTGTATTCAAGTTGCCTCGCTGGGATCAAAATCGTTAAAGAAACGCTTCAATGGCAATACAACATCCTTGGTGTTACTTCCCCAGCAGATTCAAGTAACACCACACATAGCTTTCAACATCATTATGAACCTCATTACATTCCATCACCGTGAATAAACTCCTGTTGACAACAAGTCAAGTTAGCCCCAAAACCATTGTGCCTCGTGGGCAATTTGGATGCTGCAACAACCCTCCACTGTTGTTCACCCAGTCTGATCCTTCCCACATAAGCCATCCTTCAGGCAGACTGATCAGGTGGCAATTTTTACTTTTCTTCATGTGAACGGTTGTTGGCACACAGAGGGCTAACTTGCCTTTTGACTTGTTTTCAGTCCTGAGTGTCCTCACACCCTCCTCACATAGGACCCAGTTGATGCACTGGTTTAGTTGCTGACAACATTGAATAGGGTGTTCTGGGTCTCATGGAAACAGTCTATAAGGAGGTGAGTGGCTTGCTATAGAACAACTTTTGCAGCTTCAAGTAGTGCTTTTAATTTTCAAACACCAGGATTTAAGTTTTGCCAACTGAGTTGACTGGCTCACTATATTTACATGCTCACCAGGTTAATACCACCCATATATTTACAGGGTGGGCTCAAGTAGTACTTTAAAGTTCTGTTGTTATGTATACATGGCTTTGAACAGAAATAAAAGGATACGATATCCTTGAACTCCAGGTGAGGAAATCGTCTTTTCAGTTGTGCTGCTCGTCGTAAGGAACTCGTGCCAACCACACTGCAGGGACCAAATAAAGAAATAAAAATATTGCACAGAAAGTGAACCCATATAACTCCAACTACAATCCATCTTTTCTTTGTTTCCAATCTCCACTACAAGCCAAATGACAATGAATAACTTGCATCTTCCCTCACTGCAGCCCCTCAAATGTAGGGAGAAAATGCAGAAACAAGCTTCATATCATCAGCTTCCTCAATACATGTCATGTTGTTCATTTCCCCATGATGCAACAGTATGGAAGTCCCATTGACCAGGTCACACAGGCGTTGGACTGAACACAACGTGCTAACCCACTAAATTACTGACGAAGTTTCACATTCTACGAAACAGTAAAGGACAATCTCTATGGCAACTAGTTGTATTTATGAAGGGATAATGCAAGAGTAAGCTCTGAGTGTGCTAACCTGTGAGGTTTTTGTTTTAAATGGACATGCAGCTCAAGTTTCAGGCTGGCTGGGTCTGCTTCTGCCCAACTTTTGGCGAGAAAAATTGTGTCAATAAACTAGGATTGGCTTGCACCCCTGAAATGGGTAATGAAATGTGTACTTGGACCACTGCCTTACCTCCGCTCTGCCAGTGTGTCCAGCGACTTTCCCACATGACTTGGGTGCACAACAACAGCATCGTAAGGAATTTCACGCCTGTAATAAGACAACTGTAGTTATAAATCAGTATCAACCTTTGCAAATTGGCTATAGTTCACTTCCAATAAAACCCATAATTGCACTTGTTTGGGTAAAATTCATGGGACTTGTCATTCATATTGAAGTGGGAGGCAGAGAGGAGGGAATAATATGCCTGAAAATAATGGTGATTGTGGAGGTGGGGGGGGAGGGGAAAGAAATGAGTTACTAAATTAAAAACATGCTATGGTCCCCACACTATTTTTGATCAATCAATGAGGATTTTCATCATCCAGGAGATGAAATGTCCATTGCAATTTACTTGACCATTAGAAGCAGAGAAAAGCTCCCTCTGCTGTTCCGTCAAACATGTCCAGACAGTTAAATTGGAGTGTAATCATAATGAACCCTCACAAAGAAAACTCACTTGGAGATGGCTCCAATTGTAAATCCAGGAGGCAGTGCTGTTGGCAGGTCTTTCAGGGAATGAACTACCATATCAACCCTGCATGAGAGAAACAGAATGTGGAATAGCAGTACAAATATTCCAGATATAAAAATTATATACAATCAACACCTTTGCAAGAAATACACATCATGAAAGGTAAGAGAGTTGAGCAAGTGATGGGTAGATAGCCATCAAGGAATTCTTACTCATTCTTCTCTAATGCAGTTTCCAGCTCCTTTGTGAACAGACTCTTCTCACCAATCTAAGGGAAAAAAATTAAACAATGGTTAACTATCATTATTTCCTTGCATATCACCTTGCCCCCTCACTCTGATCTCTTCTCCACACAAATCATGGGATGCTAATCCTTAGTTACTATAAGCAGCAGATAGAAGTAAGTGTTGAAGGGATACAAGGCTCATGTCAAATAACTGGCAAATGTTTTGATGTCTTTGTTAACTCGATGGAAATGAGCTTGGTTCAATATCTTTTACTATGTTTACATTGTTTTGGTATAATTTTTGAGGAATAATCAGCCAAAGAAGTGTACTACTAAAGGCATTTAATGTCACCATAATCATTCCTGCATCAGATACAACCTGGGTTAGATGCAGAATAAAGCTCCTTCTATAATGTTCCATTAAATACATTCAGAGCAAATACAGTAGTTAAGATGCATGTGCACTGCTCTATTTAAAGAAGTTAATTCAAGGACAATTTTATGATATGTCTCAACAATGTGGAAAACAGAAGACCAAATAGAAGATACAAAGTACCTTTGAGAGAGCTGTGTCCAGAATTTTGTCTCCAGTGGTTGTCATGGCAACTATAGCAATAGAACATAGCATTAAACTAGCCTGTATATCATAGTTCAGTGCATAGCAATAACATTTAAATAACAAAAAAATAAGAAAAGCATCAGGTTGATTTAAGCATACCCTCTAAACAAAACTCAAATGAAAGGGACCCTGAAATGTGGCATACAAATACAAACCATTCTTTTGGTGAAAACGTCATTCCTGTCTTTTGAAATTTATTACACAACCTATTGATATTGGTTCCATGGATGAACTATTTTGCAAATTGTGTATTAGGTTTTTGCTGTCTTGTTTCGTGCATGTTGAATAAACTTTCAGTCCGTAGAATTTTTTAAATCTTTGTGATAGCGAACTCTCACGCCATGTTGCAATTCTGAGAACAGTTAATCATGTGACAAACTTTTAAAGCAGCAAGGCAACAACTACACTTTGATTAACTTTTACTTGCAGCTTTAGTGACTTTAGGCCTACCATGCTTTACAACTCTTTTGAAGTGTTTCTACAATTGTAATATAGAAAATATGGCAGCGATTTTGTACAGCAAAGTATCCAACAGCAATGGGATAATTCAGAGATAATTTGTTCCAGTGATATTGATTGAGTGGTCAATATTGGCCAAGGCACCAAATATCGTCCCACTGCTCTTCAAGGCACATTATTGGATTTTTTCTGTATACCCGAGAGGCACATGGTGTCACCCAACAGATGGCACTTCTGAAAGTCCAGCACGACCACAATTTTACACCAGTGTAAAACTGGATTTTTGTCCTCAAGAACCCAGAGTACAGTTTGAATTTGTAACTAAGGGGCAAGCATGCTACCGATTGAGCCACAGCTGACACTTCCACTGAGGTGGAATCATATCAGAGCTCAAATCCATATCCCCTGGCTTAAATCTCTGAGTGATAGATTGTGGATTCACTATAGATTACATACATTAGGCTTGTATTTCCTTGAAGACAAATAGCAGCACAATGACATGAACAAGATGATTAAAATGATCAAAATATTCATGTTAACAGATTCAATGAGGCACTTCCCTCAGGTAGCAGTTGAACAAAGTGGGAAAGAGGTTAAATTCAGAATTACAGATTCCCACTTATTATTCATAACATAATCAAGTTCAACAAAGTGTTTAAAAGACATGTGAATCAGTTACAAAAGCTATGGATTTAGATAAGGGAATGAAAAGATGACCTTTATTTATCAGTGATGGAAAACAAGGGGAAAATGTTATGTTGCAGCCATATAAAAGCCTGGTTAGATTATACCTAGTACAGAAGGATATATTGGCCTTGGTTAGAGTGGAGCACGGAATGATAACTGAGTAAGGATTAAGTTGCAAAGAGACTTTATACAGACAAATGCTGTACTTTGTGTAATTTAGAATGTTAAGGGGTTTTCTGTGTGAAGTTCTCAAGAAATTAAGGAGAACTGACAATTTCTCTCTGTACATCTTTCCAACTAGAGGGCATTGATGTATTTCAGGAGTGAACAGGAATTTTTTTCTATTTACAGAGGGTTGCAGAAATTTATATCTCTTCTGTGAATGGTAACTGATCACTTGCTGAATCTGGTCAATTGCTGAATTTACATTGTAATTTAACCGAAGAGATTGAGCGATATGGGGTAAAGATAGGCATATATTCACAGATAGGACACGATTGCACTAAATGCTGAATCAAGCTTAAATAACTAACTCTTTTTCCTATATACTTATCCAAAGCCTTTGAAATTAGAGATAAGTTGTTCAGCAGCAAATCATCAAGGTGTTCCCTCCCCACCCCCATTAAAAGATTCAGTTGATCTCAAACTCTTCTCAAAAGTCCAAGTACATTGGAAGTCAACTGAAGCTCTCAAGACAGATTGTTAAATATATTTTGAGAAGGCAAGAGAAGATTGATAAAGGGAATGCAATTAGATGTCACCCACACGGATCTTCAGAAGGCATTTGATGAATTCCATACAAAAGAGCTGGTTAGCAAAACTGAGGCCCATAGAAAGAGGGCCAGCCAGTCTGGATAGAAAGTTGGCATAAAATAAGTTTAAGTTCCCTAAAGATCACTGGTACCCAGTTCAAATGGCTGACCCAATTTATCTGTATAATTGTTGATAAATGATTGTAAATTTTTAGTCTTTCCACATCTGCTTATACATACCGATTTCAAGTTGTGCATGTGGGTAGTGTTCTTTCAGCATGTTCACCACAGTGTCAGTCTGAGTCCGAGCAAGCTGGGAAAAACAAACCAAGACATGGCTCATTTCAAACACAATGTGTACAGCTAATGGAAAAAACAGATCTTGCTAGAACAAAAGGATCAGTTGAATTTACAACTTCTAATAAACTCATTTTCATTTTGAAGTTGCAAACACATTAATTGACAATGCAGTATGTTAAGCACTACCCCAAACTCAGGAAGTGACCATTCAGCTGTATCAAATCACTTCTGTACGAGTTGGATTCAGCTTCAGAACCATCTCCTACTCCCAGGTTGAGTTATAGCATAAACAGTACCACCTTTAGGGTGTACGGGATTGGGCAATAAACGCTGGCCTTGCCAGAGACGTCTATTTCATGAAAATGAATGATATAAAGCAACAACTTTGGTGTTAAGAGTTGTACTGTACTGTTTCTAGTTGGATACATAACTAAAATAATGATCCCTTGAGCATACACTTGGCTTGAGAATTGACGATTAAGAAGATATTCTGATCAAGATGTTTAAAATGATAAAAGAATTAAATATGGTAGATCTGAAGAAACTGTTTCCTCCAGTAGGGTGTTCAAGAACCAGGGGTTGTGGAGGAACAGTGGAGGGGGTGAGCATAATCCATTAATTCAGTTATACATTCTAGCATGGTGAAACTAAGCCAGTTACATGTACCTCAGCACAATACACACAGTGAGTTGGAGGGTTGGAAGGAAGCAGACAGAGGAAAGTGGGTGTGAGCAAACATGTGCTTGTGTCCCTCTGTATGTGCGAACTCTGTGCAGCAGACCCTGATCTCATATCGCCTTGGACTTTCTTGACACTCTGTCAAGACTATCTGGTACTTGCGTGCATATATATTTCACACACAGGGATCTTCTACTTCCAATGGAGTAAGTCATCCTGTACCGCGAGAAACCGTCTAGAAGAATAATCAATAATAAATCTTTGAGTAAATATCTTTCTCATTGATTTTAATATATGCAGCTACTTTATGAACCAGCCCGTTATATTCAATTGAAACATGTCTGGAAAGCTGAGATGTGGTGGCAGATCACTAGCTCTGGGTTATTTTGGGTCTAGGTTGTGCTGGAGCATCAGTGATTGGTCATCTTCACATAACGTGCAGCTGGTAGAGAGAGAGCTGTGCACCTGATGACAGCAATACACTTCCAGAATTAAGATATCTATGGCTGTAGAAATTGTTGCTGAAACCCAAAGTTGTCTCCTAAAATGCTTCTCCATCATAAGTGGTAATGAAGCAATCTGTTGGAGGAATTCTCAGAACAAAGACACTTATCTGGATGGTCCACCTGTCCCTCCCTTTGGTTCTATCTTGCAAATCTCCCACAATTCATTCTCCAGTGACTCAGCCACAAACCGATACAATTCTGTAGATGTGGATAAGTGACAGGCTGAATGGGAACAGCCCTTTCCACCCCATATGAAGATACTGGTGCAGATTACACAGCTAGGCTGTGGCACTGCAAACAGTTGATGACTGAAAGCTAGATACTCCGACTATAAAACATGCCAAATATAATTTAAAAATATGTAACTCAACCTTTAGGGAAATAAAAAAGACTTAAAATCCAACACAACTAGTTTTCAAATTAGTAGGAAATCTTTTGAAAACAGAAAGAAACAACCTACTTGGCTTTTTCTTGTTCCAACTCGGATGATTCGAGAAGAATTCTCTTTCACATTGTGGGAAGCAGAGTTCTAAAACAAAATGTGATAAACTTAAGGGAAAGGAACTTTGAATGGGCAGCCACTGCACAATGGAAAGATATTCACTTTTCAAATCAATTAAAAATAAAAGTTTGAAGCAAACTAATTTTTAATTCAAACTATCAATCATGAAAGGAATTTTGTAGTGCACAAGACTGAGAACTAATGGTGCCTAAACATAACAGAAGTATCTGCAGAAATTTATTTTGTAAACCAGAAAATAATGTGGATTATGAACCTATATCAATCAAACAAAAGGCATACAATTTTAGCTGAGAATCTGTAAATATCCTCAATCGTGCAATTATTTTATTTAATTTCCTCTATGCATCATTGTGCTTTGGTAATTGCTGTCTCATTCAGGGTTAAACCTTTGAATGCGCTGCAGCTCCTAAGGCAGAATTCTATTTGTGTTAGCAATAAAACAAAGGGCTTGAATAACTACAAAAATAAATTTTGGACTCTAGTATGTTCAAGAAGGAATGCAATCAAACTATTACATGGTGTTGTTCTATGACCAGAATATGCATGTTATGTATTTTAACTAAAACTAGCATTCTCTGTGTTCTGCAACTTATCTTCACTTATTTATCACTGCTGAATACTCCATGCAGTAAATGACTTCCAAAGTGAGTGCAATATAGGGACACTGCACACCCACCTAGCTCATCTTCTGCAGAAACCCATGAAACTATACCTCCCTAATCCCTGCCCAAAACTACAGCGGTGTCTCACTGTCACTTGATTGACTATGGACCCACCAAGGCCTCTGCTCCAGCTATCTCCTGCTTTATGAAGTACTTACAGAACGTAGAACAGTACAGCACAGGAACAAGACCTTTGACCCACAATGTCTGTCAACATGATGCCAAATTAAATGAATCCCATCTGCTTGTACATGATCCATATCCCTCCATTCCCTGCGTGTTCAGGTGCCTGTCTAAATGCTATCGTATCTCCTTCCACCAAAACCCCTGGCAGTGCATTTCAGGTGCCCAATACCCTCTACGTTAAACAAAAATTGCCTTGCACACCTCCTTTAAACTTCTCCCCCCCCCCCCCCCCTCACCTAAATGCTATGCCCTCTCGTATTTGATATTTCCACTCTGGGAAAAAGACTATCTATCTTACCTATTCCTCTCATAATTTTGTATAACTTCTATCAGGTCTCCCTTAGCCACCTACGCTCCAGAGAAAACAATTCAAGTTTGTCCAACCTCTGCTTATAGTTAATACTCTTTAATCCAGGTAACATCCTGGTGAACAACTTCTGCATGCTCTCCAAAGCTTCCACATCCTTCCTGTAATGCAGTGACCAGAACTGCACAGTACTCCAAATATGGCCTAAGCAAAGTTTTATACAGCTGCAGCATGACTCTCCGACTTTTATACTTAATGCCCCAACCAATAAAGGCAAGCATGCTGTACACATTATTTACCACCCTATCCACTTGCATTACCACTTTCAGGGAGGTATGGACTTGCAACCCACCTTTTCCTCGGTTAGTTAGCTTGGATCGATTATGTGGGTTTGAACTCTCTTCCAGACTAGAACACAGAAGCTAGGCTAGGCTTTCTGGATCAGACAATAAACTGAGACTCAATTTCTTTGTTCAGTACGAATAAAAGATCATTTGACACTAAACAAAGTGAGATTTTTTTTCCCTTATTTTACCCAAAATTCATTCCTTATTTAAAGCCATTAAAAGCATAGCATTGCACATTGTGGTAACTCACCATACATTACATTAGACTATAATCTAAAAATAATCCATCGATAATAAAGGATGTCATAAGAACTTCAGGCATTTATAGCAAAAAAAAAGGACCATTCAATCTACAGTGTTAATTTCACTGCACAGCTCCCTCTGCCCATAACACTGCATTTCCTTCTGCTTCAAATGAGGTTTGTCCTTCTAGGTCTTACATGTTGAGGGCTTGGAGCAGCCTTGGCAAATTGGTGAAGCATATTTTGTAGATGGTGCATGATATTCCAGTGATAGAGGGGTGAATGTTGCAACAAGAAGAAAATAGATATACAAAATATTTTGTGCTTCTACTCTGTATAAATAAGTTTCTCCTCCCCTTTCTACTCTTCAATAAAATATTTTAGTTCTTTTTACAGAATCTACAACTAGATGGAACAATCTGCCTCGTTTACCATCTGATCATTTTAAAAAATTCAACTCTTTCCTGTTAGTGGTCCAGTCTTTCAGAAGAGCTATTAAACTGAGACTCTGACTATCCTCTCAGGTAAACATAAAAGATCCTTCAAGACTATTTGAAGAGCAGATGAGTTCTTAGTATGCTGACCAATTTTTGTACTCAATTTCACTGAGGCAAAATATTCAGTTACTATCACATGACTGTTTGTGGAAGCCTGCAGGGCACAAATTAGATGGTACATTTTGCTACTTTGCATGAGCGATTGTAATTCAAAAAGTGTACACTTCATTGCTGTAATGCTGAGAAGCTCTGACGTTCCACAAGTGCTAAATAAATACAAGTCTTTTTACCTAGTAATAGGGTATTCAAAACTATTGAACATACTATTACTACACAGAACAGTACAGCACAGGAACAGGCCCTTCAGTCCATGATGTCTTTGCTGACCACAATGCCAATTTATACTAATCCCATCTGCCTGCACGTGGTCTATGTCCCTCCGTTCCCTGCCTGTTCATGTATCTGTCAAAATGCATAAAAGTCATGATGTAAAGCTAGACACATGCACGCTCCTTTCTTTCTGTGGCCTAAATATTTGCTTGTACTGACAAACCTATATCCTGAATGTCACATTCTTTGTCCTTATAAAACTTAAAAATCTATCAAGTTTTTTTTTTCAATTTATAGAAATTAAATGGCACAGAAGGAGACCATTCAGCTCATCAAACCCAACCTAGCCAAAAAGCTATTCAGCCTATTCCCACTTTCTAGCTCCTGGTCTTTGGCCTTGTGGGTTACCAAATTTTAAACACATATCAATGTACATCTTAACCATGGTGGGTTTTTCTACCTCAATCACCCTTTCAGATGGTAAGTTGCAGATCCCCACCACTCCATGCATGAAAAAAAATCCCCCCAGATCCCTCTACCTATGACCTGATTCAGTACCTCTTAGTTTTAGACCTTTTGTTGAGGGAAATACTTTAGTAATATGATCTATTTGCAAAGATTTATCATTCACGTCCCAGTCCCTGCTTTCCACCCCACAATAACCTCTTACTGAACATAAATATTCTCAATCCTTGCTTTCTTCCAAAGTCGCTTATTGTCCATTTTCTATGAAATTAACACATGACTTGGTAAAAAAATTATTGGGGATTCATTTTGGTATTCAGCTTCCAGATGAAAAAAAGTAAGAAATAAAAATAATATTATTTCCAAAAATTTCAAGCTGGATTTGGAAACATCCAACAATTTACTTGTAAAAACGTTCTCCATACTTTAGTGGAGGAAATGGGCAGGTTAAAAACTTTAAAGTATGGTGCTCAACACCCATATCCCAGGTTTAAATGTATGGTGTTCACTCTTCATCTTTATACTAAAATACCATTCCAGTCTCTAAACACATATCAAGATGTCCCTGCACTTAACACGAATCATTAGCTTACCCAGTCATTTGCTGACATCTTCTACAACTTTTCTTTTCCAAAGTCTCAGTAGATTATGTTCAGTGACAAAGTGGCAGATAAATGCATCTAGCAAAGCTGGTGCACTTATCCAGGCAAAAGAACCTCCCCCTACAGTGACTCATACAGTTTTTCAGCCAAAGTGGCTCAAAAGATAATTCTTCTATGAAACACCAGACAAGACATAGGAATTACAAAATGTGACAATAGTTAAGCAACGGGGGAATGGCAGGGGAAATGAAAGATTTTGCCATTGGACAAATCAAAATGCATCAAATATAATGATTTGGGTAGTCCTGCACTAGGAGTTCTTTATGAACAAAAGGTTTCATAGAACTGAAATATGTAGCATCATAAAAGGTTACCTTTATTATGAAAATAGCTTTCAAATAAAAAGGCAAACTTAATTATGTCTATTAAGGCATGTAATGGAAGATGAAACCAGCAAAGGGTGTAGGTGTGGAAGAACAATAGATCCCGGGGATTGCCATAGGTAACAGTAACTGAAGGAAGGGTTGCTAAACATGGCGGGGGGGGGGGGGGGGGGGGGGGGTGTGGTCGTGGGGAGTTGGAAGAGAAGAACCAGTGAAAGCAAGTTGAAGACAAGGAACCAGGAAGGGTTTGCACGCTGAGAGACATGAGAAATACAATCCAATGATGGGTTGCAGAAAGCCAATGATGGGTCACGTCAATGTGGGATGGGAGTTTTGGATGACCAGAGCGGCCATTGATTTGGGTGACAGAGGAATGGAGCCAAAGAGGGGCACTGCTCAGTGCAGACATCCATTGACGTGAACAGTTGGGGAGGACCAATTTACAGATAATGAGAGAAGAAAACAAATCAGTGACATGGGAAGATGGAATGGACATGTCTTTCACATGGTGGATGGGGCAAGGACATGACAGTGAGGGAGTAGATGGTGGCAGTGGAAGGACATGCCAGGGAGCAGGAGAGGCATTGTAAAGGGAATGGATGGGAGGATGAGGAGCTGGGTAGGGGTGGGGCTACCAAACATGCCATTGGATAGAGGGCAGGGGGCTAAGGGCAGAATCAGCATGGACTGATGCAAGGGATTGGGGGGGGGGGGGGCAATTTTGAATGGGGTTTGGGACAGGGTTAAATGGGAGGAAAAATCATTTGGGATTAGGCAGGTTATTGGATCTGGTGAAGAACAAGTAAGGAATTGGCAGGAGGTTTGGGGAGCACAAATGTGCCTTTGACATGATAACAGATTCGAGGACATGCAACCGGATAGGGCGATAGATAGGAATGGCATGGGGTGGACAAGCCAGTATGGGGTGGGGGTGGGTGTGGGTGTAAATGGCAGAGATGTAGGGAGGTTAAGTGGGGTCCTGTGGAAAATGGAGGGGGAGGTGCAAGAGAGGAAATTGATGGGTGAGCTCTGAGGAAACAGGCATCCACTGGTGTGGGGTATTGGTCGGCAGGGATTTGAGGAGTGTGGGTCAGGCGAGGAGAACAAACCAGTAAATTAGTGGGGCGCACACATGGATGCATCTTCCGTGCACTGGCAGGGGCAACATTGCAGCAGGAGTAGGAGTGTCAGGGAAGAATTATAAATGACATGGAGCAGTAGTGGGGGAGAGAGGGGGGGGCATACAGATTAGAGATGTGGCAGGGGAAGGAAAGGGCAGGCCAGAAAGGAAGACAGGGGTATGGTGTGCGGAAGTGGAAGAAGAAAAAGGCAATGGAGGGGAAGGAAAAGGATATGTCATAGAAAGATACAGCACAGAAACAGGCCCTTCAGCCCACAGGGTCTGCATCAACCATTTACACTCGCCCTACATTAATTAGTTTTTATTCTCTCCACATTCTCATCAATTAGGTGGCTAATTATCCTACCAACTAGCATGTCTTTGGGATGTGGGAGGAAACCAGGTTACAGGGAGAACCTGCAAACTTTACATTAATGCCAGAAGGGTTCTGGAGGAGTGGCAGAGGGAGGGAAGGAGAAGGTGAGGGAGGGGTGATGGTGAGAAAGGAGGGAGTAAAGGCATACTAGTGTGATGGGGGAAGGGCATGCCTGGGTGAGGTGGGCACTGTGACAGGGGAAGGTCATGCTGTGGGTGAGGTGGGGGCTGTGACAGGGAAAGGACATGCCGTGAGACAGGGGAAGGATGTGCCAGGGTGTGGGTTGGGGGCTGTGACAGGGAAAGAACATTCCAGTGAGACGGGAAGGACATGCCAGAGAGACAGGGGAAGGACACGCTATGGGTGAGGTGGGGGCTGTGACAAGGGAAGGACGTGCCAGTGTGACAGGGGAAGGATGTGCTGGGGGTGGGTTGGGGGCTGTGGCAGGGGAAGGTTGTGTCAGGGGCAAGGTGGGGGCTGTGACAGGGGAAGCACATGCCAGTGAGACAGGGGAAAGATGTGCCAGGGGTGAGGTGAGGGCTGTGACGGGGGAAGGACGTGCCAGGGGTGAGGTGAGGGCTGTGACGGGGGAAGGACATGCCAGTGACACAGGGGAAGGACGTGCCGGGGGGGGGGTGAGGTGAGGGCTGTGACGGGGGAAGGACATGCCAGTGACACAGGGGAAGGACGTGCCGGGGGGGGGTGAGGTGGGGGCTGTGACACAGGGGAAGGACGTGCCGGGGGGGGGGTGAGGTGGGGGCTGTGACACAGGGGAAGGACGTGCCGGGGGGGGGGGGGTGAGGTGGGGGCTGTGACACAGGGGAAGGACGTGCCGGGGGGGGGGGTGAGGTGGGGGCTGTGACACAGGGGAAGGACGTGCCGGGGGGGGGGGGTGAGGTGGGGGCTGTGACACAGGGGAAGGACGTGCCGGGGGGGGGGTGAGGTGGGGGCTGTGACACAGGGGAAGGACGTGCCGGGGGGGGGGGTGAGGTGGGGGCTGTGACACAGGGGAAGGACGTGCCGGGGGGGGTGAGGTGGGGGCTGTGACACAGGGGAAGGACGTGCCGGGGGGGGTGAGGTGGGGGCTGTGACACAGGGGAAGGACGTGCCGGGGGGGTGAGGTGGGGGCTGTGACACAGGGGAAGGACGTGCCGGGGGGGTGAGGTGGGGGCTGTGACACAGGGGAAGGACGTGCCGGGGGGGTGAGGTGGGGGCTGTGACACAGGGGAAGGACGTGCCGGGGGGGTGAGGTGGGGGCTGTGACACAGGGGAAGGACGTGCCGGGGGGGTGAGGTGGGGGCTGTGACACAGGGGAAGGACGTGCCGGGGGGGTGAGGTGGGGGCTGTGACACAGGGGAAGGACGTGCCGGGGGGGTGAGGTGGGGGCTGTGACACAGGGGAAGGACGTGCCGGGGGGGTGAGGTGGGGGCTGTGACACAGGGGAAGGACGTGCCGGGGGGGTGAGGTGGGGGCTGTGACACAGGGGAAGGACGTGCCGGGGGGGTGAGGTGGGGGCTGTGACACAGGGGAAGGACGTGCCGGGGGGGTGAGGTGGGGGCTGTGACACAGGGGAAGGACGTGCCGGGGGGGTGAGGTGGGGGCTGTGACACAGGGGAAGGACGTGCCGGGGGGGTGAGGTGGGGGCTGTGACACAGGGGAAGGACGTGCCGGGGGGGTGAGGTGGGGGCTGTGACACAGGGGAAGGACGTGCCGGGGGGGTGAGGTGGGGGCTGTGACACAGGGGAAGGACGTGCCGGGGGGGTGAGGTGGGGGCTGTGACACAGGGGAAGGACGTGCCGGGGGGGTGAGGTGGGGGCTGTGACACAGGGGAAGGACGTGCCGGGGGGGTGAGGTGGGGGCTGTGACACAGGGGAAGGACGTGCCGGGGGGGTGAGGTGGGGGCTGTGACACAGGGGAAGGACGTGCCGGGGGGGTGAGGTGGGGGCTGTGACACAGGGGAAGGACGTGCCGGGGGGGTGAGGTGGGGGCTGTGACACAGGGGAAGGACGTGCCGGGGGGGTGAGGTGGGGGCTGTGACACAGGGGAAGGACGTGCCGGGGGGGTGAGGTGGGGGCTGTGACACAGGGGAAGGACGTGCCGGGGGGGTGAGGTGGGGGCTGTGACACAGGGGAAGGACGTGCCGGGGGGGTGAGGTGGGGGCTGTGACACAGGGAAGGACGTGCCGGGGGGGTGAGGTGGGGGCTGTGACACAGGGGAAGGACGTGCCGGGGGGGTGAGGTGGGGGCTGTGACACAGGGGAAGGACGTGCCGGGGGGGTGAGGTGGGGGCTGTGACACAGGGGAAGGACGTGCCGGGGGGGTGAGGTGGGGGCTGTGACACAGGGGAAGGACGTGCCGGGGGGGTGAGGTGGGGGCTGTGACACAGGGGAAGGACGTGCCGGGGGGGTGAGGTGGGGGCTGTGACACAGGGGAAGGACGTGCCGGGGGGGTGAGGTGGGGGCTGTGACACAGGGGAAGGACGTGCCGGGGGGGTGAGGTGGGGGCTGTGACACAGGGGAAGGACGTGCCGGGGGGGTGAGGGGGGGCTGTGACACAGGGGAAGGACGTGCCGGGGGGGTGAGGTGGGGGCTGTGACACAGGGGAAGGACGTGCCGGGGGGTGAGGTGGGGGCTGTGACACAGGGGAAGGACGTGCCGGGGGGGTGAGGTGGGGGCTGTGACACAGGGGAAGGACGTGCCAGGGGGTGAGGTGGGGGCTGTGACACAGGGGAAGGACGTGCCAGGGGGTGAGGTGGGGGCTGTGACGGGGGAAGGACGTGCCAGGGGGTGAGGTGGGGGCTGTGACGGGGGAAGGACGTGCCAGGGGGTGGGGGGGGGGGGGTGAGGTGGGGGCTGTGACAGGGGAAGGACATGCCAGTTTTGGGAACATGGTAAAGGCACAGATGTAGTCCTTGATTAAAGCAATGGTGTGGCCCCCCAGGTGGAGAGCCCCGGGTAATTCCTGGGTCCCGGGCACCACCAGGGACAGGGACCCGAACCCGAACCAGCAGCCACTGAGCCAATCAACGCGTCGGGGCGGGACATCCGGCGCATATTTCGACCTTATTCCCCGAAAAGTTGGCGCTTCACTCACCCGCACTCCATTCGCCGTATCATCGGCCATCACCCCAGGTCGGAGCTTCACCCAAAGAAACGGCCAGAATCCCCGATCTTCCGAGTGGGAAAATGTGCGAGATTTAAAGGTGCTGTCTCCTTACCGCCGGCATACTCTCCCCGATAGCGCCATCTTCTGCAGCGTCACATCCTACTGAATGTGCTGCGCATGCGTATACTGAAGAGTTGACTGATTTGGGCTCTGAACTCATTTGTTGCACAGGGGTTGAGCTCAAAAGTTTCTGGCACTTTATCTTAGAGTTACAAATCCACTTTCAATTCTAACCTCGACTCAATGTGCATGTCATGTCTGGGTTCAAGTTCTATCTAAGAAAGTAAGGAAGTAAGGAGTAACAGAGAGTAACTTAGAACCTGCTGTTAGTTATCAGGATCATGGTTAATCTTCCACCTGTGTTTCAGTTTTCTCTGCTATCTCCATATCCCTCTATCCCTTAATATCCAACTATCTATTGATCCCTGTTTTGCTTGAGATCAGTGACTGACCCTTCAACCCCCTCTGGAGTAGAGAATTCTAATGAGTGAGCATCTTCCAAGTGAAAGATTTCTCCTTATCTCAGTACTAAAAAGTTTACCCCTTATCCTCAGAATGTAACCCCTATTTGTGGACTCTTTGGACAAGGGAATCATCCTCACTGAATCTGAGAATTTTGTAAATTTCAATGAGATCACCTCTCCGACTATAGAGGTTACAGGCCAAGTCTATTCAGTCTCACCTAATACAGCAAACTCACCATTCCAGGAACAAGTTTGATGAATTTATGTTGCAATCCCTCTATGGCAATTATATGTTTTGTAAGAAATGGACACCATAATTGTACATAATACTCCAGGTATAATCTCATCAAGGTATTTATAATTGTAAATGAAAATCAAAAATGCTGGAAAACTGAACTAAAAACAGAAAATGCTGGAAACATGAAGCAGGTCAGGTATCATCTATTATAACTGTAATAAGACATCTTTCCTCTTGTACTCAAATCCTCCCGCAATAAAGGCCAGCAAATAAGTTGCCTCCCTAACTGTCTACTGCACCTGAATATTAGTTTTCAGTGACTCATGTTTAAGGAAGCGAGGTCCCTTTGAACATCAACCTATTATCAACCAGAAGGTTTCATCAACAGCTTATCTCACAACACTATTAGAGATATTCCTATTTCTCTATCCATCCGTCCCAACGCTCCATGCAACATAAAACCAACTTGTTTTCTTCCTTTTGCTGTTCTGATGGAGGGTCTTTGACCTGAAACTTTAACTCTGTTGCTGTTTCCACAGATACTGTCTGTTGCAGAGTGTTTTGAATATTTTCTGTTTTTATATCAGCCTTTTCCAATCTATCATTGTTTAAAAAGTACTCTGCTTTTCTGGTTTGTTTAGCAAAGGTGACAACCTCACATTTTACAACATTATAATGCAGGTTTACTCTCGCTTTTAGTATTGAAGAACACTGGAGACTGGCTAGCCGTGGTGTCATCTCGGGCATTTCTTCACATTTGAAAGTGTTAGTTAAAAAAAATTGCTTTCTCTTTCATGAATCTGATAGAGGGTCTTCGTCCTGAAATATTAACTGTTTCTCTTTCCACAGATGCTGCCTGACTTGTTGAGTGTTTCCAGCACTTCTTGTTATTACTTCTGTTTCACCTTGGCTATTTGTTATAGCCAAGTTTTGCTGCATGGCCCAACTCTGAACCAGATTCCCAGCACCTTCACATAATTGGATCTGATGGTGAGGAGAACAAAGGATCAGTCAGACTAGTAGCCAAAGAACATAGTCTTTTTTGTTCTACAGTTGTCTCTGACCCCAAGGCTAGTTCAAACAAGTCACAAAGCTGATTAGTCTGTGAAATGACAGTGGGTCTGAGCAGAAGAAGGTGAAATTCTTCATGTACATGGAGACTTTGACTTGTGCCACTGCCTGGGATTGTCACCCCAGTTACACCTGTGTTCTTCCTGATGGGTTTGGCAAAAGGCATGTAATATACCACACACAAATAGGACAGTGGTGAGGGCAGCCTTGTCTACTCCAGATTTGAAAAGGAAGGTTTCTGTTTCCAACCCATTTATATGGACTGCACTTATGACGATTGTGTAGAGCAGTTGTATCCAATTATGGATTCCCTCCCCAAAGCCCATTTTGGAGTGCATCTCCAAAATATACTTATGTGATAACAATGCTGACATTGTTGTAGGGATGAATCTGTTGTGGTTTGGAGAATTCTCAGATGCTGTCCCAGACTCATTTAGCCTCAGGGAAGTATTTATACATAGATGTGGTGCTTGGAGAAAGTGGTGTGTGTGCATATGTGTTAGAGAGAGATATATACACACACACACACACACACACACACAGGATACAGAGAAAGCTACCCTCTCATTCTCTCAGCAACTTTTGTTGGTTGGTTCAGAAGAAAATAAAGGGATCCCATGCTAAGACATAAGGTACCGCATGTTTGATAAAGTATTTTTTGGGGGATGCTGGTTAAGGCTACCAAGTCTGAGTGTACAGTACTGTTGTGGACTAGGTTACTATTGGTGAATGTCCCTTTAAGATAGAGCATAGTGTGTGTGTGGCGTGGTTACGACAACAGAAGATAAAGGACGTAATGAAGTTTTTGAAGCAGTCAGTTGGAATCAGTCAGAAGAGAGAGAGAGAGAGAGAGAGACACTACCCTGCTAGTTTCTATCGATGGATGATAAACAGTAACTGGGTCTGTCACTAGAATCCACTTATGGATTTTTGGAGTAATCTAGTGGAGTCCACTTTGTCGTTAACCTGTAGAGGGAAACAGGTATTTGTGTGGACAGCCACATCTCGGATACCTTTTGGGGTGGCAGATGCTTCGGAACAAGTGGTGGAGTTCACTTTGTTGTTGACCTGTAGAAGGAAACAGGTATTTGTGTGGACGGCCACAATTCGAGTGCCTTTTGGGGTGAGGCAGATGCGGTGGAGTAGTCACTGCTGAGTAGACACTGAGGTGTCGCAGGGGTTCCATTGTGGAACATTTGGATTTCGTAATTACTCTCTATTTTCTCTCTACATCTACATCTTATCTTCAGTCAATGGTGGTTTTGAAAAAGTCTTTGCTCACATTTCACCTTATGGCTTGCTGAACTGAACTTTGAGAATTACTCCTAGACTTGGGGTTTGGGAATTTGCCACACACACACTTCGAGTTTAGTTTTGGGGTTAATGTTTAAGATTTAACATTTTTACTTCTAACATTCTAACACTTATTTTTCTTATTATAAGTAGTTATTAATAAAGTAGTTTTTAACACTTATACATGCCTCAGTGTGTTTCTTTTGTTGCTGGTTCGTAACAGTACTGCTTAATTTTCACCACACTGTTGAAAAAGTTATTCAATTAGGTTGATCAGCACTGCCAACCACTTCGCACGGCCAACCAGCCATTATTCCCATCTCCAATACCAATAAAATTAAAACGAAGCAAGAAATTGGAAGAAATGTCCAATGCCCAATAACTTCCCTCCTGGGTTTTTATTTGCAATAGTGTATTGGAAATGAACCCTTAATCTCCAGAAACTCCAAGATAATCTGAAGGATGGGAATTCGGGAGTCTCAATTGCTATGAATCGATGAACTCTGTAGATTTTACAGAGCGAACAGAAAACAAAATGATAGGATTGATTTACATTAAAAACTTTAAACCCAGAAGGGAAAAAAAACTCCACCAGAGAAGGGGGGGAAAATTAGAAGGAAAACAGTCAAGACGAAAGTAAAGGGAGATATAAGCATAGAGATAGACGGGGATCCCGGGGTTTCCTGGATACCGGGGCCATTGCCAGGGTAACGGAGCGTTGCAGGGCCTGGTTCAAGGCGGCCGCCTGAAGGGACGGCTCTCGTCGTCGGTGGCGGGATGTGCGGGTGAAAGCCGGGCTGGAGTCGGGACATCGCGGTGTGAGGGAGGTGAAGCCACGGGGTTCCAGTTTAACGGGATCTAAACACGCCGAGACAGACGCTGGCTGCTAAACCAGCAGATAAATCCCGGCCATGCACATGGAATGATCACTGAACCATTCTTCTCAACACCCGGGACGACCAAATGCCCCTTCCAGCCAATGAAGGACTTTGAAGCGTATTCACAGTTGCAATGGATGAAACAGCCGACTTGTACACATGCAACAGCTTTGTACTGGGCAGCGGAAGGGGAGGAATTGAAGGGACATGGTGTGACGGGCTGTGTGGAAGACTTCAGATTTGATAAACTGCAGTGTGTCCGATTGCACTACTGTGAAGCGCCTGGGGACGTTTCACTGTATTAGAGGCGCTTTACTGAGTATTGTTTTACGTTGTTGTACCATAATGCTTTAAAGCACACCGCACCAGATAAAAATTATCGCTGGGACAACATCCTGGAAATCCTGACCTAACCACCTTAACAAGGTGCAGTGGTTTAGGAAGTTCCCACCACCACAAAGGAAGATTAATACAAAGTTGGGTGGCAGCGACCCAGTTGGGGTGCAGTCTATGCTACGTGCTGAACTTACTTCAGTTCATCCGATTTGTTTCGTCTCGTGTTTGAAATCTTAACTCATGGCATCTTATAAAACTGAGAAAACCTGGGATGACTTGCAAGAAAGGTACAGAATGAGTGGTGTTCTTGCAGTATATCTCGTTACAAAAATTACATAACACTGTAGTATCTATTGAGTTTTTTTTCAGGATTTGATTGAAACCAAGCTGTGTTGTAAAGACTCCAAGGCGTACTCCGCCCCCTCCTCCGTCATCACACAGATTGAAAATCTTATTTTGCAATTCATGAAATGTTTAAGGCATTTTGATGGGATAGTGACGCGTCACTACCTGGCATTTCAGCTGCATTGCAGATGATCTCGTATCTTTGACCCTGACGCATAATGAGAGAAGAGAAAAGAGTTCTCCAGAACTGGTTTTCCTCACCTCTGCACTTAACACCAAAACTACTAAAAATAGTTATCTTTGCACTTATGGAAATGAGTTATCTTTGTGATCCTTTCACAGTATTATTTGATACATATGTAAACTTGCACAGATACTTATACTTTGGGCCCAATTCAACTCCTTTTCTAGTGCTTGGGGTGTTCATAGCTTATAACTTGACTTTACCTAGGGGACACAGATCTTGCCCAAAACTTGATTGCTGTCGCAATGCAGCTGACTGATTTCTAGAGAAATGGAACTTCACTAAACTTCATGACAATTTTGCTTTTTCATTCCGCAAACACCTCCAATAAACACAAAATCAACGCCTGATTAAAAAAAAGTAGGTTTACAAGTAGATCTCCAAAGAACAGTTCGAAAAAACTTCTGCTTACTTGGTACTACTTGCTGTATGTTGAGTGAACCGGAATTTCATTTCTTTCACATAATGGATAAGATGCTTCTCTGGAATCAGTGTATTATAATTAATTCATTAAAGCTGTTTTAGTAGTCTTCTGGGAAGCAATTATTAAGCATGGCTCATTTTACAATCTTCCTACTTCAAAATGTTTAAATTCACATTTCTTTGCTTTTTCTGTTATGTAAATAAGCGCCCGAGTGCCATTATATGAACGGAATGTTCTGTTTGCAGTGTTTCATTGGCCGATTGGAAAGAAAAAATCATGGAACAGTACAACGCAAGAAAGTCGTCAGGACCATTGAGTCCACACTGACTCTTTGAATGAGCAATCCTGCATTCTTGTTAACAAACAATCTGTTGGAGGAACTCAGCGTGTCGAGCAGCATCTGTGGGAGGAAATGGATTGTCGACATTTTGGGTCTAAACCCTGAATCGGGAAAGTCCTGATGTAGGGTTTCGACCCGAAATGACAATTCTTTTCAGCGCACCACTCCTTCGGTACTGCACTGCAAGTGTTAATCTATATTTTTAACAGTGGTTCTTCAACTCATGAGATGACTCAAAATAAGGTTTATTTGGAGAGCAATCCTGCGGAGGAGAAAGGCAAATAGTGTCTAACTAAAGTGTTTTCTGATAAAGTTACAGAGAGGGTTGATGAAGAAATGCAGTTGATGTGATATGTATTGAGTTACAAAAAGCATTTGATAAGCAGCCACCTAATAGATTAAAGGCCAATAAAAGGGTCTACGGTGGCATGGATAGAAAATTGGCTAAGCAACAGGAAACAGCAGTAGTAAAAGGTTATTTTTCAGATTGGAGAGAAATGTAGAGTTCCTTAGCGATCAGTACCAAACTCGAGGCTTTTCTTAATGTATATGTTAATAATTTGGATATGGGTGTGCAGGGCATATCTTCCAAATTGCAGATGACACAAAGTATTGAATTGTGGGGCAGATAGTAATACACTTCAAGGAGATATGAACAGGCTGATGAAGTGGGCTAATGGATGGAAAATGAAATTTAAATACTGAGAAATGTGAATTGCTATATTTCAGTGGGAAGAATGAGAGGCAAATGTGCACAGTTCATTGAAAGTGGCAGGGCAGGTTCCAGAAAGTAGTTTAAAAAAAAGATTTTGGGCTTGATAAAAAGAGGCAGAGAGTTCAAAGGCTAGGAAATCGTAATGATTTCATTAAACATCGGTTTGGCCACAATGGAATATTGTATCCAGTTATGGGCACTGCACTTTAGGGAAGATGTAAAAGATTTCAGGAGGTGCCGAATTCATGTAGTTAAATGATTCCAGGAATGAGGGACTTTAATTATGTGGCTAGACTGGAGAAGCCTGGGTTTGTTTTCTTGGAACAAAGGAGGTTGTGAGGAGACCTAGTAGAGGATTTAGGAATCAAGCATAGCATGAACAGACTAGAGAGAAAGAAACAATTCACATTGGCAGAGGGATCAAACACTGGGAGACATAGAATGAGTTGATTAGCAAAAGAAACTAAGGTAACAAGAGGAAACATTTATTTATGCAATGAATGGTTAAGAGTTGGAGTGTACTGCCATTGGTAGTAACAGTCTAATTCAATTGTAGTTTAATAAATATCTAAGGAGAGACTTTGATAGGCTTTGGGGAGAAGGCAGGAGGGTGGAGTAACTGGATTGCTCTTGCACAGAAATGTTACAGCCTCAAAAAGCCAAATGGTCTTCTTCTATGCTGTAACCATTCTTTTACTTTGTCCATGATTGCACCATCTATTCCTTTGCAGTTTTAATCGCATTCGACAGAAGCTTGGCCTTGTTCCCCAGACAGGACGGGATAACCCTATGGCTAAGGACGTTCATCAAAGTGCCCATTCAAAGAGTCAACATGATAGACAGAATGTGCACTCCCCATCCAACCTGCCCAGGTACACTTATTTCAAAAATTTTTGTGGAACAGAAGGTCTCCTTGACTTTTTTCCCCTAATAGATCATTACTGATATGTACCTCAGTTCCATTCATGCATATTTGCTGAATGTCCTTTGCACCTTTAACTCAAAGTCTATACACTCTGTTCTGAAAAGTTGAAGTGACCCTCCATATCCACAGCTTTGAGGGAGAGAGTTCAAGAGTTCCAGATTTTTGTTCCTTCCTGTGAAAAAGTGTTTACTCACTTCCATTGTGAAACAAGTTCAAGGTCTCAAAGGACAAGGTCTCTGAACACAGCCTAGAGTTAAATGATTTATTTACAAAGGTAAACACAGGGAAAAGGTAAACAGGGCAACATACACACACGCACACACACCAGTGATAGCAAGCATGGGAAAGTCACAACAGGGGCCACAATACACACACACACAATGAACTGGGTACTAACAATCAGGCAACACAATACACTACCCACCACCCCTTGACACAGTGTAGGCACGGCTCCACGCCACCGGAATACTAACTTAAGATGCTTCTAACACTATCGAAGTGCACAGCTTACCAGCAGTCTCTCCAGCATTGTTCACAATTCCTTCAGGGCAACAAAGAGACCCAACCCAGCACATGGGGCACTCCTTATAGTGCTGGAGGGCTGGGTGTGGTCCAGCCCAGGTAGTTCAAACAGGCCAATGGCCTGAGGCCAAGTACAAAGGTGCTTAAAGTGACCAATGGTCAGGTGTGCACTGATGGGTGGGGTGGAGCCAAACTTGATTGACAGTGGTGTGTCTTTCGACCAGGTAATGGGCAGTGTTGTCACATGACAGCCACGACCCTCCACAATGCAACTTCATCTGTTAATCTGGAGTGAAACAGTTTCTCTCTACCTATCCTATCAAATCAATTTATCACTTTAACAGCTCCACTCTATAATGTCCCTAAAGCCAACGGAATGTACACCAAGTCTCCTCTAATTACCATACTGATAAAAGCTCATCTTTTGGGTAGTTGAAATGGAAGCTGACAATGAGCTTGAATTTCAGTTTACAAAATCTTTTAGGTTCAATGACATGAAGAAAATCTGAGTTCCAAATATGATTTTATTAATCATTCTTTGAAAGAGGACTGTTCAGTACGCCCTCTCTAACTAACCAGGAGTTTGTTGTTTTTTGGGCAGATTAAGATAGTGGAGGCTGCAATGACTGACTTAGGAGTTGTGCTGGGGTCCTGGGAAAAAAAACATTTGATCTCAGTTTGAATTTTTGAACAAGGCCCCAACAAAGGAACAATATCTTAATCACAGTCTATCTGAAAGTTATAATGGGTGGATGGCCAGTGGAAAGTATATTCATAAAACTGACTTCCTTCTCATTACCACATCATTCAAAGATTTTTTGTGGAATAGAAGATGGGAACAGGAGCCACCCCAATTACACTTTTTACCGAATAGTGCCAAGTAACATAAGTTTTTCATCATGTTTTCCCGTCCAATCAGAGGGCCATATTATTATTTGTTTTGTATATTGATTATTTTTTCCTTTGTACACACCTCACTCTTTCTAGATTGTTGTTCCATCTGATGCAGTTCCCAATAGACCTATTGCTGATCTTCGACGGGGTCACTGGGTAGTTGGTTCCTCCATTGTACAATGACAGGTAAGGGGAATAAAAATCTGGTTTAATTAATAGTGGATCTATCATTATTAAAATGATACAGGATTATAATAAGGTTATATAGATGAGGACTTTTGCCATCTGGATTTCCTATTTAAAATAAAGTATTTACATCAAATAAAATCAGTGAAGAATCCTTTTTAAGGAAACGTTTCTTATCCAAGAAACCGTGGGTAGCTTACAGGCATATCTCTGTGGTCATTTACTGAAAGCATTTCCTGAGGCTTGAGAATGATCTGGAGATCTTAAGAGAACTGGGAAATGTTTGGATCACTAGGGCAACTGTACATCTGAAAGCTGTGTAATTCGGTTGAGCTATCTTTTATTTGGTGAGCAGGTTTATTTGATATAAGGGAAAGAAACTACAAATGCTGAAATAAAAAACAAAACAAAAATAAATCATGAAAATCCATATTCAATGAATTTCATTATATCACTTGTATCACTTCCTCAATTCTGCACTAAGCATTTTTTATAGGCTGATATTTTAGTGCAGGAGTAAAATAGAATAGAATAGAATAAGGTTTATTATCACTGTCTTAAATGATGTGAAATTGTTGTTTTGCAGCAGCAGTACAATGCAGTACAGTACAGATTGAGGAAGTGATGACTTTTTCGGGGGGCAGCCCTTCTTGTGAATTGTCAAACATTTACTCAAACATCACCAAATACTTGTTGATTGATCTTACTGTGTATAAATTAGCAATCATGGTTATTCACATCACAACTGTGACTGTACTTAACTTGTTGTAACATCCTGTGATTCTGGAAAGTGCTGCATAAAAGAGTATTCTTTCACCACAAACAACATTCTTGTTCTGCATTATCAGAATCAACATCTTTCTGATGAAACTTTAAACCTCCATCCACCCTGTGTGCCTTCAGTGCCAAAGTTGTTGTTTAAATTGTTATAAAAATAATGGATGCCTGGAATACGTTGCCTGATAGGGTGGTGGAGCAAATTCATTGGTGCTATTAAGAGGGGCTTGGATGGGCACATGAATGAGGAAATTAGAGGGATATTGGGCATACTGTAGGTAGGAGGGATTAGCTGTGTCGGCAACAACATTATGGACTGCTGTACTGTTATAAAAATAAAAAAGAGCAATAATGAAGAATAGTTGAGGGATCTATTATTTTACCACTTAGGTAGTCAGCATTTCATTTGCTTTTTTTTTGAGGGAACTTTCTATATTAATTGACCAACACTATCCTGATTTGCCTGTAGTAGTTGTACCTCAGAAGAGATTGTGATGATTCTGGGTCGCTAGAGCTTGTGGTGGATACTACATAAAGCAATATTATTTTATGTTGCACGAAGGAGCAGCTATTTGTTTATTGCTGCTACAGTGGATTAAATCTGCCCAGGTATCTTTTTCTTTCATCAGAACATAATGACAGCCATTTTCAGATCCCGCAAATAACCATGAGGTGAATGGCTAGTTAACAAGCTTTTAGAGGTGTTACTTAAGGAGGACTTATTGATGAGAGCCCCTACAGTAATTTATAATGGTGTAGGAGTTGCTGTTTGCCATTGTCATGTTCAGAACAGTGATTTGCTTTCTGTGAATGTGCAGTTTGAACAGAGAAGAAGCACCAAGTAAGTCAACGCACAGCAACTTCCAGCAGCCAATCAATCCTCTAAAATTCTCCCATAGCCCTGACGCTGCTATGATTTGCCTCACAGATCGTCCTCTGCAGGTAAGACTTTGCCTGAGGAGGTTGTTACACCTGTGTTCTTATATTCATGAAAAGCTTCTGTTGATCATGGTACTTTCTGGAAAGTTAGCTTCTCTTTCATACTTGCCATTTTTTAAACTCCTTGCTGGATTGTGGAACATTTCCACAGTGCAGAGTGGTCTCCAGTATCTCATCAATGTCGGCTTTCTCCTCTATAAGTGGCACTGATCACTGAAGTTTTAATTAATCATGGTTGGGGTTACAGTTGAGTATGATGAAGTTCTCTTCTGGCATCTGCACTTCCCAACAGGTGTCACTGGAAAATAATTGGAAGCACAAATGCAATTTGGTTTTTTTTCCTCCCTCCGAGAATGGTACATGATTACTACTATGTTGCATTTTCACATTATGTGCAGCATAAACTCCTCCCCAAATGAAGCAGTTCATGCCTGCTTGCAGGAAGGCATGGACAGCATTTGGGTCTGGGATGATAAATGGCAAGTAACATTCATGGCACAGAAGTACCAGGCAATTACCATCTCCAGCAAGAGATTCTAACCACGTACCGAACACGTTGAAGGCTGAGTACCCTGCGGCCAGAGACTCACCTCCTGATGTCCCAAAGCCTTTCCACTACTTATGAGGTACAGTTTAGGAGCATGATGGAAGACTGCACTTGCCTGGATGACACCACCGTCTAGACAAAGCAGCTTGGTTAATTGGTACCTCATCACCACCCTATCACTACCAGCATACGATGGCTGCAATATGTATCATGGGTAAAGTATTCCCCAACTTTTTACATCAACATGTAAGATATTCACAAATACAAATGGCTACACTGACAACTCCTCCCAAATCTGCAGATTATACCATCAAAACTGACAAGGGCTTCAGGCACATGGGAACACTGCCACCTGCAGGCTTTTCTCCAATTTACACACTATCCTGATTTGGAAATATATCGCCATTCCTTCATTCCTGGATCTCCCTTCCCAACAGTGCTGTGGGTGTATCTTCACCAGGACTGTACTAATTCAAGAAGATAGCTCACCACCACTTCCGCAAGGCAGTTAAGGATGAGTGATAAATATTGACCACACCAGCGATGCACAGATCCCGGTGAATAAATTAAAAACAATAAGTCGATCTTATCTCTACAGTATGATAAGTTTAACAACCTGAACTTACACTTTAGAACGTTGGCATAACTTACTATTCCCTTTTGGATCCCTATAACATCTGAAAATTGATTTCTTTTCGTAAACACTACATTTATTCCTGTGTATAGACGTTATTAGGTATTACCGTTGCCGTTGGATCTGTATCTTGAAGTCAAACCTAGAAGCAGTGATGAGGGATTGTCTTAGATGCTGATGTTCATGCAAAATTCTGTCAAATGTCCACAGAAGAATTCTCAGGTACTGTCTGAAGATAGGTAGGGAGCTCTCCCAATGTCCCTCAATCAGCAGCATCAAGCCATAGGACTAATAGATCTCATAGCTTTTTAGTGGAGGTGCCCTGCTTTTATTTTCGTTGGAATTTGCTATCAGTGTGATTACTCTGGAATGTGGGGAGAAAAGCAATTGTATGACTTCATTTGTTTTTAGAAGGCATCTTCAAGGAGACGAGAGGGAGACGATAAAATGTCAACAAGAACGTGGAGCCCCAGCACAGGAGTTAAGTGGGTAAGATAGCAAAGTATCTATCCCTGGCTGAGTTCATTGAAGGGTTCTGCTTTTGCTACTATGTCCTAAAGAATGGGGGACCAAAAAAAAAACTCCAACCCTCCGATACCCTCACTCTCCCTAGCACTTAAAACATGAAGTTCTTCATGCCCTTGGAATCAGGCAGGTGCTGTGTGGGTTCAAAATAAAAACAGAAAATGCTGGAAAAGCTCATCAGGTGAGGCAGCATCTGTGGAAAGAGGAACAGTTAGTGTTTCAGGTTGAAGACCCTTCATCAGAACTGAAGGGTTTTCAACCTGAAATGTTAACTGCTTCTCTTTCTACAGATGCTGCCTGACCTATGAGTTTTTCCAGCATTTTCTGCATTTATTTCAGATTTCCAACATTTACCATTTTCTTTGATTTTCATTCATTGTGCAGGTTCACTGTACTGAAAAATCATACCTGGTGGTAAAGCAGCTCACAGATGGAATGACATTATCAACTTCCTGGGTGAAGGATGTGCAAGATACAGTTTAGTTTCTGTTTTTTTTCCAATTACTGCCCCTCTCTTCAACTTTCTTGGTGACAAAGACAGACCATCAGACATCAACACCAGAGGTTTGACTGGTGTCTGTTGTTGGTTAAATTGCAGGGTGTGGTGACTTGAGAAAAAAGTTGACCTGAGATACTCCATCCTTGGTTGCAAATTATCTGAAGTCCACATTCCAAATGGGATTTTTGTTTACCCCTCCACATTTTCCTATGGGATAGACAGAGGTCATTGCAGCCCATTGAATCGATGTGACTCATAGAGCAGTCCCATTGCCCTCCTAACTTTCCACTATTCTCACCATATTCCTAGAATTTCTATTGCTCAACTACACTCTTGGGGCAATTTATAGTGCCTAATTAACCTACCGATCCACACTTCTTTAGGATGTGGGAGGAAACCTCAGCACCCAGGTAATGCACATGCAGTCACGGGGAGAATGTGCAAACTCCACACGGACAGCGTTGGAGGTCAAGGTTAAACCTAGTTCACTGGAGCTAGGAGGCAGCAGCTTTACTAACCATGCAGAACAAAACTGGACAACAGGAGGATATTATAGAGTCATAGAGCAATGCAGCACAGAAACAGGCCCTTTGGCTCAACCAGTCCATGCTGACCACGATGCCCACCCAGCTAGTCCCAACTTCCTACATTCGTCCCATGTACCTATCCAAGTGCTTCTTAAATGATACCATTGTACCTGCCTCAACCATTTCCATATACTACATGCAGCTCATTCCATATACTTACCACCCTCTGCGTGAAAAAGTTACCCCTCAGGTCCCTTTTAAATCTTTCCCCTCTCACCCTAAACCTATGCTCCCTCGTTTTGGACTCCCCTACCCTGGGGAAAAGACTGTTACCATCTACCTTATCTATGCCTCTGATAATGTTAAATATTTCTATAATGCCACAGTGGAAAATCCTTTGGATTGCTGCTGATGTGTCCTTCTGGGCATGTAACTTCATTCCATTTGACTGCTTGCAGGAATCTTCAGCCTACCACTTCTTCAAGAAAAACCAACTGTTTGCCTGGAACTTTGTGGACACAATCATCTTGGAGGTGATTCAAGATGAATTGGTGCCTGATATCTTAATGGAAGTGCTATTGCATGATGACACTGAGGTACTGCTAACAACAAATATTGCCACTGTAAAAAAATGCACAATCCAGATGAAAGTATGATTGCTGTATAATAATTCCTATAATTCTAATAGAATTACATTGTGTATATAGTGCTAAAACTGGCCATTTGAACCAAAGTGATACCAATGTTTGTACTGCACTTGAATTTTTTTCCAGCCTATTTTATCTGACAGTGTCAGCATATCCTTCTACTTCTTTTTAGGGACATTTGAGAGACTCTTAGATAGCAACATGAATGATAGAGAAATGGAGGGCTATGTGGGAGGGAAGGGTTAGGTATTAGAGCAGGATAAAATGTTGGCACAACATCATGGGCCTAAGGGCCTGTACTGTGCCGTGATATTCTATGTTCTTTTGTTTTTGCTCATAGCTATCGAACTATATGTTGAACATATTGTGTCATTGCTCTTACTCCTTGCAGCAGTGTGTTACTCATTCTCGCCACTATCTGTGTAAGATTTTTTTTCTTGAATTCTCAATCAAATTTATTAGTTACTTATATTCCCCTATTAGCAGCTGTCACTTTTCTATACAGAAGATTCTTTGTGTGTTTAGTACTTCCTGATGCTTATGTGCTCTCAGTCTTGCATCATCTTTGCCACTCATTGTTACTCTTTGCCCATTGCTTCTGAATCTTTTTTATAATGTGGAACCTTGAACTGTGCACAACGTTGGGTGGTCTGACCAAGGTATGTGGAAACCAGAATGGTATACAAACGGTATTTGTTGGTATTGAGACTGAAACTCTGCACGGTATTCCAAGTGGAGAACAGGACTATACCCTCAAGTATCTTCTAACTAATGAGAGAGACCAAGGCTGCAATGAGGGAGACCAAGCCTCCCTCATTACAGAACTCTAACTAAGGTCTTTCCTGCAGACACGGGTCATATATTGCACTGAAACACAGACCAACAAAGTTCCAGGTTTGATTATTGGTGTCTGATGAACTGTCTGGTCTCAGAGTACGTGGCTGCCACATTTGACCCAAGAAGCCCAATCCCCAATTCCTCGCCAGTGATCCTTGCTGAAAATGGTGATATGAAGAAGCTGATAATGATGGAATAGGGAGACACAAGAGACTCTGTAGATGCCGGAATCTGGAGCAACACACACAAAATGTTGGAAGAACTCAGCAGCTCAGGCAGCATCTATGGAGGGAAATAAACAGTTGACATTTTGGAAGTCGAAACCCTTCATCAGGACTAGAAAGGAAGAGGGCAGAAGCCAGAATAAGAAGGTCGGGGGAGGAGCAAAGGCTGGCAGGTGACAGGTGAGGGGGGAAGGTAGGTGGGTGGGGGAGGGGGAATGAAAGGGAGTGATGTAAGAAGCTGAGAGGTGATAGGTAGAAGAAGCAAAGGGCTGAAGAAGAAGGAATCCAGTAGGAGAGGACAGTAGATCATGGAATAAAGGGAAGGAGGTGGGGAATAGATGGGCAGGTCGTGAGGGTGGAGGAGGGGAAAGAGAAGGAATGAGGGAAGACAAGGGGCGGGGGTTACCAGAAGTTAGAGAAATCGATGTTGAGGCAGTCTGGTTGGAGACTCCCAAGGTGGAATATTCCTCCAACGTGGCAATAGAGGAGTCCGTGGATAGACATGTCAGTATGGGAGTGGGATGTGGAATTGAAGTGGCTGGCCACTGGGAGATCTTTGCTTTTGCGGCAGACAGAGCGAAGGTGATCGATGAAGCGGTCACTCAATCTGCTTCGGGTCTCACCGCTGAAGAGGAGGCCGCACTGGGAGCACTGGATGCAATAAATGACATCCTCAGATTCCCAGGTGAAGCAGTTCCTCACCTGAAAGGACTGTCTAGGGCCCTGAATATTGGTGAGGGAGGTGGTGTAGGGACAGGTGTAGCACTTAGTATGGTGGCAGGGATAAGTGCTGGGGGTGGTTCATCCGTGGGGATGGATGAGTGGACAAGGGAGTCACAGAGAGAGCGATCCCTGCAGAAAGCAGAGAGAGGGGAGGGGAAGATGTGCCTGGTGGCGAATCCCGTTGGAGGTGGCAGAAGTTCCGTAGAATGATGTGTTGGGTGTGGAGGCTCATGGGGTGGTAGGTGAGGACAAGGGGAACCCCCTCCCTGTTATGTCGAGGAGGGAGATGGGGTGAGGGCAGGCATACGGGAAATGGAGGAGATGCGGGTGAGAGCTGCATTGATGGTGGTGAAAGGGAAACCCCATTTACTGATAAAAGAGGACATCTCTGATGTCTTGGAATGGAAAGCCTCATCATGGGAACAGATGCAGCGGAGGTGGGGGAACTGGGAGAAGGGGATAGCATCCTTGCAAGTGACAGGGTGGGAAGAGGTGTAGTCAAGGTAACTGTGGGAGTCAGTGGGTTTGTAAAAGATGTCAGTGGTTAATCTGTCTCTGGCGATGGAGACAGAGAGATCCAGGAAAGGGAGAGAGGTGTCGGAGATAGACCAAGTAAATTTGAGGGCAGGATGGAAGTTGGAGGTAAAGTTGATTAAATTGACGAGCTCAGCATGGGTGCAGTGTATGTGGAATAGGGCTTGCCTCATTGCACCTCTTTGGCATTTATTGTACAAGATTAGAAATGAAGTGTGCCCAGTGGGAGAGCCACAGCACCCTTGGAATGCATTAATGTTATCAGGAGAGAACTGTTCTACAAAGTTACTATATCAGCTGCAATGTATGGCAAATGCAGAGTTATTTCTTATCTTATTTGTTCAGCATTGTTTGTCTGCAAGGTTACTCATTAACACCTGAGTCCAGTTTACTGAGGTCACTCTACATGTTATTCCACAGAAGTTTGCCTAACTTATGTTTTAAAACATTGCTTTATTACCCTCTCCCTCCCAAATCTTATGTTTAATTTAGTCATTGAATGGTCAACGTTCTAAAGGTGTTCATTTTTGTGTCAGAGTGTTAAATGATTTAGATTCATTACATAATGATTAAATCTAATCTGGCCTATTCCTACTTCATTTAAAAATATATTGCTCTGGGAAACTATCCCACATGCACTCTGGGAATTTATTACCATTACAATATGAACTGTTCTGCAACTCCCAGACTGTGGAAATTTAAAATTACTCAAATCACCCTCATGTTTTTGCTACATTTCCCTTAGCTTTACATTGTTCATAGTCTCCCTGTTGCTGGATGGTCTTTTAGGAAGCTTCCATCAGAGTCCTGCAATCTTTTCTCTTTCCTGACTGAGATAGAGCTTCCAATATTAAATACCTTCTCTCAACTGCTGAGATTTCCCTTGTATTGATACTGTTTTCTTTCCCTGCTTTCCCAATATTTCTGTCCTTAAAACTGGAATGTTTAGCTTTCAGTCATGCTCAGGTTATAGCTCTATTAAGGTGACATCATTGTAATCTTTCAGTCTAATTTATGCTGACCACCCATTTTATGACCTCTACTTTGCATTCTGTGTGGTTGTAGAATCCATTCAGAGGGTATCTGGTGATTGTTCTCAATCCTGTCTTCCTCATATTTATGCATTGGAACTGGGACAAATGGACAGAATCATAAGCATGAAGCTGAAAGAAATGTGATTTGAGAATTTGAATCAGAAAGACTTTGGAGAGTCACCTGTGTACGAAACCCATATCTAAACTTCCAGATACATTGAACTATGGAATTATAGTAACAGAGAAGGAAACTCTATTTGTTACCTCAGAGTATGTGCCAACTTCCAGTAAAGGAATCTAATCCGTCCTGTTTCCCTGCTTTTTACCACAGTCCTGCTAATGTTTCTCTCATAATTGCCTATTTATTTCCCTTTTGAAGGCACTAATTGATACTTTGTCCACCATGGCCCTAGCCAGTGAATTCCAAATCATAACTGTTTTCTGTATTTAGTAAAAACTTTGCATTCCCCTTGTACCTTTTGTTTTTAATTTGTGCTTCTTGGTCCTTGAACCATCTGCTAATGGGAACAGTTATGGTCTTATACACTTCCATCAAACCTCCTCTCAACCCTTTTTGCTCCAAGCAGAACAACCCTAAATTATCTGATTTAACATTAGAGCTGAAATCCTTTGTCCCTGAAACAATTCTAGTAAATTTTCATCTGTAGTTTTTCTAGAACTCACATCCTTCTGCGCCCTCTCTGGAACTTGCATGTCCTTCCGAGAGTTAAATGATCAGACATTGTCCATAAGTTTGTTTTATACAGGTTCAATATATCTGTCTTATTATTGTATCCTTTGTTTCTGTTTATGAATCCCAGGAACTGCTATGTTTTACCCTGTCTACTTGCCCTGCCACTTTCCAGAATGTATGCATAAATGTACACAGGCTGTTCTTGCACAACCTTTTAGAATTGTGCAACTTAGTCTGTAATATATCTCTTTATTCTTTCTGCCAAAGCGCATCACTACACACTTCACAGTGTTTTGTCTACCACTGCCTACTTCCATTAACCAGCAATCCAAGTCTTTTTTTGTTGCAGTTTATTACTATTCTCTTTCCTGTTTACCATATTTCCAAACTTGGTGTCTTTCGCAAATTTGGAGACTTTATCTTGTATGACCTTGTCTAAATCATTACGACACAAAAGGGAAAAAGGTCTCACGGCTGTTCCCAGTCTGATGATATCTCTGTGGTAATAAGCTCAATGAGGAACAGGGAGAGAGCAGCTTCCATCACATCCCATGAGCAGGTGATGAGGGAGAATATACCATCCAGGCAGTCCATCTATAAATGGATCAGATGCTGCTAGTCCTCCACAATGGCCTGTATTCACCACTGCCTTGGTTACAGCTCTGAACCCCCAATCTCAGCAATGAGCAGCTGTACTGCTTGCCCAGGTTACCCAGTGCCAGTTCTCACAGGCAGCATTCCACACCAAGCCTTGGAGAGATTCATTGCTAGACTTGCATCAGCTTTCCAGCACAGGAGTGAGTCAGTTACGCATATATGCTGACTTTATTAGTACTCTAGTTGCAGGGAATGATCCTGGGCACTAAGTGAGATACAAGGATACAAGCCATTGAAAAATTTTTTAAAAACGCTTCTAATTTTTTTCCCCCAGTGTCGACCAATATATGCACCAAGTATGAAGAAATCCCAAGTTCAGAATGAATTGCAGTAAGTATAATGAACAAATGAAACATTTACATTGTTCCTTTTATGGCTTCATGATTGTGACTGCAATTCAAAAGTAATGTGGAAAATATAGTAACCAATCTGTACACAGGAAGTTTAAACAGCATTGAGTGCGCACAAGCAGGAACGTTAATCAGCCCCAGTTATCATCCAAAACTAACTATATATAACATGAAGTTATGGATACTCATGCACACATTTAGCCCATGGTGTTAAGGATGCACATATGCCCCTTCAAAAGCCAGCAAATTTAAATCCTCTGCATCCCTTCGTGATTCACATCTACATTTTAAATGTGATGTTTTTCATGAAATGGGGCTGCTGTAGCACCAGTAATGCAATGAATTGTCATCCTGGGCTATGTGCTCACGTCTCTGGAGTATGAGTTAAGTTAATGAAGTTCTGTTTCAGAGATGTCAAATGGACTGTAGCAGTTCAAAGAGGCATTTCTCAAAGCAACAAGGGATAGCATTAAATTAAATTGAACCAGCAATGTCAATATCTGGTAAAATGAATAAAAAAAAGGGAAAAAACTGAGACATGACTGGCATCTCAAGCTGACCCATTTATTACATGCAAGCCCCCACATCAAGATTAGTCACCAACAATTCTGGAGCATTCATCTTGAATGAAATGTAATTGCAGAATTCAGGCACAGTCAGTATTCAGATTGAAGTGATGTGATACTTCAAGGATTCCATTCTTCTGTGGAGAGGGATTGGGGTAGGGAGGTGATCTGCATCTACATTTTAAATGTGATGTTTTCATGAAATGGGGCTGCTTTGGTAACATTGGTATTGCATTGGTAGCTCTAAATGCTGTATTTCAGCAAGGATACCTTTATATATTAGGCTGTATAATCTCTCAGGTTATTGTAACTTGATTAAAATAAATCTGATGAGGAAATTATAATTCCACTGACTTCCACTTTATTATTGTTAATGTTTAAAACTATATATTGCATAGTTTACATATCAGGAAAAGACTGTCAATGGAATTGGAGCTTCTCTCACATATGTTGTACCTGTCCCCCAGATTATTAAGTTTTAGGTTCCTGAGTTATCAGAGCTTGGGAGATCAGTTGCTTTGACATTGACATCATTTTCCTGAGAGAAACAGGGGAATGGGCAGGAGAAGATCAGCTCAAAGAACAAGGCAGCAGCAGGTACACCCCCCTCTGACTGAAACTGAAAGAAGAATGCTGTATTCCTGGAGTTGAGCTTCACTGTAAAGAATGAGCTGGTCTGGTGTCTCAGGTACTGTTCCTGTGGGATAAGCAAATGTCTTATAACCACCTGGCTCACTTTAACATGATACCAGCAAGCTATGGTCATCAGTGCAAACACCCCAACCCTGGAAGCTACAGATGAGGGCTAGGAAGAATTCTACTTCAACTTGAACAAGTCCTAGCCCAAGTCCCAAAGTGATCCAGCAACCTATGGTCATCAGAGCTATTCCATTGGGCAAACAGAAAGCTATTCAATTCCATTGCTCCTGTTCCAGAACCAAGATCACTTCAATCTTGGTCACTGAGCTGCAGTGTGCAGATGACACATGCATACATTCACATCTGGAGGCAGAGCTCCAACTCATTGTTAATTCATTCTGTGAACCATAAGGGAGATGACACTGAACAAATGGGAAAGGGGGTAGGGGTGACCGGTGGGCAGGAAATCCCAGGGCAGTCCTTGCAGTAGATAGCTGCTGAGTGGCAGAGTCCTGAGCCACAACAGTAGTCCTTCTACAGTGTGGCTGGATACAACTGTCCACCTGCTGGAAACACTGTCATGCAATGAGTTCTGGCAGTACTGGCAATGTATAAAATGAACATGTACACAATGAATTATGAATGATTTGTGACAAATTTTACTTTTAGTACAATAAAATAAAAATGAAATTTCAGATATTCAAACACAAAATCCTGCCATTCAATATCTCACATCTATGTATATGAGATATTCAGTGGAAAAATTCTGTTTGAATGTATGAAGTCTATTTTGATTACTATTTAAGATATGGAAGTGCAACGTAACATATCAGTATTGTACACTATCTTGCCCATTATCGACACTTTCAGTATACCTTCATATTATTGCAGCAGTTGACCATATTTAGTTAAACCCAAGAAGGTGTAATTGAGCACTCAAAGGATTCATTGTAAGCTTTCTGGCACCACCCAGAGTGTTCTTGAACACAAAGCCAGGACCACGTAGAAAAAATCTGGACATGAGAACACTAAAGTTTCCTGGGCCCAGAGGCTAACAATGGTACACAGATCACAGAGCCTTAACCTTGGGTAACTGAGCACTTGGAGATGCACAGACCTAGTGAATCCAGGCAGAGTTCAAGCATTGAAGACTGAGACTGTTGAGCACACCAGTTGCTATGGTTGCTTGTAGAGGCTGGTTATCTGACCCAAACCCAACAGGACTTGTACATCAGATTAATTTTGGATCAAAAAAATTACGAATCTTTGGGCTCAGTTTGGGTTGGGATTGGCTGTGGTCAGATAGCATTTTAATTTTATACCTGAGCAGACTTGTAGACACCCTACAAGAGATGGGCTGGTAGGCTGATAGTTTAAAGGCCTCATTTACTTGGATTTTCTGAGACTTTTAGGTGATCTTTTACTTCACAAAAGCATAGCTTCGATGGGACTCGATTGACGCCAGATGGCAAATAAATTACAGACTAGGGGTATGAGTATAGGGAATGATCCAGGTTAGAAGCTACCTTTCGCAGGGGCTTCTGGAGCAAATTGTTGGCATATAGCTATGTACAGAAAGGAAATGGTTATCAGTGGTTGTCGCTAAGTCACAGTGGTCTTCAGGATTTTCTTCATCACCTTCAGTGGTGTAGTAGAAAGAATGGGTGGTTGAAGGGGAAGAGGACTATCCCATAGCATTTTAAAGTGATAACAAATCTTTTCTTTTGCACCTCAGCTAGTTTTTATGGTCTTGTGGTTTCTGAATGAAGGACCTGGGGATAGTGGTGATGGTGTACCGGCTAGAAGGATCTGTTGATCATTGCTTCTCTCTGATTCAAGCATTTACAATCTCATTATGAGGAAAGGCAAAAACTTGGAATTTTCAGACTAGAGCACAGTATTTCAAAATACACCAATAAGGACATTTGATAGTCAAGGAAATGGAGAAGATGAGCCCAGATTTTTATTTGCAATTATATGTGGAGATAAGATAAGGAGATACGGGTTCAAAGTCATTAACTTTTATCTTTCCAAAGATATCTGTTCTAGATATACTATCTGAAATTAGTTACTTTCTGAAAACCTATAAAATTTGGTTTTGAATGTATCTTCACCTTCTGCTCCCCTCAATTCCTCAGGGACCCTGTTGCACTGATTGACTACTTGCTCATTGAAATAATGCTTCCACGAGTAAATGTAAATAGGCCCTCTAACATGCACACCATGGTCTAGCTCTACTGTACTGAACTGGATTAAACAGCTTGCAGTGGACTACTGGATAATATAGTAAGATCATTTAAGAACCATTTGATTACAGTTGGGAGTGGGAAGATAAGGGCTCTCTGCAGATAGTCTCTCACATCACTATTTATCTCTATGGCACATTCCCATGCAACTGCAGGAGATGCAATTCCTGCCCTTCCCTTCTACCATCCAGGGGCCTAAACAGTCCTTCCTGGAGGAGCAATGATTCAATTACACTTCTTCCAGTTTAGTGTATTGGATTTGGTCTGTGGTCTCTTCTGCCTTGGAGAAACCAAACACAGATTGGATCATCATTTTACAAAATGCCTCCATTCAGACTGCAAGGGTGATATTGAGCTTCCTGTTACTTCTCACTTTAATTCTCTGTTCTACTCCTGCTTTTACCCCTCTGTCTTTGGCCCCCTACATTACTCCATTGATGCTCTATGTAAGTTTGTCATCCTCTGGGTGCATTGAACAACTTGAGATAGCCACTCCTTATTCTCTCCACAGATGGGGCAGTACCTCTCTTTTTCAATTTCTTCCTTTGTTCTATCTCCAACTGTCAATTTTTAACTTAGTTGTTACCTTGATATCTTTGGTCTGATTCCTATCACAGACATTCCCTCTGTTCTCTCCACCCCTGATTTCTCACTTTTCCGGTTCTGATGAAGGTTCTCTGATCTATTGACTTTGTTTCTCTTTCCACTGATGCTGCTTGACCTGCCCATTTCTGCCAGCAATTTTGTTTCTGATTTTGTTTCTAATTGTCAACATTTACGGCTTTTTTTCTCCAATTACTGGTCATCTGTTATCAGTGGTGTGATTTTTCTGGTAGATTTTTAAAACTTGCCTTTTCTATTTTTCAGACAAACAGCACAACTGGTTGCATTCAAGCAACGACCAGCAGTGTCAATATTGGAAACACTCTTGGAGGAAGAAATCAGTGACCTCACAAGAGGATTGATCAGAAATGTTCTTGAGGAGTTTGTTAACGTTCACCTGACCACTGCCACCGTCAATAAATCTCTGACAGAACTAATAATGGAGACGATTGAGCCAATGGTGCCACAACTTGTAGGTCTCCTTAGATTTCCCTGAATGATAATCTGTCATTGACCAAGCAACGCACTGAAAAATTCACTCTTTTCTTTCTGTCATTTAATACTGTCAACATAATAGATGGACAAAATTTCTTCTATTTGTTGGGATGGGGAAAAAAAAGCAAGAAACTAAAATGTGTATTTTTATTTTGGGCACTTCAAAGCACCTCACAATCAATGAAGTATTCTTAAATTGCTGCCACTGTTACAGAAAGTAAAACCTGAAAGCCAGTTTGTTTACAGGAGTCTCCCACCAACAGCAATGTGATAATAAGTCAGGTATATTTCTGTGTTGATTAAGGGATAAATATTGACCAGGACACTGGGGATTTCTCTGCTGTTATTTGAGGGTTTTTTTTGTTATTTCTACTTAATTAAATGTCTTATCTTAAAAAAAAGAACCTCTGACACTGCATGCTCCCTGAGCACTGCACTGGAGCATCAACCTTGACTTTTGAGCTCAAGTCTCTGGAGTAGGACTTGAACCCATAACCTTCTAATTCAAATTTGAAAGTACTGCCAGCTGAATCATGGCTGGAAAGATGATAAATGACATTTTAATGTGGATGTTAAACTATGATAGATATGAGATCTTTGAAGTGTCTTCACTATTACCATATAGGAAGTGCTGGGACCAATATGTGCACACCCAGAACTCTCAAAAAACACTGATGTTGGTTGAGGGCAAAATGTCTGAAACTCATAGAACATAGAACAGTACAGCACAGAACAGGCCCTTCGGCCCACAATGTCTGCGCCGAACTTGATGCTGAATTAAACTTATTCTCTTCTGCCTGTACATGATCCATATCCCTCCATTCCCTGCGTATCCATGTGTCTAACAGCCTCTTAAACACCAGTATCATGTCTGCTTCCACCACTGCCCTTGGCAGGCTGTTCCAGGTACCCACCACTCTCTGTGTTTAATAAAAAAACTTGCCCTGCACATCTCCTTTAAATTTCCCCCCTCACTTTAAATGCATGTCCTCCAGTACTTGACATTTCTACCCAGAGAAAAAGATCCAACTGTCTACCCTATCTATACTCTGATAATCTTATTAAACCTTCTGATCTTTTTTTTCAAAAGTGGCATTGTATTTTCAAGTTCTTGGTTAATCACCTCATCAAAAAGACTTCACAATGCTGCTCTATAATGTTGATCTGGAACATAGGCTCAGATTTTAAGATGGACCTTGAACAAGTAATCTCTGATTCAATCCTGCATGAAGAGGAAAAGTTCTCTTTAGGCAATATTATTCCTTAACCAATGCTGACGGAAATTGTATATTTGGCCATTCATTTCATTGCTGTGGTGGTGCAGAATGATTACTTAGTTTTCCTATATGTTTAAATATGCCTAAGGGCACTCACATGAGTTTGTAACTGTATGCTTTTTTTAACCCCACAGGTGAAAGAAACAGTAAATGAGATGGTACTGGAGGAGATCCTGCAGGAAGATATTGTTCCAGATGTGTTAGATGAGGAAATGAGGAATATCGTGTTGCTACAGCTAAGTGAACATGCCACTAAAGTATATGAACAGCAGATGGAGGAGGTAAGAGGAGATAGTGATGGTTGTTATCCCTTGTATCACACTCAAATGATCAATGTAAAAGTGCCTATAAAATAAAATCTATCCACTGTTCTGCACTTACTGTGGTAAGTAGATACACGAGTATAGCACTGGATTATAAAGTTAGAGTATGCATTTCCAGCAGTCTGAACAATAAAACTGGCTAGGCATTCCTACTCTGGGGAAGGGAAAACAGCAGACATTTGAGTCACCAGCTCATGATTTCTGTTGACAAGGATACCCATAAGCTCATTTGGAACAGTTGTGCTTGATTGATGTCCTTCTGCGGTCAAATATCTGGCTGGTAATTCCTGTTATGGCTTACAGATGAGGAGTACACTTTTGAAGAAATACTGGAAGACTCCTCTTACTTTTTCAATCCAATGTTTTTAAGACACAGGTCTTTAATTTGAGTGTAAGCGACAGGATAAATTTGGATTTATCCAAATTTTGGCTGATCTGCCAACATTTGAGGGATCAAGGTGATTGTTATAAATAAACTGGTTAGGAACCTGTCATTTGAAGATTTCTTGGGGACAGCCTTATGAGGCAAAGCCAAAGAAAGCAGTAAATATTATTTTGTCTTTGGCTCCTGCAAGGACCCAGGCAAAGATCCAATTGGGGCTTGCATTCATTGTCAATTTCAGGTGATATGAGTGCATCATTGATATGACGAAGAAGCTATGAAAGTATGACAGTGTGCAGGAATTGGATTCATCTGGGTATGGTGTATTCTATAAAGGAGATGGTGTAATCTGTAAATGTGGGAGGTGAATATATCAGTGGACAATATTTTGTAAAATCACAAGCATTATTAATTAACAGACATCTTGGTGCAGGTCAGAATATATGCTGGCAAGAGACTGATTGACATGTTTCTTCTGGAGACTCTGCTGAAAACTTTGGGAAATGAAGGGAGAGCATTCTCTGAAGAGATTGAGTTGGACAGGCTGTTAGACAGTAAGTTGTATTCTTCTCATCTGCACACAGTAGAATGCTGGTGATTGCAACCAACAATGTACTGACCATTGAGCAACAGTGCAGAATCTTGGGTTTTCCCAAGTTTCTACCCACATGGTTTGAGTTTGTTGTAACATGCGACCAAATGTTTCCCAACAAAGGAGAAGGAGAATGCGAGAGCTCATGAAATTCCTTCCTTTCCTCTGTATCTTTGATGTTGCTGAGGCCACTCTGCAGAATTCCAGGTCCAACCCTTGTAGAGTATCGTGTAGAAAAGAGGGGAAAATGTAAAAAAAAGGGGAAATTTCTATTTGCAAATAACATTTGATTTATGACTGCATTAGTAGAGCAAGAATTCACAACTTCCTGTGTCAGCTGAGAATGTTACCACTGAAACAGCTGATCAGGTGGATTCTCTTGCAAGCTTTCAATGAATGTTTCATTTATTTTGTCATAGGATCTTTGTTTGCTGGTTGACAACTGAGAAGAGTTACCTCGTCCTTTTTTAGGTTCAATGCTTGACATTCTTTTGGCCCAGTACCTCAACATCAGCCAATATAATTGTGTAACCATTGACAATGTGGCATTAAGAGATTACCATTTGAAGGCTTTTACTGATGTGGTGAGTGCATATTTTTCACAATCGATTCCCAATATATCCTTCTGGGGGTTTATACTCTTGCCCCCCCCCCCCCCCCCCCCGCAAAGCCATTACTTACTTCAGTATTTTTTTAAACTTTTGTTAGTTTTTTTTATAATTATCAGTCCAGGGGATTTTAAGAAACAATTTCCATTTCAAGCATCCCCCATCAGCAACAAGCTGGGTACTCTACACTATGTCTTCAAATACTCCTAGAACAGATACAACACAGGAACAGAGTAACAATCCCTATGTTCTTTTCCCATCAGTGTGCTCTAATCCCTTTTCCAATGCACCATAAACTACTCTTGACTCTGTCTTTAGTTCCCACACCGATTGTACATGGTCACTTTGAGCTGGCTTGAGAAACTAAGGGATTTTTTCTGTGTGTTGCATGCACATTAATGAATGTTATGCAGAACCAATAAAATAAGGAGGCAGGAATTACATCATAATCATGCTGTGTTACCTGCTGATAACGCACAGTTGTAATGGAGTAGTGCAGCAATTACAGTTCCTCCCATCTGACATTTCACACTTTTTTTTACTGGAAAGGTTCTTAAGAATTCCTGGGGGCTGTGGAAAATGAGGAATCTATGGTGTAATGCAGCCTGTTACCCTGCAGTGAGGTTGCCAGTCAGGAATCTTGGAATTAATGGTGATTGCACTCTGTTTGCCTTGAACAGGCGCTGGATGTGATTCTGACGGAAATGGGTGAACATATGGATGAGGACATGGCTGATCTTTTCCAGTATGAAAGGCAAATAGAAGCAGACTTCATTGTAGAGCAATGAAGTCGAGTAATCCGGGCTGCTGATGTGGGGGTGGTTCTAATTGTGTTTGCTTGTATTCCAACTTGCTGCATCAAAGGAAGAAAAACATGTTTGCCGTTTTATCACATAATTTAAACATCTTAAGGATCTTTTTAAATTCAATTTCTTATTTTGAACTGTCGGTCTTACACAAGAACAGTAGCTATTAAGTTGGCCAGGGCACAGGACTGCTGTCCTGCTCTTCAGGCACCTTTGTTTGATCTGAAGTCCCCATATAAAGGATTGCACTTGAAACAATGCATCAGTTGATCAGTTCTTAAACGGACTTTCACCTTAGTTTATGGAAGAGTCACTTGACAAAGGATTTCTCCGCTCAGAGGTTACTTGAGCAATCATCTTGCAATAAAGGCTTTGCTAGCAAAGTGTTTCATATTGAGATGGCATTGTGTGCAAAAGTATAAGAATATCTCTGGTATCATTCATTCCCCACAGGTAGACAATTTCCATTCCACCACACTTATAGATTTTAAAAATGACTGTCATCATTGCTACATTTTGTAATCAAGTGTCTTCAATTTTGAGAAATTTGATGCACAGATTAATTGATAACATTAAATAAATTAATCATGTTTCAAATATTTTTAAACAGAATAGGCAATAACTGACACTGCAATGCAATGCAGTCTGAAATCTAATTGAGTGGTTCAGAAGGTTCATTCATTGAACAAAGAAAAATGAGCAACTGTGAAGGAAGATGTAACCAACCTGTAACGGGGTGAAAATTGTGATGAAATTGCTGGTAGTTTATGGGGGTAATGGTTAGTAACAAGGTGCCTATGACTGATATTAGAGAATATCACTTGCAGCAAGTGGGTTTGGGACTTAAGAAAATATATTTATTTCCATCCTAACCTCCCCCCATCTGTCACTTTAGGTAACGGTGTTGGTTCAGTAGCAGCACTCTGACTGAGCCAGAAGCATCATGGATTCAATCCTTACTTCAAAGATTTAAGCACAAAATATAGGCTGACTGCAACTCAATAATGATTATACAATAAATAGAGGGTCCACCTTTGCTTTATTTAAGAGCATAATTAAGCTTTATCTTGGGTATTGTACCTATTGCCAGCCCAGATTTCAGCATATTCAGAATTTTATTTCTCATGTTTTACTTTGATTTCATATAAACGATATTGCAGAAGAAATTTGCTAGAATGGTACTAATGATACAAGACTTCAGTTATCTCCAGAGAGTAGATTAATTGTGGTTGTTACCATTAGAGAAGGCATTTGAAGGAATGAGGAAAACAAAATTAATGCAGTGAAATATTATAACTCAGTATGAAGAATTTGATAACATGATTGAAGGAAATTTAATAATAACTTATAAGACCATAAGATATAGGGGCAAAATTAGGCCATTTCGGGCCCCAGCAAAGTCAGCTCTGCCGTTCAATCATGGCTGATTTTTTTCAACCCCATTCTTCTGCCTTCTCCCCATAACCCTTAACCTCCTTACCAATCAAGAACCTATCAATCTCTGTCTTAAATACACCCAATGACTTGGTCTCCACAGCCATCTGTGGCAACGAATTCCACAGATTCACCACTTTCTGGCTGAAGAAATTCCTCTTCATCTCAGTTTTAAAGGGACATCCCTTTATTCTAACCAACACCTTATAAAGCCTCAGCAGTACATCCTTGCTTTTATGTTCTAGTCCTCTCGAAATGAATGATAACATTGCATTTGCCTTCTTTACCACCGACTCAACTTACAAGTTAACCTTAAGGAAATCCTGAACTAGGACTCCTAAGTCCCTTTGCACCTCTGATTATAAAAGAATCCAGATGAAACATGAAAAGGAAAATATACAAAGCTACCCAAACACTGTTTTCCCATAAATATACTTGTTTTTTTATTATTTTAAAAGTTTAAATAAATACGTCATATGGGTTTATAATTGTTATTGAGTGAAACTCCTACACATTATATGCATTTGTTCAGTTGCTAAAAAGATACCATTTATCTGAGGCAATCTGGACACCACAGTTAGCCTTTTTGCTTCTGGGTTAGAAAATAATCAGTAATCCCTAATCTGTAAAATATATTTGTCCAGATGTTGGATAAAGGCAGAATCAGTCCACATTTGAATGACATCCACTTTCAAAAAGCAAGTTGACACTCTGAAAGGTTCACTAATACAAGTAGTTCTCTGGCACACATCACCACGTTTACTCTCTGGCTGATTTCCTCCTTACCCAGGAGAACCTGGGTCATTCCATTCTTTGTGAGTTGACATTATATGGCCAGTTCTTCCACTGCAGCAGGAAAGGTCTTGTTTTAATCGGGCCCAAAGAATTTCCACTTGGAGAAAGTGCTGAACCCTGTACATTTGCTAGGACTGTGGATTAAATTCCATCTTTGTAATTGGTGCTCAGTTTTGGAGACTTGTCCCAAAACGTCTCTAAGCATCAACTGAACTTGGATTTACATTTATATTTTAATTATTAGCTGAAACCAAAATTTAAGGGCCAAAAATAACACGTTGATATGCCCAGTCCAAGTACTACATAACTTATCCTCAAAAGGTAGGAAGTTATAATTAATCATAACTAATCAATTAATCAGCTAAGACCATTATAGCATAGTTTAACTGCTGCTGCAGTATAATGTTTAGAAATTCATATTTTTTCATATTTCTTTATATTGTAAGGAGCTATTCAGCTGCTCAAGTCTATGCCAGCTCTCAGGTCATTCCTCTCAGTTCCAACCCTGACTATTCCCTTGTATTTATTCTCCCATCAACTCCCCACCTCCCCCATTCTCCTGCCACCCACTTAAACTAGGGGCAATTTACAGCAGTTAATTAATCTACCAGCATGTTCTTGGAATGTGAGAGGAAACTGGACATCCAGGAGAAACCCATGTGGTTACAGGGAAAATGTGTAAGCTCCACACAGAGGGGACCAAAGGTTGGGATCAAATCCAGGTTGGTGGAGCTGTACAGCACCATCTCTAACTGCTGTACCACTATGTTGCCCATACAAATACAAAAGCCGTGGAATTTTCGTATTATTTTTATTTTGAGTAAATCATAAATCTCACAGAATACTGAAAACCACACTTTTATTGTTCATCATCATTTCTTCTTGTCAGCTCCTGCCATTTTTGAGCTAATTCTTGTTTTGTTTTTCTGAAAAAGACAGGCAACTTCTCAAGCTGAGTAGAAACCCATTCTCTGAAAAATAAAAGTAAATTATTATTGCAAAAGTCATGGGACTGTAGGGATGTATCTGTGATGTATGGTCTTGGGAATATTTGTTGGGAACATAAGAGGAAGTTTTACTGTAAATTTGTAACTCTTCCTGTAACTTCCTTGGATGTATTTGAAGAAACCGTGAAGAGGAAGCTCCCCCCTTTGTAACAGTTGCTATTAGTTACTTGATCAGTACAGAATTACAGGACCATAGAGTTGCATATAAATGAAGATGTCTCTTCCCAGCAGCCTAAGCTTCAGATGCAGCAATTATACCAACTTTAATTAAAACTAAAATTTTGTTTTCATTCAATTAACATAATATACTTGAATAACATCATGAAGATTTTGTGATTACCTCCCACTTTGAAACGTAGGATTCTCTGCCACAGAACGTAGAAAATTTCTTGCAGAATCTGCAATATTTTGTGCATAATCTGCTATACTTTGAGGAGGCTCAGATGTGGGGCCGCCTTCTTCCACAGGGGCAGCATCATATGCTGTAAAATAGAGATGGAAGATACAGAGATTAGAACTGAATGTCCAGCAATGGTCATGTTTGAGAACATTAAAGTATGAAAACTTGCAAACTGAGTCAGGAGACACTGCAAGAATCCAAACTCCATTCATTCTAAGTTTTATCTCAGCCAATGAATTCATTGTGATATAGAGGCTGATTTTAACAATGAGTGAAAATTCAGGTTGTGGGGGAATCAGGATGACTAATTGATCCGGCTCCAGAATACTGTCATTTGGCTATGACTCGATTCAAGCCCCAATGTAGAGTAGGAACCTTGACCACTTCAGAGTTTATGAAGATATGAGTTTGGGCTAGAGCAAGCAATTTCTTACTGGTAAATAACATTGAACTAATTTAACCCCCAATGCACACTTTTCATTGAGAATGCTGTTAACGGTAATTGAGGATGTTTGATAGGAGCCCAGACTAACTTCAGCTTTAACTGCTCTGGGAGGGTTTGGTAGGACAATGTAGAGGAAGTCTTACAACTAAACTGAGCTATGTAAAATTGACAGAGTTCAGGGCTGATTGGGTGTAAAAGGTGGGCACCCTTTCTTTCTCAAAGCAGTTCTGTTTGAGACAAAATGACTTCCTGAGAAGATAATGTGATTTGTTACTGTATTCTCATTTAGGAATATAAAGAGTCCTATACATACCAGCCAGTGTTGCAACTAGAAGAGCCAGAACTGTGACTTGAATCTTCATTTTGATTTTCCTCTCCTTTCTGTCTTTTGGATTGAATTAGAGAATTTGCAGTTAGTTAACAGCAAGCTGTTTAGTTAGTGGGTAAGCACTGGTGGGCTGTTTAATTTCTGACTTGTTGACTATTTAGTGTTTACAGTCCATTCCATTCTCTCATTTTCCTTACCTTGTTTGTATCCTTTCTAATGATGCCACCTTCCATGCTAGTGCTTCCAATATATCTTTCTTTTACCTCAGCCATACATTCTACTCTCCATAGATGTCTGGGTCCTTGACCGTGTCCATTATTTTTCATGCATTTCTACTTTCACCCTTTCTCCCCATTTCCACAACCAGGAAATTCTACATCAGAAGTCAGCGTGTTGGAAAGTAGAGATAGTTGGAGGGTACAAATGGGTTTTATACCAGTCTGTAGGAAGGTTGGGGCTATGGATTATGGGTCGGTAGTTCAGCCGTCTGTGGAGGTGGAATCAGGATCAGCAATTGAAAAGCCACTGATACTGCCTGATCTGGTGTTTTGAGCACATTCTGGTTTTCTTTCAGATTTCCAACATTCAAAACTTTCATAAAATGAGCAGCATTTGAAATATTTCTTTCCTGAATAAAAACCAAGTGATTGGGAAGTGAGTTCCCTAAAATATTATCACATATTCCATGAAGGTAAATATCCAAGCTTTTCTTGCAGCAAAATTTAACTTTAAAGGGCACATTTCTTGGGTTATACAAATAATAATGTTGGTTCCAAAATGGTGTCCAATGCACAGCAGTACATTTGTGACATGAATTATATATTGGATGTTGGTATGTAGGCAACTAATGTCTGCTAGAAATATGCAGTCCAGGCAGATTATGACAGCATGCTGACTTGAAGCCAGCTCAACACCCCAGCTAATGCCCTGCACATTCACCTGAACATACATTAGCAGGTAGAAGGTACCCCTGCTTCCTCCCATCCTACCAACACTTTAATGGTATGATCAGGTACTTTCTAATTAGTTGCTGATTTGATTTCTACTGATCATTGCCTCAATTCTCTCAGTGTTTGGTGCCTTCTCCAGAGAGGTGTGGCAGAACCTAAAGGATTTTGTTTGATATAAGGGTTTCTGGACATGCCATTTGCCGGCAACATAGGTGGATTTGTGGCCATTACCCTCAGAGTACACACTGTCTGGGATAATAAGTAGCCTAACACAGAGAAGCTCCTGGAACTGCAAGGATAGGGCCTTATCTGTTCAAGATGTTCAGAGAGCAATTGTCCTGCCTGAGGTTCATGAAGAGCAACTTGTGATGACTTTTCTTCAGTGGAATGTCTTTGCTGAAATCTGTCACTTGCTGGAGATATTTGCAACACCTAGTAGTTTGCCATCCACTGATGCATAAGCAAGATCAATGATGTCCTACCCACCCCAGCCCCCAATCAAAGAATTTCCTTTATTTCATTCTCCTTCTTCTTCATAGCTACAATAGTATCATTTAAGAAGTACTTGGACAGATAGTTGGAGGAGAGGGGCCTGGAGGGGTATGGGCCCACGCAGAAATTGGGACTAGCTTGATGGACAACATGGTTGGCATGGACTTGTTGGGCCAAAGGGCCTGTATCCATGCTGTATTACTCTATGACTCTATAGGCAATCCCTCAGGATTGAGAATAACTCACTTTGTTCATTCCATCTCACCAGAGAGCAGCAGGCAGTTCCAGCACATAGGTTTGCAAGGATTGTAGGCAACCGCACACTGCAGGTTGTCATTGTATGCATTCTGCTTTGTATGCAGGCCCTCCTGGTCCCCTGTGTATACAATAAACTCTCTCCCTCCTCTCCACTCACTCACCAAGACCTTTAGTAAAACATTGGCTAATTTTAGTAGTGCAGTTGATCAAAGGCAGGCTGACCTGCAAAAACTTTCTCTTCTGATTTTAGCCACAATGCATTACTGCTGCAAGAAGTAGTAATGCTGAGGTGTGCAAACATTGAACAGTATATTGGCACTGGCTGCTCAAAGCAGGTACTCAAGTAAGCAGACAGTATGAAGTCTAAGTTCTAGTTGTAATAAAATGATGAGAGTGGCTTAATTGCACATTTTCAATCCTGAGGCTTATTTTCAGGAACTTTGTTATTTGTTTCATCATTTCTCTCTCCCTCTCCCTCCCTTTTGATCTCCCCATCATCTGAACCACTACCAGGTGTAAGTAAAGTAACGTTAAATGTGCAGATGCTGGATATCTGAAATAATATGCTTTTATACACCCTTTTATAAGATGTCCCTTGCTTGTGAAGGGGTAAATAATTGGAACTTCTTGTTTTTTTCATGGTTAGCAGCAAAGGTCATGAATATTTGAAACAAGGGGTTCAGAGTCTGATCCTTGCCTTATCCGATGACCATGCTGTAGGGAGAATAATCAATAGCAGGAATTCTGGCTGATTGCTCACATCCCCAAGCTGTCCTGAGGTCAGTTAAATTGTCAGCACTGGCAAATCAGTTGGGATTAGCTAACTAAAATGTTCTCAGAAAATACTAAAGTTGTTACTCTAAAGGAACGCTGGGATTAATTGTAATTGGATATAATTTAATTCAGATAAAAGTAGTAAATTTTATTGACTGTAAATAATTATGAAGTAACAGTAGGGAAGTGGGGCCTGAGAGTCAGACGCCAGCATGTATCCAACTTATAGAATCAAAATAGTTAGAGAGTTCAAGAAGATGGTCAAATTAAAAAGGTAGGTAAATGTCTGCTATGGCATAGTTAGTTGTACTTTTGCCTTGAGCCAGAGATTTGCCCACAAAAATCTAGGCTGATACTCCAATGCTTTACTGAGGGATTTCTGCACTGCTTGGATGGTCAGAATTTAAAATGAAAAGCCCTTTTTCCTCGAAGGTAGATGTAAAAGATCCATGGAACTAGTTTTGAAAAAGTGCAGGCTTGTTATCACCAGAGCTTTGACCAACATTCCCTCAGTTAACATCGCTAAATCTGATTATCAAATTATCATTCCATAAATAGCAACGTAATACAGAAATGGGCTGTTGTGTTTTCTACAACGGGAACCAAACATTAAAAGCACATTATTGGCGACATCCATCTCTAAGGACCCTCACCATCTGGGACATGCCCTCTTCTCGTTACCACCTTTGGGGAGGAGGTACAAGAGCCTGAAGACCCACACTCAGTGATTCAGGAACAGCTTCTTCCCCTCCGCCATCAGATTTCTGAATGTACCATGAACCCATGAACATTACCTTGTTATTCCTTTTTTTTGCACTATTTATTTAATTTTGTAATTTATAGTAATTTTATATCTTTGCACTGTACTGCTGCCACAAAACAACAAATTTCACGGCATATAAATCAGTAATAATAAATCTGATTCTGATTCCAATTGGATGTAGGTGCTTTGGGACATCCAATTCTGTACTTCTGAAGCCATGCCCACACATTAACTGAATGTGATGTTAAGAGAAAAGAAGTTGAGTGGAACATTTCAGTACTTCTAGCTTTTAAGCTCCACAGGCGATTGATCCTCGAACAACAATGTGACTAATATTACAAGAAAATAGACATACATCAATGGATACGCTCACAGACATGTACATATTCACATAAACCTACATAATAAATTGCAGATAATGAGGAAGATATGAAAGTTGTGCAATGGTGTGAACCAGGTTGCCAGTCTAATATACATCTCTGGTTTTTATCCTACTGATTTCAATACAAATACCAAGGGATGAGATGGAAAACTGACTGATAATTTGCTATCTACCTTTTGCAATATTGCACAGAGTCAAGGATCTAGAAATTTATCCATGCAATGCTGTATCAATAAGTGTTGCGAAATTTAAAATCACTCTAACGAAACATCACCTAATTTTGTACACACATTTTTGTCTGTCTTAACACTAGCTGTTAACATTGTAAGCTAGTTTTGGTTCAAAATTTTCTTGCTCCCTAGTGCTATTTTTCTAGCATCTAGCTCACAAAACGATGTCAGCAGAAGAGCAATGCTTAAATTTGTCTCCTGTGAAATTTTCAGCCAAGTTACTCTGATTAATGACTGGCATGTTCACTTACAAAAGAATCAGTTCTTACTAATGCTAAGGACCCAAAAGGGCCAATCACTGTAAACCTGTATTCATGGTCAGACTGCTGCATGCTACTATGCACATGAACAACTTGTTCTGTACACTGCTCACACTGAAAATTGACTCTTTCACGTTCCTTCAAACAATTTGCTGCAACCACAACTGGCTTAAATGGCCACTGGTCAACATATTACGTTCGTCTTTATTGGTGACATGGGCATGCAAAAAAACATCTTCCCATCTTCAGAAGCATGTACAGGGACTAATCCCACATTACAGTTAGCATGGCTTCAAGGACAGTCAGCATGGCTTTGTGAGGGGCAGGTCGTGCCTCACAAGCCTGATTGAATTCTTTGAAGATGTGACAAAGCACATTGATGAAGGTAGAGCAGTGGATGTGGTGTACATGGATTTTAGTAAGGCGTTTGATAAGGTTCCTCATGGAAGACTTATTCAGAAAGTCAGGAGGCATGGGATCCAGGGAACCTTGGCCGTGTGGATTCAGAATTGGCTCGCCCATAGAAGACAGAGGGTGACGGTAGATGGAGCGTATTCTGCCTGGAGGTTGGTGACCAGTGGTGTTCCGCAGGGATCTGTTCTGGGACCCCTGCTCTTCGTGATTTTTATAAATGACTTGGATGAGGATGTGGAAGGGTGGGTTAGTAAGTTTGCTGATGATACAAAGGTTGGTGGTGTAGTGGATAGTGTAGAAGGTTGCTGTAGATTACAACAAGATACTGATAGAATGCAGACCTAGGCTGATAATGGCAGATGGAATTCAACCCGGATAGGTGTGAAGTGATACACTTCGGGAGATCGGATTTGAAGGCAGAATACAAGGTTAATGGCAGGGCTTTTAGCAGTGTGGAGGAACAGCGGGATCTTGGGGTCCACGTCCATAGATCCCTCAAGGTTACCGCGCAGGTTGATAGGGTTGTTAAGAAGGCATATGGAGTGTTGCCCTTCATTAGTCGGGGTATTGAGTTCAAGAGCCATGAGGTGATGTTGCAGTTCTATAGAACTCTGGTTAGACCACACTTGGAGTATTGTGTTCATTTCTGGTTTCCTCATTATAGGAAGGATGTGGAAGCCTTAGAGAGGGTGCAGAGGAGATTTACCAGGATTGGAGAGCATGTCTTATGAGGATAGGTTGAGTGAGCTAGGGCTTTTCTCTTTGGAGAGAAGGAGGATGAGAGGGGACTTGATAGGGGTGTACAAGATGATAAGAGGCATAGATCGAGTGAACAGGGACTTTTTCACAGTGCGACAATGGCTAACACGAGGGGACATAATTTTAAGGTGATTGGAGGAAGGTATAAGGGGGATGTCAGAGGTAAGTTTTTTACGCAGAGAGTGGTGGATGCGTGGAACGCACTGCCTGCAGAGGTTGTGGGGGCAGATACATTAGGGACATTTAAGAGACTCTGAGACACATGAATGATAGAGAAATGGGGGGCTATGTGGGAGGGAAGGGTTAAGTCGATATTAGAGCAGGATAAAATGTTGGCACAACATCGTGGGCCGAAGGGCCAGTACTGTGCTGTAATGTTCTATGTTCTATTACTTTCTACTCCATATGATTGAACTTCATTTACTTACGCATCAGTCCACAAAAGCATGTGCAGTGGCCACAGGCACTTGTTTGCATTGCAGAATTTGCCAGACAATAAGCTACTAGCAGCTGCACATGCCTATGCAGAGAGCTGCCTGGAGCAGCTTGTATAGCTCTGGAGGATGTCTTGTATTGGAAGGGAAACCCTGCTTCTCAGAGGAAAATTATTTGCTCCAGGACTAAATCCAGTGTTGGCAACATTAGTCTCTGTGGCCAAAACCCTCAACACCAACTCCCTCCAGAGAAGATTCTGCCAGCTTTTCAAAGTCCTCAGTCAGTAAACCTAATTCGTGGTGAAATAACCAGCAGTCTGCAGAAGCTACCTGATTGCTGGTGAGTGTTGCATGCTCTCGGGCGAATGTCTAAACGCTGGTGGCAGTGAGAAATCTGCTGTACACCGTGGCAATATATGAGTGAGCCCAACAACACTTTTTCAACCGGTGCTAACAATTTTCACTGTCTTAGGAGCTATCCAAAACAGTTTTGGGGAGCCAATTTTTAAAGCCGAAAAGATAGTGCAGACAAATTTTTAGCTGAAGATCTCTCTCAGTCTCAATGACTGACACTTCCTTTGCTCTTTTGCAAGCATACCCTCACAAAACTCTACAAAGAGGCCCTTTCTCCTGATGGTTAAACAGTTAATAAGACAGACTGTGAGCCAATAGGAAAAATTGAGCAGAATTACATTAAGGTGCTCATCTCGGCCTTTTTTGTCAATGAAATTTTAGTGGGATTGAGGATTGCATGGTTATTCCCAGGATGGCCCAAATAGTGATTCCTGCAAACCAGTCACCATGTTCAGAAAGCAGGCATCTGCTGGTTTGAGTGAAGGACACTCCACTATCTATGCCCGTTATAATGTTGTAGACATCAGACAGATCACCCTTGAGCCCACTATGCTCCAAAGGTAACAAACCCAATGTATCTTGTCTCTCCTTAAAGCTGAACTAATCCAATACCCTGATGAAGTATTTAGATGAGCACTTGAAATGCCGTGGCATGGAAGGCTATGGGCTGAGTGCTGGGAAATAGGATTAGCATAGGTAGATACTTTATGGCTGACATGGTTACTGGGAAATACTTTGATATAATTGTTGAGATTAGTCTGAGAACCAGCTAGGGTTCAATGGGCTGAGATACGAATTTTGAGAAATATGAATCTTTAGAATGGAGGAAAAAATGAATTGATAGAATGAAGTCTCAGTCATTGAAACATCTGCTACTGATCAGGATCCTGCATGGATAGAATCAGATGGAGGATTCAGATCCAAACTAAAATCACATCTTGAAATCTAGTGCAGCACACAAAGCACTGGAAGAACTTAGCAGATCAGGCAGTATCTATGGAGGGAAATGGACAGTCAATGTTTCAGGTCGAGACCCTTCATCTTCAATGCATGAAGGGTCTTGACCCGAAACATCTACTGTCCATTTCCCTCCACAGGTGCTGCCTGACCCACTGAGTTCCTCCAGCGCTTTCTGTGTTGCTCCAGATTCCAGCCTCTGTAGTCTCTTGTATCTCTCTCTTGAAATCTAGTGTCTTTTTTATATTTTGATTTATTCTATCCAGCACTTTAGTTTTCAAAATCCATTTAAAACCCAGTCAATGCCACAATATTGCAACACTGTTGCCTTGGGTTATTTTTCACTGTTCTCTCTGCTGTTCTCACGTCTCTCTTCCTTTTAATATACATTCCTAGATGTACTTAAAGTTCCAGTTAGAAAGAGTAACCACCAATATTCCCTGTGATTCACATTTTTCTTCTCTATGTTTAAGTGAAAAATGGAATTAAAATGTTGAGTCATGCCTAAGAAGCAGTCTTGTGGTTCAAATAAAAGTTCTCATGCTGGACCATAAAGAAGAAAGGAGCAGCTCTTACCTGGAACTGTGTGAGTTTCTTTAAGCTCCTGTGAAGCAAGTTGCCCTGTATATATGTATTTATATATCGCTTGATAAGGATGCTTGGGTTAAGATAAGTTTTGGTGACCAATGATCAATGGGCACTTGCTCTTGTGTCATGAGTTTATCAACAGCAGCACTTTAGGCCAAGAATTTTGAAAGTTCTCGCATTTCTGCTGATATGACATCCTGTGTGCCTTGACTTTTTGAATCAATACATGGCCCAAATTACTGCTGTGCTGCATGTCATTATGGATACAGTGTTGTGTTAAGTTACCGTGATCGCATAACCTTGATGCATTCTTATTTGTATGGATATTTCAAAACAAATAAAACTAAGTTTATTTTTTTCTGGTGGGTGAGGAGGGAGGTGGAGTGAATTGCAGAGCAATGAGACACAATCTTGAAATTATAGACAGACCATTCAAAAATGAAAAAAGGAAACTTTTTCACAGAAAGGACAATGGGCACTTGGAATGGTTTCACCCAAAAACAGGGATACCCAGAGACCAATCCAAATTTTCGAGGCTTTGATTTATACATTTTTGATTTAGAATTTTATCAATGGATTGTGGAACAAAGATAATTTTTTCTAATTTCTTAATTTTTACAAAGGGCCACCACTGGCAAGGATAGTATATATTGCCCATCCCTAATTATCCTTGAGAAAGTGGTGGTGAGCTGTCTTCTTGAACTGTTGCAATCCTTCTGGGTGAAGGTACATTCACAATGATTTCCAGGATTTAAATGCAGTGAACATGAAAGAACAATGTGGTAGGTCAAGTCAGTCTTGAGGTCACTGTTGACCATTGGTGCAAAAACCTGCTCTATCCTGCCTGTGGCTAATATTCATCCAGGCCTCAATCAATCCATTGTGAGGTTAGTTGTTTTGCTTTGCATCATAGTGATTCTTCACACTGAGTGATCTGGTGGTGTTCATCTCCTCTCCAAAGATGTATGGTAATTGGCTTGCTTAGAGCTCATCTGCCCTTTGAAAAGTCTTGTTTTTAGTCCAACTGGGTGTCTGGACATCTTCCTCACTCAGCCTAACCCAGGCCCACACACCAGTTTATTTGCCAAACAACCCAACCATGGAACTGGGTGCACAGGTTACCATGATAGCAGATGGCCACCAAGAGAGGCCTGAACTGACAATAACTGTATGAAGAACCCAATCAAAATTAGTGCACAGGCACAAAATATAAATTCTGTCATATCAGTTCTTGAGTGGCCCTAAGGGACTGCTATCAGCCTTAGGAAATGAGTACAAACATTCTCAGGGTTTGATTTCTGAGGAACCAGAACCATTACAGTCAGTTCTTCTTGTCCTCTCCATTCCTCACCAACTCACTCTGCAATTTAAAACTAACTTTCTTCCCTACCCAGTACTGATGAAAGGTCTTCGGTCTAAATATTAATTCTGTTTCTATTTCCACAGATGCTGCCTAATGCACAAAGTGTTTCCAGCATGTCCTGTTTTTTTAATTTATTTTTATTTAAGGTTATTGAATCATTCTATGTTTAATGTCATTAATCCGGCAGATGCATTGTCAGAATTCCAAATGTGATATGATATCCCTTTTATGATATTGTCACCATTCCTAACATTGTCTTATTCATGCTGAGAAGACTTGCTGAGGATGAGTATTGGGCTTTTAAACTGAGGGATAAATATAGAAGCAACAAAATTAGCTGGAGGAAACATTTAAGATAATTGAAAATGCTAGATGAGAAATAAGACTTTTTTTTTTTACCCAACCAGTTGTTGTTATTCAAAATGCACTGCATAAAGTGGTGGTGTTTAATTGGATCTAACAATGCCTACGTTGAGCTATACTAAGAAACCCTCTTGCCAGAAATTAGATTGCTGAGTCCTGTTTTTTCAGTGGTCTGTGATTGAAAATTGTGCACAAATTATGTTTGTGACAATTTCTGGTCAATCACTATTGTAGATTATAACTTCAACACAATATTCACTTCAGGAACATATGTGATGGCATCATCCTTCTTGAAACACTCCTTTTGGAGCCTTGCAGGGCATCTTGGACCACATCATCCTGGGGGCATTTATTAAAAGGGAACTCCTGAGACAGTATGGTCTTAAAATCATAGCATCACGTTGGATGGGCAGCAAGGTAAGTAAAATATGTACCTAAATCCCAGCAACTCCCAACATACCTCCACCCCAAACCCCAACCCATCCCTCTTATCTGTGCACCCTGGCCCTGTCATCTTCAGCTACCTTTGCTGCACCCCGCACATGCTCCCCAGCCTCTATTCCCTCACTCCTTCGATCTTAATCTTCTCCCTGCTCTGTTCCAGGAGATCGCATCCTGAACCTGTCTCTGGATAAACTACCTGAATCCATCACTGGATAATCTTCCTGAATATCACCTAAACCTTTGGGCAAGTACCCTAAATTTATCACTGGATATAGTCCTCAAAGTCAACCCTGAACCCATCTTTGGGTAAGCGCTGGAACTATCCTGAATAAACATGCTGAACACCAACAGTCTGCACCTATCCCTGGGCAGACATTCTGAACTCATTGCTGGGTACACATTTGGACCCCACCCCTGAATACCCCTAGTAACCCAAAACCAGTTACTAGATAAACACCTGAATCCATCAATCAATAAACTCTCTGAAAACCCAAGCTGGGTGAACAACCTCAACCCACCACTGGAAAAGCACCTTGAATTGATTCTTGAATCTATGAACTAACACTGGATACATCCCCTGTGCATACCCATGGATAATAAACAATGTGAAACCATGTCAGGGTAAAATGTGCTGAACCCATAACTGGATACACACCCCTGAATCCAACCCTGCATAAGAACCCTGAACATATCTTTGGAGAAACAACCCAAACCCCAACATGGATAAGCATCCTGAAACCATCCCTGGGTAAGTACTCTGAATGCATCCTACTTAAACATCCTTATCCCACCTTTAGATAAGCTCCTCAAACCCATTGATAAGCAAACACACTGAACTCATTCTTGGGTTAGCAATCTGTACTCGCCACTGGATAATTGCTCTGTACCCATCCCTGGATAAGCACATTAAACCCTGAAAGACTCTGAACTCATCCCTGAATAGACTGCCTGAACCCATTACTAGGAAACCACTCTGAACACATTCTTGGATAAATACTCCAAACCGCCAAGGGTAAATATTCTTGACTGATTCCTTGGTAAAACTTCTCCAAAGCAATAAAAACACTTGCTGAATCCATCATTGTGTGAACAGTGTGAACTCAGCACTGGAGAACCACCTTGACTCCAGCACATGAAGAAGGCCTCAAACCCATCTTGGAATCTTTACCTGAGCTCGGAACCCAGCTCAGGGTAACCCCTTTGAAGCTATTCCTAATTATACAACCTGAACTCAATATTAGGTAAACACACCATTGTTTAAACTGCTTGAACCCAGCACTGGATAAACAGCCGGAACTGGCACCGTAGGGGCAGGCATGGTAGTGTAGCGGTTAGCGTAACACTTTACAGCGCCAGCGACCCGGATTCAATTCTGACCACTGTCTTTAAGGAGTTTGTACATTCTCCCTGTGTCTGTGTGGGTTTCCTCCAGGTGCTCCGGTTGCCCCCCACATTCCAATGTTGTACGGGTTGGGAAGTTGTGGGCATGCTGTGTTGGCACCAGAAGTGTGGCAACACTTGCAGGCTGCCCCCAGAACACTCTACGCAAAAGATGCATTTCACTGTGTGTTTCAATGTACATGTGACTAATAAAGAAATCTTAACTGTTCTCTGCGAAAGCTCCCTGAACCCACTGCAGGATAATCACACTCAACCAATCCTGAGTTACCCCCTCCCTACAACCCCCAAACACATCCTATACACATGTACCAGTAAGCATCTCAGTGGGAATATGCATTAGTGGGAACCAGCCTGGACCCACCACTGGAAAAGACTGAAGCCATTCCAGAACAAATACCCTGAAGCCTCTGCTGGGGATCAGGATAAATATCCCAAATCGATCCTTGAGTAAATACCTGAATCCACTGCTCAGTGAGTACCCTCAGCTCACCACCAGTTAAACACAACTTGTGTAAACACCAAGAACCAACGCTGGGTAAATATCCTGCATTCTTCCCTGAGTAAATAACCTGAACCCACTGGTGGCTTCCTGAATCCACAATTGAATAAATGCCCTCACTGCATCACTGAAAAAGCATCAGAACCCATCACTGGCTAATAATGCTGAACCTGTATCTGAGAAAACACCCACCCTCTAGGTACACCTGAAATCTCCCTGAAGGCTCATCCTGAACTAGGCACTGGGTAAGTACCCTGAATCCTACCATTGGCTGAACGTCCTGAACCCATCACTATACAAGTATATTCTCTACAAGTATATTAAGAGCAAAAGGGTAACTATGGAGAGAATGGGTCCTCTTAAGGATCAATGTGGTTGTCTATGTGTGGAACCACAGGAGATGGGCTCATATGTGTTCACTGTGGAAAAGGTCATGGAAGCCAAGGAATTAAGTGAAATGACTAATGATGTCTTGGAACATATCCACATTATAAAAGAAGAGGTGCTGGCCATCTATAAGGCATTGTGACCATCAGCAGCATTGGAAACATACTTTTAGGCACAGTAGTGTAGCAGTTAGCATGACACTTTACACTGCCAGTGACCTGGATTCAATTCCAGCCACTGTCTGTGAGGAGTTTGTATGTTCTCCCCGTGTCTGCATGGGTTTTCTCTGGGTGATCCAGTTTCCTCCCACATTCCAAAAGACGTGCAGGTTAGAAAGTTGTGGGCATGCTATGTTGGTGCTGGAAGCATGGCGACACTTGCGGGCTGCCTCCAGAACAGTCTACAGGTTATGAACAGTCTATGAGTTAGGAAGTTGTGGGCATGCTATGTTGGCGCTGGAACCGTGGCGACACTTGCGGGCTGCCTCCAGAACAGTCTACTAGTTAGGAACAGTCTATGGGTTAGGAAGTTGTGGGCACGCTGTGTTGGCACTGGAACCATGGCGACGCGGGCTGCCCCCAGAACAGTCTGTGCAAAAAAGATGTATTTCACTGTGTGTTTTGATGTACATGTGACAGATAAATCTCAAAGATGAAGATTTTAATATACGTAACATTATGGCCCAAAATTCTCCTGCTCTACCGTTACTGTCAAGTCAGATAAACAAAAGGAAATTTTTTTAAAATGTGGGTGCTGAAAATCTGAAATAAAAGCAGAAAATGCTGGGAAAAAGGTCAAGACTTTTTAGTTCTGATGTAAGGTCCTGCACCTGAAACATTAGCTGTTTCCCTTTGCACAGATGCTCCCTGACCTGTTGAGTGTTTCCAGTGTTTTTTGTTTTTGAGCCAGAGGAACAACCTTGGTTCAGCGAGGAGTGCAGTAGGACATGGCAGGACAGCACCAGCATACAATAAGTGGTAAGGCACCAGCCTAGTGGAGCTGTAACTCAGCATGCCGAAGAGCAAAAACACACGATAGGCAGCGATAAATGGTCTGGCAACTATAGGATCAGATCAAAGCTCTGGAGTGCTGCCACACTAAGTTATGAATGCTGCTGGACAGTTAATCAGCTAATGGGCAGAGGATGCTCCAAGGATATCCCCATCTCAGCAATAGCAGAGTCTAACATGTGAATGCTAAAGACAAGGCTGAAATGTTTACAACCATGTTCAGCGAGAAGTGCCAAAAAGGCCTTGGTTTCCTCCTGAGATTCCTACCATCACAGAAGCTGGTCTTCAGTCACTTCAATTCATTCCACATGATAACAAGAGCACTGGGTACTGCGAAGGCTATAAGACTGGGCAATATCCCATCTGTAGTACCAAAGATCTGCAGTCCAGAACTAGCTGTGCCTCTAGCCAAGCAGATTAATGACAATTACAACACTGGCAATTACTCAATAATGTGAAAAATTGACCAGGTATGTATGTCCTGTTCACACAAAGGAGTGCAAATCCAATCCAGTTAATCACCTCCCAATTAATCTAATATTAAGCAACTGCAAAGATACGGGAGGTTTCATTTACAGTGCTATTACGCAACACATACTCACCAATAACATAGTCACCTATGTGCATTTTGGGTTTTGCCAGACCTCAACACAGCCTTGCTTCTGTCATAGACCAGAGATCTATACTGCAGAGGTGAGGTAAGAGGGCTGTAAAACTGAGATCAATGGGTATCAAGGGAAGACATTTCAGTGGTTGGGGTCATACCTCATATAAAAGGAAGATGGTTGTGGTTGTTGGAGGTCCATCATCTTGAAAGCACAAGTCAGCAGTGAGAAGGAATACCCTCCACCTGCCTTGTTGAATGCAGGTTCAACTCCCTCAACAAGCTCAACAGCATCCAAGACAAAGCAACCTACTTGATACTCTCTGTATCAACCACCCAAAACATTGGCCCACAGTGGCTGCAGTGTATGCTATCTACAAAATGCACTGTGGTTACTCTCCCAGCCTACTCTGACAGTTCCTTGGAAATCTGTGAGAAGGATAAGGAGGGCAAGGATAGCAGGTAGATGGGCACACCATCACCTGTGGGTTCCCTCCAAGTTGAGCACCATTCTCATTCAGAAATATATTGCCAATGCTTCATTGTCACTGGCTCTAAATGCTGGAACACCCCACACGGCAGAACCATACAAATACCTCCACCACAATGACTACCGTTGTACAAGGAGGTGGCTGACCAACACCAAAGGCAATTAGAGACTTGGTAATAAATGGTGGTCTTGTCAGCAAAGCTTAGATATTGAAAAATGAATGTTAAAAAAAACAAGCAGGTGGTCTAAATTGAATGGGTATAAGTTGGCGAGTCAGGAATTGGGTTAGTATAAGTTGAATGGGTGGAAATTTGGGGAACTGGTAGTGTGACTCGAAGTGATGATGCAGCTTTACCAAACTCTAGTTAGACCACACTTAGAGTACTGTGTTCAGTTCTGGTCGCCGCATTATAGGAAGGATGTGGAGGCATTGGAGAGGGTGCAGAGGAGATTTACCAGGATGCTGCCTGGATTAGAGCATATGGAATATGAGGAAAGGTTTAAGGTGCTAGGGCTTTATTCACTGGAAAGGAGGAGGATGAGAGGAGACATGATAGAGATATACAAAATATCGGGAGGAATAGATAGAGTAGACAGCCAGCACCTCCTTCCCAGGGCACCAATGCTCAAGACGAGAGGACATGGCTTTAAGGTTATGGGTGGGAGATTCAGGGGAGATGTCAGGGGGAGGTTTTTCACCCAGAGAGTGGTTGGTGCATGGAATGCACTGCCTGGGGTGGTGGTGGAGGCAGATACATTGGACAGGTTCAAGAGTTTGTTGGATAGGCATATGGAGGAATGTGAGATAGAGGGATATGCGGGAGGAAAGGGTTAGATAGTGTGAGGGTGGTTTGATGGATGGCACAACATGGTGGGCCGAAGGGCCTGTTTTGTGCTGTATGGTTCTATGGTGATCATTCCCATTCCATCTCTTTTCTACTGTGAGTTTGGTTAAAATTACCCCAGTGTGTGTTGATGGGTATTTGAGAGTGAGATTTCACAATTGACTTCCTCCTCATCTACTGTCCACACGCACGCACGCACACACACACACTTGCACACACACCAGCACACGCAAACACAGACATGCACGTACACACACACACCTGTGCACGCACTCACACACATGCCTGCACACATACGTGCACGCACACACACACTCGCCCATGCATGCACGCACACACACACACACACACACACACACACACACACACACAGAGGCAAGCACACATGCACACACACACATACACATATGCCAGAGCACGCATGCATGCACACACACACATGCGCGCACGAGCATCCATACACACATCATTCCCACATTCCAAAGATATATAGGTTAGGAGCTGTGGGCATGCAATTTTGGCGCCAGAAGAGTGGCGACACTTGCGGGCTGCCCCCAGCACATTCTCAGTAATGCAAAAAGACGCATTTCACTATGTGTTTCGATGTACATGTGACTAATAAATAAATATCCAATATCAAATACTTGTTCTGGCATGTTCAGGCCTGGAATTTCCCTGGTCACTGTGATTTAATTGCGAATATCAGGATCTCAGAATGGAATGGAAGGAAGGAGAGAAGCTGAGGTTTAGGTGTGACAATATTAGAGCAACCTAAAACAAGCTGGACATCTTTATTTTGAAATAAACCACATCACCTCCCATGAGTCTGAAGATCTGAATTCACCACTCACCGTGGTACTGTCCCTCACAGACCACTGACCAAAGCTGAGGCCCTAGCTGGTAATAATTCAACTGGTTTCTGGCACTCTTTCATCTGGAGAGCACAGCTCCCCCAGGTCATGGAATTTAAGAAACCCAGCAAGATTACAATCCTCAAACCTTACCTACTGACACTTCCTGGGGCTGAGAGACCAAAAGAGCAGGATGCGATAAGGCTCTACTGTGAAGCCCAGTCTGGCCCACCCTGTCACTGAGGTTTGCAGATTGAGGAAACTCAATTGGACAAGGCTATTGTTGCCAGCCACATGACCTGGATCCCAGAAAGAGTAGTGGGAAAATCCCCATAGTTCTGGATAGAGAGCAGTACATCGCTGAATCATCAGGTGATGGGTTGCCTTCAGGCTTCTGATGAACTTTGTCTTTTGAAGTTTCTGCACAAAACATTACATTTATCCTTGGACTTTATACAGATGATAAACTAGCACCAGAGTCATCAGTTTGGTGGTAAGAGCTGTCATTTGAGTTCACAAAAGTTTGCATGGTACCTGGAACAATATTTACTCTTGGTTACAGTTTTACTGACCCCTCAATATCAGTGCAAGATAACCCACTGGTTTAGGGAAGGGTTAGTTTGTCTTTTTAAGGATTAGTTCCTTGTATCATTAACTGAGGAAAATTCAGATTTAATGCCATCCAGCAATTCTTTGCCAGTAAGAGCTCTTGGTGAGTGAGGTGAGGTAATTTGTGGATGCAATGGGAGGGATGTGTGTCGCGATTAAGCGACACCAAGATCAGGAGCAGTCCTGAGGTTGTACTATTTAAAATATAAGAAACTCTTGATGTTAGTAACTCTCATGTCACATTGTTAAAATGACATCAAATGATGAATTATCACAATTGTTGAAAGAAACCTGTTCTTGTTATTAATTCTGCATTTGGACAAGAAAATGTGGTTTCCCAATATGGTCCACAATATATGAGCTCACAGTCACCTAAGGATGAGGGTCTGTATGACTTTGCCCATCATCTACTCCCCATCTGTTTGAGTTAGGCAGAGGTTGGAGGACCATTTCAACAAAACCTGCTGTTTAGGACATTAATGAAATTGGATCATGTCCAGATTTATACCTTACCTCCCTTTGATGTCAAATAAGTTAGGTATAAATCAGTCAAATGTAAATTAGAAGGTGTCAATCAGGAGGGAGTAATCGAAGGATACTGGAGAGTAAATCAAGGAGAATCAGGTCGATATAAAAGGTAGGAGGTCTAAACTTGGCACCTGTGAATAGGGTGATGTAAATGAAGGGATGATGGAATCATAGAAACATACTGCATAACTTAACGTAAACCTAGGTTGCTGTTCAGGTGTGGGACCTTCCTGGTCTCTCTGACTTAGTTATAAAAGGTAATGCTGGAATCCTTCCACCTTTCCCAGGATATGCAAGCTGTTGCCTGCAGCTTCTTTGCCCCTGGAGCTTGGACAGAATCTAAGGATCTCATAAAGGAGGGGAATGAAAGCAACTTCGAAGTTGATGACTGATGATCAGAGTAAGTAGCCTGAGGAAGTGGTTTAAGTTGGTGATACTCTGACTGCATTACCAGACCAGTGATCCAATGGCCTGGACTAACAATCCAGGGACCTGAATCAAATACATGAGAATTGTAGAATTTAAATTTGATTAATAATTTTTTTACAAAAAGCTAATCTTCGAAGTGCTGAAAATAAAATTGGATTGTTCTAAAAATACATCGGGTTCATTAAATGTCCTTCAGAGGAGGAAATTCACCATCCTTACCTGGCAATGCACTGTGCGTGACTCAGTGCAATGTGACTGACTCTCGGAAAGCTCAGTATGCAGTTCTGTTCAGGGACAGTGAAGGCAAAGCAATAAAATCCTAACATGGGTTGTAACATGGGTTCTAACATGCTGGTGTGGCAGAAGTCCGGGAGCTTGTTGAGACCTATGCCAGTGATACAGAGGAAGTAATGTATATAACAGTGACCTAAAGTGATTGCATTGGCAATTGCAGTGAATTTGAAAGTTGGGTATTTTTAACAAATTACATCAGAAATATTCTAAAGGAATGGATAGGCAATCAAAGAGCTTCAAACAAATCATGGCAGCTGTACTTTGAGGAGTTTGTTTCCCAATGGTCAGTGTTTGTAGTGTTAAGTATCTCATAGCTGTGATGCTTTTGGCAATTTAGAAGAGCGTGAGGGAGCCAGGGATGATGTATAAACAGGAAATGAGTTTGGGAAGTAAGAGAAGGGAATGAGCTGACAGCAGAGAATAAGCTCAGAGAAAAGGAACAGGGAATGAGCTGGAACATCAGAACCAGAGCGGCAGGTCAGCAAGTGGAGAGACTGTGGGGAAAGTAGATGTTAAGACTACAAGCAAAGATGGAAACTGAAAGGGAGGGACTAATGTTCTGATTTGCATCTATTTCAATACAAGGAGTATTGTAGGTAAGGCAGATGAACTTAGAGCATGGATCTGTACGTGGAATTATGATGTTGTAGCCATTAGTGAGACTTGGTTGCAGGAGGGGCAGGACTGTTCCAGGGTTCCATTGTTTTAGACATGATAGAGGGGGAGGTGTTAAAGGGGGAGGGGTGGCATTACTCATCAGGGAAAATGTCACGGCGGTGCTCAGAGAGGACGTACTGGAGGGCTCGACTGCCGAGGCAATTTGGGTGGAACTGAGGAATAAGACTGGGATGACCACGTTAGTGGGACTATATTATAGACCTCCCAATCGTCAGTGGGATTTAGAGGAGAAACTTTGCAGGAGATAGAAGACAGTTGCACAAAATATAAGGTTGTGATAGTAGGTGATTTTAACTTTCTACATATTGACTGGGACTCCCATACTGGAAAGGGATTGGATGGGATCGAGTTTGTCAAATGTGTTCAGAAAAGTTTCCTTAATCAATATGTAGAGGTGCCAACTAGAGAGAGCACAATATTGGATCTCCTCTTAGGGAACGAGACAGGGCAGGTGACAGAAGTGAGTGTATGGGAATACTTTGGATCTAGTGATCATAATTCCATTTGTTTCAAGATAATTATGGAAAAGGATAGGACTGGTCCTAGGGTTAAGATTCTAAACTGGAGGAAGGCCAATTTTGATGGCATCAGAAGAGATCTGGCAGACATGGATTGGGATTGGTTGTTTTCCAGCAAAGACATGCTTGGTAAGTGGGAGGCCTTGAAGAGTGAAATATTGAGAGTACAGAATCTGTATGTTCCTGTTAGGATAAAAGGCAAGGCTAACAGGTTTAGGGAACCTTGATTATCGAGGGATATTGAGGCCCTGGAAAAGAAGGAGGTGTATATCAGGTATAGGCAGTTAGGATCAAGTGAGGTGCTTGAGCAGTATAAAAAATGCAAGAGAACACTTAAGAGAGAAATCAGGAAGGCTAAAAGAGGACATGAGGTTGCTCTGACAGACAAGGTGAAAGAAAATCCAAAGGGTTCTATAGCTACATTAAGGGCAAAAGGATAGCAAGGGTCTATAGAACTGAGGAAAAAGAGTAGTGAGGTCATGGACTATATCCAGGTTATGGAAGAGGAGGTGCTTGCTGTCCTGAGGCAAATTAGAGTGGATAAATCCCCAGGGCCTGACGAGGTATCCCCTCGGACCTTGTGGGAGGCTGGTGCAGAAATTGCAAGGCTCCTGGCAGAGATATCTAAAACTTCCTTAGCCACTGGTGAGGTGCCGGAGGACTGGAGGATAGCTAATGTTGTTCTGTTGTTTAAGAAAGGCTCTATGAAAAAGCCGGGAAATTATAGGCCTGTGAGCCTGACGTCAGTTGTGGGTAAATTATTGGAAGGTATTCTGAGGGACAGGATATATAAGTATTTGGGTACACACAGGGCCTGATTAGGAATAGTCAACATGGCTTTGTGCGTGGCAGGTCATGTCTAACCAATCTAATAGAATTTCTTGAGGAGGTTATCAGGAAGGTTGATGAAGGGAAGGCGGTGGATGTTGTCTATACGGATTTTAGCAAGGCCTTTGACACAGTCCCGCATGGGAGGCTGCTCTAGAAGGTTAAGTTGCTTGGCATTCAGGATGAAGTAGTTAATTGGATTCAACGTTGGCTTAGGGGGAAAAGCCATGGTAGTAGATGATTGTCTCTCTGATTGGAGACCTGTGACTAGTGGTGTGCCGCAGGGATCGGTGCTGGATCCGTTGTTATTTATCATCTATATTAATGATTTAGATGAATATGTGATAAACTGGATCAGCAAATTTGTGGATGACACCAAGACTGAGGCATAGTGGACAGTGAGGAAAGCTATCAAAGCTTGCAAAGTGATCTGGACCAGCTGAGAAAATGGGCTGAAAAATGGCAGATGGAATTTAGTGCAGACAGGTGTGAGGTGTTGCACTGTAGAAGGACAAACTGGCTAAGACTTACACAGTGAATGGTAGGGCTCTGAGGTGTGCAGTAGAACCTGGGAATACAGATCCATAATTCCTTGGAAGTGGCATCACAGGTAGATAGGGTCATAAGGAGAGCTTTTGGCAAATTGGCCTTCAAGAAGGGTTGTTAAGAAGGCGTATGGAGTGTTGGCCTTCATTAGTCGGGGTATTGAGTTCAAGAGCCGTGAGGTGATGTTGCAGCTCTATAGAACTCTGGTTAGACTACACTTGGAGTACTGTGCTAAGTTCTGGTCGCCTCATTATAGGAAGGATGTGGAAGCTTTAGGGAGGGTGCAGAGGAGATTTACCAGGATGCTGCATGTCTTATGATGATAGATTGAGTGAGCTGGGGCTTTTGTCTTTGGAGTGAAGGAGGATGAGAGGTGACTTGATAGAGGTGTACAAGAGGCATAGATCGAGTGGACAATCAGAGACATTTTCCCAGGGCGACAATGGCTAACACAAGGGGACATAATTTTAAGGTGATTGGAGGAAGGTATAAGGGGTAAGTTTTTTACACAGAGAGTGGTGGGTGCGTGGAACGCACTGCCGGCAGAGGTTGTGGGGGCAGATACATTGGGGACATTTAAAAGACTCTTAGATACATAAGTGATAGAGAAATGGAGGGCTATGTGGGAGGGAAGGGTTAGATAGATCTTGGAGCAGGGTAAAATATCGGCACAACATCGTGGGCCGAAGGGACTGAACTGTGCTGTAATGTTCCATGTTCCATGTTCCATAAATCAGGGCATTGAGTACAGGAGTTGGGATGTTATGTTGAAGTTGGACAAGACGTTGGTGAGGCCAAATTTAGAGTATTATGTGCAGTTCTGGTCACCTCCCTACAGAAGAGATATCAATAAGCTTGTAAGAGTGCAGAGAAAATTTACACAGATGTTGCAGGGACTTGAGGACCTGAGTTATAGGGATAGGTTGAATAGATTAGGACTTTATTCCCTGGAGCGCAGGAAAATGAGGGGAGATCTTATATACAAAATTATGAGGGGTATAGATAGGGTGAATGCATGCAGGCTTTTTCCCCTCAGGTTAGGGGAGACTAGAACTAGAGGTCATAGGTTTAGGGTGAAAGGTGAAATATTTAAGGGGAAATCTGAGGGGGAACTACTTCACTCAGAGGGTGGTGTGAGTGTGGAAGGAGCTGCCAGTGGAAGTGGTGGATGCGGGTTCAATTGTAACATTTAAGAGAAGTTTAGATAGGTACATGGATGGGAGGGGTTTGGAGGGATATGGTCCAGGTGCAGGTAGATGGGACTAGACAGAAAACCAGGCCGGTGTGGACTAGTTGGGCCAAAGGGCCTGTTTCTGTGCTGTAGTACTCTATGACTCAATGACTATTGGGAATATGGAATGAGCAAGAGCAAGGATTAAGCAGAAAGTTGAAAATGACTGGGAAATAGAGCAGGAAATGAGTTAGAAGGAGGGATTGAAGTGGGAATAAGGAATGAATTGAAAGGGGGAGCAAGGAATAAGCTGACAGAGTGGAAAAGATGGGATTGAGGAATGTACACTGAACAAGGAATGAGATGGAAGTGATTTAGGGAGCAGGGGAAGGGGAGGTTTAGATTTAAAAGTGAGTTATGTATTGTGAAATGTGTGAGTCCGAGTGTCTGAGAAAACATTAGATGGATTGGCTGTAAATGCACAACAGGAAAGTTACATCATAAAGTAAAGCATTTATGTACCTAGTTGTTTTAGAAAAATATCCAAATAGAAAGCATTTTGAGGCCATGGGGAAAGAGGAATAAAATTTTCTTTTGTTCATCTCCAGAATACGGGTGTCAGTGTTCAGTGTTTGGTACCCATCCCAAATTACCCTTGAGGAGGTGGTGGTGAGCCACCTTCTTGAAGTCCAACAGTCCTTCCAGTGAAGGTACTGACACAATGCTGTTGGATATGGAGATCCATTGTTTAGACCCAGCAATGATGAAGTGACGATGATATACTACCCCATCAGGCTGGTGTGAGACTGAGAGGAGAACTTGGCAAGCATGGTATTCCCATGTATTTACTGCCTTTTTCTTTGTCAAGGTCACAAGGTTGGGAGGTGCCATTAAAAAAAGCCTTGGCATAAATTGTTACAAGATAGTACAAATTGTAGTCACTGTGGATGGAGTAAATGTTTAATAGTGAGGAAAGAACTGGGCTCTAACTATGGAGACACCAGGAGAGGCTACCTGTGGAACTAAACCTGAGCAGGAGTCAGTAGCTATAGGGGGAAAAGTCAGAGAAGCAAGAGTTGTGCTTATGTCACACCTTTCACAACCTTAGTACATTCCAGTCACTTTGCAGCTTATGACATACTTTTACAAACATTGTCAAAGGGTACACAGCAGCCAGTTGGTCTTAACAAACTTCCCCAGTAACAATATGTCCAAATAATGTGTTCTAGTGCTGTTAGTTGCAAAATAAATATTGGCCAGGACAAAAGTGATAACCCATTATCTTTCAATGGTGCCACAGATATTTTTACACCCATCTTAAAGGACAGATGGGGCCTCTGCTTAAAATTTCATTCAAAAACAGCCTCACTGACTAAGCTGCCCTTCCTTAGGACTCTACTGGAAGCATTGTGCTTGATTTAGCACTGAAGTGGTGGAGAAAATGCACTGAGACAAAGAGGGGAGAACCTGTGCAGGTCCTGAAGCCTGTGTCTTGAATTAGTTCCTTTTATCTTAGCCACAAAGTGTGAAGAGCCCAGATTTTTACACTGGATCGAAACCAGCAGAATAACAATAACAGCAAGCAATGTGGACTTTCGTTTGAATATTTATTTGGAGAAATTCCCCATTGCCATATAAAATTAATTGTGCATCTGTTCATGGGCTGGTCTAACCATGTGAGCCTGCACTTTGGGAAAGGCTGCAATGTTGCACAGGATGTCTGCATGTGGGTTGAAGGGGAAGCAGGGAGGATGGAGCGGAGAGGGAGGGTTGCTGAATGGGGGTGGGGGTTGTAGAATAAGAGTGAGGGTACTGATGTAAAGAGACTGAGGGAGGGGAACAGGGTGGAGGCAATGGAGGTGGGCTGAGGAAGTGATCGTAAACAAGAGTGCATATGGTGCTGTCCATATGTGCATGTGTCTGTGGTCAGAGTGTGTCTGTGTGTGCTTACTGTATGTGTAGGTAGCTGTTTATGTGCTGACTATATATACGTAGGTGTGAGTATGTGTGCATTAATGTGAGTGTGTGTACATATGTGTGAGTGTTGTGTGTGTGTGCACCTATGTGTGTGCTTATGTGTGTGTGTGCATATGTGTATGTGTGCATATGTGTGATGTGTGTGTGTGTGTGTGTGTGCACGTATGTGTATGTGTGCTTATGTGTGGTGTGTGTGTGTGTGTGTGTGTGTGTGTGTGTGTGTGTGTGTGTGTGTGTGTGTGTGTGTACAGGGTCTGTGCAGCAGATCCTAGTCTCCAACCATCTTAGTTCCCCTCGCCATTAGACTCAGACCCCACCCTGTCAGGTCCCTGAGTAGGGTTGTGCAATGGTCACTCCATGTTCAAAGAGTTCACACACAGGTATCGTCCACTATTTGGAAATAGAATAAAGCAAGTCATCCTTGAAACCAAAAGACTGCCGAAGATGGAAGAAGAATTTGAATAGAACGATTATAAACTGTAAAACCTCAGAAGTGGAGGTGTAATGCTTCATCTCCTCCTCTGGGAGGCAGACAAGTCCTTCTGAGGTTTGTATGCTTCACAGTCAGCAGTGAGCATTCTATGAACATTCATCAGGGAGAACACAGATCGATGATTATGTCTGCATTTTAAGCCTCCGATCTTTAAAATTCTCATCCTGGTAGATGGTCCCATGTGGTGGAACCCAGGAGTAGGAGGGGACCATTCACCCAGTTAAACCTCTTCTGCCATCTGGTTACATCAGAACTGACTGTAACTGATCCCCACTTACCTCTCCTTGCTCCACGTCCTGCAGCACCCAACCAGGTGCACTATCCTCAGTGCTGAAAGCTGCAATTGACCCTCAGTATCCTCACATGGAAGCAAGAGTTTCAGATTTTCGCTCTGTGTGAAAAAGTGGTTTCTGACTGTTTTGAATGACTTTGGTCATTTTCTGCCCCTTTAGGATGTCAGAGTGATGCAGCACAGAACAAAGCTGTCCTACCTATGCCACCCCTTGGGAAAACTGCCCAATTAGTTCCAGTAGGTTGCTTTCCCATCACCCAGAAATCTGGTCTTCCTGTGTCCGCCTACTTCCCTTTTGAATCTGATCCCACCAATCTTATGTTGGACATTCTAACAACTCCAGGTAAAAAATATTGCTCCCTTTTGAACCTCTCGTTCTTTTGACAATTAGCCTTTTTGTGTTCTCTGATTAGTGATCCTTCTGCAAGTGGAAACAGTCTCTTATTTATACTGTCAAATTCAGAATTTTCAATGCCTTATCAAACCCCTGCATCTACGCACTAGGTATCAAAGCCACTTGTGGCTACTCAAACTGAGGCCACCCCTAAGCGATACCATAACATTCCTAAGTGCTGGGAAGACTACACCCAGAACCATGGTGGAAGAAAAAGTGCGTCACAAGGGTAGGCAGCCAGCCGTCTCAGGTTGGGTGAAAAATTATGCCAAATTATTGGTTGGTTGCTGTGTGAATCTCCAATACTGTTGTACTGTTAGTATATTAACACATAATAGCTTCTTTTTACAATCGCCATCGTAGTTTGCATTGTTCCTTGTCATGGTAGTGTTACAGTTACATTGTTGTCTCACAGATTCTGGGTTCTATCCTGACTTTAAGGACAATCTATGTGGAGTTTACACATTCTCCCTGTAACTGCATGGGATTTCCCCCCAGATGCTCCGGTTTCCTGCCACATTCCAAAGATATGCTGGTTGCTAATTGGCTACTGTAAATTGCTCCTTAGTGTAGGCTAGGGGGCAAAGGAATCACAAGGGGGAAGTTATGAGTATGTGAGAGAGAATAAGTTAGGGCAATAACATCAGAAGGAATGGAATTGATGGGATTGCTCTGCTGGGAGCTGACATAGACCAGATGGGCTGAAAAGCTTCTTTCTGTGTTGTAGTCAGTAAGTAAGATTTGTGTTACCTCACCCCAGGCAACATCTTGGTGAAGACTAAACCTCAGCGACTGGTGTGAAGACCAATTTTGCACACAGTCCTCCAAGAGTGGTCTTGTTAAGATTTTACAGGATCATCATTACCTAAGACATGCTTTGTGTATCCAAATCAAAGTACTTTGAATGCTTGAAACAAGTATGCCAGAAATACCCAGAAGGTGGGGACAAGAATTAAGTTAATGTTTCAGGTTGATGGTCTTTCACCAGAACTTGTCACAGATGTTGCTTGGTTTGTTGTGTATTTCCACCATTTGCTCTGGCTTTTTTCCCACACTGTTCATTGAGAACCCGGACAAGGTTGGAATTAACTTCAGATATTTGCCAAACTCCTTCTCTGGCACTGAATTGTCAAAGATTATGCCTCAACCACAAAACTCACTGTAAGAAGGTGACAATGTTTGACACCCTGAGAGATGGGATGATGAATCAGTTAAGAAATACAAACTATTTTGACTGTGGCCCCATAAAAATGTCTTCTCCTGTAGCTCCACAGAACTGAATCATTCAGAACAGGAAGGTCTAAAACTGAATCCTGCAGTCTCTGTCAGGGCAGTGGTAGCAAATCTACAATTGTCTTTGGGTCAGCCATAGCTGCTGTCATAGTCCACCAGTGATCCTGTTGGAACGTAAGCTTATCTTGTAGAGTCAGAAGATATTATGAACTAGGCTAATATTTGAAGCATGTTCACTTGGTTATCCCTGAAACAATCACTCTGATAAGCAGACAGAGTGAAGGAGGGGACAATACCTCTGTGTGAAATCTTCTATATCCTTCCTCATCCTTTAAATACATTTAAAGGCGCAGTGAGTTTCTTAAGTTAACTGCTGTAAGTTTGATATAAAAACTCCACTATAATTAACACAGGCACTTCCTGATCAAAATGTTTTAATTATTGTCCGTACATCTATCATGAAATTCATTGAACTCACTGCGAGAGGTGCAAAATGAACCATTCTGTTCCAGGATGTGGACTTTGGTTCTGCCTTCCTATTTCTAACTCAATAGACAGGCACAGCACACTTTGTGTCTGGTTAAGTAACAGTCATGGTCTTGTGAACACAACATTGGGCTTTAAACAACAGATTAATCCCCAAATAATCTGTGTGTGTGTGTGTGTGTGTGTGTGTGTGTGTGTGTGTGTGTGTGTGTGTGTGTGTGTGTGTGTGTGTGTGTGTGTGTGTGTGTGTGTGTGTGTGTGTGTGTGTGTGTTTGCCTTTCTTTCTCTGTGAGTAAATGTCTATGGATGTACCTCTTTGAGTGTAGGGTTGTTGCCTAACACACACTTTTTCTACATATGTCCTGCGTATGTAAACATAGGAAAAGATTTGCAATATTTTCTTTCATTTAACTCCCCTTTAACTGCCAATCACTGCAGCTCAGTAAAGTCATGTGTACTTTTCACCTAACATTATTGAGAAACAGGAGTGGGGCCGGGGTATTGATTTATTCATTCAAGGGTTGTGGGGCTTTGCAGTCTGAACCAGCATTGAACGAGCTGAATGATTGATTCCATGGTTTGACCATGACACACACTGGCACAGGATGAGCTATGTTTTGACTGAAATTTTTGAATTTCTTCAGTAGAAAAAATACTATTATTCCCCTGTAAATGTATTTTAGTTGCTGCATCATTTTGAAGACCTAAATCAGGTCAGTCTCTTCCTAAGAGGCACACCCCCACATTAGTCTTTCTCAATAACTCAACCCATGAATTCTGGTGAAATCTTTGTAAATTGTTTTATGCACTTCTTTCAAGGTTTCTACATTCTTTTTATAATACAGAGACATAATACTTTATGGTAGTCTAAGTACACCCTGGCCAACTTCCTTAAAAGTTTGATACAACTTTACTGCTTTACAATCCAGTACCCCTTGAAATAAACTCAAGTGTTCTTGATAGCATTGTAAATATGTTATAGCTAGAATGCTATTTTTACAGATCTGTTCTCCCAGTTGTCCAGATCTCATTATTTCCCTACCTGTAATTTCTTATTTTCTATATTGTACATGATATTTCTACTTTTGTTACCAAAGTACTTCAGCTCACATTTATCTCTGTTAAAGTTGATTTGTCACTTGATAACCAAGTCTGCAAGTTTTCAGATGTCTCTGTGTATTAGGTTGCACCTTTCCTAGTGTTAGTTGCTCTCTCATTGGCATCACTTCCTCCTAAGTCTAAATTGTGAATGTAAATTATGAACAACAGATTTCCCAACACTGGTCCTTGAAGAACACAACTTTCCATCTTTCTGAAAAAATCTGAAAGTGGTTCTTCAGCCCCAACTCTGTTTTTTGTTTTTTATTCAATTTTCTATTCAATCAGCTGTGTTTTTGTATGCACCCACATAACATAACATCTGCCACGATTCTTCTCTGAGGTGCTTTCTCAAAGGTCTTCTGAAACTCCAAATCTGCCTTTCTCATTACCTCATCAAAGAATTCTGCCAGGTGCATAAGCACAACTTGGCCTTTTGGAATACATGCTATCAACTTTTAAATTATATTTTCTATCTCTGGCTGGTGATTAGAGTGAACAGTGCTCCTCTCACCTCTAACCTCTCAGGATGTAGGGCACATGACTTGGCTTAACCAGGGGTTCAGGAAGATGAGCAGACTGGTTAATAAGAGTGTTACCTTCAGCAGCCCACTATATAGGGAACATAGTATGGCCACACAAACAACAATTAATGTGTACTTCTAGGAAGACTCTGCTCCTCATCTCCTGTCATGGAACGTCTTGATTTCACCTAAGTAAGTAAAAGGGACATAAGTTTAGGTTTTCATCCAGAATAAAGCACCTTCCCAAAGCAATGATCCCTTCACAGGTTCTAGGTTATGAGCTCATGACCTATCTTCTCCTTTCTTCTTTGGCAATCTCTCAGGTCAAGGATGAGTTGCTTTCCCTCTAATTCATTGGGTCCTGGATTGGTAGATGGGTCAAATTGGACCTACAGACTCTGGAGCAGAAGGTGGGTGGTATGGGAGGTGATGACTTCCTTTTGCTTTGTTCTCTAGATTTCCATGTTCTCCCAATCAAGCATCTCAAGGTTCTCAGCACCACCCTAGAAGCTCACTCTCCATTTTGAGTGGTCCTGACCAGAGATTCCCCTGAACTGCTGAGGATGTTATATTTTTCAGGGAAATTCTGAGAACATCCTTGAAATATTTCCTTTCTCTTCTGGTAACCTCTTGCTGTGACAGAGCTCAAAGTAAAATGTCTGTTTCAGGGGATATTTGTCAGGAAAGAGTTAGGTTTGAATCCCCAAACTTCTGATTCAAAGGCTTTGACTTCACTGACTATACTGCTAGGCTGGACCTGGTCAAAGGTCCATGCAGTCGTTGGTATGAACACTCTAACTCAATCATTCTTTTCCCTGTATGTCATCAATGGCCAAATGCTAAAATGATTCAGAATAAATCACAATTGATTCTATCGTCTATTTGGTTAATCTAATTAACCTGTGGCTGTTTATCTGTACCAACTCAAATGTATCAGCTGCACCCTGATAGGCCACTTTGCATCATGATTTCTCAGTCACCAATACAATGCTCTCATTGTATTGCGAATTGCATCCATGTCAATCCTTTTAATGTCAAGTGGATAATCCATTTGACTCTGAATCAGAAGATTGTGGATCCAAGACCTTCTGCAGCCTGTACCCCAAATGATAGTCCTTTGCTGCTACTGGCAAGGATGGAGATTGCTGCACCATCTCAGGGGTTGTCTTTTGGCTGAGATGTTAAATAAAGGCTATGCCTGTCCTCTCAGCTGAGCATAAAGGATCCTATGATTGAGATTTGAGATGTCTACTTGGTGTCCTGGCCAATATCTAACCCCCAATCATGTTGGCTTTGTTAGTTTTCTATTTACAAGTTGGCTGTGGCATTTCCTATGGTGACTGCGCTTCAGCAAAATGTCATGGGCTGTAAAATACCGTGACTCCCTTAAAATAAAAGACAAATTCTTTGTATGACTGTGTAAAAATCACTGCTCTCTGGAAAATTGATGCAAAAAATGCTCTCCCGAGCTAAATCTGACTGTGATGAAATTTTTGCTGGGCCATGTAGCAATTAAAATCACTCAAACTTATCCCAGCTATAGGAATTTTTTCCCTTTGAATTTACTTGCTGGGAATTGTTCATTAGTTTAACATTGCAACAAGGAGACCTCCTTTAAATGATTCCTTCTTCATGGATATCACATAATTGGCTGACATGGAGATCTGTTTCCTTTCAGTGGCAGGCAAGGCAGTGGGGAAAGGGGAGTTACGGCAGTGTTTTCCCCAAGGGAAGAGTTGGAGCTGTACTGAGGGAGACACATTAGCAGTGAGTTGTTGACCTCTCAGTATCAGGCTCAGTCCAATGTGTGGAGACCTGCTTTCTTCGGTGGTTGATATAATTCAGGGTGAGGGTCTAAGATGGGATACAGAGCCTCAGGAGGAACTGAGCTGATGGGGCATTGAGTGCATCAGCTGAGAGTCAGGCTGCTACAACCCCAGAAATGTACAGGGGTTTCACATTTACATGGGCAACAGAAACAGTTACACCGCATGTTACAGACAGATTGGGAGTGTGTAATTATTCCTTTTGAGGCTTAGCAGAGAGTTTAAAGGGCAGTCTTTTAAGAAGAGCCAAGTTTTATTTGGTGGCAATACAAATGAAGCAGGAACTCCTTGTTGCATCATTCAATTCTTCTTCTAAGGCAGTCCCTCAGGATTGAGGATGTTGGTTCTGAGGTGGTTCCTAAGGCAAATGTGGACCTTGTGGTCTCTGTGCAGAGGGTGGGTGGTTTGGGATGTTGTGTGCTCCTGCTGTTTGCACGTGCCCTCCACGCACTCCTGTTGTGCTGCACAGACTCTCTGAGCTCAGCAGCAGCGACTTATTCACAATATACTTCCTTTTCGATTTCAACCGGCCACAGGTGAAGGGTGGACGTGAATTGGAACGAATGTTACAATTTTTTCCAAGGGTATGTTAAGAAAGTTCTTGAAACATGTTCTCTGTTTCCTGAAAATATTTACCTGTGGCAGATCTTGGACCAGAGTCCTTTGTTTGGGGAGCCTGGTATCAGGCAAAAGGACAATGTCACCCGAGCTGGTGGAACGTGATCAGAGTGCTGTTGCTGACGATGTTGGCCGGAAAAAGGATGCTGGCATCAGTTCGCCTGCATTGAGAATCTTTTGTGGACACAGAGTTGGTTGCACTCCTCCTACTGTAGGTTCTCCATGTTGCCAGAACATGCAGGAGAGTTGGGATCATTGCTGTTTGGTGACTCATGAGCTTGGTGCCAGGTTGAAGTTCTTGGTCTTTGATCACCTTTTCCCTCAGTCAGTGAAAAGCTGTGTGGTGCATGGGAATCGATAGATGACTCCTAAGATATAAGGAATCCACATTTTCCAGGATCTCACCACAGATCTTGACTATTGTGGAGCAGTGTAATGTAATGGCTGCTTGACAGAGGACCTTTATCTTTCAAGGCCCATCCTCTTGTACACTTCAGAGAAAGAGTTAATGATGATTTGGAGCTCAGCAATGTCTACAATGTTTGCATTTAACCTATTGCTCCTGGAGCAGAGGTGACAAAAGCTGAACAATGTTCCACTTGTCCTGTAGAGTAATTACAGTCCAACTGGAAGATTGTTGGAAGGGCAACATTGCAGAGAAAAGGTTCACAAGGGGGAATGGTGACAGAGCCTTGTTTGGTCTCATTTTGCATTGAGATCAGATCTGTGCTGGGCCCTTTGATTTGGATCACGGCTTGCACGTAATTGTATAGCAGATGTAGAATGGTAATGACTCTCTGTAGACAGACAAATTTGAGTAGGATTCTCAGTAATTCTCTCGGTTGACAGAACCTTGAAATTGTCTTCTTTTTTTTCCTAGATTTGTTGTGTGGTGAAGGTCATGCCCAATGTACCTCTGGGTAGGCAGAATCCACAATTTCCTTCTGGGAGGAATTCTCTTGCCACCAGGTGCAGATGGTTGAGAAGAATCCCTGCAATGACTTCCTTCTGGCAGGAGAAGGGAGAGTAGATATCACAGTCAGACCTGTCTCCTTTCTTGAAGATGGGCACAATTACATCATCTCTGATGTGCTCTTCTCTTCCTGGATAAGAGAGATAATGTCATGATTTTGTGCCAAAACACGTTTCCAACATGCTTTAGTACTTCAGCTGGTATTTTGTCCCCTCCCAAGGCCTCATTATTCTTTACCAGATAGATGGCATTTTCAGCTGTGTGCTGGGTGGGGCTAACACAGATTTCATGGTGGATTGAGCAGTACAGAATGCATATCAGACAGAGAAGCTTGATTGAAGGGTCCTTTGAGGTGTCCCTTCCAATAGGCACTGACTGCTTCTCAGTTCTTGATAAGCACTCCTGTATTCTTGCCTCTGAGCAAGGTGGACCCCTTAGCTGTTTGAGTCACAGATGTTTTGACCGCACTGAAAAGTCCAGGCATGTTGTGGTTATTGGTCAATTCCTGGATTTTCCTGTGCTATTTCCACCCACCACATGTTGAACTTCAGCTTTCAGCACCTAAGGATTTACTTACCTGCTCTTTATATTTGACAATCTCTCTGGTCCAAGAGTGTATTGTGTTTATATTTAGTTTGCTCCTGGATCCTTTGTTAGTCTTGAATGGGAAGGAGTTAGATCCATTGGATTCTACAGCGTGTGTGAATGAGTGAGGGTTTTGTCTTTTGGGATTATGTGTGGATCTGGAATTTATTCAATAAAAGTTTAAGGTAAATGTGTTGAAAACTTTAGGACAGGTTTAACTGTTTCCCTCCAGTGCCTTTGTTACTGAAATTTATATTAGTCCAAATGGTAATGGGATTACATTTATAGGTCAACAAATTCTCATTAACAAGGTCAAAAACATCAAAGTGTAAATGAGTAACTCTAGTGTGAAACTACAAAGAGACCGAATAAAATTTGGTAGAGCTTTAGAAGTTAAATATGAATAAAACTCGGGTTTTCTTTTCCATTCGGAGATTGTTCACAGCTTGAAACATCCACCATGATAATCAAGACAACTGTTATGATTTCGATCATCCTCACAGTCTCAGGTTGGTATATTTTATTTTCCTCTGATTATTTGGGTTGGTGCCTGATCTGAAGCTGGGCTTTGGTACCAGTCTCAAAACCATTAGAAAATGGGTCAAAACTTACCTTTTCACTCTGTCCCAATACCCCGTTGCAATTACTGTCACCATCTCTCCATCCTCATTGCCCTGTCCCTATTGCTCTCTCCACCTTCCTCTCCCTGTATTCCCATCCCTATTGACCCACCCCATTACCCCCTCCCACTCATTGTCCCTCCAACATTCCCTTATCATCACTGCGTCCCCAACCAGTCCTCGATGCTTCATCTCCACTATGATCATCACTCTGACCCATCATTCTGTTCCCATTTCCCTGTCTCCTCCTGTTCCACCATGTGGTCCCCATTACGCTGCCATTGTTACCTTCCCCTCCATCTTTTTCCACAATTTCTGCTCTTTCCCATCATACTGGCCCAGCTTTTCTCACCATCTGTCCTTATCACCATACTCCCATCACTCTTTCACCATCATCCAGTTCCCATAGCCCTCTCTCCTTCCTCCATACCCTCCTTTTTCCTGATTGTCGTTTCACCATTGTCCTTTATCTCTTGTTTTGTTTCCCATTGTCTAACACTCTCCCTGTCTCCAGCGTCAAGTCTCCATTACCCTTTCACCATGATCCTGCCCCATTCTGCTTGTCCACAACACCTCATCCCCACTCCATTCCATTAACCTGTCCTTTCGTTTGTCTTCTCCATACCCTGATCTCCCTGTCCCCATACCCGGGATGCCACCAGCCAGCACTGTGTAATGGGTTCGTGTGTAATGTACATGTAGACAGCAAGTCACTGTCATAACACCAGCTGGTTTCTAGTTCCATCCAAGGCGACATTTGCAATTGATCATAATAACCTGTTTTGAAGGTCAGGAAAATCCCTTAATCTGAATTAGTACCATTGTCCCTGCTGTCTGTCACTTCTGTAAATCAATGGGGACAGGATTAAGAGTAGCTACGTTACTTTCCATGGTGTAAAGGACCATCAATTTTCATTGTGTAAAATCCTTTGTGAATAATTAGTTGAGGTGGCAGATATATCAAGTTCAGATCCCAGATGTCAAGGTCAGGAGCAGAAATTCATCCTGGGCAGCATTGAAAAACAGTGGTATGAAATGTTACATAAACCCTGATATCCAGTTCAGTCTCCTTCAATATAATGCATCAAGCCAGGCACGCAAATGGTAACTGTACCATGGGCAGGTGTACAGTGAGATTGTATTTAATAACTCAGTGTATGATAGGAAAACATACAACTGGTTATTCTTTTACATGCAAGTGTATAACAGGTGGATGCAAAAAGAGTAGGTGAATAATAGGTAGATATGGGCATTATGCACCTGGTGTATAACAGGCAGGTGCATCACAGGTTGTTGAGTAACAGGTAGGTAGGTGTATGACTGGTGAGTATTAAAAAAGCAAAATACAACAGACAGGTATTTAACAGAAGGGTCCTAAATGGGCAAACGTATGTAACAGTTGGGTGTATAATGAGCAAATACTAAGTGACTAACAAGTGGGTACTAACCAAGTAAGTAAATAACAGTTGGGAGTATAACAGTTGGGTATACAACACATGAATATTAAGAGGGCAACTATATAGTAGATGGGAATTTTGCAAGTGGTCAATATAATATTGTGTGTTTAACACCTCCACTGAAGTTAAATTATTTTGTCTTAGTGTCCGTCCAAGCTGCCTCTCTCAGTATACCATCAAACAACATGCATGTGACTGTCCAATAGCCAGAATACAGAATTGTATGGAAACCTGCAGCGCAAATCATAATGGTATCTCACCAGCTGCCTTGTAATGCAGAGGGCCTTGGCTCCATGAAGTTATCAGGCCACTTCTTGAACTACTACAAACCACTTGTCAGTGAAGTAAACTGTAGATTCATTGAATCTTTCTCATGAGTACCTTCTCTATTCCTCCCATTTCCTTCCACCCTGAAGGCTTATGGGCCGATGACAGAGATCAGTTTCGAAATGCCTTGAGGGACTGCATCAGCCAATTGAACAACGATGCCAAAGGCAGTGCAGACCTGCGCCAGGGCTTGAATATTAACCAACGACACATGTGAGTACCAGGTGTGAGGTGGGTTGTTAGTACAGGCTGGGATCCTGTCAGGTGGTTCAAAATGACAAAAAAAGTTGGCACATTAGTTCCAAGTATCAATTGGCTGATCAACAGAAAACTGATGAACTGAACCAGCACCAGGGTTGTTGAGTGGAAGGTGATGCACTGCAGATGGTAGTTAGACAGAGGCTAAACAATGGTTAACGGGTGTTAACTGGACTAGGCCATTAGGCCCTTTGAGCCTTCTCTGTCATTCAATACAATCATGATTTATCTCCTATCTCAACAGTGTAGTCCTCTTCTCTTCCCATATCCACTGTTGCCTATTGTTTCCAGAAATTTAACTGTCTCCTTCATAAATATATTCAGTGATTTAGCCTCTACAGCCGTCTCTGGTAGTGAATTCTACAAATTCACTGCCTTCTGAGTGAAGAAATTTATCCTCTTTCCAGTCCTAATGTTTTACCTTAAATCCTGAGACTCTGATCCCTGAGACAACCCAGCCAGGATTAAACAAAGTCATCATGCACCTATGGAAGGGAAATCAAGTATGACAAACCTACTGGAGTTTTTGAGGCTGTAACTGGTGGAGTAGACAAGGGAGAACCAGTGGACGTGGTGTATTTGGATTTTCTTAAGGCCTCTGATAAAGTCCCATGTAAGTGGCTACTGTGCAAAATTAAACCACATGGGATTGGGGGTAACATACTTGCAAGGATTGAAGGTTATATGACAGACCGGAAGCAGAGTGGGGAACAGAGGTGACACCACAGGGATCAGTGCTTGGGCCCCAACTATTCACAATATATGTTCATGATTTGAATGAGGGAACTGAATGTAATATTTCTGAGTCTGCAACAACATGAAACTGAGTGGGATAGTGAGTTGTCAGGAGGATGCAATGAGCTTTCAAGCCAATTTAGACAAGTTAAGTGCGTGGGCAAATACATGGTAAATGCAATGTAACATTGATGGTGTGAAGTTATCCACTTTGGTGCAAAAACACAAAGGCAGATTATTATTTAAATAGTGATAGCTTGGGAAGTGTTAATGTGCAACGGGACCTGGATTTTCCCGTACACCAGTCACTAGAAGCAAACATGCAGATAAAGCTAACAGTTAAGAAGGCAAATGGTATATTGGGCTCCATTACAAGAGGTTTTGAGTACAGGAAGAAGGCTGTCTTGCTGCAGCTGTACAAGGTTTTGGTAAAATTACATTTGGGAACATTGTATATTGGGAGCCATAGGCTATTATCAGCATGTAGCAAAGGTTTACTGGATGGATTCCCAGGATGGCAGGACTGTCATCTGAGGAGAAATTGGGTCAATTATGTTCTCTGGAGTTTAGAAAAATAGAAAGGGATCTCATTGAAACATGCAAAGTTTTAACATGTCTTTATAGACTGAATGCAAGGAGGATGCTTCCTGTGGCTGAGGGGGTCGAATGGGGTGGGGGAGGGAATTGGGGAGGAGGGATGTCTCAGTCATATCCTGACATTAAGACATTAGTCATTAAGACATTCGGGATTGAGATGAAGAGAAATTCTTCCCTTAGTGTTTGATGAACTTGTAGAATTCAGTACACAAAAGGCACTGGAGGTCACTGAGTTTATATTACAGAGGTGAATATATTTAAGAAGGAGATAGGTTCTAGACACAAAAGGCTTCCAAGGAGAGAGCAGGAATATGTTATTGAGATAGGCAATCAGCAATGACCATATTAAATTGTGGGCTCATTTTGGAGCCAAGTGACTTATTTCACCTCTTATTTTCTATGTTTCTATGTGTCTATCACCAAACTCTCATCGCAGGCACTAACTGTGGGAGGTGTTTAGGTTTCTTTGCTTATCTTATCTCATTCTCCATTATGCTCTGAATCTTTGCTAAGAGTCCAGTTAGCAGGAAACTTACAAGCAAACTGTCTTTTCGATATCCAGCTTTCAAATTCATCCCCTATTCTCGTTGGTTCTTCCAGCATCACAAAGGCTAACCCTGGCCGGACTCCCCTTGCAGACGGCTTTGAAACAAGAATGTCAGAGAGAGCAGAGGCCATTCAACTGCAGGTCGTACAGCAGCTGGGTGACCTGAGTGAGAAGCTCTCAGGTGCCATTGATAGCATGCATAAGAAGATCAGCGAGGACGTTGAAGAACTTACTCAAAAGCTGACACCCAATGCTGAAGCACTCAGCCGACAACAGGACAACAACACTGACCAACTGCGGCAGACATTGAGTCCCTACAACAAGGTTCTTAAGGCCAAGCAGGAGAGCACAGAGGATGTGAGGGATGTGCTGAGTCTGTTCACTGAGCAAATGCAACAGAAAAACATTGGAAATGCAAAAAACCGGAGCATGACTGGCAATGATGAGGAGATCCGGAACAAGTTTGACCAGGCCTTCCAGGAGCTGCTCAATAAGATGATTCCCCTTATCAAAGATAGCATGAGCAAGGTGAGCCAACTGGCTAGTGAAATGGCCCAGAAAGGTTGTTCCAAGTATTGAGAATACAAAGGTAAGAATGAGAGAGACTCATAGTACAAAAAGTGGTTCCATAACTTCAGTGAACTAACTGAAAGCAAACCTCACAAGTGTTGAAAGCATGAAACAAAATCTGCAATCGTACATCATACAAAGATCTCAGCAACAACATCAACCAATAGATCAGACCAGCAGTCCCTATAAAGAAGGCAACAAGAATGTGGAGCAGACGCAAAAGAGAGTTGTCCCCAAGTGCAAACATCAATCAGCAGAACCTTCAGTGTCAGCCCTCAGCTTTGCCGAACTTCCACCAGCAGCAGTTAGAGACTAAAAGAAATAGAAAAATACTTAGCTGAACTGTGTCCTAGAAATGTGGAGTTGCTTTGGAATACAAAATACCATGTCTCTGTTTATAGTTATTGATAACTGTTAGAATGTATTTATTTGTAGAAAGTAATGATTTTGAAGTCACTAATTAAAATTTTCAAGCCTGATATGTGGAATGTGGTTTCCTGAACTCACCCTTGTATCTCTGTAATTTTCATCAGCCCAATGACCCTCTGTGAAAGCTACACTGCTCCAATTCTGGCCTCCTGAGTATTCCTGAGTTTAATGACTCCACCATTGACAATCATGCCTTCACCTGCCAAGGTCCTAAGTTTCAAAATGTCTTCTTCAGACCTCTCTGCCTCACTATTTAGGAAGGGAAAAAAGCAAGGAAAATGACGTAGTGAAGAGTAAGTAGAAGTTGTAAATGTTATTTTCAGGAAATAAGCATTAACACTTCTAAAATTAGGCCTTTAAGGGCAGAAGTTGTTCAAAAGGAATTTTATCTCAATATGTCATTAAAAACTCAGTCATGCCTCTTTCAGGAGGACAACATTTGCGGCAGTTTTTATTGTGAGAATAGTGCATAACTGGTTGAAATGTGCATTAAGTCAGTATTTCCACATGGATTACCGTGTTGGTTATGTCCTGTAGAGGAGCAGAGTTTTATTGACGGCATTTACAATTTCTGTATTTAACAGCCCAATGCAGACTTCAGAAGTATTTGATTAGTTCAGCACAACATTGTGGGCTGAAGGCCCTGTTCCTGTGCTGTACTGTTCTATGTTCTATGTTCTGTGTTCTATGTTCTATGTAAGTAGCTGTAAGTTTCAGAGGACATTGACAATGTGATTAAAGTTTTGCCATGATTCCACCACAAGTTCCAGCCCATCATGATGTAATCTTTTAGCGAAAGGCTCACATTTATATGGCACTTTTCAGTGCCCCAAAATACTTTCCAATCAATTCATATTTTTGAGGTGTTGTAATGCAGAATTTGCCAGAACTAATTTAGTCACAGCCAAGTCCCATGAACAGCACTAATATAAGCGACCAATGTTGTTGGATTCACACTAAATATCGACATCAGGAAACCAGAGAATGCTTCCCTTCTCTTTGAATAAAGTTGGTAATTGGTATTGGAAATTGGTTTATTATTGTTACCTGTAGAGGCATACAGTGAAAAGCTTTTTGTTTGCATGCCATCCAGACAGAACATTCCATACATAAGTACATCAAGGTAGTACAAAAGGAAAAAAAGAGAATGCGGAATATAGTTTTAGAGTTGCAGAGAAAGTGCAGTGTAGGTAAACAAATAAAGTGCAAGGGCCATGACAAAGTGGATTGAGAGATCAAGAGTTCATCTTTATCATATGAGAGGTCTGTTCAAGAGTCTTATAACAGCAGAGTAGAAGCTGTCCTTGATCCTGGTGGTACATGTTCTTAAGATTTTTTATCTTCTGCCCAATGGGAGAGGGGTGCAGTGTAGGTAAACAAATAAAGTGCAAGGGCCATGACAAAGTGGATTGAGAGATCAAGAGGTCATCTTTATCATATGAGAGGTCTGTTCAAGAGTCTTATAACAGCAGAGTAGAAGCTGTCCTTGATCCTGGTGGTACATGTTCTTAAGATTTTTTATCTTCTGCCCAATGGGAGAGGGGACAAGAGAGAATAACTAGGGTGGGAGGGATCCTTGATTACGTTGGCTGCTTTCTCAAGGCAGTGGGAAGTGCAGAGGGAGTCAGTGGAGGAGAGGCTGATTTTTGTGATGGACTGGATTGTGTTCACAACTCTCTTCAATTTCTTGTGGTCTTGGGTATAGCAGTTGCCATACCAAGGTGTGATGCATCCAGATAGGATGCTTTCTATGGTGCATCTGTAAAAATTGATGAGGGTCATCAGGGACATGCCAAATTTCCATAGCCTTTTGAGGAAGTAGAGGCACTGGTGTGTTTTCTTGGTCACAGAGGCCACATGGCTGGACCAGGACAAATTGTTGGTGATATTTGCAACTAGGAACTTGAAGCTCTCAACCATCTCCACCTCAGCACCATTGATACAGACAGGGGCTACAATGTCTTTTGTGATCAGATGAGAGGGTAGATGAGGCTTTGGTTTGAAGTCCCTTTAAACACCATTCTGGAGTCTATACATTGATTATGCTTTCAAAACCCTGACGTGAGTCTCACACTCATGACCTTCTGACTCAGGTTGAAGTGCTGCACAATCAATAAGACCAGAGGAATGAGTGAGGTACTGGTGAATTCAAGTTGTGCACCTGAAAGGATGCATCCTAAGATGCTGAGGGGAAAAAGGAAAAGGAAGACCTCAAAATTATATTTCAAGATGATGTAAGCTAGAGAATTGGAGTATGGCTGAAATAATAAGTGAGGCCGAGCTGAACTGGACAGTTTTAGACCAGTTTGTTTAACATCTGTCATAACGGTAATGTTGATGCTTTAACATTTTAAATTAAAGATAATTTACAAACTATCTAGGTAAAGGAAATAATTAGAAGCATAATTTCAGAAAGGGACATTATGCTTAACAAACCTGACCGGCTTCACAAAAGAGGTGATAGATAAGGTGGACCAGGAGACAAGTGGATGTAGTATACATTGATTTTCAGTAAAAAGTTTAGAGATGGCACTATTTGAGATTAAGGGACGGGAAGCAAATCGGATTCAAAACTGTCTGAAGGCAGGAAGCAATGAGTTAGAATTCAGGACCACTTGATGAATTCAGGACCACTTGATGAGTTGATGAAAATGTGGGGAGAATAAAAAAATGGTGATTAATGTAGGCTTAGTGTAAGTGGGTGGTTGATGGTCATCGCAGACCCAATGGGCTGAATGGCCTGTACTTATGTATGGACTGATCTGTTGGACGGCATGCAAGCAAGAGCTTTTCCATGTACCTCGGTACATGTGAAAATAATAAACCAATTACTAATGATCTCCTTTTGGTAAAGTCTCAGCCTGGTGAAAGTCAGTCATGGGTTCTGTTCAGGGCTCCATCTTTGTGTACTTGGCTCCAGGGAGTGATATTCAAATTTTCAGTTCATATTAAAATAAATAATTCATCATACAAAAAGAAAATATTGATAACATGGTAGAATGTGTTTAAAAGTTGGAAATATTTACAGACAACACAGAGAAGATTGATGGGGTCTTTGATATCGTGCATGTGATCTTTTAAAAGGTGTTGATGAAGGTCGCTTGGGTTTAAATGGACAATAACATCATGGATATGGAACTGGTTGGAAAGCAGAACTGTCAGGCTGTAGCGGGTTGTGCAGTGGTGCCATCAAGGGGTCAGTGAGGGTAACACTGCTGTTTTTGGTAGATATTGGGAATTAAATTCCACATTACTGCCATTCCCTTCCAACCTACTGTGTGGCCTGTTCAATGTACCTCCATTGTCAGAGCTAGAACTTGCTCCACCCTTGGATGGGGCGCCCAGGTAGAGGTATAGCTTGCCATTGCAGCCATGCCACTCGAATTGTAGGTGGTCAGAGCACCGGATGGTCCTCTGTGACGTGCATTCTGCCTGCCTCTTGAAGGTTCAATATCCTTCTCCTTGGGCTTTCTGCGGCATGGATTCCAGCACGCGACGTCTTCACTTCAAATTGTTTGCACCATTGTAGCTCAAAACAAACTTGTCTTCTCATTTTCCCATTGACCAGTTCTCTTTGACCCATTTCCTTTTCCACAGATGTTACCTGACCTGTTGAATGATCAAGTCAAGTTTATTGTAATATGAACAAGTCCGGTGAGGTACCGGTACAATGAAAAGTCTGCTTGCAGCAGCATCACAGGCATGTAGATTTGGACAACACACAGAAGATAAATTATACTTAAATGATACATAATTATACAAGACAAAAATGACTGTGCTAAACAAGACATTAGTGCAAAAAAACCACAGAGACAAGTCCATGGTAGAGCAAAAGGTGGTCCATAATGTTCCACTGCTGAAGTAGGGTTAGGGTTGTGCAGGTAGGTTCAAGAACCTGATGGCTGTAGGAAAGTAGCTGTTCCTTAACCTGGTGGTGTGGGGCTTCAGGCTTCCGTACCTCCTGCCCGATGGAAGCAGCGAGAGGAGGGCATGACCCAGGTGGTGGAGATTCTTGATGATAGGTGCTGCCTTCTTGAGGCAGTGATTCATGTAGATGCTTTTAATGGTAAGGAGGGCTGTACCTGTGATGGACCGGGCTGTGTCCACTACTCTCTGCAGCCACTTGCATTCCTGTGCATTGGAATTGCTGTACCAGGCCATGATGCAACCTGTTAGAATACTTTCTACAATACATCTGTAGACATTATCCAATGGTTCTATGACAGACACCCTTGGCCATGATGGGGAAGTCCATTAATAATGCAAACAGGTGGCAGCAGCAAGGGAACTGGTGACCACCACTTCAAACAGAATCCCTGCATGGAGCAGCAAGCTGCCAACTGTGGCCCATCCTGCTCACAACTCTAGGGTCTAGAACTAATCAGAGCAAGCTTCAGCACAGCTGGAGCCCAAGAGCTATTTTGCCATAGATTGACTTAAATGCAGTGGGTCAGTGGTCTGTTTTGCATTCCTGAATGAGACTTCAGCGCACACATATCCACGTCCGCACCCTCAACTGCAGCAGCTTCCAATGCCCACCTCTGTGTATTGTGCCCTGCAATGCTGCTTATGCCCCCAGCCGCCAGCCCTTGCTCTGCCAATAACGGGCTTCCAACCCCTTTGCAGTCAGATTAGACTGGAACATCCTGGCTCAGCCAGCGCACCAGCCTTGTAAGTGAAACTGCACAGCCTACTTGCCTCCTGTGTTCCTGGGCTGGTTGGGTGTGGAGGGAGGGGGAGGCCACTCAGGCAGTGGTTCACTGCAGATCCAGACCACACCAGTCACTACTACCATCATGCTTAGAACATAGGACATAGGAAAGTACAGCACAGAACAGGACCTTCGGCCCACAATGTTGTGCTGACATAGCTAATCCCTCCTACCTGCAGGATGCCCGTATTCCTCTATTTTCCTCTCATTCATGTGATCATCCAAGCCTCTCTTAAAAGCCCCATTATAGGGTCCAAATTAAAAGCACCATTTCTGGACGTTGATACTGTGCACAGTTTTCCTGTATTACATGGACATAAAGCATATAATATTTATTATGACCATGTTGTATTTATTATTACCATAGATACTGTTTACTCTGTGAGCTTCATGCAAGCAAGGAGTTTCATTGCACCCTGGAGATAGGACAATAAACTAGTCTGAATCTGGAATGAGCACGTCCATCATCAAGCGTAATGAGTGTGAGATCAATTGAGAAGCAATGTGTCAATCTTTGGAGACCTGTCATAGATGGGGAGGTTCATACTATGTTGGAGACAAGCCTGAAGGAAGGAAAGTAAGTCAGGGATTTATCATTCAGGAATCTCAGTCCAGTCAGCAGCACGTAGTTGACCCAGAAGTGCCCAAAGACTGTTGTCTCTGGGGAAACATATTTTAGGTTCCCTCACAATGCTCCTCGGGGGTGGGGGGGGGGGGGGGACAGCACAGAATATCATCCCAAAACAGACTAAAAGCAGAAATGGCATTAATTGCACAAGGGTGTCTCAGGCTAAGAAGGGCCCAACTGAAAACCTGGAGTGATGCAAAGTCATCCAGAAATTATTATTTTTGGATTTCAAGCCAGATAACATTAATTACCAATGGTAACATGCTGAAGGAAATGGTGTTATGTGTGTGAATTTCTTGGCCTGCATATTTACTACAATGTATCTGTACTAAGAGACACTTTCCATTATTGAAATAAAATATGCAAATATTATCAATTGTAAAGTAATTCAAAGTTTTATTGCACATATTTTATGATTCACACTCTAGAATTGCAATCAATGATACTCATATACTCCTCTTTGCAAAAAATAAATAGATTGAAGATAGTTATATTTAAGCATATTGTTGTCTGTGCTCCAAGAGGACCTCAAAGTAACTTTCTACTTCTCAATTAGTTCTGCAGATTCTGCCAGAGGTTGTCCCATAAAGTTGTGAGCTGGGTCTGAAGTTCCTGCTGAACACTGCCTCCATTCAGGACAAGTCTCTCTTGCATCTCCTTCACATTCTGACTGATGATTTTGTTCAACTGCTCAGTGTAGGGAGCCACGTTCTGATGGAACTCCTTGATTCTCTGGTTGACGTTAGTGTTGAAATTTTCGATGAATGGGTCCAGGTTCTGGTCCATCGTTCCCATGTTCTCGTTAAGCTTCGCTTTCAGTTCAGTGATGTAAGGGTTCAGCCTTTGTTTCAGAACTTCCACATGCTCGCTGACCTTTGCCTGGAGTTTCTCAGCATATGGCACAACCACCTGGGTCATTTCTCCAATCTGTTGGTTCATCTTAACCTGGACATCCTTGGCGTAGGGGGCCAAGCTGTTGCGAAGCTCCTGGACGTTCTCATCAAACTTGGAGCGAAATTCTTCAGCTCTGGCAGCCACATTCTGCCTGAGGGTGTCCATGTTTTCATCCAGCTTCCCCTGGAGCTCCTCAGCGTAGGGAGCCAGGACTTCCCTCAGGTTCTCTGCGCTCACTTCCAGTTTTGCCTGAAGCTCTTCAGTGAAGGGAGTCAGCTTCTGCCGAAGTTCCTCTGCATTCTTACTCAGCTGTTGGCTGAGTTTTTCAGCGTAAGGTGTCAACTCCCGATGAAATTCTTCAATGTTCCTGCTGATTTTCTGACGGACTCCATCAGCAAAGGGAGAAAGCTTCTCCTTCAGGTCTTCCAGCTGTTCTCTTATCTGCTGCTGAAGGCTCTCAACATCTACTGTCATCTTCTCACGAAGATCATCTGCGTAAGGAGTCAACTTCTCTCGGAGATCCTCAGCATATTTATTGACAGTCTGCAGATTATCCTGAATAAGGAGACTGGAAAAAAAAAGAGACAATAGTTTCTCATACTTGTTACAGAAAAGGGATACATTTAGACAGAGCTCCATGGAAGTTCCATTCTGAAACATATGTACAGAAGAAAGGAGAGCTTACAAGGGACATTTGGATAACAAAATTGTCTAAGGTTAACTATACATGTTCATTGCAAAGAGAGGAAATGATTCACCCAATGTCTTTCATTCTTTCTGTCATTTCCTATTTGTTACATTTTGGGAGGAAAGTTAGGAGTGAACTCTCACACAGTGAGTTGAATGGGCTCCTGTGCTGTATATTGAACGATTGTAGAAAGGCATACATACTGATTGGTAAAACACTGCAAGGAGTAGATGAGTAGTGAAATAGTGTTTCAGATACAGAGATCGTTGAGGGGATGATTAACGTTACAAAGGTATATACCCTCCCAGGTTTTAAACACTGGACAAACAATACAAAGTAAATGGATGAAATTGCAGCCATGCCTATATCTACAAATGCCTTTCCTTTAGTTGTATCTGAATTCATTGCTCCAGCTGAACCAATTCCTATTGTTCCTTTGTTTGTACCGACACCTTCTACTCACAGTGATTGAGACTGATTAGTTTTTTTGCAGAAACTGATTTTTGTTTTGCTGAGTATCCATTCCACCAGCCCAAGTGAGTATATCCCCTCTTTTATTCCTTAATCTCATTCCTGTTTGTTTATAAACTGGCGGAGGAACCCTCACTTTAACCATGCTTAATAGTATGGCCAGTGGTTATGCTATTGGTCTAACAAATCCATAAAGCCAGGTCGTATTAATTCAGTTCCCACTAAAAACACATTTAAGTTTGATTAGATAAATAAATCTGGAATTAAAAATATCAGTGTTGTTACTGGTGATTGGATTATCATTAAAATCCATCTGCTTCACTAACATCCTTAAGGGAAGGAAACCATCCTTATTTGGTCCATAGTTGAGACTTCACTGACCTCTTAAACTGGCTTATTAACAATTAGGTATGGATAATAATGTTATTGAGGCTCAGATTCTGTAAAATAATAATAAAGAACCTCTTGGACTTTTGCAATATTCCAGTCTAAGATATGCCTGGCCTTCTACTTCTTGCTTTACTCAAGATGCTGATCTGTTCTAAATGCCCCTGTCAAGCTCCCAATGCTCACTTGAGTTGCTGGCCAAGTTCTGAGCTTTGGATCAGCTCTACACTGTCCTTGGCTTCCTCAGTCAATTGGTTGATGTAATTCCAGAAGGCACCTCCAACCTGATCTCCATTGAACTCAGCCCGACAGCCTATGGGAGAGAAAGGATGAGATAATCAGAATGGGAACACAGGACGGATGTTCCTTGCATCTACTGCTCACTCTACAGAAGATGTGCTACAAGACTTCACCATATCCTGGTGATTGCCAGTGCTCCTTTCTGGAGATATGGCTAGATGACTCATAGGGTAAAATCCCTGGTCTTTGAATATTTGGAACCAGGGCTTAAAAGAAAACCAGTATGGGGAGGCATCAAGTTGCACCCGGAAGCCAAGAACAGACTATGCACCAGGCTCCAAATTCTGATTTGAGCTGAAATCTGGTCCACATCAGTGGCATGAAGATCTTGAGTCCAAGGTCAATAAAGAATCTTTGAAGATTAGAAATGGTAACAACATTCCAATCACAGTCCAAGAGTAAGAGAGCAGGAAAACTTGAAGCTCATACCTGTGAGAAAGGCGGCAGCTATAAGCAGCAGGATTGCTCTGGGAAACATGGCGGTGTTCTCTAATGGTATTAAGTACGAAGAACAACTTTTGCTTCCTTTTGCAGCAAATCTATGAAAAAATAAAGATCAGAGTTAATGCAGGGTTTAAATCCACACAAAATACACCTGTGAATTACTGTCCCCTTCCAAACTCCATTTGTAGGAACACAAGGACGCAGCAGGGCCAGACCATCCAGCCCTTCGAGCCTGCTCTCCCATTGAAGTCAAGGCTGATCTTCTACCTCAGCACAATTTTCCAGCACTATCCCAATATACCTTGATTCCCTTCACATCCTGAAATCTGCCCATCTCTGTTTTGAAAGAAACTCTGTGACTGAGCCTCCACAGCCCTCCGGGGTAAAGAATTCCAAAGGCTTACCAACCTCTAAATTACAAAATTCCTTCTTATCTCAGCCCTAAATGGCCCACCCCTTATCAGAAATTCGGCCCTCGATCCTAAACTCTTCAGTCAGAGAAAACATCCTCCTTACATCTAGTCTGTCAAGCCACTGTAACACTACTGAAAATAGAAAACTGTTCTCTTGTTCCTATGATTACGTCTTGACCAATTGTCTGAAAACTGCAAATGTCCACGGAGACAGTAGCTAAAAGGATAAGCATGCAAGCTACCTGTGTTGGAGAAATGTAAGCCTCTGGGCTCCTCTCACCTGCCTCTGCTCTGCTCCTCCAGAAGCTCTGTGTGTCAGCCCACAGGCGCTCTCTCTAAATAAGGGAACCTTATCAGCAGCTGATAACACACTGGTACACTTGTCTTCGACTCATGGACTTTCCCTGAAAACCAACAGAACGTGGAGCTTCCAACAACACTGTCACTCTGAACTGCTGCCTTAACTATGACTCCAACCCAACCTGACAGGGCAAACTCCATTCAAGATTCATTTCTCAGTCCAAAGGCCATGATTTATTACAACTGTAACATTTTGATCATTCTATGGACTTAATATGAGGTGTTTTGACTAACAGGGAGAAACTGTTTCCATTGGCAGCAGGTTAGGTATTCAGAGGACTTTGATTTGAGGTAATTGGCAAAGGAAGCAGAGGGGAGATGTGGGCATCTTTACATAATGAGTTGCCATGATCTGGAATGCACCTTGCAGAGTGAGGGGAAGCAGTCACCCCTTCCCTATGAAAACAGGATGAAAGAAAACAATTGTGAAGCCATAAGCAAAGAGCGGGGAGTGGAATTAATTCCTTGAAACAGGATTGATGGGCCAAACAAACCCCCGTCTGAAATGAAAGATTCTATGGTTTTGCCTCATTTCACCTGTCTCTCACATTAGCTAAGGCCCTCAAAGCTGTCCAGATGAATATATTCACAAAAGCCAATCATTGTTTCTTAAGGAGACAGTGTGTTTGATTATGGCATTTGCAGCATATGTAGAAATGGTTGTAAAAGGATCATTGTTACTGTACGCCTGCCATCTCTTTGTCATAGAGTCACAGAGACATACAGCACAGAAGCAGGCCCCTTGGCCCACTGAGTCATTGCTGACCTTCATTAATCTCATTTTTTTATTCTCCCCACATGCTCATCAACTCTCCCCAGATTCTACCATTCACCCTAGACGCAATTTACAGTGGCCAATTAACTATTAACCTATATGCCTTTGGGATGTGGGAAGAAACTGAAGCACTCGGAGGAAGCCCACGCTGTTACAGGGAAAACTTGCAAACTCCACACAGACAGCGCCAAGGTCAGGATCGTACCCAGTTGGTTGCGCTGTGAGACAGTGGCTCTACTAGCTGCACAGCTGTGCCGTTAGTGCAGAGTCAGGTGGCTGATGCCTTTTATGATTAATGGCAAGGCTACAAAGAATATAGGAAGTGAGACTGAATGAGTTTGGGAAACACAAAATATGGCACTGAGTCCAGACCTCAGATTACGTGAACGGGGAGTTGTGAATCTTGAATGGAGTTTGCCCTCTCAGGGTGAGTTGGAGTCATAGTTAAGGCAGCAGTTCAGAGTGACAGTGTTGTTGGAAACTCCACGTCCTCTTGGTTTTCAGGGGTAAGTCATTGAGTCAAACACATGAAAATGGTGCTTGAGGAAAATGGCAGACTGACTGAAGGCTGGATATATTGGAAGGTTAAACTGTGATGAGACACAGGATGTGTTTAATACATATTTGAAGCAAATGGAGATTTTTTTCTGTGGTAATGATATTATAAGGCAGTGGGAGGAGGAGATAACAAGCAGAACAAAGCCATTTACGAGTGCAGGAAAACAAGTATCTAGAAATAGATTTGAACACCTCCACAATGGTATTTAATCTATTGATATGTTGTAGTGTATTCAACGTCTTGCTCACTGAGGCATTCAAAATATTAGGCACCCACTTTAATCCAGCACCCTCAGAAATTGTCTAAAGCTATAAATTTGGTACTGCAATCAAAATCCAATAGAAACAATTGGGGATTGGATCACTGAATGGAATAATCTGCACATCACCAAATGTGGGATTCTCTGAGACTTAGCATTTGTCTGTTGAGTTACACATAAGCACACTCAGGCTAAGGTTTTTACTACACTAGAGCTCACATTTAATATAGTGTGAAAGATTATCATCACTATGAAAAAGGCATCAAAGAACCTGAGGGAGTTCCGTTCTGTGCAAGATGCACATACTGCATGTAAGCAAACTGGTGGGGTAAAGGAAGTATCTTCTTCAATGGGACTGGATCATGTGAAAGCCAGGAAACCACATTATTTTTGTCAAGGCAACCATTCAGATCAAATACACATTCAGGTTAGCTTGATGCTTCAGTTGCAACAAAGTGGGACACATCGTACAAGTCTGCAAAGTTGATAAGGTGCCACATCAAATATTATAGTGGAAAATAAAGGCTATTAGTAGAGTAGGTAACATATCAGACAGAAGACTGGTTAGTTAACAGAAAGCAGAGAGTCAGCATAACTGGTCCTTTTCTGGTTGGAAAGACGAAATGACCAGTGTGTCACAGGGATCAGTGTACTGGACCCTCAACTTTGTAAAAATATGTACAAGTGACCTGGTGTTAAATTTGTTGATGACACAATGATAGGTGAGAAAGTAAGTTGTGAAGAGGATATCAGAGGCTACAAAGGGGCAGAAATAAGTCATGAGTGGGTAAAGGTCAGGTGAATGGAATATAACGTGGGGAAAATGTGAACTTGTCCATTTTAGCAGGAAAAATAAAAGAGATGCATGTTATCTGAATGGTGAGAGATGTTAGAGCTCTGAGATGCAGAGGGATCTGGGTGTCCTGTTGCATGATTCACAAAAGACCAGCATGAAAGTACAGCAAATAAATAAGAAAACTAACAAAAGATGTTATTATTTATTGTGAGAGACGTTGCATGCACAAGTGGGGAGATTATGCTGTAGTTGTCTGGGGCATTAGTCAGACCACACCTGGAATGGTATGTATAGTTCTGGTTTCCTTAATTAAAGAAGTGTAGAAATGCATAGAAGCAGCTCAGAGGAGCTGTAGCAGATGATATATGAAATGTGTGGGTTGTCATATGAGGAAAGATTGAACAGGTTATGCTTCTATATGTGGACTTTAGAAGAGTGAGAGACGACATGATTGAAACATATAAGGGGCCTTGACAGGGTGAAAGTGGAGGCGATGTTTCCTCATGGGTTATCTGGAACTGGGAGTCACTGTTTAAAAGTAAGGGGTCATTTAATGTCTTGTCTTAGAAGGTTTTGAGTCTCTGGAGTTCTCTTCCTCTAAAAGCGGTTGAAGCAGAGACTTAAACTTCCTTAACGCCAAGTTCCATAGATACATGACAAGCAATGGAGTGAAAAGTTACTGGGATTAGATTGGAAAACAGAGCAGAGTTACAATCAAATCAGCCATGATCTAATTAAATCATGGAGCAGGCTCAAGTGGCCTACTTCTGCTGCTTATTTATATATTTGATGTATGTTCATTTGCAAAAACAGAGAAAGCACATTGAGTACTGATGGTAACAATCTACCACTGTCCCAGTGGAAAGGAAGGAAACTTATGAAGCAATCACAGAAGTGTAGGCTGCACAATATTGAAATAAGTGACTGTAAGAAATTAAGAAATTGAATCTAAGTAATTTTGAAAAGTTAAAACACATGTATCAATTCTCACTAGCCACTTCTTTCAAGACCCCAGGATGACATTGGCAGAATTAGAACATTTTGGCTTTGAGAAGAGGAGCTAGGGTTGTTTTCTTTTGAACTTGATTGAGGTGTGTAAAGTTATGAGGATCTACAGTAATTAGGAAGGACCTATTTTCCTGAGAAGAGCAACCAAAACCAAGTGGCATAGAGGGGAGATGAGAAACGTTTTTCACCTAGAGGGAGTCAGGTGACTGGAACCCACTGCTGAAAGAGTGACAGAGGCAGAAACCCCCTTTATATTTAAGAACTACTTGATCTACTCTGGAAATCTGTAATGGGCAGGGTTATGGACCTTCTAGCTGGCATTAGGTTGGTTAGCACTGTTTTGTCTGCAACAGAATGGCCTTCTTCTGTGAGATTAATGGCATATGATTGCCTGATTCTGTCCTTAGCTTTGGCACCAGAGAGGTGACACATCATCCTGTGAGTAGATTTATGACTGCAGAAATTCCAATCTGACCTTCCAGTTATTGAATTGACTGTCACTGTACCTTTTGTGCCCTTTCTACCTTCAACTCATGCAGCTGACTCACTAATAATGTTGTGGACTTGGCTCTGGGTGACTTGCCTGAAGAATTATTCCATTCTCTGGTGTTCAGAGTTGAACACCACTTAGAATCAATGCTGCATTCAGGGCAAGAGCTCATTCCTCTGACCTCCTGCTGCAAACAGCTTTTACTTTGCTCCACCTAATGTCTCCATCCTCATACTCTGCATTCCCACCAGTTCCATTTCCATTGACTCTCACTATCTGATCTCTTCAATCCCTCCTAGACTCCTGACCTCTTGCACCATGCATAAACTCCTTTCCTCACCCTCCATTCCCTGACCTTACTGATCTTTAGGCATCCAACAAGCTTATAATAAACAGCTGGCATGAAAGAGGAAGTGGTCTTCAGAGCACAGGCCAATCTGCAGTCACCAGCACAGCACATATGTGGCCATGACACTGTTCTGATGAGGTGGGGGAACAATGTGTGTGTTCAACAGATATGCACGTATAAGGACATGTAATTTTCAACCCCCCACATATCTCCAGTAAATCAGTTTAATTGTTGGGAATTCTGTAGTAAATTGTAACAGAATTCATGAACATAGAACAGTACAGCACAGAACAGGCCCTTTGGCCCACAATGTTCTGCCAACATAGCTAATCCCTCCTACCTACAGAATGCCCATATCCCTCCGTTTTCCTCTCATTCACGTGCCAATCCAAGCCCCTCTTAAAAGCCCCCTATGAATTTGCCTCCACCACCCTATCCAGGCATCCACCACTTTCTGAGTAAAAAACTTACCCTTCACGTCAGTTCTGAACCTACTCCCTCTCACCTTAAATGCACACCCTCTGGTATTGGATTGCTCAATAATGGGAAAAAGATATTGTTTGTCCACCCTAGCTATGCCCCTCATAATTTTATACACTTCCAACAGATCACCCCTCAGCCTCCGCTGCTCCAGAGAAAAGAGCCCGAGTTTGTCCAGCCTCCCCTGATAGCACATACCCTCTAATCCAGGCAACATCCTAGTAAACCTCCTCTGCACCCTCTCTAAAGCCTTGACATCCTTCCTATAGTGAATGCATGCAATACTCCAAATGCAACCTAACCAGAGTTCTATAGAGATGCATCATAACTTCGGCACAGCTTTGTGGGCCGAAGGGCCTGAATTGTGCTGTAATTGTTTTATGTTCTAATTTCTTGACTCCTATACTCAATACCTCGATTAATGAAACCTAGCATTCCATAAGCCTTCTTAACCACCCTATCTACCTGTGTAGCCACTTTCAATGAGTCATGGACTTGCACCACAAGGTCTCTCTGCTCTTCAACACTGTTAAGGGTCTTGCCCTTAAGATTGTACTGCCTCTTGACATTAATCCTACCAAGGTGCAACACCTCACATTTATTCAGGTTAAACTCCATCTGCCATTTCTCTGCCCACATCTGCAACTGATCTATATCACGCTGTATCCATCATGATATAGATCAGTTGCAGATGTGGGCAGAGAAATAGCCTTCTACACTATTCACAACTCTACCTATCTTGGTATCGTCTGCAAACTTACTAACCCACCCATGAGGGTGTGGATTTGCTGATTAAATAGCGTATGAGAACAACAAATGATGTGCAGTTACTCCTTTTGGCAGCAATAAGGAGGTATCTGTGGTGAGAGGCAGTTTTAAAGGGGTGCAGACTTAGGTGAGCTTGCACTCAAGCCTTTGAACTTGGTAGGTTCAGTTGACTGCTAAAAAGACATATGGGATTCCTTGCTTTATTAACAGAGCAATAACAGATCACATTTAGGTTATTTAGAATCTTATAGAACATAGAACAGTACAGCACATGACGGGCCCTTCAGCTCACAATGTTGTGCCGACCTATATAAACCTACTCCACGATCAATCTAACCCTTCCCTCCTACACAGCCCATAACCCTCCATTTTTCTTACATCCATGTGCCTATCTCTTAAATGTCCCTATTGTATCAGCCTCTACCACTGCCCCAAGCAATGCATTATAAAACATTGATCTTGGACTAAGTTGAATTATTGACGTTAATTATGGCAATAAACTTCATGATGTCAAAGCTGCAGAAGGAGGAGGTTTCAAACATGGTCCGACAGAAGAGGGCAGGTGCGGTTTCAATAACAACCTTCAAAGGGATATTGTGCAAATACTTGAAGGAGATATTTGCAGCGATATGGGGAGTCGTGTGGGAAAATAGGATGTACTGTGCTGCACTCCAAACAATTCAATGTGGATTTGATTGGCTGAATGGATTGTGCTGTATTATTTAGATGATTCTACAGATAACCATTTTGTAACATGAAGTAAAACAAGGAAAACTTTTCAGGCATTAAAGTTTTATTGCAGGTATTTTACAGTTCACACTCTAGAATTGTAGTCATTGATTTTTAATATGTTCCCCTCGACAAAAAAATAAATACATTTAGCATATTATCATTTGAGATAACAAGAGGACCCTTTAGTTCTGACACATTGTTTGACTGAGTAACTTCTTAATTCTCAATTAGTTCTGCAGATTCTGCCAGAAGTTGTCCCATAAAGTTGTGAGCTGGGTCTGAAGTTCCTGCTGAACACTGCCTCCATTCAGGACAAGTCTCTCTTGCATCTCCTTCACATTCTGACTGATGATTTTGTTCAGCTGCTCAGTGTAGGGAGCCACGTTCTGATGGAACTCCTTGATTCTCTGGTTGACGTTGGTGTTGAAATTTTCGATGAATGGGGCCAGGTTCTGGTCCATCGTTCCCATGTTCTCGTTAAGCTTCGCTTTCAGTTCAGTGATGTAAGGGTTCAGCCTTTGGTTCAGAACTTCCACATGCTCGCTGACCTTTGCCTGGAGCTTCTCAGCATATGGCACAACCACCTGGGTCATTTCTCCAATCTGTTGGTTCATCTTAACCTGGACGTCCTTGGCGTAGGGGGCCAAGCTGTTGCGAAGCTCCTGGATGTTCTCATCAAACTTGGAGCGAAATTCTTCAGCTCTGGCAGCCACATTCTGCCTGAGGGTGTCCATGTTTTCATCCAGCTTCACCTGGAGCTCCTCAGCGTAGGGAGCCAGGACTTCCCTCAGGTTCTCTGCGCTCACTTCCAGTTTCGCCTGAAGCTCTTCAGTGAAGGGAGTCAACTTCTGCCGAAGTTCCTCCGCATTCTTATTCAGCTGTTGGCTGAGTTCTTCAGCATAAGGTGTCAACTTCTGATGAAATTCTTCAATGTTCCTGCTGATCGTCTGATGGACTCCATCAGCAAAGGGAGAAAGTTTCTCCTTCAGGTCTTCCAGCTGTTCTCTTATCTGCTGCCGAAGGCTCTCAATATCTACTCTCATCTTCTCACGAAGGTCATCTGCGTAAGGAGTCAACTTCTGTCTGAGATCTGCAGCATAGTCATTGACAGTCTGCAGATTATCCTTAATAAGGTGTCTGGAAAATAAGAGGCAATTGTTTCTTATACTTGTTACAGAAAAGAGATAAATTTAGACAGAGCTCATGCAAGTACGATTCTGAAACAAATGTACAGAAGAAAGGAGAGCCTACAATAAGAAAAGACATTTGGATAAAGAAGCTCTTTGGAATTAATTGCACGTGTTCCTTGGTAACACAGGACAAGATTCACCCAATGTCCTTCATTCATTCCCTTCTTCCCCAGCTATTACATTTTGGGATGGATAAAACACAGTGGGTTGAATGACCTCCTTCTATGCTCCAAGTTAAATGATTCTAAGAGGACAATTATACTGCTCGGTTAAACTCCATAGGGAATGGACATGTCAGAAAAAGAGTTTTTAGGTATAGAGATCATAAAAGGGACTGTTAATGGTACAAAGGTATTTGTGCTCCTAGAGTTTAGCAACATCAAGAAAATAAAGATTAGAATGCAGATTGAATGTTGAGTTAGAAATTGGTCGGTAATTGAGCGGTAACGTACACTGTACAACACTTCATTTTCAACTATACCTATGCTGTATCTGATATCTGCCACTTCCTGCACACTTATCTGTACTTAGGTCGACATTTCCCATGGCTATATTTAACTATAGCTGCATTTGGCCCCATATAGAGCCACTTCTATCCTTGAATCTATACCTGCTTATACCCATAGCTATGTACATTGATCACATTTCATTACAGGAATAGATTTCAGTTTGCTGAGAGTCTGTACCACCATACGCAGCAAGCAACATCTGTTGTTTCAAACACCAGTTTCATTCCTGTTTGGTTTCAAACTGGCAGAGAACAACCCACTCTAACCTCTCAATGTACCAGTATAACATTTTCCTATTCTGCCATTTCCAGCTGTGTCCCAGCTGGCACATCTACTGTAACAATTCCCATCAATCCCGACACTCACTTGACTTGTTGTCTGATTTCTGAGCCTTCATTTAGGTCATTGTTCGTCAATTGGCCGATGTAATCCCAGAATGCATCTTGAATCTGATCTCTAGTGAGCTCAGCCTGGGACCCTGTGTGAAAAAAAGGAAAGAAAGTGGGCTTTCAGAGTGGCAACCCAGGAACAAGTTCAACATATCTACTATTCATTCAGCAGGCGAGCAGTTTGTAATGGTCCATGAGACTTCACCATATCCTATCAAGTAATGAAGGGATAATCAAGTGCTCCTCTCTGGAGATGAGTTTAGATGATTCTTAGAGTAGGGTAACTTGCTTTTTGGGACCTCAGTTTAAAACTTGTTCAGATTGAATGTTGAAACAAGTCTTTCCCCAGAGAAGAACCAAATAGTAGAAACACTGGTTTCTGAGCTCAGGACCTGAGCTTAAAACTGGGCTAAACAGATGGTGTGCAGATCCTGTGTCCAAGGTCCATAGCTAAAGAGTGATGCTAAAAACCTAACAGTATAAAAATATTTTAAGAGAATTAAATTTAGAAACTCATACCTGTCACCAAAATAGCAGCAGCTAATACAAGGATTGCCCTGTGATTCATGATGGATTTCACACACCAAGTAAAATTCCTGCTTTTCTTTTCAGAAAATCTGTGAAAATGAACAAAAAGATTTAGAGCAACATTTAACTCCTCTTCCTTCAAGTTATACATTACTAAGTGGAACATTTTCTCACTGATAGTTTGTGTGACTTATATAAAGGGCATGCTGTGTTTTCCTGCCTCCCTACGAACACCACACAATTGTACCCTGTCACATGACTGAAAATAGAAAACTGAATTCTTGACACAGTAGATTCAATCTAATAGAAAGGCATTTGCTGAATGGATGCACAGGTAAGTGTGCAAACACTTGAGTCCCCATGTTTGGACCCCACCAAAGTACAGATGCTGCACTCAGGGCTCTTCTCACCTACCTCTTCTCTGTTCTGCTCCTCCTGAAGCTCTGTGTCTCAGCTCACAGACTTGCCCTCTTTTTAAGGGCACCTTATCAGCAGTTGATAACCAGTTAGTCTGCTTCGACTCGTGGACTTTCTCTGATGCTGAGACAACGTGGAGCTTCCAACAACATTGACACTCTGAACTGTGATGTGTTTCCTTCAATATGTCTCCAACTCAACCAAAGGGGGCAAACTCCAATCAAACGGCATTCCTCGGTACAAAGGCCATACTTTGATAACATGCAACAGTTGAACAGTCTAAGGATTTTGACAGTGTAAATTGGATTAGTGACAACTAAAGGACATACCTTAAGAAGAACCAAAGAAAGATGAGCAGAATACGGGCAGTGAGTGTAATGATCTGGAATGGACCTAAAGGCTCAGCTGTTACTAACTGTGATGCAGCTACTATCATTCTAACAAGTATGTGATCCCTGTTGTCTAATGCACTTCCGGTAGGATGGTACGTCAAAACCCTTAATTAGTACTTCTTTTGAATTCTCAGGTTTTTGATGCTTACTGATTACTGTTCACTCCAGGTCGTCCCCAGGTTAGGGCAGGGTTCCAAACAGGTCACAAGTCGGAAATGCGGCCGCGAATCGAGTTCCCACACAGCAGGAGCTGGTAAGCTGGGGATGACCTGTATTTATCTCGTTAGCAGTTAACGCTCTATGCAGTTTGACAAGAGTAAGGTTTCCTGTACAATGAACCAAAGATGTGCCTTATAGTCAGAGATTCATACAGTACAAAATTAGGCCCCTCCCCCTCAGACTGCCATGTCCATTGTACTTATCCATACTAGTACCATTTACCCACATTTGGTCTGTAGCCACCTATACCCTGGCCAAAATAAAATGCTCCACGCACCAACAATATAATTTTACTTTCATTCATCAATCAGCATATGGCCAGATTTAGCCTGGTTTAGTTAGCTATGAGGAATATGGATTCAAGGCTCAGGACTTACGCCATGACTTAGGCTTAGACTTTCAGGCAGTCCAGAGGGAATGCTTAAGTATGGGAGCTACAGTTCTCAGGATAGAATCTCCACTTATTCAGTCAGTGTTATGAATAAACACACAAATTAGGAGCAAGAGTAGGCCACTTGGCTCCTTGATCCTGTTCAGCCATTCAATAAGATCATGGCTGATCCTTCTGCACCTCTGCTCCACATTCCCACTTACACCCAGTTACCTTTGACCCCTTTGCTTATCAAGAACCCATCTACATTTGCCTTAAAAATAGTCAAACACTCTGCTACCACTGCCCTTTGAGAAATCTCACAACCCTCGGAGAGAAATTTTTTTTTTATCTCATTGATGTTTTAAATGCCCAATCCTTATTTTTAAGGAGTGACCCAGAGTTCCAGATCCTCGCACAAGAGGAAACCTCTCCACAGCCACTCTCAGAACCTTACATGCTTAAATCAAGACTCCTCATTCTTCTGATAAAGCCTAGTGTGTCCAATCTTTCCTAATGAGACAACCTGCAGTTCAAGATGATTCTTCACTGAACTGATACCAATGCATTTACATTGTTCCTTAAATAAGGAAGTCAACACAGTACATAATATGCAACATGTAGTCTCACCAATGCCCTAATTGAAGCATCATCTTTCTATTTTTGTATTCAATTCCTTAGGACCTTTGCTGTTGCCACGACAAAGGCCCCAGGTCTGCTCCTGGTCAATAACATTCAGTTAACAACAACGTTCTGTCAGCTTTTCTAAATACTTACTGTTCTTGCATACAAGTCATTCGCCAGGACACCCAGATCTCTCTCTACATCTCAGAGCTCTGCAGTCTCTCACCATTTTTCCCCTCTTTCTTTTCTTATGTTTCCACCTATCACCTACCAGCCTCTGTCTCACCCCTCCCTCTCACTTCTACATACTGGCCATCTTACCTCTACACTCTCAGTCCTGACCCAAAACATTGACCATCCCTTTGCCTCCACAGATGCTGCTTGATTTCTGAGTTCCTCAGCAGTTTATTTTTTGCTCCAGATTCCAGCATCTGCAGTCTCTTGTGTCTCCCTACAAGCTCATCACTTGTTTCATCTTCCAAATCATAAAGAAACCCATTTAAGGTCAGCCAATACTCTGTCTATGCCAACATGTTATCTCCAACATTTTATTTTCCACGATAACTTTTGATGTGACGCCTTACCAAATACCTTCTGGAAATCTAAGTGTAGTCCAATCCCTGCTTCCCCCGTATCCGTAGCATATGTGATTAAATCTGTCTAACCTGATTTCCCTTTCACAAAAACAAGTTGATTTTACTTGTTAGCATGTCATCTTTTCCTGTTCTGTCCACCAGTCTTTTTTTCAACCAAGGCCTTAGAATAGCCCGATTTGCTGGTTTATGGGCACTTCCTGTGCGTGAGTTGGCTGCTGAATTCCCCCATGCTACTTCAGGATTGAATTTTAAAAGGAAACTCCTTAGATGCCAAACTTCTTTTGTGACACCCTGAAATGATGAGGTGCAACCCCGCTTCTGTTGCTCTTTAAATGCAGGGACTAATTGCATTAAAGTGTTATTCAAATCAGTGCAGCTGAGCAAGAATGTGGGAGGACATTTTGTAATTATAAGAACATAAGAAACAGAAGCAGGTCTAAATTATTCCATGCCTCGCAACTACTCCACTGTTCAATAAGGTCTTGGTTAATCTTTTACCTCAGCACTACTTGCTACTTTTGACCTTATATCCCTTGATATTCCAAAAATGTATTGATCTGTCTTGAATGTACTTAGCAACTGAGCCTTCTGGACCTCAAGGGTAGTGAATTAAAGAGGTATTGCTCTCTGGGTGTAAAAATATCTTTTCATCTCAGTCCTGAATGACCACTGCAGCCAGGGGTAAACATCGGTAAATTAATTTTTTTTAAATTGCTGATGCAATAGAGACAGAAATAGCAATCACTCTACAGGTTAGGCAGCATCTGTTGAAAGAGAGAAAGAGTTAACATTTCAGGTCAAAGACTCTTTATCAGAACCAAAATGTTAAATCTGTGTGTATTTTCCAGTTGCTGAGTGTTGCCAGCATTTATGTTTTATTTTACATTAGGGAAACATTTTCTCTGCATGCACTCTGTCAAGCCATATTATTTTGTTACAATGAGATCACCTTATCAATCTATAAAATATAAACCCAGTCTTAATCTCTCCTCATGTAACAATCCCACGTCCTAGAAATCAGTCTGGTGTGCCTTCGTTGCACTCCCTCTATGCAAAGTACGTTAGGGAGGACAAAGCTGTACACAATATTCCAGTTGCAGTCTCGGGGCCTGTATAATTTCTGTGTGACATCTTCACTCTTGCACTCAATTACTCTTGCAATAAAAGCCAATATAACATTTGCCTTCCTAAATACCGACCCGCAAACTAACTTTCAATATTCACCCAGTGGGGCATCCAATTCTCTATGAATTTTAACACCTTTTAATATCATTCCATTTAAAAATTACTCTGCATTGTACTTTTGCCTTCAAAATGGATAACCTCTGCATTTACTACCCTCCAAGTGCAATGCAGAACTATTGCTGCTGGTCTTGAAGAGGTTGGTCCTCCAGGTGAGGGGCAGTAACGGGAGTCAGTGCGTGGCGGAAGGGAGACTCTTGCCTGTGACGTCGGCTCCTTGCCGAGCGCTGATTGGCGGAGCCGTCGAGGCCGGGAAGATGGCGCTGAGTGGCGGCGAGGACGGCGAGGACGGCGGAGGGTCCGGGCCGCTTTTCCCGGATCTGAGTGCCGAGGATTCGGAGGATTCCGGTCCGACTCTGATCGAGAGCTTGTGCATGAACTGCTTCCAGAATGTGAGGCCGGGCTGGGAGAGGAGATGCCGGCGGGAGGGGGCAGTGGGAGGGGAGGCATGAGGGTTGTGGGCCAGGGCTTGGGTGGTGGGTGAGGGTTAGGAGACAGGGTGTCGGTGGGGATGGGGTGGGGTAAGGGTGTGGGGATGGGGTGGGGTAAGGGTGTGGGGATGGGGTGGGGTAAGGGTATGGGGTGGGGTAAGGGTAAGGGGATGGGGTGGGGTAAGGGGATGGGGTGGGGTATGGGGTGGGGTAAGGGGGTATGGGGTGGGGTAAGGGGGTAAGGGGATGGGGTGGGGTATGGGGTGGGGTAAGGGGATGGGGTGGGGTATGGGGTGGGGTAAGGGGATGGGGTGGGGTAAGGGGATGGGGGATGGGGTGGGGTAAGGGGATGGGGTAAGGGGATGGGGTGGGGTAAGGGGATGGGGTAAGGGGATGGGGTGGGGTAAGGGGATGGGGGAGGGGGTGGGGTAAGGGGATGGGGTGGGGTAAGGGTATGGGGTGGGGTAAGGGGGTGGGGTATGGGGTGGGGTAGGGGTATGGGGTGGGGTAGGGGTATGGGGTGGGGTAAGGGTGTGGGGATGGGGTGGGGTAAGGGGATGGGGTAAGGGTATGGGGTGGGGTAAGGGGTGGGGTAAGGGGATGGGGTGGGGTAAGGGTATGGGGTGGGGTAAGGGGGTGGGGTAAGGGGATGGGGTGGGGTAAGGGGATGGGGTATGGGGTGGGGTAAGGGGATGGGGTGGGGTAAGGGGATGGGGTGGGGTATGGGGTGGGGTAAGGGTAAGGGTATGGGGTAAGGGGATGGGGTGGGGTAAGGGGATGGGGTGGGGTAAGGGGATGGGGTAAGGGATGGAGGAGTAAGGGCTGGGGAGTGGGGATGAAGCATGAGGAGGGTGGAGATGAGAGTGGGGCTGGGATGATGGCTGGGTGGTTGAGTGTGGGTGGAGAATGAGTGAGGGCTAGGGTTGTAGGTGAGTGAGGGCTGGGGCACTGATGGGGATATTGGTGGGTTGAGGGTGGGTAGTGGATATTGTTTAGAATGTGGGTGTAAAGGGTGTTGCGATTCATAGAGAATGAATTTGGGGACATGAATGTTTTTGAGGATGTTGGTGGGTTGATGGTGCAGATATGAACTGAGGATGGGTTGTGGGAACTGGCAACAGATGGAATGTTGAGGTACCAGTATTGGCCAGGGACGAGGAGGAAGTTACAGAATAGCCTGAGTGGATGCAAAGAAGAGATGCAGGTATTCAGCCCTGAGCTCTGGGGTTTCCCTGCATTTTATCACACTTCTAACTTAATTCTGTTCATTGACCCCCTGGGAGTGTTGTTAAGATCTGGAACTGTTTAATACAGTACAAGCCAAAAATGCATCTCTTCTGTTGGAGGAAACTAAATTGATAACCTTACAATAGTGCTGTGAATGTGTTGTTGGAAGCATTGTTAAAATATAAATGCTTCGTATAGGCTGAAATATTTCTGTTGAAAGGTTATATTTCCTCTTCACCCCTGCTCAACATTTTGAGTTAAGTTTTTCTTTAACTGAGTGCAGCAGGAAGTGCAATTTGCTGCTATCTGCTGGAAAACATCGCATTAGTTATAGTAATTTTCTAAATCCATTAGATGGTTCAGCTTAAGACTTATATGCCCTTTTATGTTTTTTGTTTGCTGGATGGTGCACACTGATAATTCCTTCTACTTTTGCTCTCATGTTAAAGGGGATGACCAGGTTGCTGTTGACAAAGATTCCATTCTTCAGAGAGATTATTGTTAGTTCATTTGCCTGTGAGAACTGTGGTTGGGTGAACAATGAGATCCAGTCAGCTGGGAAGATCCAGGAACAGGGAGTGCGATATACGCTGCATGCTTCTACCAGACAGGTAAGCCTCTTGTAAACAGTGTCAGACTCTTCCACTCTATCATCATTGTTTGTATACTTAAGCTCCAGTATCAATTTGGTTGTCCTTTTCTGTACTCCATCTGAAACTTGCTGCAGAATGATGATGTGACTTTTGCATATTAGTAACTGTGCATCCCAAGATCAGTTACATTTTATTAATGGCTGTATAACTTTTTGGTTTGCTGATCTATTAGACCAGGAGAATATAATATTAGACCAGGAGACCATATAATAATGGTCCCATAGGTACAACAGCCATATGCTCTGGTACCAGGAATTGGAGTTACAAAAGAAAGTCGTCACATTGATGTTTATTAACCCAACTCTTAATTGCATCCTCAAATTTAAATTTAATCTGATGTATCATTAATCCTGTCTGTCTCTGTGTTCCACAGGACCTAAATCGCGAGGTTGTGAAAGCTGACAGTGCAACGACCAAAATCCCTGAACTTGATTTTGAGATTCCACCATTTACACAGAAAGGAGGTAAGTGTATCATTAGATTAAATGGTGCCTATAAAATTCCCATCTGAAGATGCAAAAGGAGTTGACCATGATGATGCCTGACCTCAGAGTTTTGTCGTACCTTTTCTCAATTGCTGAATCATCAGAGGGGATTATGATTAGAGGGTAGACCAATGAAGCAGTTATTTGCATTGTCTGCATATTGACTTTTCTTTTTCCTTCTTCTTATGTTCTTATTTTGCACTGCAGTATGTGATCATTGTCCATTGCAATTCACTGTAAAGATTGCTTCTGGTGTTAGACTGTTTACTAGCATGCTAGGTTCCACAGGCAGTCACAGCTGCCCTGAAGCAAAGCAAGCAGATCTTAACAAATGATATTGGTAAAGATTTGGAGTATTATGTTTTAATTTCTACTAACAACAGTCATGTGAAAATCTATTATAAATCTGTGGGATTATTACTTGTTCTCTAAAGTTGTATGTATGTTGTTTAATGTCCCCTGTTCAGAAGTTATGGCCTGCATTTGGATATACAAGTCCATGAAGTTAAGTAGTTTCAAGGATCACATTTGTATATAGGTTATGATGGATGTATGATAATGACTGCTGTATTGAACACATTGATTCACCATTTTAAACAAACTTAAGAGTTTGTTCTCGTATCTGTTTCTGCAGCTCTTTCTACTGTTGAGGGTTTGATTGACAGAGCGGTCGGGGGGTTAGAGCAAGACCAGCCTATGAGGAAGGTAAGTGCTTTTCCATTGTTTTTTTTCCTCTTGCCGTTGGCCTTTTCGGAACCAGTTTTACATGCGAGTGTAAGAAACTTGAGTATTGAATGCGTGCCTCACATCTGCTCAATCAAAACCTTCCTCATCGTTCAGACAGCTAGAATATCCACCACTGAAACCAAAAAGATTATTTAAAAAGTAAAAATTGGGGTTGGTATTGTAGAAGCATGTGATCCTTGTGAAGGAGGAATACTGTTTTGAAGTCATGGAGAATAGTTAATATCAGAACGATTCAGTCCTGAGCTTTGATTCCAACCTGTGGTTGGTGATGAAGGAAGGAAACAAGGAAATAATCATAGAATGAGTGCAAGGAGTTCAAGAGGAGCCAGACTGTTCAAGGAATTGGAGCTGTGGATAGTGTTAATAAATTGGAGATACAGAAGCATCCTGGAAAGAGATTGGAGGCTAGAGATGAGAGAGGGGTTGATTATCAAGTAAAATACTTGTGCTTGTGGAATCCCAAGGTGCTGAATTCCCTCCCTTGATGTGGGACTGGTAATCCAGACTTAGGCCAACTTTAAACGTTCCCAATACTTCTTGGACTTGATCTATATTGTGCCATTTATTCAGTAACGTGACCTAATGAAATATTCTTTTATCCATGTGTCTCTACCAATTGCAGGCAACCAATCCGGATGTGGCCTCCAAGGTTGAAGAATTCATCGAGAAGCTAAAAAAGCTGAAGGAACTTGAGACTCCATTCACACTGGTAGATAACTTGCTACCTTTCGGTGGTGGTGTGTCACTGCTGATTTTCTTTCAGTGGGAGTATGTTTGATTTCATATTTTGCTGGTGGGAAATAATTTGATTCCTCCTCCTATGTGTAATACAGATAAATAATGAAAGAATATTACTGACAGCTATGGCAATATCTGCAGGTAGGGCATCCTGCTCTTAAGGAGAGAACTTCTCTGATGGCTCGTCTGTAATAATCCTGCTGTTGAATAGTTTGCCAACATTACTGACTAATGCACCAACTTGTTTGGCATTGATGGTACATTTGCCAGAAAACTGAGTTGAGGGCAAGAGGCAGTAATAATGCTGGAGGTGATAGATGAGACAGACGAGAAAGAATCTGTGATTGAGTGCACAAACTTTCAAGAAGCCTTGACAAAGCACCATGCACTTGCTAAAGGTAGAATGGAGATTTGGAGTTAGGATTAATGAGTGGTTTTAAGTGTGTAGGGTGTCCCATGGGATTCTGTTTGCCATTTACATTTGTGTTTTAGACACAGGGCTAAAGACAGTGGTGTCTGAATTTGGCATTGTAGCAAATTGCCTGGGTATGCTGTCTATATTTTTTTAATAAAAAAGTAAGATGTATCCAATCTGGACAGTTACACCTTTTCAATTAACAGAACAGTGATGGGAGGTATTGTTAAAACAGTTGAAATGCTACTGAGTGGCACTGATAGTCTGTGTTTTGCTGGAACCACTTGGCTCCAGAGCTGGCTACAGTTTTACTCCAAACATGGGCAAAAAAAAACTGAATTCCAGTGGTGATCTGATAAACAGCCCTTAATGTCAATACAACATTTGACCAGATGTGATATCTGAAATATATTTCAGATCCTTCATTGTCCCTGGATCAAATTCCTGGATTGCGCTCCTTAACTAACCAACCATGGATCCATCTTCACCACATGGGCTTTTCAAGAAAGCAACTCTCAACCCTGTTCTTGAGGGCATTTAAATGTTGGCTTTTGGATTTAGAGTAAAACTCTGATAACTCACTATCTGATGGTTCAGCATCTGGCTCACTGGGTGCTAGTTCCCAACTCCTAGTGCACTGGAGCCCCAGATCCTGTGCTCCCTTGAAACTTACCAAATTTACTAGAAAACTTAATATACTACTGTACTGTATAACATCTTAAAGTGAATTAAAAGTGTTAGAATATTTATTGGAATAATATCCAATAGCCTGGAAAATTTTCCAGTCTAGCACCACCAAAATCCTGAGTTTGCCAGATCAGTGGAGTTTTACTGTATATCCAAATCCTGCAAATGAATTAGAAAAAACTTAAAAATGTTTGATGCTATTTATTTTGTTAAAGATTGAGTTGATTTGGTTGGTTGATAAGAGGATAGGATAGATTTTTTAGAAATAGACATTTTATATGCTACAAGGACTGTAATCACTAACATTTAATATTGAATTTGGGATATGGGACAGCAATTTATTTAAATGGTGACAGTGGAATGCATTAATAGAGTTGGTGATTGAAAGGGGTACGTATTAACGTAGTTGTTTGAAGGACAGGATGAATAAGAGAAAGGTGTAGGTTACAGTACAATGTACTAAACACCAAGAATAACTGATTTCTTGTTGTATTTAATCTATTGTTATGCTCTACAGGTTATTGATGATCCATCTGGGAACAGCTTTATTGAAAATCCGAATGCCCCTCAGAAAGATGAGGCCTTAACAGTTACTCATTACAAGCGAGATGCTAAACAGGACAGTATGTTGGGATTGCAGGTAGGCACAATGTCTGTAACTGCGATATGCATCTCCCCGTTACCAGTCACTTCAAATCCCCCTCCCACACTATCGCTGATATGCCAGTCCTCGGCCTCCTCCACTGTCAGGAGAATTCCAAGCACAAAATGGAGGAATAGCACCTCATTTTCCATCTTGGAACCTTGCAGCCTAATGACATGACATTGAATTCTCCCACTTTAAGTAATCCCTACACTCCCCCCCCCCTCTCTCTTCTTCCCCCCCCCCCCCACCACCACATACCCCCAACCATGCCTTTTCTTTTCTTCCCTTTCCTAACCTATCTCTTTTTTTTCTCCCCCCCCCCCCTTTTTTTTTGCCCTTGCCTTTGACCCAGCCCCAGTGGATCTGTTCTCCCCTCCTTCCCTGCATTTGCCCATCACTATCTCTTACCTGCATCTACCTATCACCACTTTGTGCCCACCCCGCATTCCCTCTTTTGTCCACCTATCACTGCTCTGCCTTTCCCTCCTATATATTGGGCTTCCCCTTTTCCTATCTTCAGTCCTGAAGAAGGGTCCTGACCCAAAACATGATATTGACCGCCTGCTTTTCTCCACGGATGCTGCCTGGCCTGCTGTGTTCCATCAGCATCATTGTGTTTCTCATCTAGATTCCAGCATCTGCAGTCCTTTGTTTCTCTGGCACAATGTCACAGGTGTGTATGCACAAGCTAAATTGTTTAGGTCCATTTAATCACTACTTGGAATAGTCATTTTCAATCTTTATTTTGGGGGACTGGAAGTGGGCAACAATTGGTGACCTTCCAAATAACACACATTCCAGCAGACCACCCCTTGTAAAAAATCCATTCAAGTAAACCAGGGCAACTATTTAAGGGAGTGCTTATAGCAGCAAAAATAACACAGTAGAAAAAAATTTGATTGACAAATCTAACTGGGAAGATCTTTGTTTTTAAAATATATTAATTTTGATGCTTCTATTAGAAAGAACAGTTAATCTTAAACTCATTAGGGAAGGGCCCTTCACCAGCTGCAACGGGTTTGGCTGAAGATGTTGGAGAACCTCTGCACATTAATGAAGCTCCAGCATGTAGGTTTACTGATGCAATTCCCCAATGTATATTGTTCATGATACTTAGGAACCAATATAGGTAGAAACTCAATGAATAACTTGCTTATCTTTTCTGAATCCTTAAATGATTGGATAGAAAGTAATGTATCCAAGTATAACAATGACACAAATGTGTAAGAAACGTAGATGCAAGCATCAGATTACCAAAAGAGACAAGGGTACATGCTGATAGATAACTAAAATCTCATGAGCAGGGACAAAAGAAAAGGCATTTGCTAGAATACAGTAGGGTAGACTGTGTTACAGCTATTGCAAAGCTTGGTTAGAGCATTCCAGGAGTTATGAAGGCATTTCTTGGAACCACAGTCTTCATCTTAATGAACGATGGAGCAGCCTTGAATGGCCCAATGGCCTATTCCTGCTCCTGTTTCTATGATTATGTTTTCTGTTGTGTTATGACAATTTTTTAAGAAGTCCACAGAATTCGATTCCATAAATCACACAGAAACAAGCATAGAACAGGAATGTCATTCAGTCCATTACAACTGTTGCACCATTTGGTGAGAACACAGATAATCTATGATCCAAATCCATTCACCTCACTTTATCCCATTTGCTGATTTCATAGATTAGCTTTTAAATACTCATTATAGTTAGTTTTATCCTCTTGACTCCAATTCTTGGCACAAATGGCAATGTTACGGTTTTAGAAAAGATATTTTTGTGTGGGCATTAGGGTTAAATGAATTTCCAAAGTTGATTGTTGGAAGTCCTGAAAAGAGGCCAAATTAAACTGTTCTCCTTGGAGGGGAAGTCAACCTGGGCTAGAATTTCAATTGCTTGGCAGCCAATTTGAGTGAGACCATTGGGCACTTTAGCTGTATGTCTAGTGTTATGCTCGGTGATGCAGTTGAACAGGAGCAACCCATGAATAATGAGGAAGGAGACAAAATAAAGCCTGATTGTCTATGGTCATTTTTATTTTATTTGCTCTTCTTGCAGGAATGTACAGAAGAGGAGAAGCCTGAAAATATCAAAGAAGATTTAAGGAATGAAGTAAGTATTTCTGTGAGGGCTTCAAAATAAAAACAATCTGTCCTGTTATTCTAATGATTCTCTTGCATTGTAGATTTCCCACTCTCAGCTTGAGACGCGAATGACCTGGTTTATTACACATCGGCTCTGCAGAAATTTGAAAACTTCTGAATATGGACAGTGATATCCAAAAATTTCTTTTTGTTCCCTTTAGCTGGTGATAAGTTGATGGCCCTAGGTCTAAGAATGCTTTTGTACCCTGGACTTGGATCTTGTCCCCTATACATATCCCCAATTCTTTGTTAATAACAGTTAACAGAACAAGGTTCTGGTCATTGTCGCCATCACCACCACCTCCCCCTGCCCCCAACTGAACTACCCTTAAAAATTCGGTCCAAAGAAGCGGGTCAGAGATTGGGCATTCTGCAGTGAATTGTCTTTCCAACATTTATAAGGCACAGTCCAAGATTGTGATAGAATGCATCAGAATTGCACCTTCTGCAACTAGAAAGTAAGACAAAATGGTTTACATGTTAGTGTTTATTTACTGCAAAGCTCAGCAAGGCTGCTTTGGCCACACCTCTGAAATCTGTGCTATAAAAGTTTTTGAAAAAATGAATGCAGAAATGGTGTGGAAATACCATTGTGTGTATGTTGACTTGAAAATATTTTCATGCAGCGAAGTCAAACACAAAATTCCCTGCCTAATGGTCTTTAATGTACAGATGGCACCATTATCTTCAAGGGCAATAAGAGGTGGGCAACAAATGCAGGCCATGCCAGCTGTACATCCAACTCGTGGTGTGGGGTGAACAAAGCTGTTGTGAGAGGCTGGTGAAAGAATCCAAAATCCTGATAGTCCTGAGACCATAGTATAGAACCTCTTATCAATTTGTAACCATTGACACACCGACTGCTATATAAAAATATGTTCTAAATAAGTGAGGCAAAGGTTAGGAGTGGATAGTCTTTTTGTTAACTTTGCATTTGATAACTAGATGTGACTTGGGATGTTTGATCTTCACACTGAAATGGAGTTTAATTACTCAGCACAGCTCAACTATCAGCAGAGAAAATTATCAAGTAGCCTTTTGCAGAGGGAAAGAGAGAAGGAAAATTTTGTTGTTAAATTAAGGTGTTTTTACTTTTTCCTATAGGTGCTGCAATTTCCTACCAACTGCCCAGAATGCAATGCACCTGCTGAAACTAATATGAAGCTAGTACGTATCCTTTAACAGATGTAGTGAATTTGCAGGTAGGGGAGCAGTGTTTGTTGGATCACATAATTTAGCAAAGGTAAAACGTTCATATGAGTTTTATTCAAGTTAAATTCTAAGTGGAAATCAACAAGAATTCCTTTGACATTTTCTTTTCACTGATAACAGTTGATGGGTAGTGTCAGTGCCTTTGCTTCTCCTTGTTCTCCCAGAACTTTGCTCCAGGGCCATTCTTTACACAAACCTAGATTATTTAAGAGTATCAAGTTGAGTTGGATCTTTTCTGCACATTTCCATTGTTTGCTGGCATGTATGATATTTGTGAGCACAGGTTTGTGATTACAATATAGATGTGGTAATGAACGTGGTAGTGGACAGTTCAGCCTGGGATTCACCTGGTTTCTGTTGTTCATTTACTTGTTCTTTATCTGTTAAGGTAACAACAAAAATGTCCAGAGGTAAATGAATACATCACTGTATAATATGATTTGACTTAATTTGAAATATTCATAACAAATAATGTTGGGGGGGGAGGAAATGAGCATGTCCACTGTGAACAGCTAATATTTTTGGTGAAAAATTACTTGTTTTTTTCTGAGAGGCCTGAAATACTACCTTCGGGAAATTACTTCTAAATGTACTAACAGCAACTTTAAGAACCACAGTAGTTTCAAAATGTGGTCAGATTTAGGCAGACCCTATATTATTATTTTTTTCTTTTTTCAATTATTTTAATATCATTCCACATAAAGGCCAAATGGTTGGGCTTGTCATGGCCCCACCGGTAACAAGCCCCAGACACAGCCTAATCCTTATGGTTGGAATACTATTAGTAATCCTGGTCGGTAACCAGATGGTGATGATGGTATTTGGAATGATGAGTTAGACGAACCAGTGTGTCTTTGGCAAAGCAAAATTATTATCATTGTGTTGGGGTGAAGACCAATTGCACATTGCTGGGATTAATGTAACTAACTAAATATGGCACAGAAAGGCAATTCAGCCTGAGATTCAGCTGGTTTCTGTTCATTTACTTGTTCCTTATCTGTTAAGGCAACTAACAAAAATGTCCAGAGATAAATGAATACATCACTGTATAATATGCTTTGACTTAATTTGAAATATTCATAACAAATAATGTGGAGGGGGGGAGGAATTAAGACATTCAGAGATTTGAATCATTTGAATGCATTGGGGAAAAAATGCAACATTCTGGAACCACTTGAAAGATCATTCAGCATGAGAAATAGAAAAGGCAAGTTAATGTTTAAAAGGTGAACATTTCCAAGTATATTTATCAAAGAAAATTTCAGGTTGTCCCACATTAGCAAGGACTGAGAGTCCTGTTTTTAAGGTGCTTGATCTCTGGAGGGAGGTTGTTATTGATCACCGCATTTCACATTTTTGACATTTTGAGACGTATTTAAAATGAGCTGTAAAGTAATGTGTCTGCATGCTTGGTTGGACTTGAAGTCACTTGGCATCATATCCGTAGTAGTCTACAGCAAAAGGCAGAGCACCTATATTCAGCTTTACCTTCCAAATACTTTTGTGTTTGTCAGAAACTGAGATCTTTGAATTTCATGTCTGATAGCTTCTCTATGAAATGTTTCGAATATATACATAACAGAAATGAATATTATTCCCTGGAATGAATTATTTCAATATCTTGTCCCAATTAATGCCCAGAAAGAATCTTGTAGCACTGGCATGGCACACTCCCTGCCTACCTTGCAGTCATATTGTCCTGGGTTTGGAATTAAGTCTGAATCTAGAGTCCTGTCAGTGGCTTCCTTTACCAAAGGTTTCCAGAGATCCCACACTTCAAGGAAGTGATCATCATGGCAACAAACTGTGAAGCATGTGGACACAGGACCAATGAGGTAACTCTTTGCTGGCTGGATAATATAAAAATTTATTTTGTTTTCCTCTTGGAGAAGAGGGTTATACAAATGATATTAATATGTGCGTATTTATTTCCCACCTCCTATTTATTGTTTTGTAAAGAAGTTGGCTCCCCTTTAGTTCTTTTTGTACCAAGATCCAATCCACAGTCAAGTGGAGAGTAGTGACTTAACCTATAGTTACTGATGATGCAGGTCTGGACAAGGTCATCAGGTGTAGTTATGGGTGACTGTTCTTTCACCACCTGCACACTTACTGCGTTTAAAGGTTTGTGAGAGAGTTGCAGGTTTGCATGTTCATTGATGTAGCTGTGTTTATGGTATAATAAAAATGCACTTCCTATGTCTTTCTCAACAGTGGACATGTATATGACTCCAATGTTGTCCTTGCAAAATTGCATTTCAAAGAGCAACCATCAGAATTTATCAAACCTTAAAAGGGGATATTGAGTAGCATTATTGACTGGCATAGGGGCAAGAGCTGTTAAGGACGGCTTGTGTTCTGGTCCTAAAAGCCAGAAGAATTCTAATCTGGTCAATGCCCAAATTCCATTTATTCTCTTGGGTGCCAGGCAGGTTGATACAAGTGATCTTTTATGTCTTTTGGTTAAAAGAAGAGAAAAACTGATGATCTTCTGCATATTTAGTGACTTGTGTCACAGTGTTTGCACCCACTGATTGTACTGCGCATTTTAGTAAATAGCCTGCATTGCTCACTGCTGGTGTGCATACAAGGGTACTTGAATGGGGCATTAAAGATAAAATGTCCTGTGGATGCTTTAATCTTGGCGTGAGGGGAGTGGGATGAGTGAGCGTAAGTAGAAGAAAGAACAGCAGAAATTGTACAGCCACATTTATTGTAGTACTGTTCTAATTATAGGTGAAGTCAGGAGGAGCTACTGAGCCTTTGGGTACAAAAATTACTCTACGGATTACAGATCCCTCTGACATGACCAGAGACCTGCTCAAGGTACAGCATCATTTCAGTGCCACTCTTTAGAGTACCTACATGAGTTTTCCTGTCATGTAGTCAACATTCCTGCATTTGGCAAAGTAACTTGGTTTATAACTTTGCATTTATGGTTGATATGAATGCATAAATTTTCATTAATGTTATTTGCAAATGACCTGTCCTTTTAGTGGTCGTGCTTTTAACTCTATCTTTTCTTTTGCAGTCTGAAACCTGCTCTGTTTCTATTCCAGAGCTGGAATTTGAGCTAGGAATGGGAATCCTTGGTGGAAAGTTCACCACTTTGGAAGGACTGCTGGCAGATGTAAAAGAACTGGTAAAAATTGTTTTTGTAATCTCTCCAACATTCAGGTGTGAAGTGCTAGAATATGTAACAAAAGTTGTCGTTGGTCCTTGTCCTGCATCATTTGAGGAAGGGAAGAAATGGGCAATGTTTCTTGCTTTTGCCCTTCCCTTCTTGCAGTCCCAAAAGAGATTTAGCATTGAAATCAAAAATGGAAAGTAATGAGCAATGGGAAGCAACATGTTTGGCGCAGCTTTGTGGGCCGAAGGGCCTGAATTGTGCTGTAGGTTTTCTATGTTTCTAACAGAAGAATGTTTTCGCTGAGAAAAGTTTGGAATAATTTATGAAAAAGTATTACAGAAACTTACTTAAAATTTAGACATTTTTAAAACTTAACTTGTAGAAGCAATGTCAGTTCTGATTTAAAGGTCCATCTGAAACATCAACATTTTCTCTTGCATTTCTAGGTTTTTTTTGTAATTTTTCCAATTGTATCTGCTGTGTAAATTGTAAGAGTGGGTTGGACATTAACCCAAATAACTTCCTTGCTTGTGACATTAGGTTGACATTTCAAGACTTCAATTGCCCTTTGTATCGATCAGCAAATACTTTTCAGTTGATTTAAGTTTTAGTTCCATTATACAAACTCCTCTCAATGTGATAAGATAGATAGCATAATATTTGGAAGTATTAGAAGGCTGCACCAAATCAAGGTCTTGATTAAGAGAGCAAAATCAGATTATTACCTTATCCGAATGATGCAATGGAACTGTTTAAAAAACCCTATATAAAAGCATTATAGAGTCAGAGTTATATAGCATGGAAACAGGCCATTTGGCTCAACTCGTCCATGCCTGTAACTCTTTGTATTAACAAATACAGTACAATCAACTAATATCACATATACAATCAACCAACATATTATGTTGGTAATGCTGCAATTCATCTTCTGGATGAGCAGTGTAATCTTAGAGGAAGGAAACTAGAACATTAAAATTCTAGTACTCTTGCATGATTTGTACTGAAGCACTGACAATAAGGCAATGATCAGCAAGAACATGGGAGCAAATGGAAAAGCTGCAAGTTAATTTGTGAATTGACATCTGTTTTATTAAATATTTGCTACAATTACAACATAGCTTTTGATGACTGAAACACTGAAAAGACTTTTGTTTTCTCTCCTTTGTTAGATTGTGACAAAGAACCCATTTTATGCAGGAGACAGCAATGTTCCTGAAAAATCTGTAAAACTTAAAGAATTTGCATACAAGTTAGATGAGGTAAAATGTTCTTGACTACTAAATCTTGTGTTTTAAATAAAAGATTATTTTCCAAGTAACATATATTACAACAGGGAGTAACTGTAGCAACCTAAAAGTTTATACCTTTCCTCATGATTGGACTTTATATAAGCCATGTTCCTAATTCTAGCAATATAATGTGCACAGGACTTTCTGTTCCTCTGTAATGGACAGTTAAGCAAAGTAAATTGTAAAGTGAGGGAGCCTGGTATCTGTTGCTGTAGCTGTGTACAAAGAAAATAAAATCACTGACAGCTGAATAAACCTCCACCTGTACTTGGTAACAGAATAGAGAAAATGGTTCATGCCCATGCATGTTAAATCCAACCTTGGGCATTACAGAAAAGTTCATCATATCCCCTCTGCTCCCTTGTAATACACCCCATTGTATATTTCTCTGGATGTGACATGAGCCAATTGCTGTGAGTAATCTGGATGGAACAATCTTTCTTTTAATTTGTAGATTATTAAAACTGCTGTTGACTTTTCCTATTGAATTGGTACAATCCCGTGACATTATACTGAATTAATGGAAGTATGAAATTGAAATGGCCTGTTCACTGTGCACATAGAAAGTGCCACTCTCTCAAAGATTAGCCACATTTTTCATTCACCAAGATTCCTCAATTCCATAGAACCTTATTAATTGTTTTTTGGACCATTTTGATATTTTTGTGCTTTCATTAAACACGTCACTGGATTATGATTTAATTTTAATTTTTCCCCTTTCAGATTATGTTGGGTAAAAAAGAAGCCCACCTTATTCTTGATGACCCAGCTGGGAACAGTTATCTCCAGGCAAGTACGATACATTACTAAACTTTGCACCATTTGTTGTTTTGTGCTCATCACAGTATTTATTATTACCATGTTCACGGTGTACTCTGAGCTTCAAGCGAGCAAGGAATTTCATTGCACCCTGGTGTATCTGACGATAAACTAATCGGAATCTGATGTAAAAATGACAAGACTGAGTAGAAAATGGAAAATCAAATGGTAACTTCTCTGGTTAGTTAAGCTCATAAAACATTACAGCCCTAGAGGAGGCCATTTGGCCACTATGTCCATGACAGGAGTTGATGGCTTTTTATATGTGGATTTGTTACATTCAGCAAAAGCTGAATTTGCTTTGACCAAGTGTCCTCAATGGCGTGTCAAGTTTTTCTTTAGTCATAATGAATAAACCAGAACACTGAACAGTCACTATTTCCAGACTAACCTGTGTCATAATATGTATATCTTTATCGTTTATTCACTACTTGGATGTGGCTTTAACAGGCAATGCCAATATTTCATGCTTATCCTTAATTGCTCCTGAATTGAGAATCAACTTGGTGGGTCTGGAGTCATTCACAGGCCAGACTAGGTAGGATCAACAGGTTTCCTTCTCTCAAGGGCATTAATGAACCAGGTGGGTTTTTAATGACAATCCAGGAGATTCATGGTTACTATTTCTGACAATGGACCAAATTTCAGCTTTATTCAGTTACTTGAATTTAAATTCCCCAACTACCATGGTAGGATTAAATTTTTGTCTCTGGATCAATAGTCCAGATCTCTGACTGTATCCATTCACTGAGCCTCTATGCTACTATACTTGCTATCCCCCTTTCAGTGAATGAGCAAGGTGGCCAAATGTAGACTGGATCTTTTGCAGCAACAACTTGAATTATTTGATCTAAAAGATGCTATGGCAGAAGAGATATTGCAGGGCAGAGAATCCTAGAGACTAGAGAAGAATTGTCCACTTAATTATTTTTCATCAGTCATTCCTAATGCTTGCTTGTTTTTCTTTCACTGCAGAATTTGTATGCCCCTGATCCTGATCCAGAAATGAAGATAGAGAAATATGAGCGCACGTTTCAACATAATGAGGAACTTGGTTTGAATGACATGAAAACTGAAAATTATTAGCTGCAGAAAGTGGACAAATAGTGCAGGAACAATCTGTTGAGAGCAGGTTGAAGAGGAAGAGCTAATGTGATTGTGATAGTTTGTGTTGTCAAAAGAAACACTTTACATAAAGGACAAGGCATGGGAGTATTTATAGAGGAATATGACATGGCCCTGAACATGTTCAAACAAGATCAAATCAAAAGTTCCTGAACATTGGCATGATGTTTGATGGAAGAATTTTTGGGGAATGTCCAGTATTTATTTCTGCTCTATCCCTCAAGCTCAGGGAGATGGTCTGTGTATACTTCAGCGGTTTCCTGATCAGGATGAAATTTGCAGGCAAGATCCTACTTGCTAGCATCCGATAGACAACCATCTTATATAATGCCGCTGATATTCTTTGGGCACTTTGAATTCCTAGTACTGTTTCCCAGTCCTAATTTTGGATAGCCTTATCCAGGCTTTATATTTTACAAGTCCCTAAATGGGCAGGGTTTCCTGGATATCCCAGAGACATGGCTGTAATTGGTGGTATCCACATTATTTGTTTATTGCCTTTGTAGACATAAGTGAATAAAATGACTTGGCCTATTGAGATGTCTGCAAAATCTCAAGTACACATCTATGTCTGGATAGGAGACATTTCATTAATACAAAGGGAGGAAATGCAAATGCTGTATAGTCTGAAATCAAAATTATAAAATGCTGCATATACTTTGAACCATGTAGCATCTTTACAATTTGATATCAGCTTAACAGTTCTATCCCTTTTTACTGATGAATGTTCCCTGTTTTTCTAGTTTTGTAACTTTACATTGCCTTTAATTTGACAACAAGTTATAATATTCAGCCATAAGGTATCTAATATCATGAGTATCCCTTGCAATTTTTCCCCTGACCAACTGGTAAAACCGAATCTGAATAAAATACTTTAATGACCAAAATTACCAATGGAAGATGCTCAAAAGAAACTGGTATGAATCTCCAGCCTTTATGAAAGGGTGACTTCTGTCTACTCAATGAGCTGTAAGGAATGTGTGAAAATTAATGGCTGAGATTTGTTATGTACAAACTCCTGTTGGTAACTTATGAGAGAAAGGGATGGTTGGCATTTGAAAGGCTTTTGTCCGTTGGAATCCTGTTGTGAAGACTGAAGCGCTGCAATTTGTTTAATGCTGGCATTTGCGACTTTCTCTACAATTGGTCTGTGTGTTCATCATTGGGATAATATGTATATTCTGGATGGTTATTTCAGAAGAAGAAAAAATAAATTCAATTTTAAGAATTCACAAGAGTCTGGAAAAGTTGATCTCTATTTATCCTGAATTGAATATCCTTTGCAGTTGTTTTCATCTCACAATTGGACCTGATGGTCTGTACTGGTCCTTCCAAACCAGTTTCATTCTAGAATAATCTCTTAATACCTCCCATCCCTCATAACCATCTAATCTCCAGTAGGAGGCAAAAGATTGGAACAGGTAGAAAAGTTTCTCATTTGATGAAGGTTCTAGTGGTGACTTACAGGGCCACATTTCCCAACAACCATCTACCTTTTCCTGTGGCAAAAAGAACAAACTGCTGGAGGAACTCAGCAGGTCAGGCAGCATCTGTGGAGGGAAATGGACAGGTGGATCCCAGTGAGGAGGGAAGAGTGGAAATATCCAGAGGCTGGGAGGTAATAGCATGGAAGCAAATAAAGGAGGTGGGGTGGGCAGATGGGAACAATTGAGGGAGGGGACCTAGTGCTGCACCTTTGCTATCATCTGCAGCCCTTTGTTGGCTCCATGACCCGAAACACTGACTGTCCATCTCCCTCCACAGATGCCACCTGACTGCTGAGTTTCTCCAGAAGTTTGTTTTTTGCTTGAGTCAGCAGCCGTAGTCTTCTGTGTCACCTTTCCCGTAGAAGGTTTAGGTCACTTTCAAACTTGTCCAGCTACCTTTAGGAAAAGCCTAATCACTGATCGCATTTTAAAATTGTTTAATTTGAACCATACCACACCACTTTATCAACTAAACAAAAATCAAACTAAACTAGTGGATTGACAATTGCCAGTATATTTTTTTTTAAAAGCCTTAAACAGCACTTTTTAGATATTTTTGCAATAAGGCACCAACTGATCAAATTTCCTAAGATTTAGTCATTCTAATCATTGTATCCATATGCTTTTCAATTTTTTTTGGAAACTACCGTTTGTTTAATCCAGAAATGATGATCAGAAATTAAAAAATAACCTTGTTACTTGATGTATTATGCATCCTCCAGGGAATACTCTTGGTGAAGCAGCAGTTTATTTGTACCCTCCCTCAAATGGGAATTGAGATAATTAACTAAAAGCAAAATAGTTGCAGATGCTGGAAACCTGAAACAAAAACAGAATGCTAGAACTCAGCCGGTCAAGCAGCATCGGTGGAGAGAGAAACAGAGTCAATGTTTTGGCTCAAGGACTCTTCAGTACTAGAAAAGTGAGAAAATAAATATGAGAGAGCAGAAGGAGTGTCTGTGATAGAATGCAGACAAAAGTTGTGAAGGTAATAATTATTTTAACAACTAATAGTAGGAGACAAAAAGAAACAAAGGTATAAATTTATCTGTTGGAAAGAAAGAATAGCTACCATAAATAGTTAAATTCAACATTTTGTCCTGAGAGCTGCAAAATATCCTGGAGGTTATGTTGTGCATTATCGGAGCTATGTAGGAAGCTGAAGACAGGTTGGAGTAAAATGGAGAATTAAAGTCACAGGAAGCTTGAAGTTGCTTTTGTGGACTGAATGGAGGTGTTCTGCAAATTGGACATCCAATTTGTGTTTGGATAAGCACAATGTGATATACAAATAGAGGGGAACATAGGTGAGTTTTAACTTTGCCTGGAAGCACAGTTTGGGTCCCTGGATGGTGGGAGAGGTTTTTAAGGTAATTATTATCTTAACAACTTTGGTCTATACCCTGTCACAGATACTCCTATTCGTTCTGCTTTTCCCCTCTCTCTGCAACTTTAAACATTGTTATGTCACTCTTAAAATTGTGATGAAGGTTCCTGACCGAAAATGTTAAGACTGTCTTTTTCCCCAATGAATGCTTCTTGATCTGCTGAGTGTTTACAGTATTTTCTGTTTTTGTAATTGACCAATTAATTAGCATTTTAGTTGAGGGAAATAATACCCTTAAAATAAATGCCACGGGACCTTTTACATTCAACTACATGAATAACTGAATTGGAATTGGGTGTGGTGTATTGCAGGGGTTGATCTAATATCTTGTTTTCTATGAACAGCCAGTGAAAATTGTTCTCCAGTGATCAGGCTGGTGTCTGTAGAGGCAGTCCCCAGGTTAAAAGTGCCCAAATTATACCCCTACATATGAAAAGAGCTCCAATAATATCAAATTCAAAAGTCTACGAACAGCAGAATGAGTTTCTTCTCTCTCTCATCCTCTTTCCCCCTCCCCCACTTTTAATAATTGTTCTCTCATCAGTCATGTGCTTCTCATGACATTCATTAAAATACCATGGCAGTATGGTTACCGTATCAAGTGATTTATGTGTATTTTCCAATTTGTGGACAAAATAAACCCAAGGACATCTGTAAAAACAGAATTTGTTCATTACCTGGGGACAACCTCCATGTAATGCCAGTGAGAAGTGATGTTAGCAGAGTCTTAATCACTGCGGGACTGCAAGAAATTTTGGCCAGCTCACAGCAAGCAGGGTGAATTCCATCAGCATCTAAAATATTACTTATGTGACAAACTATTCCCAATGCAGTCAAGCTACAGTGGGGTTGGAGAAATCTTATATTTTGATGTTGTGAACATGCCCCCTTCTCGTTACTATCGTCAGGGAGCAGTCGCAGGGGCCTGAAGACCCACACTCAACGATTTAGGAATAGCTTCTTCCCCTTTGCCATCAGATTTCTGAACAGTCCATGAACACTTTGTTCTTCCTTTTTTTGTACTAATTATTTTGTAACTTATAGTAATTTTCTGTCTTTGCACTGTACTGCTGCCACAAAAGAATAAATTTCACGACATACATGTCAGTGATAATAAACCTGATTCTGATGTCTCTCAACAAGAATTGCTTATGTATAATGCTAAAGCTCCATCCCCCACATTTCGTAATTTGCAAGAGGTGATGGTGCACAGTGCCTGCCATTAAGATCTAACTAGGAGAAGGCCATGGAGATAAGTGCTCTCGCTGTGGAAGATGGAGAGTTGAGGCAACACTTAAACAGGTTTACAGGCATACTTGTGAAGCACAAAGACAAAATGTTCCATCCTCCTCCGTCTCCCGCTGCAGACAAGACCTCCTCGGGGAAATGTCATCTTTTACTTTCACCTCCTTCGGGCATGACTGATTTGTGGCAAGTGACCTGAAGTCTACATGTTCTTGAGAACAGCCTTATGTTAAGAGTCCAAATTGCTCTTCTTCAGTCTTATACCATCTAAAGCATGCTTTCTACATTGGATTGTTCCAGTATTGACCTCATGGTTGAGGAGTAGAGTGTGTCAAGCAACAAATTTACAAAAATTCTTCTGATATCTCGGAATACCAGGGAGTGTAATGGAACAGAGGGACCTCGGAGTACAAGTGCATAGTTCATCGAAAGCGGTGTCACAGGTAGAAAGGGTGGTGGAAAAAGACATTTATTATCTGGCCTTCATCAGTCAGGGCATTGAGTATAGGAGTGGGAACATTATGCTACAGGTGTACAAGTCATTGGGGAGGCCATACTTTGAGTACTGTGTACAGTTTTGGTTACCCTGTTATAGGAAAGATGTGGTTAAACTAGAATAAGTGCAGAAAAGATTTACAAGGATGTTGACAGGACCAGAAGGCCTGAGTTATAGGGAGAGATTGGCCAGGCTAGGTCTTTATTCCTTGGAATGTTGGAGAATGAGGGACAACCTTATAGAAATGTTTAAAATTATGAGAGGCATAGGTTAGGTGGATAGTAACAGTCTATTCCCCAGGGAAGGGGAGTCCAGACCTTGGGGGCATAGGTTTAGGGTGAAAGGGAAAAGATTTAAAAGGGACCCAAGGGACAACTTTTTCACTCAGAGGGTCATGAGTATATGAAACGAGCTGCCAGAGGAATTGATTGAGGCAGTAGTATCACTTCAGAAGCACTTGGATAAGTACATGGAGGGTGGGGCTTAGAGGGATATGGGCTGAATGCAGGAAACTGGGACTAGCTGGGTAGGCACAGTGGTTGGCACGGACACATTGGGCCAAAAGGCCTGTATCCGTGCTGTATTGCTTTATGACTCTATAACACTATAGTTGAAAAGTTTTGGCCTGTTAACTTGTTCTTGGTCTTATCCACTTGCGACATTATGCAGTGAAAAATATCCATGTGATGTACAAACAAGTAATTTGATTAGTTTGTAAAAATCAAATTACTTAATTTCATTCTAAGAGTCTTTTCGTACATGTTCCATCCAACAGCTACTGCCTCTCTAGGCGTGCCATAATTTATCTAGTCTCATCTACTTCTGTCTATATATTTAAAATCTTGAAATCCATCGTCTGTACTTCCAATCATTTCTTGAATTTGTACTTTCCTGGTTTATGGATTGTACCCATTTGAGTCCAGTGTTTTTTTTCTCTCTTACGTTAAAATGAATTATAAATATATAGCATCCCAAACCCGCCCTAAATTGGAGAATTACTAATTCTCAAGTTTATTGTCACGGGCATAAATACCCAGGGTATAAATGCTGTGAAAATGAGCATCTTGCTGCAGCAGCACAGTACAGGACAAACATGAACAGATTAACTTACATTTACAAAACTGGACTTAATTTTACAAATTAAATTTGCAAAACGAACTGGAACTTAAATTCACAAAAAAAGTAAGAATTTGGACATGCTGGAAAGACTCAGCAGATCAAGCAGAACATATGGAAGGGTAAAAGGAGTCAATGCTTCGGGTCTGAGAACCTTCATTGGAACTTACCTGGTCTGGAGGTTTTGAGCATGTTACATCCAGCCTTCTATCTCCATCTCCAAATTATTTGTAGTTAAAGGATTAAAACAATTCAATGAAAATGTTCCACGTCCATATGATTTTTCTTTTGCGTTGCTTTCAGCAGGGCCTAAAGCATCAAACTAAATCCTGGGAACTCCGGAACCATCACAACTCCAGCTGCAGAGGGCCGAGTTCCTCCCGCCCGAGGGCGCCGCCTTCTCCATGGTGACGGCGGCGGGTCCTCCCCGACCGAGGGGGCGCTCTGTCCTTCCCCTGGAACGCATCGGCAGTACGTCACGACGCCACTGTTGCTGAGGTGACGGCGCGGTGTTGGGAGGGGTTGCGATGGCGGGCCTCAGTAAGGAGGAGTATCTGAAGCGGTACCTGAGCGGCTCGGACTCCGGGAAGGGGCGGGACCGGGACCTTCCAGCCGGGCGGAGAAAGAGAAAAGTCAAGATCAAAGGCGGGGGGTAAGGAGTCAGCGCCGGGACCCGGCCTCTGCGAGCTGCCTAGGCCGGGGGCCGTGTCCGGTTGGTCGTGAGCCCGTCCGCCCTGGTGTCAGGAGCGGCCTGTGGTCGGGCCCAGCGCCGGGCCGGGGGGTGGGGGGAGGCAGCGCCGGGCCGGGGGTGGGGTGTGGTGTGGTGTGGTGGGGGCGTAGCGCTGTTAGCGCTTAACTCTTCAAAACGCTGGAGGAACTTAGCGGGTCAGGCAGCATCTATTGGAAGGAAATGGACGGTGGACGTTTCGGGTCGACTGTCCATTCCCCTCCACAGATGCTGCTCGACCCGCTGAGTTCCTCCAGCAGATTGTTTGTTGCTCCACATTCCAGCGTCTGCAGCCTCATGTATCTCAGCTTTTAAATCTTTGACCTTTACCATAGCCCTGGAGAGGGATAGGAGCAGACGATATGGGAAAGTATTTAATTGGGGGAGGGGGAATTATGATGCCATTAGGCAGGAACTTGGGAGTGTAAATTGGGACAGATGTTCTTGGGGAAGTGCACAGTAGAAATGTGGAGGTTGTTTAGGGAGTACTTGCATGGGGTTCTGGATAGGTTCATCCCACTGAGGTAGGGTAAGGATGGTAGAGTGAAGGAACCATGGTTGATGAGAGATGTAGAATATCTTGTCAAGAGGAAGAAAGAAGCTTGCCTAAGGTTTAGAAAACAAGGATCAGACAGGGCTCTGGAGAGTTACAAGGTAGCCAGGAGGGAGCTTAAGAATAGACTTAGGAGAGCTAGAAGAGAGCATGAGAAGGCCTTGACGAGTAGGATTAAGGAAAACCCCAAGGCATTCTACACGTATGTGAAGAATAGGAGGATGACTAGAGTGAGGGTAGGATCGATCAGGGATAAAAGAGGAGTCGGAAGAGGTAGGGGAGGTCCTTATAGAATACTTTGCTTCAGTATTCACCAGTGAGAGAGACCTTGACGTTTGTGAGGATGGTGTACAACAGGCTGATACGCTAGGGCATGTCAAGGTGAGGAAAGAGGATGTGCTGGAACTTTTGAAAAACATTAGGATAGATAGGTAATCGGGGCCAGACGGGATATATCCAAGGTTATTACGGGAAGCATTGGAAGAGATTGCTGTGCCTTTGGTGATGACCTTTGCATCTTCACTGGCCACAGGAATAGTGCCAGATGATTGGAGAGTGGCAAATGTTCCTTTGTTCAAGAAAGGGAGTAGAGATAACCCTGGGAATTACAGACCAGTGAGTCTTACTTCAATGGTGGGCAAATTACTGGAGAAGATTCTTAGAGACAGGATTTATGGGCATTTGGAGAAGCATAGGCTGATTAGGGACAATCAGCATGGATGTGTGAGGCGCAGGTCGTGCCTCAGGAGCCTGATTGAATTCTTTGAGAATGTGACAAAGCACATTGATGAAGGTAGAGCAGTGGATGTGGTGTACATGGCTTTTAGTAAGGCGTTTGATAAGGTTTCTCATAGGCTCATTCAGAAAGTCAGGAGGCATGGGATCCAGGGAAACTTGGCAGTGTGGATTCAAAATTGGCTCACCCATAGAAGACAGGGTGCTTGTAGATGGAGCATATTTTGCCTGGAGGTCAGTGACCAGTAGTGTTCTGCAGAGGTCTGTTCTGGGACCCCTGCTCTTTGTGATTTTTATAAATGACTTGGATGAGGATGTGGAAGGGTGGGTTAGTAAGTTTGCAGATGACACCAAAACTGTTGGTGTTGTGAATAGTGTAGAAGGTTGCTGTAGGCTACAAAAGGACATTGATAGGATGCAGAGCTGGGCTGAAAAGTGGCAGGTGGAGTTCAACCCAGAAAAGTGTGAAGTGATACACTTTGGAGGATCAAATTTGAAGGCAGAATGCAAGGTTAATGGCAGGACTCTTAGCAGTGTGGAGGAACAGAGGGATCTGGGGGTCCACATCCATAGATCCCTCAAGGTTGCCGCAGAGGTTGATTGGGTTGTTAAGAAGGCGTATGGTGTGTTGGCCTTCATTAGTCGAGATATTGAGTTCAAGAGCCGCGAGGTTAGACCACACTTGGAGTATTGTGTTCAGTTCTGGTCGCCTCATTATAGAAAGGATGTGGAAGCTTTAGAGAGGATGCAGAAGAAATTTACCAGGATGCTGCTTGGATTGGAGAGCATGTCTTATGAGGATAGGTTGAGCAAGCTAGGGCTTTTCTCTTTGGAGCAAAGGAGGATGAGAGGTGACTTGATTGGAGTGTACAAGATGATAAGAGGCAAAGATCGAGTGGGCAGTCAGAGACTTTTTTCCCAGGGCAAAATTGGCTAACATGAGTGGGCATAATTATAAGGTGATTGGCAGAAGGTATAGGAGGGATGTCAGAGGTAAGCTTTTTACACAGAGTGGTGGGTGCGTGGAGCACACTGCCGGCAGAGATGGTGGAGGCAGATGCATTAGGGATTTTTAAGAGACTCTTAGATAGGTACATGAATGATAGAAAAATGGAGGGCTATGTGAGAAGGAAGGGTTAGATAGATCTTAGAGCAGGATAAAATGTCAGCACAACGTTGTGGGCCGAAGGGCCTGTACTGTGCTGTAATGTTCTATGAACCATAACCCCTATGCCATGAGTTGTAACTCTTAAAGGGCCACAATTCGCCTCTGGGTTCTCATGTTCAGTTCTTTAATTTCAGAAATAAATGCTTTTCACAAAATATATGCAGGAAATACAGTACAATCATTGTCTTTTTTGTTACATTCATTGTGCCATCAGACCAATACATTCCATTTACAAAGCACCAATGCCACACATGTGGCCTCTGAACAATATACCCATGAAGTGTTTGAGAGGCAAATACACAGGACTCAGCCCCTCAGTGTCCAGTGGTGGCAGGACCTTAGACCGTAGTCCATCCCCACCAAGACTTTGCATTGGCTGCATCGAGCTTCTCTGTGTCCCTCACCATGTATTCCTGCAGCCTGGAACATTCCATTCAGCAGCACTCACTTGCGGACGTCTACTTGCACTGGAAGACCGATGTGTGTCTTTCACTGAGTTTATTATTTTCCAGCAGTAGTTGTTATTTGCATCAGTATGCATCCCTGAGTTCTCTGCTATACAGCTGCTGGGGAGGACAGCAGCTTCTGGAAAAGTCGTTTTCTTGACAAGCACACAGTCCACAAAGAAGTGATTGATCATCTCATTTGCATCACAGCCATCTCATTTACAAGTTGATTACACCTGTCTGTAGTTTCTTTGTTAACTGCCTAGGTTTGCTCCTGGTCACCCCCTTTTTGTAATATAAAAGAATCATGCTGATCATAACTGATCGACGTTCTGCCCGTGTCTGCATGGGTTTCCTCCGGGTGCTCCGGTTTCCTCCCACATTCCAAAGACGTAAAGGTTAGGAAGTTGTGGGCATGCTATGTTGGCGCCAGAAGCGTGGCGACACTTGCAGGCTGCCCCCAGAACACTCTACGCAAAAGATGCATTTCACTGTGTGTTTCCTTGTACGTGTGACTAATAAAGATATCTTATCTTGTAATTGTCCGTTCTACGTCCAATTTATTCTTTATAGGGTCATGCACTCTAACCTATTAGACAATTAGTCCTGTGTTATTATTTTCCACTGAAGAGTTGCTCTTCATAGGGAAGACCTCTGGGTTTATCAACACCTTGAAAATATTTGTTCAATTGTAGTCAAACCATGGAGAAAACAAATAACATAAAATGTGTCCTTGAGCAAATTTTGTTTGTGAACCAAAAAAACTTTTCCTCCCGTCAGCTTCAACTTGCTGCATGCTTTCTTTTTAAAGTTGTTTACTTCTCATACTACACTGGGAGTGGAATTTTGGTCAATTTTTGGCTCTGTTGTCACTCACATATTAAATGCATATCTTCCAGAAGGTACTGCTTACTTTCAGCTAGGAATAAATAGTGCCTGAGCATTAATTCAAATCCCACATTGTAATTGAATCTGTGTCCACTGCCCTTTCAGGCAATGTGTTATAGGACATATTGATACACTGTTTTTATAAAATAAAACATATTTTCCTTTGTATCTTTTCCCATTTACCTAAATTTGTCTCTTCTGTTTATTTGTCTTTCTGGAATAGGAAACAGAATAACCAAGGGGAAGTTATTAAAATCCCCCATGACTTTAATACCTCCTCAATGTCACCTTTACTTTAAGGAAAGCAGCCCTGACTACCTGAGTCTCTCCACCTAACTAAAGATCTTCATCTTTGATACTGTACTCTCTCCTCCTTGCCCTTTCCAAGGTCATCATGTCCTTATTAAAGTGTAGTGTCTATCCAGACCAGTGATTTACAAATGGTTAGCATGATTCCCTTGCTTTGTACTCCATGGAGCTGCTTTATAGTTGTGGTGCTCACAGCTTTCTATTTTTATTTTGCCATTTAAACATTGCTTTTGCTAAGCACTTGTACTATTTTTTTCTGATCTTAGCTCACAAAAAGTTGAAAATCTCTCCTTGTTGTCATAATACAGAATGCGGATTGTGGACGATGATGTAACTTGGAAAAGCCTTGCGAAGAAGGAGAAGGCATTGGAGGTGGAGTCTGGTGAGGATGATGAAGCTCCTGTGGTACGTAGTAGGCAGTTAACTTTATTCCTAAATTCACTTTCTGCAATGGGGCTTACTTGATACTTCATAACGTGGCAGGTGTATGACTCCACTGCTAAAGACTACTGCTAAAATCTGTTCAATGTTTTTAATTAGCATTTTAACAGTAGTCCACAAGATGGTTACCAACTGAATGGTGCCAGTAGTATAGGATTGAAAAATATATTGCATCCATTTGACCAATTCCAAAATATATCCCTCTAAAGTACCCACTCTTCCAAATGTCTGTCCAAAGACTTATTGGTGATGTTCCTGTGAAGTGTTGTGGGACATTTTATTACATTAAAGGCACTGTATGAATGAAAGTTGATGTTATATCAAGTTTATGTTTATCTTCATGTTTATCTCAAGCCTGTTTTTTCAGGTTGCAGAATTCATCGACGAGAGACCTGTAGTTATTCAACAAATGGAAGAATTCCGATTGAGCAATAAGTGGAAAATTTTAGGAGGTATGTAGTAAAATCATGATGCAAACTTTTTAAAATGATTGTACATCAGTTTCATTTGAAATCCTGTCGAAAGCAGTAGTGACCTTTTTAAATTTTCAAAATGTAGATGTCGCTGCCATGGCCAGCATCTGTTGCCCAATCCTGGTTACCCAAGTATTAATGGACCATCTTGAACTGAATTGCTTTCTGGACTACAAAGAATCATTTAGAGTCAATCATGTTATTGTGGGAACAAGATCAGCAACAGACCTGGTTCAGTGGCAGCTCTCTTGTCCTGAAAGACATTCATGAACTAGTTGGGTTTTTACAATGATCTGTTACTACTTAGTCACTTCCTTTTTTAAGCTGACTTGATGGGATTTGAGCTTAATGTCACTAATCTGCAACATGACCTTCCATTCCCTTTGGCCATTCTATTGGCCGGTGACAGAATCGTTGTCTGTCTCAGTGTCCAGTTTCCCCTATCTGAATGGTGCTGATAATCATCCTCCAGTTCCTCTTCTGACATACCATTTGTTATACCAGACAGATGGATAGACAGTATCAAAAGTCACCAGGCACTGGCTCTTGCTAAGGACGGGCTGTAATGCAACATGAATTACGTTACCGGTACTATGATCAACTAGCACAGCATGGTCTGGGAACTGCAGCTAGTAATCTTTGTTCTGTGTCTGTAATGTGCTATAAGGCGGCTCTACACCCAGAAGCACCATATTCCATATTTCCTTACGACATAGGAGGCGGCTTTTTGGCCTATCAAATCTATGCCAGCTGACAGAATGATCCCATTCTCCCACTAGTTCTCCCTGGGACCTATTCCCATTAACTACCCACCCCCAATTCTACCACCCACCTACACCAGGGCAGTTTACAATGGCAAATTAATGTACCAACTGGTACGTCCTTGGGATGTGAGAGTAAATCAGAGCACCCGGGGGCATCCCACGCAATCATAGGGAGAATGTGTAAACTCCACACAGACAGCACTGGAGGTCAGGATCAAACCTGGGTCTATGGAGCTGGAGCACCACTGCGCTGCCTATTTTGTTCGAGGACTCCACTAGATCTTCATATTTAGGTGAATCTGAATGTAGGACCAGTGTCACATTTGTTTAAATTGCCAGGTGGATTCTGGTCATTTTCTTACACCCCGGCTCAAGAGAATTTACAAAAAAAGACACCTTTAATTAAACTTTTACTGATATATGATTCCAAAGAGTTGTTAAGGAAGCACAAGGTGGACTCCTGGTGTAAAAGGCCACTTACACTTTTGTGTTTTCTTTTAGATGAAAATACAGACTCCCAGGGCTCAGACCAATTTTTACAAGCACAGACTGGCAGGTAAGTTTGAATTGACAGACAGTGCTTTGGTGAAGAGGCTGTAGAATATCACTGATGTATCTAATTATCACTTGCAACGCTTCCTTTGAGGAAACCTCTGGTTTTTAAGGCATCTGATATCATAGACATAAGGAAAATCTCTGGAAAAGGAAATCCATGACTAATGGTCATGAACTAGTAGATGAGTGGTTATATAAGATAAGATATCTTTATTAGTCACATTTGGGATATTTATCCTGATCCCCAGCAGAGGCTTCAGGGTGTTTGTTCTGGGATGGCTTCAGTCTTTTCCAGTGGTGGGTCCAGGCTGGTTCCCACTAATGCATATTCCCACTGAGATGCTTACTGGTACATGTGTATAGGATGTGTTTGGGGGTTGTAGGGAGGGGGTAACTCAGGATTGGTTGAGTGTGATTATCCTGCAGTGGGTTCAGGGAGCTTTCGCAGAGAACAGTTAAGATAAGATTTCTTTATTAGTCACATGTACATCGAAACACACAGTGAAATCCATCTTTTGCGTAGAGTGTTCTGGGGGCAGCCCGCAAGTGTTACCATGCTTCCGATGCCAATATAGCATGCCCACAACTTCCTAACCCGTACATCTTTGGAATGTGGGAGAAAACTGGAACACCGGGAGGAAACCCACACAGACACACGGAGAACGTACAAACTCCTTACAAACAGCGGTGGGAATTGAACCCGGGTTGCTGGCGCTGTAATAGTGTTACACTAACCGCTACACTACCGTGTCTGCCTAAAGGAATATTCAAAGGAATTCAAAAAGACATAGTCCATATGACATAAATAGGGTAGATTCTTTTCAGGGGGAACTCAATATGCACACCTGAGAGAAATAAACAGAAGAATGTGCTGTAATAATAGGATGGCGGGAGAAGACATGACACACAAATATCAGTTTTGATGACCTATTTCTTTGCTGTAGGCCCAATGTAACTCAATTAGTAGTGATTTGTCGACTCTCCAAGTGAGCATATCACTCTGTTTTTCATTTGCTGCCCTTCTTTGGGCCCATTTATAACAGGTTGGTTAACATATTGTTTATGGTTCTATAAACATGCCAACTTGCATTTTTTTTTACAACACCACACAACCCAAGGTGCTTCACAGAAGCTTTATTGGAAAACATTGACGCCATTATCAGGAAAGAAATGATTAGGGTAGGTGACTAAATCCTTAGTAAAAGAGGTAGGCTTTAAAAATACTTTTAAGGAAGAGAGAGCTGAAACGGTTGAAGAGAGAATTTTTGCTTGGACCTCAGATGATTGAAAGCAGGACTTCCAGTGGTGGAGCAGAGACAAACCTACCACCTGCTGAGCAGTGGATGTAGTCACTGCCTTCACGTCTTGTCACTTGCTTTACTGCCAGGCTCTAATGGAAAATGATGTGTAGATAATTAAAATAGTTAAGTAAAAGTACTGATGTCTTGTTATTAAACCAAGAAGCTGTATTTTCAATGCATGAATGTGTGCTTTGCTTTTTTTCAGTTCATTATCAAGTTTTGATTCTGTACCAGGTAAAGGGATGGATTATGGTTCTCAACTTACTAAGAAAAATGTGGGGACAGTTTCACCTGACCGTTCAGCTATCAGAAGGCAACGCCATGATTCTCCAGATGATTCACCTGTTCGGGACAGGCGCCGTGATTCCCCCGACCTTTCACCGCCTCGGAGAGGACGCCACGATTCTCCCAACCTTTCACCTCCAAGGAGGACACGCCATGATTCTCCCGACCTTTCACCTCCTAGGAGGGCACGCCATGATTCTCCCGACCTTTCACCTCCTAGGAGGGCACGCCATGATTCTCCCGACCTTTCACCTCCTAGGAGGGCACGCCATGATTCTCCCGACCTTTCACTGCCTCGGAGGGCACGTCACGATTCTCCCGACCTTTCACCTCTTAGGAGGGCACGCCATGATTCTCCCGACCTTTCACCTCCTAGGAGGGCACGCCATGATTCTCCCGACCTTTCACTGCCTCGGAGGGCACGTCACGATTCTCCTGACCTTTCACCTCCTAGGAAGGGACGTCACGATTCTCCTGACCTTCCACTGCCTCGAAAGAAGAAAATGGAAGGCTCAGAAAAATCAGTCAGATCTACAGCCTTGTCACATGGAAAGAGTAGGTATAATTCCTCTAACTTTTCACCTCCTTGTCGAAAACAACATGATTCCTCAGATCCTTCATTGTCCAGAAATGTAGAAAATTGTTCTGACTTTGGCCTGTTTCCATGCTGAAAAAGACCTAGTGGTTCCCTGGAAGTCCAAGCAGCTGCAGCAAGGAAGTGAACTGGTGCACAGGGTATCCTGGTAGCCCAGTCAAGGCCCTCATAGTTTTCTATCCTTACAAAAGTTGTTTATGAAGATTGAATGTTAATTCATAGTCATGGAACACAAAGGATGCTTTACCCATCAGGACTGTGCTGCTGCATCTTTGAAAAATCTATTCAATTAGCCCTCCTTCCCTGCTCTTTCCTCGAGCTTTGCAAATTTATCAATTCTTAATTTATCAGATTTGCAAGTTTTTACTCCCTTGTGTTTTCCCCGTGTCTGCGTGGGTTTCCTTTGGCTGTTCCGGTTTCCTCCCACATTCCATAGACATATGGATAGGTTAACATGGGTTACATGGGCAGCACAGGCTCGTTGGGCCAGAAGGGCCTGTTACCATGCTGTAAATAAAGTTTGAAAAAACTTTTTTTTTAAAAAGTGTTCTATTATCTTTTCAGGTAATGCAGTCTTAGTTCTAGCAACTAGCTCCATAAAAATAATCTCCCATCTCTTTTTTGCCACTGGAGTCAGCTTTTCTATTTTTACTGTCTGAAAGTGGTCACAATTTTGAACAAATGTTCCCTTAACTTTCTTTGGACTAAGCAGAAAAACATTAGTTATTCCATTCTCTCCACACACCTCGTATCTCTCACAATTTGTGCCATTAAATCATGTCTGCGCTCTATCTGAGGCCTGGACGTCCTTTCTAAAGTGTAATACGCAGAGGAAACAGGAGATGGGGAATTGAATTGGGAATGCTGCAACTCATTTTCCATTTTTATTGCTGTCATCTCAAGCAATGCCAGGTTAGATGCAGAATAAAGTGCTCTCTGCACAGTTCCAACAAGTAAGTATAAGAAGGCTAAGTATAATGCGAGTAAAGTTATAATGATAGTTGACTAACAACCTGCCCCCTCTTGTGTGTGGTTGAGGCTCCACGTTGAGGTCCAAATGTTGTTAGTTTGTGCCTGCTTTTGCAGAATTTCAGTTTTATAATTACTGATTTTTTTTTCCACTGTGGAAATCTTTCTTACCTAGCCTTGTCCCCAGTGAGACACAAGGACAGAAGAGCGAGAGGATCTCCACGGAGGCGACATGATTCTGATTCGGACCTTTCACCCCCTCGAAAGGGAGGTCAGCGTTCTTCTGACTCAGACCTGTCGCCACCACGGAGGAAGAAGCTGGGGATTCGAACCTCAGACAACAGGCCCGACTCAGGAAACTCGGATCTGTCACCCACTCAGCAGAGACAACCTACCCATAAGCAAGCTTCCTCGAGGGGACAAGTTGTCAGTCGAGACTCAAGTCCCAGCAGAAAGGTAGGGTCAGGTGGTAATCCTCTGGTGTGATTTACTAATATCTTGGAGAACTGAGGCTTCATAGGTAGGCTTGGAATATTAGAATATGGGAAAAAGACTGAGTGCATTCACCCTATCTATGCCCCTCGTGATTTTATACATCTCTAAGATCACCTCTGTCTCCTATACTGCAAGGAATAAAGTCCTAGCCTGTCCAACCTCTCCCTGTAACTCAGTCAAGTCCTCCCAATGTCCTTGTAAATCTTTTCTGCAGTTTTTTCCGGTTTAACAACATCTTTCCAATAGCAGTGTGACCAAAACTGAACACACTACTCCCAAGTGCAGCCTCGCTAGAGTCCTGTACAACCGCACCATGACCTCCCAACTTTTATACTCAATGCCCTGACTTATCAAGGCCAGTGTGTCAAAAGTCTTCTTCACCACTCTGTCTACCTGTGACTCCACTTTCAGTGAATCATGTACTTGTACTCCAAGGTCCCTCTGTTCTACAACACTCCCCAGGGCCCTGCCTGGAGTTGACTTTCCAAAATACAACATCTCACAATTATCTGAATTACTGTTCAATTTAGAAGCTGCATGTTTGGTCTATGTTGACATTCCCGTGTGACATTCTTCCAATTTTGTTTGCTGTTGTGGGGTACTTTGGGATGATTAAATATGCCATATAAAGAAGAATTAGTGGATAACTGGTTTGGAGGGAGGCAGAATTGAACTAGCTTTCTTTCCCTTCCAAAGCATTTCCTTGTAGGTCACGTTGATGTTGCCATGTGAAGCTAATTGAAGCAGGAATATAGATAGCAAAACAGGCCAAGGTAGGAAGCTTTCATCAAATAATCCCCTTTCCCACTCACCTCTTGTAAATGGTATTCTCTATATTGGGTCTACTGACCATAGTTTCCATTTACCTGTTTTTGATCTAAGTTGATCTGGTCTACTCAGGAATCTAGGTGCCAAGGTCTGGCAGTGAAACTTTTTGAATATTTTTCCCCTTCAATTTTCTCTCCTAAAGGCACAGTTTTGTAGGGAGTTTTGGTCTCCTTAAGGATCAACATACATGCATTAGAGGCAGTTCAAAGAAGGTTCACTATGTTGATTCCTGAGGTGGAGTTGCTTGACAAGGAAAGATTGAGCAGATTGGGCCAATAGTTATTGGTAGTTAGAAGAATGAGAGAGAACCTTATTAAGACAAATTCTTGAAGAGATTTGAAAGGGTAAATGCTGAGAGGATATTTCTCTAGAACTAGAAAACATAGATTTGGAATAAGGAGTCTTCCATTTCAGAGAGATGAGAAGGAATTTCTTCTCTCAGGGTTGTAAATGTTTGGAATTCTCTATCCACATAAAGCTGTGGTGGCCGAATCATTGACCATATTTAAGACCATAATCAACATATTTTTGTTTTATAGGGGACAGGAAAGTGAAGTTTGAAGCCAAGATCAGATCAGCCATGATTATATTGAATGGAGGACCAGGCCTGAGTAGGAGTAGGGTCTGCTCCTGCTCCTGTTTCTTGTGTTCTTAAGTACAGTTCACTGCAGCTACTGGGTGCTGGATATCATCATGCAGAGACATGTCATCCCTAAGTGTTATGGGTCTGCTAGCTCAATCCTATGTACTTCTGTTTCTGCTACTCACTCACTGGTTTGTTCTGTTAAAAGATCATGATGTGGAAAGGGCAGTTCTTAATTTTGTTCCATTACTAATTGGTCAGAACATCAAAATATTTTGGTATCATCAACTAGAGTTATCTGGAAATTACTGCTATAGGCTGAATGTGGGTTGTCTCCACCCCCTTGATACTAACTATGTACCTGCGTCTCAGACCATCATTTGGCCTTTCGTGACAGTCAAAGAGATACCAACCCTAATCCCACCTTCCAGCTTTAGCTCCATACCTCTATGGACCATAGCTATTCAAGTACATGTCACATTTAAAAAGTATTTAAATTAGGCTTTCTGCTCCAACCACACATATAGGCAATGAGTTCCAGATCCCTTCCAACTTCTGGGTGAAAGGTTTACTCCCTCATCTGCCCTCTAATCATTCTACCAGTTACTTTAAATCCATTTTTTAAGATCTGTCTGCTAAGAGAAATTGGTACCTCATATTTTCCCTGTCTAGGGGCCTCATAATCTTACACACCTCAATATTATGTCTCTCCTCAGCTTCCTGTTTCAAAGAAAACAACCCAAGCTGACTCAATCTTTCTTCTTGCTACAATTTTCCAGTACTGACAACATTCTCAATATCTACGCTGCACCTCCTTTTGTGTAATCACTTCTTTCTTGCCATCTGGTGACCAGAGCTATATATAGTACTCTGGCTGATGTCTGTAGAGCAATGTAAACAGTTTCAGCATAACCACCGTGCTCTTGTATTCTACTGTATGCCTTAATTAACAAAGAAAATGATCTTATACATTTTTAACCACTTTTATTGACTTGCCCTACTACCTTTGAAGGTCTGTGGATGCATACCCTAAGATCCTTTTTTTTTCTCTCCATGATGCTCAAAAATCCTCCCATTTATTGTATTTTCCCTTGTTGCACCTCCCCAAATACATTGCCTGTCAGTTCTCTGGATTAACTTTTTTTGCTACTTTTCCAGTTAACTGACCAAACCCTCCAGATCTTTCTGCAGTCTAAAGCTTCCCTCCTCACCATCAACTGCACAACCAATTTTAAATCATCTGCATTTTTTTTTTACAATCCCCCTATATTTAGGTCTCACTTAATGTATGGATTAAAGGTTGGATGCTGTGTAGTTTCAGGAAAACTGACTATGCTTATTTTTCCTCGGAAAGTGAAGACAGGTTTGAACTTAAGAAATCTTTCTTATTATGGAAGAGTTTATAACAAGTGCGCTCAACTTTTGGCCATTTTCAGGTCAGCAGAAGTCCACGGGCTTGTATCGTTACAGGTACCTCGTGTGATATGAGTGCATGGAGGCACTGGGCACAGTGTTGTCATATGCTTGTTTGACATCGGTTCTGCAAAACTGTACTATGTCTAGGCAGCCCACAAGAACATTGAAGCATATCCGAATAAGAAGGCTGAGGCCTACTTCAACATTAGCTAAAGATCTTCACCCTACCTTGCCTGCTACCAATGAGTCCATATCATTAATCTTCCTCCAAATAGGTCCCTCCTTTAATTTTACATTGTTACTGATAGTTTCCTACATCTCCCCCCAGTTACTTGCCTGACCACCAACTCTACCCTTCCCATCAAATGCTTCACCGCCCATCTCATTCCACATAGGCACCTTCCTTTCAACCATTCTCATTCCTCCCCCATCCCATCTCCAGCCATCCTCTCTCAGAACCCCCCCACTTCTCCAACCACTACAACAGTTAAGATCTCTCTAACACTTCATCACAGCAAACTTCTCCCTAGTCCATGTTGTCCACAATCTCTGCCGTGGACTGGATGATGTCATGGGTCTTCATGGGGTGCGTTCCAATTGTTGCCATGGGCCATATTTTCGGCATCTGTGATTTATAGGATAGATGTGGAGAACAATATTAGTTCAACACCCATTACTAATAAATTGAAAATTAAGAAGAAACTTCTTTACCCTGAGAGTTTCACAACCACAAGGAGTGATTGAGACAGACACCATAAATTATTTAATGGGAGGCTGGATAATCACTTAAGAGGAATGGAAGACATAATAATGGAGTTGTGTGTTGAATAGGAAGAGGCTTGAATGGAACATAAACACCCGCATAGACTAGACAGATACATTAAGGAAAAAGAAGACCAGAATTTTTAGGGGATAGGCTCAAAACTCGAAAAGAATTTAAGATGAAATCCCAGTAGTTTATGATATTGCCATGGTAAACATAGCTTTTCATAATTTCATTAATGAGAATTTCATGTTCCTCTAAAAATCACATGCTAATATCGCAAACAAACCACTTACAGCAGAGAACTAAATGGTGGAGGGTGGAAAGAGGAATAATTCTTTTTTAAAACACCATCAATCTGTTGGAATGTGGGCACTGGGGGTTCTTAATCTTACTGTCTTTAAGATACTAACACAAAAACAGATGGACTTACAAAATCTTGTGTTTCAGTCACGAGGGAATGAGATGCTATCTGGGGGTCAGGCTGGTCTGGTATCGACAGATACATTAAGGAAAGAGAAAGAGGACCGGAGGAAAAGGGAGCGAGCAGCCGAGCACCTAGCAGGTATCGATGCAGCTTGAGGGAACTCCCAGCAGTTGCAGTGTTACACAATTCTTTCAGAACTTTTTTCCCTGAACATGCTGATTCTATACGTCTCTATATCCCTGTCATAAACATGAACAGGGTATCAGCAACTGTGAAGGGATCGACATGGAGCCTGATCCTTCACTTAATCCATTGTTTAAGTAGCTGAACATTTTATTAAGTATATAGCATCAAGGTCATAGCCCTTGGCCGCTGTAGCCCAGGAAAACTGAGCTTCTCTAATGCTGCAACAGCTTATTCAATGTAGTCTGGGGAAAGAGTGTGGGGCTTCCTGACCTATTGGTTCAATAATACGGGAGTGCATTTGTGCCCTGACCCAAAAAAATCACCTGCTTTGCTAACGTTAACAAATGTGATGTTTTAATAATATTGAAGATTGGGCGTAAAACAACTCCAGCATCAATGCTGAGTCTAATTTTGTCTGTTTTCCTGCTCTTACTCTATTACTTATTTCTCTCTTTCACCCTTTCTCTCTACATTCCCTCTTTCACTTTCTTTAAACTCTCTTACTCTCTAATTCTTTTGTGCTTTTATTCTATATTTTACTCTAGAACTCTCAGGTGTGAATGCACTGTTTAATTTTTAAAAAAAATAAATTAAAGATGGAATCATTGAGTGCAAAAATGTGATAAATTTGTATAAAACATTGTCACTGTAAATCTTCTGGTCTACCTCATTTGAAGTCACAGAGAGCATCAATTCACTTGAATAATACCAATTATATGGTGATAAACTGAGATTTGTAGCATTCCCTCAGTAGCAGGAAAAAAGTGTAGCAATTTAATGAAGGATCATAACATTAACATTATGATGGATTCTGAAGGGAAACATTTGCCTTCCAAGTGGCAATCCACGACTGGTTGTTATCTGTTTAAAACTCATTAGGAGAGTGAAAAGGGAGGCTAGGAGAAATTTCTTCAGAATATTTTTGGAGCAAGGAATGCTTTTCTATAGTGTGAGGTAGAGGACATTTTTATATATTTAAAAACAAAACTGGATAAACAATTATAGTCAGTTGTGGATAAACCTCAGTGCCAATCACCCGTTCACCTCTCAGTGAAATGGTGTTTTTTTGAATGAAGAAGACGAAGGATTACTGTACTTCTGGGATTCTTTTTTAAAAAAAAGAAAGATTTGGAAAAGAGTCTCAGTTTTTTTTTTCAGAAATTATTCTTGAGATAATCAGAGCAAGTGTGTCATGTGTTGTTCGAAATGTTGATGGACAACCATCTTGCCCTTGTTTAGCTCCAAATCTGTGCTCTCTTTCCGACTTCAGCTATTGCTGTACGGTAAAGTGAATAGATTCTCTCCATCAGCAACACACACAAAATGCTGGAGGAACTCAGCAGGTCAGGCAGCATTGTTTCTCTGCTTCTAGACGGTATGCTTTGTGATATTTCCCAGCTTGGTGGGGGGCAGTGGATAGCTTGCTCTTACCCAACTAACACCCTGTACTAACTCAAGAACCCATCTGCATGTCATCCCAGCCATGTGCTACTCCGTAATCCTGCCTCTGTTGTAATGGATAATCTGAAATTCCTTTGCAACAACTCAGCGAGATCTGTGGCTGGTAGTCTAGATCAGGTGTTTTAAAAATTCCCAATGAAATGATGCTGACATTTTTTATTCTCCTATTTTAAAGATGACTCTAGAAATGCCATCACTGTGTTCCGAGATAAATTAGGGAAAAAGAGGGACTTGGATCAGGAACGGCTTGAACAGAAGAAGAAGGAAGAGGAGAAAGCAGCAAAACTTGAAAAATATGCCCAGTGGGGCAAAGGGTGAGTGCACAGAACCTTAATAAATCTTCATTATATGGGGTAAGACAGGCTCTGGTAATGCTGAGTAGTGTTGTACCAGGTTCAGGGTTCCACAGCAGCTGTAGTTAGTCTATTCCAGTTCCTTATGATTATGGATTGACATATCTCTTACTTGTGCTGTGGTCCATTTTCCCTCTCTACCAATCTGCTTTCCAATTCCATGCCACATTTCCCAATCTCATTTCTTCCCTTTTTCATGCTGTAATTTACCTCATTTCCTTTCCTTCCTAATCACACACTTTCCCCTTCTCACCATTCTCCTTCCATCTCCAAATCACAAATTTAAGCCCTGTCCTCAATTCTATTTGCATCTGTATGTATTGGTTTTCCCCCTCTGTCAATGGTCTCCCTGCCCCCAGCCCCATCTCTTACACTCACCTCTTTCACCCCCTGCACTCTCCCTCACATCCTGCTTTCCCTTTCCTCAGTCTCCGTGCTAGTTCCAGCCCTACTCATTCTTGATGTGACTTGTTTCAGGGTGGCTCAGAAAGAGCAGCAGAGACAGAACATAGAGGATGCTCTTCACGAGATGCAAAAACCACTTGCCCGACATATTGATGATGAAGACCTGGACCGCCTCCTACGTGAAAGAGAACGGGATGGTGACCCAATGGCTGGGCTAATCAGGAAGAGAAAGGAAAAGGAGGCCAAGAATAAAAATGGTGAGTTTTAAGCAATGTGATGAACTTAAGAAGTTCCAGTACTGGAGGGATTTTAAACATGGTTGTAATCTATGGCACTGTGAATGGATGAGGTTTCTGACTCCATGGATAAAGACTGAACATGTTTTTTTCCTCTTTTAGAGAAGCCACGGTATAATGGCCCCGCACCACCTCCCAACAGGTTTAACCTGTACCCTGGGTATCGCTGGGATGGAGTGGACAGGTTATGTACAGTTTCTACTTTAATAGAATTTCTTGTGCTTTAGTTTTAATCATTAATGGAATTTTAAACAATGTGCAAAAGTCTACACCTCATGATATTCAGAAAACGATAAGAGAAATTGCTATGTATTTTAATGTTTGCAGTTAATCAGAAACAGAAGTCATTCAGTCTTATTTCCTGAGAAATCCAGCTCAAGAAAAATGCCACTATTTCAACCATTAATATGTAACTTCAGGATGTTAAGATGTCCACACTGAGTTTTACCTGAACTATATTTAAAGGACAGTTTAGTGGGTACTTTATGCCCTATCCAGCCCCTTGCTGTACCTGACCAGACAGTGTTGGGTAGGTGAGTGTAGAAGGAGCATAATCTATATCTAATCAGTGTTGATGGGACAATAGGTGGAGCTGTACACTGGATCTAACCCTTGCTTGACTTGGGCATTTTGTCTCTTAAATGTAATTCATTCCATTCTCTGTTGATAGCTTCCTTTGCATGGATGAGAATGAATTTCACAAAAATGTGCCATATAGTTGCCCAGATAATATATTTGAAGTTGCTTCAACCTCAAAACACTATCATTTTTATTTTGCAGGTCAAATGGGTTTGAAAAGAAGCGGTATGCCAGACTGGCAGACAAGAAAGCAGTGCAAGAGATAGCATACAAATGGAGTGTGGAGGATATGTAAACCACTAGACACAATAGCTCTCTACACACGGAGACTGTTACACTGGCACCATAGTACTCCGTGAGAAAAGACTTCACTGAAAGACGTTTCCTCATGTATGCTCTGCATAAGGTGGTTTGGGTTTCAGGGAACTCGAGAAATGAGTTTTTTTTAATTCTGTTAATATTTTGTCCTTTTGAATACAAAGTTTATACTATGTAATTATAGATCGGTTTAATATACAGGCTGTTTTTCTTGTGAATTTTCATTTTATTGACTTCTTGACAGCCTGATCTGCGAATCCAACAGGTAAATTTCCTTGTTATTCCCTTCAGTTCTCAAGTGGCATTAGTGCCAAATTTGGATATGTATTTGAATTTATCTAAATTCATAATTTTGAACAATGCTTAGCCAAAAATTCTGGACATGGGGCAAACTCTTTCACCTATTTTCTTCCCTATTCAGGGAACTTGCAACTTCAAGTTAAAGACATCAGGACACCTATCATAACCCAGCTTTAAATAAGCAACTTGCATTTTGATCATATCATTGATGTGATCTGCTTAAAGAAAATGTTTCTCATAAAAATAACACAGGCTATCTAAAATGCCATCTAGCAAGAGAATACTGACCTATACGATGCTAAGGGTTAATTAAATATTAGCAACATTGCTGTTTTTAATTCTGTAATCATTGCAGCAAGTTCAGGTCAGTAATGATACACTTCTTATAACTGGTGTTCAATTGTTGAGTCATTTTCAGGTTCAGTGGTTTGATATATTAAAAGAGCAACATTTTTTATTTTTTTGAAAAAAAACATGCTTACTGGTTTCAATAATTAACAACAAAAAGCTCGTCCATGTGGAGTGATGGAGCAAATCTGTGCAAGAAAAATCCCAAAAACACCTACATTGATTCGCCAATATTAAAGCAAGAGGTATAATTGCTGATCTGTCCTAGAGACGTTCTCACGAAAGTCTTGAATATATGGTATCCACCATCCTTGGATGGATGTCGCTTTCACTGTCTCACTGGCAAGGCCAACACTTATTGCCCAGACCCAGTTGCCTCAAGATAGTGGAACCACTTTTTTCAATTGATGTGAAGACTGAATGGTGAGATTGCTTCCACGCTGCTATTTGGGATGATTATCCGGCGATGATGACCCAAGGCAGATGGTTCATGCTCAAGTTCTATAGACTTTGATGGGATGAAGTTGCTATGTTGCTTGGTGTTGCTGTGCCATGACTATGGTTCACCAGCTCTGGCTGTGCTCTTATTGTGTGCATGTGACAGGTACACGTCTGTTGGAAATTTTCATGTTCTTGAGATGCTGGTGAATCAGGTAGGCTTGCAGCTTGCACATGGGGAAGGGTGTTGAACTGAAAAAGTGAGAGAGGTGACCATTCAAGATTCATAGACATTTTAAGAAAGCAGAAGTAGATACAGAATAGAACTGTGGACCATAGAAAACCATTCAGCCCAATATACATAAATTGGAGCGTTGGAGAAACCTATTCAATTAGTCTCCCTCCGCTGCATTTTTCCATAACCCTGCAAATTCCCTTTGAAAGTTGTTGCTGAATCTGCCTCCAGCACCCTTTCAGCCAGTACGATCCAAATTATAATAGCTCGATTTGTACAAAAAATAGTACTAAATTAACATTGCCCTCTGGTTATAGATCTTTCTTTTTTGACATAGGAATAAATAAGGAAAAACTAGATTTAAAAAGTCTTCAACAACATTAATATTAGGATGTATCTTAGATTAATCTTTTAATCTTAGGATGAAAATCACAGCTTCTTTCAGCTCCCCATGCATCTGAGCTCCCTCATGCCCTGATGCTCCTTGGCTAAACCCTGCTGTCCAGACTTGGGAAGCAGCTGTTACTTAACTCATGTTTTACAAATGTTTAGCATAATTTCCTTGCTTTTGTACTTTCTCCCTCTAGGTAAAGCACATGATCCTGTATACTTTATTAACAGCCTTAATGACTTATCTAGAATTTGTTTCATACTGATCTCCTTTCAACTATTATTTATTGCATTCTTCTGCACTGCTTATTCCATTCCAGCAACATTTCCAGGCCCTTCACAGTAGTGATGTATAGCAGCTGTTCTGTAGCCAAACACAGTAGCTGTGTTGAAATTCCATAAACAGAAAACAATAACCAAGAAAACTTATTTTTAGTTAGAATAATAGGTGGCCAGGACAACAGGAGAATTCCCCAGTCTTCAGTGAGTGCCATATGATCTACAGTGTCCAGCTGCGTCAGCTGAATAGGGCCTTAATTAATCTGACGCACAGTGTAGGGTGAATGTGCTACCAAATGATCCTAAAGGACCTCAATGCAATTTCAGAGAAGGGACATCTAAAAGTGTTCAAATATGTGTTTTAGTGGGAATTCTTTTCTCCTTCACGTGTGGTTTATCCTCAATTTATCCCATCATACTTTGTCTGTGAAGTACTTTAAGTAGTCCTGAAGTGTAATCGTTGTTCTAATATAGAAATCACAGTAACCTTTTTTTTAACAAAGCAAGGTCCCACATACAGCAGTGAGATAATGAGCAATTTTTTTTATCCAATGTTGATCAAGTCATCAGCGATAATACTTCTGCTCTTTAAAATGACATCTTTTATATTCATCTGAGGGGGAAAGCAGAGTGTTGGTTAAATGCCCCATTTGAAAGACAATACCTTGGTTAGTACAGCATGTCAAGTTCTGGACTCCAGCAGAAGCTTGAATTATGGTGACCAGTCTTTGTAGTTGGACTTGAACTACATTCTTCTGAGTCGGGTGAGAGTACCACAGTCAACTGTTGTTCCTACAGCTCTGTTCACACCCACCCCACAAAAATGTATTGCCATATATAGCTGTTTGGAAATATGGAGGCTTTTACTGGAGAAGATAAGCTTTTGCAACTTTGATTAAACTATGGCGAGAATGGATAAGCATTCAAGGTATCAATGCTGAAGTGCTGGTGTTACCTGGAGGCTTCACGGTGGACAGCTGTGTTCTTTTGCTGGAGAGCTGAATATGTTGGCTTGCAGACATTTTTTGGAGTGAAATCTCGTCCAGTGACTGATGTACTTTCAATCCTTCCCTGTTATACAAACAACAGTAAAGTTACAGCACCAGTGGAGAATGTTAGAGCAGGGGAACATGTGTTCATTCAAACCCCTCATGTTTTATGATTCAGAAGTTGAGTACAGGAGCACAGAGTGCAACACTGCAACAAGTCATTTATCTCACTCAAGGCTGAAGAATGCCTGATTTGGGAAATGTAATCGTAGTGAGATATCATCTGGAAAAAGTCCAAATGATCAGGGGAAGCTTTATCTCGTATCTAACCTCTGTTATATGTGCACTGGGGATGGTTGTTGGAATAGCGCAGAGGGAACTTCACTCTATATCTAACTTGTGGCTGCTTACTGGAGGCGGTTTGTAGGCTCTGTCATAAGAGTCGCCATGACGTATCCTGGTCTTAGGCTCCCATTCTTTGAAGGAAATCTTATACGCTGTTTTTGGATCAAATTTGCCACCAATAGTCTGCTTCGTTGCGGGACGGGTGAGTCCTTGCTGTCTAGTTAAACTTTTCATTTTATACTCAAGCTGAGGAGATAAAGTACAGAAGAATAACTCTAACAGGCAAAAACTAGCTCCTCCAAAATGGGGAGAGGAAGCAGACTTTCATTACCACTGACGAACTGTTAAAGATTCACTGAATAGATAACTGATTGAAGAATTGGAGCGCAGTCGACAATGAGATAATCAAGTGTCAAGTGGACACAATAGCTCCTCCACAGATGACCTCGAGAGGGGCAAGAGACCTCTGTTACACAAGGGATTTAGTTACTTATTGGGAATATAAAAATAGATTTTTGGGTAATATTGGGATACACTAGAATAAAACTGAGAAGGTGGAGGTAGAAAGGAAAATTAAATCCATATTGTGGAGGTTGAATAGGGGCTTTAGAAGTGAGATAGGACAAATAATATGCTTTTATTCCAAGATTTCTAATTTGAATTAATAAGTGGAGGTGGTCTACAGTTTGCACATCAGGCACACTTAGGGACTGCTCTGACATGGTAAATGTTGATAAATGTTTCTGGGTAATTTCAAAGATATGAAGAAAAGCACCAGTCTTCCATTAGGGTTTTGGCAGGTGGAGAGGGAGGGAAAGGCAAGACATCATCCTTGCTGTTTTGATCTATACATAACTATCCAGCACCAATGTGCTCCATTGCTAACCACCTGGGAAAGCCATTCTTTTTGTCTGGGTGCTCAGGTTTCCTTCCACATTCCAAAGATATGCAGGTTGGTTGATGTGCAGTTAATTGCCCCTAGTGCATAGGTAAGTGGTAGAATATGGGAGAGTTGATGGGAATACAGGTAGAATAACATGGAATTTGTAAGATTAGTGTGGACTTAGTGGGTTGAAGGCCTGTTTCCATGCTGCATGACTTCAACAGTGTAGCCCCACTACTACCTTTTCAGCCAGTTTTGCCTGCAGGAGATTACTGCATTGCTTAAGTGGGAAATATAGGGAATATTTCTACCCTTTGAAAGTATTGCAGGTTACAGCTCCTCAACAGGAACTACCTACATTTATCCTATTTCCTGACTGTTTACAGACTCTTGAAGACAAACTTTTGTTAGGTTGCATAGTTAGAAGGAAAATGAAGCTGTGTGCTAAGATTCCCATTCCAAATAACTGCCTAGTGGCTCCTGGATTGAGAGAACTTCACATCCTCGAACCTACTGAGCTAATAAACTGAGAGGAATTACCTTTGTCACTGTGTCACTTTCAATGAGTCCATCTGCTACGGCCAGCTCATCTTTATATTTAATGGGGTCAGGGCGGGGATAACGAGTGGTGTCCCAGCCAATGTATGAATTCCTCTGAATTGTGTTGAAGTCCGCACTGTAGGATAGGGAAGATGCATTGGAGTTAAGGATTTTAAGACATTGTTACCTACGTGCAACGGAAATTTCATTTAAATGACAACTTTAACTTTGAAAAATGTTCCAGGATGGTTTTCAGAGTGGTAAAGGGCCATACCACACTCACAATGACAGTGAAATCTTGTGATCCATGTTCATAACTCTTCAGAGGAGATGGTAAACAAAAATCTACCACCAATTTCAGGAAAATCTGTCTCAAGTAAAACTCAAAAGATCAGGGTAAACCATCAGACATTGGCAAAAATGTTTAAATATCCTTCCATTTCCCACATGTCCTGATGTCAGGAATACCGAAAGGAACAGTCCACCTCTACCCAAAGAATATATGCATCCAACCCAACACACTGGTCCCCAATGTCACCCACTATCCATACCATACACCAATCCATAGGTTCATATACTTCCCATCTAATCTTTCACCATGGTCTCCAAGAATACACACTTTCCATACCCACCTCTTGCAATAATCTCCAGGGTCATACAGATGCCCTCATCCTGGTTCCCAAGGCACCACCTTTCCCATTAATACTACATCATACCCAAGCTAAGCTTTCATTGGTCAAAGCTGCTCCAACACCACAGAATTTGAATTTTTATCATTCCCACCTTAATAAAATTAACTTATTAAACACTTGTAAAATTCATCACTCATGGTCCCAGCTACCTGAGCTGCATTCACTCAAATGTAAAAACCCATAATAATCTATATGTATGGCTCTTGAAACTGTAAGTATTAATGCAGCAAATGATGAGTTGCTGTGGTGATTTGGTAAACATGTTCTTTTTCTCAGCGCTGGGGAATCAAGAACTAGAGGGCAAAGGTTTAAGGTGAGAGGGGAGAGATTTAATAGGAACCTGAGGGGCAATCTTTTCACCCAGAGAGTAGTCAGTACATGAAATGAGCTGCCAGAGGAAGTGGTTGAGGCAGGTACATTAACAACATTTAAAAGGTCCTTGGACAGGTACATGGATAGGAAAGATTTAGAGAGATATGGAGCAAATGGGACTAGCTTAGATGGGAATCTTGGTTGGCATGGACCAGTTGGACCAAAGGGCCTGTTTCTGTGCTATATGACTCTATATTGGCTTGGTCCTGTATTCAAGCTGCATTAGCAGAGGCTAATCCAGTTAGGTGTTTCTATAAATAGTTTCAAGACTCCTGTCAATATGAGAAGCAAAAATTATCTAGGGTTCCTCTTTATGCTTGTTATATTCCTGGGCACCATACTCCCGAGGATTGGACTGTACGTCAGTTGTGATTTTCTCCAGTGCACCTATGTAGATGCATTAATCTAGTATGTGGGAAAAGGCCACTGGATGAAATATGGGAAGGTGTCCAGCATCCTTTACTTTGTACCCCAGGGAGAGTCAACACTACTGGGGGAGATTGAAACCTAAGACTGGCCCTGAATTCCTTGCTGTGTGAAAAAGATAACTAAAACTCAAGAATGTGACTTAGCTGAAATACTCTGATATGAATACTACATGTCACAGGCTAGTGCAGTTCAATTCTATTTTAAAGTCCAGGCCAGGCACTGTCAATCGAACACCATGCAACTCTTTAGAATCATCGCTATGAATGTTCCTGGCAATGGGTTTTAATGTGTTGCTTTGAGACCACCGGAATCTTTTCATGTATGTCTGAATGGTGAGTATCATTAAGGTATCTGTCCTTGCACAACACCGCTTGGCAAGAAAATAAAACAGGAAGAGCTGGAAAACACTCAGCAAGTCAGGCGGCATCTGTGAAGTGAGAATCAGTTAATGATTCAAGTCGAATTCCTTTCATCAAAACTGGGAGAGAGCAAAAATAACTTAGTTTTTTCTTTCCCATTTCTGACGAAGGGTCTTCAGCCTGAAACATTACCTCTGTTTCTCTTTCCACAGATGCTGCCTGACCTGCTGAGTGTTTCCAGCACTTTTTATTTCAGATTTCCACTCAGCATCTGCGTTCCTTTCACCATTTGACAAGAACCTGAATTGATATTTCTTCCCCAGTACAATCTTTCTGGTGAGTGAGGTGGTAGAGGCAATGGTTAAATGAAGGAAGTAGAGATGTGAAGTTAAATTCAATCAAGAACTATCGAGAAAGTGAAAATGAGGTCCTAAAATTTGTCACATTCCTCAGCAACAAACAAGATGCAACTATACAAAGCACTGGAGGGACTCAATGGGTCAGGCAGCATCTATGGAGGTAAATGGACGGTTACCTCCATAGATGCTGCGTAAAGTTGACGTTTCGGGTCAGAAATGTTGACTGTCCATTTCTCTCAATAGATGCTGCCTGACCCACTGCATTCCTCCAGCATTTTGTGTGTTGCTCCAGATTCCAGCATCTGCAGTCCCTTGTGTCTCCAAGATGCAACTACTGCCTCCAGGCAATGTGGTATTAATGTGCATCAATGCAGTGCTCTTACGGCAGATGGCGGTTAACTCGCAGGTTATCCTGTGCTGGTATTATCGAGTTCATCTTTGGTTGGTGGTATTCAGGGAAATCTTTGCGATAGCTGCTGAGCATGTCCATGGGAGCAGGCTTGGCTTTTGGTCGCTTCTTGGCTCCTGTGTGCTGCTTCTCAAATGGTAAAGGCTGAAACATGACTTGGTAAGTGGTATTCAAATCATGAACACCTTTAGTGACAAAGTAACATATTATGAACAATTTCATCCAATTTATCATAACTTTTCAAACTCCTGAAAAACTGCAAACAATTATTATCCTCTGTCTCTCTGACCCACAAATTTTTCCAGTACTCTTTATCAGACCCGTGTTGTACTCACCCTGTGAATGCTTGATAGGACAGTATAGAGGAAGCTTTGTACTGTATCACTCCCTAGACTTAACTGATCTAACCCATATCATGCACATCCTTTAATCACCCCAATTGTTTCCCAGAACTGCCAGAGATTCAAAACAGCCCTTGTTAAAGCCATAGGTGATTGTGATAAAGGTTAAGTATCACTTGTCATCCTTCTTGAACTGGCTGCGTTCCTTGAAGTGGTTGATTGCCCCATTCTCCTGAAGTTCAGCTAGGTTGGGCAACACTTGCCTGGCTCAATATTATCAATTCAGTTGAAATCAAACAATCACCTGGAATTACCTCTTAGCGCACCCCAAAAATCAATTTTCAACCTCTTCTACTTTTCACCTACAGGCTGCCCTTCTGTAACATCTGAAAATAGTTGCCTAGAAATTCTAGTGCGCCCTCAAGGATATGGTAGAGCAATACTGAGGCAATGGGACAATGACCGTTTTGGACATTGCCGTATTGCATCAAAATTCAGTTGCAAAGGAGGACCTGGTCACAACAAACTGGGTGTTGACCCATTTCATATTCAAACATGTGCCATTGGGTTGTCCTCTCCCATCTTCAGGAGATTGGCCACAGGCCTGAAAGGAAAATACATTATGCAGTTACACTTCCAGGTAACTGTCAGTTTCTAGAAGGACGCTGATGTCAGCCAGCTCCACCTCACCATTACTTCTTCAACTTCTCTGTCAGACTACTTGTCCAACATAGAGCTAACTATAAGCTCAATTCGATCTCTCCCCCTAGCAGCTAGCTGTGACTGAAACAGATTGTTCTACATATCCACGACCATCTATTTCCACTTTTGGCTGCTCCTGCCTCACCACGTCTGCTGCTGAAACCATAGCCCATTTCTTTCTTAATCTAGACCTGATCATTTCAAAGCAGTGCTGGCTGACCTCACTCATTCAGCCTTAAAAACCTCAGAAAACTGAGGTAAACTCTACTGCCCATCAATTAGCTTACACTGCTGCTCACTGTTTCCCTTATGCCTGCTGACCTCCTGTAGTCAAGCAACTCCTTTAGTTTCAGATTCATCCATGTATTTACTTCTCCGTTTCCAGTCCTATGACTATTTAAGCTATCTGGCACTTTCAGTTCAGGGCTCTTCAACATTCACAAATTTAATTGATTCTTCATTAAGAGCCTTCATTAAATCTACCTAAGGCCTATACCAGAATTCTCCCTTCCATTTTCCTACCTCCTTATAACTAACTTTTTGACTAAATTGCCATAATATCTTTTTTATGTGTCAATTTCTTTGAATACGTGCCTATGAAGCATCTTGGGTTGTTTCACTATATTAGAGAAGCTATATAAGTACTTCTTGTTGTTTGATGAGACAGTGTAAGGTAGGTTTATCCTTATCTATCCTGGACAAGGTAGTTTCTAACACATGCTGTAGCAACCGTAGGAATACTTTATGATGAATAACTGGTGTTCATTGTCCAGCTCTTACTCCCTGACCTTAAATCAACAAAGAAGTACAAAGCCCAATTGCAGTAACACTCTAAGTGGTGTACAAAAGGGCTGTTGTGGCGGACCCTGCTCTTATCTGTGGCTCTAATTGCCATACCTTTGAACTTTAAATTGTCTGGAATGGGCTTTGCGCGTTCTGGCATATTGCAGAAATTCTCAGGAATTTCCGCTTGTCTTGTGGGTTGCTGGAATTTGTTCTGACATTGAGAACACTGACATCCTAGAGAATGGAAACAGAATGTTAAAGATCTGGGTCCTTTGCTCTCTCTATGTTTGCAGTGCTCAAGGAACTTATTACAAAGAATCGGTAGGGAGTTATACTCCAGATGGAGTCTGACCAATGTTCAATGCAACTAAAGCATGTCTTTTTCCTTACTTATCTTTACACCTCAAGGTAAGCAGCAGCCTTTCATTAGCCTTTCTATTGTAGTTTATGTATGTCTTCTCTCCTTTGTTCATCTCTGTAATCCCATTACTCTAAGAAATCATTTCTATATGCTCACTCATGGGATGTGTACATTATTGGCAATGGTGTCGGTTATCGTACATCACTGGTAGCTCCTGAACTGAGTTAAGAGTCAACCACATTGATGGGTTTGGAGTCACACACACTAGACTGGGTGACAGACATGAGTGAACTAGATGAGTTTTTAATCGTAAACCAGTTGTTTTATGGTTACTGAGACTTTTTTTTAATTCCAGATTTATCTTAAACAATGCCCTGGTGAAATTTGAACTCATATCCCTGGATCAATGGTCCAGATGTCTGATTACTAGTCTAGTAATTGATCCACTGTACCCACTGTTCCAATTTATCTTTCTTGGGTCTGAAAAAGTAGGTAACTTTACACTTTCCCCCCCTTTACAACTTTCTGCTCTCTGTACAATGTAAAATCCCTCCCAATTTTGCATTGTCATAAGAACATAGGAAATAGAGGACAGGAGAAGCCCATCCCAGCCACTTATCTGAGCCCCATTTCCCTTGATCCTCAAGCACTGATTGAGTCAAATATATAGTTGTTAGTTCTGCACCCACAGTCTGAGGTGTGGAATTTCAAAGATCCGTAAGCCTCTGAGCAAAGATATTTCTTTTCATCTCAGTCCTGAAACTAACCTTCGTAATTCAGACACTCCAGTCTCCCAACATCCACCTTCAATGATGCTTAGAACCTCATGTATTTCAATGAGATAATCTTTCATTCTTTTAAACATCCCACTCACTCTCCCCCTCGCTCTTCCATCCTCGCCTTTTATTATCCTTGCCTTTTGGCTTTGCCAAAACGTTGCCTTTTATTCTCTCCAGCCACCACCACTTTCTCTGTGCCTCAAACTATGTTTATCTTAAACATTTCCCAGTCTTGATGAGAGGGCATCAACCTGAAGTGCTCTTCTCTCCACAGATGCCAGCTGACCTGCTGAGTATTTCCATCATTTTCATTTATTATATTCAGATCCCTTTATTCTTACATTCCAGTCCCCGTGCATTAAGGGCCAACCCTCCACTCGCTTCCCTGTTATTTGTTGTAACTTTCTGTGTTTCATCTACCAGCAGTCAGATCTCAGTACACCAACATTTTCTCACCATTGAAAATAAGTTCCGCTTTTTCACTCTTCCCACCAAATGAATTAACGTCATCTTTTCCCACATTAAACTCCATTCACCAACTTCTTGCTAATTCAATTAACACCTGTCAGACTCTCTCAGTAGTCACTTTGTGTCCTCCTCACAGGTTACTTTTCCAGGCAGAAAACTTGGATAAACTACCCTTTGCTCTTTCCTTCATCATCAATGTAAATGGTAAATAACTGAGACCCCAGGATACTGCTTCTTGTGAATGCCCCTCCAATAAAAGCCTCCCACTTTCAGTTTTGGACTCATTACCCTATCTCCAACATCTGATACTGTACTCCACATTCATATCTTAAGATCCCAAAGAGTAAGATGCTGAGACACCATTAACATCAGAGGAAAAATAACATAAAGCTAAAGGAAAAGGCTCAGAGAATGAGGGAGCTTCACCTGCTGTAGTTAGCCGTTCCTCAGATTTCACTTGAGGCTCCGGCTTCCAACCCTTGCTGCTGGTGTTGCTTCTGGAACTCAATCGACCAGACTGCGAGCTACCGCTGGGACATTTCTGGACTGTCATTGGACGTTCTTTTAGAGTTAATGCTTTGGTGTGGATAGAGTTAGAGTGAAGTTGTTCCTGCATAGGCTCATAATAGTAAAATAACCCATCAGCAGAGCGCAAGAAGAGAACTGGAAATTTTTAACTCATTATTGTGACAGATTCTTTGACTGCCCACTTATAATCCAACAATTATTATTGGCAGAAATAAATCCTAGGTAGAGTGAAATAAAAGCGGAGAATACTGGAAACACTTAGCAGGTCAGGCATCTGTGCAAAAAGAGCGATAATATTTCAGGTCAACCTGCTCTGACGAAGGGGCTTCAACCTCAAATGTTAACTAATGTTTCTCCTTCTACAGATGCTGCCTGACCTGCGGAGCATTTCCAACCTGTTCTGCTTTATTCCATACTTCCAGCATCAGTTTATTTCACTTAAATTTAGTTCAACTGTATTCAAATGGTCACTGAAAGACAGCTCCTGTTGACAGAATTAAACTTTCCCCTTAATTTTGGCCTCTCACTTTTCCCTTCCTAATGCTTCCCATCATTTCTGTCCATCCTGAAATTCCTGGCAGTGGCCTGTGGACAGCCAGGAACTCTTGGCCAATGCTGCCCAAAATTCCAGCTCCTTAATCATCCCAGGCAAGGCAATGGGTGCTGCAGGAATATTTTCAGATGAGCTGAGGGTACGTTGTTGATGTCCAGCACTAAGGGACACAACCTTGCCCGCTGCTGTCCATTATCTTCCTGAATTAGCTCCTGATAACAATCTGAAGTTGCCTGGGATCTCATTTGTTCAGAGTCATGTAACAGCCACTGTCCTATAATCCACTCACAGGTGGCCCGTTCACTATGGAATTTTAGGCTTTGTTAACTTCCTGCACATTTCTGGACAGGAAAGAAGAAAAGAGTTTTATCAACTGGGTGATTTCAATCTACTTTTTAATCTGCAATTCTCTCCATCTCACCTTTATAATCTTTTCCCACTGATGTCTTATGCTCTTCTGAATTCCCCTCACCAAAGCCCTGATCTATTCTACTTCTAATATCAGTACTGTTAAGTTGCAATGTTGTGCACTGGTTCCAACCCCAACAACTTTAGCAACTAAAGTTCCAGGCTACTAAAACCCAAGTTTGTGTCATCTGATCCCCACTTCCTGATTTACTTCAGCTTCCTTGCAATTCCATTCAACCTAATTGCCTGGATTTCAACTCTGATATCAAAAACAAGACGGTGTAGTTTTAAGATGAGAGGTAGGAAATTTAAATGGAATCTTAAGGGTAATTTTTTTTACACACAGCAAGTGGTTGATATCTGGAACACGCTGCCAGAGAAAATGGTGGAATGAGATACAATTACTATGTTTAAGAGGCATTTAAATAGGCAGTTAAATAGGGGAGGCTTAGAAGGATATGACCCTAATGCTGGCAAATGTGATTAGTATAAATGGGCAAAAAGGTCAGCATGGACATGGTGGGCCGAAGGGCCTGTTTATGTGCTGTACGAGTCTATGACTGATGCCCTGCTCTGTGGGACTGGGTCCTTCCCCTGGTGCCCCTTCCTGGGATCTCTTACACTACAATTCTGGACCCTTTGGTGCCCCAACCTGTGGTAAAAGACCCTTCCCCTGCAAACCAGCTGCTTTCCCTACTGCCCTTCCCTGTGGGATTTGGCCATTCCACTATCCTCTGGCACTGGACCCTTCTCAGGATTGAAATGTAAACATAATGAATGTCAGCACGGAGGAGTCACGCTCTACTCACCCTGTTGCCAGCTTTTGCCCGTTCCTTCAGGACTTTTGGCCCAAATTCTGAGCGCTGTGTGGTTTCACACTGCATGGCTGGTGGGTTGGGGTGTGGCGGAGTGCGCAGTGGTCTCTTGCTGCTGCGGGGCAGGACATCTGAGATGGAATTCAAAGTGAATTATTGAGTCTCTGCTACTTGTGAATTCATGAGGGAAAAGATGCAAGCTGGGTTGAGAAAGAAAAAAATCATACATAGACAAATGTGGAAAATAGACAAACTTAAGATAATGGAAATCCATAATAAAATTAGAAAGTGCTGGAAATAGTCAGCAGGTTGGGCAGCACTTGTGGAGAGAGAAACAATGATTCTGCCTGTCCTGCTGACTGTTTCCTGCACTTTCTGGTTTCATTGGGCATTAATGTGGTATCTCTTCAATCTGGAGGTGTCCCAAAGTGCTTTTCAGCTTATGAATACTTCTGTGCTGTGGTCAATGTTGTAAGCGAGGTTCCTTAGTGGCACAAAACAAGCCCTACATCAGAAATGTTATAATGATGTTGGTTGAGGATTAAATACGTTGGCCTATTAATAATGATACACTGTTGAGAGGACAGTAAGAAATTTCAAGAACCAATTATTACAGCTTTGGTACAATTTCAAATTTATCCCTGTAAACAACTCTAGCCCTACACCCCTTTAAAGCCTTCACATTCTTCCAACTCTGGATCTTTTGCACATCCCAGATGTTCATTGCTACATCCTTGTAAGCCGTGCCTACAAGCTGCCTAATTTTTGGAATATCCTCCTAAAACCATTCCACCTCTCTTGTTTTCTTTGAGATGCACCTTAAACCTATCTGCTGGGCCAATCTGTTGGTTGCCTGTTCCTTTATGTGGCTAGGTGTCAAATTTTGTTTGATTAGACTGCTTTGATTGACATAGTTTACTACATTAAATACAGGTCGTTTTATACTGTGAAAATGTCTATAAAAATATTAAAATTTAAAATCACAAATAGTTATTTCTGTACAAGGAAAAATGATAAAAATGGCATTTTCTTCAATACCTCTATAATTTTTCTTTTGGGGTTTTGTTTATAGAGGTGTCTGGGAAAATTATCATTAATTCCTGGATACTCCCAATTAGTCCTAAGAGTTGGCAGCCCTGAGCTTGGCAACTCCTGGCAAGGGATAAAGCTAATTGGACTATTAGCCTTGTGTATATTAGATCCTAGTTAAGGCACAGCAGGTGGGAAGGGACATCTTCCTTTATTAGATGTCGGAGCAAGGATTTGGTGCCATAGAAATCACTGGGTGATCTGAGCCTACCAATCTGCCCAGTGTTCAGAGGTGATGCATGATACACTGCCCTTTGGACTGAAATCTGAGTCCTGTCTCCAGCTGGTGGGTCAGTTCAGCTGTCCTCTCAAAACCAGAAGCAAACCTAAGCAGAGAAGAAAGGAAGCAGATATCACCTAACAAAATAAGTGTAGATGTGCCACCATATTACTGTGAAATACTGGTTCTTACTCAGAGGTCGTGTGAAGGATGACTGGTAGTTGGTTAGGAGCCAGTCTGTGTTCACTGAGCGTCTTTGAATTGATTGGTTCTTCTTGCAATTCTGATGGTATTTGTGTTGACTAGAGGAGAGAAAGAAGAGTTCATCAGGGAGCTGTAACCAGGTGGAACTATTAACTAACCAACACCAGACAACTTGTACATTGTTGACCCTTATCAGTGTAGAAACAATTATTTACTTTTATATACTCCATGCCCTTAACTGCAAAGGCCAACATTCCATTTACTTCATAATTGCGTGCTGTAATGTGCTTTGTATGGGGTCACCCAGCTCCCTCTGTACAGCAGCATTTTGTAGTCTCCCTCCATTTAAGCAACATTGGATTCCTATTCTTCCTATCAAAATGCATAACCTTATATTTCCCTACATTATATACTATCTGCCAAATTTTTGCTTAACCTATTTAAATCCCCTTTCAGATTTTTTGTCTCCTCCTCACAATTTGCTGTCTTTGGTTCATCAGCAAATTTGCCTAGAATTCACTCAGTCCTTTTATCTATGTCATTAATATAAATTGTGAATAGATAAGTCCCCAGTACGATCCCTGTTGCAGCCCACCAGTTATAGCTTGCTAACCAGAAAGTGACCCATTCACCCTGACCTTAGTTAGCCAATCCTCAATCCATGTTAATGTGTTAGCTCCAATCCATGTTCTCTTACCTTGTGCGGCAACCTTATCGGTGGCACCTTATCAAATGCCATCTGGGAATCCAAATACACGACATCCACCCCTTAATTACACTCCCAAAGTACTCCAATAAATTTTCCAATCACAATTTCCCTTTCATAAAATCACATTGACTCTACTTGATTTTCTAAATATCCTGCTGCTACATTCTCAAAATTGGATTCCAGTATTTCCTTAATGAGAGATGCTAAGCTAACTAGCCTATAACTTCTTGGTTTCCCCATCCTATCTTGAACAGGCACAAAAGTTGCAGATTTTAAATCCGTTGGGACCTAATTAGAATCGGGAGAACTTTGGAAAGTTACAGCCAATGTATCCATAATCTCCACAGCCATTTTTTTAAGACCCCAGGATGCAGACCACCACATCCGGAGCACTTATTAGCCTTTTGTCCCATTAGTTTGCCTGGTATACTCTCTTGTGTGATGGTCATAGTTTTAACTTCCTCCTTCCTTTTTCCCCCTGGATATTCTACTACTATTGGAAAGTTTTTGTGAAGATAGACAAGATATTTGTTCAAAGTCTCTGGCATTACCTTGTTTCCTATTATTAATTCCCCATATGTGGCTCAGTGTCAAACTTTACTTGATAATTCTTCTCTATTATATTTTGAATGCGCTATACAAATACTGCATGGGTTAATATTGCTTACGTAAGTTAAGTCACTAAAAATCAGGACGATTGTATACTTGTATCCCTAAATCTCTCTCTCTCTCTCTTCTAGAGTTCATGGCATTTAGATGGTCTGATCTATTTTTGGATCCTAAAAAGATGATGTCACGTTTTCCTATGTTAATATGTCACAGTTTTGTTCACTTGCATTCTGTCAGTATTAATCAACATGGAACAATTGGATATAAGATTTGTTTATCAGCAACCAGTGAGATTCCTGGAAAGTGTCACAGAGTCGGGTATGTGGTTATCACCATCCAATGAGATCTTCTAAAAAAGGTCCTAACATTCATTGCTGAGAATTAGTAGGAAATCAGAAAAGTTACACGGGTGATGAGTGTAACTTCAAAAACTTCTGAGTTCTCTGCAGTCAATGTTTTTGAAACACACAGTGAACAGAGAAAACCCATTGACATGCATAGCAGAGGTCCAAACAGGAAAATAAACTATTAAAATATTTTCTCCTGTATGTCTTACATCATCCATGCTTCTCCATATTGGAACAGTTGGGTCAGCAAAACACCAGCAGATAATAGGATTGCTGGAAGGACATACAATGGACTCCAAGCCATTAATTGCTATTCCATCCAAGATAATGGGTGAAAACTTACAAAAAGCAGAAAATGTCATGGTGTGTCCCAGACAATTAAGCAAACCTTTACATCTTTTAAAATGGAGGAGAGGTGGGATGGACATTGTATCTTTTAAATGGAATTAATTCGAATTGATGCTTGACTATGAGGTTAGAATGGGCTAGTGGTATTAGACAACCTTAGACAAAGGACGAACTGCAGTTTGGGATTGACACAGAGGTATGTGGAGAGAATGCAATAGAAGAATTGACTCTGGGTTGGTGCTTGATCATGATTAAAGTTTGAGATTGATGCAGCCTTTTGACTAACAGGCCCCATTTGGACTCGTGCACAGAGTGAAGGGGATGGTGTGATGGTGGTCAGAGTGGAAGTGAAAGGGCACCTCATGAAAAGCTGACTCAGTGGAATGTTTAAAAGAACTGGTATGCCAGCTAAACTTGGCAGTCTCAAAACAGAAGAGCACAAACTTCAATTTCCCATTACCATAAAGGATAATCTGTACCACACAAGCAACCTCAGTTGGTATCAGTTAGCGCCTCAGTGAGGCACAAACGTTGCCACTAAATTTGCAAGAACTTGTACAATTCCCAGCTCAACACTTCCACAATGCTGGTGAAGGTGCAACACTGTCACTGTGATGGTCTGGGAATCTCCTACAAAGCTTGAGGCAATAGAATACAGATCTTGTGCTTAGAGCCAGTCATACCCCACAGGATGCCTCATAGTGTTCTATGGCCAACAGAGAATTGCCATCACTATTTTTATATAAAATTTCTCTCCTCCAATCTTCAGCCCAACACCCTCATTCAAAGGGCCATTATTCAAGTGTGAGAACAGGCAGGACATTCCAATGGGACATCACAAGTCAAGATCATAAATCCATGGATGCTTACCAGCAGGAGCAATTGGGTAGTGATCATGAGTTGGATCCCTGGCTCAAGTAATCCTGTCCTCAGGTGCTGAGACTAATTGTTCTGAAATGTCACTGATATTGTGATGTCAATTATATAGTGATCAGTGACCAGCTATTTTAGCACAGACTGGGATTGAACTTTGCTGATATAGGAGGACTCTTGAGCATTGTATCCCAGACACATGTATAGAAGGGGTAAGGTTTGGGTAGAAGTTATGATTGGAATAGAAGGTCAAGTTGGGGATCAGATAGAAGAGATGTGGTGAAGTTACTGTAATGGGGTACAGAAGGGCTGCAGTTAAGGTAGGCAGGTAAGGTCGTTGTGAAAGGAGTTGAGTTTGGTGTACATGGAGTGGGATTGAGATTAAATGCATGGGACTGTGGCTGAAGGGGTGAGAGAAGAAAGCAGAACGTTGCGATGCTTGGCTCAGGCTGGGGTAGGAAAGGTGAAGTTGGGATATAAATGCTTTTTGAGAGGTTGAGTGGATGAAGAACAGAAAGACTGGGTTGACTGGTTGTGGATACTCTTAAAACCCAATTTGCTTCTTCCAAATTCATTCAAGATTCAACACATGGCTCACTGCCTTTGTACATTACAATATTATAACGGGGGTTACACTTCAGAAATGGTCCCTTAGCTGTGATAAACTTTGGACTGAACTGAAAATGTTACACAAGGTGCTATATGAACACAAATGTTTCAACATTGTCTATACTGTAGAGACACACTTACCCACAATCACACAGCTCACAGAGGCACGAAAATTCTGGAACTCCAAGTCTTCTAATTTTTCAAATAATTCAGAGCCATTTTAATGAATGTTTCTTTTTGAAATACGTTCCTAAAGAAAAGCCACTCAGAAACCGAGCATGTCCTTTCCAAGTGTCCCGCAGTGTGTCCAGGAAGAACTTCCTCCTGGCTGTGGTCAGTCAGTGTTCCTTAATCACACTCAATTATACTCCAATCTCTTTAGTGTATGCCTGTTGCCATGGCACTTTCTCAATGGGGGGTTGTTTTAAGTTTGAAAGGAGTAATGAGATCTGAGCCTCATTTTAATTGTGGTTGAACAAGTGAGTAAGCGAGTTTACTACAGGCTTACCTGAAAGAGAGAGAGGGGGGATAATGTCAGGTGTCGATGCTGGTTCACTATTCAGGGCTCCTTTGTTACAGATTACCAGGGACTGCCAAACCCAACACCTTTATATAAGAGCCCTGTTCACTGCAATTCCTTTCAGCGAATAGCACTCTTGTCTTCGAGTGTAAAGTCCCACTGGGGTCACTTGATCACATAATTGACGGTGACACTCCCACTGGGGTACTGAAGAACCATTGCATTGTGGCCGTCTTTCAGAAGGGATGTTAAAATCAGGTCTGCTTCATTTCCCCACTGGATGTCACTGTTTTGAAAAAGAGCGAGGATTTCTCCCTGGTGTCCTGGCCAACACTTAGCCCTCAACTGGCATCAATAAAATAGGCACTTACCACATTGCTGTGGTTGTGGACCTTGCTGTACACAAACTTGGTGCTATGTTTCCCACATTACAGTTTTGGCTACAGTTCCAAAGATACTTTTTTTTATAGAAGTAAAAAGATTCAGGACATTTGAGGAGACATCTAAGTGCACGTCCTTTATGATTTTGTGCTCAATTTTTCTTGCTTGCTCTCCTAACGGAGCTGAGTGGTCCTGAGAAGTAACACTACATGTTTAATACACTCAGTTACCTCAATCACAGCACTCAGTGTGTGAGCTTGGAAAGTGAATGCTGGTCAGCTGGGAGAACTTTGCAGGTAGCTCTGAATCTTGGCTCCACACAGGAATCCGAGTCATTTCAATAACAATCAGGACACTGTCTTATCCATCTCTAATTAGTGTGGATATGGTGTGGCAGAATGAGGTAATAGCTCATGGGGAGGTGATTCACCAGGCCAATTCCTGGGATGAGAGGCTTGTCCTATCCAGAGAGGCTAGACAGTTTGGATGTGTATTCCTTGGAGTTTAGAAGAAATAAGGGTGACCTTATTCAAAGATATAAGATCCTAAGGGAGCTGGACTGGATAGATGTTGAGATGTTTTCACTAGTGGGAGAGTCATGAACAAGGGGACATAATTACAAAATAAGGGTCCAGTCATTTAAAACTGAGGTGTGTAGAAATTTCTTCTCTCAGGTGCTAGTGAATCACTGAAACCCACACTCAACGTCTCAGGAACAGCTTCTTCCCCTCCGCCATCAGATTTCTGAACAGCCCATGAATCCATGAGCACTACCTCGTTATTCCTCTTTTGCACTATTTATTCATTTTTGTAACTTATAGTAATTTTTATGTCTTGCATTGTACTGCTGCCGCAAAACAACAAATTTCACGACATAGGTCAGTGATAATAAACCTGATTCTGAACCTCTGGAATTCTCTGTAGTGGAGGCCGGATCATTAGATATATTTAATGTGGAGGTGAATAAATATTTGAAAGATCGAAGATTTCAGGGTCATGGGAAACTAGCACAGTAGGTGGGTCGAGGCCAGCACAGATCAGCGATGACCTTATTGAATGGTAGGGCCTGGGAGCCTACTCCTGTTCCTATTTTGTTGTGTCCTTCGGATTTTATTGGAGGATTTCTGGCATTTGGCGGGTCATGTTTCATGGAATTTATGTGAATTAACATTCACGTTAATTTGCTTCCATAGCATCACAATCATTGGACCTTGAAGCACAAGAAGGCTATTTGGCACTCTTTAAAAATAACCATACAAACTGTTCTTCAGCTGATTCTTTTCCAAGTACTTACCTAATTCCCTGAAGCTGCTTTGAGAATCTTTCTGGGCAGAACAATAAAGAAGAATTACCTTTAACCTACAGCTCTAGCTGCCTCTCATACTCTACCCTGGGAATTTCAGACAGAGCAATTTGAATTGAAAGGTAGAGAGTTGTTTCCATTTGCGGAATAGATCATCAAGGTTTGTGGGTGAATTGTCTGGATTTGTGTCATGGATTGTCACAGCCTGGGGGAGGGGGTCTACTTTATTTTGCTAGCAATTCCAATTGACCTACCAACCTGTAATTGCAGCACACAATCTAGTTACCAGATTTGCAAGTGTAATTAAGTTAAGAGGCCTCAATTGTGTAGATGAGAGATGGAAAGAAGGAGAGGATGAGCAACATTCTATCTTTCTATCTTGCTCTGTCAATGAGGATTGGACTCGTTAACCTTTGCACATCTGTGAACATAAATGGTGATCTTGTAGCACATCTGGACTGTGGTTCCAGCACTGTTAACAGTTCTGGTCTCCAAAATGGAAAAAAAGGAAATGGAGGTACTGGAAAAGATGCAAAGAATATTTATCAGAATGACACCAAAACAACTGCTTATGGCAGCAAAGTATTTACTGAAGTCCAGGTTTTGGAATCAGGCTATCGTGCCCAGTTTGACCATGCTACGGATACAAAAAGATTGGAGAAGGCAACATGGTCCATTGTTTCACCATTGTTGCTGCAGCCACAAAGACACAATTGAGTTGCCCATGGTGTAAAAGATGGCAAATCTTCTTTGGTTTGTTGTCAAATTCAGGGCCATCCATACATTGTGTGGTAGGTCCAGTCCAGATGTTGGTTCTATAGATCATTGCTGAGGTCTTTGTTATTGTTATTCCACTGTTCCTTATGGTTATTTGAGATTGGAGTCTCCCTCGTGGTCTTTTCTCTGATTTGTGATCTTGGGACGCCTGCAATCCTGCAGTGAGACAGATCTGATGGGTTTACAGAGGCTTCTCTTATCAGAGACTGTAATGTTCTTCGGTGTTGGGAGCCAGTTGCTGCCCAACTTCAAGTTTCCAGTAGTGATTGTACATCCATTGTTTTAGAACAGCAACTGTCTATATATACTGGAGCATAATCATCCTCCCAGGCTCAAGGAGGATGCCTCCACTCCTGGCTGATGAGGCTAACATGAGATGTAGGCTCTGCCACAGGTAACATAGGAAGTGCTTGACAAGTAGGTGGTGGGTGGGTGGGTGGTTTAGGTTCCTTAAGTTCTCAATGTCATTCCAAATGCTCCTCCTCCTCTTCCATGTTGTACGGGCACAGGCCGGGGATTCCCATTATACAAAGAGGGCGTTACAAGACTTTGAGAACAGCCTTGAATCATTTCCTCTGTTCATCTGGAGCGGGGTGTCTGTTTTGGGAGCGATATTCGGCAAATGAAATAGCCTGCCTATCAGAACTGAGAGACTCAGTGCTAGGGAGTCGGCCTGGGAGAGGGCACTGATGTTGATTTGCTTCCCCTGCCAGTGAATTTAAAGGATCTAGTCCAGACAGTTATGCTCTCAGGTGAATGTTGTAGGTTGTCCATATCTCATTAGTTTACAGGAGGGTGGGAATCACTGCTGCCAAGTAGACCATGAGCTTGCTGCCAGTTTGAGATCTTGCTCTTCATACACACTGAGACAGCAAAAGATTGTGCTGGTTCTCTCAGGATGATGATGGTTTTCAATGTTGATGGCTGCATTTGTTGAGAGGTGGCTCCCAAGATAGTGGGAAGTGATCCACATTTTCCAGGTCTCATCCTGGACCTTTATTGTCAGGGGCTGTGCTGTACATTGGGGGCAGATTGAGACAGGATCCTTATTCTGCAGAGGTTGAGCATGAGGCTCATCCTTTCATATGAATCAGAGAGTGAGTCAGTTATGACCTGCAGCTGTGTCTCTGAATATGTGCACATGTAAGTGTTGTTTGCGTACTGCAACTCAATGTCTGAGGTGGAGAGACCTTGGTTCTGGAATGGGGCTGACCTTGGTTGAATGGTTTCCTGTATGTCCTGTAGGTTGGTTCCACTCCAGGGAAGTTTGTTGGAAGGGAGATGCCGATTACAGCAATAAATTGCAACTCAAAGTGTTGGGACAATAATGCAACCTTGCTTGATACCACTCTACAGAGTGATTGAGTTTGTTATGGACCCATTGGTTAATATCACATCATGAAGCAGATGTAAGATGGAGACAAACTTCTGTGGGCAGCTAAAGTTGAGGATGGTCAACAGTCCCTCACGAATAACCTTGTGAAATGCTTTAATGAGGTCCTTAAACACGATATAAAGTGGTTGGTGCAGCCTCCCGCAGTTCTCTTCTCCATTGTACCTCTAGATCCTGGAATCCACGTTAGGGAACAGATTAGTGACACAAGAGACTGGAGATACCGGAAGCTGGAGCAACAACCTGCTGGAGGAACTCAATGGATCGGCAATCCCTCCCCCCCCCCCCCCCCCCAACAGATGGTGCTCAACCCACTGAATTCCTCCAGCAGACTATCTGCTGTTGGGGAACAGATTTTTGGCCACTAGGAGGAGGCAGTTGACAAGAACTTTTGCAATGACGTCCCCTGTGGCAGACAATACTCTGTAATTACCATAATTAGAGATGCTCGGATGGTCATGAGTTTCACCAGGCATCACTTCCTCTTCCCTGATATAGGAGACAAGGCTGTGAATTTGTGGCTGAAGTTTCTCTCCACAAAGTTTTAAAACTTCAGCAGAATACCATCTGCTCCCAACACGCTGCTCTCTCTCCAGTGGTGAATGGCCTTTTCAACTAATCATTGGTCAGGTGGTGGGGGGGGGGGGCTGAGACATGACTAAATAACTTGCTGTGAGGTAGTGTTAACGACACTTGTGGCAAGACAGTCAAGGTTGTGGAACTCTTCAAAGTTCTCCTTCCAATCAGTGCTGATTACCTTTCTTTCCTTAAGAAGCTTTTCTCCATTCCTGGCTCTGGGTGTTTGGGCCACAGCTGGTCTTGATAACACTGAAGAGTCCACACTTGTCAGAATTATCAGCAACCAGCAGGACCCCCGCCACAGCGAGTTCCTTCCATCCACTACCAATTCCCTAGGCCACAGGCTTTCTGCCTTCAGGTGCTTGTGAAGCTGGACTCTTTTCCTTGCACCATAGTGGAATTTCCAATCCAAGAATGCCTTGCACGTGCAGTTAATTAGCTCATCCTGGTCATTTTCATCAAATCATTTCTGGAAGAGAGGCCAAGTATCTCTCAATCATGGTGACCTTCAGGGCAGTCCAGACTCTGAGCACTCTACAACTCCCATTGATTCAGGTCCTCGGGTTGTCCTCAAGGCCTTCAGCATTGCTTTTCTTGCAGCAGTGTTTCTCCTGCTGGCATTGGTTCGGGACAGGTTGATGGAAGGGATAGAGCCGTTCAGGTGATGGTCAGTCCAACAGTGATTGGTACCCATCATGGCGTGGGCGATGCAGGCAATCCTGTTGACTCTTGCTCAGACGATAATATCTAATAGGTGCTGTACCTGGACAGGGGGCTGCTCTGAGGTCTTGCGCTCGTCTCTCTGACTCTGACAAGACCACACTCCAAGCATTTTGTTGGAAGGGGGCCTCCTGTGGGATTAACTTTCCATCCTCCCACAACCCTGGCATCAAATCATCCAGGAGGATCAATTTGCCTTCCACTGGGATGTGGACGAGGGCTTTTATTGTTCAGGGTTGAGCAAACATTCTCCTTGGCCTTACCTGTAGCTTCCCCAGATTGGGTGAGAGTGCTGATGGCCATTGTGTGCTGGTTTCACATTACAGTGAATCAGAGAGAGGATCACGAGACATTCACTTACTCCACAGGGAGATGCCAACCTAGCTTATTCTTGATGGCAATAAACTTCCTCTGAAGAAGGACTGGTGCAGGGTTTTGAGCCGAAAAATTGACAATTCCTTTTCCCCTACAGATGCTGTTCCACCCGCTGAGTTCCTCCAGCAGATTGTTGGTTGCTTAAGATTGAGCTGGTTCAGTCCATGATGGAGAAATGAATTTAAAAAAGTATGTTGATGGGGTTAGCAGAAGAGGAGTGGGAGGAGGTCCCCATGGTGTAGGAACACCTACCGATTGCTTCTGTGATGTAACCAGGTTTGTTGACATACTGTCTTCCTTCTTTTACATCTGCGGCATCAAGGTGTGAACATTGAGTAACCTGACCAAATCCGAGCCATTGATGTGTTACACCTTGCTGTCAGCCTCATGGTGGAGCCTGGGGATTGGACAGCAGGTTGCACCCACAGATTTCTCTGTGACTGCGGACAGACGGGCAGATGGTAGATGGCCGCTCAGTGCTAGCGATGCATGCTTGCTCACAGCGTACTCGCACAGAATAACAGCATTAAAAAGCAATTGAAGAGACGGGATATCCAAGGAGGAATTTTCTCCTGAGAACGTTCCACTGGTGTCTATAATTGCAGGTACTTTGGGAACGGTGTATTTGGGACACAGCAATCGTTTTACATTCGTTCAGTTTTGATTCCTTTGAATTTAAGGTGCCTTAAGTTAAAAAAAATAATCAAAAGTTCGAGAATTCCTTGAGCAGATCGGACTGCCACAATGACGTCTGCGGTGGTGCCGAGAGTAGCTGAAGCCTCGCTGTTTCCTGTTGTGTATCTAAAGGGGAATCAGCAGCGCTCAGCTCCTCCTCAACCCCAGGAGAAGTAACAGTCCCTTGTCATCGCACTTGCACAGCCTAAGTAGTTTGAAAGAATATTACAGTCCTTGAAAATCAGCTAAAATTGTATTGAATTTTTTAAATTTGTTTTCCTCCAAAGGGATCGGAAAGATGCAATTTTACAAGAACCTCGTGTTCATCGTAGGCGCGGCAATGCTGCTCTTCGGTAAGATCAGTATCTACGTTTTATATTCTGGGGGAATTGTCCAATTAACTTAAAATGTCAAACTGCATTCGTTTAACTACAATTTGTAAGAGACAGGGCCAACATAAATACCACCGAATTGTTAATGGTCCCCTTGTATATTCTGTCAATTTATTGCTCGTTAACAAATACTTGCAAAAATATATTTTGGTCAATCTTTGCCCTGAAAATGTAAAATTAAAATTGTGGTCAATGGGGCAGGCTGTATATTGTGAAATACGTTTGCTTTAGCCGTAAAAAATATGGAAATAACTTTGAAGTTAGATCCGGGTTTACCAGGTGTTAAACTGAAGATGAATGAACAGTAAGTGCAATTAAATTTCTATTTTCGCATCAAATTGGAGTTTACTTTTTAGTTGGAGGAAGGGGAATAAACAACGTTATAGAAGGGTTGAAAATAGAAACTTAATATTTGGTTCTATGTGATGTGGGGGGGGGTGAATTTTTTTGTTACCAGGTGACAAGCCGCTTAAATTTATACTAAAAACTTTGGGAGCAAGGTGTTGACATAAAAGTACGTTTGAAATTCGCAGCTTGAACGAAGCTTAAAAAAAGGATTTTTTTTTAAAAAAATGAAACAATAATTCAGACCTCCAAAACCCCTCAGCGTATTAATTACTTTATGAACCCTGCATGCATATAGAGTTGATAACAATAGTTAGCCCGTTTCTTTAAAGATTGCACAGTTTAAAACAACTGTACAGTGGCTAAAACGTACTTTTCCAGCACAGTTAAAAAATGCTTTTACTGAATTAAAATGTTTCGCAAACTATGATTTTTTTTATTTTTTTAATGCAAATATTTCCCCGGTTCTGCCTTTTAATTTTAATTACTATGATACAAAATAAATTTAAGTTCAAATATTTCTTTAAAAAGTAGGTCACCAAACAGCTGTCCTTGTGGGTTTGCTGTAGAGGAGCAGCAAATCTCACAGACGTTAATTGCAAAATATAGTTGCTCCAGCCATTTAAATTTACACTGGTTGCAACTGGGAGTTTAGTTTAATTAGGTACTTAACAGTGTAATTAATCCCCTCATTGCCCGGTTGTTGGTTCCTTAAGAGCCTTCACGTTCCATAGGAAAGAGCAGTCTCCCTGATCCCAATGGTTCCAAAGTTTTTGTCTATGAATCTGGTTTATATTTAAATAATTGTTGTATTCTACATTTAACTTAAGAATGATTAAAAAAGTAGAACATTTGTTTTAGAACTATTGCGAGTCTTGGTGGCAAGGCAGGCATTTATTATTCTTCTCTTGTCACCCCAAAAAAGTGGGGGTGAGTTCTCCTCTTGAACTGCTGCAGCCTGAATGTTGGAAGTGCTCCCAAAGTGAAGTTAGCTTGGGACTTCTGAGATTTAACATAACCGAAATGAAAGGACAGCCATGTATTTCCAAGGCACGACAGTGTGTGAGTCAGGGGTGCAGAGTTTCCGCGCACCTGTTGATGTTACCCTTGCAGGTGGAAGGACCAAGTTGTTGTAGTCCATCCTGTGGATGGTACAAGCACCAGTAGGCCCGTGGTAGAGAGAAACAGTTATCAATGTAAAATGGATCTCCCTCAATCCCCACTCAGTCTCAAGGCAGAAAATGGCCCCCCACGGAATTCGCTCTGTTTACTGAAATGGAACTGGCAAGAAGAAAGGCTGGGGTGGGGAGGAGGGCAGAAGATGGGGATTGTTAATGTAATTTTTCTAACAGTGAGTTTGTTTGGCGAGTAAATGACTGAGGTGTAGAAGAGTGTTCTTGACTCTGCGCTGACTGAGTACAGTTGTAACTGGTTACAGGCACCCTCAGCCCCTGCTGCCATCTCCGAACTATGACCCATGTTCGATCAGATACAGCAGACTCTTTCCTCCAGCACTTGACACGCCTGTAAGCCTGGTCATGGCTGAATAGAGGAAAGAGTCAGCTGCTTCAGAAGAGAAGAAACTGGGACAAGGGCAAGGCAGGATTGAGGAAGGGGCATTTCTGTAATCTCACAGTTCCAGGAAATGTGGCTTAGAGACAGGACAAGGTCATAGAGTCATACAGCACAGAAACAGGCCCTTAGGTCCAACTCTTCCCCAAGTTGCCTGCCAGAGCTGATCGCATTTGCCTGCATTTGGCCCATATCCTTCTAACCCTTTCCTATCCATGTATGTGTTGAAATGTCTTTCAAACGTAATTGTACCTGCCTCTACCACTTCCTCTGGCAGCTTGTTTCACATACCCCCAACCCTCTGCGAAGAAGTTACCCTTCAGATCCCCTTCAAGTTTTTCCCCTCTCACTTTAAATCAATGCCCTCCAGTTTTAGACTCCCCTACCCTGGGAAAAAGACTGTGACCTTATCTATGCCCCTCATAATTTTATATACCTCAGTAAGATCACCCCTCAGCCTCCTACGATCCAGAGAGAAAAACCAAAGCCTATCTAGTCTCTCCCTATAACTCAAGCTCTCTGATCTCAGTAATATCCTCATGAACCTTTTCTGCACCCTTCCCAGTTAATGACCTCCTTCCTATACCCAGGCGACCAGAACCTTACACAGTATTACAGGATGCAAGATTACGGTCAGGCCCTTCCCTTCTACTGCTCTAAGAGTGTGATGCAAGTTGTATTGCTGGGTCATTCAGTAAACCATTAAAGCACAATGATTTTCAAGCAAGTTGACAGCAGACACTCTCTCCCACTGCCAGACCTTGTGGAGGGGAGCCTCACCAACCTGTGACCTGACCTGATTCTGCTGATGTAGGGCACCCACCAGAGGCACTCACACAAAGCAAAGGGAAACATGTGTGCATCTTAAACAGTAACTCTGAGAGATGACATCTGGGTGGTTTATGTAATGGAGGGGATGGGGACTCAGTGAAAACATCAGGACTTTACGACAGACCATTGTTCAACTAAGCAGAGTGTTAAAAAACAGAATTGACACTTAGCGGTCTGGTATCAAAATGTAGTTGCAAAACGTGCATGTTGGGAAACAGTTCGAAGGCTTTTCCACAGAGTTACCTCATGGCTTTTATACAGAAAGTACAGCTACTGACCTTTGATGCATTTTGTCACTGACCTCCACATCTGCTTGGTCATACAACTACACAACTACCTTTTCATTTTGTCATTTGCTTTTTGACTGCTTTGTAAGCATTTTGCAGGTGGGTCTTTTTGCTCTTTATTCTACCCAGGCTAAAATTCAAAGTGCATGTGTGACCTTTCTGCATTCAATTGACCATCCAATGTCTCTATGCTCTGTTAGCCCCTTCAGGCTCTGCTTAGATGAACTGGTTTGTCATCCTTCGCGCTGCTGTCAGCTTTCTGGATTCTTCCCAGTAGGAGGTTGCACCTTGATCTCAATAATGCTCTGTGAGCTAGGTGACAAAGCATGGGCTTCTTATGTTGGGCAGGCAGGTAACACAGGAGCATGGGGGCAGCCGTTCAGCCCTGCTTAAGTATGAGAGAGTTTAGTGCAACTTTCAATCAGCTTGAGCAGATACTGATTTCTCTTCCTGATTTGTTTGGGATCAGCCAGTTTTTTAACAGATCAATTGCTTTGTGAATTGGACACAAAGGTTTGTAAGTTTAAAGGGCCTTTTCCATTGTGCCTTGATTTGTTACTAGTTATTGACAATCATATTAGTTTATAATAATTTTAGTAAAGCCTCAGAATTCAGGGCATTACTAAGTTCTCCCTTGCTTCATTCCCTCTCCCATTCCACTATCTCCACTCTCCACCCCCAACCTAAACCCTGTCCATTGCTCCCCATTCTCACTTCCATCTCATTCATGACCTTCCCTATCCCAGCTCATGTGCCATCCCATCCTGCCCCTGAATGACCCCACCATCCTTCCCGATCCTGCACTGCTGGTACAGACCACACTTTTGGTGGGTAGCAGGAAGGGAACAGTCTGGTTACAGCTCTGCAGTCTCATCTCTGAACCATGCTCCCTGAAAATGTAACCGTCTCTGAAACCCACTGGACAGGGGGGAATGGTTGAATGGGTCAGGGGTTGGATGGGGCAGAGCAGGAGCAGACATAGGAAAGGTAAGCAACGGAACATGGATCCTTCTGGAAATCCACTACAAAACATTTAATGGAAAATCAAACATAGCGGGGATTTTAAAACAATGACTATATAAGATATCCATATCCTGATAACTAGGACCTTAATCCACAACCTATATCATCGATGCCAGAATTCAAGGTGACAAAGTATAGAATAAAAAAACAGGATTTATTTGAATTCAATGTTTTATGGCTTTGGCCAGAACTTCACTACAATCTCCAGGATTTGGTAATGAACTTTGTAAAGTTTTGGTAGTCCATTAGTGGCCAAAAGGTGTCCATGCCTCAGAAACTGAGAGCCTAAGCTCTGGAATTCCCTTTCTACCTTTCTTCCTCTCTTTCCTTTATGATGCCCCTGAATAACTACCTCTGTCACCAAGATTTTGATAATCTGTCCAAACATCCTCTTCTGTAACTTGGTGATAAATTTTGTTTGATAGTGCTCCTATGAAGCATCTTGGGAGGTTTGATTTCATCCGATCAAGTTGAGAAAATTAGTCAGCACACAAAGAGGCTTTATTCATATGTCTGTCTCTTTGAACTAGATCTTTCATTCAAGGAATCTAAGATTTAATTTGTTCTTTCTACTTTCATTCCAGGCTCTACTTCAACAGTGATGAGTGAGTTATCATTTTATACTAAAGCATTGAAGGATTAAAGGTATTCTGCTTACTTTCCCAGAACATCAGTAACAAACACATGTTCTCAGCTCCAAATTATTTCCACACACAGTTGCAGCTCTCAAGGCAGATCCCTGTGAATTCCAGTCCATGATCCCACCTTTGTCCTTTTCCATTCATAACCAATCTTTCCTTTCTCTACTGTAGCCAATTTTCAATGACCTTCAAGAACTATGGAAATTCTAACTGGTGGATTAATCAGTCTGTGTGGCGGTAATCAGAAGTCTGACTGAAACTAAAACTCTCACTTCCATAGCCTTGACATTTCCCTGATGCCCTGTGATAAATGTGTTTAACAAAATATCACCCACATGAATCCACAGTCATTCTCTCTCCGATCCCACATGGTTTTTGCTGTCTTCACTTATTCTGCTCACCTTTCAACACATGGTCCAGAGCAAACTTGAGATTCACTTGCCTGATTGGTCCATGTTTTTTCAAAGATTAAGTAGGAAAATCGCTCAGGCGAAGTTATCTTGCGTACCTGTTGTCCCTGTTCCTCTGGGAGAAGCAACCAACAGATAAACCATCTGGAGATGTCGGGTTACCCAAGGTGTTCTGTGGTTAGGCCCTGTGAAAAGTTAGTTGGAATCAGGGGAGGTTCTGTGGATCAAATAAAAGAGGGAGAAAGATAGAGAGAGAGAAAGAGAAAGTCGTAGATAGAGAGGAAGTAGAAAGGAAGAGAGAGATAGATAGATAGATAGAGAGAGAGAAACAGAATGAACAGAACTCACATTAAACCATTTAATGAACCAAACTAAAGTTATTACATGAACAACATTTTGATCAAAAAACGACTTTGGAAGATCTTATCTCATATATGCTTGTGTTCTTGGATTTTTGTATTAGATGAGAGAGAGAGAGAAAGAGAGAGAGAGGCAGAGAGGGAGAGATAGAGGGAGGGAGGGAGAGAGGGAGGGAGAGGGAGAGAGAGAGGGGGGAGAGAGAGAGGGGGAGAGAGGGAGAGAGAGAGGGGGGAGAGAGAGGGAGGGGGGGGAGAGGGAGAGAGAGAGAGAGAGAGACCTGAACATGTCATCTTCTTTTATCTTTCAGATTTTATAACTACTGCGGATGGTGTCCTTTTGACCTGTGAAGAAGAATTGAGCTCTTCTGATGGTCAAGAAATAAATAAACTTTCAATAACATTATCTGATTCTACCTCAGGGAATTACAGCTGTGATAATGAATTTGTCTATGTCTACGTCAGCAGTAAGTTTTGCTGAGAGTGCCAGTCCAGAAGTGTTGAGATTAGGTAAAATGGACCAGGCATAAAATAAGTTCTATGTTCCCTTTTCCCAACACCACATATGTGTTCCTAATGTAACCAAACACCTATATGAGACCAAGGCATAAGAAACTACATTCTTATTTCAAATATATATTTTATTCATAAAAAATTTAGATCATATAATACCAAACATTCAAGTCAATACTTTCATTGCAAGGTATTATTCAAATTACTTTATGTTAACGTAATATCTGTTATCATTTATCTTCAACCCCTGAGCAAACAGTTCACTGGGTTTAAACATGGATTCAATTTGCTCAGTGCACAATGGGAGGAGAGTCTTTGAAGTAGCTGCTCCAAGCTTTAGTGTGTCATAGACCATTGAATGTGCCATTTTGCAGCACTTGGTCATGGACAATGCCTTGCTCTGGAAAACCACTGAGCTTTATATATCTTTCACCAAGTTGATGGTCCTCCAGCAGCAGTTGATATTTGTCTCCGTGTGTGTACCTGGGAACATCCTGTACAGCGCAGAATCCTATGGTATGCAGCTGTTGAGAATGAACTCAGCATCTACCCCTGCACTTTTTCCCAGACCTTTCTGGCCAATCCACATTCTAGAAGGAGATAGATGACAAACTCATTTCTAGTGCAGACGTTCTGAGTGTAGGTGAGGTGTCACCAATACTCTGAAAGTACGTGAAAGATCTGACATGGAGGGAACTTCTCACCATTGGCCAAACAAGGTGTTAGTGCTTGCTTGGATTTATTATGCCTCCTTACTAAACCTCAGGATATGAAAAAGTGTTTAGCAGCAGCGACAATTTACATTTATAAATTAATTTTAAAAGAGTGCTTACCTACTGTATATTTGTGTCATGGAGAAATAGAATCACGGAATGAAAAGTACTGAATGAGGTCATTTGGCTCATGATGCTCTGTTGTTCCTTTAATTAAGATATCCAGTCAGTTCCATTCCTATCCACTTTCTCCACAACACTTCATAGTTTTTCCCTACATTTACCACTCTTAAACTGGTAAACTGTCCCAAGGCATTTCTCAGGAATGTTATCAAAGATAATTTGACACCAAGTCATATAATGCAATAGGTAAGCAAAATCTTTGTCAAAGAGGTGGGTTTTAAGGAGCTACTTTAAGAGAGTGAGAATGGATAGAGAGAGATGGTTGAAGGAATGAATTCCAAAGCTCACAACCTTGGCAGCCGAAGGCATGGACATCTGTTAAAGGAGGGAATGCACAAGAGGGGAGAATGGGCAGAACACAATGTTCTCACACAATTGAAGAGCTGGAGGAAACTGCAGAAATAGGAAGGGTCAAACCTCCCTATCTCTCAATCCCTGTGAATTGGAGAGGGAATGACGATGGAGCCAAAGTAGTCTAATGGGGTTGAGAAGTTGACATGACATGTCTTTGAGTCACACGTCCATTTCCAAGGACTATCACATACCTTCAGTTAACATATCAGTGTTGCATTGTTGGTGAAAGTTCCTTACAGATGAGATATTAAACTCAGATCCAGTCTACACAGATGGGTACAGAAGATCCCATAATTTTATTGGAAGAAGAACACAGTTCTCCCCAATGTTCTTGACATGATTGATAGCTCTTCCAACATTATTAACATAAATTTATCTGGTTCTTGATATGTATGGGTTTAGTCATATTTCAGTGATTTCCCTTCAGAAGTACTTCAATGGTTGTAAGGGTCTTTTCGGCATCATGATTATCAAAGGAGTTATGGAAATGCAAGCTTTTATTTCCTTCTGGCCTCATGGCAACCAGAGAACATCACATGTGGGAATGAGTTATGCATGCAATGACCCATCTGAGCAATGAACCATTTGAGAATGACATGTCTGGAAATGACCTACCTGGTCAACAACCCAGCTGAACAATGTTCCCCCACCCCAGCCAATGATTAACCTGGCCACTGACCCACCTGGACAACTACCACCTGGCTAATGACCCACCTGGACAATGCCCCACTTGGACAAATACCACCTGGCCCATGACCCACCTGGACAACTACCACCTGGCCAATGACCCAACCTGACAATGACCCACCTGGACAATGAGTCACTTGAGAATGATGTGTAAAAACTGGAGAAGTAGAGACAGAAGCCTCTATAAAGTAAATCAAAGTAAGTTGAGTTTGTTGTCATATAGACAAGTACATGTGTGCACAGGTGCAATGAAAAACTTACTTGCAGCAGCATCATAGGCACATAGCATCAGATAAGCAACATTCACAAGAAAAACATAATTTAAAATAAATTATACACAATTTTTACAAGAGAACACAATTAGAACAGATAAAATAAAGTCCATTGTAGTGCAAAGTGGTCATAGTGGTCATGGTGATGTTATAATGAGGAAGTGATTAGGGTTGTGCAGGTTGCTTCAGGAACAAGTGGGTCACCTGTTGTCAAAGCAAATAACAGAGATGGGTAGTGTGGACAACATCAACTTATTATTTTATTCATAATTGACAAGGCTCATCCCGAGATGCCCTTTGAGAAGCTAACAGTGAGCTGTCTTCTTGAACCATTGTCATCTATGGGGTGAAGACACTTCCATTTTTACACAGGGAGTTCCAGTATTTTGATTCAGTGATAATGAAAGAGTGATGATATTTAACTAAGTCAGGCTGTTGTGCAGCTTGGAAGTGGGAGGTGGTGCTGTTCCCATGTGCCTCCTTTCAGAGTTTTATAACCGTGTATCACCCCACAAAAGTGACAATAGTGCTATGGTTCAAAAAAATTGTTAACCTGCATTGCCTTCTGACTGCCCCAACTCACTGCCAGCCAATAGAGTCAGGATGGTTATAAAAGTCTTTTATTTTTCAAAAATAAACTTTATTCATAATAATAAATATATATGCAAAAGAATAAACACAGTGCAAAACCTTTTGCATTCTTAGTGTCATATGTATTGACAACACAGGCTCATAGCATGAAACTGAATAATGCAATTGAAATTGGAGACCACTTGCTGAGAAGCCACATGATACTGCAGTGTGGTTCACAAGGGCAGGCTTCTATGGCTTGTGCTGAGTTATATTGTTGGTCCAATTAAGTTTGGGTTTTACTCTGTCTCCAGCCTCTGCTGTTTCCTGCCTGGGATTACTTAATGGGAAAACTCCACCGAGTGATGCCTCCCAGATTATGTAAACTTCTCCAGTCCAATGAGCCTTTGAGATCTCTGTACTCCAACTCTACCCTCTTGTGCATCCCCATTTATCATGATTCCACTGTTGCCAGCCATGCCTTCAGCTGCCTTGGCCCTAAAGCCTGGGAATTCTCTCTCTTCTCTATGCTTTTCCTTATGAGGCTCCTTTAAGCTTTACTCAAGTAAATTGGTGACATATCCTAATATTTTATTCATGGAAGGTAAAGATTCAAATGGAAATAGTATTGCAAAGAAGAGCAGATCTTCTTCATGTGGTGCCTCTTGGAAGTGGCAATGAATTAATCACCAAAACAACAGCAAAGTACTGCAGGTGTGTGAAATCTGAAACACAGTCAGATCACTGCAAATAAAGTGTTGGAGATACTCAGCAAGTCATCAGTTGAGAGTGGTGTAAACTTAATTCTTCGGGTCAGCGACCATTCTGATGAAATTTTTACCCTATTTCTCCCTGTAGTAATACTGCCTGAACTGCTGTGCATTTCCAGCATTTTCAGTTTTTATTTTTAATCAGGCATTAACACAATGGGCCGAAGAGTATAAATTGCTATGAGCTCTGGTTTCCCATCTGTACCATTTTGTCTTTGTATCTCTTTATGTGTCTGAGTGTCGATTTCTGCTTCTGTGAAATGCTTTGGATTCTTATAACCTTAAAGGTGGAATTTTAAAGCAAGTTGAATGGATTTTTTTCTTTTTGTGTTGCATAATCTAAATTTTCTTTCTGTTTTCTTTTTTTATCACAGCACGCAAGAATTCTATGACTCTGGATACTGGAGGAATCTGTGGTTTGATCGTTGCAAGTGTTACCTCCACCATCTTCATTGGCCTTGCTGTTTATTCTCTATCAGCCCAGAACAAATCCAGAACTTACCAAGGTGAGAAGTATTAATGACCTGTCAATGATTCTATCACAGCTATTTTCTTAAAACGCCATTCCTAAAGCTCCAGCATGGGGTCCTGACTTCCTAAAGACAGGTGCCTTCTCTGTTCTGGGCCTTCCTGTTACATCCCCATCTGTGATCTAGATGCTTATCTGTTATCTGTTCAACATGGAATGGCATCATAAGCCAGTCCTGATGGTGAAATTCAAACAAGGTGCTGGAGAAACTCCACGGGACAGGCAGCATCTGTGAATGGAAATGGAGAGTCGACGTTTCAGGTTGAGACCCTTCATCTGGACTTCATGGGCCAAAACGTCAACTGTCCATTTCCCTCCACAGGTGCTGCCTGACCTGTTGAATTCCTCCAGCATCTTGTGTGTTGCTCCAGATTCCAGCATCTGCAGTTTCTTGTGTCTCTGTTGGTGAGATTGTCTGGTCTCCATACATGACTGACCAGGAACTTAATGAAGAGCCTTCATGACTGTATCAGCCAGTGGCAAAACTAGGGCCCGTGTGTATAATGCAATCATTAATAAGTGCAGTAGTGAATTCAGGAGAAGTTTAACCTTCAGGTGGTACGCGTTTGAAACTTGCTACTGCATGGAGTGATTGAGGCAATAAGCATAAGTGCTTGTAAGGGGATACTAGATCTGTGCAGGAAGAAGAAAAGAATAGATGGAAATGTTGATAGGGTCAGATGATGAGCAACGGGAGGAGGTTTGTGTGACATATTATTTTGCTGCTATCATTGTGCAGAGGAAGGACATTTGGCCCACTGTGCCTGCGTCACTTTTTAAAAGAACCCTCCAAATAGACCTACACCCCTACACTACCACAAAGCTCTGTGCTTTCCTTTCCTTTCTAGTATACATGCAGTCACTTTACTGCTGAATCTGCTCATGCCACTCTTTCAAGCAATGTTTTCCAGATCATAACGATAACCTGTGTCTGAGAATTCTTCAATCTGTGTCGTCTTGTTACCATTGGAAACGCTTTCTCCTTTTTGACTCCGTCAAACCCTATAGTATTTTGCATTTCTTCATTACACTTCTCCTTTACTCTCATTGATCAGAAGAAAACAATTCCAGTTTTTCTTGTCTCTTCACATGATTGAAGTTCCCCACTATTGGTATCATTCTAGTAAAACTTCGGTCCCTCTCCAAAACCTTGGCATCTTCCCAAATGGTAGTATCTAGAATTTATACACAGTGCTCTTTCTGGTTTGTTTAGTTACAACATCCTTGTTCTATTTATTTATGATGCTGAGGATCCCATTTGCTTTTAACATCTATGTACTCTTGCTTTGTACAGCTTCTGACAGACACCCGCTGATGCGCAATGATGCCAATGAAGCCGTGTATTCGGTAAGTGTCTCATGCAACACACACATTCAATGCAGCAATCCGAAGTGCAGAACAAATGAAAACATTAAATGTTCCATTCGACATTTACAACCTCTGAGCTCTGAATCCAGCTGTAGTCAAAGCACTTCACTTACTTTCGATTACATGGCATTAAGAGCATTATGACTTGATCCAGTGACCCAGAGTTCATGGAATCCTTATTGTTCACCTCAACATGCCAGTGGGCCTGAATTAGTTGCGTCATCCAGAGAACAACGTCTCCAGAAATACAACATCTCAGAACCGGTCTGGATTAATTCCCTCAAGTTTGAACCATCTGCAAGTAATTGAGGATGAAACCCAATGACTCAAGCCAAACAGTGCTCCCAGGGACAGGTTGGAGGTAGTTTGTGTCCCCTGAGAACTTTCATAATCCTAGAGAAATTAAGGCCCTAACACTTAACAATCCAATTGTGATTTCAGTAACTGCCCTCCAGTTAAGTGCCCTTAGGGACATTTCACCACCTGTGAAATGAGAGGAAGACTCCACACTGCAACAAAGCAGCAGTGCTAGCCTGCACCCAGCTATACACTGGCTCTTCCTCGACTCAAGTTCTTATCAAGTTTATGAAAAAAACTGAATAGACTGCAATGATAAGGAAAGATTGTAATAAATATTACAGCATTGAAATAAATAGGAATTCATGGTGCTAATAGAAATTGACATTTCAGTGGATCATCAATGTTTCTGTTTTTTTAGCATCTCAGCCATGAAGGGAAATCCACCTACAGCGAGCTCGGCAAAAAGCGATTCAGATGAGTGACTGAGCAGCTTCCCAAGAAACTTCTGGAAAACCAGCTTCTCTCCCTTTGCTGAAACATTTGGGATCCCAGAAAACAAAAGAATTGACCTTACTTACTACTTTACTATGGAAATTCAGTGCTTTAGTGTTTACATTGCTTTAGATCAGGGAATTGTAACTTTAAAGTAGAAAGAGCAACAAACTATTCTTAAATAGATGTATCTTAACTCCTATAGTTCTTTTTAGTTCTTCTTCCAATTTTAGTCCATGTCTGGCCTACTCCCAGAGTATAAAGTGATTCCTTTCGAGGATTACTAACTTCTTCTCTCAGAGGAAGCAGTGTTATGGGCTGCCTTGGGCACCTCCATTGAAGCATTTGTCCTGGTGTGTACGGATGCAGAAGTTTAAATAATAGAGTGAAAGTACCAATGAGTTGCACAGTCCTCCATTGACATGGAACTTCCTCTGCTTACGACTTTTGGCTTTTAAAAATAAACAGATTGATGGGTTACTATGAAATATTCTGTTGTTTAACAGTTGAACTTGATCTTCATAAAATGGTGATGTTTGATTATTATCAATCAATTGATATTTTCAAGGGCATTTTGTAAGTTTGTTTCATAAAAAAATTACAACAAATTTGGTTAGACTATTGCAAATTTAAGAAGCAGCATTTACATCACTTGTCTCTGCCCCTTGGGTTATCACACCTAATGAGGAATGTCTGATGTGTAGGAAGGGTAGCAGCAAATTTGCACACAATGAGCCCATCCAACACTCACTTCTTTCACATGAGACCACAAAGAGAAGGAAGGCTCCAGTCCATATCAGTGTCCCCCGATCTGAAGTTAAAAGGTTCGGCTTCCTCTTGATTGCCTCAGATTTTCGCTTGGTTCTCAACTACAAAACATTATGTTTCTACCACAGTGAATACTAAAATTTTGCTCTGAAAATGCTAAACAGGAAGTGAAAAATATGTTTTTTCAGATAATTGGATTAACGTTAACCACAATGTCAATAATTTCATTGCTACTGCAAAATATATTCTTCTAAATAGATTACCTTCGGCTAAGAAAAGATTTCTTTCTCTGTGAGTTGCCAAGGATTAACCTTTCCCAGCATATGTTGAATACATCAGCATTTTAACCTAGCTTCTCCTACAGCCCCCTTTCCCACCATTCCATGTTATGGCTGCAAGATCTTGCCTTAGTTATGTGTCTTTACATGTGGTCTCTCAGAGCAACACTGGGGGGTGAGGCTGGATTATGTGCTCAAGTGTTTTGAGGTGGGTCTTCACCTTAGACTGGTAACTTCACGAGCTTCAGATCCTAAGTTGAGAGCTTGACCATTTATCCATGCGTCACATTCTACAAATGCTGCACAAATTGCTGTTCTAAACAACTCCAGCAACTCAGAAGCACCACTCCACATTTCGTATAAACTGTTGTTATGTGGGTAACCGCTAAAGCTGTTTTTGTGCTCAGCAAACTTCTAAACTGTACTCTATCCGTATCGTCAGAGCTTGACTTTAGTTTAGCAGCGATTCAAAGCCTGCTCTGTAAGTGGAGCCAAAATCGAAACAGTTGCAGGTTGCAGGTTTGGATAGAATCTGGAGCAAACTATTCAGTCACCTCTGGATGTCCTTCCAGACAGCCCAATCAAGTCATCATGACCTTTCAAGAAAAAGCAATGATGCAGACTGCAGACAGTACTCCAGGTCAACACATTGCAACTTATATTTACGTTACATGATATTGTGGGTATACCCACACCTCAAGGACTGCAGCAGTTCATGAAGGCAGCTCACCACCACCTTCTCAAGGGCAACTAGGGATGGGCAATTAAATGCTGGCTCAGCCTGCAAAGTCCATGTTCCTTGAATGAATTGTAAAAATCCCTTTAATACAGAGGAAAATCCCACAGACATAATCAAATAAAAAACAGTCACCTAACCATAAAAAGATGTGTTGAGGCAGTCAAGCAGCAGCTAGAACAAAGAATTGATTTTGAAAGGGGATTTTACAGGCCAGAGATAAAGATATAACTGAGGAGGATACAGAACCTCTGCCCCAGTTGACTGAAGACCCAGCAACCAATGAAAGTGTGAGGAGGTGAAATGGGCCAGAGCTGGATGAACACATGGATATTGGACGTCTGTAGCTTAATGAAGGGATTGAGGTGCCTGTATACACAGAAAGATTTCAAATGGAAGATTAGAATCATTTTGGGATCATGCACTGTAATTCAAAGAGAGCCACTGTGGTAGGGGTGATGAGTGAATAAGGCTTGATTCCAGTTAAGGTGTGAGCAGCAGAGGTTGGACCTTGGGAAATTGACCTAAGACCATTGGAAAAGTCATGCTTGGAGTTCACAATGGCACAGACAAGGCGTTCAGCTGCTGGTGAGCTGAGATGGGGTCTAAAGCAAGTGATATTAGTGGAAAACTTGGTAATGACTCAGAAATGTGATTGGAAACTCAACTCAAGGTCAAATTGAGTATGAATTTGCATGGTGCATTTTGGGAGGTCAAATGCAAGAGGAAAGTATACAGTAAATGGCAGGACCCTTAGGAACATTGATGTACAGAGGGATCTCAAGGTGTAAGTCCATAGCTCCCTGAGATTGACAATACAGGTGGACAGGTTGAAAAAAAAGCATACAGCATGCTTGCCTTCATTGGTTGGTGTATAAAAGTTGGCAAATCATGTTGCAGCTGTATAAAACTTTGGTTAGGCCACATTTGGAGTACTTTGTGCAGTCCTGAGAGAATGTGGAAGCTTTGGAGAAGGTGCAAAAGAGGTTCACCAGGATGTTGCTGGGATTGGAGAGTATTAGCTATAAGGAGAGGTTGGGCAAACATGGATTATTTTCTCTGGAGCTTCAGAGGCTGAGGGGCCATCTGGTAGAAGTACATAAAATTATGAGAGGTGTAGATGGGGTAGATGGCCAGAGTCTTTTTCCCAGGATGGAAATGCCAAATACTAGTGGGCACAGGTTTAAGGTGAGAGGGGGAAAGTTTAAAGTTTAAATTTACCAGGCAAGTTTTTTTACACAGAGAGTGCTAGATGCCTGGAACACGCTACTGGGGGAAGTGGTAGAAGACAGAATAGCAACGTTTAGGAATAATTTAGACAAACACATGAACAGGCAGGGAATAGAGGGGCATGGGCCACATGCAGGCAGTTGGGATTAGTTTAGATTGTCACCATGGTCAGCGCAGAGATGGTGGGCTGAAGGGCCTGTTCTGCGTTCCATGTTCTAATAGTTTGGTACTGTGATAAGGCTATTGAACAGTTCCCTTATACAATGATATGGACTATGACCTCACGATCTACCTGTTGTGACCTCGCACCTTATTGCACTGCACTTTCTCTGTAGCTATGACACTTTACTCTGTACTGTTATTGTTTTTTACCTGTACTACATCAATGCACTCTGTACTGACTCAATGTAACTGCACTGTGTAATGAATTGACCTGTATGATCGGTTTGTAAGACAAGCTTTTCACTGTACCTCAGTACAAGTGACAATAAAAAACCAATACCAATACCAATTATACAGAGGGAGGAAGAGAATCGGTAGATTAAGGATAAGAGTTTGAGTGGATACTAAAAACAATGGTCTTCCCAATATTTAATTAGAACAAATTTCTGTGCCAGAAGTCAAATGTAGTGTGGCAGATCGGAGAGAGTGGTACTGTGTTAGAGCTGTGTGTCATTGACACGCATATGTTAATGTTGGTTTACAGGGGAGGAGGACAGTATCTGAGGAGAAACCATCTACACTCTCTGGTATCACAGAGTCCAGGAATGGAAGTTGGGTGGTCAGCAATTAATAAAATAAAAAAATAAAAGAAGCAGGCCACACAGCCCCTTGATCCTGCTCTAAGGTTTAAAACAATCACAGAAGATCCTCTACCTCGTTGACTTTCCATCCAACCCCTTGATTCCTTCAATATCCAACGATCTAGTAGTCCAGTCTTCATAGTAGTGACTGTGTCCTCTTGGGGTAATTCCGAAGATTCACAATCCTGTAAGTGAAGCCAGTTTTCACATAGTTTCAAATTGGCCAACAATTTATTTACCTGAGATTATCACCTTCCTACCAAGCAAACAGTCTCCCTCCATTTACCCTGTCAAGTCCAGTAAAAATGTTATATCTTCCCGTGAGATCCCCTTTCATTCTTCTAGTGAATGAAGACCCATCCTGCTCATCCTAAGAAATCAATCCAGTGAGCCTGTGTTGCGCCCACTTTAAGTCAAGTCATCCCTTCCTTAGGTTAGGAAAGCAAAAATGCACACTGCAGTTTGGAGCAAACTGAGTAAAGGGAACATGAGGTGGTCTCATGTGATGAGCTTGGAGAGGATTCTGGGTGTGAAGTTCGGTGGGAAGCTCAGAAAGGTGAGTTCAGGACTTGGATCAGGCAATAAAGTACAGGAGATCTGGGCGGTTGCCAAGGAAGGAAGGAAGCGGCAGAGACAGGTGAAGAGGATGCCTCAACCCTGGGGGCAAAGATACGCACGAGTTGCCCCCACCCATGCTTTGGAGCTGAGGCTGAAGAGGGCAAGGAGATTGGCAAAAACAACCCAGGGTTTGCCGGATTATTAAAAACATAAACCTCGTTTAGGATAATGGAATTATTTTTCTGGTCTATTACTGGATCTCAGTCACTTCTCAATAACAGAACAAATGATGTCACTCCTGACATTTAGAAGCATTATTTAAAAACATCAGCAATAATGACCTTTGGCCCTTTCAGTGATGGCAACCTCCGACCTTAATAGTGAACATAGAACATAGAACAGGAGCATGACCTTTGGCCCACAATATCCGTGCCGACCGTGTCAATCTAACTAATCCCATTTGACCACACGGGGTCTGTATCCCTCTATTCCCTGCCTGTTCTGATGCCCCTGAAACATTACTGTTGTATCTGCTTCCACCACCACCCCAAGCAGCCTGTTCCAGGCACCTCCCACTCTTCGTGTAAAAAACTTGACTGGTAAATCTCCTTTAAGCCTTCCCCCTCTCACCTTTAAGCTGAGCCCTGAACTCACACTTTCCTGACCTTACCACCAAAATAATGGTGATGATCTCTGCATGTACAACTACAGTGAGTATTTCATTGCCTTAGCCACCAGAGGAATTGATTACAATTCCCATTGTGGTAAATCTGATCATTCCTGGATTATTACCAAAGCACAGTCACACCCATGATTCCTGTCCCAGTGAAAGCCCCTTACAGTGCCCAAGCTAAACTCAGCTGCCAGTGAGCAATTACTTACTGAGAGCATTATAAACAGATGCCATCGTGCCCGAGAGCAGGATCTGGAAAATGTGAGCAGACATAACATTTTGCCTTTGAAACGCTGACAGTCTGTGGGCTGTAGATGTTGTTGGGCTGTTTACAAAGTGTCAGAATAAGCAGTTTCCTCAATCAGAGATTTTTCCACAATTGCATTTCATCACCACCCCAGTGACTATCAGGCAAGAGTCACCACTTTAAACAACACTGAGCTTCATTATTTACAGTAACACAGACCACAAACCATATAGCCAGTCACACCAGGGCTCTGTGAATGTCGGTGAGTATGAGTTGTTGGTTAGAGTGAGTGGGTGCCATGGAGGTGTAGGGGAGGGTGAATGTGTGAGTGTGTCAGTGGGTGTGAGTGTGAGTGGGAGAGCAACAGCTGGTAAGCATGTGTGGTATTGGTGGGGGTATCAATGAATGTGTGTGGATGAATGGGAACACACGTATCTGGCTGAGTGTGTGTTGATGAGTGACTCAGTGAGCGTGGCTGGTGGTGCAAGTGTTTGTAAGCACATGTGTATCAGTGAGTGTGTCAGTGAGTGGGAGTGGGAGTGTTGGTGAGGGTGAGGCCCACTGGCATCAGTCCCTGTCAACGATGTCTCTGGACATGCTGAGTCAATGAGTGACATGCATTTCTATAGCACCTTTGAGTGAGGAGTGGGGCCTAATGCTTTTGCCCAGCCCTCGTGGCACTGACTCTCTGTGGTATTCCTGCTGACTGGAGTTGAAGCTGGGTCCAGGAGAGAAGGCTGATGTTCTGAGGAAGAAGATTAGGGCCTAGGGTTGGGGGTCAGGAGGAGACGTCTAGGGTCTAGCAACAAGTTTGAGTTAGTGGCTGGGGGTCAGTCATCACTGAATTCAGGGCCTAGACCAATCAGATGTTTGGAGGTAGAATGGTTGGTGGAGGGATGTCTTGGCTTTAAGAGACTAGAAGATAGAGAGGCCAGGAACAATCAGGGATTGGAGAGGTGGAGGGTTGGAGCCTGATGATTGTTGATGGGGCCAAGAAGATTAAAAGTTGGTTAGGGATTTGCCTTCCAGGGGTCCCAACCCAGCACTGCGTCATCCCAAGTCAGATGACTTTAAGTTCCCCCAAAGTGAGTGTTCCATCATCTCCTGCCTGATAGCTGGCAAAATCAGGTCAAACATTTGAGGAGAATAACTTCAGGAAGCAGCTGGCTGGATCTGCAGGGCGATGCGGGAGAACCAGCAAGTGGCTGTCATGTCTCACTCTAGGTAGAGTCAACTTCAATCACATAATGCTGAAAACAGCATTAACACGTGAACCTCCAGGCCACCAACTTTTCACTCAATTGGGGCTCTGCTGTGCCGATTTTCATCCTGTGACTCCTTCCTCCCCACCTCACCAATCATTAGACACAATTCCAATGACCGTGCGCCAAGATTTATTTCTAGAAAGTATCCTCCTCAAGGAATTGAGGTGTCCGCCTCATTCACTGTTTGCTTCTATCATGCTTGTTACTGCTTGCGTGGCTTTCTACCACGGTGTCTCTGCATGTGAGGCAGCAGAAAACAGTTCCAGAATCAGGTTAACATTCCCAGCCCCAACCAGTCAAACTGACCTTGGAATAAAGGTCAATAATTCATCTCTGTCTCTGTAACTACTACAATGTGAGAAGGGCAGCAACTTCCTGGATTCTTCATACTGTCGAACATGTAAGTATTCAGGTTGCCCAGGTGACATGGGTTTCACATCCAATAGAATTGTAATGGTGGGCTTGGACATCTGCTCCCATCCTGTTCCCTAGATCTCACAATCCGTGTGAAATCCAAGACTTCTGGTAGGCCCCTCCCTGCTCCTGCCCCTTCCCAACTACCCTGAGACAGTGGAATCAGGACAGGACAGAGGTGGAATAGGATGGGGAGGGCAGTGAGGAAGAGTGTATTGAGGTAGAGTGGTGGGGTTGTGGCAGAGTTTGGCAGGGTATGCATTGGGGGTGGTAGTGGGGGAGTTTTGATAGGATGAGGCGGGATGGTGGAGGTGTGGAGGGATCAGGTAGTGAGGGCTCAAGCTTGGACGTGGGCTGGAGTGATAGGGAGGGACAGGGTGCTGGGACAATGGGAGGGAGGGAGAGGAGGCATTGAATGGGGTGAGGATGGGTGGGAGAGGTGGGACCTGGAAAGTAAAATGTGAGGTGGTAGGGTACCTTTGACCCAATAGTAATGGGCCTCCAATTATCCATATTCTTACACTTAATTAGGTCAACTGACCTAGGAGTGAGGACCTTGTGCCTGTTCCTAATATCAGGTGGAGTTCTGTTGACCTGATCCCAAGAGGACTACAGTTAAACTAAAACCATGACGTCTACTATAACAATCTCACCTAAACTACAAGCTGCATGGAGAAGGAAGGAAATGAGAGGAAGTTCCTTGTATTCTATCTGCCCAAAACCTCTCACTTCTGACCGACCAGCAGAGACTGTGGTCAGCACAATGGTCTAATTAACGAGCTCAGTGGTCATTTGCGAGGCCACTGGTTCTCCTCTGGCTCCGATATGCATCTTTGAAGCCGGTGATGTTTGCTAGGTGGGAGGAAGCTTTGTAAATTCCTGCCTTTGCAAAATAATGTCCTCTAGATACTTTAATCTTCCCATACTTGTTAATTTTCTTAGTTGGTTTAGAGAAAAGAATATATCAGAGACACTTCAAATGGGGCCCAAAAACATTTTTACCATGTAAACCTTTATAATTGACAGGCAGAGACTCACAGAAACATAAGGGGTGAATATTTTGGAAAAGTCAACTCCAACATCCTTTGTCAGAGGAAACCAGAGCACAGAAACAGGAACACACTACTTAGGGGAATATGGTCAGGAGTGGCCAGAACTCATGGGGTTCACAGGCAATGGCTCACGAGCACATGTCCTCCCAAATGTCTGGCATAGACCTTCCCAACTCACTGACATAGACCTTCCCAGCTCACTGACATAGACCGTCCCAGTTCACTGACATAGGTCCTCACCTCTCAAAGGCACCTAATAGCTCCTGCAGTAAACAGAGATCATGAATTGCAGCAAAACAGCACAAGGTGAAACCACTTCCGTCTGCCAGAGGGGAGTGATGTGACTGATAGCCTTATTGAGACAACTTGCAAAGCTTCAAGATCAGAAAGTAACATTGTATCAAACCACACCACATCTCAGGGCTGCTCTGAGCAGAAGCAGCAACCCACCCACTTCAAATCAGCAGAGCAGCTCACCATCTTGGAAAAACAATTAACCCTTTGATAACTCAGCATTCAATTTACAAAGTAAGAAACTAATTTGATAAATCATTATTAAGCCCACAGTGCTCTTTAATGGAGAGTGTAGAGGGAACTTTTACTCTCCATCTGATCTATTCTAGCCCTACCTGGGGAGTGTTTAATGGGGCAGAGGAGTGAGCTTTAGTTCAGTCTAACCTGTGCTAAACATGCCCTGGGATTAGTAAATGGGGCTCTGTATGGAATACATTTAACCCAGTGTGTTTTTTATTTTAAAACTAAACTTTATTCATCATGAAAAATATATACAAAACAAGAGCAGTGCAAAGCTCTTTACATACTTAGTGTCGTTTAGTCAATGCATTAGGTGTTGCTGGTTCTATACATAGCAATGTTAGCATATCTTTTTTGTACTTAGCACCTTTGTCACTCATGTGGCTCCAGGGGAGAGAAGGCCTTCTGTTGTTTGGGGGGCTTCTAACCCAGCACGTTGCAGTGACTTTCATGATACATTCAGTCATTGGACTAAGGAACAACCTGCATCCCTGGGCAATAAATCTCTTTACAGTGAATAGAACAAGATTAAACAAAACAAGCTTTCCCCTCCCCCATTCCTTGTCACATTCAGTCAAGGTTGCACTGCGTGCAAACCCGGTGCACGATCAAACCTTTTAGCCTTTTCTCAGTTATTATAGCATTAGTCCAATTCCCAGTCAAAGGTTCAGCCTGTCGAATGCAGAGGTCACTGATTTATCAATGTTCAGGAATAGTAAGGATCCAAGTGAGTTGGAGCAATTGCAATCCCAGATGAAGTCAGTACAAAGTTATTTGGAAACTGAGAAACATCAAAGTAGACAACGATTTTAAACCGCAGTCTTGACTTTCAATCTGTGTTAGGGTTACACAAACAATGGAGGCTATCCAAAAGAGATTCATTAGTCTAATTCCTGGGATGAGAGGGTTGTCCAAGCTAAGGAAATGGGATCTATAATCATTGGAACTTGGAAGAATGTGGGATGATCTAGAGAGACATGAGAAGGTGGAGGTTGAGACATTTCCACGATTGGGTGAATCTCATACAAGGGGAGATTGTTACAAGGGACTTCTTCTCACAAAGGGTTCTAACTCTCTGGAATTCTCTTCCCTGGAAGGTTGTGCAAGCTCAGTCACTGAGGTATTTAAAGAGGAAGCTGATAACCTTTTGAAAGACTGGAGAATTGAGGGCTATGGGGAACTGGATAAGGCCTTGGGCAGATCTACCATGATCATATTGAATTATTGAATGGCAGGGCAGGTTTGAAGAATGGAGTTGCCTACTCCTGTTCCTATTTCCCATGTTCTTATTAGCTGTCAGAAAATAAAATGAGCAAGTATGGATAATTTTCCTTATGTACGTGTAAATGCCTAGTAATTGGGTTTCACATATTTACTATGCACTAAATGGATGCTGCAACAAGTCCAAATGCCTAATAGGAGGCATAAAGTAAAATCACCAAATTGATCAAAATCACCAGTGTTATTTTGCCACTATGTACTGCAGTAGAGTTCTGCCTGCACCATTCCCAATGGCTGCAGTGTGCAGACCCTACAGCTGTTGCAGTGATTCCCACTCTGAGCGCTGGGAAGTGAATCAGTGTTCAAAGTACACTCTCCACGCAGCCACATTCACCATCATCTGGCAGCTTTGGAGGTGAGGGACGTGATATGCAGGAACGGAGGGTGGGGGTTACTTTTAGTGTTTGGGACTACACCCCTAGCGATCACACCCATGGATTGATTACTACACTGTAAGTGGCCCCAAACCACTGTGATGTGCAGCCTGATAATTCAGGAGGCTGGAGTGCTGACAATGAGAGAGAAGCTCCTGCTGGGACTCTGACACAGAGAGAAATGAGCTTCAGCGGGAATGGTGTGGTGAACAGTCAGGCAGGCACTGTCAGGCAGTGGAGGTTACAGGTTTGGCGAATGCTTCCACGGAAGCCTGTGACTGCTGGATGATACGCAGAGTAGCTACGATGTGCGGGCAGGGATTGAGTGGCTATCAACTCCTTTGCCAGAATAAGGATTAAGTGAACTGGCTTGTCCTGGATGATCCTGAGCTTCACGATTGTGTCCAGCAGGTGAGTAGAGTCGGTCCCATCACACTCCAGTTTTGGGCTGACTAGGGAGGTTCTGAGGGGTCAGAAGGTGACACACATCCTCCTCCCTGGTCTCAGCTAGGGGGTTGCCAAGGCTGGAGCTGTCCAGCTTCTAACCAATGCTGACCCCAAGATGTTAACAAAAGATGATGCTCAAGGGCAGGTGTCTGTTTCTCCTCTTGTTGGAGACTGGCATTACCCAACACGTAAATAACTTCTTTCAACAATAAACACAATTTTACAGATTTGTTCGTTTACCTTTATTAAAACTATGAAACATTGAGGAAACAACTATTAGTGACTCTATCACTGATACAAAGAATGGCAAATTTGATTTGTGTAATCTGACTATAGAGAAACACACTTAAATAGGGGGCTTGGAGATTACATTAAGAAGCTGGGTACATATCAAAAGTCTAGTTTAAAAATGGCAGAGATTCTAGCTGGGCTGAGGCTCGAGCTGAACCCATGGTGAAAGCAATGAGGCTGGGAGACCTAGCTAAGCCAAGACCCCTCTCAAAAAGAAGCCTCAATTATCCTTAGACTGATGGCACATTATTCTTTCTCCAACAAAGACTGCTTAACATAAAACACAATGGTATCCTTTCTTTATAAACAGAGCCACAGAGCACAAAAGCAAGGAAGTAATACGAAACTATTGTTAAACATTGGTCAGGCCTCATCTGGAGTATTGTGTTCAATTCCAGTCATCACACTATAAGATTCTGAAGCCATAGGGAGGCCCAGAGGAGTTTTACAAGAATGTTGGCAGGGATGGGGGACTTCAGGGAAGCTGGTGAAACTTTTTTCCCCCACAGATCAGAGAAGGTAACAGCATATTTGTGGAGACATAAAGAGTCACACATCATTCTGACTTGTTGAGAGCAAGTACAACCATTAGTGAGGCTCCCATTATTGACAGTCATGCAGACAGGCACTTGTGTACAAAGGGACACTGGGACAGCTGAAATGTACCCCAGGAACTGAAGGACTAAGTGTAGGAGATGGTGATGTGGATGTGATTCTGTTGTCAGGGGTCTGTGTGTACTCCTGTGGAACTCATCCCTTTAAATTAGGATAACAGCAAAATCTACATGCATAATTGTGGGAAAACGGGAGCAACAAGAGGGCAAGTGGCAGGGAGCTCACTTCAGGTATGCAGTTCCAACGCTATTACATATACACACGCCTCTTCGAAAACAGGGCAAATAAAAGATCCAGGTGCTGGAATTAGACAGATTAGATGATGAGAAAACAAGGATGGACAGAGATTTGGGGCTGGGTATGAACAAGAACAGAGGGACAGAGAGGCTGAGGCCAGGAAGGCATTGGGAGTGTACAAGGGCATTGAGGAAGGATGGAGACAGCAAGAGAAGCAGAGGAAAGGAGAGTCCATTTCTTTAATTGTCTTCGCAATCAACGTCTTTGCAATTTGTCATAAACCTCTCGTTGTCCACTTTTGATTGGCTGAAAAATATAAATGTTAAATCAGAAAAGGGAATTGACTTTATGAACAACATTTTGAATCAACAGCAATTAGAAACGTGGCAGCAAAGACTAAACTTAGGTGAGGAAAGTGCAAGGGGAGCTTAAGGAAGGGAAGAGAAGGGTGAGGGGAGGAGATAGGAAAGGGGAAGGAGGGGAGCTAAGATTGGGGGGATATAGGAGGGAGAAATTAAGGGGTAGAGAAAGATGGGAGGGAAGTAAAGGCGGGGGACATGAGGAGAGGGAAGGGTACAGTGGGGAAGGAAAAATTGAGGGGAAGGCATGTAATGAGGGAGCAATGAACATGGACAGACTCATTGAACATTTCAATACAGAAGAGGCTATTCAACCCATCATGTCTGTGCCAGTACTTTCAAGGAGCAATCTAGTTAGTCCAATGCTGCCCTTCATTCCCTGTGGGAGAAATGCGAAAGACAATTGAGAATGTTCTCAAATTTCTGCAGGAGGAGAGCTAGAGGGTTAACTTCTGTTCTGCTGATAGCCAAGGAGCTCTCCGCGTATGGTGATGTCCTGTGTCTTGTCCGCCATGCAGGAAGCGGCAATCTAATTATACTTTGTTCCTCAAGAGTGCTAGACTAAGGCTGAAACCATGCTTGCTCACTTCTGCCATTTATTTCTGCTATTCATTTCTGCTATTTGTGCTTGGATGCTTGTAGTCATGTACTCTTGTAATATAAATAAAGGTTGTAATCTCTTGGTCAGGCAGAGCTGTGGAACTCCACTTTTAGGAGTCTGGGCTCTCCATGATATCATGCTACAATAAAGATTTCTGAAGCAGATGCCTGCCGAGTCCGTGTGATACTTTTCTGCAACATTCCCCAAATCCCTACAATTTTTTTCTGAACTGAATTAATTTCCATTTGAAGCATTCTGTTGGTTTGGTATCCACCCTATTAGGCAATCATTGGTACAACATTGTAAAGGTGGTATTTGATTTATGCAAAGCAAGATTCCACAAAGAGCAATGGGATAATGACCAGTTACTCTGTTTTAATCATCTTGCTCGGAGGATAAATATCAGCAAGGGAGAGCTCTCCTGCTTTTTTTTGGAAATTAGCCTGGGATCCTTTCCATCCACCTGAGAGGGCAGATGGGGCTTCATCTGAAATTCAGCACTCTTAAACACTATGGCCCCTCCAAGATCTTAATGCTCCCTTAGTACAGCCCACTCGAGAGTGCAGTGCTCTCTCAGTGGTGACCTTCAGATTGTGCAGAGCCCATCAGTACTACCCCCACCACACACTCCCCCCAGAATGCAGAGCTCCCCTGCAGTGGTGCCCTTCATACAGCACAGAGATCATCATTACCACCTGACACTCTTGCATTAGCCCAATACTACCCTACCAATAGTGTTGTGTTCCCTTAGTACTGCACTGCAGTGTCAGCTAGGAGCTTCAGAATTAGGAATGGGGGACTTGAACCTGAAACCTTCTGACCCAGAAGCAAGATTGCTACTCGCTGAATACTGAATTCCACAGACTAAAATCCTGGGATGGAATGAATTTGACCAGGAGTGATGGAAGGAGTCTCATTGAGGATCCATAGTGTATGATAGGGTTGCAGGGTTCCACAGGACAAGCTTTAAAGCCAGTGCCCTCAGATGGTGTTGATAAATAACCAGATGCACCAATGACATTCACCACTGGGAGAGGATAATATCATTTGAAAGACTTTACCGCATATTCGGTTTGATGTGCTGCACTCATGTGTGGTGGACGACTCGGTGGAAAGACATCAGGTTCAAATGGCCGGAAATCTGGAAGAGGAAACAGAACAATAGTAAGTACAGGGAGGCAGTACCTTTACTGGCAACAACAAAGGACAATTAGCACCTACACTGTCCCATCCAAGCTGTCCCAGAACAGCCACTATACATTTAAGATGCAAGTTAAATCCCCTCCCTGATGTCCCATCAGACATTCCCCAGACAGGAACAACACAGGTTAGACACAGATTAGATTTCCATCTACACTGTACAGCAAATACTCCTGGAGCAACTACTGCATGGGTTAGATGTAAATATTAAGTAAAGCTTCCTCTACACTATTGCATCAAATCTATCTTCTTCCCCCTCCTATCAGGCAGAAGATACAAAAACTTGAGAACACCTACCACCAGGCTTAAGGATAGCTCCTAACCCAATGTTATCAGACTGTTGAGTGGACCTCTCATACACTAAAAGATGAACTCTTGATCTCTCAGTCTACCGCTTCATGGGTCTTGCACTTTATTTGTCTACCTGCACTTCCTTTGTAACTGTACCACTATTTTCTGCATCGAGTTTTCCTTTGTATTACCTAAATGTACTCATGTATGAAATGATCTTTCTGAATGGCACACACATAAAAGCTTTTCACTGCATCTCAGCACATGTGACAAAAATAAACCAATTCTAAGACCAACTTCCAGGCAGGTACAGCACTGGTTAGACTGTGACAGTAAAGCTCTGTTTACTTGATCCCATTAAACATTCCCAGATAGTTACAGTTAGAGCTAGATACAGAGTCCAGTTCAGTCAAGCACTCACATGGTAGATGCAGCATGAATTAGATATAGATTAACATCCAGTCAAAAACTCCTAGGCAAGCTGGTGTGGGTTAGATTTAGATAGTAAAGTTCCTTCTACAGAGCGCCATCAACCACTCTCACAATACCGTTAGATACTAAGTGAAGCTCCCAGTACATTCTCCCAGTAAGACATTACCAGAGAAAGTAGAACGTATATTAGCGTGAAATCAGAGCTTAAATTAAATTAAATTAATCATCAGTTGAAGCATCCAATTTCTATTTAGTATATTTATCTTGTCTGCACTCATTTCCAAAGGAAGTCCCACCAATTGCAAAATTTAATTGGGTGCTTCCCCAGTGATTCAACATAATGCGGAACAGATGATCCCAGCAACATTCACACATACGATAACGTCAACTCTTTTCAGCCTTACTGGTAGAAACTGGACCAATAAAGGACCTTTGCTTCTCATTCATCATACAACAAGGAGCAAAGCCCATACCAAGTCACCAACCAAATGTAAATTAAAGTGTTCCCACTTAATTCATGATAGTTGCTATTAGCTTCCATAACATCCAAGTACTTCCGATTTTGAATTCCGAAGGCTATTTAAGTATTAACATGCTTTTTTTCTGAAAGTATTCAAAATAGAAAACATCTCTTGATAATTTGAACGAGTAACTTCCTGGCAGTTTAATGAGTGAGAATATTTTGTTGTGTTTTACTGTGTGTTGACTGCACAGCTTGTGCTGAAGATCAGTTAGAGTACCAGCCAGGAGCTTTGTCAATACTATGATCTCTACCAGAACCTGAATTATGAGCCCATGCCTTACAACAGCCTGTGGCATGGGAATTGACCTGCGGGCACAGTTGTAGGTGGGATGGACGTAGCCACTTACACACAAGTTCCCCCTCTCCCTACCCTGGTTTCCCTCACCTCCGTGGCAGACTGATGCTACTGTCCTATGGCTGCCATGGAGTATGTACTTCAAGGCACTGAATCATTTCCTGTGCACAGTCGGTGCGGGAAGTTGGCAATGGGTAAGACATAGGTTGTGTTTGATGCAACAAGTTAGGAGAAAAGCACACTGGCAATTTGTTTGAAGGTGAAATTCATCAATATGGTAGAAGGTCCCTCTGATTAGCCATTGGGGATAACTATATCATCTAACCCACCAAAAATGGGTGAAATCCGATCTCTAGGTAATTACAGGAGTTTCCCGAGTTATGAATGACCTGACTTATGGAAATCCGACTGTATGCAAATCTTCCCATACATTTTTAAAGCATTTTTAGTAATAAGAATGATGAAATGTTTCATGGTATTCATTAATAACCGGATACAGTATATATTCCATTAGTTTAATTACAGTGATTATTCAATGAAATGAAAGAATAATAGCAAGTGGATATAGAGCAATACGATAGGGTAGCTATAGAAATTGGACATTTCCAATTTACGGGGAAATCGGCTTATGGGCAGTTCTCAGGAATGAAACCCTTTCGTAACCCAGGAACTGCCTGTTGCACCAAGAAGGTTTAAATCTGACATAGTGTCTTGTTGACTTAATTCACAAGGAAGTTGCATTGCTATGGACTGGGGTCACATATAGGCCTTGACCAAGAAAGAACCGTAAATGGTGGGCTTTTTGCAACATTCCAACAACCTCATATTCACTTTCACTGAGACTGGTACTGAGCTTCAAGCTTCTTTTCATGTTCCGGAATGCCGTGGAGGTTTTTTGGCTTGTGCTCTGTTTTCCTGATCCAGTAATGTGATCTCAACATTATTATTTGAATGTGTGGTAGAGCAAAATGTCCAACCTTTGGAGGCTGCTCCTTTTCGCTTGGCAAACCAGTAGACAAGCCCTGCCACCAGGAGTGTGAAAAGTAGATCGCCACAGATGATACCAATGACCATCCCTGTGCTGAGTTCAATGCAGTCACGACAAACTGTGGGAGAGGGAGAGACATTCAGAGCATGCAAAGTAGTAAAAATACAAGTGATGCTTCACAACTGCAGATTTCAAATTACTCCCCAGATAAGAAGTATCTCATAGAACCAACAGCACAGAACTAGGCCAATTGGCCCATCAGGTCTCAGCTGGAGTTGATGTCCCATTGAATACAACAGCATTTCATTGAGCGTACCCACACGGTGAGTTATAGTTCCTGCGTGTCCGTGCTCATGGAGCAGACTTTCCCCCCAATTCTCATTTCTTTTTTCTTTTGTCTTTCCCCTTCTCTTTGGAGCAGACTCGATAGACCGAATGGCCTCCTTCTGCTCCCTTGTCTTGTGATCTTAACACCCTCACTCAGACGAATACAGAATGAGGGGAATAAAGTGTCACAGGCAGAGTGGGGAATACACTTGGAGAAGGTCAGCCAAGACATGACAGGAAAATTGGCAGAGGCCGGTTCTGACTGAGGATTAAATTGTAAACTTGTTCTTTTCAATAAATACCTTAAACCAAACTAAATTCAGAAAACACTGGAAGTAGTCTGCTAATTACTTTTAGTATTTTCTATTTTTATTTCAGGTTTCCAACATCTGCCATTTTTTTGCTTTTCAAGACCTTTAAACCAACAGCATTTTCTGAGCCCTGGCAGAGTTACTGCAATTCTCTTTTTCATTTCATTTCATTAATCAGTAGTTACCTTTGACTCGAATGTAAAAGTTGTACTTGGAAGAGCCAGCTTCACAATAGTATGCGCCATTGTTGTGATGGGTGAAGTCTTGCACTGTGTAGTCTTGATTGTGAGAAGTAAGCTGACCTCTCCTGTACCATTTAACATCCGTTGAACCAGGGCAGGTTAAAGTCACTGAGGAGTTTTTGACATCCACTTTGACTACTAAAGCAAGAAAAATCATGAATGGGTCAGTAACATTTTCTCAAGTGTCATCTCATTAATCAACAACTTATGTTGTTTAATTTCAAAAACCTATTTTAAGGTCAGGACAGAAAATCTAAAGTCTACTCACAATCTGTTTGTGCTGCAACTCCTGTTGAAAGAGGAAAGAATAATGATTAGAAACAGAAGGTGAATTCATCAATGTTGGGAGATTTTTCAATAAAATGGAAATATTCACATTTTATAGCTACATTAATTTCTCTTCCTGGTGTGTTTGTTGGGATGTTGCAGGGATCGGGATGCTGCAGGGATTGGGATACTGCAAGGACTGGATGCCGCAGGGATCGGGATGCCACAGGGATTGGGATGCTGCAGGGATCGGGATGCCGCAGGGATTGGGATGCTGCAGGGATTGGGATGCTGCAGGGATTGGCCTGAGTGCCTGTTGGGCTAGGGAGGGGGAAATCAGTCTGAGAGATACAGCAACCATCATTGCAACCCTTCCAGAGACTGAGATTGAGGATAGCTGGGCAGAATTTTAACCTTCTCGGCACATTATTTGAATAATTCACACCTTTGGGAGAGGTAAGGAAAAAAATTGCAAAAGACAAAATACCTCAAAATATTCTTACTCATTAAGCTGCCATGAATTTACTTGCTCAAATGATCAAGACGTTTTGTACTTTGAATATTTTCAGAAATGTATAATAACAACATTTAAAAGACAAATAACATTTAAAAGAACATAGAACGGTACAGCACTGGACAGGACATTCGGCCCACGATGTTGTGCCGATCTTGATGCTGATTTACACTAAATTGGTATTGGTATTGGTTTATTATTGTCACTTGTACGGAGGTACAGTGAAAAGCTTGTCTTACAAACCGATCGTACAGGTCAATTCATTACACAGTGCAGTTACATTGAGTTAGTACAGAGTGCATTGATGTAGTACAGGTAAAAACAAATAACAGTACAGTGTAAAGTGTCACATCTACAGAGAAAGTGCAGTGCAATAAGGTGCAAGGTCACAACAAGGTAGATCGTGAGGTCATAGTCCATCTCATTGTATAAGGGAACCGTTCAATAGTCTTATTACAGTGGGGTAGAAGCTGTCCTTAAGTCTGGTGGTACGTGCCCTCAAGCTCCTGTATCTTCTACCCGATGGAAGAGGAGAGACGAGAGAATGTCCCGGGTGGGTGGGGTCTTTGATTATGTTAATGTCCTCCTCCTGTGTATCATCCACATCCCTCCATTCCCTTCATCTTCATGTGTCTACCTAAAAGCCTCTTAAACTCCACCAAGATGCCTGCTTCCACTACTACCCCTGGTGACCCATTCCGGGCACCCACCACTCTCTGTATCCCTCGTGTTGCCTTTAAACTTCCCACCGCTAACCTAAAAAGCATGTCCTCTGGTATTTGACATTTCTACCCCGGGGAACAGATTCTGACTGTCTACCTTATCTATGCCTCTCATAATTTTAAAAACCTCGATCAGGTCTCCCCTCAGCCTCCAACGCTCCAGAGAGAACAACCCAAGTTTGCCGAACCTTTCCTTACAGCTCAGGTAAACCTCCTCTGCACCCTCTCCACAGTTTCCACATCCTTCCTATAATGGGGCAACCAGAACTACAAGTAATACTCCATGTGCAGACTGAGTAAAGATTTATATAGCTGCAGCATGACTTCCTTACTCTTATACTCAACACCCCTAACAATGAAGGCCACCCCTACTCTCTGTATTCTATGGGTGAGCCAGTTCTGAATCCAAACTTGCAATGCACCCTGGATCCCATGCATCTTTATCTTCTGAATCAACCTACCATGAGGGACCTTATCAAATGCCTTACTAAAGTCCATGCAGATAACGTCCCCTGCCTTACCCTCATGAAGCGCCTTTGCCACCTCCTCAAAAAACTCAATCAAGTTTGTAAGGCATGACCTGCCCCGCACAAACCCATGCTGACTGTCCCTAAGACATTTGGATAAGTGCATGGTTAGGAGGGGTTTAGAGGGATATGGGCCAAACATGGGCAAATGGGACTAGCTTGGTGGGCACCATGGTCAGCATGGACGAGTTGGGCCGAAGAGCCTGTTTCCATGCTGTATCACTCTATGACTCTAAAACTTGCTAATATTTAAATATCCTTCAAGGTCAAAATGAAAAGCGCTTGAATGTTAAGGAAACAAACAGCAACTGTCATGGATGCAGGAAGACAGGAGGAGATTCCTGTAGAGTTTGACTATCTATATTTATCTGGTGCACCAAATCGTCTGCTGTGCTATACGATCTATGCAATATCATAATAAGTTCTTACTTTTATTTGCAGTTAAATATTTTTGAATATATGTATATTAATTTTGGAATGTAATGACTCAAATCATTGAACCAAGAAGTTATATCTATTAATAATTGGTTCAAGGAATAATGGTACAACTTCAAAAATTTCGGCAAAAGATTCAAGGGGATATGAGGAAAAACTATTTTACATGGAGAGTGTTTGCTCTAGAATTTACTTTCTGTAGGGATGATGAAAACAGAATCAACCAGGGTTATCAAAATGGAATTCCATAGGCATTTGAGGGAAAATTTGAAAAGAACAGGGAAGGAGAAAAAAAATGGTATTAATGCGATTGTTCTACCAGGAACTGGCACAGACTTGATGGGCTGAATGGCTTTTTCCTGTGCCATAGTGATTGCCTGATCCTAACCATAACAGGCTGTGCTTGGATGCAGTCTCAGATATGTTCTGAAGGGCTTTACGCGCAGCTATGCAAGTGGTAATGAGCCATATTGGCTGCTTGTCCAAAGAGCAGGAACCCACATGGTTAGCAGCCAATTAATTTGATTGGAATCAAAGGCTTTGCTGCTAAGAAGGCAGTTATTTTCCCAAACAGGAGACTGCAGATGGTGGAATCTGGAGCCACACACAAAACTCTAGAGGAACTCAGCAGGACAGGCAGCATCTATGGAGAGAAATGGACAGTCAATATTTTGGGTCTAGACCCTTCATCTGGATCCAATCAATCCTGTGCCTGTGCTACCTTCTCAATCTAATCACAGTCTACCTGCCTTTTACTACAGTCCGACAAGACTCATCCTTATTGATCTATCTAATGTCCTACCAAGTTTTGTTGTCGGATAGGGGCTAAAAATGAAGCAGGATAGCAAGAGAACTCTCAACTTTCCCATATGCCGTATTTCCTTACAACACGGGAGGCAATTTCAACCCAACAAGTCTATTCTAGCTCAGAGAAAAATCCCATTCGCCCCCATATTCCCACCAGCAGTCCCCAGATCCTACCACTCATCTATGCACTGCAGGCAATTTACCTTGGCCAATTAGCCCACCACCCTGCCTGTCTTTGGGGTGTGGGAGGAAACTGGAGCCCCTTAAGGAAACCCACGCAGTCACAGGGAGAACATGCAAACCCGAACCATAAAAACATGTGAATATAGGAGCAGGTATAGGCCACTCGGTCCCCTATCCAGCCCTACCGTTAAATATGATCATAGCTGCTCTGACCCAGCCTCACTTTCTCTTCTGTGCCGATTCCCCGGAGCCCTTAATAATCCTCAGAAGGGTCACTGGAGTTGCGAAGTAACAATTTTACCGGCTGCGACTCTTTTTGACCCCTCCTCGATGATGCTGAGAGAGCGGCAGGTATCTTGGTTTTGCATCTTGCCTGAAAGATGGTGCCTCCAACAGTGCAGCAGTCCCTCAAGACAGCGCCTCAGTGAACTACCCCTCCGCACCATAATCACCCGTGTGCGCAACTCATGTGGTGGGGCTTGAACCCACAACCTCTGATTTGAAGCTTATTCAGAAAGCAGAGGAATATCACTTAACAAAATTATATCTATAAATCTTGCACAAATGTTTCCTTCGATTCTTGCTCTAATGAAAGCTGAACTCACCCTGTAACAGCAAGGTTGCAGCTATGACAATTCCAGAGTATGTCCACAACATCTTTGCTCCCAGATCCATGGGAGTTACACCGTCCTTTCTCCTCATGCTCCGATTTTTATTACCTGTTTAGAAAATAACCAGAAGGCTCAACACCCCCGCTACACCAGCTTTGTGAGTGCCTCTCACAGAGCTGAAAGCTGCTGCAGTGCTCAGCATCGAACAGGAAACGAGAGAAACAACTGACTTCACAAACCACGGCCTGGTGTGCAGCTTCTCAACAACACGCAGAAAGCCGCAAGTAGACGCCCCCCGTACTGCACAGTTTCCATCCTGATTTCCGAATCACTCACTGCTTTCTATCTCTTTAAATTTACATCAACAAATCTGAAATAACAGAGCTGGCAGTGGGCAACAGATTGAAATCTAATTGAGGGATAGCGCTGGATTAACAGAGCATGTTTTAGATGGAGAGGGGAGCAAAGGAGATTATGGGGTGGGGGTAGAAGGGCAAGGGATGGTAGGAAAGGCAGCAGAGGATGGGAGAGAAGGGTGTGAGGGAGAAGAGGGAATAGGGGACAGAGTGTGCTAAACATCAGGTAGAGAATCAGGTTCAGAGTAACTAGATTACAAGGAGTGCTTTGAGATCCGTTGCAAATCTGGCTCTGGGACCTTGAAGATATTTTCTAAAACTATCCCTCAACCTCAGAGCTCATCAGTGGGGCTCCTTCAAGACCAGAACATACCTCCCATTTCAAACATAATGCAAGCTGAATATGCTGGAAATACTCAGCAGGTCAGGCAGTATCTGTGGAGAGAGAAAAACTGAGTTAACACTTCAGGTCCATGACCTTTCATCAGAACGAAGTACAGTTAGAAAACAACTATGTTTAAAATTGCAACTTAAAACACACTTGACTTCTGACCTTTCTTGATACTAATCAATGGTCTTTAATTTGAAACATTAGCTCTGTTTCTCTCTACACATATGCTGCCTTACCTGCTGAGTATTTTTAGCATTTTTTGTTTGTGTTTCAGATTTCCAACATCTGCAGTTTATTATTTTTCAACATTTTATACAACTTTTCTGCTTGCATCTGAACTCAGTTCAGCCCCTGTTTACACATGCACCTGTGCTCACTGACCTACATTGGCCCATGTATCATTATACCTCAATTTTAAAATCAATATCCTTACTTCCAAATCCCTCTGTGACCTTGCTCCCACAGCTTCTCCACACCCACATACACAAAAGGTCTTCCTCCTCCTATTCTGGCCTCTTGTTCACTCCTAGTTTTACCCCTCTACCCCACCCCCACAACTGCCCCCTTCCCTCTCCCCATGCCCGGAATTGCCAAGGCTCCAAGCTCCAAAGTTCCTTTCCTCAATTTTTCCTCTTTTAAGGCACTTCATAAGACTTAAAAGCTTTTGGTTTTCTGTCCGAGTATCTCCTTACATGGACCAGTATTAAATTTTGACACAGATTTCTTCTGGTAAAACAATTCACTATTAATAACCCTACATAATTTTTGAACAATTCTTGACCACTAGCCATTTTTTATCAGTTTTTAAACAAAAATCTCCTTTGATTTGGTTCCATTTTTTATTCACAGCCGCTCCCTACAGATTAATCCTTAATTGCTGGGGGTTCTCACACAGACTTTCTTTCTGATAAACTGAACTGGAGTGATCGCCAAACCCTGCAGCTCCCTAAGCTACATCTCACTTTGGCTCAAGCTTCATATTTATTGGCAACAAACACCTGCAGGAATGAGGGTTCTCCATCTTAGAAAGCATCAAAATAAGTCTAAAATAAGTCAACAATGTCACCTCAAAATGGTGGCCAAATACCATGGAGCTATTGTGGTGGTACTGCAGGGGGCAATGTTGTTCCTTTTTGAATTGATACACGGTCTATGTCCCCCACCTGCTGGCAGATAACCAGTACAACAGCAGTAACTGGTGCCTGCAAAACTTCTTTAAGATCCATCCCTCTTCTACAGTCACACTCTGATTATTCAGCACCCTATGATGTTGGTGGTGCTGGACTGGCAGGTTTTTGGGACTCTTGGATGTTTCACCAAGCCACTTCTAATTCACTTTTTTTAAAACATGTCATATGATGGTATAATCTATTTATCAGTGTACCAGGTGAGTTTAAAGAAAATGCAGGAAAAGTCAAAGTCAAAAGTCAAAGTTGAGTTTATTGTTATATGTACAGGTACATGTGCAGTGAAAAACTTACTTGCAGCATCATCACAGGCACATAGCATCAGATACACAACATTCACAAGAAAAACATTTTAAACATAAATTATACAGAATTATACAAGAAAGAACACGATTAGAACAAAAAAAAAGAGACCATTCTAGAAACAATCTACTGAGTTTAAAAGGAATGTGGGAATGGGGCTAATGTGATTATGAAGGAAGGGCAGGATATGAGGTCCCAGTGAACTTAAAAAGAATATGGGAACAAGGACACAGAGAGGTTGAAGGAAGAGCGGAAAACATCACCTGATGTGCCAGATGCTGATCCATCAGGATTCCCAAACAATCAGATGTCAGATAGTGGATTATCAGAGTTTTACTGCTCCAAAAAACAACATGTGATGGAAATACTTGGCAAGTCAAGCAGCAAATGTGGAGAAGTTGGAGATACAAGTGACTGCAGAAGTGTAATCTGGAGCAACAAACAAAATGCTGGAGGAACTCAGCGGGTCAGGCAGCATCCGTGGAGGGAAATGGAGAGTCAACGTTTTGGGTCTCAACTGAGCCGCTGAGTTCCTCCAGCATTTTGCCTGTGGAGAAGTCAGTGCTTGAAGTCAACAACCTTTTGTCGGAACTGGCAAAAGTCAGAAACCAAGCACGTTGCAGAAAAGGGAAAGAGGTGTATGACTTTACATCCATTGTACCGTCAATGAAATACATTCTCTTAAAATGCATCATTGTCACTCTGATGGACCTCAGTGATGTCAAATGTTGCTCAAGCTCTGCCAACTGCTGCACTACTTGCTTGTCATGGTGTCCAGAACAGGGGTGGTGGCCTGGAGCAGTGATATGGTACAGAGTCTGCATTTTACATGTCTAAAGTTCTCTGCAATTACCTGAGCAGAAATAAATTATATTAACACATAAGAATATAGGAATGGGTAGGAGTTGGCCACTTGCCCTCTCTAGCCTGGTTGGCATTCATTAAGATCACAGCTGATCTGATTTAAGCTGAACTTTACATTCCTATCTTCTAGTGGTAACCTGATGCTCATCAAGACCAGTTCCCACTCTCCTTCTCATGACACATTCCCATGCAAACGCAGGTTGTAAAACCTGCTGTTTCACAACTTCCCTTCCTACTATACAAGGACCCAAAGAGTCCTTCCAGGTGAAACAGTGCAGATGCGACAAGTCTGAAATTAAAGAGAATGTAGAGATACCCAGCAGGACAGTCAGCGTCTGTGGAGAGAGATAAATAGATTTAGCATTACAAGTTGATGACCTTTCATCAGATCTGGTTTTCTATTTCTCCTTCCATGATGACTCTCAGAATAATTTTTAAATTCCTCTGCCATTTCCTTATGCCCGAACATAATTTCCCTTCTCTCACAAGTCAGAGACCAAGTTTCAAGTTTATTGTTGTCACAGGCATACATACACAGGGTATAAATGCCGTGAAAATTAGCTTTTAGCAGCAACAGCACTGTATATTACAAACATAAATTAACAAAAACTTAAATTAACATAACTTATACATAACTAACACAAGCACAACAATAAACAAGAAAAGCAAACATCCTTAAGCTGAGTAAAATAGAGGGCTATGGGTAAGCCTAGTAATTTCTAGGGTAGGGACATGTTCGGTACCGCTTTGTGGGCCAAAGGGCCTGAATTGTGCTGTAGTTTTTCTATGTTTCTATGTTTCTTTGCTGATCTTTTCCTTTCTATATATCAAAAGAAGATGTAATAGTTTATTTTTCTCACTGGTATTTTACTTTCCATTTCCTTATCAACTTTTTCATCCTCCTTTGGTAAATTTTAAAATGTTTCCAAGCCTCAGGTTTATTGCCCTTTTAGGGAACATTATAAATCATTCCCTTTTGTTCTATTAATATCTTATTTTGTTAGCTAGAGTCAGACTAATTTTCCTGTGGTGTTTGAAAGGATATATATTTGTTATGAACTATGTTTTAATTCTTGTTAATTGTCATGGTTTTTAATGTCATTTCCCAATCTACCAGAGCCAAGTCATGTCTCATACGTCTCTACAATAGTTAGCGGTAATGTACATTGCTGCCCTCTGTTGGCCGTGAGTAGATCTACTGGCACAGACTCCCCAAATACAGTGCACCAGGTGTCGGTAGCTGTGTTAAATTTAGAGCAACACACAAAACACCAGAGGAACTCAGCAAGTTAGGCATCTAAAGTGGGAAATGGACAGTCAGCCTGTCAGGTCGAGACCCTGCATCTGGACTGAAAGATAGAGGGGAGATAGCTGATATAAAAAGATGGAGGTAAGGGGTGGAGCAAGAGCTGGCAGGTGATTGGTGGATCCAAGTAAGGGGGGGAGTGGTGATAGGCATATGGGGGAGGGGAGGGTGGGAATAGGCAGATGGAGGAGGGGAGGGTGGGAATACAACAGAGACTGGGAGGTGAAAGGTGGGGGCCACAAAGGGCTGTAGGTGATTGAATCGGATAGGAGAGGAAGGTGGAGCCTGGAACAGAGGTGGGAGGGCAGATGGGAGTGATCCAGGAAGGGAACCAGTGGGAGATGTGTGTGGCTGATGGCAGATGGAGAGGGTGGAAGAGGGGAAAGAGACATGGTGATGGGGGCCAGGTAGATCAGGAGAGAGAAAGGGGACAGAGAGGGACCAGTTACTGGAAATTGGAGAATTCAATGTTAAGGCCATTGGATTGTAGCCACCCAGGCAGAATGTGAGGTGCTGTTCCTCCAGTTTGTGTTTAGTCTCATCTTGGCAGTAGACGAGGCCGAGGACAGATATGTCGGTGTGGGAGTGGGGAGGAGAATTGCAATGGCTGGCAACAGGGAGATCCAGACGGCCACGGCAGATGGAGTGAAGGCGCTCGGCGAAGCAGTCGCCCAGTCTGTGTCTGGTCTCACTGACCACAATGAGCACCGGATGCAATAAATAACGCTGGGGGATTTGCGTGTGAAAGACTGCCTCACTTGGAAGAGGTGGAGGGAGGAGGTGGAGAGACATCTCTTGCGGTTACAGGGGAGAGTGCCTGGGGAGGGAGGGAATGAACTGACCAGGGAGTCACGGAGAGATCCATGCGGAAAGTGGACAGGGAAGGGAATCGCGTTGCAGCTGACGGACGTTGCGAAGAACGATACGCTGGGGGCGTAGGTGGTGGGGTGGTAGGTGAGGACCAGGGGAACTCCATCCCTGTTTTGCCTGGGGGTGGGGGCGATGTGGTAAGGGCAGAAGTGCGGGCAATAGAGGAGATGCGGGTGAGGCCTCCATCAATAACAGTGGGGGGGAAACGCTGTTTTCTAAAAAAAGGTCACCTCAGCTGTCCTGGGGTGGAAGGCCTCATCTCAAGAACAGATGGGGCGAAGGTGGAGGAACTGAGGAAAAGGAATGGCGTCCTTATAAGTGACAGGGTGGGAGGAGGTGTAGTCAGGGTAGGTATGGGAGTCAGTGGGTTTGTAGTAGATGTCGAAGGATTATTTGTCTCCGGAGATGGAGACAGAGAGATCAAGAATGGGAGAGAGGTGTCGGAGACAGACAAAATGAATGTGGGGGGGGGGGAGTGGTGGAAGTTGGTAGCGAAGTTGATAAAATTGACAAGTTCCACACTTGGTCCCCCTCTGTCCCCTTTCTCCCTCCCCTTCTGATATCCCTGGCCCCCATCACCATGTCTCTTTCCCCTCCTCCACCCTCGCCGTCTGCCCATCACCCACAGACTCCTCCCACTGGTCCCCCTTCCCCACCAATCCCCTCTGCCCTCCCCACCTCCCTGCCTTTATTCCGTGCTCCAACTTCCTCTCCAGTCTGATTCCATCATCTTCATCCCTTTGTCACCTCCCAGCTGCTGGCGCTGCTCCCACCCACCCCCTCACCTGGATCCACCTATCACCTGCCAGCTCTTGCTCCACCCCTTCCCTGCACCCCTTTACCCTACCTGTCTCCCCTCTATCTTTCAGTCCAGGTGAAGGGTCTTGACCTAAAACGTCGACTGTTCATTTCCCTCCTTAGATGCTGCCTGACCCGCTGAGATCCTCCAGCGTTTTGTGTGTTGTTCCAGATTCCAGCATCTGCAGTCTCCTGTGTTAAATTTAGGCTGGTCCTTTGGGGAATCGAGCGGGCCGCATTGTTGCACGTCTTTCTGGGTGGGGAAAAAATGCACTGGTGCTATTTCTGATCCATGTCACTGTTCGTGGCACGGAGTTCTGTACTGACGCGAGTGCCACACCCAAAAATGTTCCTGCTTGCCAAACGAAAATACCCATTGCATCCCAATTTCTGGGCAGTTTCTTGCTGTTTGTGAGATCTTGCTGTGCTACAATAGCCCGCCGCATTTTCTACTTCAACAATGGGGACAGTACGCCAACATCTCAGACGCTGTGAAGAACTTGGAACCTGACCAAAGGCGTTCCAACTCAATAAACTCAAGTGCAATTATATGTAACAATTATTATTGTCTGATTCACATCTTCTAAATATATAAATATATTTCACACCATGCAAAATATTCCAACAAACCATTGTAAACGTGGGAACCCTTGCACGCCCGAAAACTTGGATTGAGTAAAAACTTTCTGGGAACCGGTTTCGCAGACGGAGCGTCGCTGTTTCAACAGAGAGGCTCCGCCTCCCAAACTCTATGTGGGCTTGTGATCCGCCACTTGTTCTCCTGCCTGGAGGTTTCCCGACCTCGCCTGCTGTCCCCACGCCGCCGCCCGCGCTTCGACCCAGAGAAAAATAAGCAGTGGGAGTGGATCTGTGGCTCGATGTGGCCCCATATCTTGTCGCGGGGTCTGCTACTGGCGGTGACACTGGCAGGTGAGTGAGCGGGTCTGATTCGGGGCACCGGCAGTCTCCTTCATCTGGGATTGGAATACGATAGCTCCCGAAAACCCTATCAGTTTCAGGGGGGCTCCCAGTGACGGCCAAAGACATTTTACTGAAACCTGCTTGGGGGGGGGGGGGGGGTTGGTTGTAGAGTAGATTTCGTAAGGCGGCGGGGGGGGGGGGTATTCTTAACATTTCGATGGTTCTACAGCGTCGTCTTGCTACACGTTTGGAATGCGAAGTATTACAAGGATTACAGACTCTGTCCCACTACCACATGTAAGCTTGCAGTGAAACTGTCTCTGAATATTGAATGTTAGACACATTGAAATCTCGATCGCACAGAGTCTTCCAGATAAACCTGTCTGTAGCATTCCAGAGTGACAAATCATCTCTGGGGCTGACGGAAACGGCAGGGGTGGATTTTGAATGCAGGTCGGCCATGATGTGAGTTAATGAACGAACAGGTCGCTGAGGTGCTTATCCAATACCTCTGTGCTCGGCTTCTGTTAAATCACGCCTGGGTGTGAGGAATTTGGGCAGAAGATGGCTGGGAAAATTCCCCCGAAAACTTGAAACATCAGGCTCAAGAATACCCCGGTGTTAGGAGGCTCTTGAACAGACCTCTCATGCGCTAAAGGTCTTCGTTGTGGCCCTTGCACTTCATTGTTTTACCTGCGCTGCTCTTTCTCTGTGGCAACGACACTATATTCTGCATTCCACTTTTTTTACCTTTTCACTACCTTGATGTACTTATGTATGGCATGATCTGACTGGATATCACACAAACGAAATAAGATATTTATTAGCCTGTACATGGAAACGCACAGTGAAATGCGTCTTTTTGCGTTGCTGGGAATGTGCTGGGGGCAGCCCGGAAGTGTGGCCACTCTTCCAGCTACAACATAGCATGCCCACAGCTCCTAACCTGTATGTCTTTGGAATGTGGGAGGAAACCGGAGCACCCAGAGGAAACCCACGCAGACACGGGGAGAACATACAAACTCCTTACAGGCAGCAGTGGGAATTGAACCCAGGTTGCTGGCACTGTAATAGCATTACGCTAACCGCTATGCTACGGTGCCATCTTTTCACTGAGCCAAAATAAAACCAATACCAAATAAAAGCATAAAATGGTGAAAATGCTCAGCAGGTGCAGAAACAGTTAATGTTCCAAGTCCAGGACCATGACAGAGGCCTCGAAGCTGAAGTGTTGGGTTGGGTTATTGGGTCCAGTCATTGTGGAGATGGGTTGAAGCAGAGTCCCCGTGCTGACACCACATAGTCTGAACTTTCTTGTGTGGGATTGAGTTGGGTGGAAACACTGTGAGTTGTGCAGTTTGGGAGTTGCCCTGTGGAGGGGTGAGTGTGATGAGTGGGAGCGCTGGAGGGTGAAGCCCTGTGTGGTAATGAACACGAGGATCAGAACGCCAGGTTGTGATCCCAGCCTGCGATGGATACTGTCGTAAAACCAGAAAATACTGGAAAGACTTCTCATTCTGAAGAAGGATTTTCAGACCTGAAACATTAACTCTGCTTTCCTTTCCACTAATGCTGCCTGATCCACTGGATGTTTCTAGCATTTCCTATTTTTATTTCAGACTTCCGACATCTGCATGTTTTGAATTTTCACTTTGAATACTGTTGATCTCTGGTGGGACCTCAGACCCTGACCAGGGAAAAGACACCAGAGCCACTCCTGGTCAGTACTTTGGCTGGGGAGGGGTTGTATGGATTCCAGATAAAGCCTGGACATATTCGGTTTGGATGTGATGCCAGCAACTGTTGCTGCTCACAGTCTAGGACAGTGTTGTCTAATACACTCACCAGTGACCAGCTGGAGAACTGAATCTCCAGCTAATCAAAAGTGAGACTAGATGCTGTCAACAGCCTTGTGATCTCAAACATTATCATCCATATAACCTTTGTGATCCATTTTCCCAGAATGGGTGTTTAACAGCAAAGTTAATTACTATGGTGAAAATATTGAAAATATGTCACCATATCAACATGAGTGGCTTCTTGACATTTTATATTGGATGACACTGGACCAAGCTGAGGTGTGCCAGGAGTTTATTCTTAAATTGTTGTCTGCAAGTTTGCAGGAGGAGTTGAGATTTTCTGTTAGATAGTCACAGACAACAGCTGGTGAACTCTCCTGAGACTGAACATGTAGGACTGGCTCCAGTTCCTGTGAGGAGTGGCCATTGCACAAGGTTTGAAGAATGTGTGACCACTGGCTGTGCTAGAACTTGATTTAGGCAGAGTTGTGTTATTTAAGAACAAGGAGATGGTGCTTTAATGCAGGGCAGAATATTGAGTTCCTCGGTATCTGGGCCACTTGGGACTTGCTTTGGAGAAGTGAAGATGAAATGAACCTGGCCACTTGGAAGTTTAATATTAGTTTGACAAACATTAAATGTTTTGCATGAGTGGGAAAGACTTCTATGTATTGGGACCGTACAACAGGAGATAGTGAGAAGGACTGATGATGGACTCCTGGGCACAGAGTAAAAAGAAAAGTCAGATGTGTATTTGTTTAACACCTTTTAGAATCCTGATTGTCTCAAAGTGCTTTAGAAGCAGATCTTTTTGAAGTACTGTTCTACTGAAACAGGAACAGAACCAGCCATGTGTCCCCTTGAGCCTGGCTGATCTGCTCTTGGTCTCAACTCCATTTTCCTGCTGATCCCCATAATTTACTTCACCAGTCCATATATTCATCTATCTCAGCCTTTATCTGAATCAGCCTCCACAGTTTTCTGCAGCAGGTAAGGCGAGGGACAGGGAATTCCAGAGGTGGTACTCCTCCTTCTCTGAGTCTTAAGTAGCTGACCTCTTATGTTGAAACTAAATTCCTAGTTCAAAACTCCCCACCACCACCCTAAATAGGAGGAACAGCCCATGATAGTTATCCTGTCAGCCCCCCTTTGGATTTTGTATCTCTTAAAGAGATTACTGCTCTTTCTTATACAAGGGGAGTATTCAACCTGGAGGTCGGTGACCAGTGGTGTTGTGCTGGGATCTGTTCTGGGAACCCTGCTCTTTGTGATTTTTGTAAATAACTTAGATGGAGAAGTGGAGGGGTGGGTTAGTAAGTTTGCAGATGACATGAAGATTTGGTGGTGCAGTAGATAGTGCAGAAGGTTGTCGTAAGTTGCAACTAGATATAGACAGGATGCAGAGTTGGGCAGAGAAGTGGCAGTTGGAGTTCAATCCGGAGAAATGTGAAGTGATACACTTTGGAGATCGAACTTGAAGGCAGAGTACATGGTTAATGGCAGGATTCTTAGCAGTGTGGAGGAACAGTGATATCTTGGGGTCCAAGTACATAGATTCCTCAAAGTTGCCACGCAAGTTATCAATTTTGCTATTTCCACAAGGAAAACAAGATCTTTTTAAACACTTAACTTTAATAGTGTTGCATCATTAAAAAAAAATTGTTTTGTTTTCTTCTTTACATGTGGATAAGCTCACGTTTTGATGCATTATAAACATCTGCAAGTAATTTACCCACTCACCTGATCCCTTGGCAGACTCTAAGTCGCTCTCATGAGCACATGTCTTTGTCCTGTTGGAACCTTGAGTACCTTACTGTTGTCTTTTTCATGTAGTTCCCATGTAAAGAGTTGAAGCCTCAGCACTAATCCCTGATGCTCCCAACCAGTTAAAGCTTATCTGCCTGAAAATGGCTTGTCCATTCATGCTCTCTTCATTTCTAGTATGATGTAGTGTAGGAAGTATGACAAGCTCTGAAAGTCAGCAAAGTGATAAAGACTGGAGAATCTGTTATTAGTGATGTTGATTAAGGGATAAATATTGACCAGAAGACCAGGGAGATGATTTCATATTTTCCTCAAAAAGGTGCCATGGGATCCTTTGCAGCCACCTCTGGGAGGGAAGACCTCAGTTTCATGTGTCATCTGAAGGACTGCTCTTTCCTTCTGTATCACATTGAAGTGCTCAAACCTCTGGAGTGAGATTTAAACACATACCTTCAGACACTAAGATGAGAATGTTATCAACTGAGGTATGGTTGATAATGTTGATAATTCTTTCCAATTAATCCACTTGAATAAATATTGTGATGGTTGGATTTCCAGGTAAACAAATGCTGATAAAATCTTAGTCCACCTGTCTTTATAAACTGCATATTGAATATTATAAAGGCATTTGGATTAGTCCTTGAACCCATGAAGGACCAAGGTTTGTAGTTAATTGCTAACTGTGCCCGTCCTCTGGATTGGCCTTCAGGATTTACTTTGCTTTGTAAGTGTTGAAAATATATTTGGGGGAAGGGGAAGGAACAAATTAGTTGAGGCAGAGGAACTAACAAACAAAACATGTAAAATTAATGACAATTACAAGGAATTTATAGCAATGATACGTAGTTGCGTTGGGGGTGGAGGAGAGGTCAGCATACTTTGTAATCATTTCTCCCTTGTGTTTATCTACTCCCACTTACATTGAACCTATTCTATTTACTTCAACCACTCCTTGTGTTAGTGAGTTCCAGATACCAGACTGAGGGTGTTGGAGGAGTGGCTATTGGAAATGGTTTAGTGGTTTGGGTACAGTTGGTTGGTTGGAATGTAACTGAATGATACCAATGCTAAATGTGGGGTGGAGGAGAGATACTACAGGCGAACCATGTATTGCATATAAATTGAGAAGTTTGAGGAAAGTTAATCATGTGAAATGACAATAGCTCTTTGATCCAGTCAGTCAGGTACTAAATAAGGTGATCGGTGAATGTGATGGATTTCAGTAGAGAACTGCAGTTAAGATGAAGGCATTTGGAACCCTTGGTTATGGAGAGGAATCCATTTAAGGAAGATGGGAGTTGATTGGAGGAGGTGCAATCATGCAGTCCTGTTGGGGGAGGAAGGTGTAGGAGAATTGGACATTCATGGGAAAATTCAGATGGTTCAAAACAGGAAACTGGAAACTATTGGAGGGCATCAGTAATGGCACAGATACATGTGGGAAGAGATTAGACAAAAGGAGAAAATGGTAAGAGCTGAGAAAGTAAGAAATACATTCTGTTTGGTGAGGAGAGGCTGGTATGATGAACGTATTGAGGCAATCCTGCTTCTGGAACTTAGTCAGTGGGTAGTAGAGGACTCTGTGTTTGCGATTGTGAGGGTAAAGGCTGTTTGAGGAGTGGGATGAGTGGTGGTGGTGTGCAGGGGGAAGGGATCTTCAGAAAAGGCAAAGTAGGTGGCCTAATGCACCAGATGGGAAGGGACAATCCAGAGCACTTGTTAAATGAGGTATTTAAACAACGATGTTTAAGGAAATGGATACAAGAATCATTACAAGAAGACATATAATTTTAAAAAGTGACTTGGATTTTATGACCTTGGGAAGTCCCAAGCACTTATAACCAAATCCCTTTACACATTTAGTCACTGTCTGACATAGGAAATGTGGTGGCCCTGTTGTACTGCAGCAAGTTCCCACAAACAATAAGTGATGAAAGGTGATCCATTTTAGTGATGTTTGTGAGGGATAAATTTTGGCAAGGACAGAATGAAGGCCTGTGCTCATCCAACATTCTTATAGAATCCTCTACGTCTAGCAGATGTAGCTCCATGACAAGAGGTGAATAATACCAGAGGTAAATGTTAATCTGCTTCTACAACGATGCAGGATATTTAATTCTGTTTGGGGTCCCCACATCAGCATGCTTTTTATCCTTAGTCTGATGAATGAAACATCTCATCACCTACACCAGTAGAGTAGTGTGAACTTTGTAAATCTGGACTCATATTTCAAAGACTAGGAGTTCCAACCCATACATGTAATTTGAGAATTTTAATTAATTTTGTTAATCTCAAAGTGAAAAGATGGTTTCAGTAAAAGTGAACATAAGATCTTTTGAATTTTGGGCGACTTGATATCCTTACCCAGTTACCCAGTCTGGTTTACATGTGACTCCAGTCTCACAGTAAATTGGTCAATGTTAACATCTCATTCATTTGTAATAAACTGCTAATTCTTGGAGTAAGTAAGGATGTGATTAATTGAGAGCTGAGCACAATTTCCTTAAAAGCAAATGACTCTTTCATAGTTTCTGGTGACATTAATGTGGCCTCCTCACAGCACACGTTCAGGATGTTGGGAACTGACCCATTTACTCAGAACTGGTACAGGGAGATACAGCAATGACTATATATGGACAGCATTAAGTTTGTATTTCCTATAACATACTGGGAGTCATTTGACCCATCCAGACCATGATCTCAGAGCGATCTCATTTCCCCACTTATTTCCCTGTAACCCATTGTCTCTCACACGTCCATTAATGCACCCCCTCCCCGATTCTCTCACCAGCCCCCTACACGAAGAATAATTTATAGTAGATAACTAACCTACCAATTACCACGTCTTTGGAATATGGGAGGAATCCAGAGCACCCGGGTGAAACCTAATTGACGCAGAGAGAACATGAAAACTGTACACAGACAGCACCAGAGGTTAGAATTGAACCTGGGTCACTGAAGCTGTGAGATAGCTATACTACCTGTAGTGCCAGTGTGCCACCCCTAATGCTAGAGGTTTGTGGTGTGCCCCACACTGCATGTTTGAAATGACTCTGCAAGGATGTTGACAGGGGACAATAATTTTCTGCTATGGCCAGTAAATTGTACCATTTCATTTACCGCAAACATTCTCTTTGCCGTATGGCCCAAGAAGCTGCATAAATACTTTGCAGCACAATGCACTGAGCCCAAGAAATGGTCTGTTCGCAGGTTAGGTGAATTATTTGATATGATTAGTTTTGGATTTTGAGATTGCAATAAAATAAGAGATTGTTTCAATGTCATAATTGTTGATAAGAAGAGGACACAGGTTTAGGATAATTAGGGGAGAAGACCCGAGCTGAGCTGAAGAGATTTCTTCCCCCTCCAACTAGTGCAAGAATTATGCTGCATGATGATTCCAGAACAAGTTGCCAAAGGGAATTCAAATTGTATAATTGAAGGATTGAATGTGCAAGGTTGTAGTGAAAGAGCAGGGGAAGAGATTAACTGGATAGCTTTTCCAAAGAGTTGGCATGTACAGTATGTGCCGAATGGATTCATACTGCACAGAAACAGGCCCTTCAGCCCACTGAGTCCATGCTGACCATTGAGCACTCATTTACACTAATCCCATTTTGCTCTCCCCAGATTCCCACCAATTCCTCCCATAATCTACCCCTCATCTTCTCAGTAGAGGCAATTTACAGTGGACAATTAACATACCATTCATGCCTTTGGGATGAAGTGGGGGGGACCCATGTTATCGCAGGGAGAACATGCAAACTCCACACAGACAGCACTGGAGGTCGGGATTGAACCTGGGACACTGGTGCGATGCCATCTCCTGAATGGTATGATTCAACGAGACCAAATCTCAGGCAGATATCCCATTCACTCAATATTTGGTTTGAAGGACATTTGCTGGATTCAGGGTGCAGCTAGAATGACCTTGGAACTTGTGGTTCACAGTTTGTGGTGCTGATATCTGCACTGGCCAAAGTACTTCTGTGAAACAGGCTATCTGTAGTTTGCAATTGATTAACACACCTGATTCATTCCAATCAGCTTAGTTTCCAAGCCTTTTTCCAGCTGGTGGTTGTTTTGACATTTAATTTCCTGCAGCACTGATACTAAATGCTGGAGATGCTAATTGATATGTTGTAATCTGAGCCCAGCTGGTGGTACTACCTCCTTCCACATTTACCACGTTGATCCTGTTCACCACAATGCTGAAAATAAAACTTCCATGACTCACTTGCATTTGACTCAATAGTTGCAACAAAAAAAATCTTTCACTAGACTAAACCTGCATGAAGTAGGCTGTTTTTTTTAGCTGCCTTCACATTCAGATTTATTGTCCTTATTCTTAAGATCTGGGCAGCACTGTTGGGGAAATATTTATTACTCATCCTGAATTGTTTCAGGGAGAGGGAGGCCAGTCTGACAAGTCCAGTTCACTATGATCACACCCACCACTGTACCCAGTACTGTTCAGCAAATCTACTTGTGTTTGGGGGGGGAGCTGTATTGAGTTGTTCATGACAGTGTTTCCATCTCTCATTAACGTTTGTGTATCAACAGCAGTTGGTCTGTATAAGTCTCAGTCTAGGGAGTAGTGTGTGAGCGGTTTGAAAACTAAGGTCTTGCCTATTGGTAGCTGGCGTCAATAGGATGATGCTTGGTTAGACCAAGTCCTGTCTTCTCTCAGCACTCAAAGAGGAGCAAGGAAATTTCCTCCACTGTCATAGCCAATATTCCTCAGTCAATATTGCTACGGCAGATAATCTGCTCACTGTCTCATTGCTGTTTACTATAAGCAACTTGGCCACTGGAAAAGGTCATTATTCTGTCAGAATAGTTGCCTTCATACGGTTTTAGAAGTGGGAACTAAAGAGTGGGTGAACGTGTGGTGAAACAGCAGAAACAAGATAGAGTAGGTGACTTTTTTATCTTTCCAGTTAGTGAATAGAGTCAACGTCATACGGCACAGAAGCAGGACCTTCAGCCCAACTTGTCTGTGCCAACCAAGTTGCCTAACTGAGCTAGTCCCACTTCCCTGCATATTGGCCATATCCCTCTTACCCTTTCCTGTCCATGTACCTGTCATGGTAGTGTAGCGGTTAGCGTAATGCTATTACAGCGCCAGCGACCTGTGTTCAATTCCCGCCACCGTCTCTAAGGAGTTTGTACGTTCTTCCCGTGTCTGCGTGGGTTTTCTCTGGGTGCTCCGGTTTCCTCCCACATTCCAAAGACGTATGGGTTAGGAGCTGTGGGCATGCTATGTTGGCGCCAGAAGAGTGGCAACACTTGCGGGCTCCCCCCAGCACATTCTCAGTAAAGCAAAATGACTTATTTCACTGTGTGTTACGATGTACACGTGACTAATAAATAAATATCTTATCAAATGTCTTTTAGTGTCTGTTGTAATTGTACCCACCTCTGCCACTTCCTCTGGCAGCTCACTCCATATACTCACCACCCTCTGTGTGATAAAGTTGCCTCTCAGGTCCCTTTTAAATCTTTCCCCTCTCACCTTAAGCCTATGCCCTCTTGTTTTCGACTCCCATAACCTGGCAGAAAAGACTTTGGCTACTCACCTCATGATTCATCTACTCACCTGTGCCTCTCATGATTTCACAAACCTCTATAAGGTCACCCCTCAGCCTCCTACACTCCAGGGCAAAAAGTCCTAGTCTATCCAGTCTCCTTATTCCCCTTCGTCACTGCTGCCAGTGATCGAGCTTTTGACTGTCTTTAGACTGTACTTAGAAATGGTCTCCCTGAAGGGGATCCCTCCAACTTGGCAAAATCTGCTAATGGATGAAGCACTATCCTCCAAAGAGATTGCCTGGTCATTCCTTGTGACCAATGGTTACTTCTGCATAAACGATGAATGTTTGTTTAAAAATAACATCAAGGAAGTATTCACAGGAATTGAGATTTATGCAAAGTGAAAAATTCAATGAAGTTAATAATCAGAACTCTAACTGTTGTGTAATTGTTGAACACACAGGAACTGTGCAGTTACACAGTGAGTGACCCTTACCCTGTTGAGATAGTGACTCTGTGCAGTTATGCAGTGAGTAATGTTAACCATGCTGAATGGCGATGAGAACAGTGACCTATTTCCTGTGCAGGTATCGGCAATGTTGCTGGTGTTCACGTATACACAGGAGGCAACGTTGAGGCTCGAAATGGCACTGAGCACCGTTTGAAGTGCTCATTTCAATCCAGCTCCCCTGTTGGGAAACGGACCACAGTTACTTGGTCCTTCCGACCTGACAACGGAGGCACTGAGGAAGTTGTGAGTATTCTGGGGGAAGCTCCAGTGTGTTGGATAGAAGCGAAGTGAACCCTCTGGCTGGGAATGCAGTGTTACTAAAAACAAGTACTAATTAATCCCTTTCAAACAAGTGTCTCCTGCCCCAAATACAGCAGCTCAGACTCATTTACCTTCAGATACGGTTTGAATCCTGTGCTCCACAAAATTCTAAGAACTGCATGTCTCTGGCAAGACCAGCATTAGAGACATAGAGTTATACTGCATGGAAACAGACCCTTCTGCCCAATTTATCCACGCCGACCAAGGCGCCTTCCTGAGCCAGTCCCATCTGCCTGCCTCTGGCCCATATCCCTGTAACCCTTTCCTATCCACTTACCTGTCCAAACGTAGGTGATGGAAAAGCCTTGAGGTGTCAGGAGGTGAGTCACTCACCGCAGAAGTTTGGGAAATGAAGAGAATTTTTAATTATAGTGAGTTGTGATTTGGAATGCACTATCTGAAAGGAATGTTGAAGCAGAAGCAAAAGCATCATCCAAAAACAATGTTAAGGGAAGAGATTTTACGGGTATATTGGGGGAATGGGATTAATTGCATTACTTTAAAAAGGTGCAGGCACAATGAGCCAAACAGCTGCTTTGTGAAGGGGGTGAGAAAAGAGGGAAAAGTTGAAAGAGTCATGGAGAAAGGAGTGCCAGATGACTTGTTTCCAAACAAAAACTTCCAATTTCTCTTATTCATTTATGGTGGTCCCTTAAAAATGGGAAGTTCTGTCCCTGACTCAATGTCAGTATGAAGTGTTGTGAGTCGTCTCTCCCTGTGCACCCAGCAAGGCGTGGTTAAATATTGAGTAAAAGTCCCTCTGCACTATCCCACCCATGAAACCAATTCCAGTGCAAGTATAGCACTGGTTGGACTCAAAAATCCTTTATACTGTCACATCAAAGACTCCCAGAGCAGGAACAGCATTGATTAGGTACAAACTAAAGCCCCCACTGCACTTTGCTGGTGGAGAGGCTGCCCAGGTTAAGTTCCTAACCTTCTCTTTCTCTCCATAGGTCATGTATTATCATGAGCAACCCTATCCAGCTTCAGGAGGACGGTTTAAGGGACGGGTGGTGTGGTCGGGGAACATTTGGAGTAAGGATGTATCGATTACCATCACTGACCTACGCTTTTCAGACAACGGAACCTTTCTGTGCGCGGTGCTGAACCCACCTGATGTGGACCTGGTCATTGGTGAAGTCAAACTTTCTGTTGTACATAAAGGTTTGTGTTAAGTTGCCATTGTTATATTTTGGCCCTGGAGTACTGCTCAATGTTACATAGGTGGAGTTACAGTCTATTTCAGGTCTTAATCTGTTGCTTTGCTTCATTGCATGATAAAAAGGATAAAGAGGTGAATCAGTAAACAGCTGATGGGGCAATGGGGGAGTGAAGCAGATTCAAGTGAAGAGAAACTCCCTTTCAACCAGACAAGCCCATCCTGACCCTCTGTTGCAGGATGGCCGAGGAGGTGTGTGTACCAACTTGACCAAAATAAGATGGAAGCATTCACATGAGATAACTTTGAAGCTGATTGAGGAGTGATCTCTGTTCTATTGTAAATGTGTTACTAAAATATTGTAACAATGCATTCCAGAATCTAACCACATGCTGCATCAAAAGTTTTTCTTCATGTCATTCAATTCTCTTCCTTTTTATTTTATACCTATGACTTCTAGTCCTCAATCTGCCACCAAATGGAACAGCCTCTCACTGTCCTCTCTGTCTAGACCCCTCGCCATTTTATACATTTCTATCAGATCTCCCCTCAGCTTTCTCTAAGGAAAACAGTTGTGTCTCTCATCTGTCTTTGTAACTATAGCTCCTCATCCTGGAAACCTCTCCTGTTAATCTCCTCTGGACCTTTTCTCACCTCCTCGCATCCTTTCTAGAGAAATTGGTGAGACTAAGTGCTGATAAATCACCAAGGATCGCACTGATCTAGATACCAGAGTTTTGCTAGAGTTCACTGTGGAAATAGTGAAAATTCTGGTTTTCATTTTCCAAAATTCTACAGATTCAAGGATTGTTCCCTGTGGACTGGAGGATAGCAAATGTGACCTCCTCCTTCCCCCTCCACCACCACCCCCAGGCCTTTATTTAAGAATGGGGAAAGAAACTGAGAACTAGTGACTTGTTAGCCCAACACTGAGAGTAGGGAATCTATAATGAGGCATGTAATAATAGAACACCTTGAAAAGAATAATAGGATTGAGCAGAGTTAGGCAGGGTCATGAGGCATGCACTTATTCCACGGAGAAGATCACTGGACTCAATAGGAAGACCACTTGAAACTTAGATATTTACCACTGACACTGGGCTTGCAGTGCACTGGAGTTTGGACATGTGAGAAGGGCTGGGCCTGCCACAGGCAAACAGTACCTGCTTGTGTGTAATGTTCTGCCTGTGACTGGACAAGCCCAGACTATTTTCTGAAAATTATTAAATTATTGAGTTCTATTATATTAAAGAGGTTGGAGCTTTAATGTAGAAACACCCTAAATCATATCTGCTTATTGCCCAGGGGTCAGTTGACCCCCTTTCACTCCTTCTTTGTGTCCAATCCTCCTCATGAACATGGTCTGGATGAGACAGTCTCCAGTGATAGATTGCCTCTGTCCAAATGTTAAGTACAGCGTCTGTATACTGTATACAAAGAGATTCCAATAGTAACACTCTGATAATCTACTATCGGACTGTTTGGAAAGCCCTATCATTCAGCATCTGGCTCAACAGGTGGCCCTCAGTTGGGCTACATCTCCACAATATGGTAAATCTCCAAGAATCCACACACGCAGGTTTCTGGTGGTGATGGACTGGCAGATTTTCCACTATTATTATTATGTTTTTATGGCTGTTATTCCCATTAATACTTTAATGCATATTTTAATACACATTCTTTTAGGTGGTACCCAGTATTATAATAAATTACCCAGTGAACCCACTAAGTTTGAAGTGCAGGAAACAAGACAGGGTCAGTGTAAAGGGAGTGCAGGAACTGGAGCCTCAGTGAGTCGGAAGGAAGGACAGGAAGCAGCGCCCGGTGAGCCAAGTGTCAAACCATTGCGATTTCCAAATGGAGAGTGGATTGTCAGAATTTTACTGTACGTTTGGATTGGGCTGCAGTTTGACTTCAGGCCTATCATAGCCTAAACTAATCAAATACATACCTCCTTTCTACATCAGGGAAAGCTGGACAGTGATCCGGGCAGGAATCGGGGCTGGTTCAGGTTATTTCTCACACCTGTCTGCCTGGATTGAGTGTGGGAACCTGCTCCCCTGCTGAGCTGTGTGGGTTTGGGGAATTCACTCAAAGTCAGTAACATCTTGTCACGCTGCTGTCTCTCAATCTACCTCGTCATGGCCTTGCACCTTATTCTCTACCTGCACTGCACTTTGTCTGTAACATCTTATTCTGCATTCTGTTAGTACTTTTCCCTTGTACTACCTCAATGTACTGATGTGATGAAATGATCTGTATGGATGGCAAAACAAAGTTTTTCACTGTACCTCTGTACAAGTGACAATAATGAACCAATTTACCAATCCTGCAGTCACTTACTCAGAGATGCTGATCTTGGGGATTGTGATTGGAGGAGCCACAGGGCTGGTGGTCCTGATCGTGATGGTAATGGTTACTGTGCAGCTTTGCCGGAAAGTGAGGGAGTCCCCGGATGAAGAGGAGGTGGAGCAGGAGCCGTGGAAAGGGGAGCGAGGACATGAAAGCAAAGATGGGTAAGGAGTGGCACTCTGGCCCTCTCTGTAGGAGGGTGACATCTAGTCCTGCTGCCCCAGAGTCTGCAGGTAAAGCTCTTCCTGCTTCATCTTCTCAACAGCCACTGCACCAATCCAACAGTCTCTCCTGGTTGTGGCTCTCGAGCCGGCTTTTCACCTGGTGCCATGTGCCCCGGACCCCTGGAGTGTATCTGCCATTTAGATAAGAATGTGAAAGCCATTGAACCTCTCCCTCTCTCTCTCTCTCTCTCTCTCTCTCTCTCTTTCTACCCTTCTTCCCTCAGTTATGTCTCTACTACCCTTTTCCCTCCACCCCCTTTCCTGCCAACTCACCCTTTCATGCCTTCCTCCCCCTATTCTCACTCTTCCCACTCCTGATTAATTTCCAAATTTCTTCACTGCTAAGATCTAATTTGATATCTATCCACCGTGAGGGAACAGAAATACCAAGGCCCCATTCCCAACCGCCAGGTTTACAATATTAAAACTGGACAAACCAACAAGCCAGAATCACCAGCATTAAGATTTGCAAAGGCTTCATGGCTCAGTCCTGGTGTGGGTTCCTAAATGGAAGTTGTGTCCCCTCCATTTGCTATCACTTAAGCAGGCTTTCCAAATTTGGGTCTGTATTCTTCGGAGTTCAGAAGAGTCAGGGGGTGATCTTATTGAAACATTCAAGATCCTAAGGGGGAATGGCAAGGTAAATGTTTTCACTAGTGGTAGAGTCTCAAATAAGGGGACATAGTTTCAAGATAAAGGGATGGTGATTTAAAACCAAGGTACATAGAAATCACTTCTCTCAGAGAGGAATGAATCTCTGGAATTCTCTACCTAGAGAGTTGTGGAAGTATTTAAAATGGTGGTTGATAGATTTTTGAAAGATCAGGGTATTGAGGTCTATGTGGATCTGGCACAGAGGAGTTGAGGCCATGATCATACAGAATGGTGGGGTAGGCCTCAGGGACCAGGTGGCCAACTCCTGTTCCTATCTTCTTTTGTTCTCGTTTCATTTGGGAGGGAAGAGTTAGATAGATATTAGAGCAGGATAAAATGTCGGCACAATATTGTTCATTCCCTTGAACTTGCTGGGCCCTGCATCCCGGACCTTGAGTCTTGGTACTCCCTGAAATACCAGTTGCCAAGGTCATGGGTTAATCCTGTATGGCTGCTCCTCCCTCACCTTCCCTCTGTATTCTTTTAACAGTATGGAAGTGGAGAAGTTAAATGGTGAGATGATGAGTTTGACGGAAAAGGCCAAGTCAGCAAGGGTTTCCTGAAGACTGAAGGTACCTGACTCAGCAGTTTGTTATTTTTAATAAACACCTAATAACCCATGACCCAGCATGATCTTTCCCACCAGCTCCCCTTGAGCCATGTCTCAGTTGATAGCAGTCAGAGGATCATGTTCAAGGCCACTCCTGATACAGTAATGTGGGAAGATACACTGTCAGAGAGGCCATTGGTGAGGTACTTCACTATTTCCGGAACAGCACTGAGGAATAACTGGGATTTGGATAAGAAGTTAAATTGTGATTTTGTCTGACCTTTCAGACTGGTGTAAAAGATCCTACTATTCTGAAGAAAGGAGGCATTCCTGACTCAGTGAAAGGCCAATATTTTTGTTCCCTCAACTAACATCACTAAAACAGACTATCTGATGATTTGCTACGCACAATTTATCTTTCCTACATTGCAACAGTGACTACACTGTGTTGGATGTGAAGCACTTTACAATGTCCTGCCAGGTCATGAAAGATACTGTAGAAAAGCAACACTTCTTTGCTTCCCCTTCAGCCCCACCCACACCATCACCCCCACTCCCTGCCACACTTCTCCCACACAGCCCAGGTGCTGGCATTTGCGCAGAATGACCTTCATGATCCAGAGAGTATCCTTGGTCTTGTATTCCTTCCCCTTCCTGTGCCCATCCCTACCCCTATTGCATTTGAATATACCTTTGGTACTTTTTCCCCAGCAGCGCCTCACCCAATCCCCACTTGCTTTATTAGGACTGCAATCCCACATGGGATGGGAATTCCAGTGTTTGCACCAGTTAATTGCTGAAGGTGGAAAAGCCGAGAAGTTGTTGGGTGGATGACGGGAGCTTGGCAGAGAGGAGTCAGTGGCAGTGCAATTCTTTCTATCCTGTCCAACCCTTTTATCACCTTTGAGTGGATTTTAACCTTTGAAACTCAAGGGAATGAAGCCTGTCCTCCTCACTGAACTGAAAGCAATTCTCCATGTGGGATCTGACCAGGACCAAGATCCATAATTTCCAGCATTCCCAGAGCTTCACTGGCAAGACCAATTGTTATTACTCAACCGTGACGACCCTTCAGTTGGAGAAGATGCTCCCATTCTACTGTTGGGTTAGGCATCCTGGATTTTGATCCGGTGACTAGCTGGCACATCACTACTGAGATGATGGTGATCCCAGATATCTGGCACACCTGAGGGAGCAAAATTCATCTGATGGTGTTGAAATGTCAAATGTAACTGCAACCACCAATCCTCTGCGTTTCGTAAAACAGTTTTCTTTGTCTTTTCCAGGTCAATTGCAGAACAAAGTTTAATTTTAACAAGAGAAGAAGCAAGATTTTAAAATAAACCTTCTGTCTCCATAGAGGCAACATTTCAGACTATTTTCCTCCTGCGGTTCAGCATTTCATGCTTGATGCTGAAGACGTTGTATTAACAGGGTGATGTCCCTGAGTCCAGCCACCAACATCCGTTGCAGCTCAAGCTGCAGGTAGCTGAGCCCTATGACATGCCAGAAATCTAGAGAGTCGATTGGAGAACTATCCAGGCTCAAGGAATGTAATGGTCACATCACTGGACTATTAATCCAAAGAATTTGAGTTCAAGTCTCACCAAGGGAATTTGAGAATTGGAAATATTTAAAAAAATGATTTTGATAAAGGGAATTCTAAAGCTGCTGAATGTTAGGAAAGTTTCAATATGTTTACTAACGTTTTTTAGAGAAGGGAACATGCTATCCTTTCTCACACTGGTTCTATATGTGACTCCACCTCAATGTGATTTATTCTTAAATCTCCTCTGATTTAGCGACTTAACGGTATCAAAGGCTGCTTCCCAGACAGCAGTGTTTCCAAAAGAAGGCTCACCAACTTTGCTGGGCATCTAGGGATGGACAATAAATGGCATCTTTACCAGATAACATTTTGAGAATGAATTATTAATAAAGATCCCGATTGGAAGATTCTTTGCCACAACAAAAACCCTACACAGAACAGCTTTACTCCCTTTATCTGATTCATCTGTTCGATTTTCTTTCTTCAGTTTATTTCCATCCTGTCCTAGAGGCAATAACTTACTGAGTTTTGTCTGTTGGATACTCACGGGTCCTTTACATTGTAGAAGCTCTTCAGCTGCTGCCTCAACGAACATGATCTCAAAGTAATCGAGGATTCTGCTCCAGAGGTCCTGTGGCAAACCAAGACAATAATTAGAGTTATTAAGAGAGTGTCTGATGTCTCTCAGAATGTCCTTCAATTTAAAGAGATTTGGGATCTCTATTTAGTTCTCCCTTTAAACTTAATATTCAGAATGGAGGACAATCTGTTTTAACAGCTGAGCATGTTAGTGATCTGTAAATATTCAAATATTGTATATTAAAGCAAACTTGAACATTTTTAAAATTACTTTTAAAGATGTATAGATTTGTATTTAAATGTTGATGAATTTCATATATATCATTTAAAATGTACTTTCACATTTGAAATTGCATAAAATAAAACAATTAACGTGGAGTTATATTTTAAAGCAAGGCCATGGTGTTTGGTTTCCTTCAACAGGAAGTACCTTTAGTTGAATTATCATTCACCCACGCCCAGAAGTTTGAATCAATTCTAGGCATCAGTCCAACAAGTTTGGGTAACAGTAGATAGTCATTGGAACGTTTCACCAATGACTGAGAGCAGACTGTTGGATCATTCTAAATAAAATCAAAATTCCAGGGGGTGAAATGAGGAAAATCAACTGGATTCAGAATGTGCCTGCAAGGCACTGCCTGCAGAAACAGAGGTGAGCAATTGTTTCGGTAGCTCTTCATAACAATAGCCCCAAAGACTTCTTCCAGTGCCGCAAGATTCAAGTGCAGAATGGGGTCAAGTTGGGCTGTGTCATCACAACCCTCCCCCCACCCTTCAATCTTCCTCATTGCGATACCACACACCTCACTTCCAACAAGCCTCTTGCTGAAGTGGAGTTAATCAACTGGACCAATGGAAGTCTGTTCCATCATCATTGTCCAGAACCAACAGCTCTCCAGCTTAGTTATTGATTTACAGATTGTGTATATGTGCACATTCAGAGACTGAGCTCCCAGTCATCACTGACTCCTTCCCTGAACTGTATAAGAGGATAGGCATGAAACCGAAGATCTAATAAACAAAGGTCCTCTACTAAACTGACCTTGCTTGCTTTTCCCCCCAGCTCCTAATCTACCCAGGTGGATCACTTTCAATATCTCGAAAGATTCATCTGAACGAAGACAGATATTGCTGACAGAATTCAACCTCCAGTGGACCAACAGGAGTGGGTAAAGAGTGTTTAAAGACCAAGACCTCAAATCCTGCAGCAAGCTCATGGTCTACCAAGCAGACTTGATCCTCAACTTCTTGTATGTGTTGGAAGTGCGGATACTTTACAGCAGGCACTTCAATGTACTGAAGGCGTACCACTAACATGTCCTTACAGTGTACTCCACATCCATTGGCAGGTTGGTGAATCAATATCAGTGTCCCCTCCCATGCCAATGTACAATGATAAAGGCTCTGATTACAGTCAACCAACTCTGGTGGACGGGCCACTGTGAAATTCGACCCACGCTGTAATAAAGCAGACAACAGCAGAACCAAGGAGCGTACAGAAAGTTCTTTATTGTTTAATGCTAGCGGGAGTGGGGGTACATGGAGGAGCAACCAGTCACTGCTCTTCCCTGCACATGGCCCGACTCAAGGAATACAGGGTGCTAACAAATTTAAATACATTGTTCTCCAGTGGGTGTCTACCTACTGTACAGGCATACCCATATTTGGTCATTGGTCAAGCCGAGGCTGCTGTGTGCAGCCAGACAGGTTAACACATTTTTCACAGTCAGTCACAAGCAACCCTGTTTTCTTGTGGCCTTGAAGCTCGGCAACACCTTATCAGCCAAGCCAACTAAACGAGCAGGTGGCTCAAGTTACTTACCATTAGAGAGAGAGAGAGAGTAACCCTTCGTTCACCAGAGCTCCCTTCCCATTGTCTTCTACACCACATCGCCCACATGTTGACACCAAACTCCCAAATCAGACACTCTTAGCTCAACCTCAAAGAGATTTCCTGAAGGACACAAGTATTACAAGTATTACTTCAAGGACTACCTCATATATTAAGAAGAGTAACATCCTCACCAACATACAGGACTCCTTGTCCCATGACTGTTCAAAATGGAGGAGCAGCATTTGCAAAGGCCCTGAGTCCCCACAATGGAACATGCAGAGGCCACATGCAAACAGCAGGAACAGACAACATTACAAATAACCCACCCATTTGCTCCTTCAGGGACCAACTGCCCACCATTAGATCTCAGAATTGGAGTGGAAGTAAGTTGTCATTATTGCTGTGGTACTGCCAGAGAAGTATACTCAGTAAAGATATCAATAACCCAATTGAAGCACCACTAAAAACACTATATTTACATATCAACAGATCACTAGCTATGAATTGGCAAGAGTCAGAAGAATCTACATTTATGACCTCAAGACCTCCCTTGTTTTGTTATTTTGTTAACAAAGGAAACATGCAGCCAATTTGCACACAAGAGATTCTGCAGATGCTGGAAATCTGGAGCAACGAACACAAAATGCTGGAGGAACTCAGCGGGTCAGGCAGCATCTATGGCGGGAAATGAACAGTCGACGTTTCGGGCCAAGACCCTTCATCAGGACTGGGAAGGAAGAGAAGGAAAACAAGGATAAATGACAAGATCTGTGTGCTTTAATGATGTTGACTGAGGATAAAATTTTATATCATCTACAGAAATGTGCCATGAAATCTTTTGCATCTGCCTCAGTGGGACAAACAGAATCTCTGTTTAATATCTGATCCCAAGGATACCACCTCTGAGAGTATAGAAATCCCTTGTTACAGCCCACCAATTGTGCAATGCTTGTAGAGTACTGCCCTGAAATGCCAAGGAGTGTGTAGCAAAAGCAATGTCTTTATAACTTTAACATAAACAGGAGAAATGGAACAGATCATGGAATGTAGGTGAATTTATAAAGTGTATTTGTGTTAATTTTCTATCATACCTTTTAGACAAGGGAACAAGTCAGATTAACGAGAATTTAAAGAGAATTAGTTAACAATTAGACAGTGAGTGAATATTTTGCAAATAATGGCAATGGGACAATTGAATGTACGTTTGCACTGACAGGGAGATGAGATATAAAGGATTTAATCTTCAAACCTCTGAAGAATTAGACATAAACAGCTGTTTTATTCCTGTTGGTTGGGCACAAATTGATCAATCTCTGTGCCTATAGCACTGTCCCTATGGATCAAGTGAGTCAATACAAGGTTCATTCTTGTGCAGTACCATCACTTGATCAGCTAGTCTGGCCTATTCCATTATATATCAGCAGTAATTTGCAAATAGTGCCCTGGCAACTCAGGTCCACCCAAACAATGTGGCGTTTACTGCTTTGCTGGTTCACAAAGAAGGTCTCATATTTCAGGAAGATTAAATAACTACAGCACACCAGTCTTTGGGCTGGTGACACAATGGATTTGCATACCTGCTGGACTGTCAACAACAATTTCTTCTCTTCCCCAATCATGAACTGGTAAAACAATCTTCCAAGGGCATCAAAATATAGATTCCCATGGAATTTTCTTTTAAACTAGGCTGCATCGGGAGGAATTTTCCTGAGGCCAGGCCAAGAGGTGGTGTTAGAATCAAGCCAGTGAAGATGGCTGATAACCAAGGAGAGAGAGGTGAATACACACGGCCACTTAGGGTGGAAGTAAATCAGATCAGTCGCAGTTTCTGAAAGCTTAAAGAACTTAACTACCTGTACACCACTGAGGTCATCCTCAAGAGGCGGTGCCTCAAGAAGGCGGCATCCATCACAAAGGACCCACATGCCCTTTTCACATTACTACCATTGGGGAGGAGGTACAGGAGCCTGAAGACCCACACTCAACATTTCAGGAACAGCTTCTTCCCCTCCGCCATCAGTCCATGAACCCATGAACATTACCTCGTTATTCCTCTTTTGCACCTTTTGATTTTGTAACTTATAGTAATTTTTATGTCTTGCACTGTACTGCTGCCACAAAACAACAAATTTCATGACATATGTCAGTGATAAACTTGATTCTGATTCTGATTGGAAGAAACAAAGAGGCTTTTGAAGAAACCTCTTTATGCAGAGTGTAGTAAAGCTCATAGTCTACCAGCAGAGTGATCCCTGCCCTCCTGTGTGCTTCTGATACCAGGACAACTTACAGCAGGCACATCGAGACACTAGAATACACCATCTGTGCTGTCTCCACAATATCCTGCAAACAGAAACATAGAAGCATAGAAACAGGAGCTGGCCATTTGGCCCTTCATGCTTTCCTTGTCATTAGATACAACCGCAGCTGATCCTTTACCTTAATATTACATTCCTGCTCTCTCCCCATACACTTTTGGTGCCTTTTATGTCTAGAATTCCATCCACTTTCATATATATATTCCATGTCTTGGCCTCCATTTCCTTCTATGGTGCAGAATTCCACAGGTTCACCACCAACTATGTGAAGAATTTTTTTCCTCATCTCAGTCCTAATGTCTTTGAGAGGACCAGAATATAAAAGCAAGGATGTACTGCTGAGGCTTTATAAGGCATTGGTCAGACAGCATTTGGAATATTGTGAGTAATTTTGGGCCCCATATCTAAGAAAGAATGTGCTGGTCCTGGAGAGGATCCAGAGGAGGTTCACAAACTGATCCCAGGAATGAAAGATTTAACATATGAGGAGCGTTTGATGTCTCTGGGCCTGTATTCAATGGAGTTCAAAAGGATGAGGGCGGATCTCATTGAAACCTACCAGATACTGAAAGCCCTGTGTAGAGGGTAGAGATGTTTCCAATAGTAGGAGAAACTAGGATCTGAGGGCAAAGCCACAAAATAAAGAGACGTCCTTTTAAAACTGAGATGAGGAGGAATTTCTTCAGCCAGAGGGTGGTAAATCTGTGGAATTCGTTGCCACAGAGGGCTTTGGAGGCCAAGTCATTATGTGTATTTAAGGCAGAGATTGATAGGGTCTCGACTAGTAAGGGGATTAAGGGTTATGGGAAGAAGGAGGGAGAATAGGTTTGAAAAAAATCAGTAGACCCAATGGATTGAATGGCCTAATTCTGCTCCTATATCTTATGGCCTTATGGTCTTACCTTCTATCCTGAATCTGCCCCTTCATCCAGAACCCCCGCTAGGGAAAATATTCTCCCTGCATGCGGTCTCTGTACCCTTTCATTCTTGTAAACTCTGGCAAATGCATGCCCAGCTGACCCACTCGCTCCTCAAATGACAGTCCTGCAATCCAAGGAGTCAGTCTGGTGAACGTTTGCTGCACTCTCCTTATGTAAGGAGACCAAAACTGCACACGATACTCGAAGCCCCTTTATAATTATAGCAAGGCAGCCTTTCTCCTGTACTCAGCCTCTTGCAATGAAGGCTAACATCCCATTTGCTGATTGCTGCACTTGTACATTGATTTCAATGATAGGAAGGGTAAGCAAACTGCAAGTGCTTTCTCTCAGGACAATCTACTCAACACTGAGGCCCTAGTTACACTCTGCTGTGGTAGGGAGGCCACATCGCTTGTGTACCCATCACCAGACTCCCATTTCTATTCTGAGCTTTGTCACGGGAAGAGGTTTCCAGATCGACAGAGGAAAAGATTCAATTTATTGCTCAAAGCCTCCTTGAAAAATTGCAGCATCTCCTCCGACCCCTGGGGATCTCTGTCCCACAACCACTCAAAGTGAAGAGGGAACATCTGGGATGGTAATGTGAACATCAAGTCCATGCAGTGGGAGCGCACAGAATTCCTGCGTAAACCACCTCACAAACTACCCACCCGCCTGCCCAGTCAGGCACCTCCCGGCCCTTCTGTGGAAGACTTTGTGGTTCCCACAACAGCCTCATCAGTCACCTCACAACCCACAAAGCTGGAGTGGAAGCAGTTTGTCCTCGAATCTGAGGGACTGTCCAAGAAGAATAAGGTTAGGAGTTGAGGGCAACATCAACAATCAAAGTCAGATTAAACAGAAGGGCAGTGTACAGGAGAAACATTAAACTGGACCCCTCACAGTAGAATTTCTATTACATTTTTTAAGCAGAGTGAATTCCATAAGCCGCTTTTTGGCTCATTTCCCTGTCTGGTACTCCTTTTCCTGAATATTTGTTGTTCCATAACCGGCCCTGATACTTGACTCTCTTTGAATTAGATTCCTCTCTGTCATTCACTTCTGGGTAAATGTTAAACCACCACCAACCCCCATAACCTCTAAACCCTTTCGTTATAGCTCGTAACTCACGTGCAGTTTCTATATTTTGATAAACATAGACCATTCAAATCAGCATAGTTTCTAGTCTGCGATTCTGCATCTTTAATCTGTTTGTCACTGTTTCATGTTTCCTTGAATAGCCTTCTGACCCAGCATGACACAATACAATTGTGCAATGGCAGGAAATGCCTCTGTGCCAGCTGACTGATGGAATCTTCCCAATTCTGTTGATCATTTTTCTTCTATGCATATCAGGGTAAACATCTGGCAGCCAATGAGTCTCCGGCACTGCCCAACTCCACATAGATAAGATCAAAAGAGCCTAGAATCACAAAATGGCACTCACGATAAATAAAATGCCTACTGAGTGCGGCTTTGCAAAGTTTTGTTAATCCATCAAGTGGATTAGTCAAACATTGCTTGTTTTGAAGGATACAGGATATGTGAAGCCCAGATAACTTATTGATTTAAGCATAAAAATATACTGAAAATTCTTGACTGATTCAGAGTGTTTAAGGAAGCAAGTCTCACAGGCTGGATGGCTGTATTGTTCCATGTCCTGGAATGTACAAGCCCATCATAGCCTTTACTAGTGCTAACTTAACTAAAATGCATTTGCTATCCTCTCCCTGAATCTTTTTATATTCTTTCCTGGTATTTTCTCTTTTAAATGATGTTCTGTACTGTGTTAAATCTTAGATAAGTGTAAGGTTTTGGAAAGGAATTAATGAGGAAAGTAGAAACTTTTCTCATTGATGGGAAGAATGCACAGCAAGAGGACACAACCTTCATAGAAGACCACGGCCATTTTGTAGAGAAGTATGGAAACACACTCCCATAAAACAAATCACTACTTAGGAACAATTCATTTTTGCTGCCCATATGGGGATGAAGCCAATAAGTTGTAAATCTGCTGAACGGTGGCTGAACAGCCTCAACAGAAAAGTAGGAGATGGCCATTCATCTGCTCACACTGGCTCTGCCATTAATAAGCTCAATGCTCACCTTTCACCTCAACGCCATCTTCCTGTATTAACCCCATTTCCATTAATTCCCCAAAAATCCAAAAATCTATCAATCTCAGTCTTGACTGAGCCTCCACAGCCCTTTGCGTAGAGAATTCCAAAGGTGAAGGACTTTCTTCTCATCTCATTTCTGAATGGCTGACCCCCTTACATTGACACCGTGACCCCTCGGTTGTAGAAACCCCAGCCAGGGAAAACACAATTTCTGCACTTATCTTATCAAATCCTGCAAGTATTTTGAATGTTTCAATTCAATCACATCCTGTTCTTCTAAACTCTATAGAGTTTATACCCAGTCTGCTTGTCCGCTGCTCACAGGACAATCCCCTATCTCAGGAATGGCTCCTCATGTTCCAGTCTTCCATCCATAACGTCCCTTCTTCATTATTAAACTTCCTCCTACCTCTCCCCATAACTCAGTTACACTAAGAGGAAGATCAACCTGCCAGGACTTCACTATTTTGCTATTTCAACTTTTAAGGCCTAAGCACATCTCTTATAAGTTGCTGTCACGGCTCTTTTTCAATGGTCAAGGCAAACTGCGATCCTAAACTGAACTAAATGGTTGAGGTAACCTTGAAATAACACTCAACAATTCATCCTTCCATCTTCTTCATTGAATGCTGCCCTACAATGACTGGAAAGCCCAAACAGTGCCAGCTAATAGATCCGTTTTCTTTTCTCTGACCAGTCCCTCCAATAATTATACCAGTAGCTGATTTGGAGCATCAACCTTGGCTGGGCTGATACCAAACTTACCACAGAATAAAGAATTTTGGGGTTCAAGGGCCAACCAGGGCTGACACATTAGGACAACACTGAGACAAGGCTGCATAGCCCCAGGTGTTATCATATGGACGACAGGATGGTCTTTCTCTCCTGCACAGTTTCTACCTGTTATATCGAAAAAAAAGTGCTGTGTCTTGGGTCGCCCAGTCAACACCACCAAAGCAAACTGGCTTGGTCGTTCTGTTGTTTGCAGGATCTTGCTGTGCAAGGGGACAGGACGATAATGAACGTTGCCTTCCTGCCGAGAGTGGGAAAGGGGTCGGGACAAGCTGGTGCCTCGTATCTGGGGCAAAGGAGGTCAGTGCTGGCCAATGTGTGTCTACCTGCCGGCGGAGTGGTGAATGGAGTGGCAGTTTGGGGCAGTGGAAAGGAAAGAGTTGTCACCGTTGATGGGGTACGGAGGGGCAGAATTGGCCAGGGAGGCGACCCGCTGGGGGTGGCAGACAGGGTCGGGACGGTCCGGGCAGTGACTGCACTCGTCTCCTCCCCCTCACCTGGGACACGGGTTTCCTGCCTCTGCTTCCGCAGTCACCTGATGTCGCGTCGATCGGGGTCGGAATGAGCCTGAGATTTCGGAATCTGGATCCAGATCGGACCCCACACCGGATCCCGACCCTCCTGCTCTTCCCCCTGTTGCTGCTTCCAGGTGAGTCCGGGACGCCTGAGCGGCCCGGGACTCAGAGGCGAACTTGGAGGGAACTTCCCCGGAGTGAGCACTCTCCCCAGTCGCTGCGGTTTCACTCTGGGTTTGGAGACCTTTTCCCCTCAGTTCCGGGGTTGTTTTGGTTTTAAACCTCCCGATTCAGTCCCAGGGCACAGATCTGAAACGTTGCTCACCCTCCTGCTCCCTCACCCTCGCCCCCAACACCCCACCCCTCCAAACCACCTCCCACCTCGGCCCAGCACTCACCCATTCTTCCTCATCCCCACAGCTCTAGATATCCTCCATCAATCCATCTTCCTCCTTCCTCGAACCTTCTCCTCCTGCCAAGCCTCCCCCTCCCCCCCTCCCCCCCTCCCCCCCATTAGCTTCTCACCTTCCTCCTCCCTCTTGTCCATGTCGGCCCTTCATTCCTCCTCCCCCCGCATTCCCCCTTCCCCTCCCTCGTTCCTCCTTCCCCCCTCATTCCCTCTTCCCCCCTTGTTTCCTCTTCCCCATTCCCCCTTCCCTATCCCGTTCCCCCATCCCTTCCCTCTCGTTCATCCCTCCCTCTTGTCCATGTTGGCCCTTTATTTCCCCCTCTCCATTCCCCCTTCCACCTGTGCCCCCTTCCCCCCGTATCCCCCATTCCCCTCTGTTCCCCCTTCCACCCCTCCCCATTTCCCCCTTCCCCATTCATCATCCCTCCTGGCCTCACCCTATCGGATATAGGGTGTCCCATCCATCCTTCCCTTCCCCACCTCCTCTGCAACTTGAAACTAGCTTTCTCTCTTTCCCTGTTCTGACAAAGAGTCTTTGACCTGAAACCTTAACCCTGTTTCTCTCTCTACAGATGCTGCCTGACCATCATCTGCAATTTTTTTTATTTAAACTTCCAGAGCTATAACCTCACTCCTAAAATTGAACCTTTGTACGCTGTGATCAAAGGATAGGATTTGTATGCTCACAACTTAAACAATTTCAGGTTACATTAGTTATATTAATCCAAAACAAAAGCAAAATGCTGTACCGGTTAATTCTTTACCCTCTGGGTTAACTCCTGCGTCCCTCTCAAACAGGTGCTGCTACTATTGAAGTTTCTTTGGCATCAAAGGTCAGAGGTTTCATTGGAGAGGATATAGAACTGAGTTGTAACTTCAGGTCATCTTCTCCTGTCGCAGAGCGTCTGACGGTGAACTGGTCTTTCCGACCAGCAAATGGTGGATCAAAGCATGGTGTGAGTATCATTGAGTGTGTTGGCAGCAGTGGTATCTCTGTGGAGAATGCATTTACTGAGTTGACATACAGTGGGGATGTTTGCTCCTAATGTGTTTGGTTGTATTTTCTAGGTCCATTTAAGTATTTTTGAAGAAATATATGTATTTCACTTTCTTCTTCCAGCAAGAAATGTGATGTGTGTTTCAGCAGAGTGTAATGGTCATGTGCAACATGACATTCTCACATAGGGTAATGAACATCTAGAATATTTTTCCAGAAAACTCATGAATCAATTCATAATTTCCAAGGAGTATTGAGAGTCAGAGTTATATAGTACAGAAACAGACCCTTCAGCCCACAAGCCCATGCTGGCCTCCAGTACATATCTATACCAATCTATTTTTCCAGCACTCGGCCCATAGCTTTCTATGCTTCGGTAATTCAAGTGCTTGTCTAAATACTTCTTAAATGTTGTGAGAATACCTGCCTCTACCACCTCCTCAGGCAACGTGCTCCAGATCTTAACAACCTTTGGGTGAGAAGACCCTTCCTCAGATGCCCTCTAAACCCTCTGTACTTCCCAGGGTCCTGCCATCAATTGTGCAGGTGATAGTCCTCCCAAACTGCATCACATCACATTTTTCAGACTTAAATTCCATTTCCTATTCTCCAATATTGTTCTCGAGATGAAGACCACCCTCCTCACTATGAGTAACACCAGCAGTTTTTGTGTCATCTGTAAGTTTACCATTCACATCTCCCACATTCACATCCAAATCATTGAGGTGCACAACAAAGAGCAAGGGTCCCAGCACCAATCCCTGTGGTACACCACTGATCACAGGCCTCTCATCATAAAAACAACCCTTGACCATCATCACAATGCCAACTTCAGATTCAGTTTGCCCTGGATCCCAGGGGCTCTTGCCTTTTGTATCAGTCTCCCAAGTGGCATCTTGTCAAAGGTCTCATTGAAGTTTGTGTCAACCCTACCCTCAACAACACACTTAGTTATCTTTTTGAAAAAGTTAATCAAATTAGTCAGACAGGAATTTCCCTTAATAAAGCCATGTAGCCTATCCTTGATTAACCCCTGACCCTCCAAGTGCAGATTAATTCTGTCCCTCAGAATTTTCTCCAATATTTTCCCTACTACTGTTGAGAGGTATAGAATAAAGGTAGATTCGAAGAGTCCAGGAATAAATCACCCCAAGACCTGGTTGAAGAGCCAAAGAAAATTATATCTCTGAATATTCCTGTTTCCCTGGTAGAACTATATCATAAAGCAGCACAAAAAAAGGTGTTTTTGGCCAGTGCACCTGTTGATACATTTAGTCACTCTTTGGTCCTTCCCCGTATCTATGCACACTTTTCAATTTAAATTATTTATCCAATTCCATTTTGATTTTTAAAAATCTATTTCCACCTCCCACTCAGATACAGGCTGATCCCAGGACACAAAGACCTGACTTATGGGAATGAACTCCAATAATATTATTAAATTGAATAGTCTGATGTACATGCAAATGTTCATTCATGCTATGAACAGCACAACTGGTTCTCTCTCTCTCTCTCTCTCTCTCTCTCTCTCTCTCTCTCTCTCTCTCTCTCTCTCTCTCTCTCTCTCTCTCTCTCCCTCTCTCCCTCTCTCCCTCTCTCTCTCTCTCTCTCTCTCTCTCTCTCTCTCTCTCTCTCTCTCTCTCTCTCTCTCTCTCTCTCTCTCTCTCTCTCCCCTCCCCCCCCCACTTTAGTAATTGTTCTTTTTTATTTGTAATTGTGTTTTTGATGCCATTCATTACAATACTGTCGAGTGATTTTTTTTATTTTCAACTGATGGACGTTTGTAAATAAGGGACCTGTTCATTACTTGGGGACAGCAGGCCCCTATTCCAGTGAACAGTTCCTAACCGGGACAGTTCGCAAGTTGGAAACGCACCCCTGAATAGAGTTCACACATAGCAGAAGATTCCTGCAGCTCCCAAATGCTTGATCATATGTACAGCCTGTACATAAATTGGGCATTCATAAGCTGGTGAGGAGCTGCAGTGTATTCCAGATCAGAACTCACTATACAAGCGAAACTTGCTTCCTCACAGTCTGTGGTCCATTTGCCAATCACATATCTATGCTTTGGCAATTGACCCTCAAGGCAGTGGAAAAGGTGTATGTATAATCACTGTACCAAAACCCCTCGTGTTTAATATTTGATTTCCCATGAACTCTTGAGGTCGTGGTTTGTTCCTGGTGCAGATGCATTCTGGTAAATGCATCTGCACCCTCTCTTGGTCCTTGACATTGCTCGTGTAGTGTGGTGTCCAGAATTCAGCACAACTGCAGCTGAGTGCTAAGCAACTGATGACTCTCATGAACTCAGTGTGCAATATATGAGATCATTTCAGGCATGTTATGACGTACAAGGCTGGATTGGACCAGAGCCAACAACTCATTGTTCTGCTTTTTGAATATTTGCAAAGCTGAAATGGAAAAGTTAACCAATATATGATTCAGAGCTGTCATTGCAACAGGAACTATTTTGCCTTGTTTTCCACACCCATAATGGTCATGTAGTTGAGCTTGAATTATCCTTATATTCAGTTCAAGATGAGCTTACCCTCACCCTGTTTCCCATAAATTATGCTGTGAGATTTTCTGATTGCAACTGATAATTATAAATATTGTGGAGCTTAAATAAAAAGCATGATCTCAGCATCTTTGCTTTATCCCCACACCTGGGTGCCTGGCTTCTCCAAAGTTTGATCACCAGGTCTGGTACATATGTTTCTCCCAGGACCAGGCAATCCCTAACACATGATGTGAATTTGAATCTTCCCATGATGGGGGAGAGAAGATTGAAGAAGCTTCCTTGTTGTGATTGAATCTGCTGGAGATATAAAACTATAAACTGTACATTAATCCATCCCTCGCCCCTCCCAGTCCTTTGATTAGATTCTAGCCTGTGACTCTCTTCCAGGTATTTGTGTCAGCTGCCTCTGCCACTTCCGTTAACATTCCCTTCTGCTCTCATCGTATGTAGAATGTAGAACCGTACAGCACAGGAACAGGCCTTTTGGCCCACGATGTTGTGCCGAACTAATTAAACTAATCCCTTCTGCGTACACAATGCCCATATCCCTCCATTCTCTGCATATTCATGTGCCTAGCTTAGAGCCTCCTAAACACCTCTATCATATTTGCCTCCATCACCACCCCTGGCAGCACATTCCAGGTACCCACCACTCTCTGTGTAAAAAAAGTTGCCCAGGACAACTCCTTTGAACTTACCTCCTCTCACCTTACGTGCATGCCCTCTAGTTTTAGACATTTGACCCTGGGCAAAAGATACCGGCTGTCTATCTATGCCTCTCATTATCTTATTAATTAATATCAGCTGTCCCTTCGGCCTCTGCCATTCCACAGAAAACAACCTCAGTTTATCCAACCTCTCCTTATAGCACATGCTCTCTAATCCATGCAGCATCCTGGTAAACCTCTTCTGCACCCTGTCCAAAGCCTCCACATCCTTTTTATAATGGGGTGACCAGAATTGAATACAATAATCCAGATGCAGCCTAACCAGAGTTTTATAAAGCTGTAACTTGCATTTTTCCTCAATTCTATCTCTTCTTCCATCTTGTTCTTTCCAAGCCCATTCATCTTTGAGACCCTCTTCCCTTTACATCGATTCTGTTCCAACCAAATTGTCAACCATCCAACCTTTCTTCTGTGGGACCCTTATGACTGATGTTAATGGTCTGCATTTTTCTCACACTGTTAACCACAGTCACCCTCCCTCCCCCAACTTTGAAGTAACTGTGACCACTTCTCCTAAACAAAACATGCTTAATCTCCTTGTCCTTGCCCCTACGTTAACCTCCATTTTGATAATGCTGAAAGGTATTGTCAGCAGACAAATCCAAGCCTATCTTTCCCACATTCCAAGTTTAAAAGCAACAAACAATCTGCTGGGGGAGCTCAGCAGGTTGAGTAGCATCCATGGGGAGAAAGGGATTGTCCACGTCCTTCAGCACCCCTCCCCCTCCCTCCCCAGTCCAATCACTTCTGGCCCCTATCTCACCACCTACCATCTCCTCTGTACACTGGCTATTTCCCCTCTCTACTCTCAGTGCTGATGCAGGGTTTTGACCCAAAACGTCGACGATTCCTCTTTCCCCACAGATGCTGCTCAATCTGCTAAATTCCTCCAGCAGATTGTTTGTTGCTCTAGATTCCAGTATCTGCAGTGCCTTGTGTCTCCATTTCAAGTTGAAATCCCTTCAAACAAGTTCCCAGAAAGAGCCCTGAATCAAGGCCTGAAGCAGAATTCTTTGCAACCCTCGTAAACTATCCTACCTGAGGTGTTTGATGTGTTAGTTGTAATTTTTCAAAGTTCCCTAGATCCAGCGAGGGTTCCATAACATTGGAAAATAGTGAGTGTAATTCCATCAGTCAAAAAGGAGAGAGAGAGCAGGAAACAGTTAACTTCACATTAGAAAGATGTTAGAAGCTATTGTTAAAGACAGGGCACTTAGAGAAATTCAAGCCAATCAAGCAAAGTCAACGTCGTTTGTGAAAGAAATGCCGTGTTTGATTGGAGTTCTTTGTAGCATGTGTTATATCTCTATATTCCTCTAAAAAGCTCCTTACAAATGCTCCTTGGCCAAGCTTTTGGACATCAATTCTAATATCTGTATTCTTTGTTTGAAAAATGTTCCTATTCGTATCCGTCTTAAACACCTAGCAGATTTTCCAGACTTTTGGTGTTAGTCCTGATAATATCCAAACATACATTTATTACACTTTCTTACATGTAGTATTTATCATAATCTCCAGTGAACTCAGTGAGGTTAAGGGGAGTGGAAACAAGCACTCTTGACCCTGACTCCGGCCACAAACTTGCACATGCTCCTGACCCCTGGTATTCCAGATCCCAGATCCCAAACCTGGTTCTAGCTGCACAACCTGCTTGCACTTGGGATCCCCACCTGGATTATTGAGTGAACCAGATGCCAGACCACCAGAGTTTACTGTAAAATGCAAATTATTGTTCATTTTTGTTTGTTCCCTTTGAATCTTTCCAGCAGTAAAGTTTTTGCAGAACAAACATCATGACTTTAGAGTCGGTGCTGTACAGTTGCAGGGAAAAGGGGTAGGAGCAGGCAATACCAACAGAGTGCACAGCCCTTGAGGCATTGCTGAGGAAATGGTGCACTGCAGGAGTGCAACTCACTCGAGAGCACTGCACTCTTAGGGGGCAGTCCTAAATCAGGGCTGCATTGTTCTTTCTTTCTTTTTCAATCTTTTTATTAATTTTCAAATTAGTACAAAATAATATATATAACATGAGTAATTATACATATGGTGCAAAGAGATCAGGATAGCAATCATAACAGTTAATATATATAATCACAGGGAGTAAAAAAAAGTAATCTAGACCTTCCGTTCTCTTATCAAGTGAACAAATACAGAAGGAAAGATTGAAAAGAAATGAAATTTAATTACATGAAAGAAGTACCCCCAAATCAAAAAAAAATTGATAATAAACCAAATAAAAACAAAAACTTCAAAAAGAAAACTGGACTGATATTTCTTCATGGAGCTGCATTGTTGTAAGAGGACTATACCATTGCAGGGGCAATACTGAAGGAATTCTCCACAGTTGGGAGGGGCAGCAGTGAGAGGGTCCTTCACACTCTGAGGAGCTGCATAAAATAAGTGCTCTAAAGTTAATGGAATAACACTGACAAAGTACTGCACAGAGGAGCAGTTCGAAAAGAACACTGTTCCTTTGGCAGCGTCACGTTTTAAATGAGGGCTGTGTCTGCCTCTTAAACATCACTATAGTGGGGACTTCTGCCATCCCAACTGATAATCATCACTCAACTAAAACAGCCATCTGATCATTAGTGCATTAAAGATGATTCTTTTAATCTTTATTAATGACCTGGACTTGGAGGTACAAACTGCGATTTTTAAATTTGCAAATGGCACACAAGAACTCTGATACCTTTCGTAAAAACAGTGATGTTCACAAGGTAGTGTTGTGATCTACACAGAATATAGTGATAGGTTGCAACAAGATATAAAGAGGCTGGTGGTTGCGGGTGTCCTTGGAGGGGGAGCATGCGGTCTCCGCGGGCACACTGGTTGAGTTCCGCGCTCGGTGGGCCCCTCGGGATCGCATGTGTCGTGGACAGTGAGAATGCGATTCTTCTCTGAAGTGTTGCGTGGTGCGTTTAGCGGGTGCTGCGTTTCGTGTGCGTTTCACGGGTACTTAGCATTATTTTGCTGTAGTTATGTAGATGCTTAGGTTGTTTTCTTCTCTTTCTGTATTAGTTGTAGTGTATTGACACTGGTTGTCCTTTTGTAGTGCTTTTAGTTAATAAACGTTTATATTAAAAAAAGAGGCTGGTGGAATGGGCAGACACATGGCTATTGAAGTTCAATGCAGAGATGGTGGGGGCAGGTTCCAATGTGGCTTTTGAGAGGGAATTAGATAAACATATGGTGAAGAAAAATTTGCAAAACTGCGGAGAAAGGAGAGTAGGGGAGGGGGCAGAGAAACCAGTCAGCGGCTCTGATAGAGACCTAGTGTGAACACAATGGCCTCTATCTGTGCCATAACTATTCTTTGATTCCATGATTTTAAGTATGTGAGATATTTTTGAGTTCAAAGTGGCTGCCAGATTTCCTGTGTTACAATGACAAAGTATTTCATTGGCTGTGAAGCACTTCAGCACATCCTGGGGTCCTGGCAGGCACAACGTAAATGTAAATTCATTGTTAATAATGCTCATTCCCTGCTGTATTCTGCAACTATTCCACTGCGTGATTTTCTGTGTCACCAGCTAACTATGGCATTTTGAGCGAAGCTACGCCCTTTGATTTTTTTTTGTTAGCATTTGTTTAATTACCGTTCCTTCTGTGTAATTGGCTCCTTCCTTCCTGAGGCCAATTGCTGTATCTATGTGTTGATGATGGGCTTTATCAGAAAACATCCTCAGACCGACCCAGCCCAGCCAGTGACCTACCAGGAGATGTGAGCCTCATACTTCCCCAGTCTGCTCCAGCGTGGACTGACGTCATTGTTGGCTTGCCTTGGGCTGTGTTGAGTGAAGTTTTCTTTTTGTTTATTTCTTGTCTCAATAAATGGTGCTGCTTTATATGGTAGGTAACTGTATGATAACCAAGGATTGGGGAGGGCAGGGGTGGAGCTGGTGGCAGTGGACTGCAGCGTAGACTCTGGGATCTGCACAGAGTATGGGCTGGATCTCTGGCTCAAGTCCCTGACACCGAGGGGAGCGATTGTGCCACTTCAGGGTTGGGTCCTCCAACACTCCTTCATTTTCACCCCTCTGGAAATGCACTGCTCCTTCAACAAAGTCCCTCCAAAACCTCGGCACACCTGCAGCCTTGCCCCTCTCTGCCACAGGAAGGGCAGTTCCCAGGGAGCACAGCGCTGATAGAGGTGCTGACGTCGGCGCTATCCCATGGAGAATGCCGCATTCCCTGGACACCGTCTCTCCAGCTTCCACCCACTCCATCTGCCCATCTCCCATTGGTTCCCCTCCCCCGATGTTCCCATCTGCCCTCCCCACCTCCCTCACTCGATTCCAAGCTCCACCTTCCTCTCCTATCAGATTCCATCATCTTCAGCCCTTTGCCACCTCCACCCATCACCTCCCAGCTCTGTCGCTGTTCCCACTCTCCCCTCCCCCCATCTGCCGGTCACCCCCCACCCCACCCACCCTCACCTGGATCCACCTATCGCTTGCTAGCTCTTGCTCCACCTCTTCCGCTCATACTGGCTGTCTCCCCTCTATCTTTCAGTCCAGAAGAAGGGTCTGGACCTGAAATGTCGACTGTCCATTTCCCTCCATAGATGCTGCCTGACCTGCTCAGTTCCTCCAACATCTTGTGTGTACTTCCATGCTGCCCTCTGACAACAGTGCTGTTCCTCAGCCCCACCTCTCTGACATCACGGCACTCCCTCAACACTGCCCCTCCAACAGCACTGCCTGTCCTGGTACCCCTCTGTTTAAGCTTGCGTCTGCTTGATACAGTTATTGAGCGGGGCTCTGGTATCTAAACTCCAGCTTATTCCTAAACTTCACAGGCTGAAGAGAGGATTTACAATCCTATTGCAATCAAAACCTACTTGTGTTAAGGAGCTGTAAATCACTCTACTTTACAAGCAGAGTGTTTTACAGCCACTTCAGTTTAACAAGGACCTTGATTATTTATTTGCTAACCCTGGGTGCTGAAGAATCACCTTCCCGCCTGTTAAACCCCTCCTGTTCAGCACAGAGTAACTGGTGTGATACATTTAGGTACAAGAATGGGGACGCCTTCTGCTGCAGGGGAAAACTGGGCAAGGGCAAGGTCTGTGTAGGGCGAGCTTCACTGCTTGGTTGCTAGATTGGTGTCTCAGTGACTCCCCCAATGGATAAATGAACATCTCATGACCCTTGGGCTCAGTCCAACATGGCACCTGAAAGCTAGGGTCATCAGCATGTACACACCATCCCTGGAAGCCACAGATATGACTAAGGAGGACATCCCAGGGGAAGATAAGCTGATCCTTTTGGGCCATCTTCAATGCCTAATTAAGAACAGAAAATGCAGGAAACACTCAGAAAGTCAGGCAGCATCTAAAACAGAGTGAACGCTTCAGGTTGAAGACTCTTTGTCAGAACTATTCGTCAAAATTTCAGATCTCTACGTCTGTGTTTTTATTTAATTTTCAAGTTCAATGCCAGGGTTTGAGAAGATGTGGTCCTCTGGCAAGCTGTTGGCAAGCAGGGAGTAGGGAGTGCTACCTCCAGTGGAGTGCGTCTACAGAACCTCCCCAGGTACCGGATACCTGACCCATGGACACTCCCTTTATACAAATGAGCCGCAACAACCGGGGTCTGGGTGGAGCTGAGCAGAGCTGGGAGCGCTAAGCAGACTCACTCGTTCACTCACTGGGTCAGTGAGGCCGGCTGGCAGCTGCTCTCCCCGTGCCTGCTCGCTCACCCGTCACAACTGTCTCTGTGACTCTCTCCCACACACTGTTCTTGTTCATTTCCGACTCATGAAAAATTTGGGTTACGAACAATTCTTAGGAACAGAACCCTTTCATAACCTGGGGACTGCCTATACAGCCAAAATTCCTGGATCACCAATCTTGTTATAACCAGAATCACCACAGGCACCTGTCACATGGTACTCCAAGCGAGAAACAGCAAGGAAATCTGGATTACCTTCGCCGTGATGTATACCATTGATTGTTGGACTGATCACTGCCTTTTCTGCTCTGTTATCTCCATCAGTCTGCTCTGAAAACAATAGGCATGGTGACAGAAATATTGCCACAAGAAAATCAATATTGAATACTCAAAGGCACGGTAGCACGGCGGTTAGCGTAACGCTACCACAGCGCCAGTGACCTGGGTTCAATTCCCACCGCTGCCTGTAAGGAATTTGTACGTTCTCCCTGTGTCTGTGTGGGTTTCCTCCGGGTGCTCCGGTTTCCTCCCACATTCCAAAGACATATGGGTTAGGAGCTGTGGGCATGCTATGTTGGCGCTGGAAGAGTGGCAACACTTGCAGGCTGCCCCCAGCACATTCTCAGTAATGCAAAGTGACGTATTTCACTGTGTGTCTCGATGTACATGTGAATAATAAGTATCTTATCTTATCTTAAGATAACCCCTCTCAGACAGTGCCTCGCCAATAACTTGACAGCCACCAGTAAACAGCACCACAGAGTGCCCACTGTGGCTGTACTGCCCTGAAGTCCACCAGTGAAAAGGCTCTTGTCTACTGATGAGACTAGGCAGGAAATCCAGGAGCTCTGGTAAAACTCTGATAACCTGGCTCCATCGGGACTTCAGTGATGTCGGACTGGTAGATTTTCCAGACTATTAGATGTTATTCCTATAAGTACCACGGAATACTTTAATTCACTTTTTTAGATGTTATACAATGAGTTCAAAGGACCTGGTGAAAAGTGACCAGGTGAATTTAAAAGGAGTACAGGAAATGGGGCCCCAGTGAGTTTAACGGAGGCAAAGAAAACAGAACCCAGTGGCTCAGATCCTGACAGGATTTCAGGATTCAGGATTTCTGAACAATCGGACACTGGATTATTGAAGTTTTACTGTAATTAACCACAAACACAAGGTTTTCTTAAATTGGAAATTCCATCACACCTTGGGAGAAGAAGCAGCTCTACAGATACTTGGAGGCCAAGGCCCAACAGAAAACCCATGATCTAAAGAACAGATGGTGGGTGGAAGGAGAGCAGGAGATCTAGCAACTGGCTGATAACCGTGCGCTGCAGATTCTTCAGTATTGTCAAGGCCCAATCACCCAGAGGCCCACCCCGAGACCAAGAATGGAGGTGAACCATGAAGGACAGAGACAGTCAGCCATTAAAAGAACATCTCATTATTTCCCATGCCCCGCTTTCTTAGCAACCTATCCGGTCCGGCTTTGCTACAAGTCCTGACCAATAAGAAGTTGAAAAGGCTGTGTGCCAACTGTAAAACAAGGTTTCTGGACCAGATAATAGCCATGTTGTAGTTCTAAAACATGTCAGAGGGTAGGTTCACAAATCAATCTCCCACATCTTTGAAGGGGGGAAGTTACAGGAGTCATCAGAGATGCTGTCATTCTGACCATCCAAAAAAAAAGGACACAAACCCGATGGTGGTGTCTATAAAGGGATCTCCCTGCTGTCCATCACAGGTACAACCAACACCAGATCCTTCTCAACCATCTCCTCCCAGTGGCCAAAGAACTGCTCTGTGTCGATGCTTAGAGAAATGCCGGGAGATAAATCAACTGCGATACATCAGCTTTTTTGACCTCTCTAAAGCCTTTGGCTCCATCAGTTGAGGAGAACTATGGAGCATACTTCTCGGGTTTGACTTCCCAGCAGATACTCATCTCCACTTCATGTCTGCTACGGGACGGCATTGCTGGCCATGATCTTACTAACAGACCAACCTCAGAGCAGACTGGCATTAAGCAAGTCCGTGTCATTGCCCCAACACTTTCCTGAGTCTTTCTCCTGGCAATGCTGCACCTCCACTCCAACACACTTCCCGGTGGAGTGAAGATAGTGTACAGGACAAATAAGAAACTATTCCACCTGCATGATCTCAACTTCAGAACCAAGGTCGCTACAACTTCAGGTATTGACGTTTGAGTGTGCGCAAGTTCGGAGACCAAGCTCAAGTCCTCATAGACTCATTCACTCAATCATATGAGAAGATGGGCCTTGTCCTCAGTATCCCCAAAACAAAGGTCTTCCATTAACCTGCCCCCACTGTACCGCACCATCCCCGACTGTAACTGTCCACATTGACACAGAAGCCTGCGTGAACAGTCGAAGGAGCGCATCATTGCCCAACCTACCTACTTGAAAGGCACCTGCTGTGATAGAGTCTTATGGCCCCACATTGGCCTCATCAACCTCTGCAGAACCCATGGAACCAAAGTGGAAGCAATTGCTCCAACCCTTAATGGATTTCTGGAGAGACAAGACAAAGCAGAAAGGAATAGAGGGATGTAATAAAAGGGTGAGCCAAAGAGGGATAGGAGGCGGCTTCGATGAGCATTAGCGCCAGGATAAACTAGTTGGGCTGAATGAGCAATTTCTCTGCTGTAGCATCAGTAATTCATCATCTGGCAGCTCTGCCGGCTCCAGTGTTGCACAAGCAATTAATTTCTCAGTTTTCCTCCTCTCCCTTCATGAAAGCTTGAAGTTATTTCCCAAGGGGCATGGCCGTCTGTGAAGTCTCTTCAAAGTGCCTTTCCCTCCCAAGAGCCACAGTAAGTTTGACAGCTCATTAGATTGGTACTTGGTCTCAATTGTTACACCCTAAATCCTGCTCCTTTGCCTCATCTATCCTAGTAGACACTGAGGTCCGAATTTGGCATCTTCCAGAGCTGTACCAGGGAACTGCGCTGGGATGTAGCGTCTGTGTTTAAGGGGGTGGTGTTTATAGGAGCAGTGATGGCCAGTGACAGTGAGGAGATTTGGAGAAATAGCTATGGGAAGGACATCATTAAGCTGGAAAGTGTGCAAAAAGGATTCACAATGATGGTCTGATAGCGCAGTGGAAAACTCAAAAGTCACTTTATTTTTTGTTTCTTATAATCCGAAATCTATCCACTATAATGCAAAAAAAATTCACAATGAACCCGACTCCGTCATTAAAAATATAAAATAATAAAGTCAAATGAGCTTTTTTAGAAAATAAATAACCAGAGTGAAGCAGTGACAGTTCTGTGTCCTGACTTCTGCATTTCATCCCCTCTCCCCTCCCTTTGCCCTTTCCCCCCTACCCCTACAAAATCCTGCTTGCCCCTCCCCTCCCCTCATGTTCCCCTTCCTCCACCAGGCCGATTTCTCCAGTGCCCTGACCAACAATTGTTCCTCAAAAAATAGATTTGTTGTTCATCAGTTTTGCCACTGTATGGGATGTTGCTGTGCATACATCGGACGTTAACTTTTACCAATAAGACTAATAAAACTAATTAACTGTCCCTAACTGTCCATGGGTGGCACAGTAGTGTAGCGGTTAGCATAACGCTATTACAGCACCATCGATCAGGGTTCAATTCCCGCCGCTGTCTGTAAGGAGTTTGTACGTTCTCCCCGTGTCTGCGTGGGTTTCCTCTGTGTGCTCGGGTTTCCTCTGTGTGCTCCAGTTTCCTCCCACATTCCAAAGACGTACAGGTTAGTAGGTTAACATGGGTGTAATTGGGCGGCGCGGGCTCGTTGGGCTGGAAGGGCCTGTTACTGTGCTGTATAAGTAAAGTTTTTAAACTAAAACTAAAGTTTTTTAAAGTTTTAGATCACAATGTAAATTAAGAGTGGATTGTTCTTGTATATTATTCTTTCATCGTAACCACAGTGAAGCTGGTTCACAACAGCCAGGTACCTGCTTGTTACATTTCAGTATCACAGAACGGGGCGACTAAAGCCTGTCAGCTTATTTGAATAGATCTGTGTCAATCTGTAACTTGTTTGCACTGGCAAGCATGAATATGTTAATCAAAGTATCTCCATGATTTCAACGTGTGCTCAAGACCAGCAGTGTATAAACTGCTGAGGGAGATTAACCGGGTAATAACTTCCTGGCCTTTCCTTGCCCATCTTTTGGGAACTTGGGCGGGGGAGGAGTGCAGTGGGTCATCACATTCCAGTGGTCCCACGCCACTCTCCTCCACACCGAAGTTATGAGAAACTTCTCGTCAGCCTCTCTGATATTCCTCCCCCACCCTCCTCAGCAATCCCAAGATAAACCAACAAGTGATCTGTATGAAATTACTTTCAGTCCCACCTCCTTGAATAATAACTCCCACCAATGTTCTCCACACCCTCTGGTGTTTCTTCACTCTTTATCCGTGACAACAGAGATGTTTGATACTCCCCCGCACTTTGCCTTGTCTCAGAATCCATTCCTCTCTCTCTGTGCTGCCTACTGTCCCTGTTTAAAACTTTCAACCCTTTACATGAGTTCCTTCTTGCTTTCTCTTATCTTAATTTTGTAAATTCGCTTTACCTCTGATCTGCTCTTTGTTGTCTCATTGAGTCATACAGCATAGAAACAGGTCTTTTGGCCAACCAAGTCCACACCCATTTACAGTACCCCGACATTAATCCCACTTTATTCTCCCCACATTATCTGCTCTCTACATTCTGAGTGCTTTTTATCACAATTAATGCCTACAATTGACACCATTTTTATAAACATTTTTAAATGGTTACCTTCTAAAGGTCCATTCCCTGACCAGGAGAGTATTTTTCCTGGGAGTATCCCCACTCATCTCATCTCTCCATCGGCACCCAGCTCCCATAACACCCAATCATGGGTGGCTTCTTACAAGCTTCAACCACTCACCCAACCTGCTCGGTGCCAGTGATCCAGTGAAGTTATTGTGTGCAATTCTGGTCACCCCATTACATGAAAGGTGTGGAGGCTTTGGAAAGGCTACAGAGGAGGTTTACCAGGATGCTGCCTGGATTAGAGGGTGTGAGCTACAGGGAGAGAGGTTGGACAAACCTGGGTTGTTTTCTCTGGAGCGTCAGAGGCTGAGGGGAGATGTGATAAAAGTTTATCTGAAATTATGAGAGGCATAGATAGTTTAGATGGAATTTTTCTCCAAGAGTAGAAATGTCAAGTACTGGAGGACACACAATTAAGGTGAGAGGAGGAAAGTTTAAAGGAGACATATGCGGGGCACATTTTTTACACAGAAAGTGGTAGGTGCCTGGAACAGGCTGCCAGGGGAATGGTGGAAGCAGATACAATAGTGGCATTTAAGAGGCTTTTAGACATATGAGTGTACAGGGAATGGAGGGAGATGGATCATGTGCAGGCGGAAGAGATTTACTTCAATTTGGGATCGTGTTTGGCACAGACATCGTGGGCTGAAGGGCCTGTCGCTGTGCTGTACAGTTTTATGTTCTATATGCTTAAGTCAGCTCTCAGTGGCAGAAAAAGCCCCCATCAGATGGGAATGGGGAAAGGACAGGGACCCACAAACACCAGCTGTGCAGAGGGAGGTCCCTCTCCTACCTCAACACTTTAAATCATATTGATTGAGAGGGAAGAAAATCTAATCTGCAAACATCGATTAGTATGTGTTAAAACTAGAATTTGCTGTCAAAAGCTGCTCGAGCCCCTCGTGGGACCCTACAGCCCCTCTCCTATTGTAGAACTGTATGACTATCAACAACCTGTTATTTGACAGTGTGTTTAAAGTTGCAATTAAGTGTGACTATTATTTTTTAATCTCAAGATAAATTGCAATTAACTCTTAATCATTTGTGTGCCGCACTGTTTCAAAGTTTCAAGTGTGTTTTAAGTTTCCTAATCACCCAGAGAACCCCATTCTTAAATACTTTTATCCCTAGGAATATTTCTAATTTGTGTCCTCTTGTTTAAATTTTACCATTCGATTAATTAACATTGAAGTTGTAGATTTTTTAAAAACCTAAGTAGAGTCCTTTGTTATGTATTTTTTCAGTGAAGCCCTCTTGTCCTTCAGTGACTGACCTACCTCCTCTGTTCTGGCCTACTGTATACTGCCTTGTCATTCATTGTCACATGTGTTTTACCCAGTCTAGCTAGAGGGCTGTGTTGTCTTCCCGGTAGAGCGTTGGGTTAAGATTAGATGAAATGGAGGTGATACCAATGCATTCCTCAGGTTCTCGTCACTTACTTATGTAGCAGATGCGCCTTCAAGTGGCAGTATTTTGTATTGCAGCTTGGAGCCGCAAGGTTCTGGGATCAGAACATTTACCTCAATCAGAGGACTGATTAAACAGTTGATAAATTTTACTGAAAGCTAGCCTTGCAATTAACAGCGTCTCACAACCTCAAAATATCCCAAACAGCTATTCAAGAACTTTTGACATGTAGCCACTTGCTTTAATGTTGGAAATGTGGCAGCCAGTTTGTGAATAGCAAGATCCCACAACTAGCAGTCCAACAATGATGAGATAATATAAAATAGAATCAATATACAGCAAATGCATGTTATATTGAGGATATATGTGCCCTGCAACAGGATATAGATATGTTAAGTGTATAGACAAAACTTGGCAACTGGAATTTAATGTGGGAAGGTGTGAGATCATGCTCTTCGAAAGAAGGCATTAAAGGCAGACCATTATCTAAGTGGAGCTAGACTGAAAACGAGCGGAATATCAAGGGACATAGGTTTCTTGTGCATGAAATGCAAAAAGCCAGCACGTAGATCCAGCAAATAATTAAGAAAGCAAATGGATCTAATTCTGATTCTGGAATATTGGCCTTTATTGCCAGCGGTTTGGCGTTTAATGATAGAGAAGTATTGTCACAATTGCACAAGGTATTGGTACAGGAAGATCCGATGTACTGGGTACAGTTTGTATCCCCTTATTTTATCCCCTTATTTAAAAAATGATATACTTGTATTGGAAAAACAAAGGACTGCAGATGCTGGATTCTAGATGAAAAGCACTATGATGCTAGAGGAACTCAGCAGGCCAGGCAGCATCCGCGGAGAAAAGCAGGGTCCTGACCCGGAACGTTGACCACCTGCTTTTATCCACGGATGCTGCCTGGCCTGCTGAGTTCCTACAGCATCATCATGTTTTTCATTTTACTTGTATCGGAAGTAGTCCAGAAGAAATTCACTAGGCTAATTCCTGGCATGGGAGGGTTATCACAAGTGGCTAAAATAGTTGGATCTGTGTTGTTTGGAGTTTAGAAGAATAAGGGGTGATCTTATTGAGACATGAGATTCTGAGGGGGTATGACAAGTAGATGTTGCGATGTTTCAACTAGCGGGAGAGTCTCAAACAAGGGGACATGGTACAAGATAAGGTTGCAAATATTCAAAACTGAGGTGTGTGGGAATTTTCTCCATGCAGAGAGTGGTGAATGTTTGGAATTCTCTCCTCTAGATGGTTGGGGAGGTCAATCATTGATGTATTTAAAGGGAAGTCAGGTAAATGATTGAAAGACTGGCTCTGTGTAACTGGCACAGAGGAGGTGAGGCCTGGGGCAGATCAGTCATTATATTGAATGGTGGAGCATGCTTGAGGGGCCAAGTGTGGCCTACTCCTGCTCCTAGTGTTCTCCCAGCTGACCTGAGATACCGGGCCACAATCTCCAAATGTTCCAGCTTGGCAACTCTCACTGCAATATATGAGGAGACTTCCTGTGGTGTTGCCCATGGTTACTGCAAGAATATGGAAGTCAACCAGTTGTGGCATCACCATTGTGGGAAGGGGTTGCTTTGTGGCTCAGCCTTTATGGGTTGAGTTTAGCTGAAATCACTCTTGCTTTCTCTCCCACCACAGATACTCTACTATCACTCTGCAGCCTTCCCTGCACTGCAAGGCCCATTGAAGGGTCGAGTCCTGTGGAATGGGGACCTTCGCAATGGCAACGCTTCAATCGTCGTGAAGAATCTGACCCAGAACGACAATGGGACATTCAGTTGTGTGGTGCAGAACCCACCAGACGTCAGCAGCTTTGTGCCGACGACTGAACTCACCGTCACCAAGAAAGGTGAGCTGGTCAAAGTGACTGAGAAATGAAACATCTTGCATGTGTTAGTTAAATGTCGAGGATTGTATTTCAATCATGTCCCCATTTCAGCCCACTTAGTCCATGAGTGGAGGCTTCAGGTTTGATTCTTGCCCTTCTCCCAAATTTACTCCCTTTTCCCAGTTGATTCCCATTGAATCCAAGGTTCTCCAGAAGGGAGGATTTTGTGGGATTTGGTGCATCAGGGCCTTTCTACAAAGGAAGGGATATTTAATATAAGAGAGCCTGCTTCACAAGCTAATCACCAGTATTATTGGGTAGTGATGCTCCATCAAGGTCAACAGTCTGTCATGTCACCTCTACCCCAGGACTCCCTGATCCCCGTATCTATCATCCCACTACCTTCTCCCTGGATCGTTAAGTTACCTGAATTATTGGTATTGGTATTGGTTTATTATTGTCACTTGTACCGAGGTACGGTTAAAAACTTGTCTTGCAAACCGATCGTATAGGTCAATTCATTACACAGTGCAGTTGCATTGAGTTAGTACAGAGTGCATAGATGTAGTACAGGTAAAAACAATTACAGTGCAGAGTAAAGTGTCACAGCTACAGAGAAAGTGCAGTGCAATAAGGTGCAAGGTCACAACAAGGTACATCGTAAGGTCATAGTCCATTCATTGTATAAGGGAACCGTTTAATAGTCTTAGCACAGTGGGGTAGAAGCTGTCCTTAAGTCTGGTGGTACGTGCCCTCAGGCTCTTGTATCTTCTACCCTATGGAAGAGGAGAGAGGAGAAAATGAATTTGGGGCCATGAATGCAACTCGTTTGTAAATCGAGTTGAGGAATTGAAAAAAAACTTTACTGGGATTATGGTTACAAAGTAGAGCTCACTAGCACAGGAAGTCATTGAGGAAAATAGTGTGGATGGTTTCAAAATGAAATTAGATAAGTACATGAGAAAGAAAGGAGTTAAAAAATCTAAAAAGCAGCAATTTAGTAGATAGAGTAATAGGAGACGAGCATTTTCTGGTTAGGCCAAATGGCCTGCTATGCTGTAGGTTCTCAGTAACAGGTCTTGCTTCTCTTCTTGGCACAGAGCTCCCTTTCCGACTGAGTGTGGCAGTCATGTTGGTGCTGCTGGTGGTTGTGCCGACTCTGCTGGTGGTCACCGTGCTCCTGGTGTGGATGGGCAAGAGATTTGATTTCTGCGGGTCAAATGCCACAAAGTCATCAATCGAGGTGGTGGAAGGGTAGGCTCAGAACTGGCACCGCCGTTTGCTGTTGACAATGGTCATCTTGAGATTCGATCAGGGAGGTGCTTTAACAAATCAGTTCAAACACATCAGCCGTGAAGACAGAACTAGATCCCACAAAGAGCAGTGAGATGATTCACCAGTTAATCATTGGAATAGAGAGTCTGGTGACAAACAGAGCAGTGGTTCATAGAATCACAGACCACAGAAGGAGGCCATTTGGCCCATCATGGCTGTTCCAGCTCTCTGAAAGAGTTGATGAATTAATCCCATCCCCCTGATCTTTTCCTCACTATTTGATATCCTTTTCCTCACATTCTTCCTGGTCTCTTCTGAATCAGGTGCCAGCTTCACATCAAGCAGTGCAGTCCAGATCACAACATTTCACCTCAGAAAAATACTCACCTCCTCTCCCCCAGTTCTTTTGCTGATTACTTATTGGAGGGACCCCAAAGTCCTAGATCCCCACCACTAATCTGGGGTGATCTTAAACCTGCGTGAACATGGACACAGCACCAAATCCTGCAGATAACTTCTCCTCCCTCTCTCCTGACACCCGTCCCCTCCCCAAATACCCTCCTATTCCCCCATCCCCATTCCATAGACTTCCACACAAACCCCCACAAAGCATCCCACCCCTACCCAAAACCCCTCCATCCCATGTCCTTCAATGGTGTTCCGATGGAACTAATTTACATTTTGGTCAATGCAAACGCTATTTTTTTCTTAAATGTTGTGCTTATACTTTGAGGAGATGAATCTTGCTCTTGCTGCCATATTGCAAGCAATAACTGGAGGTCTCTTCCTGTACAGAGCTGCTGATGCTTCTGAAAATGATTTGAGGAACAGCTTTTGCATGCGATGCACTTGCTTGGAGGTGAGTGCCAGCAAAGAGTGTCCAGAAACCAATCTTCCTCTCAGGATGGCACATGAGGAGAGGCAGAGTCAGGGGTGGGTGAGATGAGAGGGAGGGGCGAGGTTAGATAGAAGGGAGGCAGGAAGGAGTGGGAGGATGAGGTGTCGGGAGATGAGAAAGAGGGAAAGGTTGGAGCTCTGGTTGCTCCTTGGGCTGAATTCAACTTTGAACAAGCCTACCGCGGCACTGAAGGTTTGTGGTCACAGCAGTGAGGAACGGAGGTGAAGGGGGCATTGTGTCCAAACACAATCCAATGGCAACTCATAATCCATCACATCAGAAGTCACAAGGATGTGCAGGGGAGGAGCTGGAAGCTGTGGAGAGCCAGAGACAAGCTTGGCTTAATTGTCCCCTTTTCAATTAAGGCAAGGACAAGGGTGGGATCCTCCATTTCTTTATTCCTCCATTGGGAATTCCTCCAGGAATTCTACATTCCTGCATTGCAGTGGGAATGGGCCTGTGTGGTGGTCCAGCATATGAACACTGAGGAGCCCAATGCATTGAAAAAAAGTGTTTTATTAGTTTGTAAGCTGTAGCTTTAAGAATGTTGGTGAAGAGAGAGTTTGACAGGATTCAATACACGGGGCTTCTCTTGTATTTCTCATGACGTAGAAAGAGGCCATTCAGCCCAATGCATCTATGCTGGGTTGAGACCAATCCCATCAATCCTATTACTCCATTGATTTCCTGGCAACCTATTCACCCCACCCTGATTTTCCTACCATCCACCTACACCAGGGGTAATTTACAGTGGTCAATTAACCTAACAGCCTGCTTACCTTTGGGATATGGGAGGGAACCAGACCCTCCCCCCACCCCCCTGCGCCCCTGGGGGAAACCCGCAGGGTCACGGGGAGACCATACAAACTCCGCACAGAGCTGGCGCCAAGTCCTGCACCAGTTTGTCACCCTGTGGCCAACCTGTGCTCTACACTGCTTAGGAATTGTTTGGTGGAGCAGGGTAGAGTGAGCCTTTCATATCTGCTCAGGGTGTGCCGGCTCTATTCACTGGTATTTCCTCAGACGATTAATTTGTTCTTGTTTCTCTCCAGGATTCCGACGAGGAAGATGAGGATTTCCATCAGTTTTATCCCATGTCAGAATCGGTTACATAGCCTGAAGTGTTCCTTGTTCTGGGCAGTGTGGCAGAGTTATTGGGAAGGCTTCCCGGCTGTTCCCTGATCGCTGTCAGGGTGGGAGTAGTTTTTCTGTCACCGCTCTGGGTAATGCATGAATGGGGGTGGGGGTGGGTCTCATAACATGTTATCTTCTTGTTCGCTTGCTCTGGTAAAAGAGATGAATAAATTTGTATTATTTTTAATTAAGGGCCTGCTAAACATATAGTGAGATAGTTTGACGGACAGCTGTTATTCCAGTATTTAAACCTCAGAAACGTTATAAAAAGGAAACATATGTGAATACTGAGCATATCCATTAAAATCTATACGATACAAGGATCCACTCTGCCACTCAATAAGATTAGGGCTGACCTTATTTCCATGCTCTCCCCAGTGGTCTACCCCTGCTACCCAACTCCCAGGATGGGCCGTGCACGATTTGCAACCTTGCCAAAGCCAACTCACGAGCTTGGCATTGTGCTGTAGCACTCCGATAATCCAGCATCCTTGGGACTCTGGTAGTGCCGGACTACCAGGTTTTCCAGACTATTGGATGTTACTCATTTCATATCACAAGTATTTCACTTTTTTGCATGTTCCACAGTAGTATAATAATTTTCCAGTGAACCCTGTTACTTTAAAGGGACCAGGACACATACAAGCAGTCCAGTCCCAGGCTCCAACCACAAACCCACCCACATTCCTGACCCCTGGTGTTCTGGACCCCAACTTGATAGAGGTGTACAAGATGATAAGAGGCATAGATTGAGTGGACAGTCAGAGACTTTTTCCCAGGGCAAAAATGGCTAACACGAGGGGGCATAATTTTAAGGTGATTGGAGGAAGGTATAAGGGGGATGTCAGGGGTAAATTTTTTACACAGAGAGTGGTGGGTGCGTGGAACGCACTGCTGGCAAAGGTTGTGGAGGCAGATACATTAGGGACATTTAAGAGACTCTTAGATAGGCACATGAATGATAGAGGAATGGGAGGGAAGAGTTAACATTTGGGAGGGAAGGATCAGACAGATATTAGAACAGGATAAAATGTTGGCACAACATCGTGGGCCAAAGGGCCTGTACTGTGCTGTAGTGTTCTATGTTCAACCATGGCTCTGACCTACTATCTGCTTGTACTCTGGACCCCCAGTTCATGTTCTAGACTAGAACACGAGTGAGCTAGATGCCAAACCATCGGGATTTCTGAACATTTAGATGACAGAATATTGAATATCTGAGAAGAGATCTCGGGCTCTGGTGGATGGACATCACAAGAAGTGCTCTGAAATCTGTTGTTGTCTGTCATGAATATTCTCAACAGATGAGCCTGCTCAACCTGTTGAGGTAGAGAATTCTATGGACATGACCTCAGTCTGAGATCGTGCCCCTAGTTCTAGACTCCCAGCCCGGATAAATATCCAACCAACAGCTAGCCCGCAGAATGTTTCATTGATCAGTAGCGCCATCAGCAGGAGTTCAGTGAAACTGCAGTTAATCCCTGATTTTAAACTCCCTACCTCAACATTGACTCAAATCTTAATAAAAAAATCAAAAAAACTGCAGATGCTGGAAATACTCAATAGATCAGAGCGCATCCATGGGATTAGAAACGGCGTCAATGTTTCGGATCGAAGACCTTTACTCTTAATAGCTCCTTCTGACTTCTCTGCTCTCTGACCACCCCTCTGTTCCCAGCCAATTCCAATTTAAGGACTCCACCAATTTTGAGACAAAATGTCAATCAATAAAAACATTAGAAGCAGCGGCAGATCTAACAACCCCATTGAATGCTCTGACATTCAGTGAGACCATGCTGATCCTGGGAAAATAATGTTTTTGATTTTTAGTTTTGATTCAATTTGGACATGTCTCCTCAGTTTTTATTAGTTCCAGCAAAATCACTTAATTCCAATAATACTGCATCATCCTTTGGTCTTGGTAACACAGTGAGACTGCAGTAACTACAAGTCATTGCTGCTGTGATATTCCTGTGCATTGACTCTGCAAACTATTTGGTCAGATTCTTCCGTGATTTGAGGTCTACTTACACTAGTCCTTGGAGGAATACATAGACAGGGTCCCTGCCACTTGTTCGACACAGTGATAAGCCATGATGTGAAGGAGGCCGTGGATTTCCTTATTCATGCTGGGTCTTTATTCAGATGCGTAGGGAGCTGAGTCAAGCCTGTTTAGCAATTTTTCCAGGAAACGGATTTAACACTCAGAGTGTTCCATTGTGTCACAATGTCTCGTTGATTGTGCTGACACTGTGAATTGCTTGGATGATTACTGTGGGCTGCTCATAAAGTTTCTGCTGGATGTCACAGGCCCAGGAGCAAAATGTTCACAATGAACCAGACCTTGATTTTTATCCTGTAACTGTACACACTTGAGGTCTTTCACCCATTCCCCCCTCTCAGATGTGATCGCCACCATTATGCCATTAATCAGCACATTCCCACAGACAAAGGGGGTGAGTCAGTAAAATAAAACCGTGTTTCAAAAGTCACATCCAGCATTCTGAAAGTGAAACGTAAATTCTGTACATTGTCTTTTATTGTCAACAAGGAATCTTACTCAGTGGGGAAAAAATAAAACTTTGTATTATGAAGTATTTGGGAGCATTTTCTAGGATTTTATTAGAACTGAATAAAATCAGCATTGTGGTCCAGTATTTAGTGGGTGAGTTGGCATCCGTTGTTGAAGATACACATTTATCACTTCAGGACGATGACCTTACATCAGAACTGATGAGCAGATTAGGGATTGTAATGGGCTAAGTAAAGGAATGAATCTTGTGTCTAGAGGATACACAAAAGACTGCAGATGCTGTTCTTTCCTTCCCTCCCTCGTTCCTTGGCTTCATACTCGGTCAAACACAACGCTGGAGGAACTCAGCAGGTCAGGCAGCATCTGTGGAGGGAAATGGACAGTTGAAATTTCAGGTCAAGGCCATCAGTAAAGACATCATTGAACTGGAAAGAGTGCAGAGAAGATTTACGAGGATGCTGCCAGGACTCGAGGGCCTGAGTTATAGAGAGAGGGTGGGCAGGCTAGGACTTTATTCCTTGGAACATAGGAGATAGAGGGGTGACCTTATAGTGGTGTATAAAATCATGAGGGTTATAGATGGGGTGTGTGCATAGAGTCTTTTTCCCAGGAAAGAGGAATTAAAAACTAGAGGGCATGGGTCTCTTGAGGGGCAACTTCCTCACGCAGAAGGTGGTGCGTATATGGAATGAGCTGTCAGAGAAAGTGGTTGAAGCAGGTACAATAACAACATTTAAAAGACATTTGGATAAGTACATGGATGGGAGGGGTTTAGAGGGATATGGGCCAAATGTGGGCAAATGGGACTAGCATGGAGGAGTTGGGCCGAAGGGCCTGTTTCCATGCTGTATTACTCTATGACTCCATAAGGTTCTTGGAAAGGCCTTGACCTGAGACATCGACTGTCCATTCCCCGCCACAAATGCTGCCTGACCTGCTGGATTCTTCCATCAGCTCGTTTTTTTTTATGTCTAAGGGATGAGTAAATGGAAACTGCAGAATTATTGTCTAAAATTGTTAAATCTCTGATGATTCCAGAAGTATGCAATGTGGTCAGTCAAAGAATCAGGTACGTTTCCTCAAGTTCACATTGAAGTTCAGAACGCTGTAGGTGACAGAGCACAGTTCAGAGTGGCAGTGGGATGAAATTAAAGTGATAGGTAACCAGAACCACTGGACCATGTTTGGAGAATGAATGAAGGTGTCCCACGAAACATTTCCCTCAGCAGATATGCAAAGCTAAATCGAAAAAAATCACAGCTTGGCCAAAGGAATATTTGGGCCTCTGCACAACTGGAAGGGAGGAGTAAAAAGGGCAGATGTTGTCCTGTAGTTGCATGGGATGGTGCCACGGGAAAAGGAGGGGTGATTGAGGAGTGGATTTGAATGGTGGAGAGTTTGGATCCTTGGCATCTTGAAGGGAAGATGTAATTGATGGTGGCCTGAAGCTGCAGGTGATGGTAAGGATTAAAACTATCCTGCAGAACGTAGTCGGGAAGGCGAAGGCGGAGACAGCACATCCGGCTGATTGTGACAGAGTCACAGCCCAGTGAGGTCGAACTGATTTTCGAAGACAGGATGGGCTTGGCAAATTTCCATGAGAAGGAGAATCCTGTTGTGGCCTTGGTAGAGAAGAGGTGGTGAGATCAGAAAGTGGGAAATGGATTGGATTGAGGTCCCGTCAGCGACAGTGGAGGGGAACTCTCAGTTGAGGGAAAAGGGACACATATCAGAAGAGCACATATCATGTGGAAGGAAAGTGGTCGGGTTGGGTGTGGTGCAGATGGAAACTGGAAGGATGAGTTCTTGAAGGGAATAAAAATAGGAGGAAGCTGAGAGTCAGCGGATTATTAATCACTGTGGAGACACAAGAGGCTGCAGATGCTGGAATCTGGAGCAACACACAAAATGCTGGAGGAACTCAGCAGGTCAAGCAGCATCAGTCCAGATGAAGGGTCTCGACCCGAAACGTTGACTGTCCATTTCCCTCCACAGATGCTGCCCGACCTGCTGAGATCCTCCAGCAGTTTGTTTGTTCGTTGATATTAATCACTCAGCTGTCCTGTGAAATGGAGAAATAAAAGCTGGGACAAAGAAAAGGGGTGAATATAGATAGAAGTTGGTCTTCTGGTTGTCAGGGGTTCAATGACAATATTTGGGTAGGATGGCAGACAGAGTGGTGCTGCTTCAGAGTAGCGATGGTGGTGGGGTACCAGTGACAAAGGGGGTATGTCCTACTTGCCAGTAATTTGTCTACTGTTGCCAATAACATCTCCTCAGAACCCAGTTTTTTAAATTTTCCTTGTCCTGTAACCACCTCCTTTTGGTTCAAATATTCTTCCCTTTTATTATTTAACCCCTCCCGCCTCTTGCTCCATCACAGTCCTGTCCTCCTGTTTTTTTCCTTCCCTCCCTCGTTCCCTGCCTTTGTACTTGGTCAGAGACTGCTACATTTCTCACTTCAGACAATTTTCATGAAAGCTCATCAACGTGAAACATTACCTATGTTCCCCTCTCCACAGATGTTGCCTGGCCTGCTGAATGTTGCCCGCATTTTGTGGTTGTATTTCAGACTATCTGCTCTGCCTTGTTTTATAACACTTTTGTAAATGAAATAAAATCTAACGCATATATAAAAAATTAGAGGGTTAAAATTATGTAGTTTAACTTAAGCTACCAATAAAAAACTACAAACATAATAAAAATGTACACAAAAATTACATTTAATACAGTTCTCTTTAAGTAGGTATGTACCTACGCACAATGTGTAAATTGAAGGGTTTCAGAATACATTATATTTCTTGCTTTTGAATCAGTGTAAAAAAATCAGTGTATTTATTTTTATCTCCAACTCTGGAGCTACAAACATACAAATGACCATGGGAAACGCCAACAACTTTTAGGATTGTCCGTGCACAAAGTTGGTGCTCATAGCAAAACTAAGTTGAACAGGGAGCTGAAGTCACTTGAATTGCAACGGTAGATTAGAGGGAATAATTGACATCCAGGACATGAAGACATTTTCTGCAACATTGTTACCAGTCATTATTCTAGTCCCAATTACAAGAGGTAGTAACTTTTGAAGTGATAATCCTGTGCCGTTGCATAGTATTACTGGATCCAAATTCCTGAGTAGCATGATTGGAGCTCTTTTTAGTTCAAGATTACATGATGGCACACCAGGTGGTGACAGAGAGTTTAAAATGTACAGATTGTACAGACACATCGATGTCTGTCACACTGTCAATAGATTTATCTTGTACGGGTTGTCTGGGAACCTTCAAAAGTAGGTCTTTATTCATGGCCTGAGCTGCATCATTTTTTGGTGCTAAAATTGCTCTTTCACACAATCAATGGTAATTCAAATAGTGTTGAGTAACATTTGGGAAAACAGCTTGCATCAGTTGACGCTGTGCTGTAGCAATTTGACCCAAGTATTTCATTGAAATCATTCCTGCTGAGTCTTCATATTTAATTTCCTCATTTCCTAATGTATGTTCAAAGCAAACTCTCTCGCAGATGGATTGCCTGTCAAATGAACTCGCATATTGGTTTTCAAGTGTAATCGTTTAACATTTTCCCTGACATATGATGCTTTAATACAGGATTTCAATTCATCTGCTTTAATACCTCATGAAATTACTGGTAGCGTTTGATGAAAATCTCCAGCTACCACTAAAGTAGCACCTCCCATTAAATTATTATTGTCCCTAAGATCTTGCAACATTCGTTGTAATGCTTTGTGAGCCATTGTACATTCATCCAAGACAATACGTTTACAATTTTTTAGAATTTTCATCTTTGCAGTTCCCGACTAATGTTACATGTTGGAGTTTACACCTTTGTCAAACTTAAAGGGAGTTTAGAAGCCAGATGTGCAGATTTCTCTCCTGTCAAAAGTGTTGAAGCAATGCCTGATGATGTCACAGCAGGGGCAATCATATCTTCAAACTTTAGCTAAAAGTAGATTAATAAGGAAAGTTTTCCCACTCCACCACAAGCATCCAAAAACATATGATTCCTTGGTCATTGTAAGCAGCCTCTGTAATAGTATCTATGGCATTTCTTTGGTATCTCAGTAAACTTAGTTCTTTCTCTCGGATATATTCATCTAACTGGTTTAAATCATAGCTGGTCTCCTGCAGCAACACATTGCTCAAATTTTCATTTCCTCTTTGTGGTTCAGATACATCAAACATACTTGGGTCAGGTCCACCCAAATACTTAGTACCTCAAACATAGATCTGAAAAAAACTCATCAATTTTCAATGGGAAAAATTAAAGTCAAAGTCGAGTTTATTGTCATCTGCACAAGAATGTTTATGCACAGGTGCAATGAAAAACTAATTTGCAGCAGCATCACAGGCACATAGCGTTAGAGATACAACATTCACAAGGAAAACATCACATAAACTATACAAGAAAAATCACAACTAGAACAAAAAAAGTCCATTGTAGTGCAAAGTGGTTATAGTGTTGCTATAAAGGCCCCTCTAGGCTATGGAGGTTCTGCTAGAAGGTTTTGAAAGACTAAAAATGTGGTGCACATCCTTATGGTAAACATAACCTACATGAAAATTTTCAGATTTCTAGGTTGTTTCATTACTGAACTATATGTGGGGCATATGGACATTATATTTTATTCTACAGATTTCCAATAGTTGCTGTATTTTGCCATTATTGCTGTTCCACTGTTGGCCACCTGAGGGCAGCAGTGATCCCAACCCACCAGCCGATGGTTTTATTTATACATGTCACAGACAAATAAAGTTGGATTAAAAACTTTGCAACATTAAAATTAGTAGCAAATGAGTTTTTGCACAAATATAGAATTAGAACAGTCGTGGGAATTTATTTCACACCGCTTTTATCCTCTTTATAGCTTCTACCTGCCCTTCACTCCATTTCCAAAACTTGCCTTTGACCCCCATCAGACCTCCTCTCACCTTCCCTCATGCCTCTTCCACTCTCTCCTCTTCGTTTCGTTCCATCTCCTTGCATTCTCTCCTCTCCCCTCCCTTTCCCTGCTCCTTGCCCATTTTTGTTCACCTTGTTTCCCTCCCCTTTAACCCTGCCTCTCCTCCTCCTGCTCCCCTTGCCTTCCCCTTTCCTCCTGCCCCCCCTACCCCTCCCACCCCCCAATCACTGCAGGTCCCTAGTTATTGAGTGATTCTGCCCGCTGATACCACCCAAAGGTCGAGCTTAGGGTTGTGACCAACTTTATTGAAGTGTCTCCTTAGACTGTGTGCCTTATTCTCAGCCTTCTTACTCATGTGAACCTCTGTCCAGTGTTCTGCAGATGTTATTGGAAAGGTGCTTTGGTTGAAGAGTTGCTGTTTCCTTTTCTATTACACACACTATGCAGTGACAGGGCAACAGAGTGTGTGGGATGTGCTCTGAGCATCCAGCTGCAGTATAACTGCACCTGAGACCAGGGCCTGTGGAATGAAGCAACCACAGTTCATTCCATCTGCCTTGCTGAACTTGGGAAGCTGGCACATCGTACAGCATCCTAGCAACAGGTTGAGTCTGTTAAGCCCCTCGGGTCTGTTCCTCCAACTTTTTCCCTTTTATTTATTTGTGGGGTACTGCTGAGAAAGCCACCAATTTTTGCCTGTCCCAAGTTTCCCTTTGGGAGGGTGAGGATGAGCCACCTACTTCTTTGGTCCTTCTGGTGAACGTACTCCCACAATACTGTTGGGTTGGGAATGCCAGGAGGTCCAGTAATAATGAAGGGATGTGGAGATGTCCAATTCAGTGTAACTTGTTCCCGTACACATGTTGTTCGAGTCCTTCTTGCTGGTTATGGTTGTGAGTTGGGAACTGCTGTTGGAATAGCCTGAGAAAGTAACTGCAGTGCATTGTATAGATGGTATGCACTGCAGCCACAATGTGCTGGTGGTGAAGGGATAAATGTTTAGGGTTGTTGAATAGGTGCCAATCAATCAGCAGCTTTCTCATGGATGGTGTGAAGTTACCTGAATATTGTGGGTGCTGCACACATCTGGCCAAGCAGAGAGTGTTCCATCATGCTTCTGATTTGGGCCTTGTAGATGGCGGATAGACTTTGGGGTGTTAGGAGGTGGGTCACTTGCTGCAAGGTATCAGTTTCTGACCTTGTTGCTGGTCCAGTTGATGGTGGCCCCCAGGAATTTAATGATGGGGGTCTTAATGGTGTTGGAGATGGTCCTTGCCTGGCACTTATGAGCATAAACGTTATTTGCCATTCAGCCTGTGCCTAATTATTGTCTCGAACTTGCTACTTCATTTGCTGAGGAGTTGCAAGTAAATTAAACATTGTGCAATCATCAGAGAACACGTCCACTTCTGACCTTATGATGGAAGGAAGGTCATTGATAAAGCAACTGAACATGTTTGGGCCCAGAACAGTCCCTGAGGAAGTCCTGCAGTGATGTCCTGGGGCTGGGGTGATTGACTTCTGACAACCACAGGCAGGTATGTGCAACCTCTGAACTGATTTTCCCTTAATGCCAATTAACTTCAATTTTACCAGGGCTCCTTGATGCCAAATATTACCTGGATGCCAAGGACAGACACTCTCACCTCTCTTCTGGGATTCTGCTCTTTGGTCCGTGTATTTCCCACGACTGTAATGAGGTCTGTAGTGGGCCCAGCAAAACACAAACTAGGCGCCATCATCAACACCTTCCATTGCTTCATTAATGACTGAGGGTGGATTGATTGGACAGTTAATGGGCTGGATTTGTCCTTCTTTATACAAACAGAACATACCTGGGCAAGTGTCCACAATGTCAGGTAGATGCTAGTATTGGAACACCTAATTCTGGGGCTCAGACCTTCAGGGCCACAGCCTGGATGTATCTGGCCCTGTAGCCTTACTGCACTCAGTGCTGTCAGCCATTTCTTGATATCACGCGGCATGAACCAGCTTGGGTGAAGGCTCCTTCCCGTGATGACAGCGGTCTCAGGAGGAAGTCATGGTGGATCGTCCACTCTGTACCCCTGGTGGAACAAGGTTGCCAAAGCTTCAGCCTTGTCCTTCGCACTCGCAGGCATTGTTGAGGGTGGGGATGTTCTTGGAACCTCCTCCTCCCATTAGCTGTTTAATCGTCTGCCACCGAACACCACTAAATGCGGTAAGTCTGCAGAGCCTCAGCTTGAGCTGTGGGTTGTGTGATTGCCCGGTTCTGTCTATTGCACACTCATTTCACTGCTTAGCCGCTTCACCTATGCTGGCACCTCATGTTTTGGTGTCCTTGGCGCTGCTACCGGCATGCCCACTGAACTCGTCGTGGAAACCAGGTTAAACCCCTGGCTTGATGGTCATGGTATAGTGAGGGATGTGTCAGTCCGGGAGGCTACAGGCTGTACATTCCTGCTGCTGGTCCTCAGAGCCTCAGTGATGCCCAGGGAAACTTCCCACTGGTGATAGGGTCAAGAACCAGAGGGTAGAGAATGAAGGAGATTGGCAAAGGAATTGGATGTCATGAGAAAAACCTTTCTTTACACAGCAGGCAAATAGGTTTGAGCTGCTGGATGTGTTCTCAGTCGAAACTAGTTCTACACTTCCCCTTTTCTGCTAGGTCTCTTAAGTGGAACTTTGTCAAATGCCTTCTGGAAGTCCATATAAACATCCCCTCGGTTACCCCCTCCAACTACACAGGTTACCTCCCCAAAACATTCAGCCAGACTCACAAGACACAACCCTAATCTTTGCAAATCCACACTGCCTCGTCGTGCCTCGGTGCAGTTACAGAAACCTAACACTGTTTCCAACTGTTGCCCTTCCGTTCACAAAACTGCTTCATAACCCAGATGTTATTTCCACTTGGTTTAAAAAAGAATCATTTAATATTTTTGCTACATGTAAAGACCATTTGTAAAATGAATCCCTCATTTCCTTTCCTTCCCTTTCTGTCAGGAGCTCACCAGTGGGGGTTGGGATCAGAGGGTGGGTGGGGGGGAGAGAAGAGACCAAGTTTTGTCCCCTCCAATCCCCAGGGGGAAACTCAGGCTGATTCCCGCTGCCCAAAGCCAATCACTGTAATGTTATCCTGCCACCATGGTGTCATAATTACAGGAACACAGGGCTCAAAACCCACAGCATCAAACACACAAATCCCTCTTTGCTGTGTCCAAAATACTCCCAGATGTCCAGGCACGCAGGCTGGACCCAGCAGTGTTGGAGCTGAGCCAATCCGATCAAAACGAATGCATCAGAATTCTGCTCAGCAACAACATCAGTCATATCTGGCCTGCTGGTGTTGACTGTAACTATAACTGGGCCTCCCACATCTCATACTCAATAGAAAGGCCTTAGGCATCACATTCCAACACTGGATTACCCTGTTTTATTCGAAGAGTTCTGCTCCAGTTCTTGCTACAAGCAGGGCCCAGATTAGTTAACTCAGTGCCTTTCCTCTATTAATATAATCCTTTGCTGGCATGCAGAGAGGCTTGGGATTGCTCGAGGGAAGGTGTCTGCTCTCGATCACCAGCTTCGCAAGTTCCTAAACCATCCAGGAAGCAGGCACCTTCAAAGCTTCTTGTTCCTTCTCACACAATGCTGCCCTCTCTTGCCCTGACACACTCGTTCACACACACACACACACACACACACACACACACACACACACTCTCTCACTCTGATTCAGTCAGGCTTTCATTCACACAGGTTACCATTCACTCAGGTTTGGGATCAGGTGTTCAATGACAGGTGCAAGCAGACAGGTGTTCAAGGCCAGATAGTTTGGGGCCTGGGTTGTGAGGCCAGGTGCTCAGGCCCAGGTCTTTGTGGCCAGGTGTTTGGGGGTCACATCTGTGAGACCAGCTTTTCAAGAGCCAGATGTTTGGAGCTGGTGTTTGGGGACAGGTGTGCCCAGTGTGCTCAATGCAGCTGGCCTGAGGATGACAGGGAGCTCCTTCTGCCCATCACCTGGTGACTGCCACCAGCAAAGGTTCTGAATGTTAGGAGAAGACAGGAGATGTGGTGCAGTCTGTGGTCAAATGTCCTGATAGGATTTAATGCCCAAGCCAAGGTTTGTGACAAGACCATAAGACCACAAGGTATAGGAGCAGAATTAGGCCATTTGGCCCATTGAGTCTGCTCCACCATTCAACCATGGGTGTTTTTTTTAACCCTATTCTCCTGCCTTCTCCCTGGAACCCTTAACCAATCAAGAACCTATCAATCTCTGCCTCAAATACACCCAATGACTTGGCCTCCACAGCCCTCTGTGGCGATGAATTCCACAGATTCACCACCCGCTGGTTGAAGAAATTCCTCCTCATCTCAGTTTTAAAGGGACATCCCTTTATTCTGAGGCTGTGCCCTCAGATCCTAGACTCTCCTACTGATGGAAACATCCTCTCCACATCCACTCTATCCAGGCCTTTCAGTATTCAGTAGGTTTCTATGAGATCCCCCTTCATCCTTCTGAACTCCATCAAGTATAGGCCCAGAGACATTAAACGGTCCTCATACATTATTTGGAGACATACGTATGTCTAGAGCTCAGGGACTGTCCTTGCCAGGGTTTCAGCCTGAAGCGTCAACAATTCCTTTGTCCCCCCACAGATGCTGTTCTTCCATGTCCTCCAGCAGATTGTGTGTTGCTCCAGATTCCAGCATCTGCAGTTTCCGTTTGTGATGAATAACCTGATCAAAACTCATGAGGTGAGAGGCTTCGGAGAAATGGTTTTGGGCTGGGACTGTGGACGGGCCGTGAACTGAAACAGCAGCTGAAACCCATTCACCCCGACCCCTCACATCCTCCTAATTACTCTCACACACCACATGCCACGGCCTCATTATAATCCTCCCTCACGTCAGTTGTCCCGAACCCGTGCCCCCTCATGTCCTCACCACCCCATCTCCTTCACCCATCCCTCACACTCATTTTACCTCATTCTCACCCTCCCTAGCTCTCCTACCCTTCACCTTTCCTTCTCGCCCCCTCCTCCTGCTCTTCCTCATCACACCTCCTGCCCCTGTGTCCCTCACTCCAGTTTCTCCTCTCGTTCTCCACACCCTCTCACCCTCAACCCTTCCACCCACCCCTCCTCTCCCCTTCTAACCCTTTCCCCATCAAACTACTTCATCCACCCACCCCAACCCTCTCTCTCTTACCTCCTCCCTCCCATCTCCCTCTCCCCACTCACCCACCTTATCTCTTAACCCCTACGCACTCCTTGCCTTCACCCTAGGGCCTGCTGTGGCTCAGTTGATAGCACAGCTGCCTCGGGATGATCTGCGTTCAAGTCCCACCCCAGGCACTAACCTCTGAGTAGTCTCTCCAGTGAGGTGCTGAGTGAGTGCTGCACTGTTAGTGATGCTTCTACCGTGAGGGGCATCTCGAAAGGTGCTATGTAAATGCAAGTGTTCCATTTTTTTCTGCTCTGGATCAATCTGTGCCATCTAGTCACCCAACAGGTTAATTAAACTTTAAGACAGCTCGCACGAAGTTTAATTGCATTGTAAGGGACAGAATGGAAAACATGAGACAGTCACTATGGTGCACTAGTGCCAACAGGACCCTCCGACTCGGGGGGGGGGGGGGGGGTGTGTGTGTGTGTGTGTGTGTGTGTGTGTGTGTGCTGGCAGTCACACATCCAGTCTGTCCCAACACGTTCCTCAGATGGAAACTGTCAATCATTTCATAATGCAACTTCAGCGTGTGTGATCCTGGGGGGAGCTGAACGATCTTCAAGGGGGAACCCGGACAGGGACCTGCCCCATTCCTTGTGGATTCTGCGCAGCGGAGGCTCGGGTGTTTCTGGCACAGTCTCAGGGTCTGACTGTGGTTCTGGCGAGAGTCCGGCAGGATCCTGGGAAAGGCTGCTGTCTCTGTGAGCCTGTGGCACTGTGAGGGGGGGCGTTGTTGCAGGGAGAGCTGGCAGTCGGCCCACAACGGGCTTTTCACCAGATCACTCACACACATCCTCTCCCCCTCTTATTTCCCTTCATCTCAGCCTGCAGATTTAAATAAACATTCATCTGATTTTACACAGAGGGAGATGGTGCCCTGCTTGTGTTTACAGGAATATCAGACCCACAGTCTGTCAGAGGTTGTGTGTTTTGCTCTGGATGGTCAATGTCTGTGTGAATGAACAACAAAATTACTGCAGAAATTTCCTGGCACTTAAAATGTGTACACCCAGCCAATGTAACTTGTGTATCACAGCCCCAAATCTGCTTTACTGCAGTGTTTAGAGGAATCTGTGCCTTATGTGTGCACCCTATCCCTGTAGTACACGTATTCTATCCTCACTGTGTGTACTGCAGTCCCATGTTATGTGACCACCCCGCCCCCCCCCCCCAGGCCCACATCACATGTACCTCAGCCCTGTAATGTGTGTACCCAATCCCCTTGATGTGTCTGTACCCAATCCCCATGGTATGTATCCAATCCTCAGTGTGTGCTCAGTCACACAGAGTCTCTATCCAACCCTCGTAGCCCAACCCCCATTGTGTGTGCACCTCAGCTCCATAGTGTAGGCCAATAATATAATGTCTGTATCCAAGCCCACATGGTGTGTGGATTCTAGCTCCCAAAGCACCTGGTTCCCTTAATATGTGTACTTCAATCCCAAGTGTGTGTGTGTGTGTGTGTGTGTGTGTGTGTGTGTGTGTGTGTGTGTGTATTCATGATGTGTACACCCCAACCCACATACTGCATCCAACAGTGTCTCTGTTTCTCCGTGCTACACTGTGTGTACCTCAGGTTCAATAGTGGCTATGTCCCACCCCCTGTCTGTGTGTATGGCAGACACATAGTGCATGCATCCTAGCCCCTGTATGTACCCCAGCCTCAACAGTTTGTGTAGCCAAGACCCCATAATGTGTGTACCTCTGTCCCTGCAGTGTGTACACAGTTCCCATAGAGCATGTACACCAGCTCTTCAGTGTAATGTGTGTAGGTGCCACCACATTGTGAGCATTGTGAAATATCAACTGCATCTGAGCTGTTGAAAGGAAGACCTGCATCTCTATGGTATCTTTTATGATCTCAGGAGGTTCCTAATGAAGTGCTTTTGAAATGCAGTCAACATATTTCCACACAGCAAGAACTACAGGGAGCAATGAAGTAGTGATGAAGTTATCCATTTTATTGGGTGCAAAATAGAGGCAAGGAGGACAATTTTGGGGACAATGCAGTGCCTCCTCCTTCCCCAATGCCCTTCTGCTACCTTTTTGCCCCTTGGCCTCAATCCTAGCCCACCCACTCCAGTGAGATTATAGAAGGCTCCTGATTCTCAGCCTCCTATCCCCAGTCCCCAAAGCTGAAGTGTGCAAAGGGGCTGCTCCCTTGATGTTGGACCAGGGATCCTCTGAGGTTTAAACACACTTGGTTCAAAGCCAGAGTTCTTCACTGAAACATAGCCATCAAATCTCAATAGTCTGGGCCTCTACCTAACCTTCACCTTAAATGGGATCCAGTTCTAAAGAAGGGTTTTTGACCTGAAAAGTTAATTATTTCTTTTTTCAAAGATGTTACCTAACCTGCTGAGCTTTTTTTCCTGCATGTTCTGTAATGATTGGGATCCAGTTCAAATGCGTTTGGAGAATGGATGAAGGGACGAGGGATAATGTACCAATCCATGAAAGGACCTGTCAGTAATTGGTCCGGCAACACTGAAAATGCAAACAGTTTAAGTGTTGGTTCCCTCACTGGGTACGTTGGTGCCTGGAATGTTAGGAGCTGGTCACAAGAAGATAAGGGGGAAGAAGGGGAAGAGGTGGGGAGTGGGGAGGGTGGAATGGTCGACAATGTTAAGGGAAAAGACAGAGGGAGAGAAGAAGAATTGCTTTTCCTCTGGCACCAAAACATCATCCTCATTGCCCACCCCACCCCCACCCCTGCCTCTCCCTTTCTCTTTCCCCTCCCTCTCACCCAGTGCCTCCTTCCCCAATGCCCTGCTACCTTTCTGCCCCCCGAACCCCAATCCTAGCCCACCCTGGGCATCCCAGTGCTGCTCAGCCACTCCAGTGGGATTATAGACAACTCCAGGCTCTGGTTTCACACCAGTGCTCCAACACCCAGGCCATGGCATCCACAGTTGCTTCACACCAGCCTGCAGCCCACAGGCTTCACGGTCCCTTGCTCCAAATCAGAGGCAGCCTGCAGCCCCGTTGCCCAAGCCACCTGCACTAGGCTCAAGCCCCAGGCCCCAGCCCCAGCCTCCTGGCCTCAGGCTCCATACCTAAGGCTTCAGACTAGCCCTGTCCAGATGAAAGGTCTTGACCCGAAACGTCGACTGTCCATTTCCCTCCCTAGATGCTGCCTGACCTGCTGAGTTCCTGCAATGCTTCGTGTGTTGCTCCAGAGGTCCCAGGTCACAGGCTTGTGATAGACAGTCATCTCTCAATTCTGGATTGTTCAGAGGGATGGGTGATGGGGATGTTCAGCAGCTGTTTTACACAATGACATCACCGTGGTCTTAAGGTTGAGAGTTTTAAATTCCCTGCAGGATTGATGGAAGTGAGCCTCCAGCACAGCAATGATTATTTTAACATCTGTCTGGCCTTCATACTGTTACTGTGACCCTGTTTGCAATGATGCTGAAGTCTGACAACTCCAGCAAAACTTTAGCGGTACAATAAATATTCTTTAGACAGTGGTGAGTGAATGTCATTCTTTAACCCACCCTAAATTCTGTGCACAGTAAAATTTCTGATGAGCTCGATTCCGTGAGAGAGGGAGGGAGGTAACAATGAGACTGAGCAGCCCAGAGAAATTATTAGTGTCCTGCGCACAAGCCCCTCTGCCTTGGGGCTGAAACACGGCAGGTACAGGGCAGTTGAAAGGCTCAGGCATATGGTTCCCAGAACTATGGAAAGTTTAAATGAAACCATCTGCTGAAACACTCCCACTCCGACACTCTGACTCTTTCTGTCTTTGTAGAGTTCAAAATCAATGACATCTGAGGGGAGGGAACAAAGATTAACAATTAACAGATTTCAAATTGCCAACCCTGGAGATTTAAAACTTCATAATAGTTCCTAAGATATACCATTGCATTCCACCCTTCTAAGATCTTAACCCTTCCCCTAAACTCACCTCTATGGTCTCCTAACCCTTAAACCTAATGCCCTCTATCTAGTCTTCTTTATTTCAAACTGAACCCCTTCCCCTGCTCCCCTAACTCTTTCACTAACCAAATCCCCTTAAGTCCCCTCGTCCTTAAATTGAACTTCATCCCTCTTGACCTTAACCCTCAAATGGAATCCTCTATTTTGTTCCTTTATCCCACACTGAACCCATCCCTCATCCCTCAAGTTTCCCACTGAACCCATTACCTAACCCTCCCACTGAATCCCACCCCTACAATTCCCTCACCCTCTCATTCTGTTCTTGATCCCAACACACCTGTTGAATCCCACTCCTCTAAAATAGAGTGTCCAAATCTTGCGTTTATGTGGCAACTCACGTGACTGGAGTATGTTAGAAAATGTTTAAAACCAATGCAGTACTTTTGGAGAGCAGGTCGATGTCGAGCTGAACTTTCACTGCCTTCTCACTTTGTGTTACAATTCCTATCATTCTACAATTTCTGAGATGGTGAAACTTTTATAAAAGTTTAACCAATTGTTTTGAGATGTTGCTTCAGTCCACATAACATGTGGCTTTGTGCATGAGAACTTGTGTCTCACAAATTTAATTGAGTTTTTTTGAAGAGGCAGCCAAGAGGATTGACTAAGGCAGGGTGCTGGAGGTTGTCTACATGGACTTGTGCAAGGCTTTGACAAGGTTCTGCAGGGTAGGCTGGCCTGGAAGGTTAGATCACATGGGATCCAGGATGAGCTACCAAACTGGATATAAAATTGGCTGATTGTAGAAGGCAGAGGGTGGTAGTGGAGGGTTGCTCTTCAGATTGGAGGCCTGTGACCAGCGGTGTGCTGCAGGGATCAGTGCTGGGTCCACTGTTTGTCACATATGTTAACAATTTGAATGAGAATATAGGTGGACTGATTAGTAAGTTTGCAGATGACACTAAAATTGGTGGTGTGGCAGACAGTGAAGAAGGTTGTCTAAGGTTACAACAGGATCTAGATCAACTGGGAAAGTGGGCAAAGAAAAGGCAGATGGAATTGAATGCACTTTTGGAAATTAAACCAGGGCAGGACTTACACAGTAAACGACGGGTCCCTGGGGAGTGTTGTAGAACAGAGAGACTTTGGGGTACAGGTGCATAGTTCCCTGAAAGTGGTGACACAGGTAGACAGGTGGTGAAGAAGGCATATGGTACACTTATCTTCATTGGATGGAACATTGATTATAAGAGTTGGGATGTCCTGTTACAACTATACGGGATGGTGAGACTGCACCTGGATCTTGTGTGTTGTTTTTGTTTTTTATTGTGTGCAGTTCTGGTCACCGTACCATAGGAAGAATGTGATTGAGCCAGAGAGGGTGCAGGAAAGATTCACAAGGATGTTTCTGGGACTGAAGGGCTTGAGTTATAAGGAGAGACTGGATAGGCTGGGATTGTTTTTCCTGGAGTGAAGGAGGTTGAGGGGTGACCTGATAGAGGTTTATAAAATTGTGAGAGGCGTAGATAGAATGGATGGACACAGTCTTTTTCCCAGGGTAGGGGAGTTTAAAACCAGAGGGCACCAGTTTAAAGTGAGTGGAAAAAGATTTAAAGGGGACCTGAGGGGCAAGTTTTTTCACACAGAGGGTGGTAGGTATATGGAATGAGCTGCCAGAGGAAGTGGTGGAGGCTGTTACAATTACAATGTTTAAAAGACATTTAAACAGGTACGTGGATACAGCACAGTACAGGCCCTTCAGTCCACAATGTTGTGTCGACATTTTATCCTGCTCTAAGATCCATCTAACCCTTCCCTCCCACATAGCCCCCTATTTTTCTATCATTCATGTGTTTGTCTAAGAGGTTCTTAAATGTCCCTAATGTATCTGCCCCCACAACCTCTGCCGGCAGTGCGTTCCACGCACCCACCACTCTCTGTGTAAAAACTTACCCCTGACATCCCCCTTATACCTTCCTTCAATCACCTCAAAATTATGTCCCCTTGTGTTAGCCATTGTCACTCCGGGAAAAGGTCTCTGACTGTCCACTCGATCTATGCCTCTTATCATCTTGTACACCTCTATCAAGTCCATAGAACCACAGAACCATATAGCACAAAACAGGCCCTTCGGCCCACCATGTCGTGCCATCCATCAAACCACCCTCACACTACCTAACCCCTTCCTCCTGCATATCCCCCCATCCCACACTCCTCCATATGCCTGTCCAACAAGCTCTTGAACCTGTTCAATGTATCTGCCTCCACCACCACCCCAGGCAGTGCATTCCAGTCACCTCTCATCCTCCTTCTCTCCAAAGAGAAAAGCCCTAGCTCACTCAACCTATCCTCATAAGACATGCTCTCCAATCCAGGCAGCATCCCGGTAAATCTCCCCTGCACCCTCTCTAAAGCTTCCACATCCTTCCTCTATAATGAGGTGACCAGAAATGAACACAATACTCCAAGTGTGGTCTGACCAGTGTTCTATAGAGCTGCAACATCACCTCGCAGCTCTTGTTAATACCCCAACGAATGAAGGCCAACATTCCATATGCATTCTTAACAACCCTATTGACCTGCATGGCAACCTGGAGGGATCTATGGACATGGACCGCAAGATCCCTCTGTTCTTCCACACTGCTAGGAGTCCTGCCATCAACCTCTGAAAGGTTCAGAGCAATATGGGCCAAATGCAGCCAAATGGGACTGGCTGAGGTAGGCACCTTGGTCGGGATGAATGAGTTAGGCTGAAGGGCCTGTTTCTGTGCTGTATAAATCTATAATTCTGTGACTCTATGACTGTCTCAGCCTTTGTATATCTGCATTCACACAGTTCACTTTTATTGGGATCACAAGACATGATACTTGTGAGCTACATTCACATTGATTACCAAATACATAATAACACCTTAACTGCTCCCTTTTTCAGTGGAGAGAGGAGTGCTAGGTGGGTATCCTTTAGGACTCAGAGATTTCAGAAGCAAAATCTTCTAAGAGGTTTCTCTTGTGAATACCTTCCATCATATAGTGGAGAATTGTGTAAGAACATTGTGGTCCTTCAGTCATTCTGGCTCATTGCCTCAAAGACCCTCTAGCTCTGCATTTCATTGTGTTCTTACCATTAACGCTCACAACACCCTCAGCTTCAATCTTACAAGGCTGCTTTCTCACTCTGGGTACCCTGCCCGTACTCATACTCAGCTCTCTTGCCTCCCTTTCTTGGCTTTACTGTCAATGGCAGAGCCTTTAATGGTCTTGGTCCAGTTGTCTCCAGCTGTCGCTGACCCAACAACTTACTCCCCTTCCCCTGCCCTTGAAGCCTCTTTCACCTTGCACTTGGTGATATCATCTGATCCCTGGTCCTGTAACAGTTGTTATGATAGCCTATCACAGCGTTTTACGGGATTGTGCCTGCATTGCCTGGAGCAACACACAAGGTGCCGGAGGAACTCAGCGGGTCAGGCAGCACCTTTGGAGGGAAACGGACAGTCGACATCTTGGGTCGAGACCCTTCACCTGGACTGCAAAGAAAGAAGGGAGATGGCCAGAATAAAAAGATGGAGGGAAGGGGTGGAGCAGGAGGTGGCAGGTGATAGGCCGATCCAGGTGAGGGAGGTGCTAGGCGAGAATGATGTCAGAAGCTGGGAGGTGATAGGTGGAAGTGCAAAGGGCTGAAGATGATAGGAGAGGCCAGCGGAGCGTGGAATAAAGGGAGGGAGGTGGGGAGGGGAACCGGTGGGAGGAGTGTGTGGGCATTGGGCAGATGGAGAGGGGAGGGAAAGGCATAGGGTGATAGGGGCCAGTTGGATAAGGAGGAAAAAGAAAAAAAGAAGGAAAAATAGTGAAGAGGGGCAGTGGTTTCCAGAGGCGTGAGAATTCGATGTTCATACCACTGGTTTGGAGACTGCCCAGGTGGAATATGAGGTGTTGTTCCTCTAGTTTGCAACTGGCTGTGACCGGGTAGTGGAGGAGGCTGTGGACAGACATGTCGGTGTGGGAATGGAAAGTGGAATTGAAATGGCTGGTCTCAGCCTGCACTACCTGCATCATCTGGACTGTTTTCAGTGACTAGACTTTTACCAGGGTGAGTTTGTAAAGACTTTTGAAAACCGATGGAAACTCATCAGCCTGAAACATTAACTCTCCCCACCAAATCCTATCCATACTGAGACATCCTGGCTCTTTGATGCAGGGTCCTGATGCAGGGTTTTGACCTGAAATGTTGACAATTGTTTTCCTCCCACGGATGCTGCTCGACCTGCTGAGTTCCTCCAGCAGATTGTTTGTTGCATTCTGGCTCCTTCAGTTGTTATTCCTGACCATCTGGTCATGGAACTGTGTAATGGCCTCCTTCACCAAACCACCACCCCTCCCCCAACTACTCTCACTGTATCCAGATACGCTCCATGGGGGATTGATCACATTCTCTACCCAAAACAACAGTTCCAGACACCACAGTACCTGCTTGAGCACATTCACCACCACTGCCATTGGCAACAGCTGCAAGCTAGATTGTGAAAAATTCTAATCACAGAAGGTACAGTGTAACCCTGACAACCATCTCCCGGAGGACAATTTCTTTCTGGGAAGTTATGTTCCAGAAATGACATTTAGTTGACACCAACAATTAAATTTGTGTGGAAAAGTCCATATTTAAGTCACAGATCACAGGTTATATGTCACATGTCAAATATGATATCACTATCTGATCAGATCAGAGTGGGAATCTGATTGAAATCAAATTTCAGAAAGGTTGTGAATAAAGCAAATACTTTTTATGTTTTTGAAGGGAAATTTTCAACTAAGATCTTGGAAGACTCTCAATCCATGAGGATTTATGGTGACCTGTCAGCCTAACTCTTTTCCTCCCATTCTTTGTTTCTCATTCTTTACCTGATTTGGCACCGATTCATCCAACTTCTTTTTCCAATAGTCTTCTGTTGCATTCTCAACTCTGACTTCTCAGTGGTTAAGATGATACACTGATCTCCCAGTTCATCAGAGTCTCTGCCATTACCTTGCCATTATCAGTAACTAACAGCATAAAACTAACAGAAGACCGAGGTTAAAGTCTAACTAATGTGACATATTGGGAGATATCCAATCTAAATTTGGGACAATGTTCAAAGGACTGTGATACATTGCAATGTAAAAATACTTAGACACAGATGTGTAGGACAATTTAACCCTGTTTTGGCTAATGCAATAGGATGACATTAAGACGGCTCTATAATACATCGTCATGGAGACAGATACATAACGGGATGTAGCAACACTCAGGCAATGGACAATGTAACAATGTTTAGACAAATGTATAGCACAATGTAACAAAATTTAAACACAAATTTGTAACAATTTAACAATGATTAGACACAGAAGTATAACACAATGTAGCAATGTTTAGTCATGCATAATGCAATGTGACCATCTTGAAACAGAAGTGTTTAGCTCAATGTAACAATATTTAGAGGTAGGTAGCCTGACATATAAATGCAGTTGTGTAACCTAATGTAACAATATTTAAACAGACGTGTGGATCAATGTAATAATGTTTAGACCCAGAGATATAACACAATGTAACAATGTTTAGATGCATGTATTACTCACTGTAGCAGTATTGGACATATGTAATGCAATCTGACAATCTTTAGACAGGTATTAACTACAATGTAACAACATCTAGCGGCATGTAGCCCAATGTATCAATGTTCTGAAGCAGATGTGTAAACCAATGTAACAGTATTTAAACACGACTAACTCAATGTAATAACGTTTACGCATAGATGTGCAACTAAAAGTAACAATGATGACCCATAGAAATATTCAAACCAAATCTTTCCCTCCTGCTCTGTTTCTCATTCTGGACCAGATTTGACTCTTTTTCACCCTATTTCCATTTCTGATATTCCTCTGTTGCATTCTCAATTCTAAAATATCAATAGTTAAGATGATAGACTGGTCTCCGAGTTCATTGTCCCCGACAGTCCTTTGCCATTATCAGCAAATAATAGCATTAAATGAACTGAAGAATAAGGTCAAACTAACAGGTTGAGGAGATGCCCAAACTAAATCTGGGGCAATGTCCAGACAGAGGCCTCTGAGGTCATTTAATATTTTATCTTCAATAATACAAAAAAATACTTGGCTATCCACAGCTTATCTGAATAGGTTGTGATGTAGTATTTGAACTCAGTTAGAAGAGGGAAATCAGTGGAGGAGTCCAGGGAGAGGAAATGAAATGGGAAAACTAGAGGAAATGCTACCAAACGCACAGTTTGTCTTGGAATGGATTGGGTCAAATTGAGCCCAGTGTCAATTTCTGAATGTAGTGTCACCTAATATCCATTTAAGCAGAGGTGTATAAGGTATTTTAAGTTAGCACACAGATACTCAACAAAACGTAACAATGCCAGACTCAGATAGGTGACACAATGTTAAAGATTGAAACACAAACTGAAAGCACCACGTTTGTACTGAGATTATGTATTTAGCTTCAGTTTACCAGGATACAGCAAAACAATACTTCCAAAAAAAAGTTATTTTGGATATAATAAAAATAAGCAGTTTATTGGGATTAGATCCTGTCTGGATTTGGCTGCAGATTATTGGTTTCAACTAGTGACCTACAAGGTACCAGATGGTTTGTGGGGATTGCAGGTTCTCAGGACAGACAAGTGGCAGACCCTTTGAAAGGGAGCAGGGAATAGCACAATTCAGCTTCATCAGTGCAGTTGATGACCTGATAGGGAAGTCGTGCATGGAGTCCAGGAAAATGTATGCTCCTTCCAAAAATCCAACACGAAGCAGATGTTTTTACAAAATGTCTAACTGTTTCAGCGAACTTGTTATATTACCCCTCCCCCACACCATGTACTGCCCTTTCCCCAATCACATATTCCCCTTGCTCCACCCCAAATACTGACAGTCTCCCCAAACTATTTATTGCCCCCACAACCTTATATGGTTGATCCGCAAACCACATAGAATCATAATTTGTCATGCAAGGGTCTATACTTCATCCTAAACTGAACTCTTCATCACACTCAACATCTGTTTCTGTTTCTGTGACACCTGCCAGTAAACCCTTCATTCGTGCCTTTCCCACCTCCAGGCACCACCACAGATTTGAACCCTCTTTGCTCCAAGGAGAACAATCCCAATTTACTAGACTAATTTGGTGGCTGAAGTTCCTCATTTCTCATTCCTCCCACTTCAAGGTTGCTTCGCCAGCCACATGTCATCCATTTTAAATTTCATTGCCTGTATCCTAACTGGCACCCTTTCCCATTCGCCCTTTTACACTACTCTTGCCAACTTACATTAGTTCCAGTGTCTCAACATTATAATTCTCATTCACATATTTAAATCTCTCCAGGGTCTCGTCCCTTCCCCCAGCGCCATGTTTTCCCTGCACTGCAATTTCAATGTATTGGTATTGGTTTATTATTGTCACTTGTACCGAGGTACAGTGAAAAACTTGTCTTACAAACCGATCGTACAGGTCAATTCATTACACAGTGCAGTTACATTGAGTTAGTACAGAGTGCATTGATGTAGTACAGGTAAAAACAATAACAGTACAAAGTGTCACAGCTACAGAGAAAGTGCAGTGCAATAAGGTGCAAGGTCACAGCAAGGTAGATCATGAGGTCATAGTCCATCTCATTGTATAAGGGAACTGTTCAATAGTCTTATCACAGTTAGGTAGAAGCTGTCCTTAAGTCTGGTGGTACGTGCCCTCAGGCTCCTGTATCTTGTACCCTATGGAAGAGGAGAGAAGAGATAATGTCCCTGGTGGGTGGGGTCTTTGATTATGCTGGCTGCTACACCAAGACAACGAGAGGTAAAGACGGAGTCCAAGGAGGGGAGGCTGGTGTCCGTGATGTGCTGGGCTGTGTCCACAACTGTCTGCAGTTTCTTGCGGTCCTGGGCAGAGCAGTTGCCATACCAAGCTGTGATACATCCAGATAGGATGCTTTCTATGGTGCATCAGTAAAAGTTAGTGAGAGTCAAAGGGGACAAACCAAATTTCTTTAGCCTCCTGAGGAAGTAGAGGCGCTGGTGAGCTTTCTTGGCCGTGGCATCTACATGATTTGACCAGGACAGGCTGTTGGGTGATGTTCACACCCAGGAACTTGAAGCTCTCAACCCTCTCGACCTCAGCACCATTGATGTAGACAGGTGCATGTACACCGTCCCCTTTCCTGAAGTCAATGACCAGCTCTTTTGTTTTGTTGACATTGAGGGAAAGGTTGTTGTCATGACACCATTCCACTAAGCTCTCTATCTCCTTCCTGTACTCCGACTCATTGCTGTTTGAGATATGGCCTACAACGGTGGTATCATCTGCAAGTTTGTAGGTGGAGTTAGCGCAGAATCTGGCCACACAGTCGTGAATGTATAGGGAGTAGAGTAGAGGGCTGAGGACGCAGCCTTGTGGGGCACCAGTGTTGAGAATAATCGTGCCGGAGGTATTGCTGCCTATCCTCACTGATTTCGGTCTGTTTGTTAGAAAGTCAAGGATCCAGTTACAGAGGGAGGTGTTGCGTCCTAGGTCTCGTAGTTTGGTGACAAGCTTGCTTGGAATTATTGTATTGAAGGCAGAGCTGTAGTCAATAAACAATAGTCTAACGTATGTGTCTTTACTGTCCAGATGCTCCAGAGCTGAGTGTAGGGCCAGGGAGATGGCATCTGCTGTAGACCAGTTTCGCCAATAGGCGAATTGCGATGGGTCCAGGCTGTCTGGTAGGCTGGAGTTGACCAACCTCTCACAGCACTTCATGATGTCTTCAGACTCTTGTCCATCCCCCACTTTCTTCATTCCATCATTAATGCCTAAACCCTCAGATACCCTGGCCTGATGCCTTCCTATTCCCCATTCAAGCTGAACCACTTGCCTCTCCTTAAGACCTTCCTAGACTGGATAGGCTAGGACTTTTTTCCTCTGTAGTGTAGGAGGCTGAGGGGTGACCTTATAGAGTTTTATAAAATCATGAGGGGTATAGATAAGGTGGATGGTGATCGTCTCTTTCCCAGGGTGGAGGAGGCTAAAACCAGAGGGCAGAGGTTCAAGGTGAGAGGCATAAGATTTAAAGGGGAGCTGAGGGGCAACTTTTTCACAAGAAGGTGGTGGGTATATTACCATCATTGCCACTGTTGAGTTGATGCTCTTGTCTGGGGCAGTATTGAAGTGATTCCCAAGTATGTTATTACTTTGCAGTGATGCCTAGTGATGCCTTTATTTTGGAACCATTACCCCGGTATTGAGTGCAGGTACCCCTGCGACGGTTCTATGGCATTGTATTTTGGTTGACACCAATGTTTTGGCATTCTTGCCACTGCAACAGGGATTATGCCAGTGTTTAGGGGTTTATGCCCAAGTCTTGTGGTCGATTTTTCTGCAGGAGGGTTGATGCCTCTTAATTGACTGTGATGTCCTTCTGTTGGGGATGAGGTCGATGTAATGCCCCCTACATTAGTACAGGATTTTACAAAGGATTGCAGACCTGAAACTTTGACAGTTGATTTTTTTTCCACAGTTGCTGCCTGACCAGCTGAGTTCTGGCTTTGGTTTTCCTCCTTACCTTGTGTTGGATTCACTGAGGGAATGACGCCCACGTGTTTGACGCCCTTCCAGTGAGTCTGGTGTCCCTCCTCTCTGGGCATGAGTCTCCCTGCTGCCGAGCTGCTCTTTCCACAGGAATGGGGTGGCTGCGGCTTTAAAGTTGTTTCGGGCGGGCGGAACTCCAGGAAGTGACGGGAGATCCCGGGAGGAGAAGTTGGGGGAGAGTTTGGGAGCAGAGCCGGGAGGAGAAGTTGAGGGAGAGTTTGGGAGCAGAGCCGGGAGGAGAAGTTGAGGGAGAGTTTGGGAGCAGAGCCGGGAGGAGAAGTTGAGGGAGAGTTTGGGAGCAGAGCCGGGAGGAGAAGTTGAGGGAGAGTTTGGGAGCAGAGCCGGGAGGAGTGGTCGGGCTCCGGGGAGGATGGCTCCGGGCTTCCCGCGAACGTGCCGTGGGGTCGGGGGGAGTCGCTGAGAGCTGCTGCCCCCACGATGCTGGCCGAGCTCTCGCACCCCCGCCGGCCGCTGCTGCTCCTGTTAGCCGTGATGTGGGTGGCCGGAGCCGGACCGGCGCAAGCCCTGGTGGCGGGGCTGAGGGTTCGAGTCCGGCTGGCGGACGGGCAGGTCGGCGAGGAGACGCTGGAGGCGGACACGGACACCGACTCCATCAGCATCGAGTTCAAGAAGAGTGACGGGAGTCTCATCACCCTCATCGCTGACTTACGGAAGGTGGGAGGTGCGGGGGTGAGGAGGGGATCAATTGGACTGGGGAGGGGTAGGAAGGGGGCAATTGGACTGGGGAGGGGGACAATTGGGTGGGAGGGGGGCAATTGGACTGGGGAGGGGCAAGGACTGGGGAGGGGCACAATTGGACGGGAGGGGGCAATTGGGCTGGGGAGGGGGGCAACTGGTGCCTGGGCAGGGGGATGTGAGGGGTAACTGAATCGGGTGGAATCGGCGGGACACACGGGAGGGAGGAGGGTGGGGTCAACTTGGGGTCAGGGGGCAATTGGATTCTGGGGCTGGGGTGTGAAGGGGCAACTGGACCCTGGAGGAGGGGGGTGTGGGGGCAATTAGACCCTATGGTGATCTTGATTTGGGGGTATTCAAGCCCACTCTGGTAGGGAGGGATGGGGAGAGAGTGTGGTGTTGCCCTGGGAGGATGAGATCAGGGATGAGGCAATCCAGCCGTGATTAGGGGACTGCAACTGGATTCTGGTTTGCGGTGAGTGTTTGTGGTTGTAGTGGGTGGAGAGTGGTGGGAACTTGGGCCAGGTTTGAACAGGTAGCAACATGTCTACTTCAGCCAGAGAGGGGCTGGAGGTGAGGGAGAGCAGTAGGCCCCTGGGGAGGGGAAATATGAGGGGGTGGGTAACTGGGTTGGGTGGGGTTAACTGAAGAGGTGACATTGGCCTCCTAGTGTTTAGTTTGAGAAAGCTGTGGCTCATTCAAGATTGGTGTTAATCTGAGAGGTGGTGAAGTGAGAAAAAACATGCACATATTTCCCACTCTCCTGCATTTCTACCTTCCTCAGATTTTCATCCCACCCCTTTTCCTTTTGATCCACTTCCTGCAAGTCTGGATTTACCAGTCTTGTTATGAGGGAATTGGGGGAGGAGAGGGATACTTGTTCAATTAGGCAACAGGACATTTAATAAGAGTAGCTGTCTGGTAAATTAACAAGTCATCTGCTAAATATTGGTCAAAGTGTTTGCACGTTCCCAGGTGACAGTTGTATTGGAGCTAGAACCACCCAGGAAATGAAAATGCTGTAGTAAATAATGTAGAGAAACAGCCAACCTGTCATCAAAACCATGTGGGATTCTTTTCAGAGGCCTGTGAGAGCAGGAGTTGGTCTTTGCTGGGTACAGAGCATGTGTCATGAAATCAACCCTGGAGCATTGTGTGCCTGTTTAAAGGAGTTTGTATAAATGCTGCAAGCTGTTACAAGAAGGATTACTAGACCGACACCTGGAATAGGTGGGTAGTCTTGGACGAAAGATTGGACGGATAGACTTGTATCTCAATCATTGAATCGTAAAGCATGAGAGACGGGCCCTCCGGCACACCACATCCATGGTCACCTTTTCACCCAACTACACTAATCCTGTTTGTATCCTTCTATGCCTTGCCTGTTTAAGTGCCTTTACGTCTCTTAAACATAGTGTATCTGAATCTGCTTTATATATATCCTCTAATATACTCGTATCCCCTTTAAAACTCCTTCCCCTCACTTTAAACCTATGCCGTCTTGTTTGATTCCCTTACCATGAGGGGATTGAAGATTCTGACTATCTACCCTATCTATGCCTTGTATAATGTTGTATACCTTCATCAGATCACTCCTCAGCTTCCTTTGCTCCAGGGGGAAAATTTTCCAGTGCATCCAATCTCTTCCCATGATTAATGTTCTCCCAATCAGCAAAATCCTGGTGAATCTCCTCTGCATTCTCTCCAGCACAACCCCATTCTTCCTATAGTGTTGCAACCAGATCTGCACAAAATACTAGAGTGTGGTCTAACCAATGTTTTGTAAAGCTGCAGCATAATGTCCCAACTCATGTCCTGACCCATGAGGGCAAGCATGTCATATGCTGCCTTCACCACCCTATCTATCTGTGTTGCCACTTTCAGGGAACTATGGAATCGAATCCCAAGGTCTCTCTGTTCATTATTATTTCTTGGCAACCTGTAATTTATATCCTAACCGTATTTGACTTCTCAAAATGCATCACCTCTCATTTGTCAGGATTAAATTCCATCTGCCAACGCTTCACCCAACTTTCTATCGGATCTATATTCTGCTGTAGCCTTAGACAACCTTCCTTACTATCCACAACATCATCAACTTTTGTGTAATCAGCAAACTTACTAATCATACCTCCTGCATTGGCATCCAATGTACATCACAGACAACAAGAGTTCCAGCACCGATCTCTGCAGTCCAGCACTGGTCACAGACTTCTGATCAGAAAAGCATCCTTCCACCTCTACCCTCTGACTCCTATCACCAAGCCAATTTTTGATCCAATTAGCCAGCCCACCTTGGATCCCATGTGCCTTAAGCTTCTGGACTAGCTTACTATGATGGACCTTTTCAATGCCTTATTAAAGTCCACATAGACAATGACTACCACTATGACTTCATTGGTCTGCTTAGTTAACTCCAAAAAAAAACTCAATTGAAATTAGTGAGGAAGGATTTACCCCACACAAAGCCATGCTGACCATCCCTGATCAGCCCCTACCTTTCTGAATGTACATAAATCCTATCTCTTAGGATCTTCTCTGATTTCTATAGACTCACTGGCCTATAGTTACTTGGCTTATCCCTGCTGCCCTTCTTAAACACAAGAACATAAGAAGTAGGAGCAGGAGGAGGCCATCTAGCCCGTTGAGCCTGCTCTGCCATTCATTAAGATCATGGCCGATCTGGCCGTGGACTCGGCTCCACCTACCTGCCTTTTCCTCATAACCCTTAACTCCCTGACTATTAAAAGATCTATCTAACTGTGTCTTAAATATATTAAATAAGGTAGCCTCTACTGCTTCCCACTGCTCTCTGGAAAAGCAGTTCCTCATTTCCATTCTAGATCTACTCCCTGGAATAGATATCGAATGAAGGCTATGTCCCCTAGTTCTAGTCTCACCTACCAGTGGAAACAACTTTCCTGCCTCTATCTTATCTATCCCTTCCATAATTTTATATTCTTCTATAAGATCCCCTCTCATTCTTCTGAATTCCAGTGAGTATACTCCCAGGCAACTCAATCTCTCCTCGTAGGCTAACCCCCTCATCCTTGGAATCAACCCGGTGAACCTCCTCTGCACCACCTCCAAAGCCAGTATTTCTTTTCTCAAGTAAGGGGATCAGAACTGCACGCAGTACTCCAGGTGCAGCCTCACCAGTACCCTGTACAGTTGCAGCATAACCTCCCTGCTCTTAAATTCAATCCTTCTAGCAATGAAGTTCAAATTCCACTTGCCTGATAACCTGTTGCACCTGCAAATCAGCCTTTTGCAATTCATGCAAAACCACTCCCAAGTCCTTTGCACAGCAGCATGCTGCAATCTTTCACCATTTAAATAATAATCTGATTTATTTTTTTTCTTTCCAAAGTGGATGACCTCGCATAAAGGAACAACATTAGCTATCCTCCACTCTTCTGACACCTCACTTGAGCTAATGAAGATGAAAAAATCTCCATCCAAGCCCCAGCTATCTCCTTTCTTACTTCCCATAGTAACCTTGGATAAATCTCATCTGGCCCTGGGGATTTATCAACCTTTGTGTCCCATGATATCTAACACCTCCTCCTCCTTAATACTGACCTGCTCAAGATTATCCACGTACCCTCCATGAACCTGCTGTCTTCCACGTCCTCCTTGATGAATATAGACTGAGAGCCTTAATGGGGGGATGTGGAGAGGATGTTTACTTTTGTGGGAGAACCCACAACTAAGGTCAGTTTTAAAAAGAAGGGATTGCCTGTGTAAGGTAGAGATGTAATCAATGTTACTGTGCCAAGAGGGCAGTGAGTCTTTGGGATTCTCTTCACAAAGGAGAGTGGAAGCAAAGTCTTTGAATATTTTTAGTGCAGAAGCAGATAACTTCTTACTCCTTTGCTCATCAGGAAGTTATCAGGGGTAGATGGGAATGCAGAGTTGTGATTAAGATGGAACAGCCGTGATTTTATTGAGTGGCAAGACTGGCTAGAGGGATATAATGACCTCCTGCTCCTGATCCTATGTTCCTATTTGTTTCTCCTGCTGCATCCTTTGTTACTGAGCTCTCCAATTATTTAATTTATTTGGCAGTACGTGCTTGCCTTACTCAGTGTGAAGACTGGCAATATTCTAAAGATGAGCTTTTTAACACAGTGCCACAGGGATTATCTGGTCATTTAGCTGTTTCTAAATTGGAATTATACCTAGTATAGGAATCTAGTGGCAAAGATGGCTGTAGTTTGGGTCAAAAAATGTAGATTCTGTAAGAAGCTGAACTGTCGCAGCGACACATGCTTCTAATTTTGGAGTACACGTCCTTAACTTTGATGTTTAATCCCCATCAGTTAAGATTTGTTGGGGCTCTCTAGTTGGACGGTGTCTCACTGCATCTTGAGCACTTTGTTAGTTAGAGACCTGGAGGAAGTCTGGAGAACATCACACTGTGTCACTAAAGCTCCAGAGAAGATCAGTGAGGAAGGGTTAACATGAGCACTTGTTAAAGATGAATTGGTAAATGAGGATATGGGCACTGGGTTAGTCATGTGCTGTGAAGACCCCACACTACTGATGTTCTTCCTTATGGTTTATTCCTTCCTGTTTATAACGACTGTCCTGCAAATCACCCCACCCCGTCCTGCAAATCACCCCACCCCATCCTGCACCAGTGACAGAGCTTAGCTGATGGAAAATGAAGAACAGGAAGGGAGAGTTTTGTTCTTGCAGTTTTAGATGTTCCTTCTCCATTAGTTGTCCTGATTGGTGTCAGAGGCTTGTGTTTTATGGAGGTCTCACCCTTCACACTTATGTTTCATCTGTGGGGTGCAGGAGTGCATGAGAGTACTATATTTCTCTGACTAATAATGGACAGAGTGCTTGAGATAGTCAGACACTGTCCATTGAGGAATTGATGTTCAAAAGTAGGAGCATCTGCAGCTGCAACATCTCTCAAACACAGGTCCGCCTTCCACACGTGAAGTTGAATTGTCGGTGACCGAAGCACATTCTGCTCAATTCAGAAACTTGTTCACGGTACAAACTCTTGTCTGATGAATCAGGGAAACCTCCAATCATATGCTGTTAGACAGCTGATACTGCATCCCATTTCACTGGGCAATGACTAGGGCAGAGGGTTGCCCCTTCTGATGGTATCCTTCAAGGGGCTAGAGGCAACTGAAGAAAGGTGGTGGCACCTCGTCTTCTCACCAATTTTATTAACACAAAATACTGCTCATGTTGGAAATCAGAAGTAAAAACAAAGTACTGGATATGCTCAGCAGCATCAATGGAGAGATGAACAGAATTAGTGTTTCAAGGTGATAATTCGTTTCTGCAGGATTATGATCTTTAAACCCCTCAGGGTAGACTGCGCACACGCTGAATTGATTATATGGTGTTTTTTTAACTGTTTTATAGCTGATGATGAAGGAAAGTGTGCAGCAAGAATACTCATCGTGTTCTGGTTGGTGTGTCAGTGGTTAATTGTGTTATTGACCCTGGATTAGGAGAGTAGCAGGGCAGCTTGGTATGAAGTTCAGTTATTTATATGAATTCTTTAGGAAACAATAAATCACAGACGAGCTGTGGGATTTTGAACTGTGTCCTACTGCACTGATTGCAGTTGATGCCCAAGGTACTGGTTGTGGGTGGTTTAACTCTTGGTAGGTGGGTGTTGAAGTTGTTGTCGATTACACCACAGCTCTGGTTAATTCCCATGAAATGTACTGTCTCTCTGTGTGGGTGTATCTTTGTTCTGTCATAACTTGTTCCAATCCTTCAGGAAGTGTGATTAAGAATATTTGTTCCCATTGTCTTTTTAGCCCATCCTTCAGGGCTGACAAAAAAACAATCTTTTTGGATTCTAGCATCAATTAAATTACGATTAACCCTTTTCCACCAACTCTGGAGAATGTTGTGGATACTAAGTCAGTTGAAAGGACCAGAGTCTGGAACATTCCATTCCTGGAACTTGGAACCCCAGAGCTGTCATTGTATCCAGTATGCTGTAAACTGTTCCTTGTGCCGCCACCCCCCCCCCCCCCCCCCCCCCCCCCCCCCCACCCCCACACTCAGCCACAACAATCAGTTGGTTCACTGATTTGCTGTCAAACATGAGCACAAAGCTCTTCCTGTTCTCCAACGTCCTCTCGTACACCATGCATTTCACATCATGTTTGGCTATTCACACTGCACCCTTCAGAATATATTGTGTGTCCTCTCCCGCTTTCATTAAGTTTCACCCTTTTGTTGGAAGTGCTAACCTATTGATTTGTGATTGTCATGGGTGCTCACCCTTGAAGTGTGTGCTCTGTGAATGTTAACACTTGGGGTGTTTGTGCGCCTCAAAGTGAAATGTTGCAGCTGTTGGAAATCCGAGACAAAACCACAAAATACTGGAGATAATCAGCAGGTCAGGGCAGCATCTGAGGAGAGAAAAACAGAGCTGATGTTTCAAATTGATAACCTTTTCAAAACTGGGAAAGCACGAAAACAAACATGATTTAAGTTGCAGGGAGGGGTGGAGAGAACAGAGGGACTGTGTGATAGGGTGGGACCATAAGTACTGCTGCTGCAATGAAAGCTTAGTACTTATGGCTGGTCACTCTGGAGGAGTGTAAGTGGAGGCTGTTGAATGTGGGAAGTAGAGTGTGAGGGCAAGGACAATACTAGAACTGTGAGATGTTGAACACAACATCTGCTGAAATAAAAGAAAATTCTAAAAATACTGCCAGGCAGCATTCACAGAAAGAGGAAAAATGGCAAATTTACAGATGAATAACCTTCCACCTGATCCAGCCGGTCCTGACACAAACAGGAAAAGCTGGTTATCTGAAAATGTTGAATTTGTTATTGGTCCCTGGGAGATGAAACATACCTAGATGGAAGATAAGCTACTGTAACTCAAATCTTGTGTTGGGATTCATTGGAATGGTGTGGTAGGCTAAAGACAAATGTCAATAGAAGTTGGGTGATGTGAGAGGCAACTGAGAGATCAGAGCTACCTTTGTAGAATGACTAGACATGTTCTGCAAAGGAGTCATCCTATCTGTGTTTGGTTTTTGCAATGTAGTGGAGACCACATCATGGACACTGAAAGCAGTGCACCAAATTGGAAGAGTAGCAACTGAGTCACTGCTTTACCAGGAAGGAATGTTTGGGTCCCTTGATGGGAATGAAAGAGGCAAAAGGGTAGGTGTTGCACCTCTGGTTGCATGGGGATGTTCTGGGAAAAGGGGAGATGGAAGAGTAAATGAAGGAGTTGCAGAAGGAGTGGTCTGGGAGGTGTTTTATGAAGTAGCCTGGGCAAGTAGTCATACAGCACAGAAACAGGCCTTTCGACCCAACTGGTCCATGCTGATCAAGATGCCCATCCAAGCTAATCCCAGTTGCCAGCATTTGGCTCATAACCTTCTAAACCTTTCCAATCCAGGTACCAGTCCAAGTAATTGCAGTGCATTTTGTTGATGTACTGGTGGAGGGAATGAATGGTTAGTGTTGTGGAAATCCTGGATCGTGTTGAACTTAAGTTGTTGGCTCTCCACTACTTCATCAATTCTGATGTGTTCCTTGTAGAACGTGGAAAGACCTTGTCATGTCAAATAGCAAATCACTCACCATGGGATACCCAGCTTCTGACCTCTCTTATAGCCATGATATTCATGAGACTAGTCCAGTTGAGTTTCTAGCCAATGGTGACTTCCAGGATATTAAGGGTGGAGAATGCTGTATGGTAATGCCATTGAATGTCAAGCATAGGTGGCTATATTTTCTTGCATTGGAGACTGTTGTTGCTTGGCACTTGTGACAGGAATGTTACATGTCACCTATCGTCCTTGCCTAAATGTTATCTAGATTTTGTTGCAGGCATGGGCTGCTTCATATGCAAAGGGTTATGAATGGAGCTGAACATTGCACAATAACCAGCAATCACCTCCACTTCTGATCTTAAGATGGATGGAAGGTCAATAATGAATCAGCTGAAGATGATTGTATCTAGGATACTGCCCCAGGGAACTGCTGCAGAGATGACATGGGAATGGGGTGATTAACTCATCCAGCTGCAGCCCTCGTTCATTGTGCAAGGTCTTACTCCAACCACAGGAGTATTTTCCCTTTTGACTTGAGTTTTACCAGAGCCCCTTAACGTCACACTTGGTCAATGCTGCCTTGATGTCAAGAGCTGTTGCTCTAGCCTCTCCACCTGGAATTTAGCTCCTTGGTCTGTGTTTGAACCAAGGCTGTGATGAGAAGTGAGGCCAAGTTGTCCTGGCATAATCCAAACTGCGTATCAATGAATTGGTTATTGGCGAATGAGTGCTGGCTGATAGCACCATTGACAGCAGCTCCCATCAGTTTGATGATTGAGAGTAGTGTTTATAGTTTGTTTAGGGGAACATAAATACTGCAAATGAGACTCCTTGCGGTCCCATACCAAACGATTTGGATTAGAAATTTCCAGAGTTGCTTGTTTGGCACTGATACTTGGGCCACGTTCATCAATGCCAAAGGGGAATCTGGGGTTGATGTGATGGCAGGCACGGTAGTGTAACGGTTAGCGTAACACTATTACAGCGCCAGTGACCCGGGTACAGTTCTGGCTGCTGTCTGTAAGGAGTTTGTACGTTCTCCCCGTGTCTGCGTGGGTTCCCTCCGGGTGCTCCGGTTTCCTCCCACATTCCAAAGATGTACAGGTTAGGAGGTTGTGGGCATGCTGTGTTGGTGCTGGAAGTGTGGCGACACTTGTGGGCTGCCCCCGGAACACTCTACGCAAAAGATGTATTTCACAGTGTGTTTCGATGTACGTGTGACTTAAAAAAAAATGTGCTGCAGTGATGTTCGGATCTGGTTTTAGTAAAAACCAACATTGCTGCATCAAGTCCAAAACTATGGTGGCTGTAACTTCCTCATTAATGAGTGAGATGGGATGTAACTTCTCATTACTCCTTCTTGTCACACAAGATTTTCCTATACAACCTTTTTTGCAGATCATTAACCTGTTACTGTATAACTTGTGTATTAATCCATTACTTTATGGTTTATTTGATTGTTAATGTGTAACGAGCTGGTGAACCCTTTTGCTCTTTAATTGGAGGATTAACCCTTTATTCTGGGCTATTGATCTTTTTATAAAGTGATGTTGTGATGGTGAGTGGGATTGGCAGGGACGCCGATGTACATTTTGAGTATTGTCTTCTGTAAAACTTATTGCAACAGTCTGCCTGTGACCTGTAATTCATTTTTAATTTGGAGAGTTTTGCTGATGTTTTGAAGTTTAACTGCTGGAATTGATTTAATTGGCAGGTTTAAGGCTACAGATTGAGTACTCTCATCAAGTTGGGCTGGTTGCTGTGGAGTTCAGTGTGGATTTTTTTTTCTTCTTTGGTGCAGAGATCCATTTATCAAGAGCAGGAAACTTGCAGAAGTTGACTCTTTCCTAGGATTTAGACAGCTTTGACACTTTAAAGCCAATTACCTCTAGAGTAAACCAGTCGTTTGTGCTCTTGACTTCAGGAAGCCAAGACTAAATGAAATGGAGTTAAAGTGAGAGTAAAAACTTCAGGGAATAAGACAATCCAATTCCTGTTTCTGTCTGCATTTTTTATATTATGCTTTGACTAGTATTAAAATAATGTTTAAATATCAAAACATGGAACAATTTTCTCAGCAGAAATGTACATTTGTTTGAGTCAGTGTTTCTGTGGATTTCTGGCCAATGATACAGGTGATGTCACTGCACTGTACCTGGCAGCAGATGAGATTACAACATGATGTTTACATGGGCATTCACTGCACAGCAGTGAGTGAGTAATCACTCGACAACCATCACTGCCTCTGGCTCTTCCAGGGTCCTGCACATCCAGGGCTTCTCTTCATGGAATGGTGGGTGGGCTTGCTTTGGGGCTGGGTGAGACCTACCAGAGAAAGAGAATGGGCCACAAATAAGTTCAGGCAGTCTGATAGAACAAAAGTTGTGGAAAGTTTGGGGGTTGAGGCTAGAGTCACTAACCCTGACTCGTGCTCCAAAATAATGTTTGGAAAGAGGTGGTTCTGAAATTCGTTTTGATTTGCAGGATGTGGGTGTCATTTATTGTCCACCTCTATTTACTCAGAGAAGGTGATGTGCCTTCTAAAACAATATCATGCCTTCTGTGTAGGAGGGAGGACAGATTGTTTAACATTCTGTAAGCTCAGAACTGTACAATTGTTGCTTATAGAGTGACCTCAACTCTTAATCAGAAGCAGCACTGTGAATTAGTCAGAGCTTATACCCCTCCATTTACCTGTTGGTCTTAGTAAAATGCTGAGACATAAAGTAGAGCAAAGTGACGATCTATTCTTCAACGTGGTGAATGAAAAAGAAATCGGAACTATGGAAGCACAGCTGGCTAGTGCTGCTGTGTGTCCCAGGTAATAAACTGTCCAAATACAAGGAAAGAGAGTTGTGAGGAAGGAAAATGAGAGCTTGGTAAGTGTTCGGGTATGCTGGGTACTTTTGCCTTGATGAATTCAAGCTGGGTAAAGAACAAATGGAGCAAATATTGATGTCTGAACCTTGGTCAGAGTCAGTAGTATCGTCAACAGTTTGACTTAGCTTGAGAGAGTCATCTGATTGTTGGCTCCAGCTGCCTTGTGCACTGAAAATCCCTCCCTGAAACCCTTCCACTTCCTCCTTCAAGACTGTCACAATGCACTGCACTGATCAATCTGTTGCTCAGTTACCTTCGTATCTTCTCCATTTTGAAAGTTTGGGTAGGATCAACACTTTTCTTTCTAAGGCCACCAAAGACATACTGACGATTTGAACCATAGCCCTACCACGTGAACAGACACCAACTGCCACTGGTTGGCAGAGAACCTCTGTTCCATTATCCCATGGCTGATATTTAGTTTGTTTTAATCTGGTACCAGTCAATATTGGCAATGCCTTGCTCCCCATGTACGCTATTTACCGTAAAATACATAGTGGGAAAAAGGTGTCTCCATTCTGGGTACAGACAAAGGCTTCCTGCCATCAGCTAATGGATTTACAGCCAGTGTTCTGATGCAGGGTCAGAGATGCCCAGCCTAATGTGATTAGTCTCCTGGGCTTTCCCTGCTCCCCTCATGTCTGACTGTAGGAACCATAGAGCAGTCACTCCATAGGGCCCCACTGGTGACGGGTTTGGAACACTACATCCTGGCCTGATTTGCTTTGATTCAGACCAAGCCTTACAGTGATAATGCTAGGGGGAAGGAGGCATCCTACTGAGATACGGTTTGAAGAGTTAAATTCCGATTGTTAATTTGCCTTGCACTGTACACTTTGCACTTGTATTACACTTATAGAACTGTAGAGATCCTGAGAGCCTTCACCTGAGGTGACAGCCGTCCAAGTGAAAGTGATGATGACCAAGTGTTAGATTTTTGGGGGAGGGGAGGAGAAAACTTCTGGACTGTGGAGAACCAAGAAAATAATATATAAATTGTGTAATTTGGGATGGACAGCCACTCTGATACGGAGGGAGGGGTACAAGGAGCTGGAGTGCAGTGGGCTGTGTTAACTCAGACTCTGGAACCCATCCAGAAAGGAAGGGGGCATTGAAAGACGGAGCTGGAGAATGAAAATAAACAGAGAAATGGTGAATGCTGAGAAACTGTGATTCAAAGACTGAAAACTGATCACAGCCTGAGTCACCTCCCTGTGGGTTGAGAGTTTTCTCCGGAAGAACATACCAAACATCTGGTAGAGAATTCCAGGGGCCAGCTACGGGTCTGCATGCATCCAGGCCTTTCATTAATCAGTTCCTGACAGCACAAGAGACTCCACTTGTGGCAGACTGCAGTGTTCTCAGCCCAGAACAGGCAGGCAGCATCGTCATCCTTTCTCGTTGTCTGTGTCTGTCTAGTCTATTTTTTCTCCCTGCTCAGACACCAGTCTCTTCCCTGTTACCACATCTCAACCAGCTCCTCTGCTCACTGAGATGACACCAACGCAAGCACGGAACAACACTAGTATGATGTATTATGATTTATTGGACTTGATGTAGTCTTGGTGAAGAGCTGTCTGCTACTTTCACAGCGGGGAACAATCCCAAAGTGCCTTCAGAGGAATCCACAGCACAGACAGGAGAGTTTGGTCAGAAGCTGTAGGAAGTGGCTGTATGGTTGATGAGGGAGGTGTGAGGATGTATAATCACTCAGCAACCTGTGGTGGAGTTGGCAATTTTATTACAGGGTACATAGTGGGCAATAGAAGTTCACTGCTGGAAACGGTGGGCAGAGTCTAGCTTTGAAGTGTTTTTAAAAAAAACGAGCTAGGATGAAGGGTCTCAACCTGAAACGTCGACTGTCCATTTCCCTTCATAGATGCTGCCTGACCCATTGAGTTCCTCCAACAGATCTAATGTTTGGTAACTCCAATATAGTCTGTTGTTTGCCACCAAGCCTATGCTATTGTTGATTACTGAAGACAATCTGATCAGAGATCTACAGTAAACCTGGATTGTGGTAACGAGCAGTTGGCACGCACACACTTGAATGCACTGAAGCATTGCCTGATTCTCTATCACATGAACACCAACACATTACCTTGAACTGCAGGAGAAAATTCTTTGGGGAAATCGAGTGGGCCTGTTGCCATGATCTGACCTTCAGAGCTACAAACCAATTGGGGAAATGTGTGGGTGCCATATCCCTGCTCTTTCCCTGGTCAGACAGCGACTCATCGAGTGCAAGTGATCCAGAAAATGGAAGGTGACACACAACCCATTGGCTGCCCTTGAGTATCAGGAGGCTACTACCTCTCCTCTCCCTCGCCGCTGTCTGCCTGCCCCCCTCGCATTTAGTTGCCTGTAGTCTGCCCATCTCCATACTCAACAGAAGTTCTTAAAGCACAAAACTGTTCTCTCAGCAATGAGGAAATGGCAGATAAACTTGGATACCAGTTGGAAGCCTAGGAGAGTGCCAGTATTGCTTCACTAATGAGTTCTTTAATGCTAAAACAGAAATGCAAAGAATCAGTTCATTTTTGTTCTTGAATCTATCACTTTTGTGTTATCAAGGAAGCTCCATCAGCAGCAAAGACCTCATCTAGCTTGAGAAAAGCTAACAACTATTGCATCCACCCAATCTGGTCTACATTGGGCTCTGATACCTGATAACCACCAATGTACCCTGCAGTGAACAAGTGGCCAGTTGTCTCACCAGCACCTTCTCGAGGAAGTGTGATTTGGTAATTCAATGTGATCTTGCTAATGCTGTAGCGTCTTCAAAGGAAAGAAGGTTCCCGTTCATTTAATGCCTTTCACTTCTTCAGGACTTGGTCCTTTGCAGTGCAGAACGCTATCCCACAAATGGCAAAAAGATGAATTACCTGTTAATCTCTTCGTGATGGTGTAGGTTAATGGATGAACAACATTGGGAAGATTGGCACACTGTTCTTGAAGTGTCATAGGGTGTTTGACCTTCATCTGAGAGGGGCAAATAAATCCTGAGATTCGTGTTGCATTTGAAAGATGATGGTATTCAGAGCCACATTGAAACATCAGCCTGGATTTTTGTCCTTCTTCCCAGACTTGGACTTAGAGTCATACTCTAAGTTCAGCACGGAAAAGGGCCCTTCAGCCCACGTGTGTCACGCCAACTTGTGATCAATTGTTTCAAAAAAATGCCACTTGCTGAGCTGCATCTAACACCAGACTTGAATGTCTGTCACTGAGATTTTCTGTACAAGTCAAAAATATAACTAGTCACGTCTGGATTTCTAATTTTCCAGATAGAATTGGTGGGAAATATGTTGGAAAACACTGACCTATTATTCAACACGCATCTTTCCACCTGTTGCTCTGTTTCAGTCCTATCACTGTTACCATTTTAATCTGTTTGAAATCCAAACTGTGGATGAACACTCGGTGGAGGCCGAGCCTTGTTCACGTGGTTTGTTCTGCTTTCAGCTCCTGCAGAGATCCACAGGGACTTTCCTGATTGGACATGGTTCAACTTCAGACTTGTATCTGCTTATCAACAGGAAGTGGTTTATTTACCCATTCACTTTCTGAAATATTTGATAAGGGACCTGTAGAGATTGTAAAATGTGACACACAATTTGAACCAAAGATTGATCAAAGTCTATTTCCTTGGAAGTTCTTTTTTTGGAAACACAATCTTTCCTGTTCTGGATCGTAAATCTACAACTTTCTAATGAGCTGCTGTGAAAGTGGGCATTAGTTACATTTTAATCTTTTAATGTCTCCGAGTATGGAGGTGAGGGAGGGTTGTTAGTGAGAATTCGGCCCTCTATAGGGAAGGGCTCTACCAAGTCAGTCAAATGGTTATGTTTAGCTTGCTGAACTCTCTCACTGTGTGTATGTCAAGTGAATTCCCTCCATTGGTGGAGGGTGAGATAAAACAGAAAATGCTGGAAAGACACAGTAGGCTGGGCAACATTTGTGGAAAGAGAAACAGAGTTAAAGTTTTTGGTTGAAGACCCTTGGCCTTGAAATGTTAACCCTGTTTCTCTCTCCACCTGCTGAGTGTTTCCAGCAGTTTCTGGTTTCGCTTCATATTTCTAGCATTTGCAGTTTTCTGATTTTTTTTTCATTTACTATTAAAAGGTGAGATGGTGGAAATTGGTGAGAGGTTTGGGTAGTAAGGAAGGGGGGGAGAGAGTGAAAGGAGTTGGGTATTAAAATTATTCCTCCGGAATAATGAGCCTGAGATTGAGGTTTGGGTTATGAACAGGCACTTGAATGGAGTTTATAGGTTTCTGGCGCCATCATGTGGACAAGGATTTCAGTTCAGTCCTTAAATCACTTTCGTATTTTATTGTCAAGGGTGTTACTGTGGGCTGTGAACTCAGTGCTGCCTGAGGGAAGGGTAAGGTATAGAGTATCAATGGGAGGGAGAAGGAACAGGGAGACATGGCAGTGATCCTGTCCCGAAAACTTGGAAGGTACATTCTGAAAGGACTCCTACAGTCTTATTTGTGTTCTGAGTCACTTTTGGGGTATGTACAACCAGAATTTCTTCTTGTTATGAAATCCTCCAGTTTGGACCTCAATGGGGTATACCTCTGGGTCTCACTGAGCTGGACCAGTGTCATGGGTCCAATGAGCAAGTTTTTCATTGTACCTGTACCTCACCATACTTGTGCACATAACAATAAACTTGACTTACTTGAAAACTCATAACAGAAGAGTACAATGATCTGATTATCGTGTGGACTCTTGTCCTGCTTTACATCTACATTCTCCCATAACGTTGGTAATACATGTCCCATCTTTGTTCTCCTTGAAACAGGACGTGAAGATTATCCGTTCCCTGATCTTGGGGGAGATGGAACGAGGTCAAACACAGTTTCAGGGTCTCTGTTTCATCACCAAGCTTCATAAGAATGAAATTATTCCAAGTGAATCCATGGCAAAACTCCGACAGGTGAGACATGGTCCCACACCCAGCCAGAAACCAGAGGGACCCTCTAACCATTTCTGCTACCTCTTTTTCTTCAGTCTCTTCTCTGTGCAGGTTTGTAAAGTGATATTCTGAGGCATTTTGTAAATGATTAGGGAGACTGTGAGAATGAGATGCAATCATTCACCCCTGGAGTAATTGAACAGAAAGGCTGGTTGTTCTGATCACTGGGTGGGAGTGGAGGAGTTGGAGATGGGGCTGCTAATCACTGCTTTTACTCTCATGAAAATGTCAGAAGCTGTTATTAAAGATGTCACAGGAGGGTACTTAGAAAAATTATATACTATGATGCTGGAGGAGCTCAGCAGGCCAGGCAGCATCCGTGGAGAAAAGCAGGTGGTCAATGTTTTGGATCAGGATACTTCTCTAGGACTGAAGATAGGAAAAGCGGAAGCCCAATATATAGGAGGGAAAAGCAGAGAGGTGATGGGTGGACAAAAGAGGGGAGGCGGGGTGGGCACGGGATGGTGATAGGTAGATGCAGGTAAGAGATAGTGATAGGCAGGTGTGGGGGGGGGGAAGGAGGAGAGAGCAGATCCACTGGGGGATGAGTCAAGGGTAAAGAGAGAGAACAAAAAATGGGTTGGGGAAAAAAGAGAGGCGAGGAAAAGGAAGAAAAGAAGCATGGTTTGCGGGTGGGAAGGGGGTGAGGGGATTACTTAAAGTGGGAGAATTCAATGTTCATGCCGTTAGGCTGCGAGGTTCCAAGACAAAAAATGAGGTGCTGTTCCTCCAGTTTGTGCTTGGAATTCTCCTGGCAGTGGAGTTCAATGTTCATGCCAGAAGGCTGTGAGCGTTCCGAGTCCTGAAGAAGGGTCCTGACCTGAAACGTTGACAGCCTGCTTTTCTCCACGGATGCTGCCTGGCCTGTTGAGTTCCTCCAGCATCATCGTGTTTCTCATCTAGATTCCAGCATCTGCAGTCCTTTGTTTCACTTAGAAAAATTAATCAGGTGGTCAATGTTTTTTTAGTGAAAGCAAAATCATGTTTGATTAATTTATTGACATTCTTTGAACAAGTAACATGCTGTGGATAAAGGGGAAATGGTGGAGGTACTAACATTTGCAAAAGGCAATTGATTAAGTGTCACATCAAAGTCTGTTCTGGAAATAAAACCTCACGGGATAGAAGGTTGACTGTCTAACAGGAAACAAAGGGAAGCAAAATGAGTATTTCACCAGTTGATAAGATGCAACAAGTGATAAGGTGCTGAGGCCTCAACCTTTTAGTGGTTCATTGACTTGGAAGAAGGCACCAAAGAAAATGTTACTAAACTTGCTGATGACAAGATGGGTAGGAAACTTGTGAAGAGGATGTAAGGAGGCCACAAGAAGGATGTAGGTAGTTCAAATGAATGTACAAAGATCTGGCAAATGGAGTATAATGTGGGGAAACCGACTTTGTCCATCTTGGCAGGGAAAGGAAAAAGGCAACTTGTCTAAAGGAAGAGAGGATGCAGAAGGATCTGAGAGTCCTAGTGTGTGATTCACAAATACTAGTATCCAGGTACTGCAAGTAATTAAGAGAGAATGTTGGTAATTATTGTGAATGGAATTGAATACTTGAGTAGAGAGGTTATGGTTCAGTTGTATAGGGCATTGTTGAGACCACATCTGGAGAACTGTGTACAGTATTGGTCTCCTTTATTTATAGAAGGTTGTTTTTGAATGTTTTAAGGCAGTAGTAGGTAAATTCTCAATAAACAATGTGGAAAATTACTGTGAGTAGCTGTGAGCGTGGAGTTGAGATTGAATTCAATTCAGCTGTGACCTTATTGAATGGCAGTGCATCGAGGGGTTAGGTGGTACACTCCTCCTAATTCGTACATTCCAGTAAGGGACTTGCTCTCATTCTAGTTCTAATATTACTGGGTTACATCTAAATAATGGTCTGGGCACTTCAGCAGAAATCAATATTAACTCCTGTGAAATCTTGCTTTTGACCTCTTACAAGCTGCCTCTTATTGAGTGACTTAAATTCCAACAGTTCCTTGAACTTTTCTGACTCTGTTCTAAAGATCAGGAAACTACTATTTTCCCTGGTCTCTCTGCACTCTTTAAGGTAGATTTTACACACCCATTTTGTCTCCCATTTAATTGAGATTAGACTGGATGGGTAATGAGAGCAGGAGAGTTGGATTGGTTGGTATGGCTCATTCGACGGAAAACTCTGACATGGGTGAATGTAATATTCTACGATTTAACTCCTCAAGCCTTCATTCTAGATACCACAGTACTTCTATTTATGTTGTTGTTGAAATGTGACCTTTGCTCCATCTCTTCCTGGATCATCAACCCCCCCCACAATACTGAATGCTTTTTTTTCACACTGCAGAAGAATCCAAGAGCAGTGCGCGTGGCAGAAGAGCAGCGAGGGCTTGAGCATTTGTACATGGATGTGGCAGTGAATTACAGCAGGGCCAGTCAGTTGAGCATCCATATACACAATGTGTGCGCAGAGGCCACAGACGGTATCTATGCAAGAGAGAGCGACGTGAAACACTGGATAAATTCAGGTTCGTGAAATTGATGCAAGAGGCAAGCTGGCAAATTGAATGACAAGGACAGGAGCCCATTCAGTTAGAGTAATACGGCATACGAGTACAGTTCCTTGAGCCTGCTCCACCACTGAATTATATTTTGACCGATCAGTATCTTGTCTCTCTGCTGCGGGCTTTAATGATGAAATTTACCTACCTTGGTTTTGATATTTTCAATTGGCCCATCTCTCCCGGCCTGAACAGGTTTCTGTGGGAGAAGGTTCCAGAATATATAATCCCTGAATTATCCCTTTCTAATTTTAATATTGTGTCCTTGTTCTACATTTAGCACAGCAGAAGAAATACTTGCTAGCTGTCTGGCCCCTAAGTTCCTTTAGTCATTTTAAACAATGTAATTCCTTGATCTGCATGCTCAAGGAAATAAAATCCTGTTCCACTTGCATTTTTGCCCGGTGTTATCCTGGTGAATCTCCTTCAGCCCTGCAGGCTGTGCTCAAAACTGATTCAATACACCAGCTGGGTTCTGTTTGATACCACTGATGCAACTTTCACCCATGTGTATTCTGGTTCTCTTGGACACAGTTTACTCTGACAGATGGATGTACTTCCATTCACAACTCCCAGAGATATTATCCATGTATATATTTTGTTTTTCCTTTTGCCTCTCTCACTGTTGTAATTTGGCCCATTGAATCTATGCTAGCTCTTGGAGCAATCCCTTCTCTCTCTGTCTCTCACACACACACACACACACACCCACTGTAACCCATTGTCCCTTGCATGACAATTCCCCTGATTCTTCCTGCTGTCCACCTACACTCCAGGGAGTTTCCTGGAACCATCTATCCTACAAACCAGCACATAGTCATAGAATAATACAGCATCTTTGGGATGTGGGAGGAAACACTCTCCATCACAGGGAGAGAGCCCAAACTCCACAGACAGTGTCAGAGGTTGGAATCAAACCTAGGTCATTGGTGATGTGAAGCAGCTCCACTACCTGCTGTGTCACCTATTATTTTGGGAAAGTGAGGAAGATGCACAAATACATGGATGATGCAAGACACAAACAAACTATTCAGCATCACACATCCATGTGGGCAAAGAGCCTAATAACATGTTCCCATATCTCTTGATCCTGTTTTGCTTTATCCTGCTATTCAGTCTGGTCTATAGTTTTAGTGTATGGAAGGTGGTGCTGGTTGCAGGGGGGAAAGAGTTCAAGCCCACCAAGCATCTGATTTTCACCTTGTATTTTGCAATGTGAAGGAGTCAGTTAAACTAAAGTTGTGTGTGTGTGTTCAGGGTATTTTGATGGAGGAGGAAGGTGGGCAGTACTGAAGGATTTCAATTTCCCAAGTATTGACTGGGATTAACTCGGGGATGTGGGGGGTGGGGTGCAGTTAAAGGCTCAGAGGGGGTGGAATTTTTGAGGTGTGTCCAGGAGCGTTTCTTTTTGACACAGTATGTAGATGGACCACTGAGGAAAGGAACATTATTGGACCTTGTCGTGAGGAATGTGGCAGATCAGGTAGAGGGAATGTCAGTGAGGGTTCATTTTGAAGATGGTGACCATAACTCTGTCCATTTCAAAATGGTTATGGAAAAAGATGGGGATAAACCGGGGAAAGGCCAAATAGACAGGATCTAAACTGGGATCATCTACTTGCAGGTACGTCTACACCTGCATGGTGGAAAGCATTCAGGGCAGAAATAACAAGAGTTCAGGGCATTCACATAAGGGTAAAAGCCAAGGGTAACAAGTACAGGGAACCCTGGATGTCGAGGGGTATCAAGGGTTGGATAAAGGGGGGGTGAAAAGGAAGCACAAAGTTTGTATAGAGAACTAAAGATGGGAGGCCTGTCAAGAGTATAAAAATTGTAGGGAGGTGCTTAAAAAGGAAATTAGGAAGGCATAGAGACGTCACAAAATATCACATACAGTCAGGATTAAAGTAAATCTAAAGATGTTTTATCAGTGCTTGAAGGACAAAAAACACCAGGAAAGAGTAGGGCCTATTAGGGACAAGAGGGGCAACCTGTGCGTAGAGCCAGGTAAGTATAGGTGAGTTACCAAATGAATACTTTTCTCATTATTCACAAAAGGAAAAAAGATTTTGTAGTTGGAGAATTCAGTGAAGGTATGTGATAAGCCTAGTGCAAGTCTCCATAAATAAAGGAGGTACTCAATGCCTTAGCAGACTTAAAGGTGGATAATTCTCCATGGCTGGATGAGATTTATTCCAGGCTGCTATGGGAGGCAAGGGAAGAGATTGCTGGGGCTTTAGCTGAAACTTTCACATCTTCACTGGTTACGAATGAGGTAGCAGGTGATTGAAGGAAGGCAAATGTGGTCTCCCTTTTCAATAAGGGCATCAGGGAAAAGTCTGATAATTACAGACCTGTGAGCCTAACAATAGTAATAGGGAAGTTATTGGGGAATAAAAAGTTCTGAGGGATAGGATTAATGGAAAGACAAGGACTAATCAGAGATGGTCAGCATGGCTTTGTCAAGGCCAAATCATGTCTGACCAATTTGACTGAATATTTTGAAGAACAAAGTTATTGATGAGGGCTGTGCAGTAGATGTGGTTTACGTGGACTTCATTGAGGCTTTCAGTGAGGTCCCACGTGGGAGTCTGGTTCAAAAGATTAGGGCCTATGGGATCCAGGGCAAGTTGATAAATTAGATCCAAAGTTGGCTTGGCAATAGGAGAGTGTGTGATGGTAGAGGGCTTTTTTGATTGAATGCCAGTGATTAGTGGTGTTCCATGGGGATTGATGCTGGGACCTTTGTAATAAACATGAAAGATTTGGATGTGGATGCCATGATCAGTCTGTTTGCAGATTTCACGAAGATTAGTGTCAGTGTGGAGGGTAGCCTTGGGTAACAGGGTGACATTGATGTGCTGGTGAAATGGACTGAGAAATGGTAAATGGAGTCCTGGTAAATGAGAGGTGATGCAGTTTGGGAGAACTAATGTGGTTATGACATACACCATGAATGGTAGGGTCCTGGGGAGTATTGAGGAACAGAGGGACCTTGATGTGCAGGTCCAAAGATCCTTGAAGGTGGCAGCGCAGCTAGATAATGTGGTTAAGAAGGTATGTTGGATACCCATCTTCATTAGTCAGGGCACTGAATACAAGAGCAGGGAGGTTGTGCACCAGCTTTATAAAACTTGGGTCAAACCTCAGCTGGAGTACTGTGTGCAGTTCTGGTCACCACACAAAAGGGAGGATTTGATCGTGCCAGAGAAGGTGCAGAGGAGATTCACCAGGATATTGTCTAGAACATTGAGGAGAGACTGGAGAGGCTGTTTTTTCCCTGGAGCAGAGGAGGTTAGATGGGACTTAATTGCGGTATATAAAGTTATGAGAGGTATCGATAGGGTAGGCTGAAGGAATCCTTCACCCTTTTTAAGGGTGAATAAAACTAGTGCACGTAGATTTGGGGTACAGGTTGAGATTTGCAGAGGATCTGAAGGGGACCTTTTTCACCCAGAGAGTGGCGAGTACCTGGAATGCACAGTTGGAGAGAGTAGTGGCAGCAGACAGCATTTAAGAGGTGTCTAAATGACCATTTGAATCACCTAGATAAAGACAGCTATGGGCCAAGTGCTGGAAGATTAATACAGATGGGTGCCCACCAGTAGGTGTGGATGTGGGCCGAATGGCCTGTTTCCATGCTGTATGACTCTACCTGCTCCCAATGAGTCAGATGGTTCCAGTCACACTCCACTTCTTAATATATAAAAAAAATCATGAATCTCCAGTCCTCATTATCTGTTGTTTTGCATACTCACCAGGTTGGCACAGACACCATCTCGAATTTTTTCAAACAAATAGATATGTGCACAGGTTGAGGAACTAGTCATAGCCTCTCTAAATAAGGTGATCAGTTTCCAAACCTCTTGAGTCAAGTGGCTCCCTGCTGGATGTCATCCGGTAAAGAGCAGTCTGTATTTACACAGGTGCACCTTGTGATTTTAAAATTAGTCACTGCTTGGAAGTTTGAATACGTTCAATGCAAGGGGTTGGCTGCTAACGTCATTCCCTTTTTAAGTATTCAAATATTTAATATGTTCATTTATGTATATTGATGGCTCTTAGAACATTATTTATGTCTATTCTGGGGGTGTATTGACCATTTTTTTTGTTATTTGTGGGACGTTTATGCCTCTCTCCCTCTTAGATAACAGGGACTTGTACCAAGGGTGTACCACAGTGCTGAAGGACAGGTCCTTCAGGCAAGATGTTAAAACAAGGCTGTGTCTGTTTTCTCGAGCAGATGTACAAAAGTAAATGCTCCTATGGCATTCTTTTGAAGAGGGGCATGGGAGCTATCCCTGCTGATCTGGTGAATAAAGATTACATCGCCATTATCACATTGTCAATTTGTGGAGGCTTGCTGTGTACAAATTGGCCACTGCATTTCCTACATCATAATAATGTCAACCTTTCCAAAAGTACTTGATAGATTGTAGAGTGCTTTGGGATGTCCTGAAAAGGACACGAGAGGTGCTATATTAATGCACTTCCTTCTTTGGGGAACCCCTAGCTGCTAGTTGACTCATGGTTGATCTGTTTCTCCTTTTGTTCACATCGCTGCACACTTCCCCCCCCCCCCCCCACCCCCACCCCCCACCTTCCAGGTGTCGATGGTTCAATCTTTGAAGCAATCCACGTGTCAGAAGATGTTCCACGATGTCGGGTCAGTCGTGATTGGTGGAAGGGTTGCATCTGCCGCTACTCCTCGTGTGTGGAATGGTATCCCTGCTTCCTGAAATACTGTCGGACAAAAGATGCCGCTGGGAAAACTAGCACCTACAAGTGTGGCATCAAAAGCTGCCAGAAGTGTTCCCAGTTTGATTTCTACGTCCCGCAGAAACAGCTGTGTTTGTGGGATGAGGACACTTAATCCTTGCCTCTCCCCATCCACTGTTTGTATTTGACAGGGAGGAGTTCGGGGTAAAAGTGATAATTGCAGGCCACGTATTCATCCTGTGGGCCAAACATAGACTGGCAATCAGTTTCGGGGCTCTTTGGATCATTGAGGGGAGATCCCTGGGTTGAGAGAAAGTCTGTGTGGGTTGGTGTGTTTGGATTAGAATTTTTTCAGTATGAGGGAAGGAATCCAGGTCCCAGGTACTCAACTGAGGCTGGGCACTTGGGGTTGGTGGGTTTACTGGAGCTTGGATGGGGGTTTGGGCTTTGCCTCTGGTGCAAGGCCTTGTTCTGTGATAGGTCTGTGCCCACATTTGGTGCCTCCTGTACATTTCAAGAGTGATTTTTGGAGTTTAAATCTTCAGAGACCCTGAATGTGTAAAACGAGTTTTATTTGTATTTTTTTGAAGGACTGTAGATTTTGGCAGTGAGCCAAGTTTCAGAATTGGAAATTCTTGTTCAGATAACCTTTCCACAGGGGATTGCCTTGTTTTCTTTGTGGAGAATTTGAATTAACTAATGCTGTATTTTAACTGATCTGTGTTCTAGGAGGTTGTTTAAGTGGCGATCATTTCAATGCCCTGTTTTACCAACATTGCTGACATTTAATGCAGAAGTGGCTCCTTATTGATTTGCAAGAATGGCCAGCCTATTTGGCCCTTTGAATCATAGAAACCAGCCACTGGCTTCAAAGGCCATTTTCTGAAACATTTTTCACATTTGATGAGTGGCAGTGGAGATGTCCCTTTAATAGGTCAACGCGGTTAGGGACCAATGCACTTCATCCTGGACCTGAGAAGTGCCTCAGATTGTTGGGTAAACCATATCCAGCACTCAAAGATTTTCTTACCATGCATTAAATATACAGTGCAGCCATCCTTGTTGGAAGAAGCTAATTCTGTGACCAGGAATTGAATCCATAGCCATGAGAGCTCTAAATATTAACCACTAAACTACCAGTGCTATTCTTGAGGTAGTGTAGTCATTCAACAATACTAAATTGATGGCTTGACCAGAATCCCAGTTATTTATCCATTAAGAACAATCACGGGGAGTATTATCCAATACAAGAACAGCCAGCAATTTGAATGAGATGCTGTTTTGCTCTAATGTCAGAGGATTGTGTCCTCTTTTAATCTGCCAGAGAAGATGAGGCTATCTCAGTATAGAGGTGAAGGAAAGTAAACTCTGATTAGTACAACCTTGCCCCAATTCAGGAGTTCCACCAAGTCCTATTATTGGTTCTTCCTAAGTGAATAAGGTATTATCCTGTTTGTGTGGCTCCCTCCTTGGACTAGCCTGTCTTGAAGTCCAGAATGATGGGGTCTGTATTTTCACCAAATACTTAAATCATAACAGACAGAAGTAAATTAAATCTGAAGAGTACCTGTGGTCTCAATTCTGTGCACCTGTCTTTATTTGCCAAATCCCACAACAAGAAGGCTCTTGAGTTTGATTTTAAATAGTGTCAATCCACATGTGAAGTCTCCATCCTGTGAAGCATAGCCAAAATTTCCTGAGATTGAAGAATGAGGTCAGGTTTACAAGTATTACAACCTGAACCTGAGATCTCCAGCGTCCAAAGTTCTTTCTGATTTTTAAATTAAAGAACAGATATCATCCCCAGAATTTACTCATTGCAAGAAGGAAGACAGAAGTGCCTGGAAGGAAAGATTATTGTCACAGTATTGAGTTTATATTGTTGTTTTTCCTCAGAAAACAATACTATAAAGTAGAAACTTAAATGAGACTGAGTAACCAAAGATCCTAGCAACTGCACTGTGCTTTTAAATTGACATGTGTCCTTCCTGAGGTAAGTGTGTGTGTGGACAAACCAGTGAGTGTGTAGTAGAAGTGGGGAAACTCCTTTGCATAAGCACATTCTCTTCACTACTTTAATAATTTCCTTGGCTTCTAGGCATTTCACAGCAGTGAAAGAAATACGAGTTCATGACTTGAACATATTCTGTTTGTCTGTGTTATTGAAAATTTTTGACTCTATGAGAATTGATGCTAGGCCTCAACACCTTGATCTATGTTTGACATTTTAAACAATATAATCCCAGTTTGTGCTCCTGAATGTCCATTGTTTCTCTCCTGGTTGAAGACAGCAAGGGCAATGTGATGAATTCTGGAGCTGAGTAGGAGACCTCATTCTGGTGAAACTGCCAGTTCTTAAACCATTGAGTGGTCAAGACCCAGCAGGGAGAGTGTTGTTGTTCAAGCCCAGTTTCTCACTCTGTTCCCTGACCGCAGTTGGACATAGTGGTGACAGTTCTCCAATTCTACCTCTTCACCTTCTCCTCAAGAGAGGGGTTTGGATAATCTTCTGGTCTCAAATGCTGTTGACCACCAACACTCTACAAGCATCTGAAAAATGATCACTGCTTCTGGTGAACATTCTATGTTTTGCAATTGTCTCTCTCACGAGGGATCTTTGGAGAATAGAAGTTGATTATTTTGATGTCACTGCTGTCTAGGTTACTGTATCCCAGGTGCGAACATGTTCACTAATTGTGTCCAGTTTGCGGGTTTAGAGGAGCTGAGCCAGTGATGTGTCACTAGGCCTCTGCCTGGGTTTGATTGGCTACCTTTACAGCTGGTATTGTGGAGACACCAGACCCTCAGGCAAAACTTGGGAGGTGCAATGGTGTTGGTGAGAATATTAATGGGGTATTGGAGGTGTAATTGTGTGGTTCTGGGAGATTGTTTTGTGGTCTGCAGCATGAAAAAGCCTTTACAATAACTGCAATGTCACATAAGTGCCTTTTGGTTCAGTGTTTCAGAATTCCTAACAAATTATTTTTGTATTAATGTGTTTTTAAAAATAAAAGATGACTTTATTCATTGACTCTCCTTGTTCAATATTAAAGTCTTGCACTTGTCATTCTCTTCCTCCCACAGATTCCCATTGCTTTGTGTGTTCAGGCTGGAGACTGACCTGAGGTTAGAGGATTTGAATGAGAGGAAAGAGTAGGGGTGAGTGGTGGCTGTGAGGGAGGTAGAGGGATCAACTGAGCCCGAAACACTGAATCTAAGTGTGTGCCTATAGCAGCTGAGCAGTAGTGGAGGAAGATGGCACAATACATTACTAGAGTGTTCAAACAGTGCTTGTGTGAAACTCAGCTAAAGCAAAGGACAAAGCACTATCTGCTTTAAGTTGTGTTATTCTTCGGCAGTACCTCGTGATCAGGGATGGCTGGCTTCAACTCCAGTTCCAAGATGGCTGATGAGACCAATGTGGGGCACAAGACAGGAGTAGGCCATTTGATCCTTTAAGCCTACTCTGTATTTCAGTAAGAGCACTGGCTGATCTTCTACCCAACACCATTTACCTGTTCTTTCCCCATATCCCTGATTCCTTTTATCCAGAAACCTATTGAATGTAAGTGATGACTGGGTCGCAGCCCCGCATTGTTGTAAATGGTCTGCCCTTTTATTTTAAGACTGACCCCCAATCCCAGACTCCTTAGCCAGGGGAAGCCTCCTCCCTCTATCCATCCTGGTGAGCACTCCATGTAATGAAAGGTGAATGATGTCACCTCTCATTCTTTTAAAGCAGTGAATATGGGCTTAGCCTGCTCAATGTCCCCTCGTGTCAGAGCTGCAGACTCTGCTATGGGTGGGGCAGGTGGTGGGTAATTCAGGAGATGATGTGCTCCTTTAGCAGTTTACACTGGACTCAGTTTTCCTGCTGATGAGCTTCAGGTTCCTGTCTTAACAGGCAACACAGTGCCATGTTTTGGTGAAAGTGCCTGTTCCTGGATCAGTAATTGGTCCTGTTGTTCAAGCCCAGTCAAACTCTGCCTTGCCACAGCTGGCATGTGCTCCATGGGTGACAGTTCTTCAATTTGTCCTTGTCTGTCCATTTGAAGGTGGGTGTGGAATTTTCCTCATTGCAATCTTCTCCTGAATCAAACACTGTTGGCCACTCACACTCTGTAAATGAAAATGGCAAGGAAGGAGAACTGGCCCATTGATGCTCACCCCTTCACTGTCCAACTCACTCCCCTGCTCCCTTGTCCCTCTCTAGAGCCACATCAGAGGAGGGGGTAATTGTCTGGCCCTCACACCAGGATTTGCTCCATCTTCAGCTCTTACTGCTGATGAACCTCCTGCTCTGCACTAAACCACACAGGTGATGAGGCAACTGTGCCCAGGCAGTTTAGGTGGAGTTCAGCCACTGTTGCAGGCTCTGGAATGGTGAACAATCCTGGGCTGTGGGTAAAACAATGAGTGAATGAGGGAGGTGAGATGTGATAAGTCGAGTGAGTGAGGGAGAGGAACTAGGTGAATGTGAAAGTGAGTTAAGGCTGTAATAGAATGCAAATGGTAACAGCATAATTGTGGAGGAGGAAGGAAGCTTTCTAAATCTAGGCAAAGGAAAGTTCTTAGCCCAATAATAGGCAGAGAAAAGGGAGACCCCTGGGAGTAAATGGGAACCCACCAGCAGAGATGGATGGTGAGGTGAGTCAGTCAGAACATCAAGGAGTATGTGTGATTGAAGATGCCAGCAGAGGGAGGGTGGAATTGGTACATGTGACTGAGAATCCCAGCGTTGGTTCAGAAAGTTGATGTGATCCAATTGGTTTGGGAGCAGTAGGTAAACAAGGCCCAGGGGAAGGTAAGCAGATGATTTTAGTTCAAGGAAGTATCCAGTTGAGAGGTGATGAGGATTTTGCTTAACATCGCAAGTGGTGTGGGTGAGAAACAGTGTTGGTAAATGGACTTGGTGATAGATAGGACATGGGTTTATTGCTAGACTGCTGGGGGTTGGCCACAAATGTACTATGCGTTTATGAATTGAACTAATTGCTCAGCTTGCATTCAGCTGGAGTGAGAAGCCAGGGAGAGTGAGATTTCTCTGGTTCTCCTGCTATTGAAATTGAGGAAATTCTGACATCGATTGTGTAGTGTCGGACATCTCCAAGTAGAGATGTGATTGTGAAGATATGGGTTGTGGGTGATACCACTGGGTTTCTTCAAAAGGTGCGTGACACTCTGGCTGTAACACATGTTCTTGCCCCATGAAAAATGAGGTGGATCCAGGTGGAATGTAAAAGATCACTGGGGGGATGGAGAATTATCCATTGTTAAATTGGTGACACAGGACTGTGGCTAGAAAGAGCAGGAGAATTTGGGAGAGAATAGAAAAGAAGCTTCCAGGCAGAGAGACTTGCGAGAGAGCATTACCAGAGGAAATAGAGGGGAAGAAAAACTCAATGTTTTACATTTACTGTATTGGCAGTGAATTATTGAAATTAGGCAGAACCGTAGCTTGGGGAAAATATTGAGACAGTTGGCATCCCAAAAATTAGCAAACAGCAAAAGGCAGAACAACCTGAAATGATATAAGATGATAACACAGAGGAAGACAGGTAGCTGTGTCAGCAATCATTTTTAGGAAGGGAGGGTCTACCAGCTGATGGGGTGAGAAGGTTATAAAGTTGATGAAGTAATTATAAAGAGATAGGATTATTCATTGTTGACCATACAGCAACAATATTATGTATGTGGATGGATCTATTTGGCAGAAAAGGGCTATCAATGTCCTACAGATTTAATCAACAAGTTAGATAGTCTAAATCCAAAGATGTGAATACAAATCAACTCCCTGAGGTGTTTCAGGACAGTTTCCTCACACTTTATATGAGGCAGTAAATGAGCTGGCTCTTTTCCATTAAGACTTTGGCAATTTGCCAGCACTCATCAGTAACACTGAAGTTGATTTGCTGGGATGCATTATTCATATCATTGATGTCCACATTTGACAAGAGGTGGCTCCTGAGATATGGGAAGTAGTCCATCTTGATGAGAGATGTTGCAAATTTAGTCAATAAGAAAAAGAAAGCATATGTTAGGCTTAGAAAGCTGAAATCGGACAGGACCTTTGAGGAATATAAAAGAAGCAGGAGATCTAAAATGGGCCATGAAATATCCTTGGTGAGTAGGATTAAAGAGAATCCCAAGGCATTTTATACATGCATTTAAAAACAAGTCAGTAGGGAGAGAGTCAGACCACTCAAGAACAAAGGAAAGAAGTTATGCCTGGAGACAAGGGTGAGGTACTAAATGAGCACTTTGCATTGATATTCACCAAGGAGAAGGACTTAAAGAATAGCGAGATTGGGGAGGGGTGTTGTTCAGTTGTTCCCTGATGTCCTGGGGCATGTTCATATCAAGAATGTGGAGCCATTAGGGCTCTTGAAGAACATTAAGGTGGATAAGTCCCCAAGTCTTGATGGGATCTATCCCAAGTGTTTAAGAGAGGAGATTGCTGGGGCCTTGACAAAGATCTTTATATCCTCTTTAGCCACATTCAAGGACCTGAGGACTGGAGAAAAGCCAATGATGTTCCTCTGTTTAAGAAGGGCATGGAAGATCGCACAGATCCAGAGTGGAAGCAAGTCATCCTTGATGCTACGGGACTGCCTAAGAAGAAGAGCATTCACAAAGTTGGTAGCTGAGACAAAGCAAAGTCTACATGCAAAAATGGGTTGAAGATCTGGAGGTGGGAACAGAGACCTGGGAAATATTGACTGAGAATACAGCAATAGAAAAAAAGTGGGAGTGCAAGTGAGAATTGTATTGGGTGCGTGTGCTGAAGAATGTCAGGGGGATTCTCAAAACAACCATTGGAAATGCTGGAAACACTCAGGGCAGGCAGCCTCTGTGGAGAGAGAAACAGTTAAAATTTTTGGTCCACGACCTAAAATGAAAGCTCAATGAATTGAAAGCAAAGTTACCTGGTTTAGGAATTGTTTGGGAGCAGAACTGGAATTTGTGTTATCAAATTGGAAGGAACTTAGTTGCACAGAGATTGATGAATAGTGGCGAAAGGTCTTCAACCTAAAACATTAGCTCCATTTCTCTTTCTACAGATGCTGCCTGACCTGAATGTTTCTTGTATTGAATTTACAAGAAACATTGATAATTAAATGAGTGGCAAAACTGTGGCAAATGAATTTCCATACAGGCAAGTGTGAGGTCATCTATTTTGGAGCAAAATTTGTTAGATTGTGGAAGAAGGGGCTGAATCCCAGTAGACACAACTGGACAATGTACTGATAAATCTAGGTCCAGGGTTGGGCCTAAAATTAATAAAGAGAGATGAGAATGAATTTGTTCAGCACGTTCTTTTGCCTGACTGTGAAACATTAGGCACCGTGCTGAATCTCTGGAATTCTGTATAATTGGGGATATTAAAAGAAGAAGATAATTTTTTTTGAAAGATGAAGAAATTGAGGGCTCTGGGGAACTTGCACAGATGAGGCATGGGGCAGATCAGCCATGATCGTATTGAATGACGGTGCAGGCTTGAGAGTCCAAATGGCCTCCTGCTCCTGTTTTCTGATATCCGTATGATCTTGTGGGTGTTAATGTTGGCCAGTGTAGCAGATTTTCATGAAGCCCCATTGAGACAAGTCCAGCTTCCAGATGTGTCTTTGAATGTGGAAGATGCTGGAGAAATGGCATTTATTAGCATCTCTAGTTACAATTTAGTTATTACATTTACAACAAAATGTTTCAATTCACCACAACAGAGGGTCCAAGAGTAGGAGTCAATGCCTAGGGTGAGGTCAGCATCTCACTGGGTCATCTATGGATCAGTTGAGTATTTACAACAAAATGGTGCCTTTCACAGTCCATGTTCTTTAGGTGTTGGACACAAATTACCCAGGTTTTCTGGGTTGTATTTCATTGTTTTCATCTGAACAGCCCAAGAACCGATCATTTAGCCCTATAGTCCTGTGTATCGTTTATGTCCTCACATACCTCTCCTCACCCCTCTTTATGAGAACCCATTACCATATTGTTCTACTAACCCCTCCCCCGTGCAAATTTAGCTCCCCTAAATACATCAATGTCATTTGGTATTTAAACTTAAATAAGAGCAATTATACATGCATGAAAACTGAGCTGGCCAAAATGAACTAGGTTGCAGAATTGGTCAGTTGAAACGCAATGTCAGGCATTTGTAGGAATCCTTCAGAAAACAAAGAATAGATGCATTGCAACAAGAAGATAGATTCCAAGGGGAACATGCGCCATCTGTGGTTAACTACAAAGTTAAAGAATGACAGACTTAAAGATAAAGCATACAGTTGCACAAAGACAGTCGGTAGATCAAAAGGTTGGGCAGAATATTAAAAAAAAACAATGAATGACAAAGGTTAATAAGGGAAGAAAAATTAGAGTACAAGGTAAAGTGAGCTAGAAATGTAATAACTGTAGGAGTTTTTATGGATATTTTGAAAGTGTTAATTGAGTATTAGTCTGAAGGGAAGTGAGACTAGGGAATTAATGATGAAAAATATGGAGGCAGCAGATGAATTAAACAGAATTTGCATCGGTCTTAACTATGAAGGATATATGTAATATTCCATAAATTGCAGTGCATTGGGAATTGGAAGGGAGGGAAGTCTGGAAAATTACAATCGCCAGGGCAGTGGAACTAAGCAAATAGTTGGGGCTGTGGGCTGATAGCCCTACATCCTGATGGACATCATCATAGGGTCTTGAAGGAAGTGGCTGGTGCATTGCTTTCAATGTCTAAAGATTCCCATTTAATCAGAAAATGTAACTCCATTATTTAAAAAGGGAGGCAGACAGAAAATAGGAAATTGCAGACCAGTTAGCTTGACATCTGTCAGAGGGAAAATATGTAGCAGGGCACATAAAAATTAAAGCTAAAGGGAAAAGTCAACATGGTTTAGTGAAGGAGTTATTATGTTTGACCAATTTATTGGATTTCTTTGTAACATGCTCTGTGGATAGAGGAGAACTGGCAGATGTACTAAGAATCTTAGAAGGCATTTGATAAAGTGCTGCATCAAAAGTTATTGTGGGAAACAAAAGCTCATGATATCAGTGGGAAGATCCTGGCATGGATAGAAGATCGACTGGCTAACAAGAAGCAGAGAGTAGCCATAAATGCGTCTTTTTTGGCTGGCAAGATGTAAGTATGTCCAGCGGGGTTTGGTGTTGGGGCCTCAACTTTTACAATTTATGTAAATAACATGGAGAAGGGCCTGAAAGTGTGGGTGTGAAATTTGCTGATGACACAAAGGTAGGGAGTTGTGAAGTAAGATATGAAGAGGGCTTAAGGAGGCTCAAAGGTCGGTAGGTAGGTTAAGTGAGTGAACAAAGAGCTGGCAAATGGGGTACAATGTGGGAAAATGTGAAATTGTCCACTTTTGGCAAGAAATATAAAAAAGAAGCATATTGTCTAAATAGTGAGAGATTGTGGAGTTCTAAGATACAAATAGATTTGAGTGTCCCGGTGGAGGATTTACAAGATGCTGGTTTACAGGTACAGCAAACAATTAGGAAAGCCGTTATCATTTATAGGGGAATTAAATACAAAAGTAGGCAAATTATGTGCCACTTATGGTGAGGTCATATCTGGAGTACTGTGTACAGTATTGCTTTCATTATTTAATGAAGGATGTAAATGCATTGCAAGCAGTTCAGACTGATACCTGAAATGGACAAGCTGGGCTGCCCAGTCACTGGAGTTTAAAGAAGTGAGAGGAGACTTGATTGAAACATTTAAAAAAAACCCTGAGGGGTCTTGACAGGGTGGATGCAAAAAAAAGTCAAGAAGTCAAAAGCAGAGTTTATTGTCATCTGCACAAGTACACGTATGCAGAGATGCAACGAAAAACTTACTTGCAAACAGCATCACAGGCACATAGCATCTGATACACAACATTCACAAGAAAAACATACATTAAACATGATTTATACAAAATTAGAACAAATAAGTCCATTGTAGTGCAAAGCGGTCATAGTGTTGCTATACTGAGGTAGTGATTAGGGTTGTGCCGGTTGGTTCCAGAACCATTGAAGAATGGTTGAAGGGAAGTAGCCGTTCTTGAACCTGGTGGTGTGGGACTTCAGGCTTCTGTACCTCCTGCCCGATGCTAGCTGCAGGAAGATGGCATGACCTGGATGGTGGGATCTTTGAGGACAGATGTTGCCTTCTTGAGGCAGCACCTCCCGTAGATACTACCAGTGGTGGGGAGAGATGTGCCCTTGATGTATTGGGCTGAGTCCAAAAAGGATATCTTCTCTTGTGGGACAATCCAGAAGTAAGAATTGCTATTTAAAAATTAAGGGGTTGTCCACCTCAGGCAAAATTGAGGCAAATATCCTTTTCTTTGTGCGTTGAGAGTCTTTGGAACTCTCTTCCCCATAGGACAGTGGAGCATGGACTTTGATTATTTTTAAGGCAGTGGTAAATAGACTCTTGATGAACAAAGAGAAGGGGCAGGGTTGGTGAAAGGTTATGGGTGATGGGTAAGAATGCTCATGTGATGTTAGAATCAGATAAGCTGTGACCTTATTGAATAATAAAGTGGGCTCAAGGGGCTGAGTAGTCTCCTCCTGTTCTCAATCTGTGTGTTCATACCTCAATTGCCAGTGATTAAACGAGTACCACATTGTGACCGCACACTCAGTAGACATGAATCCCTTCAAATCCCAGTTGGATTTATTTATGATTATCTTAATTATGGTCCCTAGTTCTAGTCTCTACCATAAGTGAAAACATATTTTTACAACCCGTAGTCTTTTCCAGAGAAAAGATTCCCAGCCTGATGGGTTTTTCCTGATAAGTGGCATCCCTCTGTTCCGGTTTCACTCCAGTAAATCTTTTTGCTGCTCTTCTAGTACTCCACAAGACTATAAGGTATGGGAGCAGAATTAGGCCATTCAGTCCATTGAGTCCGCTCCGCTATTCAATCATGGCTGGCTTCTTTTTTTTTCACTCCTACAACATGAAGCCCAGAACTATTCACAGATTTCAAATGTGGTCTAACCACGCTCAATGCAGGTTTAACAAATTCTCTGCTTGCCTGTTCTAACTTCCCTACCTTTTAAATTACATTGCTCAAGAGATAGATCCAATTGGGGAATAAAAAACAACTTGAACCTTCAGAGGAGTCTTAGACAGTGTTAAGTATGAGGCTGTTTGAGAGATCCAGCCAGGTTCAGGCTCAAGTAATGTCCCTGAGTTATGTGATTTTAAAAAAAGTGCTGGCTGAAACAAGTTTAGACAAGAATTCAGCCAGATGCCCTGTCACTGTACACATCATTATAAATGGCAGCAATGTGCATGGAATTTGGGTTGGGAGAGGATGTAGAGAATAATATTTTTCTAGTTATTCCTTCACGGGACGTGGACTCACTGGCAATGCTAGCATTTGCTGTTCCTGAACTGAGGAATCAGTAAAGGGTTCACCACAGCAGTGGGTCTGAAGGCATATTTAGACTAGATTTCCTTCCCTGAATAAGAACAAGATGGGTTTTTATAACATTTCAGCCACTTCATGGATATCATTACTGAGATAATCTTTTTTTTAATTACTTGAATTTAAATTCTGTCTCTGCTATGGTGTGGTTCAAACTCAAGTCTCAGGGACAACAGTCCAAAACTCTGGATACTTCTCCAGTAACTTTATCACTCTGCAATAATACCGTATGATAATACAAGGGTGTGAGACTTGATTTACATGGATGTGAATGTTGTGCCTCTAATGCTATGTGCCTGTGATGCTGCTGCAAGTAGGTTTTTCATTGCATCTGTGCATACATATACTTGTGCATATGACAATAAACTTGACTTTGACTTTGAGACAGGAGAAATTGGGGGATTGTTCCCCTTAATAGAGGGAAAGTTGACGATTAATGGAGGCTTTTAAAATCTTAAAGGGGTTTTGTAGATTAAATGGGGAGATACCTTTTTTATCCACTGGCAGGAGAGTTGATTGGTAAAGAGGCCAGATTTAAAATTGATAAAAGTGTGAAAGGGGAGCTGAACATGTTTTTAAACACAGCAAGTTGTTGTGATGTGGAGTGCACTGTCTGAAATTGTGCTGAAGCAGATTTAATATCTTTCAAAAGGAATTGGTTAAATTGTTGAATTGAAAAATTTGCAAGTTTATAAGAGAAGGGGAGTGGGGCATTGAATAGTTCTTTTAAAGAGCTGGTATAGGTACAGTGGGCTGAATGGCCTCCCTTTGTGTTGTATTATTCTATGATTTGATCTCTTGCACATTTGAATTGGGTGAACTGAATTGTTGTGGCCCTGACTGTGGTATGTTGATATGTAGTTCACTGCAACGGACCTACAATCAATCCTAAAATGGGCACTGAGATCTTGCACCTTTCACCTCTGGCGATGGTTGATTCCATTCATTATCCTCAGCCTCGTCTATTAACTTCAACAGGTTAACTACAAAGCTGCTACTGATTGGGAGGGATGCAGAACGTTCACCTGCAGATTCTTGGGAGGTACTTTGTTAAACTTATTTTGGGACAGTCAGTTCCTCAACCAACTCTCGAAACTCTGTCCTAATATCTGGTGAACAAATTTTTTATTACAAATTTCTTCACAAATAGAGGATATCCCAACAACCTTAAATATACTCTGGTATAATCACAACAACCACATTAAATAAAATTCCACGAACAATGGATATTAAAGTTTCATTAAAAGAATGGTCAAGGAGCAAGTAGGTTGTTAATATAAAGCACAGAGATAAGGGTCCTAACCATCTAAGGTTTGCTACTTCAGTATCATCCTCAACTTTACTATTCTGCCTGATCCCTGTATCTCTTAATTCTGCCAAGAGTCCAAAATTCTATCAGTCTCAGTATTGGGTATATTAATAAAGGTGCAATGGCAGGTCTCTGTAATTGAAAATTCAAAAGAGTGTTGGATTTTCTTGTCATTTGTCCCTTATCCAAAGAGTGTGCATAGAAACTTCACCACTTACAAGTTCACTTACTATCACACATCATTTTCTCTTGGCAATATATTCCCAATCTTTCATCATCACTGAGTATGAATACTAGAACTCCACACCCAAAAGCACTAGGGGGGTATCTTCACCACCAGCACTGTAGTGGTCCTTCTCAAACATACCACCTTCATAAGGCTGGTTAGGATGGGCAATAGATGACAACCTTGCCAGCAATGACAACAAACCATCAAAGGCTTGTTAAAAGAAGGCCTACTTCTACACCCTCTAGCCAGTGGAAATCGCTCTCAGTGTCTGATCTCCTGTGTTCTCTAAGAATCCTGTGTTTCAATGAGCCAACATCTCAGTCCTGATGCAGGGTCTCAACCCAAAACATTGACATTTCCTTTCCTCCCACAGATGCTGCTCAGCCCGCTGAGTTCCTCCAGCAGTTTGTTTGTTGCTCCAGATCCTGCAGTCTCTTGTGATCTCATTTTTCTAAACTGCAGAGAAATTGACTTATTCAATTTATTCTCAAACACAACCCTTTTATCCCAGGAATCAATCAATTCATTGCACAAAGTCAAGAATATCTTTGTTTCGCTATGGTGTCCAAAATTGAACTCATGTATCTGGTCATGGTCAAATGTCCACACAACCAGCTAAGTGGTCCTTTATCCATAGAGACACAGCAAGAATTCTTTTCACTTGTATGGTGACTACCTTACAATAAAGGCAAAGACATTGTGTATCTTCATAATTGTCTGATTATACAAGGGTCCTCAAATCCCTCTGAAGACAAACATACAATAGCTTCTCATTATTTAAAAAAAAGTTCTTTTTTTCCCCACTGAAGGAATAACTATGTGTTTCTTTCTGACACGGCTGTAGTTCATCAGTACACTTGGATAGATTCAGTCCTCTGATCAAGTCATTGATGTAGATTGCAATTGAAAGATAATCAGTGTAAAGCAATAACTCAGTTTTTGTCCCCACAGAGGGAACACAGCTTGACTTGCTGAGCATTTCCAGCGTTATCTTTCCAGCACCTTGCTTTTAGAACGGAGTCCAACACTGATCTTTATGGCTCCTCAAAAGTAACAGCCATCCAGTCTAATATAGATCCATTTATTCCTAGTGTTTTATGTCATTTAATGATTAGCAATCCATTTATGCATAGTACCTGTGAGTATTTTGGGTATCAACATTTTATGTGGCACCTTATGAAAAGCCTTTAAAAAATCTGGACGTGTATGCTTGGGATTCCCCTTGTATACCTTGCAAGTTACATCCTCAAAAAAAACTCAAGATTTGCCGAACAAGACTTCCCTTTCACAAAACCATGTCGACTCTGTCCAATCATATGGTTTTCGAAATGCCCTGTTACCACTTCCTTAATAATGGTTTCCAGTATTTGTCCAGCAAGTTATGTTAAATGAATTAACCAATATTTCCCTATTTTCTCTCTCCCTCCTTTTTTTATAGCAGTGTCACGTGCTTTATTCCAATCCAGAAACTAGGGAATTTTGAAAATGCACCGAGCATCTCAGCAGTTATCTTTTTAGAGCTCCAGGAAGTAACCTACCAGGTTCTAGACATTTATTATTTTCTCCAGTACTACTTCTTCACTGAAATTCATTACATCAAGTTTCTCGTTTCCATTGAGCTCTTGGTCTCCCATCATTCACTCAGTTTTTACTGTGAAGATAGAGACAAATATTTAACATTTTAGGCATTTGCTTATTTCTCATCAATCAGGTTCCTAGGAATCCACATTTACCTATGCTGCTCTCTTCCTTTTTACACATTTGTTAGAAGCTCTTACAACATGTTTTTATATTTCTTGATAGTTTCTTCTCATATTCCATTTTGTCCCTCTACAAATTTTGGTCATCCTTTGCTTGTTTCTTAATTTTACCCAATGTTAATGCCTACTCTTAAAAGCAGCTTCTTCATTCAATCTAGTACTACTCCTAATACCCTTGGTTACCATGCGTGGATCACTTTTCCCAAGAAATTTTACTTCTCATTGGAAGTACATTTGCTGATAATTATGAAATATTTCTTTATATATTTTTCAGTGTTCATCCCTTGCCCCTTATACCTACATAATGAGCTTTATCTGAGCTGTGCTCTATTTCACACTTAAATACATTACTTTAAAATTTAGTCTAAAATTCCATCATAATACAGTCACTTTTTCACCATGTGACTCAATAATACTATCCCATTGAGCAAGACATAATCTAAAGTAGCCTGATTCTTGGTTAGTTCCATAACATATTGGTTTTAGACCTGTTTCGGAAGCATTCTATGAACTTGTTCTGCAATTGTTTTATTCACTTGATTTGTCTAGTGTATAATGATGATTAAAAGCCCTAAGATTATGGCTATACCATCATTATAAGTTCCTTCTGTCCTGATCCTTATCTAATAAATTATACCTGGAGTTAGCAACCCATAAACTATTTTCACTTATGTTGTCTCATTTCCACCAATAATAATTCTTCCCGATTTTCCAAGCCAAGACTGTTCCTCATGGCTGCCTTTAGCTTATCCTTTATTATCAGAGCTTCCAAGTGCCCTCTCTATTTCCTTTCCATTTCCCTCAAATATTTAACTCCTAATGAAACCATGTGACCTTGTCTCTGTAACAGCTATTATCGTCAAATCTAGTTATCTCTTTTGTGTCATTAATCTTGTTATGAATGATTTGTGCATTCAAGATAAGATCTTTATTAGTCACATGTACATCGAAACACACAGTGAAATACATCTTTTGCATAGTGATTTTGGGGGGCAGCCCGCAAGTGTCGCCACGCTTCTGGCGCCAATGTAGCATGCCCATAACTTCCTAACCTGTATGTCTTTGGAATGTGGGAGGAAACTGGAGCACCCAGAGGAAACCCACACAGACACGGGGAGAACGTACAAACTCTTTACAGTGGCCGGATTTGAACCCGGGTCTCTGGCACTGTAAAGCATTATGCTAACCACTATGCTACCGTGCCTGCTATCATCTCCAATTTTAACTATTGGTGCTGATTTGAACATATTAACTGATGGACTTTCAGTGTTTAAATCTCTAGCCCATCCTGGAATGCCCTACTTAGCATTTTCCAAATGTGCCCTTCTTCTTAGGATTGAACACGGCATAAATCCCACAAAGCTGGAGTGGAAATGAGGTGACTGATGAGGCAATGAGGAAACGGCAGAGCCTTCACCAGACGGAAAGTGACTGACAGAGCAGGCAGGTAGGTAAGTGATGCACTCCTGTTGTTCACACAGGACTTCTGTGCGATCCCAATACAAAGACTTGAGATTCTCAATACATTCTCAAATGCCCCCTTTTCACCTTGAACAGTCATGAGCCAGAGATTTCCAAGAGTCAGCGGGGATGTTGCATATTTTTCGGAGGCTTTAAGGACATCATTGAATCTTTTCCTCCGTTCATCTGGTAACCTCTTCCAGGGCCAGAGATCAGAATAATGTCTGTTTCTGAAATCTGGTGTTGGACATGTGAGTATTGGTTTATTATTGTCACATGTACTGAGATACAGTGAAAAGCTTTCATTTTACACAGCATCCAGACAGATCATGCCATACATAAGTACATGGAGGTAATAAAAAGAAAACAGAATTCAGGATGTGGAGCCTACTGAGTGTAATTATGCCCTTGATGCTGGAGACATGGGCCTAGGAGAGGACACTGATGTTGGTTTGGTTATCTTTCCAGTGGAGGATATTGTGGAGACAGCACTGGTAGCATCTTTCCATGCCGAAGGTGTTACCCAAATCAACCCACATCCCCCACCCCTGCAATGATGTGACTGTTCTACTTACAGATATAAACATCTCTGTTCAAACCTTCCAATCCTTTACGTTTTGTTTACTGCTCATCCATTTCATCGGAATTCTGGTCCCAGGAATGGTTTTCCAAGGGTTCAACCCCATATTTTGGCGGCAGTTCCCTTTGATCCCCGTGACTCCCACGCCACCCTTGGAATACACATTCTGATCTGCTGGTGCCAATTTACATTGACTCAGGTAACACCGAGTCGGCGCCGACTAGCAGCCCATTTCCACCAACCCTAAATTCATCACGTTTTTTTTCTAAATTCTCCCCAGATTCTCAACTCCCACCAGTGCGCTTTTATTTCGATTTATATAGTGGGTATTCTGAAGATCCCGAGAGTCAACATTTTGGCCGGGCGAGTGGTACAGGAACCAGAAACTTTTTTTTCCCAGCAGGTACCGAGGTCAGGACGTTGCAGGGACTGTTCCTGCCGCTTCGTGTGTCCCCTGTAACACCAACTGTTGCGCATCTGAGAAGCAGGCGAACCGCCCCTTCACTGCTGAGCGATGGGACATTGGACTCCGGTGTCTGCTGAGAATCTGGGCTTCCAGAGTTGAAGTCCTTTCCCAGGCAGCGTGGAAGGAACTTTTGCCAGTCCTGGTCCCAGGAATCGATGACTGTTGAGAGATGCAAGTGTGAAGCCGCCGTGCCTTCAATATTCTAGCTGGGTTAAAACTCACCCAGCAGCTGGGAGTGGTGGTTGGAATATAGTCCACTCCAAACACATGGCAGTACCTTCACGCAATTCTTAGTTGTAATGTTAAACGATAATCTCTGTTTATTCAGAACTGGTACTTGTTGAGTTAAACAAATGAGGGTGGATGGGTAGGCTGTTACTGTACTGCCTCCAAAGATATGCAAATATCTCTTTGTCTTGCACCTAAACTCACAGCGAGTTAGACTGTCGAAAGGCACTGAAACCCACCTGCACTGTCAAAGAGTCAAATCTGCTCAAATTGCATAGAACTCCGGGCTGCCTCTCGCCTCCTGCATGTCCTGAGGATTCGGGATCAGTAACCGGGTGACAGAGGTCATAGAGGGAAGAGGTCGGCCCCAGTCTCTGTGAGGTATTTGTTACTCGATAGTTCACTTATTAGGAAGGAAAACATCCCGTGCCATCTCCACACCTGGAAAAAAATTGGGCTGGGGATTGGGGCAGCGATCGGAGAGCAGTGCGAAAGAATTGTTGTCCATGTGATGGTGTTGCCCGTTTGATCAGGTTGAGTTTGCTGGCAAGCTGTTTTGTGCGTGTGTTTTTAAGCCGCACGTTTTATTAAAAGTCGTTTCCTTTCCTCGCAGTAAGATGAGTGTCGGGACGGATAAATCATCAGATGTCCGAGCCGGGGTGTCACGGCCTCAGGAACAAGCAGGTAAGCTTCCAATTGCAGAGCGTGGCGCTTAATAAGATGCCTTTGGTAAACTCGTGCGGTTAGTGCTGGAATGGGAGTCCGAGTTACAGGAGATATCTCAGCAGAAGGTATCCCGGAGAGAGAACGCCACGCCGTTAACCTATCGATGGGGCTTTAGTGCTGTGGAATGAATTCGGTGCAGCTGATTTCGTGGGCTGCCTTGTAAGAGATGTAATGACCTTTGCAGCTGTTCCTTCTGTAAGATCAGAGGGGCTGGAGTCTGAGAGTTTAGAAAATGCGGTTGTCAATATTTGCACTAATTTCACCCCTGCAGGTGATTGCGGAGTGAATGGCAGAAAGCGACGGCTCTTTGGTTCCCTCCTTGTAGCTCTCTCTATCCCAGTACCTTCTCCAGCCCAATTCCAAACTGGCGCTGGTACAGACGTAGTGGTATCTTCCACAATGCCAGCCTAGATTCGGGGAGCAGTCCCAGCCAGTTTTGAGCCTAATCCAGGTTCTGCTGTTGGGTTTTCCTGGAATTTGATGTTGGCAAAGATCCCAGCCAAGAAAGGGTTGATTGCACTGACTGGTTTGAGATGTCGGTATTTGGACCCGAGTTTTGAACAGAACTACTTGCCCAGATGAAGGGTCCTTGGCCTAAATGTTACCTCTGTTTCTCTCCTCACACATGCTGTTTGATCTCCTCTGAGCTTTGAGTATTCTCTGTTGTTCTTTTGTTTTGGATTTGCACTGGTGATAAGATGCAGTGTGTTGGACTGATTTCATGTCCAGCATGGCTCATTTTTTGCCACAGTCCCTGAAGGGTAAATAAGTAAAGTTAACTCTGACACTGGCTTCTAAATTTCCTACTTAATTGACAGTATTTCTGTCTTGGGCACAATTGGAGATTTAATCTTAAATTGCATTCAAAGTGACAAGTTTTCATGTTTTCCTGTTGAATTTCTGTGAAAACTCGTTTACCCATTGCCAAATGTAGAATCTGCATCTCTCCATTGCTGCTGTCTGACCTTTGCAGAGATGAGGAGTGTTGTTGAACAGAGAGGTACAAGAACCTAGTTTCCTGAAAGTGGCAACACAGATGGATTGGGTGGTGAAGAAGGCATATGGTATGCTTGCCTTCATTGGCCAAGACACTGAGTATAAGAGAAACGAAGGACTACAGATGCAGGAATCTAGATGTACAAGACTCTGATTACAAGAGTTGAGACGTCTTGTACAAAACGTTGCTTAGGCCGTGCTTGGAGTATTGTGTGCAGTTCTGCTCGCCACACCACAGAAAAGATGTGATTAATCTAGAGAGGATGCGGGAAAGATTCACGAGGACATTGTCAGGATTGGAGGCCATGAGTTATAAGGAGAGATTGGATAGGCTGCGTCTGTTTTCCCTGAAGCAAAGGAGGCTGAGAGGTGAAATGGTGGAGGTGTATAAAATTATGAGAGGGATAGATAGCTGAAGTTTGTTTTCCATGGCAGGGGTGTCTAAAGCTAGAGGGCATAGGTTTAAGGTGACAGGGAGGATCTTGAAAGGGAACCTGACAGATAAATTTTTCACACAAGGAATAGTTGGTGGAGAAACAAAGGACTGCAGCTACTGGAATCTAGATGAAAAACACGATGATGCTGGAGGAACTCAGCAGGCCAGGCAGCATCCGCGGAGAAATGCAGGCAATCGGTGTTTCGAGTCAGGACCCTTCTTCAGGACTGAAGATAGGAAAAGGGGAAGCCCAATATATAGGAGGGAAAAGCAGAGCAGTGATAGGTGGACAAAAGAGGGGAGGTGAGGTGGGCACAGGGTGGTGATAGGTAGATGCAGGTAAGAGATAGTGATAGGCAGGTGCAGGGGAGGAGGGGAGAGCAGATCCACTGGGGGATGGGTCAAAGGTAAGAAGAGAGAGGGAAAAAAAGGCTGGGAAGAGGAAAAAGAGAAGAAGCAGTGTGTGTGTGTGTGGGGGGGGGGGGGGGGGGGGGGGATGGGGATGGGGATTACCTAAAGTGGGATCTGGAATGAGCTGCTAGAGGAGGTGGTGGAGGCAGGAACAGTAACAGCTTTAAAAAGGCCTCTGGACAGATATTTGAATGAGCATGGCTTAAAGGAATATAGAATTAATGCAGGTAAATGAGATCAGTGTAGCTAAGCATGATGGAAAATGTTTCTTGGAAGTTAAATAAAAATTCTGATAAATAATTTAAACTTGCCTGTTAGCGCCCTTGCACCCAAAAGAAAAGGTTTGATTTGAGGAGCCTCCGAAGAACTGCAAAGTGCTGTCATTAGTGAGTCTTGCAATGATTGACTCAAATGTGGTTGTTGGCAGGCCTGACGTTGAGCATCTTTTGTCTCTATTTAAACAAGTGCAAATGACTGTGGAAACTTGTTCTGTGCTTAGAATTTCTCAAACATTTATTTTCAAGAATACTGCAGTTTTCAAAATGGTGCAAGTTAGCAGAAAGTTTAGCTCTATTTCTTTAATTTCCTGGTGATCTCCTGTGGTCCCTTCTTAATTCCAAGCGTTCAGTGCTTTATGCAGCAAATACAGCACCTTCACTTTTAAGTGTCTGCTGTAAGCATTATACAGGACGTATTGGTTTGTAAGGGTTTAAAAAGAGGATGTGAAACTCCTATAGGAGCCCAGTCTGTTGACCGCTCCCCTCCCCAGCTGCGTTTCAGCAGAAGCTGTGGTTGTAATATTGTCTGATCATTGTTCCTGTTATTTTGTTTGTTTTACCAACATGCCAGTACTACTTGCACAAATGATGTGAAGTTAAGTATTGGATAGTATTGTTACACTATGATACAGAGGGATGTGGGCCAAAGGCAGATAAATGGGACTTGCTCAGGTAGGCACCATGGTCAGCAGGGATGAATTGGGCTGAAGGCCCTGTTTCCATGTTCTATGACTCTATCAGCTTTGTCTTAGATTTTGATTGATTATGGCCAAGTATCTATTTTTGCCCAGTTTTTCTCTTGCATGCGTGGCTCATTGTGACCATGCTTCATACAAATGGGGGTTTAGGCTTGACGGCAGAAGGTCACAGAACCACTCTGTAGTTACCGAACAAGACGACATCAGCCCATAGAGTCCATACTGGCTCCCTGAAAATGCAATCTAGTTAATCCCACTCTGCAAACCCAACCACCTGCAAGTTCTTTCATTTCAGTACTAATCCAGATCCTTTTTGAACGCTACACTTGAATCTGCTTCCACTACTAACTCAGGCAGTGCTTTCCAGATCCATGCTGTGTTTTTTTAAAATCCCTCATCACTTTTGCTTCTTACCAATCACCTTCATTCTATGCACCCTCCATTAATCTATGACTCTGTAAGACATTTAGACGGTTATATTGAAAAGAAAAGGCTTAGAGGGATATGGGCCAAATGCACACAAGTGAAACTTACTCATATAGTTAGATTGTCAACATGGACAAGTTGGGCCAAAGGGCCTGCATCCATGCTGTATAACCTTATGACTCCATGAAATAGAGTATCTGTGGAGAGAAACTGTTCTATCCATGCCCTTCCATGATTTCAAGTGCCTTTCTCTGATGGTCTCATAACCAATTCCGTTCAAGGAGAACACCCCCAGCTTTTACAGTCTACAACAACTTGGGTTGAGACTGGGAGTTTGCAGTATTTGTGGGTTATAGAACACAGTGTGCGTAATCCAGGGACTGGAAGCACATTGGGTACTTGTTATTGGCAAAAAGGATAGCGGGAAGGCAATGGTCCAACACAGTCAGTCCAATCTGATCCCTTCCAATGGTCACATGCATGTTCACTGGATGATGTCAAGCTGGTGGACCCTTCCCTTGTTGCTACCTTTGCCAAGCTAAGTGCAGCACCTGTATTGCTATTGTTAGCATTGGCTGCTTCGGGACAGAATGCCTCTGGATCACATTTTTTTAATAAAGCTCCTATGAAATGCCTTGGAATGTTTAATATGTTAAACATTTACCTTTATTGGAATCCATCATAAAATTGAAGACTTGCGTCATTCCTTAATCACCTTGTTTCCAATGGGAGGAAAAATATTCAACAATAACAAAACTTCTATTGCTGGAAACATTCTGAATCCAGCCTGCAACTTATCCATAGGTATTTCCAGATGAATTAATCTTTTTCAGTTAGTTGCCCAAAGCAGTGGTGATGCAGTTTACAGACATTGCAGTGCAGAATTAGGTCATTCAATGCAACTGACCCATGGTTGGTGTTTCTGCTCCACTGAAGTCACTGAATAATCACAATAAGTCATTTCTTGGTACACAACAGACCCAGAACTGTCTGCAGTGCTCCAACTGCAGCCTCAATGTAACCCTGAATGAATTCATTATCAAAACATCCTCTGTTGCTATTTACTGTTGAGCAAAATTCTAATGGTGATCCTGGCAATAGTGCAACGAATGCTGAGGGATATATAGAGTCAAAGAGTAATACAGCATGGAAACAGGCCCGACTCATCCATTGCCAATCGAGAGGCCCATCTAAGCTAGTCCCATTTGCCTGCATTTTGCCCATATCCCTCTAAACCTTCCCTATCCATGCTGAATCTTTGCTGCTCAGACTGCAAGCATGCATTGGAAGAAGAGAATTTCCAGTGCTATTTTAAAACATGTTAATGACAACAAGCTGCTTGGCTGGAATCATCAGCTGGCCATGTTGGTGAATGATTTAACTGTCCACTGGAATGTGATTGAAAATCAGGGGGAAAAAACTGCAGATGCTGGAAATATGAAATAAAAACAGAAAATGCTAGAAACAGTCAGCAAGTCAGGAGAAAGAAACAGTCAATGTTTCATGGAGTCGTACAGCACGTACACCCTTTGGCCCAACTGGTCCATGCCGACCAAGGTGCCCCATCCAAGCTAGTCCCATTTGCGAGCGTTTGGCTCATAACCTTCTAAACCTTTCCAATCCATGTACCTGTCCAACTGTCTTTTAAAAGTTGTTATTGTACCCCTGCCTCAATCAATTCCTCTGGCAGCTGATTCCACATAGATACCAACCTTTGTGTAAAAAAAAAAGTTGCTCCTCATGTTCCTCTTAAATCTTTCCCCTCTCACCTTAATCCTATGCCCTCTAGTTCTTGATTCCCCAACTCTGGGGGGGGGGGGAGGGCCAAATGCATTCAGCCAATCTATGCCCCTGATGATTTTACACACCTCTATAAGATCACCTTTCATTGTCCTACACTCTAAGAAATAAAGTCCTAGCCTGTCCAACTTCTCCCTATAAATCAGTCTCTCAAGTCCTGGCAGCATCCTTGTAAATCTTTTCTGCACTCTTTCCAGTGTAGCAACATCTTTCCTATAGCAGGGTGACCAAAAGTGAGCATAATACTCCAAGTGCAGCCTCACCAGCATCCTGTACAAGTGCACCATGACCTCCCAACTTTTATACTCAATGCCCTGACTAATGAAGGCCAGCATGCCAAAAGCCGCCTTCACCACCCTGTCGATTTGTGACTCTACTTTCAGTGAACCATGTACTTGTACTCCAAGGACCTTCTGTTCTACAACACTCCCCAGGGCCCTGCCGTTCACTTTGAAAGCCCTGCCTGGATTTGACTTTCAGGTCAAAGACCCTTCCAACTTTCTCTGTTTTTATTGGGGGAATGTGATTTATTGCAAGGTAAAGGATTTGGTGAACTACCAGAGATGATCTCTGCAATAATCTATTATTCACGACCAAATAGCATCAATGCAACATTGCTTTTAAATGGGTGCTATATTGTTAAACAACTTCAGTTAAATCTGGTTCAGTCCTGTGTGACTCATGCCCGTGACCCAGATTTTATTATTTGTTCTATGACAGGATGTAGGTGTCATTGGTTAAGCCAACATTTATTGCCCACTTCCAATTACCCTTAAGATTTCTGATGTGCAGTCCTGAGGTGAAGGCACTTAAGGTTACTTCTCCCAAGCTCCAGGGGAAATTCAGGAATTTGATGATGCAGCAATTATGATGCATTTCCAAATCAGGATAGTGTGGGACTTCTAGGGGTATTTTTGGGTCTAGGGTTCCCATGTGCCTGGAGCCCATTTCCTATGTGCTGGTGAGTACAGGTTTGAACAATACTATCAAAGGAATCTTGGTGTATTGCATTTATGAAGTGTCAAGACGACCACTTGAATTGCCTAGGTATAGAAGGCTATGGGCCAAGTGTTGGAAGATGGGACGAGTACAGATGGGTGCCCACTGGGTGGCATGGATGTGGTGGGCAAAATGGCCTGTTTCCATGCTGTATGATTCTATGAATTATTGCAGTGCATTTTATGAATGATGCACATCGAAAGAAGATTTGGTGGCAAATATCAAAAGTGATTATCAGAGTGCTTAACATGGACTGTTTTGTTTTGATGTTATTAAGTATCTCGAACATTGATGGAACTATGTGTAATTTGTAGATGGTTGGAATGCACAGAGGAATCAGTGCAAGTGATGCTGTTATTGCTGAAGACTCAAACTCTGACTAGCTCTTGTAGTTGAACTAACAATATACAGCCACCATCACAGAAACTGGTCTCAGGAGGAGCTGAAGATGGATGAAACATTCAATAAGGAAGGTTGCAATCTGCATCTGCAACAGGTAGATTGGTGAGGAAAAGGCTGTAGTTTTCTTTTCGTGTATTGATTTGCTTGTCACCTGATGGTGATTCAGCCTGGCAACTAGGCCAAGTTAGTTGATGCTGGATAAGCCACCCTTGATGGAGGTGGAAGACCCCACCCAAACTTTGTGCCCCCTTTGCTCTGCTGCTTCAAGCGGCCAATATGGAAGTGTACTGATTTGTCAGCTGAAGGTGGGAAGTGAGTGTCAGTAGGTTTCCTTGCCCATGTTTGACCTTGTTGTTCAACTCATAGTTAAGTAATCTTGGAAGCACTCCATTTTAGCTACATAATATCGTGCTGTTACTCCTGGAGTATTAGTCCTCCCAGTAGAATGGGACGTGCCCAGGGATGGTGAAGGAGAAATCTGTACTGCTGGCTATAAGGTATGAATCCCTGCGATATCATGGGATAGATCTCTCATTTTAGGCATATTTCCAGATGTTTATGAGGAGGTCCTTTGTGGGTTCAACTGGGCTGGGTTTGCCTTTTGTAATGTCCAATTTGTGTGTGTAGGTTGATGGGTGAATTGAGCTATTGCATTATTATTATTTTAGGGCAGTTTGACACCGCTGTGTGACTGGGTAGGTCATTTCACTCTGTTGCAGGTGAGGAGTGATTATATAAACTGATCCAGGAAAAGAAGATAGATTTACCTAGATGAGCAAATTAGATTAGTTTTGTAAAATTCCTGCAATTTTTCTTCATTACCATAATTGACACGAGCCTTTCTCCAACCAGCCCCCACCACCACACTGTGTGATTTCTTTTAACTAACTGAGTTTAATGTTCCCAGCTTCTGTGGTGAAATTTGAATTTGTGTGCAGATTATTACAGCAGGTGTTTACAATACTACAGAAACTTAATCTGTGATCCAGTTTGTATTATTTATTCATTCACAGGATGTTTATATTTGCGATGCCAGCATTTATTGTCCATTCCCAATTCCAGGTGATAGCTGTGATCTATCATCATGGACCACGTGGGGTAACTCAGTGTTATCAAGAAGGATTTTGATTCTGTGACGTTGAAGTAAAAGTGATATGTTTCCAAATCAGGCCTTGTGTGACTGAGGGAAGATTAGAAGTGGTGGTGTTCCCATCCAGCTGCTGCCCTTGTCCTTCTGGATGGTGAAGGTCGTATGTTTGGAGGTGCTGTTGATGAAATCTTGGCGAGTTGTTGCAGATGTTGCACAATACAGACACAATGTGCTGCTGGTGGAGGGTTGAATACCTACCCCAATGCATGGGATCACATCAAGTAGGCTGCTGCTTCCTTGATGTTACTGAGCTGCCTGAGTGTTGCATTAATCCAGGTAAATGGGGAAAATTCCGTCATAGTCCAGAAATCGGCCTTTATAGATGTTGGAAAACTAGTGGGGACTTAGAAGGTGAGACACTGCAGAGACCTGGTCATGTAGCCACAATGTTAATATGCTGGTTCATTGAACAAAAACCATAAATGGTGAATCCCTGGAATATTGATGTTGAAGGATTCAAGAATTTTAGAGTTGCTGAATGTAAGAGGGAGGTAGTTAGATTTTCTCTTTTTAGCAGTAGTCATTGATTGGCAATTGAGTGCTGTGAATGTTTCTTGCAATTATCAGACCAGGCCCAAATATTCTCCAGGTTGTGCTTTTGTGAGCTAGGCTCCAGGTTGAGGATGGGAATATTTACTGACCCTCCCTGTTAAATGCCTTATTGTCCACTCTCGCATCTGATTGGATGTGGTGAGTTTCAGAGCCCTGTTCTAGATGCAGATTCCTTGCCAATACACTGTTGCTTTTTGTGTTTTAAATGTTGATTTCGCTGCATTATTGCTTCACTAGACTGGCGCTTAAGAAATGCCCTCTTGCTTTCATTTACACTTGGTGAATTTGGGTTCATTACCTGGTTTGAAGGTAGCGAAGAAGCAAGGTTTTAAAACTGAGGAATTGGAGGACGTCTTCAGTGTGGAGCGGAGACTCTGTGAATGGTATGGTGGTTGTGCCTACTAATGCAAAAATCTCTAAATCTGATCACGTTTATCTGTTTCCTTTTGAGGTTCCCCTCAGAAAGAAGCAGATGTTCAATGTGAAGGAGCAATAATTTATCTCCTGAGGAGGGAACTAGATGATCAAATAGTTTCCTTGACCTAATTTGACTTGAATCCATAAGAGCTTTTGGAGTATGGCTTCAATGTTAAGAACTGTCCATCTGGACTGGTGTAACAGGATGCTAATGGGGATGGTGATGATGATGAAGGTGTTGATAATGAAAAAGACTCTGCCTGGCTGAATTATCCCAACTAGGACACCAGCCCTGAAAAGTAAGGCACGGTTGAGTCGGGATCATCCAAATCTTGTGTTTGTTTGATGCCTCAGGCGTTGTAAATCAGGTGTGGCTGCTGGAGTTTTTACCGTTTGAGGAAAGGCACAGGAACCGGATCCTAAATACATTGTTTTTGCTGAACTGTTCATTATTTGCATATCTTCAGTTGGACTGGCTCTGTTCGTCAGTACTCTGAAAGCAGTTGTGAATAATATGGTGTAAGATACCATCTAGGTCAATTCAGCAGGAAAGCTGCATTCAGCATGGACAAAATGAGACTTTCAATCTCCAATTTGTTTTCTGAATATCTGTAGGTTAAACTATCCTATGATACATTCATCATCTGCTCCACAGGTGCTCTGTTCAAGAGCCAGAACATTCCAAGAATTTTAATTTCAGAAATAAACTTTATTCATAAAAATATGTACAAGGAATAGAGAAAAAAATTCTCCTGGTGAGCCCCTAACCCTCAAACGGCAGCAATTTTGTTTCTAAGCGTTTCTTGTCTGTAACCATTTAACTGGTATCGAATTGGGAATCAAAGTTGAAATCTTCTAGTCTGCGTGGTTAAGCATTGCACACCCACATGTACAGACAATATACATAATATACCCACTCACTCTGAAGCATGGAGAAGTTGCCATAAAGATGGGCCCTCGCTGATTTGCATTGCAAACTATTTCTCATACTAGAGCAGGAAGGATTTACATATTGGGGGAGGGGGAGGTTGCTCATGTATGAGCAAAGGGGAGCTCATTTGAAATTCAAATTGCATGCCCAACAGAACTACAGTGTGTGTGGAGAATTAAATAACATGGAAGCATAACAAAAGCTGCTACCTTCACCAACACTAAATCCTATCTCTGGATCACTTGTGCCTCCGGTGCACTGCACCTGTGCCTAGCAGTCCTGATGGACACAGGCTGATTCCTCACTCTTGCCTGTTCCTCGTAGCAGAGAATGTTTAGAATTGCAGTTGAAAATGTGTCTGTATCCAAAATTGTACGGGACAGTTTACCCCACCACAGATCTTAGGAAGCAAGATGGCATCCCATGTTCCCTTGGAAGGAGGACTATTTTCCTTCATTTTCCACCTCCTTGCTTCCCCTTCCCATCCCACTCTTCCCACCAAGTATGGGTTTTATGTTCTTGCTCTGCAATTTCTACAGTGGTCATAGAGTCGTACAGCATGGAAACTGGCCCTTCAGCCCAACTGGTCCATGCCGACCAAGATTCCCATCTAAGTTAGTCCCATTTGCCTGTGTTTGGCCCATATCCCTCTAAACCTTTCCTATCCATGTACCTGTCGAAGTGATTATAGGAATGCCAAAAGACCCTGGGTTAGTTGAAGGGTGTGGAATACTGTCATAGACTTGTGGAGTGTGTGTGTGTAGTGCTGAGTAGAAGAAGAAGGAAGTAAGGACTGAAAGGAGCAATGCAGAGGAGGAGAAAATCACCACATTTGGCAAGTATGTGTTCAAGGATGAAAGGAATTTGAACTAAGCTTTTGTCCTTTCAGTATTGAACAGCCCACCTACACTGTGCCCTGGCTCATGAGAAAATGGAAAATAGAACATAGAACAATTGCAGCACAATCAGGCCCTTCAGCCCACAAAGCTGTGCCGAACATGTCTCTACCCTAGAAATTTACTAGGCTTACCCATAGCCCTCTATTTTACTCAGCTCCATATACTTATCTAACAGTCTCTTGAAAGACCCTATCATATCAGCCTCCACCACCGGTTGCTGGCAGCCCATTCCACGCACTCACCACTCTCTGAGTAAAAAAAACTTACCCCTGACATCTCCTCTATATCTACTCCCCAGCACCTTTAAACCTATGTCCTCTTGTGGCCACCAATTCAGCCCTGGGGAAAAGCCTCTGACTATCTACCCTATCAGTACCTCTCATCATCTTATACACCTTCTATCAGGTCCCCCCTCATCCTCCGTCTCTCCAAGGAGAAAAGGCCGAGTTCCCCTCAACCTGCTTTCATAAGGCATGCTCCACATTCCGGGCAGCATCTTGTAAATCTCCTCTGCACCCTCTCTATGGCTTCCACATCTTTCCTGTAGTGAGGCGACCAGAAACTGAGCACAGTATCCAAGTGGGGTTGACCAGGGACCATATAGCTGCAAGGTTGGCCATTTGAGATGAATCTTTCATTGTTACTCGGTCTACATCCTGGAACTCCCTACACAAAAACATTGTGGAAGTTCCTTTGCCAGAGGGATCGCACAGGTTCCAGAAAGTGGCTCACCAACCCAAGGGCAGTTGGGGATAGAAAATAAATGCTGGCCCTCACCATGATTGGCCACATCCTAAGAGAATAAATAAAGAACAAAAGAAAATCATTTATTGGACAAGTATGAGCATGGCTCAAATCTGACTTCCAAAGGTTGTCTCTAATAGGTATTAATCATGCTGTAGATGTATGATGCTAACCTCCTCCAGTACCACTGTTATGAGTCTGCAATTCTTGCACTGCTACAGTAAAGTGACTGTTCTGAATATTCATGCTTTATTTTTATGTCAGGTGTTGAACAGAATGGCCTGGACTTTACTCGACAGGTGAGTGTTGGATCTGCTTGCACCAAATTCAATGAAGTTTGTTTTATATTTCAACTCATTAATCTATTTTTTCCCTTATTAACGATACTTTAAAGGTGCAAGCACTAGTATAATCACTGCAAACTATTTTACCATGGTGGGAATGTTAGGTTAGGTTCAGGTTTGGACCTGGATTAGGAATACTGGTTCTAGTTTAGTAATTAAGATTAGTGATGGAGTGGAGTTGGTGCTCAATTTGGTCAGGGTTAGAATACAGGCAAAATTGGGTTCAAGTTAAAAGCAAAAAATTCTGGAAATACTCAGCGGATCGGCAGCATCTTTGTGGGGAGAAACAGTTAACATTGCAGGTTGACCTTTTATTGATCTTTTGTAGGAGTGAGGTAGTTTTGCAGTAGGACTATAGTAGGTCTTCGGGTTTAGATTAAACTTTAAATTGCCAAAAAATGATTCTAGATTGGACATGTAAACCTATACTGTTAAACGGTGGGGATGGACTCCATAATCTCAGTTTCCTGTTCTATCATCAGCTGAGCTTTAAATCCCAGGACTAGTGTGACATTTAGAGCCTTACCCCAGCTCGCCCTCTCTATTAGCACTAAGATTACATGCACTTCTGAATCTCTGCTCTGGGCACCAACACTCTGCTTTAAACCAATCCACTTTCCTCCACTGCCTACTTCACCCCTTCCACCCACTCCCAAGCATAACTTCCAATTTTCCTGCCAGCAGAAACCCCAAATCCCCAAACTCTGCAGGAGCCTGTTCTGGCTCTTTGGGTCCAACACATCACATGTAAAAGAAAGAAAAACTGCTGGAAAATCTCAGCAAGTCAGGCAGCATCTGTGGAAAGTTTAGGCTCTATGACCTTTTATCAGAACCAAGATGTTGACTGTTTTTCTTTTCACAGTTGCAGTGTGATGTGCTGAGTTTTGTCAGCAGTTTTCCGTTTTTGTTTCAGATGTTAAGCATCTGAGCATCTCCTGCAGTTTTTGTTTTTTTTCCCTCATCACACGTATGTCCTTGTCTGCATCTATTAGTAACTTGCTTTATCTAAGCTTCAGTCTCCACACTGCTGTAATGGTTAGATGGAGTTTAACTCTATACCATATCCATGCTGCATCTCCCATGGGAGTGCTAGATTTGGTGTTGCAAGAGGTTTACTCTGTATTTCAAGTGCCCACCCTTCCCTGGTAACGTAAACACAAGTTTGCTCTACATCTAACTTGCATTGCATCACTCCAAAGTGAGAGTATTTGGTGCAGAAAGCAGATTAAATTTCAAAGCCTAGGCTCCGATGGTGACTAACACCAGGGAACAAACCTGCTAACAGACCAACTGGGATTAGGGATCATGGGATAATTGTTCTACACTGAATTTTATCTAGCAAAAGTCAGCACTTTCAGAATAGGTGAGCAGGAAATGGGGTTTAGTCATAGGTTCCACACTGATATCTCTCATGCTGTGCCCAATTAATTCGGAAAGTTTGGGTTATAAAATGCAAAATAACATTTGGACTATTTAATTACCTGAAGTCTCTTTGTGCTTGAGTTAGATGCCTCTGCCTATTTGTTGCTCACATGGCTAGTGTTTTGTTTTCTTTCTTTTAGAATCGCTTGTGTTGAATCATTTGCTATAGAACTCGAGAGGGAGGGGGTGGAGGGATGATCTCAGTCAGAGGTTTTAGTTAGTGCAGGAAATGAGTGCTCGTGGGAGTGGGAATTTGCATACAGAGGGAAGGTGGGGCCCAACCTACCCAGTCCAACCAGTTTGGTTTCTGGGTTTGTGACTACACATTCAGTGACATTTAACACCCTTGGTGCATCTTGAGCTTCAGCTACAAGTCGAGGGTGCAGACGCCTTTGCAGAAGTGCGTAGTGTTTGTGGGTGAAGTGGGGAGGGGTGCTGGGGTCTTGGGAGTAGCAAGGACAGTCAATTCTCAGAAATGCATTAAAATTCCACTTAGTATCTTGTGGAATGCAGCAGTATCGTAAAACTTCTTATATTCTGGTTACTTATTATAAACTATAATTTATAATTATAGTGCACAGAAAATGAAACAAAATTACTTTTAAACAAAGCATTTATCTTTACATGCATGTTTCCTTTGTCAAGTAGTAGGGGATCTGTGGGCCCTGTTGCCGAGTCCCTAGAGACACTCCCAATTTTCCAAACTTCCAAACTCTCCCTTGTAAACTGAGTCAAGATCTGGAGGCCAGTGGGAGTAGGGAATCATCTCCAAGTTATTGATTCTAGCATTAGAAATAAATTCTAATGGTGTCAACTGTTGGTCCCGAGCCAGGTGATTTGGGAAGAGAACAGGCTTCAGTCCTGGTGTGTGCTATGTTTGTAAGGCTGCAATGGGGATGTTTATATTTAGCTTCCATAACTGTGAATTAGGGAGGAGATGGGCTCCTGACCAGAGTGTGGAAGATCAGGAAGAAAATACTATGATTTTGACATCTGAGAATAAAGGTAGATTGGCTCCTGTTTTTTGGCATGCTGGATATTGGCATAATGTGCTCGGGCCCTCTCTGATGCTAAGGATGAATGTTGATGGGTTTCTGGTATCTGGACTGGTGTAGGTATTTAATGCATAAACAACATTTCTCTTATAGTCTGATGTTTGACGCCAGTTACCTTCTATTTTCTAGATCAAAACTGAGGACCAGAGAGAGTCGCCTCCACAGGTATCAGCAGAGATAGCTCACCATCGGCTGTGTACCACCTCCTTGATTGCACAGATGGCAGTGATATGTATTCAGACACCTGAAAGTAGCCTGTTACACATACCACCCGTCCACCAAGACATCTGTTGCTGCAAGGGATAGCACTTCAACTCGTGTATTTGCAGCCATTTCACAAAAATTTTCCTACAGGAGTATCTGTTTAAGGAAAATGTGTGATTGGATGCTGGAATTACCCTGCTGAGACGGCGAGTAGGATTGGATTGGGAGTGTTTGGAATGGAGTGCCTGAAGTTGCATTAGGAGCAGAGATCAGGAGGGCTGGGGCTGATGATTACATTGGGGGATGGGGTTTGGAAAGGAGCAGCAAGGGAGTCAAGGGATTACATTGTGGGCTGGAGGAATCGAATTGGGTGTGAGTGTTAATAAAACGTGGGATGTGTTTTGGGGGGAGGGGTGTGATATGACTGGATTCAATTCCAAGCACTGCATTGCCTAAGAATCTTGTTTGAGAAGTGAGTGGCTTTTCTGGGGAAGGATTTCTGAGTCAGAGCTGGGATGTTAAGAGAGATAAATCTGAGACTGATGAGTGTTTTGTTTGTTTAGGACCTGCAGCCACTTCACACCTTGCAGCAATTGGTGGTTGTACCTGGCCATCATCTGCAGACAGCAGCAACGTTCCTATTGCCTCAGACGCAGCAGAACCAACAAGGTGATCTATCGTCCTGCTCGCAGGGACTATACGTAACAGTATGTCACAGCTTGGTCCAGAGAAAGAGGGAGACTTGGCGGGATTGGGGCAGGTAGCACTAGACGAATACCAGGGTGGGTTGTGGTGGGCGGAGATTGAGAAAAGCCAGCTCCAGTGGGAGGGGGATGGTTAAAAACTATCCTGTCAGTGTTGGTTTTTGGAGATAGAGCAACAGTGCTCTGGAATAAAAACAGAAAATGTTGAAAGGACTCAGCAGGTCAGGCAGCATCTGTGGAAAGAGAAACAGAGTTAACATTTCAAGTTGAACAACCTGTTCTGTCGAAAGATTTTTGAATTGAAACATTTACTTACATCTCTTTCCACAGTGTTGCCTGACCTTTTGAGTGTTTCCAACATTTTCTGCTTTGGTTTCAGATTGCCTGTATCTGCAGTTTAAGATTTTCAAATGATAATTTGGTTTGGGTTGGGTGGGATCAAGCAATACATCTCCGGGTTGGAAGAGGTGGGGAGGGAGCAATGTGTTTGAGTTGGTGTAGGTAGAGAAATGACTTCCTGAGGGCAATAGAACGCTGGTCTGGATTGGGTTAACGAGAGCTGGTGGGATGCTTGAGTGGTCAGAGTAGGGGATTACATGAGGAGGTTGGATGAGAGGAGATTATGACTATCCCAGTCTGGTACAAGTGGTAAAGGAATGCTTGCCTGGATTGGGGTGTGTGACAGCAGAGGATGCCTGCTTCGCTTAGGTTGGATGGGGGCTGCTAGTGAAGGAACTCCTGAGGTGGGGAGTAGAGGAATATTTATCTGGATTGGTGGTAGTGCTGAGGGGCAGAGGGGGGAATTGGGAAGAGACACACTGCCTACATTGGGGTTGTGATGCGGCAGGAGCACTTGTTGTTTTGGGGAAGACCTATCCAGTTTGTGTTCAGAGGGAAGGTTTGAGGTGTTGATGGGAAAGAGGGGAACTTCTGCTGACCTTAGGGTGTTCTGAGTTGATGAGAATAGAATAACTGGCTACGTTGGTGAGGAGTGGATGGGGAGGGAAATGCCTGTCCAATTTGAGGCAGGAGAGGGCTAAGGGCCCCTTGGTGGGTGGGAAGGGGAATACGTTGGTGACTTTGGGAGGTTGGGGAGAGGGCCCAGGTCACTTGGATGGATTGTGTGAGAGCGAGTGTGATTGACGGAGAGGGACACCTGGAGGATGGGTTCAATTGGGTGTCTGATCAGTAAATAGCTCTGTCTCCAAAAACAAATTCTTAAGTGGATGCCACATCACATTTTCCATCAGCATTGACATTGAAATCCTGGTTGATTTTCCCTCTTTCTGATCCTTGAATATCCTATATTGTCTCTTTGTAAGAGGTTCGTAGTAATTTTGTGACATAGTCATTGCATCATTTGTTAATATATTTCAGGTTCTCTGCAGTCTCCAAACTTGCTCCCATTGTCTCAGCAATCACAGAGCTCCCTCTGTTCTCCTCAGCCTGGTGTTGGGCTCACTTCACAGGTTAGTGTGTCATCCAAAGTGTTCCATTAACATATAATCACAAAGCAACTTCTCATGTAGCTCTTACTCTCTTTAATAACTGGTAGAGTGAGTAAAGACTCCCCAGCTGATCTATAACTTAACAGCCAAAATTGTACCAGTGTGGAAGGTTATAGGAATATCACAGACCACAGTCTAGTCAGACATTGGTCTGTCTTTGCGGAATTGGTATCACGGGATTGAGATTTCAGCAACTGGAAACTTACTGATTATTGTTAAATATATTTATCTTTCCTAATAAACAAAAATGTCCCCTAACTGGGGATTGTGGTATCAGGCTAAGAGTCTGGTCATTTAGCACTGAACAGAGAATAAGTTTCTTCAGTCAAGACTTCTGTATCTTTGGAATTCTGTCCTCCCAGTGAACTATGGAAACACAGTTGCTGATTTACTTAGGTCTGACTCAAAAGGTTTTTGGGAATGATGTAATAAATGAATCAGATGGGAACATACTGTAGGTAGAATTGCAGCTGTCATCTTACTGAAAGGGACAAGGGGATTAGAGGGCTAAATGGTCTGCTCCTCCTCTGACTTATGGTGAGACCTTTGATTGAACAGTTTTTCTGGATAATTTAGTTCTCCAGAATGTTGTGCTCAAACCCATTAACTGAATTTATTTTCATAATTTAACAGGCAGTAATTCGATCAGGTCTCATGGGCTCGACCCTGGAGTCACATCTAGAAGCTCTTCCTCCCCACCAGGTCCCAAAGCACATTGCTCCAAAGCATATCCCCTCTGTGCAATCGGATGAACCCAATGACTTGGAGGAACTGGAACAGTTTGCAAAAACATTTAAGCAAAGACGAATTAAGCTGGGTTTCACTCAGGTAAGATAACAGGATCCAGCAGTTGTTGGGATTCTGTGTGGTGAAGGAGCTCTTTGTGCTTCTCTCCGTCTTTTAACTACAGTCCTGCAGCTTGTGGGGATCAGGAGAAAGTGGCGTTTCTGCAGATATCCATGCTTGGTGAGGAATGTTGGGCACATCCTAATGCCAGAGTCAACCAGCTGGCCAACCACTGACTATCCAGGTGGGCAGATCACACCCACACTGACCAGCTCTGAAACTTAAAACATTTAATTCTGTAATCAATAGCACTCTGTTAGTGTTGATGGCAAATCTGAATTGGATATGACAGTTCGGCAAATCCATCATTCTGTTGGGTGACATCTACAGGGAACTGCCCACCGCCTTGGATCATGTCAGTGACCATGGGTTATCTTCTGTACTGAGTCCTTTCAGAACCCAATGGTCATGTGATCAGCCAGGTAGAATGAACTGTGTGGGGATTTATTTCCTGTCTCAACCCATCGCAGCTTGCTCGTCTTATTTTATTTCGGGGAAAAGAAATAAAAGACTTGCATTTTTATGGTATCTTTCAAATTCCCTTTAGGACCTGCCAAGGTATTTTCCAGCCAATTAATCAATTTTGAACATGTAATTACAGAGGAAATACAGGGGACAAGCTGTGCACAGCAATCTTCCACAAACAGCTATGTGACAATTAGCAAATAATCTGTTTTAATAATGTTGGGTGATGAACATACATTGGCTAGGACATTGGGGGAAAAACACTTTTTCTTTTGTAAGCAGTTTCAAGGGATCTTTTTCATCAATCTGGGAGTGTAGATATGGTCTTGGTTTACCATTCGTCCAACTGGCAGCATCTTGGATGGTCCAACTTTTCTTTTGTCCTTCAGTAGAGTCTCAGCTGAGATATTATGCTTGATTCTCTGGCGATTCTTAAACTCTATCCTGAGTGAAAGTAAACAACAAGTTTGCATATCCCTAAATTCTTGTTTCTTTGCAGGGGGATGTCGGATTAGCGATGGGGAAACTCTATGGGAATGATTTTAGTCAAACTACGATCTCCCGATTTGAGGCTTTGAATCTGAGCTTCAAGAACATGTGCAAACTCAAGCCACTGCTGGAAAAATGGCTGAATGATGCAGGTATTCAGCTCAAATGAGTGTTCCTTCCCTTCCTGCCCCTCCCCAATGCAGCTGAAACTGTGCCTTTCATGCAGTCAGAAATAAGAACATCATCTTGTAACCCCATTCTCCCGTCATGCAGAGTGTAAGCAACAGACGCCCACTTGGTTGATTATTCCAAATGCATGTCCCACTGACTGACAAGTTATTCTTGGGTTAGGTAGTAAGATGCTTCTCACCAATGTGATCACTGAGTAAGGGGGCGGAAATTCAGTGATATTTAGGTTTTCCCTCATTCACCTAATAATCGATATCCCTTTTGATGTATCTCCCTTAACCACATGCCTTTTAAGTTGTGATTCAGAGTTTCCCTGATCTTTGAGAACTACGTTGAGACCCATGTTCTGTCCAAGGCATGGATATATTTTCTTGTCAGTTGATCAGTTTTAACAATGATGTACCCAACTTGCACCCATTATATGACAGTACTCACAAGATGCCCTCATTCTGCCAATGTGACCAGTCAATAGTCTGCCCCTGACGGAGGGTAAATTTACATCCACTCCCTGGTGTGATTCACTGAACAGCATGGGAACAGGCCCTTCAGCCCACAATGTCTGTGCCAACCATGATGCTAACCCAAACTAATCCCATCTGCCTACACAAGGTCTGTATCCCTCTTTTCTCTGACTATTCATGTGTCTGTCTAAATGCTTCTTAAGCATCATATGGGTGGCACAGTAGTGTAGTGGTTAGCGTAACGCTATTACAGCGCCAGAGACTTGGGTTCAATTTTGGCCACTGTCTGTAAAGCGTTTGTATATTCTCCCCATGTCTGCGTGGGTTTCCTCTGGGTGCTCCAGTTTCCTCCCACATTCCAAAGACATACGGGTTAGGAAGTGGTGGGCATGCTATGTTGGCACTGGAAGCTTGGCAACACTTGTGGGCTGCCCCCAGAATATTCTACGTAAAAGATGTATTTCACCGTGTGTTTCGATGTACACGTGACTAATAAAGAAATCTTATCTTGTATCTGCTTCTACATTCCCCCTGGCAGTGCGTTTCAGGCCCTAAACCTGCATTGTAAAGCTCCTTTAAACTTTCCCCCACCCCTACAACTGTTCCCTCAGGGAATCTCTAAAGCACACTTTAAAAGGAATGTGATTAAGGGACACACATCAGAAGGGATATAGGTTATTAAATGAATGAGAGAAAATCTGAATGTTACTGAATTTCTGCCTCCCTTGTCCAGTGATCTTTTGATATTTCTATCCTAGGTAAAAGACTGACCATTTACACTACCTGTGGCTGTCATATTTTTACATAGCCTTTAGCACAGCACAGGAACAAGCACTTCAGCCCACAATGTCTGTGCCAAACACAATGCTGATTTTAAACTAAATCCCTTCTGCCTCAATATGATCTATAATCCCTCCATCCCTGTATATTCATATGTCTATCTAACAGCCTCTTGAGCATCTCTATCGTATTTGTTTCCACCACTACTCCCGGCAGCCTGTCCCTGTGGGTCTGCTCTCACATCCTCCCCCTCACCTGCCTATCACTATCTCTTCCCTGCATCTACCTATCACCACCTTGTGCCCACCCCGCCTCCCCTCTTTTGTCCACCTATCACTGCTCTGCTTTTCCCTCCTATATATTGGGCTTCCCTTTTTTCTATCTTCAGCCCTGAAGAAGGGTTCTGACCCGAAACGTTGACTGCCTGCTTTTCTCCACGGATGCTGCCTGGCCTGCTGAGTTCCTCCAGCATCATCGTGTAATAACGAAGTAGTATTTATGTGTTCATGGACTGTTCAGAAATCAGGTGGTGGAGGGGAAGAAGCTGTTTCTGAGTCCTTGAGTGTGGGTCTTCAGGTTCCTGTAACTCCTCCCTGATGGTAGTAATGAGAAGAGGGCATGTCACAGATGGTGAGGGTCCTTAGTGATGGATGCAAATTTGGGCAGAGAAATGGCAGATGGAGTTTAATGTGGACAAGTGTGAGATGGAGCATTTTGGGAAGTTAAATGCAAGAGGAATGTATACAGTAAATGGCAGGATCCTTTGGAGCATTGATTTAAAGAAGGATCTTGGGGTGCAAGTCCATAGCTAACTGAAAGTGGAAACGCAAAAGGATAGGATGGTAAAGGCGGCATACAGCATGCTTGCCTTTCTCAGTCAGGGCACCGAGTATAAAAGCTGGCAAGTCATGCTGCTGCTGTGACTGCCTGCTTTTCTCCATGGATGCTGCCTGGCCTGCTGAGTTCCTCCAGCATCATCGTGTTTTTCATCTAGATTCCAGCATCTGCAGTCCTTTGTTTCACTACCTCATTATTCCTTTCTTTTTCACTATTATTTATGTAATAATTTTTGTAATTTTATGTCTGCACTGTACTGCTGCTGCAAAACAACAAATTTCATGTCATAAGACAGTGATAATAAATCTGATTCTGATCTATATCCTGGCTATATTCTTTGACAACCTTCCTCATTATCTGCAATTCCACCAATTTTTGTGTCATTTGCAAACTTACTAATCAGACCACCTACATCTTCATCCAAATCACTTTGTATGTTACAAACAAGAGGTACCACACTGATCCTTGCGGTTTCCCTCAAACAGATCCATGCTTTCTCTTGTCTTGCTTACATGCAGCGTGTATCTTGGATTGCTGTGTACATGCCATAATGAATCTCATTAACACAATATTTCTTTGGGTAGAAAATGTCCCCTCTGATTCTACACTGAACAGCCTAGCATCTCTGGCTCCCCAGATGATTGGGTTGGAGGGTCTAGGCCGCAAAAGGAAGAAGCGGACGAGCATTGAAACCAACATCCGCCTGACCCTGGAAAAGCGTTTCCATGAGGTGAGTTCAGTTCAACAATGTTAACCCTCTGTCTCAGTCCAGCTGACTAATACCAGTAATTGAATTTGTCAGACTTCACTCATTTCGCTGTTTATAGATAGAACTTGACAAACTTAGGAATGTGGCCTGTGATTTTTCATCCTTTCCCTCCAACTCCGCTACCTATTGTAGCCATTATTCCCATGTTTGTCTCTGTCTCTTTCTCTCTGTCCATCTCTCCACTATAACAGTTGAAACAGAAGGTGATCCATCATCTGTCTGGGACTGTATTTGGTGATTTAATCTTCATTCCCATCTTTCAGCCATGGTTGCATAACCTTCAATAACTTTGCCCAACAATAATATTATTGGTACTCAGTGGGTCAGGCAACATCTATGGAGGGAAATGGACAGTTGACGTTACGGGTCAAGACCCTTCATCTGGGCTGGGTCTCGTCCCGTAATGTTGTCTGTCCATTTCCCTCCATAGATGCTGCCTGACCCGTTGAGTTCCTCCCGCTTTTAGTGTATTGCCCCAGATACCGGCCTCTGCAGTTTTTTTTTGTGTCATCAATAATTTATCAGTTGTCATTAATCCTCCCTAGGACATCATTCATTACTCTTTCCATAATGTTTGCCCTCGTAGTTGCATTGCAATGCAGAATGTAGCTGCTCAATTCTGAAATGATCTAATTTTATGATTCTCGTGCTTCACATCAGAACTCTAAGCCCAGCTCGGAAGAAATTGTGATGATTGCAGAGCAGTTGTCAATGGAGAAAGAAGTTGTCCGTGTTTGGTTCTGCAATCGGCGTCAGAAGGAGAAGAGGATTAACTGCCCTGTTGCTCCATCCACCAAAACACCAATGTATAGCTCACGGCTGGTGAGTCTCACTGCCTCTAGGGCTATTATATATGGTTATCTTGTTGTCTATCATTCCTCCCCTCTTGGAGACTTTGTTTATGTTGGATACCCACCACAATCACAGTCCACTCTACCCTCCATCTTGATTAAATCTATAGAGGGTAGAATGGACTCTGATTGTGGCAGATAGAATGGGTATCCAACATATTGCCCTAATTAGTTGGGAGAATTGCCAACTAATTGCCCTAATTAATTGGGAGAATTGCCCTAATTAGTTGGAGAATCCTCTGATTGGTGCTTATGTTAGACTTGTCAGTTAAACTGCCAACATTTTTCCCAGCACGTTACAGTAGCCTGGAGTTGGAAATGGCACATCAACCTCTATAGGGCAAGGAACTGCATGGCCTTAACCGGTCAGACTGAAGGATTGTGGAATTCAGGGTGCCAGGACTGAACAAGGATGTACAAATTCAAATGGGTGAATTCAGGTTCACAGAGCAGAAGAAAGATTGAATTGAGACAGGGATAAATATACTAAGTTAATTTGTAAAGCTAGAGCTTGGATGAAGGTGACATGCTCCATGCAGCAGTTATAAACTTGGACAAAGTTTTTATTTTTGCTGGACTGCTGAGCACTCTGATTCCCCTCGTCTCCACGTTGGGTGATGTTATTAATGTTTATCTCTTCCTGGATACTCTCCCCCGCTTCCTAAATTCTGCTGCTACCAGGCACTTTGCAAAATATAAAACCTTTGAGTTTTATTTAAATTTATTTTTATTTAATAAACCCTGCAATGCCCCATTTCCATCTTCCCTTCTCCCCCTCAAACATGATGTGGTGTCTTACACCCATTACCAACTTTCCTGGAACTTCATGTTTGATTCATTGAAATTGCGTTTGCAGCTCAACCACAATACAAAACATCTTATTAATGACTCCATGTGATTTTTAAACTATCCCTCCGTATCCCTCTGAACTTGTCTGCAACCTTTAATGATGCCTTTGACCATCATCTCTCCTTGACTGACCACTCACTTTGTTTCATTATCTGGCAATGACTAGATAATGATAATCACTTAAAGCAAATTCATTTCCTGCACCTACACCAGCGGCTCCGACCAGCACCTGGATCCCTATGTTTTTCAACTATGTGCTGCCCCTTGAACATCATCCAAGCATTGTCGGTATCCACGTGAACTGATAACAGCAGTAGGAGCACAGTGATGAAATTATCAGTCTGGTAACTCAGAGGCCTGGACTAATAATCTAGACACTAGAGTTCATATCCCATCATGGAGATTCAGAATTTAAATTTTCCATAATTCTTACCCAGTCTGACAGATTTGAGACCCTCTGCAGCAACAATATAGTTGACTCTGAAATGGTCCAGCAAACGCTTTGTTCAGAACAACTGGCGATGGGCACGACACTGGCCCTGCCACTGATGCCTGCACACAAAAAAAGAAAAGAATAAATTTAAATAAAATGCCCAGCTCTACCTCCCACTTTCGCTCTTTGCTTCTTCGATTGACCTGTCTGTTTGACATCCAGCCCCGGATAAGTAGACATTTCTGTCTTAGTGAGTGGGTGGATTCTGGGCCCTGGGAGTTAGTGAATGTCAGGGGTATGGTTGGAGTTGGCAGGGTAGGGCAGCCAGGATATTGGCTGGTCCATCTGGAACCAAGGCACCTAGTTATTTGGGGTAGGCGGTCATCTCCACCAGGACCTTGAGTCAAATCCACTTAAGAATTCTTCTGATTAAATTGGCAACTTTCGTCACATAAGTCGCAGGTTAAATGTTGTTTACTGACTTGTGTATTTGTTTTTGTAGGTTTCCACCTCTGGATCCATTGACCCTCTGATCATGACACAGGTGCACAGTAGTATGAATGTGACGGGTAAGAACTGCACTGATACCATTGATTTATCAAACATCAGGGTCGGGAATCAACTGCATGGACACGTTGTGGGGGAAATGGAGATGTTGTGACAGAGGCTGGAAGGTGATGGGTAGAACCAGATGAGCACCAACCAGCCTCTGTCTCACCCCTCTCACTTCTATACGCTGGCTAACTCCCCTCCACACTCTCAGTCCTGATGCAGGGTTTTGTCCTGAAATTTTGACCATCCTTTTGCCTCCACAGATACTGTTTGACCCGCTGACTTCTTCGAGCAGATTACCTTCTGCTCCAGATTCCAGCATCTGCAGTCTTGTGTCTCCATTTTAACCTTGCACTTAGTTGAAGACTGAACATGATTTTTATTGTTTCTTTGTCACCCAGATGCTTCCAAAGTCAAATTCTGTTTTATCAATGAAAGGATCTAATTTGGGGTAATACATGCTAAATCCCAAGATTTGGCCCCTTCATTGTCATAGGTACATTTGCTGTGGAGTGACAAAGGGGACTCTGGTGTCCCTGAACTCTCCATATTAAGAGTGATTCTCTGTATTTTGTTGTTTACTTTTCCAGGAGTGTCTTCCTCCAGTATGACCAGCAGGCCTTCATCACCAGTCACATCATCCACTGAGAGTGCCCACACCTCAACAAGCAGCCAGTCTGGGCTCAGCACTACTCCAGGGTAAGGAACATGGGAAAGGTAACTGTTAATCCTGACATTTTGCCCCAATTTGGAGCAAGGCAAGTCTCCAAATTGACTTTGGAACTGGAAGTTACTTATGCCACTTCCATGATTTACAATAGCATTGGCTATTACACCCAGAGATTTTCTTGCTCTGTGTGTTGTGTTAATGCATTTGTTAACATTCCAGTGTTGTAAGCCAATCAGTGTGCCTGACTGCTTCATAATCATCTCTATTCCTAGGACTGTTGCAGCAGAGGGAGTTAACTGCCAATTGATTACAAAGCAGGAGCTAAGCAGCCAATGTGAGCATGCAAGGCAAATAGACCCTAGGTGGTGAGGGAGGCAACCAGGTAGAACCAAATTTCATAGATATTATTTTTGACTTCTCAAGTTTGTAGATGTTTTATATTTTTGTTCTGGGTTACAATCCCGCATTTAGGATTACCTCTTGAAACCACGAACAGACCACATGGTACACTGTAAACCCTTGTAGAAATGTGAACCATGGAAGGCTTGCAGCTGTCTCTCACCTCAATAACACAAGACACTTATCGCAGAGATTTTGGCTGGTCTCTGCAGATACCTTTTGACTTGGTTATCTTCTGATTCTGTGCCCAGAGACACCAAAGTGCTTGGTTAGCAACTAGCTATTTATTTTTGTTTTGCAGCTCACGATTCTGGTGGAATAGTCCCTCATTTCTTCACTGAAGGTTCTGGGATTTCACTTTCTGATCAGCCGCTTCTTCAGTCCTCAGTTACTGATATGCACTGTACAGGTGCACAGTGAGGATGGACAATGGAAAACAGGCATTTATCAGAGACAACATTTAATGCAAAAGTTTTTGAAATCTTGCAAAGAGAATACAAACATTGCAATTGAGCAACAATGGTCCAATGGATTGACTGATGTGCTGCCTTCAATGTGCTCTCTTCACTGCCAATCAAATCTAATGGAGCATTAAACTTCCACCTTCTGCCATTCTGATCTCTATCCATTGGATTGATTGGTGTCTCTTTTTGTGCACGTTGCAATAATGTTACCATGAATCTTTCACTGTATATGAGACCTGACTCCCTAGAAGTTAGGAAGCATTTACAGGCCCATTTATGTTCATGTCAGATGAATGTCGTTACACTTCCAATCAGAATTTACTATTCAGCATATCGCTGGCCTGTCTTTGTATGTGATTCCATTCTGATTGGCCAGTGGTTGTGTGGGGATCTGCATTCATGCTACTGGTCAAAAGAATAATGGGACTTGAATTTTTTTTGATGATTTCTGTGTTTGCTTAATATTAGGCCCTTTAATTGCATTAATGTATATATAATTCAAGATTGTGAGCAGCCAAAAGACATTTCTTTTAACCCTGTAATTCCTCTTTATAATGTCTGGGATTGTAGCTCACTACCCCTTAGACTGCTGATGAACCAACCCAGCACTGGCTAGCTCTGGGCCTTGGCATTATTGCAAGCCCTCTCCTCAACTAAACTCTGGTGCAACATATACAAACCTCAGAGTGTCTTAGTAATGGGTAACAACCAAAATCTGTCCAATGGTTTCTATATCTCCACAAAATTTATATGGTAGTATAATAATCCATTTGTTGATTAGAGGATTCAATACTTAATGCAGGCTCCTGCCTTGCAGGTTGTCCTAATGACCTTAAAGTAAAACAAAGATCATACAAATATCTGGTTTGACTTTATTAACTTCAATTGCAAGTTGTATTTTCCAATTCTACTTTCTCTGCTTCCCTCTGTTGGATATTGTGATTTCCCACCCAACATACCCATGTTAAGCATGTTCCAATAGTTAGTTTAATTAATTTGTCACATTATCCAGAGAAAGTGATGTTTATTATTACTACTCGGACTTTCTTCTTGTACACTCCACAGTTTTTATTAATTAATGTAGTAAATGTTACATTTCAGTTCACTGAAATTTGTGATTTCAGTGAAAATTGAAAAGGTACTTATTCTTGCCTTCACCAAAGTGCGTCACATTATCATATATAATCACTAAATTGTATCCATTCCATTGTGATTGAGGTTAAAATGATTGTAATAGATTTAATCCTAAATTACAATATATAGGCATCAAATCCTATACAACAGATTGTATATTACATCAACAGAAGTATAATATTCTGGGAATAGTTTGACTGAGTCAGTCTATTTAAGGAAACAATCAAGTGATGGAAGAGTGTTTTGGATCTCAGAACTCCAACAGATTGTACCTTGCTGTTCTTAGTAAAACAACAAGAATACAAAAGAGGGACTTGCATATGTATAAAACTTAAAATTTTTCAATATGCTTTACAGCCAATGGAGTATATTAATGTGCAGTCACTGTTGTAAGAGCAGAATCATGGCAGCTAATGCATATACACTAAGATCACACAAATATGATAAGCATATAATCTATGTTTTGTAAATGTTGACTGAGAGAGCTTGATAAGGACATCACAGCTGCTTGAGCTATATGATTGTTTTTTTACTTCACCTGAAATAGGAAAAGAGGCTGTATTTCACAATATTAAACTGCTCCAGCTGTGGTATTTGAGACCATAGTGCTCTGGTTCAGGTAAGTGTGCTGCCAGCTCAGCTATGTCTACAATAATGGATTTACTACTTTTTATTAACTGTGTCCGATTATTTCATTGGAGGCAGCATCAACTTCAGTTTAGCCTAGAGGCAATTTATAAGCTGGAAAGGAAGGAAATAGGTTAGTTTATTAATTTGATTGCTAGATTTTTTAAACAAAAATCCAATTTGAAAAAGTAAGGGTTCAAAAACATTAAGCAAAATATTGCTGATACTGGATATCTGATTTAAAAAAAAATAGAAATACTGGAAATAAACAAGAAATCAGAAGGCAGTTGATGGGAAAGTGAAGAAATTAGTAAAAAAAAACAAATTGTTAGAGGCAGCATCTGTGGAGAAAGAAACAAGTAACATTTCAGGTTGGTGCCTCTTCCAGCAGAACTACATGAAGTTTTAAGATAAAGCTTGGTACAGTTGAGAGAAGGAAACAAAGTGCAAAGGGGAGAAGAATAGGGGATTTTTTAATATAAAGTGAGAGGTAGTAGAGATTAATTGACAAAAGGGATGACAGTGCAAGCCCAAAGGTAATAGCCAGACCCATAGAATAACTTGTGACTTCCAGAGGAAATAGTTACATACTTAAGAGAATAGCATAATAGAATTTGGGGTGTTGAAACCTGGGGATAATGGGAATAGATTACAGCAGGGAGATACGGATGGGGCAAATAGAATTTCTTTGTTTTATGTCAGTCTCGGCTTGGAGGTTGGCTCCGACTTGCTATCTGGAACTGCACTGAAGGGCTGGTCTTCCTGAAATAAAACAAACCAAATCTAATCAATGTCAAAATAACACTCTATCCATTCCTTGTTTGTATTTATTTTTCTTCCCTCTGATTTCTATGTTATTTATGGCGTTGCTCTGTTGCTAAATCTCGTGAACTCTAGTCTTTCGAAGACTTTACATTGGGCAGATGTGTTTTAAATGCTAGGGCCGGATTTTAATCAAAGTCCATCACTGCTGGAAGGAGTTTAGAGAAATTGCAAACTAGTCGTGTATTTCAGCTCGAACTAGTGTTGATAGCCTCAAATATTTGTATCCAATTCCTTTTTAAATAATTTATGTACGAGGTGGGATTTTGTGAATGATGTGCGATAGTAGATAATCTGATTATTTATAAGACTCCGCCTCAGTGGTCGGGACACCTGCCTTCAACTTTGTACGTTTCGAGTAATAAAGTTTTTATCAAAGCTGACAATAAATGACAACTCGTAGTCTCGTCTCTACTTTCTTGGGTTTGACGTCAAACCGGATCAGAGTCGGATGTGGTTAAATAACAGGGTAACCCGCAAATGTAACCGCAGCTCCTCAAAACAGCCGGCTTCAACTCACAACCCCGCCCACTAGCTGCAGCCCTTCCACTGCAGACCCCCTGCCCTATGAACAAACGTCCTGATGAAGGGCCTCGGCTTGGACTGTTTATTTCCCTCCATGGATGCAGCCTGACCCGCTGAGTTCCTCCAGCACTTACTGTGTATTGCAGCAGATTCCAGCATCTGCAGAATTTCTTGTGTCTCCCTACTGCAAACGTCACGTCCCTGCAAACACCCACTACCCCGCCCCGATTTGTCCGGTCCTTACAAGCCCCAGCCCTTGCTTTATCCATACCCACTACCTTGTTTGTCCCTGTGGACAAGCACCGCCCCTACCTTCAAGCCCGCCCCTGCAGACCGACGGCCACCCGGCCAGTCCTCCAGCCGCAGGCTGCCTGCTGATGGCGCTGCACCCGGAGGCCGCTGGATCAGACGGCGACCGGCGCCAGCAGGAGAAGCAGGTGCCGCGAATGTCGGTGAGTCCGCGTCGGTACTAAAGGAAAGCAGACGGAGCGGGCGTCTGCGAGCAGCGGAGCCGCAACCATGGCAACTGCTGGCGGGGTGGGCGCTCAGGCGAATTGGGGGCGTGTTTGTGTCGTGCGAGGAGGGGCCCGGGTGGAGGGGGCGGGGCCCTCATCCCTGCAGTTGCCATGGTAACCGCTGCCTCCTGATGTCCGCTGGTGCTGATTCCTGGGTCTTCATGCGTTTTAAGGAGTGGATGGGGAATGTGCACCGGGGGTGGATCTGTGGAAGGTCGATGCCCTGCTAGAGAGGAGGAGTCAACGTTCTCAACAAGGGAAGGGGATTATGAGAGGCAACGACATGACCTGCAGAGGAGGGAAGTCAACAATGGTAGGGAAGGGGTCAGTAGTGGGGAGGAGAGGGACAGCAATGAGGGGAGGGTCAACAGGAATTGTTGTTGTGGCCAGGACAATGGGCAGGGGTTACACTTTGAACAAGAGAAGATTTGGGGCAATGGTATCATTTCGGACGGGTAGGTGCATTATTGGTGTTGGTTTATTATTGTCACTTGTACCGAGGTGCAGTGAAAAACTTGTCTTACAAACTGATCGTACAGGTCAATTCATTACACAGTGCAGTTACATTGGGTCAGTACAGAGTGCATTGAGGTAGTACAGGTAAAAACAATAGCAGTACAGAGTAAGGTGTCACAGCTACAGAGAAAGTGCAGTGCAATAAGGTGCAAGGTCACAACAAGGTAGATCGTGAGGTCATAGGGCATCTCATTGTATAAGGGAACCGTTCAATAGTCTTATCACAGTGGGGTAGAAGCTGTCCTTAAGTCTGGTGGTACGTGCCCTCAGGCACCTGTATCTTCTACCCGACGGAAGAGGAGAGGAGAGAAGAGAGAATGTCCCGGGTGGGTGGGGTCTTTGATTATGCTGGCTGCTACACCAAGACAACGAGAGGTAAAGACAGAGTCCAAGGAGGGGAGGCTGGTGTCCGTGATGCACTGGGCTCTGTCCACAACTCTCTGCAGCTTCCTGCAGTCCTGGGCAGAGCAGTTGCCGTACCAAGCTGTGATACATCCAGATAGGATGCTTTCTGTGGTGCATCGGTAAAAGTTGGTGAGAGTCAAAGGGGACAAACCAAATTTTTTTAGCCTCCTGAGGAAGTAGAGGCGCTGGTGAGCTTTCTTGGCCGTGGCATCTACGTGATTTGACCAGGACAGGCTGTTGGTGATGTTCACTTCCAGGAACTTGAAGCTCTCAACCCTCTCAACCTCAGCACCATGAGTTAGCTGGGCAAAGTTGAATCAAAGGTAATGTTTCCATATGGGAGAATGCTGAAATAAAAAGGCAATAAATACATTATAGTTGCTAACAGATAATGAGGAAATAGGTGAAATTTCTTAGCTCCGGATATAGTTAAAATGTGGATCTAACCACCACAGGAAGTGGTTGATGTAAGTAGCTTAGATACTTCCTAACACTAAGTATTGCAAAAGAGAAAAAAAATAGAAAAATGTATTGAATGCTGAGAGGGAATAGATACAATGAGAGGGAATTTATACAAATACCAACACAAAGTAGTTGGGCCAAATGGTGTGTTCTTTATTTCAAAGGATTGAGGAATCAGATAGAGGCAGAAGCTGTGCCAGAGACAGAGACAGGTTTTAATCCCATTCTGATTTTTAGTAAGTGTGACACTGCTAATTTAATAAGCAAGATTGACCCAGTAAAGTGTGTAAGCTGAGTGTTAGAATTGCTTCTAGTCTAAGCCCCAGAGCCAGTGATCACTAAATTACAACATACAGCAGATAAATGGGCATTAACACAAGGGTCTGATTTACACCAACCTGAAGTTAGAAACTGGGCTCAATGTCACCTCTTCTTTTATGGGAATCACAGGACACATGGATTAAAGGTTGTATAAAATCTGTTTCTTGTAGATGATGTATTTACAGTAATAAGGAAATGGAAGTTGTATTGGGGCTGAGGACTAATGACAGACTAATCAAGTTGTTTTCCTGAGAGCAGAAACAGCAAAGAATGCAGAACTCTAGAGGGAGTTCTCTATAGACTCTTGGCAATAGTGGTGCATAAATACAGAGATCAGAGAAGCTTGCAGTGAAGGTAAAGGTTTTATAACAGAAGATTTAAATTTTCATGAGGAGACAGTAGGTTGAAATAGCAATGAATTCCTTGAGATTTGCCAGGGCAGTTTTCAAAAACAACAGGGTTTAGAATAAACAAAATAATAGGCCAGATTAGTTTTCATAATATTGATCTTAAAATTAGAATGAGATCGTTAGGAGCAAAGCCAGGAAGTACTTACATAGGATAATCAGCATAGAAAGAGGTCATTTGGCCAATTACCTGTGTTGGTGTCTATACTCTACCTGAGTCTCCTTCCTTTCCACTTGCTTCATCTCATGTCTTTCTATTCCTTTTCTCTCATGTACTAATCTCGTTTTCTTTTGAAATCATCCAAATTATTAACCTCAACCACTTCTATTGGCAATGAGTTCCGCATTCTAGCTGCTCTGAGAGATATCTGATTTCCTATTGAATTCAATGGTTACTATCTTATTATACTTATGTCCCTAGTTTTGAATTGTCTCACAAATTTCCCCAAAAAAGATAACAGTGTCTAACAGATATACAGTAAAGATGGGTAAGTGGATTAAAGAATTATTTCAGCAGGAACTAATTGAATAGATATATCAGGAGCAAGGGGTGAAATGGCCTTCTCCTGTTCTTAATGATGTTATGCACCTCACAAGATTATCTGCTACAGTTCAAGAATGTAATGCAGCACTATCCTCCCAAGGTGAATCTAGGAATGGGCATTAATAACCAACCTTGCCAACAATGCACACACCTAGATATGTGGGATTGAGTTATGTGCTGTAACGTAATCAAGGAGTTCAGTTGACAGTGCTCAAGTGCTGTCCCTATAATTGTCTGGAGAGTACATTCACCATAATACCTGGAGTTGGAGGCTGCTGCTAGCGAGAGCTTTGTTGACTTTAGCAGGCCTCTGTCTTGAATAAAAATGAACTTTGAACATCAGTCTGAGAGGCTTTTCGTCACTCTCCTCAGCATACTACTGTTGTGGAACTGACCTTATGGGATTTATGAATCTGGATGAATCATTGTTAAATCTGAAACTAGTAAGAAAGTCAGTTTCTTAGCTGAGTGGGAGCCGACCTCTGAATTGGCATTGTCACTGCCTAGAAACTGGCTCCTGGTAGCTTTAATGACTCTAGTGGACCTGAATGCACATTGTGAACAAATCTCTTTCTAATCTCCACTGTGCCCCCAACCCAGCATCTGATTGTACCTGTGTACATGTAATAATATGTTCCTTCTTTCCAGTGAGATGGCTGCGCCCCTGCTCCTGGTGCTTTGCAGTTTGATTTGCTGGGTGTCACTTTACGTCTTCTTCTGTCAGCTAAACTGCCACCGCTGCTATGAGTGGAGCTGTCGCTTGGTAACCCTCGTACATGGCGTTCTCATTGTCTGTCTCTCTGGATACATTGGATTTGTAGATGGGCCTTGGCCCTTTAATCATCCAGGTGGGTTCTGGGAGATGATGCAGTTAGGAGGAAATTATTACAGTGTTATATTCTGAAATTATATTCTTAAATTAATTAGCTGGATGGAGTCAAACATGAGCTCTGAGCTGCTGACAGACTGGCAGTTCCAGAGACTGGTTTGTGATGGGCTTAATCTATACTACTTTTTTTGGTTTATATGACTCTTGAGCCAAGGGCATTTGCAGTCACTGCCTGACTGGTTTGCAAGATCTATACCCAGCCCTGCACTTGACTGCATCATATTTGCCTGTGCTAACCCTGGAGAGCAAAAATTAGGTTCCACATAAATCACTCAGAGATGATGCAGAGTCACGTTCTACCCTTGCTTTCTGAAATGGACTGACCCGGGGGTGACACTCTAATAATGTCTTTAAGCATGCTCACTTATAAATTAAGGTTGCAGTTAAGATATGCCAAATCCTGCTTCTAAGTTTCTGCTGTTGTTCACCTGTCTGTGAACAAAATGATTCATTTTTGTTCAATCTGTCAGGAGTTCCTCTGAGGAAGACCAAGAGCTGACAAACAGTTCAATCTCCAGAGTATGAACATAACTCACGTGCTTTGCTTTCTGAGGATGCTTAGTCAGTCTAATATTGCCAGCAATGCTAGGAGTATTGCCCAAGACAAGGGAATAACAGGCATAATCACAGTGCAGTGGGATAAAGAGCTCAAGCAACAAAGTAATTCAACATTTATGTTGCCATTTGTAGGACATATTTGACTGGGAATTATGCATTTGTTTATTCAAGGATGAATTTACCAATCTGTTGGAGATTTCTTCCTATTCCTCCTCCTTGAGAGAATGACCAAAGCTCTGTTGATGATCCTTGGGTGACTAAGTCATGATGTGTTGAGGTGACAATGTCAGAGTGTACGTGGGCTGTGTCAGGAGATGCAGTTTGTTTCCCGAGAATGCTTATTGCACACAGGGTGAGCAAGGAAAATTAAGTGTAACAGATTTTACAGTGGTGTGAGTGGAAGAGGTCAGAGTGTATGGGGGCAGTGTGAGGTGACAAGATCAGATCATATGAGGGCAGTGTGAGGGGACAAGGTCAGTCTATGTTGGAGCAGTGTGAGGTAATCCTGCCTTTGATTTTCCTTTGTTACAATGGGGTTTAACTTCACCTTGAGTGTTCCTGGATGGTAAATTGGTTTATTATTGTCACATTTACCAAGCTTCAGTGAAAAACTTTGTTTTGCATGCCAACCATACAGATCATTTTGTCACATCAGTACATTGAGGTAGTGTAAGGGAAAAGCAATAACATTGCAGAACGTAATGTTACAGTACAGGCAAGTGCAGCGTAAGTGCTGTGCAGGCAGACAATAATGTGCAAGGTAGATAGGTCAAGACTCCATCTTGTAGTACAAGAGGTCTATTCAATAGTCTTAAAACACTGGGATAGAAGTTGTCCTTGAGCTTGGTGGTACGTGCTTTCAGGCTTTCGTATCTTCTGTCCAAATGGGAAGAGGGAGAAAAGAGAATGTCCAGGGTAGGAAGGGTCTTTGATTATGTTGGTTGCTTTACCAAGGCGGCGAGAAGTGTAGACAGAGTCCATGGAGGGGAGGTTGGTTTTTGTGATGTGCTGAGCTGTTTCCACAACTCTCTGCAGTTTTTGCAGTCTCAGGCAGAACAGTTGCCATACCAACCTGTGATTCATCCAGATAGGATGCTTTCTGTGGTTAAAAATTGGTGAGGGTCAACGAGGACATGCCAAATTTCTTTAGCCTCCTGAGGAAGTAGAGGTGCTGGTGTACTTTCTTGACCATGGCATCTATGTGGTTAGACCAGGACAGGCTATTTGTGATGTTCACTCCTAGGAAGCTCTCAACCCTCTCGAACTCAGCAGCATTGATGTAAATAGGAGCATGTGCACTGCCCTGCTTCCTGAAGTCAATGACCAGCTCTTTTGCTTTGCTGACATTGAGGCAACAGTTGTTGTCATGACACCCTGCCACGAGGCTCTCCATATGCCTGACTAGAGGGGGGAGAAGAGAAATTGTCCAGTGTGGGAAGGACCTTCGATTATGTTGGCTGCTTTACTGAGACAACTGCTGCTTGGTCTCATCACTATAGGAATAGTTTCTCCCTCCAAATACTGCTGCAGTCACAGTGTTTTTCTCAAGATGCCCCTCATAGAAGCTCCATTGTGCATTGCTGCTGACCTTGGTGTTATAGTCCATTGGTTCAAAAGCCTCATCAGTTCTCAAAGGGCTGCAAGCTCTCCTCACAGTTCCGATGGAAGGTTATTGATGGAAACACAAATTCTGTTTCTCTCCCCAAAGACATTATTGAGTATTTCCAGCATTTTCACTTTTTAGTTCCAATTTCCAGCAAGCACATCATTTTTTGCTTATTTGTAGCTTAATTACAGGTGATATAAGGCTAATAAAAGGAACCAATTGTGATGAGAAAACACAAGTATTGGAAATATTGATTTTGTTTTGGAGAGTGTTGGTGAATGGAAATATATTGGTATTGAACCTGGAAGGGTTAAATGCAACCTGTATTTATATTTTTTAGGGTCTCCAAACACACAGCTCCAGACTCAAGTGCTGTGCCTGTCTCTGGGCTATTTTATATTTGACATGTGCTGGTGCATCTATTTCCAAACGGAAGGTCTGGTGATGTTGTCTCACCATAGCCTCAGTATCCTGGGCATCATCATGGTGTTAGCTTTGGAGCACTCAGCTACAGAGGTAAATGCAGTCATCTTCGGCAGTGAAATCACCAATCCGTTCCTCCAGACCCGCTGGTTTCTCCGAGAAGCTGGGTATTACCACACCTTGCTGGGAGACGTCGTGGACTTCCTCTTTGTTGTGCTGTTTTGCAGTGTGCGGATTGGGGTTGGGGCCAGGTTGCTGTACTGTGAACTTTCTTCCCCTGTGCCCCTCCCCATTGTGAAGCTGGGGGGAGTTGCCATGTACATGGTGTCCTGGGTGTTCATGGTGAGCATTGCCAGATTTGCCTGGAGGAAGAGTAGTCACAAATACAAGGCGTGGAGGGAGCGGAGCCGACTCAGTTTACACCCACAGATCAACGGACACACAAAGAAAGCTTGCTAGCTTGAGGAAGTGACGTTAACTGAACTCTGTCCTCGGCTATCCTGGTTCCCTGATTTATTTATAATTCTTGAACCCCCTGGGCAGGTGGGTTATTTTCTAAGTAACAGATGTGTGCAGGTCACCACTGAGTTGAAACCTTTTCTGAACTCAGGTACCATCAGAATTCTCAGTGGTGTCTGACTAGCACACTGTCTCTGCATCAGTTATAATGTCTACCTTGTGCCGAGCTCTGACTTTTACTGGCTATAGTGGTGGCATTTGTGGATCATAAAAACTTTGGTTGCATGGTAACCGGACACCTGGAATTCTGTTCCCCTGCCCCTCAGTTTATTACCTTTGGGTGCAGTCCTACAATGATGATTACCTTAGTGGAGTGCCATTAATCACATGCAGACCTAGACATTGAATGTTGGTAGGGGAATGTGGGGAGAGGCAGTATTTACAATGATCAGGAGCAGGAACCCTGGATGGTATTTTCCATTTCTACTCTGGAGGTACTTGAAGCCAGATATGATTTTCTGTGTCATCCATCTGTGATCAGTGAACTGAATCATCAGGTAGCCATTCTTGGGATTTGTCATTGACCATGGGGGAGAATCTCTATCCTTTTCAAATTTTCCAACAACTGCTCATCAGGAAATGGAAAAACTTGAAAGTCACTAATATCTAACTGGTCTAGAGCAAGGAGTAATGTACAGATGAGAAGCAGCTCTCCAAATGAGATTAGCTGTAAAGGAAGAGGACTGAAGGCATCTAGAAACAGGATGTGATTAATTGGTACAGTTTTCTCACACTCAGGGTAAAGGTTTGACCAAATGGCCTGTCCTGGACTGTGTATGATTCCCACTTGGGTTTGTTTGGAGAATTATTAGCCATTGTGATCAGGGGGAAGCTGTCAGTCCTGATTCTAATTCCACCACTTCAGGAAATGCCATTCTCCTGTTCAGTCACCATCCTTAATGTTGTTCATTAAAAGACTTTCCTGCCCTCTCTCTTGCATTTCTCCATTTGCATTGACCTTATTTCTTCCACTTTTAGATGAGAGGTTATCAACCTGAAACACTAATTCTGTTACTCTCTCCATAGATGCTGCCTGACCTGCTGAGTTTCCCAGCAGTTTCTGTTTCATTGCATCTCTTCCACTAGTTTTTATCTGGAATCATGCTCTGAGTTCTTTCAGAGGGTTAGCATAACTTACAAATGTTTATGGGAACCAGCCTTGTGTGATTTTGGTAAAGGAACATTAGATTCAGGGAATCCTCCAACCAGGGAGAAAACAACCAGATGCCATTTCAGTATTTGTCGGCTAGTGTTTAAGCTGATTGCTGTCCCTTTTGTTACTGCTTCATCCAATGGTGCATATACTCATTCATTATTTATCCCTGCAGATTCCATCATCATTTTAGTGACTTCTGTTAGATCTTCTTGTAAACCTCTCACCCAAAGAAAGCCTCCCATCTTTGGTAATATCATAACGAATTGTGCTGCGTCAAGTACATAGTAATAGTGGAGTCTATTTTGCCCCTCGAGAGAGTTATAGAGGAACAGGCAAAGACTGTTCAGCTCTTAGGCTGAAGGACACTTCTGTTCCAATGCAGACAGCTCATTTCATTGAAATGGAAGTAGGCCGTTCAGCCCACTGCCTGCTATGAAGAAAGCAGAATAGGCCATTCAGCCGCATAAGTCTGTTAGAGAGGCACAAGAGGAGTTAGTTCACTTCCCCAAGCCTATAAGAGAGCAGGGGTAGGCCCCTTAGTCCCTTGAGTGTGGCAGAGAAGCATAAGCAGGGCATTCAGGCTCTCAGGACAGTTGTACTGGAACATTAAGAATTCATCCCACACCTCAAACCTCTTCAACTGGATCAGGAAAAGGCTTTTTCACCCTTGGATTTGTGCAGTGGTTCTCACATTCTTTAACTGAAGTTCCAAAATTGTGCAGTTTACACAGCTCTAACTCATCCACAGTCTGGGACAAATTCATCATCACATCCTTGTTTTTGCATTGCTGCCCCATATATAAAAATTACAATTTCTTTCTCCTCTAATATCACTTTTTCAATCCTTAGTCAACCTTTTCTTCCTCACTTTTGAGAATTTTTATTTCTGATCTTTTCAGTTTCCCCAAATATGCCACCTCACATGTACCTATAGTGAAATGTACCTGCATCAGACTTGCTTCTCTTCTAACCGTAAACTGCATTTCCATCCTGTTATGGTGTTATCAACAACTACTGATGATATTCTTTCTATACAAGCACAAGACCAAGAAGGATTTCAGCACCGTCCCAAAGGCACAGCACCAGACCTGTCATTTTCAAAGCATCCATTTCCCTTCACCACCTTCCATCCTTAAGGCATTGCTCCATTTGTGATGTGAATTGCACACAAGGTGTCTTTGTAAAGTAATTTATTTAGTGACTATTTCAAACATTTTTGTAAATGTAAAACAAATTTCCTTTGTCTAAATCTCAGTAATTTCCTCAGGGATTAATAAAATTCCTGTCTTCAAGTTGAGTATCCTCAATGTGCTCAGAAATTTGCTGACGGCCCGACATACTTGTGCTCTCTGCACTATTGGTGCAGTGCACACAGTAAACAGCAGCAGTTGACTGCAAAGCTGGTAGTGCAGTTTTAGTTGGTTTCCAGCAGGTGGCAACATGTGTCCAGCCTCTCTTCGTTGGGAGCTGCTCAGCACAAGAGCCATTGTAAACCCATCAGTTTGGAGGTCGCTTTCATGTCCAAGAACAGTTCTTTCTGGCATCAAAAGGGGGCGGCAAATAGCAATAATGATAATGCATTGAAAATCTTGCAATTTTTTGATACCAGATTAAATGCTATAGAAAGTTAATATATCATTAAATAACAACAAAATAATTTAAAATTTAGTCATTTAACAATGGAAAAATGAATTTTGCTCAGGTCCAGACTGAGTTCTGAGCACCATTCACACCTGGGGTGGATGGTGAGAGGCAGCCAAATTTGGAGTTTGAAGCTCCCTGTAGAATGAAGGGCTTAAGTTGGAGCTCTATAGGGTGAGGGGCTCAGAGTGAAGCGCTCTACAAGGTAATTGTCACATGATGGAGATCAGCATAGGTTGAAGGGCTCAAGGTGGAGCACTGCAAAGGGTGAGGTGGGCTCAGCAAATTCAACCATACTGTATGTTAAAAGCAATGGAAGGGATGGGATCGCTTCTGATCACCAGGCACAGAAGAGGAAGGATGTAAGAGGAGGGCAGTAAACTCTTTATCGTGCATTACCACAGCTGATGACTGAAAGCAGGAAAATATTTGAGATAACTCTTGAGTACCTAGATAAAGCAGGGAAATGGCTTTTACTGAAATGTTAGACTTGCATCAGCATGAGTGTGATGGTCAGATGGTCTTGTTTGACCACAGTGATTGACGTGTCCTCAAGCTGAACTGCAGCAGGAATTACACACAATGCAGAAACAGGCCACTGGCTCAGCCAGTTCACGTTTACCCTCCTCCTGAGCAAATGGCTTGAATCACATTTACTTTATCTTTTCAATGCTCTTTCCTTCATCTACTCAAATCTAATCTCCCTGATAACCACTCCATGATTGAATCTGCCTCACCAGAAGCTCTAGTAGTGAATCCTAGCCCCACAATACGTTGAGAAGACATTTTTTCATGCCCTCTGTTGTACACTCTCATATCTAATCTAGTATCTTGGGCTCCTCAATCTTAAACCCATTACTGCTGGATACAGTCTGTATCTACAATATAAATGCTTGAAATTAGAATTGATCATTTTTCTTGTATGTAGCAGGATGAAATTTGCCCATTGTGAGTGCACTGGAGTACTGGAGTTCAGTTGCTGAACCACAGGATCACACATGATTCTAACAAAGGACATTCATCTTAAGCCTTTTCTGAAAGCAAAGCTAGGAGGCGTTCTCCTCTTGCCCCACTTCCCTTTCCTCTTCCACTCTAATGTTCCTCTCTCTTTCCAACTGTCTCATTCCTCCTCTCCATTCCTGTTCCTCCCATTTATCCCACTCCAATATTCCACCTTCCTACAATTCCTTTCATAATCCTCTCCCCATCTTCTCCACACCATGCCCCCCTTCATCCTATCCCGCTGAGCCCTCTCTACTCTACCATTTGCTTCTTCCCATGTACCCTTTCTTTGCTGCTACATTCCTATATCTGTCTCTCCCACTCTCTTTTCTGTAGTACACAACTGCATAATAAAAGAAATGTAACATCTTGGAATTATTGGAGTCTAGCTTTTCAACATAATGTGAAGATTTAAACTCAGCCAAAGTCTGGTCCTAGCTGAATCTCAAGGCTCCAGGCTCCTGAGGATAGAAGTGTCTGGTCCTCACTCAATCACAACACCTCATCTTCACTCAGTCATGGACTCTGGTCCTCACTAACACTCTGCAAAGTTCAAACACAGATCTTTCTGTTCGCAATTGGAGAATATCTCCGGAACCCCAGATGGTGCAAAGGAATGATCCATTCATCAATTGCGGCATAAATGGGGTGTTCATTAAAAAGGTGACAGAAACCTGCTGTAACAGCAGTGGCACTTAGTGGAAGTCAGTGGGAGGAGCATTTGGATACAATAAGTATGTTGTAAACCACATTCAAAATATACTTCATCACTTACCATCTTGAGTCTGACAGACGTTTCTACTGTTACGATTATACAAAACATAATCCTAAGCAACAAACAAATCCGATGCAGGTTTCAACCTGAAATGCTGACAATTCCTTCCCCCCCACAGATGCTGCTCAACCCACAGAGTTCCTCCAGTACATTGTTTGTTGCTGTAGATTCCAGCATCTGCAGTCTCTTGTGTCTCCATAATTCTAAGCATTTGTCTTTATGATATCTAAGGAATTGTAGGGCTGTTAAGCGTTGCATATTTTTCACCTGTTGCTTTCTGATTTAAAGGATAGGAAGAGGTGAGAGTTTCATTGTTTTTCTTGCAATTCCCTTGAACGAAGCCTCCTTAACTCTCTTTTTAAAATACATCAGGGCAACTAAAAAACAGAATTGTAAGCAGTAGAGCACTGGTGTCTCTGGCACCAGAATTCTTGTGGGGGTTGAACACTTGGGATCTCAAATATTCAGGGTTTCAAACCTCAGAACACCTGGGGTCTCAAACCGTAGGGGTCTTAGTCAGCAGAACATTTGAGGTCTAGAACATTCAGTGTTTCAGAACACCCAAGGTCTCAAGTATGTTGGGTCTCGGGCACTAGTGTGTCAAGTGGACAGATTACATGCTATGTACTGCAATAACAAAAAGGGGACAGGTTACATAAATTATTGAAAATTATTGTTTTATTTAATGTGTTCATTGGAATGATAAATTATATTCTGTTTCTGTACAGTAAAAAGAGAAAGTACAATTATACTTTGTATAATTGTATCTTCATTGATTTGTAACCTAACCTTTAACTTTCTATTTAAAATAGAATTGGATAAAAGCTTGAAGCAGAAACATTTGCAGAGCTGTGTAGATAAAGTAATAAATTTCCAATGAACTGGCACAAGCACAGTTTGCTAAATTGCCTGTGTCGTATGAGCTCATGCTTTAGTAGCAGTCCATCACACTGAATGAATCCAGACCGCAGCCACATCCTAATCCAGTGCCTAACTATCCATCAATCCCCAATGTTGACAGTGAGGACTGCCAAAACCAAAACTCCAGTGTTCAGTGGAAAGTTGTACCCAAAAGGAGAAGTGAAGGAATTCATCTCCCCCGCTCTTGGAGGAAGTGTTTGAGTTGCTATGCTTGAGGGAAGCAGGGGGTTAGGGGGTTGCAGCCCATCATCCTGGGTATGGGTGGGTAGAGAAGAAATGACCCCATTCTTGTACCCCTTCATGTTTTGGACAAGCTTCTTTCAGAGTTGTTAACATTTTGGAGGCATCAAGGTCGTGACTTTCTATTTAGTTCACTGTTACTGTTATGATTTCTGAATTCACGTTCTGTGCTTTTCCCCCCAAGTCCATTGGAGTGAGTTTTAGGACTGTCCCATTGAAAAGCCATCGAGAGAAATGGATAACTGGAAAGCATAAAAGTTCCAAGGACAGGCCTCAGAAGAAAGGCTGAACTATGCAACCTTAACTTTATTATTCTGTTGGCTTCACTGTCGTTCAGACATGGAGTCTTCAAGTGAATGAGTCACTGTTCCAAAGACAGGTTTTGACGTTTGTTATCTGAGGCAGATTCATTTTTGGATGCCAGATTATGTCAGTTTTTATGCCTCCAAGAACACAGGTGCAAGATGATAAGGTACAAACTACTGTGTGCCTCCATGGCAATCTTTACTGAACATTATTTGATTTAAAAAATGTAAAAATTAAATGCGGCATACTCCCTAAACGGGGAGTCTGTGTTCTTTCTTTGATAAAAATTAGTGCCAATAAGTTGGAAGTAGGCAGTTTTAGCAATAACCATCACATGAATGCACACATATTATGTTACGTTCAACCGATTCATTCACTGTCATCAGTAAATTACCAGATGTATGGCTCAGTGAGTTTGGAGAATAATTAAGTCATGCATTAAGGTGCTCCAGGTTCAATGATCATTTGAACCAGTACCTCATTATTTGTGAGGGAAAATCACCCAGCATCGCTTCTCCTTATCTTTTCTCAGTGATCCCTGGTGAAATGTGTGCATGTGTGAGCAAGGTTTGGCTGTGATAGAATCATAGAATCCTAGGTACAGAAGACTGGTTCAATCAATACTGGTGGTGGCTCTTTGAAATTGCCCTGCAATCAGTCCCTCTCCATAGCCTTGTCCTGAAACCTGCAATGATCCTGTGAAACTACGTCTATGACTGTCCTTTGAAAGTTCCTATGGAATCAGAATCCACCACAAATTCAGGTAGTCCACTTCTTAACAACCTCTGTGTGAAGGAATTTCCTCTAATTTTCCTTCCAAGTTCTGTTGCCAATTTTAGATAAAACATAGAACAACACAGCACTGGACAGGTCATTCAGCCCATGATGTTGTGCTGATCTTGATGCCAATTTATACTAAATGTCCTCTTCCTGTGTCTCATCCATATCCCTGAATTTCCTTCATATTAATGTGTCTATCTAGAAGCCTCTTAAACTCCACCAAACTGCCTGTTTCCACTACTACCCCTGGTAACCCATTCCAGGCATCTACCACTCTCTGCATAAAATCTTGCCCCTCACATCACCTTTAAACTTCCCCCCTCTAACCTTAAGATCATATCCTTTGACATTTCTACCCAGGGGAAAAGATTCTGACTGTCCAACCTATCTATGCCTCTCATAATTTTAAAAACCTCGATCAGGTCTCGCCTCAGCCTCTAACGCTCTAGGGAGAACAACCCAAGTTTGTCCAACCTTTCCTTATAGCCCATACCCTCTAATCCAGGCAGCATCATGGTAAACTTCTTCGGCACCCTCTCCACAGTCTCTACATCCTCCGTGCAGTCAGACTAAAGTTTTATATACTTGCAGCATGACATCCTTACTCTTATACCCAACAGCACTACCAATGAAGGCAAGCATGCCGTACGCCGCCTTTACCACCTTATCCACTTGCGTACCCACTTTCAGTGAACTATGACGGGCCCCGAGATCCCTCTGTACCTCGATGCTATTAAGGGGCCTACCATTAACTGTATACTTTCTCCTTTCATTTGACCTCCCAAAGTGCAACACTTCACACTTGCCCGGATTAAACTCCATCTGCAACTTCTCTGCCCCTATCTGCAACTGATCTATATCCCGTTGTATTCCTTGATAGTCCTTTACACTGTCCATAGCTTCTTCAATCTCGGTGTCATCTGCAAATTTGCTAATCCACCCGTCTACATTTTCATCCAAATCATTGATATATTTCACAAACAACAGAGGCCCCAGCACCGATCCTTGCAGAACACCATTGGTCATGGATCTCCAGCCAGAATTACAGCTTTCCATCCCTACTCACTGCCTTCTATGGACAAGTTCTGAATCCAAACTTGCAGTTCACCCTGGATCCCATGCATCTTTATCTTCTGAATTAACCTACCATGAGGGACCTTATCAAATGCCTTACTAAAGTCCATGTAGATAATGTCCCCTGCCTTACCCTCATCAAGCGCCTTTGTCGCCTCCTCAAAAAACTCAATCACATTTGTAAGGCGTGGCCTGCCCCACACAAACCCATGCTGACTGTCCCTAAGCAGGCCATGCGTTTCCAAATGCACATAAATCCTAATGCTCAGTATCCTCTCTAATAGCTTCCCTAACACTAACGTGAGGCTCACTACCCGGTAGTTACCTAGATTACCTCTATTTCCCTTCCAGTCCTCTGGAACCTTGCCTGTTGCTAATGAGGACACAAGGATCTTTTTCGAAGCTGCAGCAACCTCTTCACTTGCTTCTTTCATTATTCTGGCATATATGCCATTAGACCCTGGGGACTTATCCACCTTTTCATGAGACCCAGCACTACCTCCTCCTTAATCTCAAAATGTCCCAGCACACTGGCATGCCCCATTCTGCTTCACTATCCTCCAAATCCTTCTCCTTGGTGAATACTGACACAAAGTACTCTTTTAGTACCTCAGCCACGTGGGTGAATACTGACACAAAGTACTCTTTTAGTACCTCAGCCACGTGCTCTGACTCCAAGCACAAACTCCTTCGTTTATCCTTGAGTGGACTTACCCTCTCCTTACCCATCCAAGGTTCCCTTACCTTACCATCCTTGTCCTGAACTCTGATCAGCTGGTCTTTAAACAACTCCCACGTGTCAGATGTGGACTTGTCCGACAGCAGCTGCTCCCAGTCAATGCCCCTTAACTCCTGTCTTATCCTGTAATAATTTGCCCTCCCCCAATTTAGTAACTTCCCACAAGATCCAATTTTATCCTTACTCATAACTAGCTTAAAACGTAATGAGTTGTGGTCACTATTCCTTTTACAGCATCTGTTTACTGGCTCTTAAATATAAACAAACTACGAAGGTATAAGGTGTGAGCTGGCTATGGTAGATTGGGAAACTACATTTAAATATACGGTATGATTGGAAACAACACTAACATTCAACTAATTAACACAACAATATACTTCCCTGTAGGAATGAGAAACACAAAAGGAAAAGTGGCCCAGCTGTGGCTAACAAGCTGAAGAAAGTATTGGATCAAAGGAGAAGGTTTAAAATATTGCCAAAAACTGAAGAAAACCTGAGGATTGGGAAAATTTCAGAATTGAATGAAAAAGGACTATTATTTTGATAACAAAATGGAATGTAGAAGAGGATACTAATCTGGGAAATATGGATCCCTTGCAGATGGGAGAGGAGAAATTATATTGGGAAATACAGCAGTAGTAGAGAAATTACACATATGTCTGTCTTCGCTGAGAAAGACACAGAAAGCTTCCAGGGAATTGTGGAGAACAAGTCCAAAGTCAATGAGAAGCTGAAGAAAATTAGCATTATTATGAAAGTAGCATTGGAGAAATTAATGGAACTGAAAGACTATAAATTCCCAGCAGCTGAGGATCTACATCCTGAAGTTTTGAAGGAGGTGCTGAGGAGGTTCTGGATGCAGTCATTGTCATCTTCCAAATTTTCATAGGTTCTAGAGTGGTTCCCACAGATTACAAAGTGGCAAATTTAAGAAGGGAGGTTGAGAGAAAATGGGGAACTGTGGACCAGTTAGTCTGAGGTCATCAGACAGAAAATGCTATAATTAAGGAACTTAGAAAAATAGTAATAGGATTGGGCAGAGTCAGCATAGAGTTGTGAAAGGAGAACAATGTTTGAAAAATCTGTACATGTTTTTTGAGGTTGTAATTTGCAGAAAGTTAAGGGGAAACCAGTGGTGTATTTGGATTTTCAGAAGGCCTCCAATAAAGTGCCACATAATTGGTTATTAAACAAAATTAGAAATATGGGAATTGGAGGTAATATACTGGCACGGATCCAAGATTATTTAGGATGGAAAACAGGATGTAAATAAATGGTTCAATTTCTGACTAGGAGGCTGTTACTGGTAGGGTATTGCAGAGATCTGTGGTGGGCCATCATTGATTTAGATGAAGGGACCAAGGGTGATATCTCCAAGTTCAATGATTATATATCTGGGTGCCAGATGGGTTATGTGGAGACACGAGAGACTGCAGATGCTGGAAATCTCCTGGACTGGAAAGCTCTGTCTGCCGTGCCAGCCAGGATCACCCAGTGGCCAGCCATTTTAATTCTTCCTCCCATTCCCACAACGACATGTCTGTCCATTGCCTCCTCCACTGCCAGGTCAAGGCTAAACTCAAATTAGAGGAACAGGGCCTCATATTCCACCTGGGTAGTCTCCAGCCTGACGGCATGAACATCGAATTCTCTAACTTCTGGTAATCACTCCCCTCTGTCCCTTTCCCCCTTGTTTTGCCTCCCGATCCAACTGGCTCCCATCACCCTATCTCTTTCCCCTCCTCCACCCTCCCCATCTGCACATCATTTGCACATTCCTCCCACTGGTTCCCCCCCCCCCCGCCTCCTTTCCTTTATTCCATGTTCCACCGTCTTCACCTCTCAGATTTCATCTTTTTCAACCCTTTATCACTTCCACCTATCACCTCCCAACTTCTTACATCATTCCTACTCTCCTCACCCCCCTCACCTGCATCCACCTACCACCTGCCAGCTCTTGCTCCACCCCTTCCCCCCCACCTTTTTATACTGGCTGTCTCCCCTCTTTCCAGTCCAGATGAAGGGTCTCGACCTGAAACATCAACTGTCCATTTCCCTCCATAGATGCTGCCTGACCTGCTGATTTCCTCCAGCTCCTTTGTGTGTTGGGTTATGTGGAGGATGCACAGAGACTTCATTCAGATAGATAGGATGTGAATAGGCAAGAACGTAGCAGATAGAATCTAATGTGGTAATAATGGGAGTTAGAAAAAATAGAAAAGTGGACTATTTTTAAGTGGGGATAGATGAAAGGTGTTGTTAAAAGGGACCTGATTACATGAATCACTGAAAGTTAATATGCAGGTATTGCAAGCATTTAAAAAGGCAAATGATATGTTGGCCTTTATTGCAAAATGATTTAGGTTCTAGAGTAAAGCTTACTACAAATATATAGGGCCCTGGAGAGACCACACATGAAATATTGGGCAGAGGTTTGGCCAATAAAACTTAATTCTGAAAAATATGAGGTGATTCATGTGGGATATACACAGTGAAAGGTAAAACTCTAGGAAGTACTGAGGAACAGAGGGATCTTGGTGTACATGGCCATTGATTCCTGAAGGTAGTAACACAGGTAAGGTAGTTAAGAAGGCATGCAGGATACTTGCCTTCACTAGCTGGCATAGAATATAAGAGCAAGGAGGTTATGGCACAACTTAATAAAATATTAGTTAGGCTGCAGTTGGACTACTGTGTGCAATTTTGGTTGCCACACCATTGGAAGAATGTGAATGCACAGAGATGCTGCAGAGGAGATTCATCAGGATGTGGCCTGGGGTGGAGTGATTCAGCTATGAGGAGAGACAGGACAGGCTGGGTTTGTTTTCTTTGGAGTGGAGAAGGCTGAAGGGGAGGATCTGACTGAGGTGTACAACATTATAAGGTGTATAGATAGAGTAGATAGTGAGAAGGGTTTCCCTTAAAAAAGATATCTATGACCTAGGGCACTAGTTTAAGATAAGAGGTTGAAGACTTAGTGGGGATGTGAGGAAGAGTTTTTTTTCAGTTGAAATCTAGAATACACTGCCTGAGGGGATAGTGGAATTAGGTGCTCTCACAACATTTAAGAAGTATTTAGACGGGCACTTGAAATACCAAGGCATGGAAGGCTATGGGTTGAGTGCTGTAAAATGGGATTAGTATAGATAATACTTATTAGCTGGCATGGGCACGATGCACCCAAGGGCCTGTTTCCATGCTATTTGATTCTATAACCAGGGACTCTGTGGCTTTAATGTGTACTATATTCAAAACCACTGCTGTTCCCTTCCAAGACTTCTTTGACAGCATCTTCCAAAGCTGTAACTTCAACCACCTAGAACCTCAAGGACAGCAGATACATAAGAATGCCACCTCCCCCAGGTTTTTTTCTACAAGTGAATTCTATCCTGACTTAGGAATACATGGCTGTTCATTGTTTGATCTAAATCTTAGAATTCACTATACAAAGCACAGTGAGAGTTCTTCTCAGACCCTTGGGATCGAGGATGACCTGCTTCCATCCCAGGTCTGTGGGTTCCGAGGTGACAGATGTGGCCAATGTGGGAACTGTACACTCATCCACAGATGGGGCAGGTGAGTGGTGGCTTATAAGGTGCTGCACTCCTGCCACTTACATAGGACTTCTGTGAGCTCCAGGTACATGGACTTGAGGTCACCAATAGCATTCAAACGCTCCTTCTCCATTTCCAACAGTCATGGGCCAGAGATTCCCAGGAGTCAGGAGAGATTCCCTGGGAGGATTTGAGTGGATTCTTGAATCTTTTCGTCCAACCACTTGGTAATGTTTCCCATGACAGGGCTCAGGATACAGTGTCTATTTCAGGAGTATGATGTCAAGTGACACACACTTCCCAACTTAGCCAACTGATTGTAACTAGGGCCTCAGTGCTGGGGATGTTGGCCCAGGAGAGACACTGACATTGGTTCATTTGTCCTTTCAGTGATTTTGGAATATCTTGCAACACCCCAATGAGTCCTGGGAATCTCTGTCCTATGACTGTTCAAAGTGGAACCAGAGTAATTGGAATGTTATTGAGAACCTCAAGTCCGTGATATGTACACAGAAACCCATAAGCAGTAGAAGAAGTGGATCACCTGACAAACTACCACTCATCCAACTTGCCAAGCATTGGTAGTATTTTTCCAGTGTCTTGAGATGCCTGCTGTAGGTGGAAAATAAACAGGACAGGGATCACTGTTGACTTAATCTTCAAACTCCCTTTTCCTCAGTCAACCAAAGTCTGAAAGCACTGGTGAAGTTCATCATTGCTTTCACTGAGTGGTGCCTCCCAAATATGGGAAGAGGTTCACGTTGTCCAGTTCTCACCATTCACCTTTATTGTCAGAGGACAGTGTGATGCAGCGGGGACAGGTTAGTAGAGGGCGTTAGTCTTATGGATTTGGGTGAAAAGCCCTTCCTCTTGTATGTTTCATTGAAGGAGTTGACCGTGGCTCGGACTTCTGCCTCTGAGCATGCACAAATGCAAGATCTGCAATCTGCAGCTTGACTGCTGAGATTCGAGAGACTTTGATTCTGGAGTGCAGTCACCGGGGTAAAGTTTCCTGTTAGTTCTGAAGAGCATTTCAACTCCTGCAAGGTTTGTTGAAATTGAAGTGCAACATTTCAGCAACAACAATAGACTGCAACAGTTCAAGGAGGTGGCTCACTACCACCTTCTCCTGCTTAATTAGGACTGGACAATAAGTGCTGATCTTCCAGTGATGCCCACATCTTGTAAATTAGTAAACATAAACAAGAAAATCATTAGTCCTGTAGTGAATTTCTGGGAGACTCCGTGGCATTTTTCCTTCAGTCAGAAAAATTACTCTCTACCCCCCATGCTTTATCCAATTTTATGTCCAAGTTGCCACCGTCCCTTTTAATGTGCAATATCTACTGCACCGTTTTCACCAAGAAAGAATTCAATGAGGTCAGGTAGCCATGATTTGCCTCTAACGAATTTGTGCCAGCTGGCCATTGTAAACATATACTTCTCTAAGTGAGAAGTAATCTTGATTTGAAAATGGTCTCTCATATGACAACTGCCCCCCCCCCCCCCCACCTTAACACCACCACTACCAGTGCCTCAATTTTGTACTGACACCAGTTGACATGGTTTATTCATCCTTTCTGATGTAGATGCAGCATTTGCAGTTGGCACACTCTCTGGCCACTTGCCCACGCCCAAGTGTGATGCTGAAGTTCCTTTGGAGAAACCACTTAAACCAGCTGGAAGGGAGAATAGAGAATTTCACCCAGACTTGAAATTCTGGAAGTCAGAAATTGAATGATAATCTAAGGGAAGCTGATTCTCCCCCATTTGCTGCTGTTGATGAGTATTCATTGTAGCCCCAGTATGTCCATTGCTAGAAAATTCAGTGTATTTTTCTTCCCTCATATCCTGAACAGTTTGACTCCAGGCTGGGTAAAGTGACTCATTTCTTTGTGATTAAAGTGGCATACTGTGGCATTAGGCTCTTCATGGATGTCAGGTTCTGTTTTAGGGTTACATTCCTTGCAGGTTTTGGCTCCATATACAACAAATCTTTCATTTATATAGCACTATTAACAAAGGCTTCATTTTTGCACCAAATAATGAGATATTATGGCTGATGATACTTTTATGGGGCATCATAAAGGACAATTAATGAGATTTAGGGAAGGAATCAGGGCCAGGCAGCTGGGGGCATAGTCACCATTGGTTGACCGATTAAATTCAAGGATATATACTTAAATTGGAACAGGATGGGTTGAGGTAAAGAAAACAGAAAATACTAGAAATACTCAGTAGGTCAGGCCCCACATATGTGGGAAGAAAAACAGAGTTAATGTTTCAGGCCAAAAACCTCTGATGAAGAAACATTAGTTTTGTTGCTCTTCCCACAGGTGCAGCCTGACCTGCTGGTGTTTCAAGCATCTTCTGTTCTCATTTCAGATTTCTGGCATCTGTAGTTTGATGTTCACTGAGTGAGATAATGGTGAGACAGAACTGGGTAGTGCTAATGTACATGTGAGACTTAATTTTATTTACTGAGGAGCAAATCAAAACTAGTAGGTGGGCCAAGTAGGATCCGTGTAGACACCAGCGGTAAAGGTCCATAAATGGGAACAGAGAAGTTTTTGGAGCCAAAACCTGCAGGGAATGTGACCCCAAAATAGAGCCTGGTATCCATACAGAACCCAACACCACAGTAAGCCACTTCAATCACAAAGAAATAAGTCACTTTACCCAGCCTGGAGTCAAACCATTCAGGATATGAAAGAAGAAAAGTACACAATTTCTCAGCATTGGGGCTACAATGAAGACACACTAACAGCAGGAAACTGGGGAAAATGATTCTCTGGATACAGTTGGATAGAGAAGAATGGAATCAAGTAAAGGGAGTCACCATCCCCTGGGTAACAGAACAGTTTGGTCAACTTTGTCGAATGCTGTAGAGACGCGGAGTAAGATGAGGAGGGACAGATTACCATAATGAGGTTCAGGTGGAGTACCACTTGTGACCTTGATGTGGGCTGTGCAGTGGTGGAGTTGGAAGCCTGATTGGAGAAATTTACCCATGGCACTGCAGGAAAACGTTATGGACTTGGGTGGTGACACATATTCAAGGACTTGAGAAAGAAAGGGACCCATTGGCCTCTGTACAAGTCTTTGACTTTACCATAATTGACTTGCTTTCTGTCCCTTACCATTTGTGCTTTTACGTGAGGCAGAAAACTCACTGATCTCAGTAGCTCAAAAGGCATGGCAATAGCATTTGATGTCGTCTTGTTTCCTGTAATGGCTTCTGTCCAATATAAACATCCTTATTACTTTATGTCATACTTATAAATAGACTTGTTAATGTACAAGGAATCATTTAAGGGTTAAAGCTGGGGTACCAACTCTATGCATAGTCTTCAGATGGAGAAATGAGACAGCAGGGATAATGTAATGCGTAATTCAGTAGTTATTTTTAGAGCTATAATTTTTGAATGATATATCTATAAAGATATCTATTTAGAAATTGTCATGTATTAAAAAAAAATCCAGTGTTAACGTGTCAGGCTGAAATGACCAACCACCAGCCCCACCTCAGGGGCTTGTAGTACCTTTGTGGGAGTTACCGAATAACACCAGCAATTCCCATTATAAATGTGGGCAAAGTAAGTTACAATCCTCCAAAGTTCTGCGTGTATTTTAACCAGGAAGATCCCAGCTTTTGTATTCAGTTGGTATCCGTCCAGATCCAGAGCAGGGGTGGGACCAGGACCATGTGTGCTGCCCCCCATGTCTGAATAGCTGTCCTGGTTCCCCTCTGGGAACTGACACCAGGTCTGGACGGGGGCTGATCTCCAATTATTTTGTTCGATTCTCATACTTCCAGCAGGCCGCCTAAAGCCGACCTCCTCCCCATTTAAGGCCAGCTGCTGGGGGTTGGATCGGGCCGCGACCAGGAGTCCCTCGGAGGGGGCTGGATGAGCGGGGCAGTCGGCGGCTTTGCTGCCGGCTCCTGTCCTGGGATTACTTTGCGCGGAGGGAGCGGCGCAGGGCCGGGCGGAGCGGCGCAGTGGCGGCGGCGGAGGACGGAGCGGCCGGAGGTGAAGCGGTTCGAGCGAAGTAACAAAGTAACAACCGGAGCGGAACCGGGAGCCGATCCGGAGCGGGAGCGGGAACCGGAGCGGCGGCGAGGCAGAGCCGCCCTCGAAGTCACCCCCTTCCTTCCCTCCCCCGCCTCAGTCCACGGCCCGGCCGCATCCAGCGCAGCCCCGAGGATCAGCGACAACAGGAAGCGACCCCCCCCTCCTCCTCCCTCCCCGCACCGGATTGGATCCGGGAGTGAAGCGAGCGCCGGGCTCGGGATGGAGCCGGGAGAGTGAGGCAGGAGCGGGGGCGAGCGGAGGGCCGGCACCGACAACCCACCACAAGCCGGGGCCCCCCGAGCGGCGCAGGCCTGGCCCGGCGCACCGGGCCTAGGGCGACCGAGCCAGGCGGCTAGGGCCCAGAGTCCAGAGCGAGTGTCCAGTGCGGGAGTCCCCCGGGCGCGCAGAGCCTGCCCCCACCCCCCCCACAAACCCACCGCGGGTCGGATGTGACCCCCCACACCCCACTGACAGGAGGGCGAGACTGGATTGATCCCACATCGGCTTCGGTACCGAGACTGGATTGAAACCCGCACTGAAGATCGATATCATATCGATTTCGTACCGGATGATGAGACTAACTCGATACGTGATAGATGCAGCGCTGGAAAATAAGACTGAATCGATAAGCATCAACGCCTGATCAGTACTGCACTGGATAATGAGACTGAATCAATAACTAATCGATACCACAGTGGATAAAACTGAATTATAAGTATCAGGGTGGGTGAACTGAGAAGTGTCAATACCTGATCAATACTGTACAGGATACAGCAGGAGCTGTACTAACGGGAGCATTGGGGTCCGGGTTGAGGTTGGGCTCAGTTTCTGGAATGGGCTTTAGTCCTGGACGTGGCTGTGAACCCTGATAGCTGGTCTGAGGCTTTCCTGACCTGGGGCCGCGGCGGGACAAACTTGTCCAGGAGTCTGCATCGAGAAATTTTCAGTGTTTTTATTTGGTTTCAATTTCTCCGTGGATTATTGGTTATCGATCAGGTTTTGCGAAAGAAAATGAGAATTGGATAAATTGTAAGAACAGGAATCAGTGAGAGGAGCCAAATGAGCGTTACACCGTCCGGACTGAGTGAGAGGTAAGAAAGCAAAAGGGTAAAAGCTTACTATGAACAATAACCAGCTCAATGCAAAGCCCATCGGTGTGGGGATTAATGGAGGATGTATTGCTGGGGGAAGGGAGGAAATGTAGAATGGATGGGGCTTGAATGTATACCTGAACAACACATTTCATGTCGCATGTCAGCGATAATAAATCTGATTCAGAATAATATCTGGTTTTGTTAAGTGTATTATCGTGCTCTGTATGCGCTGTGTTCAAATTCTGGTGAAACTTTACGAAATCTAAAGGATTCAGAATATATTTACCATCATGGTACCAGAGATGGCTAGAGTTTGGTGGAGAGATGGGAAAAGCATGAGCTGTTGCTGGTGGAGACGAGATTAAGGGGGATTTGATAGGAGTTTCAGAATCATGAAGTATTTTGATAAAGTTAATAGGAGAAACTCCTTCTGACTGGCAAGGTTACTGGAAACCAGAGGATACAGTGGAATTGTCAAAGGAAAAGAGTGGCAATGAGTATTTTTTTAAATGTAAATTGTTAAGATCTTACCTCAAAGAGTAGTAGAAGCAGGCTCAATTGTAAGGTTCAAAAGAGAGTTGGATAGGTAGTTAAGGATAGAAATTAATAGGGCTCTGAGAAGAAGTAGGGGAGTGGGAGTAATTGGATAGCTCTTTCAAAGAGCTGGTATTAGAATGATGAACCGAATATGCTGTGCACTTTAATGAAGACTTACTTGCCCTAGTCCTACAGTCTGTTAACTTTTGCTTTTAATTATTTGTATTTTTCAAGTATAATCTACACCAACTCCATCTTTGTTTCAATGAGGTTGGGGCATGGTACCACAGTAATGCCTGGTAATAGAATTGCAAGTGCCCAGGTATTAAAGACTGCCACTCTAAATGTACTGAATTAAAGTACATCTTAATTATGGTGTTTCGTGTCAATGAGACAGTTATACGCATCATACAGTATCACCCACCATACGGGGTGAGGTGTTGGAGCCTTTAGAGAGAGTTTCTGATCCTTCTGTGGTCTCATCCTACCCTAACTCTGCAATTTTGAGCCCTGTAACTCTGAGATATCTTTACACATCCAATTATGGCCTCCTGAGTGCACTGAATTTAATTGCTCCACATTTGTGAGCCGTGTCTTTACCCACCGATGTCCAAAGCTCCCCTTGCCTCCCTTTCAAGACATATCAGCTTGATTTACTCAGCCCTAATATGGCATTTTGTGGGATGGTATCAGTATTTCATTTGTTAATGCTCCCATGAATTGCCCTTGGCTGTGTTGGCATTATTAAAGGCCACACATGTGGAAATTGTTGTAGGGTACCTGTTATACCGAACGAAAACTTCATTGGGTCTTTAATCAGGAATGTATGAGTCGTAGGTTGGAACATGTTCTAGTGGAGAAAGTTTAGGCTTCATAAACAGTGATGCATTTATGTGAAAATAAGGCGAATGTATCATGATCCTTCATTCTGTTGGGAAGTAATTTGAATAACCAGTAGACAAGTAAAAGTTTGCTGTCTACCAGTTTCTTTAAGTTGCAAAGAACAAACCATTCCTAGGTGTGTGTTTGTGCACCTCTGAACCAAACATCCATACAAAAGTTTGGCTTCCCCATCCATTGAGACTATGGCAAAACTAAACTACAAGAGAGCTGGATGATATTTTGTACCCATTCCCTAGTATATCTCTGCTTTGTAACTATTATTCCATCCAATGCATGAATCTCTTGCAGGGTTCATCACCACAGAGGGGTCACTTGTGGTAGCATGATGACCATGAGATGTGCCTGAGCACATAGAATTGTGTGAGCTGGTATAGATTGCGGCAATATTTTGAGGTCCATTCATGGCAGGTGGGACATCCTGAGGTCAGATTAGAAGGATTTTTTTTAATTCCTAAAAAGTTGTTTAAATTGAGATTTTTTTTTTGTTGAAATAAATGTCCACGTCGAACAAAGTGGGATATGGCAGATTCATCGGAAAACTTGTGTGGACAGATTGATGGAAGTTTGAATCTATTTGTAAAATACCATTTGCATTCCTGGACAGGAAGTTGGTTTTGGTTAACATGTGAATCAATCTGTATTCATTTGAAAGCAGACAATCAGAACGTCAACATAATGAGTGGAAAATAGAAATATGGAAATTCAATGTGTTGAGTGGCACAGATGCAGAGAATAAAAATAAATTATTGCTGTGAGTGATTAGTAATTATAGGTTTGTGTAGTTTGGCATTTAAAGGTGATGGGTGTGGAACACCAAGATGTTGCTTCGTGATGACACCTCTGCGTGGTAGGAAGTAGATTCATGTCTCTCGGATTGAGTGTTCCAATCACAGCATGAGCTGGGTCACATTCGGTTCATTGATTTCTGGGACACTAATAAAAACTTTTGGGGTGAGAATATGGTTAAGTGCATTGTCGTTGCAGTTTGTGAAGGAGCCGTGCAATGCCATTGCTTTGTGCAAGAAAGTTTTGCAAATTTGCTGCAGTGCTTGGTGACCGTGAGATGTGTCTGAGCTAGGCTACCACAAGTGATCCCTCTGTGGTGATGAACCCTGCAAGAGATTCAATGGGCAGAGAGCATTGCCATGTGATTTGAATTGGGGAGAATCTGTCTCTATAGTGGCCTGTTCTCCACAGGGTTAATCTATTGTTTTCTTTTGTGGATGAATGCAGGGATGTGTTGAGAGTAGAAATGCCACTATTTACTCTGCTGTTGTTTTTCAAGATTCAATTTTCACATATTCAAAGATGTCTTTTTGGTTGGATTCTCCCATTTGAACAATTCTCTTTTAGATTTTTTATGGACTGCTCAGTCATCACAGACAGAGAATTAAGAGGCTGCAACAACAGTCAGTATTCAGTGGTGTGCCAATTTTACACATCTGATGGAATAGAAAGACAGACATTTTGGTACTGTACCTACCCCACTTCAGAACTGCTTCCAAATGCTTTCTAGTCAGCTAACTGCTGTGAAGAGCAGTTATAGTTATTATACGGCTTTTGTGCACAACAATATTTTGCAGACAATGATAATGTGATTGACCAGTTATTCTGTTTTTGGTAATGTTGATTGAAGCAGTTCACTGCCCTACTCCTACTTCCCATAGAATCTTTTTGCAACCACCTGAACAAGCAGCAGGAGCATTATTTTTAAAGGACATGTCTCCGATTCACTTAGTATCACCCTATATTATGTGCTTAAAATATAGAATACCTTTCAATGTCAACCATGCCTCAGTAGGGTTTGAAGATTTGTTGGCTCAAATTCCATTTGAACCAACAGATTGGAGCTGACTCGCCTAGTACAATATTAGGATAGTTCTCTGCTATTGGAGGTGATATCGAACATGAGACATTAAATCAAGATCCTATATCTCCTCCTATGGCACTGTTTTGGAGAAGAGCATGAGAATTCTGTCCCAAGTATCTTGATCAGTATTTATCCCTCAAGCAACAGTATAATGCTGTTCGTTGAGCCTTAATGTTCATGTAGTAAACTCCTGGGTTTCTCACATTAGATAACATATCTTTATTAGTCACATGTACATCGAAACACAGTGAAATGTATCTTTTGCGTAGTGTGTTCTGGGGGCAGCCTGCAAGTGTCGCCATGCTTCCGATGCCAACATAGCATGCCCACAACTTCCTAACTTCCTTCCTTTGGCATTTCTTTCTACACTGACTTCCAGTGCTCCCAAGCCACTACCTTGGGAATGACATCCACCCATTTCTCAAGGCAGAGTTGATGACTTTTGGCAAAAATAGTTTTGACAGGTAGAAGAAAAGGGCAAATGGGTAATGTTTGTGATGTTTTAAAATTTAAAAAAAAATTTTAAATTAAATTTAAATTAAATTTTTAAATTTTATTTACAGCGTGGTAACAGGCCCTTCCGGCCCAATGAGTCTGCGCCGCCCATTTTAAACCCCAAATTACCCTACCCGTATGTCTTTAGAATGTGGGAGGAAACCGGAGCACCCGGCGGAAACCCACGCAGACACGGGAGAACATACAAACTCCTTACAGACAGCGACGGAAAACGAACCCCGATCGCTGGCACTGTAATAGCGTCGCACTAACTGCTACACTACCGTGCCTAGGCTTTAGATGCTTTTAGTTGGATGTATTGAACTTTGACATGTCCTGTGGTACTTGTAGTCGATTATAATTGCATGTCTTCTAAATCAGAATTGAGAATGGTAAAATTGAGCCAACCAGTCACTGCTTAGTAAGTACCATGTACAGAGATTGAGGGTATGTCATTTGTAAAGGGTACGTGCTACAGTCTTGGGAGGTTTCATAAGATGAAGGATGCTATTTAAATGTAATATGATGCTTTGCAGCCATGTGTGACTGAAGTATTCTGCATTGTGTACAGTTCTGCTTGCACACTACGGGAAGGATGTGGTAGAAGTAGAGTACAGAAGAGATTCACTGGGATGTCGCCTGGAATGGAGGACTGCAGTTATAAGGAGAGATTGGATAGGCTGGGTTTATTCTCACTGGAATGCAGGAAGCTGAGGGGTGACCTTTTGGAAGTTTGTTAAATTATGAGGGTCATAGGTATGACACATAATCAGAATCTTCTTCCCAGGGCAGAGGTCTAGAACTAGAGGGCACAGGTTTAAGGTGACTGGAGGGATAGGTTTTTTTTGCACAAGTTGGTGAATATCTAGAATGAGATGTCAAAGGAGGCAAATACAGTTACAATGTCTAATAGATGTTTGGACAGATATTTGGAAAGGAAAGGCATAGAGATGATATGGGCCTAATGCAGGTAAATGGATTAGTATAGATAGGTATCATGGATGAGCTGGGCCAAAAAGACCTGTTTCTGTGCTGAATTCTATGATTCCAAATATCTTGGGTCTTCAAATTCTATGATTCCAAATATCTTGGGTGTTCATATTGAAACTGTTTGAATCTTATTGGGTGTAAAATAATGATGTGCCTTCAACATATTCTCTAACTCTAATCTATGACATCCATCTTTAAGATACCCCTTAAAAACTAACAGCAGCTTCTAATAGACTCCTGACTTGAGCTCCTAACCTTTGCCATATCCTTGAGAAAAATATAAATCTTTCCTGTGTGGTGATGTTGCTGACTTTGGGTGTCAAGACTCTGCTATGGAGAGTGACTGGTTGTATAAGTAAATGTTAATGAGTTAACATGGTTGGCAGGAAAGGGAATACTAATTGGAATAGTGAGGATCTTGATGCTTGTAGCTGATTGAATGGGTTTGTGTTGTTAGTTATGTCATGCTGACAATTCTTTGTAGCTGGTTGTACATCTGCTGATTATTGGGAGAAAGACTGTGATGACTTGTCTATGAGGAATCATTTTGGGGGATATGAGTCAAATGTAGGCAAAAGGACTAGTGTAGGAAGGCACCTTGGTTGGCATGGATGAGTTGGGCTGAAGGCCCTGTTTCTGTGCTGTCTGACTCTGACTCTAATACTGACCCCACTATGTGCAAATAAAACTGGGGACCTGATCTAAATTCAGACTGCCACTAGCACCAAACATAATCGTGACTGACAAGGTGCGTGTGTGTATAGATGCTTCAATGCTTGCATGCCCCAGACAATATTGCATTGCATCCTGTTTCCTCAGTCTAGAGTAACTTATCTTACAGTACTAGTGACACCACATTTAGAGTATGGCGAATAATTGCTCTGTATTTCATTGGAGCCAATTCGGAGGAGGTTCACTAAGATGATTCTGAATATGGAGGAGTTGTCTTGTGAGGAAAGGTAAAGAAGGTTGGGACTATACTAATTGGACAGAACAAGAGGTGATCTTATTAAAGCATGTATGATATTTTGGGGGGTTGGACAGGATAATGGGAGATCCAGAGCCATGGGTCATGATCTCAAGAGGGAGGTGACTATTTTAAGGCTGAGATGAGAATACCTTTTTTCTCCCTGAGGGTTGTGTATCTTTGGAACTACCTGTCCTTGAGAGCTGTGGAGGCGGAGACCATTCATATATTTAACAGTGAGATGGATTTTTAATCAGTGAATCGAGGGCAACACACAAGATGCTGGAGGAACTCAGTGCATCAGCCAGCATCTATTGGAGGGAAATGGACAGTCCATGTTCTGGGTCGAGACCCTTCTTCTGGACTGAAAGATAGAGGGGAGATGGCCAGTATATATAAAAAGTGGAGGGAAGGAATGGAGCAAGAGTAATGGGGAAACGGTGGGAGACTAGAATTAAGGAATGTCATGCCATGATCCTTTTGAATAGTGGAGCAGGTTTAAGGGCCTGAATGGCCTACTCCTATTCCTACATTTTATTGTCTTATCCATTCCCTCAGTGTGATAAAACTGGATCCAGCCCTTTTGGGATCCAGCCCTTTTGGGATCCAGCCCTTTTGGGATCCAGCCCTTTTGGGATCCAGCCCTTTTGGGATCCAGCCCTTTTGGGATCCAGCCCTTTTGGGATCCAGCCCTTTTATAAGGGTCTGGCTGAGAAGTAGCTTGCAGAGGGACTTGCCGCTTAAGCACATGGGATTGCCTGACATTGCACTACTTAACCACTCGATATCTGGTAAATGTGTCACAAAATGTTTGGGCTTGCCAGTTTTAACAACCTCTCAGGCTCTGAAAATACACTTCTGTAAACTTGGAGTCTTAATCTTTTAGACTTTAATTATTGTTGAAGTTTTAAAAATTTAAATATATTTATTTGCCTCCTGTTTTTTCTTTCATTGGAATCTGTATCATTTCTTTCTTGTGCTTTTTGTACACTAATTAAAATACTTCTGACTGTATGACTTTTAGTGGAAGTATAAGAGGACACTGCAGATCCCCTAACTTTAATCTTCCAATATTATTTTTGATTTAGACTGTTCCTTTAGATTGAAGAATTACATATTTCACTCTGTTGTTAAAGACTGGTAGAGGGGAAAAAAAAACACTACTTTTTGCCAGTCACCTTAATGTCTGTCACTGAGAAAACGCCAGAGATTATGCTTGTTTCTAAACACCCTGAACATTTTCATTTGATCAGAGAGCGATGACATTGATTTGTAAGGAAGAAGTCATACTTTATAAACCTGAATTAAAGTTTTTGAATAGGAGACTGAAGTAGTGGACAGGGGATCACCTATGGACTTCTAAAAAGCTTTATTTAAACCCTCTGTAGATAATTCAAAGTGCATGGAATTGAAGACAGCTTATCAATCTGGTTTAGAAATTGAGCACCAGGCTAAAAAGAACAGGGATAAAAGGATAAAATTGGCAGGATGTGACCAATGATCTGCTAGGTTGATGAATACATGTTGGGGCCAAAATTTTGCGTTCTTATGATTGATTTAGATGTTATGGAAAACCATGTTTGCTGATGAGACAAAGATGGGTGGCATTTTAAGCAATGCAGATGGAAGCATTAAGTTACCAGTAGACATTAATAGATTAAGTGATGTGCAATACTGCAGAAAATAAATTTTGATGGAGGCAAGCATTAGTTTGTCCACTTTTGACCTAGAAAGAACAGAGTACTTTTTAAATAATGAAAAGTTAGAAGCTTTCCGTGTAGCTAACTACATAAAATGATCAAAGGCTATTGGATTCTTGGTTTATATTTAGGGGATAAAAGTTGTTAGAAGTTGTGCTTTAGCTATACAAAGACCCAGTTAGACCACACCTGTGAGCACACCTGTTAGACACGTGAGCAGTTGTGGAAACCACATCATAGGAGGGTCATAATAACTAAGGAGTCAATGCAGTGTAAGTTTTACCAATGATACCTGGGCACCAATGGCTAGATTACAATATTCCTTTATACAAACTGGGGTTATACTCTGAAATTTAAAAGTTCAGGGATAATTTAATTGAAAGTTTTATGAAATTAAATAGTTGAGTACAGTGGGACAGTTAGGAGAAATTTTAAAAACTGCTATTTCATTGGTTGGGCAGTTTAGGACTGGTCTTAAAAATTAGCACCAAACCTCAGGAGTAGAAAGGAAACATTGTTTTTGTTATGGAAGTTTAGAACTCTCTTCTGCAAATTGCACTTTTCCATCTAAGGCTTTTAGATATAGGGCACAAGTGAGTTGGATCACCTATAATCTCATTAAGTAGCAGAACTCGCTTGAAGGGCTGAACAGCCTGCCCCTCTAGGTTCCAGACTTTCACTTCCTGGTTCAGACTCTGGAGATCATTGGGATTCTTCAATGTGATTTGTTCAGAAGGCATACTGTGATTCTCGCTCCCGCTCTCTCCGTTATTGCAGGTCCAACATCTCCATAGTACTTTGAATTTCTAATTTAAATAATGCAATTCGAAACCCTAGTGCAGAATGCGGACAAGTGCAATGACTGCCAAATCCAGACCATTCAGTTCTTTTTGTATCGGGTTCATTTTAAATCTGTATTTAAAATGAACTTGATTATGAGAAAGGAACTGAATATATTCAAGTTATAAGTATTATTAGCATTACACCTGTTGCAGTTGTGTTTGAACCATGGATTGGCATATGGATCCTTGCCTAGAATCAATGCATTCTAAAGCAGCAAAATCAGACCTTTTATTTATTCATTTTGGGGATCTGGCAAACCCAGTGTTTGTTGCCCCACCCTAATTGCCCTTGAGAAAGTAGCAGTGAGCCAGTTTGCAGTCCGTCTGGTGAAGTACTCTCACAATATTGTTTGAAAGGGAGTGCTAGGATTTGGTGTTTGTACTATGAATTTTACTTGCTTCTTATCTGCCTTTGCCTTAATGTTCTTTGGATCTTATTGCATGCAGGCATAGGCTGTTTCATTTGCTGTTGCAAAGAGAATTTAACATTGTACAACTGTCAGTGAATGTCCCCATTTCTGATCTTTTGATGGAAATTAATTGAAGCAGCTGAAAATGGGTGGGCCTAGGATACTGCCCTGAAGAACTCCTGCAATGATATCGAGGAGCTCGGATGATTGACTCCAACAGCTACAACCATTGACAATTCCCTGTTGATGCCTATTGCCCGTTTTATCAGAGCCCTTGTTGTCATAGTCAAATGCTGTCTTGATGCTGAGGGCAGTCATTCTCATCTTGCTTTTGGAATTCAGCTGTTTGTCTCTGAGGTCTGGAGCTGAGTGGTCCTGGCAAAACCCAAACTGAGCATTGCTGAGAGGTTGATGAGGAAGTGCTGCTTGAGAGTATGATTGATAACATCTTCCATGACTTTGCTGATGATTGAGAGTAGACTTATAAGGCAGTAATTAGTCAGATTGGATATATCATGAATAAAAACTGAGTGCGGAAAATAGTCTGCAAGTCAGGCCACGTGTATGAGGAGAGTATTTCCAGCATTTTCTGTTTTTATTTTTCATTTTTTTATTTTCACTTGGGCATGTCTTGTTTTATGATCAGGACAGAGCTGTGCAATTTTCTACATTGTTTGGTAGGTGCTGGAACTGCTTGGCGAGCAGCACAGTTGGTCCTAGTGCACAGATTTTCAGGATCTGGGAAGTTGGCTGGCCCCATTACCCTTGGCTTTAACCAGGCCTCTTAGCCATTTCTTGTTCCCAAGTAGAATGAATCAGTTTGGCTGGATACTGACTTCTGTGATGATGGCGAGTGATCTCAGGTTGAAGCCAGGGTCGTTTGTGCACTCATGTTCCGGGCATCACAGTTGTGGAGGATAGGGATGCTTTTGGAGCTGCTTCTTCCCATTAGCTGTTTAATTATTTGCCACCAGTCACAAGTAGGTATAGCAGGACTACAGAGTTTTGATCTGATCTGATCTTATGATTGTGAAATTGTTTAGCCCTGTCTATTGTATTCAACCAGCCTGTACACAAAACACAAGAAAATAGGAGGAAGAGTTGGCCATGAGGCCCCTCAAACCTGCCCTGGCATTCAATATGTTCATTGCTGATTTTTCCCCATGTCTCAGCTTTCCTTCTGTACCAGTTCCATATAGCCCTCAATTCCCCATTCTTTCAGAAGTGTACTACTTCCTCTTTAAATACCAACCAGTGATTTAGCCTCCTCAATCATTCGCCTTAGACCTTTACAATGATTCACTGCCAATTGCAAGAAGAAATTCCTATGCACCTCAGTTTTAAATGCCTGCTTTTTCCTTTAGCTATTTCCCCTTATTTGAGACTATCCCACTAGTAGAACCTTCTCAGTATCTATGTTCCCATGCCCTCTCAGGATCTTGCATGTTTCAATAAGATCACCTGTCATTTGTCTAAACTCCGAAGAATACAGATCTGTAGTCCTGTGTTGCAACCTTATCAGGTTGGCAGCACATTGTTAGCTATGCCTTGTGCTGATCCTGATATGCCCTACTGAATTCTGCAGCCAGGGTTGATCCCTGGCTTGACAGTAATGGTGCAGAAAGAGATGTGTCAGGCCATTAAGTCACAGAAAGTGGCGGTGTACATTGCCTCATGAATGTTTTGAGCTTCTGGATTTGTTCTAATTCTCCACCACTTTGCGTGATTGTACTATCACACAACATAATGGAGTGTGACATCAGTGTGAAGATGTGACTTTGCCTTCATAAGGACTGTGTGATGGTAACCTCTACCAGTAACATCACAGACAGATGCATCTGCCACAAGTGAGTTGGTGAGGAGGAAGCCAAATAGGTTTATCCTGTCTGTTGGTTTACTTAATATCTGTTACAGACCCAGTCTGGTGGCAATGTCCTTCAAAACTGTCAGTTCAGACAGGGTGGTGTTGCTAAGACACTCTTTATGGGAGACATTGAAGTCCTCCATCTAGAATACATTTTCCCTTGCTGATTTCTGTGCTGCTTCTAAGTATTGTTTCACATGGGGTAGCACTGATTCAACAGCTGAGGGAAGGTGATAGGTGGTTTTATGAGTAGGAGATTTCCTTGCCCATGTTTGACCTGATATGGCATAATTGTGTCTGGATTCCATGTTGAGGGGGGTCCCAGGACTACAGCCTTGAATCCCCTCCAACCCCCCCTCCCCCAAGCCTGTATCCATACTGTTCTATCCGCTCTGGACAAGTGGGAGAGGAACATCACATTTCTTGTACAGAGCAGAACCTCTGGTCTGTTCCCTATCATTTCTTTCACACCAGGATCTGATGTTGGTTTTTGCTTATTCTTGTTGAATCTGCATTCAAATAATTAAGAACACTGGGTTAAATGTTGACTGTGTAGTGGACCAATCGCTTGTATTGCTGTTGACCTTTCAGAGACAACCTGAGGTGGAATGCATGTTGTTTTGGGACCCACTCGGGTGTGTTGTGCAGAACGCCCTGTCGCCTCGGGCAGGCTGTGTAAAAGCAGAGTCATTTACAGGGTCTGAACTACAGAAGCTGTTACAAGTCTGAACAAGGCTTGAATCAAGAGCAGTGATCTGTCTGCTGTTTTGGGGTGTAATCAAATCTGCAATTTCCACCGGCTGACAGCCCTTGAATTCCAGGATGAGTGGAAGTACCATTCTTTTAATAATTATGGCTGACAGAATTTTTAAAAAAACTATTTACATGATTTGCTTTTGAAATGTTGATTTTATCTCTGAGGAACTCCTGGACTGTTGAGGGAGGAGGGTCTGAATATTGCTGTCAAATATCCACTTTTTTAAAATATAAATAAAAGGTGTAAATCTTTGAGAAGAAGGAGCACTTTATTGTCATCACATTCCTTGACCAGGTTTACTGTCCTGAGCATTAACAATCATGAAGAGTATTTATAATTAAAAAGGCTTTTGTTTTAAGTTTTAAATTTCTGGCCTGGTTGTGTCTCCCTGTCTGATATTTTAGTCTGTTCGGGTTTAGATATTGTTGGTTTGGAGAGGTTGTGTAAGATTTTCTTTCAATGACAAGTGAGAGAGACAGACAGATTCATTGTATGAAGACATTGATCAAAGGTTCATCAAGCCTCATGAACTGGTGGGAGAGGTGCCAATTCTCAACCCTTCAAACCTCAAACTTTCCTCTGATCTCACTGACTGAGGAGTGTCGGTCTGTTTAAGCCCTCTGACCTGCCTGCCTGCTTTCTTGAAGCAAAGGTTGAAGCAGGATTTAACCTTGTGACCACCTGCGCTTCCCTTTGGTCTCACTGGCAGGTGGGGCTTTGCTTCTCTGATCCTTGACCTTCTCTCTTCTCACAGACTGCTACGCTCAAGCTTGAGCTTTGAGCCTCTTGTGTTTCGAGATGTTTGAAGCGTGTGGTGAGCATTGAAACCCGAGTGGTTTCCGGCTGGGAAGTCACTGAGATTTATTTTGAGGTTGAGAAACCCACAGCCTTCAGCTGAGAAATTGTGGCTTGATCAACTCTCAGAATAGCTGTACCTTTTCTAGCAGACGTGGTCTTGGGACAGTTGGCTCCCTGCACCTCCCTTCCTTCTGCCATTAAATGCTACGTCCTCATCCTTCACTCATTCTGTTACCTTCATTCCATCTTAGTCTCAAGACTCAACATTCTCTCTATTTATTTCTCTTTCCTGCTCCTTTGTGCACTCCATCTGTCTGCTTTCCTGTGCACCCTCTCCCTTGGCAGTCTCTTCCCCCTGCTGCTTCCTCTGCACCCCTGCACTTAACTTCCTCCACTCCCCCCCGTACATTTTGCTTGCAGTGGGTGATGGTCGCCTGGGTCTGTCTGGGCTCTTTTGCAGCCTTGCCACAGTCAGCCATGTATTCTAGATTTGGGAGAGTTTGCTAACCAAGGCTACATGCCCATTTTTTTTGTGGGTCCATGGTGTGTGTCTGTACAGAGATATCACGGGGTGGTTTTGGGTTGTCTTTGAAGTGGTAGGTGATGGAATGCTGACAATGTGTCTTTTAATTGCAGCTCAGTGCTTAAACACATGCATTGTTTCGTTGCTACAGCTTCATATTCTGTGCAGTAGATGAAACCTCTCCGCCTGTTAATTACTGAGAGGAGCTGGTGACTACCAGTCTGGGCGTGGACCCAGTCTCTCCCTGCATCAATTTTCTATAAATAGGTGTGTGGGCTGAGAGGGAGAGAGACCGGCCGGCCATGTAATTAGTGTGCCAGTACCAATGTGCTGGTCTTTCATTACAGGCTCATTCACCCTTTCATTGCTGTTTTGATGATTTCTCAAGCCCAGTCTCTCCTCCTGCTGGCCTAGGCTGATAAATCTATGCCGGTTTCTGATCTGCAACACAAAAAAATCTGCTTCAGACTCATCAGCCCCAGCTGCTTGAAAGAGGGAATGTGACATCAATAGCTTTCTATAAAATTTAAATATTGCAAAGTAAAATTGAATGAACTTCATGCCTCAAAACTGATTACATCAAGCTTGAAGTATGTTTATTATTATGGCTGTAGGGGATTTAAATTTAGTATATGCCAAGGTGAGCTATACCAGACTGATGAATGATGTATATTTCTAGATATTTTACATCCGGTACCACTGTACAATATTCCCTTGGCAGGGGTGAGGGCAATGTAAAATTCCAGTTTCGCTATCACAGCAAACACTCAGCCTTAAACTGAGAAATTGTGGCTTGATCATCTCTCAGAAAATACAGAATAAGCCTCCCTGACGTTGCCACCAACAGCACCTTGTACTTAAATGGAAATCAAAGAATTGCAGATGCTTGAAATCTGAAATAAAACCAGAAAATACTGGAAGCACTCAGAGGGTCAGGCAGCATCTGTGAAATGGGAAACAGTTAACATTTCAGGTTGAAGATCCTGTTCTTTGTATTTAAATAGGACATTTTGTTTAAAGCATTAAAATGATTCACAGGATTGTTACTAAAACAAAATTAATGCCAAGCCTGTAAGGAGCTAGAAAGGGTTTGTCAAAGACACAGGTTATCAGGAGCCTCTCCCAAAGGAGGAAAAAAAGACAAAAGTTGGAGCTGAAAATATTGCTGGCAACAGTGGATTGATTAAAGTTGGTGATGCAATAAACCTGGAATCAGAAGTGCGAATATTTTGTGGGGTGGGGGCTGTGAGACCAAGTAGACATTTGAAAATGGATGGGAATTTTAAAATTGAGGGATTTTTTCACTGGGAGCTATTGTAGGTCGAGAGGCTCATGGATGATGAATGATTTTGACTGGTGAGAGTTATGAAGTGGGTAGCAGAGCTATGGGTGAACCCTGAAAATGGGAGGCCAAATAGGAATGTAAAGGAATTGTGAAGCTTGACGGTACCAAAGAAATGGATGAGCATTTCGACAGCAGACTGGCTGCGATGAGCAAAGTTGGATGATGTTATAGAGCTGGTCAGTAAGTGAGCATGGTGATGACATGGAAGCCCACCATAGGGTTATGTACAGCCAGGTCCAGATTTGGATATTTTCGGGGGGATGGGATTTGTGGTGTGGAACAAAGACATGGAATTCTGATCTGTTGGAGCACAGGTTAGATACAGAACTTGAATACACCATCAGTAGAACGGTCCTCTGATGCAGACTTGCCATTCTGTGTCCCTTGGGGTGATATTGCTCAATCAGTAGCAAAATATCGGCCTGGATTGAGTTTACCTATAACTGGTGGTTCCACAGAGGTGTCCGTGGTGAGCTGGATGGCAGATGTTAGTACATCTGACCTTGGGCTGAGCTATTGGACTTTCCACTGAGCCTAGTGACAGAGTACCGATAAGTGAGGCAAAAGACTGGATGCAGTTGGCATCAACCCTGCATCCGGATTGCAGGCCTCAGAACCATTTCCCAATAACTCAAAAAAAGGTAAAGGAAGCTAAGTGGCTCCCTTATTTTACTTAATTTTAATTGTCATAATTTTAATGTGTTTCAATTAAATTTAACTTAATTTTTAAAATTAAAATTAGTAGAAATAAAATTATTTATCTTTTTGAGTAGCTTTTAAATGCCTCTGACTATCATGCTTGAGGAATGGAGCCTACAACAATTCACGGATCTGGAGGGTCATCTTGACTGCCTCTCTGTTTCCGCAACAGGTTTATGCACTCAGGATGATCTAGTCTATTACTGGCATATCAGTCACGGATGCCACTTTCCACAACTCGTGTTCACTTGTCCCCACACTTGTTTCATCTGGAGATCTTCATTTCTTCTCCAAGGAGAGAAGATGACAAACTTGGGCTCAAATGATTTCGAGGTGCCAAAAGTAAAACCAACAGTATCAAAGAAGATGAGGGATTTAAGTAGTTAAATAATGGGTCAGCAGTGATCTTATTAAATGGCAGAAAATCAGCTCTGAGGGACTGCAGGCTTGTTGGAAGAGGGGTTCAGAGAGAGCATGTGTCTTTTGGGGCCATTCAGAGGGAGCACTGGACTAGTGGGGGCAGTTCTGACAAAAATTATATTTCACAGGTGCTAAATAGCCCACATCTGTTCCTATAGCACAGTGAGTTGTGCCACTAAGTGTATTATCTATAGAGTGTGGACTTCAGTGACAAAGGAGATTATTTCATTTCAAATATTTAGTGGTTTAATTTAGTGGTAACAGTTTTGCTTAACCTGATAGGTTTCATTTGTAGTGATAATAAGTAGTTTAAAATGGTAAACAAGTCACCTGCCAAGTAATTAGATAAGCCAACTGGAACTGGTTAACTCAAGTCCTCTAACTTAATGTGGGAGAGTAGGGAACATAAATCTATGGGTTTTGCTAAGGTGCAGTGTGCTTTAGTACAGCATGCAGTGGCTACTGAGTGTGGACCTCTGAGTAAATGTAATGGTGCTGCTTTATGTTAAAAGGTGTTAAGCAACTAAATTCAGTTGATTACATAAATCAATTAAATTAAAACCAGCATGGCAGGGTAGCTGATGTGATGTCAGTGCTCTATGTGAGAGATGATTCAAGCTGTTGTGATCCATCGTTGCTTCATCTGCATTGTCTGGTAGCTCAAACTTCAGCTCGGAGTTGATGAACTGGAGACTGAGATTTAGGCACTGCAATGCATCAGGGAAAGGGTAAGTTATCTGGATACTTTGTTCCTGAAAGCACTCACACTACTTAGATTAAGTACTGCATTATTGGTTATTCGAGAGTGGAAGGAGGAAAGACCTGGTGGTCGTGGTTCATGTGAGGACCAAGAACATAAAGGATGAGGTTCTTCTGAAGCAGTATGAGCAGCTAAGGTCCACATTGAAAAGCAGAGCCAGAAAGGTATTAATTTCTGGATTCCTGGCTAAGTCACATGCAAATTAGCATCCAGTTAATAAGATCAGAGAGTTGAATATGTGGCTCAAGGACTGGTATGGGGGAAATGAGCTTCAGTTCATTGAGCACTGGCAGCAGTATTGTTGAAAGAGTGAGAGTTCTGTTGGGATGGGCTTCGGTTGAATCATGCTGGGACCTGTGTTCTAGCAAATCAAATATCGAGAGCTGCAGATAAAGATTTACATTAAGTTGTTGGATGGAGAATTCTGAAGAAGGGAAATTTGAAGTTGAAGAGAGAGAACAAGATTTTAATGCATGGTAGTGAAATGTGTAATACTAACCCTATAAGGAGAGATTAAACAGATGTTTTCAAGTTTGAGATGAGAAGAAATTTTAGGTGGCACAAGGGTGTAGCTAGGAAAGTTGCTGCCTCACAGCTCTTGTAACCCTGAGCTCTATTACTCTTAATGTGGTGTTTGCATGTTCTCCCTGTAACTGTATGGGTTTCCACTAGGGTGCTCCATTTTCCTCCCGTGTCCCAAGACATACAGGGTGGTAGGTGAATTGGTCATCGTAATTTACCCTATTGTGTAGGTGAGTGGTAGAATCTGGGGGACGTTGATTGGAATAAGGGAAGAAATCCAGATCTAACCCTGCTGAAAACTTGCTGGTTCAGAGAATACAGGCATCGGTGGTGCTCGACCCAAGATATAGCCCACAGTTACCATGGTCAGGCTGATGCTGTGGTTACTAGGCTTCTTTGTGTTACTATAATTTATGTAATATCTATGGAAGCACTTTTGGACAATTGAGAGTCAGTTGTATTCTGCACATAATCATTTGCCTTCTCTGCATAGTGCAATTCCATACCACCACTTGGCTCTCATTTAGTGTGCATTTTTCATGCAGTACCAAACTTTTTGTCATCAATAAGACCTCCAATATGAATATATGTAGTGCGGGGAACATGCATATTATGGACTGATGTCTGTTAACTGGTGGGAGACCACTTGATTGATGATGTGCACATGATATGTTGACAGTAATTTAGATGAGGGTCATTCTTGGCTCATTTGGTAGTGTTCTCAGCTCTTCAGTTGGAATTTTGTGGATTCAGTCTCTCCAGTGGTTACAAGACACAATCCATGTTCAGAATCCCAATGTTGTTTGGATTGTGAAAGATCCCATAACACTATTCAAAGATGAACAGGAGAGTTTTGTTTTCCATATCCTTGCCAATATTTACCCCTCAACCAACATCACTAAACAGGTTATTCTGGCTGTTGCTCACCTATTCATAATATCAATTATAGAATTGCAGAGTCATTGAAGCGGTACAGCACAGAAAGAGTCTGTCCAGTCCATCATGTAAGCACAGCTCTCTGCCAGAGTAACTTGCTAGTTCCATCCAGGCCCCTTGTCTGTACTTTGCAATTTTTTACTCTCCATATTTTCATCCATTTCCTTATTAAGAACATAAAACAACACAAGAACAGGCCCTCAACCTACAATGTATGTGCTGAAGATGATGCCAATTTAAATTGCACATCTATGTTCTCCACCCCCCCCCCCCCCATTCCCTCCCTGTTAATGTCTGTCTAAATGCTGCAACATTACTTCCTGACCTTTATACTCAGCACCCTGACTGAAAACAGGCATGCCATTTGCTTTCTTTACTACCCTGTCTTATTAACCACTTGTGTTGCCACTGTTGGGGAGCTATGGACTTGAATCCCAAGATACCTCTGTATATCAATGTTTCTAAGGGTCTTGCTATTCACTGTATACTTTGCTCGTGCATTTGACCTCATAAAGTGCAACACCTCACACTTGTCCAGATTAAATTCCATCTGCCATTTCTCTGCCCACACTTTCAACTGGTCTATATATTGCTGAAACCTTTGACAACCTTCTTCACTATCCACAGCTCTGACAATATTTGTGTTATCTGCAAACTTTCTAATCAGCCCACCCACGTTTTCATCCAAATCATTTATAGATATCGCAAACAAAGGTTCCAGCACCGATACCAGTGGTGTTCCACAAGGAACAGACCTCCAGTCAGAATAACGCCCCTTCACTGCTACTCTCTGACTTCTATGGCCAGGCCAATTTTGAATCTAATCTACCAAGTCTCCATTGAATCCCATGTGCCTTAATCTTCTGGATCAGCTAACCATGATGGACCTTCTGAAAAGCTTTACTAAAGTCGATGCATACAACATCTGCTGCCCTATCCTCAACCCATGTTTGTCACCTCCTCAGAGAAAAACTCAATCAAATTTGTAAGACGTGACCTCTCCAGTTCAAAGTCATACTGACTGTCCCTATTAAGTCTATGCTTTTCCAGATGCAAGTAGATCCTATCCCAAAGAATTTTCACCAGTAATTTACCTACCGCTGATCTAAGGTTCACTGGCCTATAATTTCATGGTTTGAAGGCCACAGTGGAACCTGCCTCCATCACATTTGCAGGCAGTGCGTGGTTGGAATTTAGAATACACCATGTAAAGATTTTTTTCCTCTGGTCTGTCTTAATTGTCTCCCTTTATTTTATACCCATGACCTCCAAATCCTTGAACCTTCCACCAATGGGTTACTGTCCTCTCTGTTCAGACCACTTGTCATTTTATGTACTTCTATTAAATCTTCCCACAGCTAAAGAAAACAGCCCCAGTGTTTTTAATTCATCCTCATAACTGTGATACCTCATTCTAGAAACCATTCTTGTAAATCTTTTCTGGATCCTCCCTAATGCCTTCACATCCTCCCTATAATGAAGTTAGCAAAATTGAACACAATAACTTAGGTGCTGTTGAACCAGTGTTTTAGAGATTTAGTTTGTCTTCCCTCTTATACTCGATGCCTCTTTTGATAAAATCCAAAATTGTGTATGACTTATTAACTACTTTCTTAACCTGACGTGTACCCCCAGATCCCTCTGCTCCCTTTTAGAACCATGTCATTTATTTTATATTGCCTCTCCATTCTTTCTGCCAAAATGCATCACCTTGCATTTCTTCACATTGAACTTCATCTGCCACATGTCTACCCATTCCACCAATCTGCTTACTCCTGTTGCAATTTATTACTATCCACTTTGCAGTTCATAATACTGCTGAGTTTTGCCATCTGTAAATTTACAAATCATGGCTTGCAGCTTCCAAGTCTACAGATGAAAATACAGGTTTTTAAAAAAAAGCAATGGAGCTGGGTAACATTGTTATTCACCTCCGTTCTGAAAGACAGCCATTCACCGTGGTCTTCTGTCTGTTACATCGCTATCTTTCTGTCCAGGCTATCAATGAACACAAGCTTCAACTTTATTGTGGAACCACATCAAAAACATCCTGGAAGTTCATGTACACCACATCAACTGTCAACAACTCTAGTTCTCACTGGTATTTGTAATCTGATACTTGTCACAAGCAGCCATTTTTTACTTTCTCTTCAGTATGACTTTCTTCATCCATGGAGTTTTGCATGTGTTTGTTCTTTCTTTGCTCTCCTGGGATTGTGCTTCAATTGTACCTGAACCATCTCTTCCTTAAGGGCAATCTGTTGTTCTGCTGCAGTTTTGCTTGTCATCTTTTTATGTTTGCATGGTAAATTAAATTTAGTTACGTCATTCCAGTTCAGACCCAGACCTGAAATGTTAATTGCTTCTCTCCTCACAGATGCTGCCTGACCTGCTGAGTGTTTCCAGTGTTTTGTTTTTATTTCAGATTTCCAGCATCCACAGTTCTTGATTTTCATTATTACATTTCCATTTTCACTGAGCTAATCTAGCGTGAACTCTTTTTTTTGTTCCCCATTTCATTTTTCTTTTTTCCCTCAATCTGATTTTTTTGTCTCTGACTCTATTTGCTTGTACACTCTGGCAGTCATTGCCTTGCACCATTGCCCCCTCACCTGAACCTCTACCTTCTGTTTGCAGCTTAGCTTTTCTCCCTTCTGATCCTACCTTCCAGCTTCACCCCCTGGCCAAAGCAGTTTAAACTCTTCCCCAATGGCACCAGCAAACTCCACCCCCACCAAACTATTGGTTCCATTCCTGTTGAGATGCAACCCATTTGGCTTGTAGATACCCCATCACCACTGAAACAGATGAACTTCCTCAGTGATTGAAAGCCCTCCCTTCTATACCATCTCTCCAGCCACACATTCATCTGCTTTTTCTTGTTTAAGGCACTAACACTTGTCACTAGTAGCAAAATTATGGGGAAATAATTCTTGGGGAATTTGTCCTTTAAGAATCTCCAGGTGAAATAAGCAACCAGCTAGCTCTCCAACTCTTGGACTGCCAGCCACGTTTTGTGACTGGTTAAAGTGACTTTATGCTGAACATGCAGGAGGTACTAAGACCGATGTTCTGTAAGATTTTAACATTTTATGTGCAAGTGTGTTTCAAGTTATTTTCTGAGCAAAGGTGTATAATTTTTCCCCAAAATAGGTCTGGATGGCAGGATGGTTGTTGTTTGGATCACCAGGTGGTGACAGAATGAATCCAATGTTTGAAACTAGATTCATCCATAAAAATGGGGGTGCTTGATTTGTAGTAGCTGATCAGATAACTGCATCCAAGTGAGACACAACTAATGAGAACAGCAAACTGTATCCATAGCAAAAACGTGTCTGTTTTTGCTCTTCATTTGTTATGATTTGTTAAATTTATGCTTAGATGATTTCCACAAAGAGTCTGCAGCATGAACAGCCTTTTGTCCACATTTGTGCCAGGCAGAATCTCAAAGGCAGTGTTTAGAGATGAGAATTTCCAGGAGTTGTCCTGGGGCAGGCAGCCAGACTGGGACAGACTTGGTCTGAAGGCCAGACCTGTGAGGATGTTCACATTTGGGTGAATTTGGAAGTGTTATCCACTTTTTAATAGAATGTTAAACTGAGGACTTGGATACTGTATGGTAATTGTTGGTGGCAGGGAATTTATGGGGTTCTGATTGTAGCACCAGCTTTACCACAAGCATATTGGAGGCTAATTCTAGTTTTGCCAGGTGAGGAACAATGAGGGGATTTATGATCTTGCTGTCCGTCATTCCGGCAGCCCCTCTAATTGGTCAATGAGTGTTTACTGCTTTTGTTTGGCAATGACGGAATAATTGTTGGCATCTCTTCAGTACTTGGCTTATAATTAAACAGAAATCCAGCTAATGGCAGACTTGTTACCATCCATACAGTAAATGACAGTCTGCTGAGTGCAGCTTACACAACGTCCACCCCTCTTCCATAGTTGTCTGGTTGGGTGGGGATAGAACAGACTTAAGATGCAATTGGATTAACCTTTCTTCTTGCTCTATAAAAGATACAGAATATTCAAGCTTTAAGGTTCAGTGAAGAGTTCTGCTCTCAGTGAAATTTGTAAGGCTTAAAGTTCGTTTGAGCAGGTCCCATCACTTGTGCCAATAACATGCATCACGTGCAGGCAGTGAGTGGACAGTTTCACATGCCTCTTCTATGTAGTTTGAGGGATTAGAAGAGGAGTCTGCCGAATGCACATGGATGGTAGTGTTGGGGCTGGGACGTGGATGGGAAGAGGAACTGAAGACTGACAGGCATGGAGGTGGGGGAGCATTTACTTGCTGGGTCCATGCTTGTACCGTTGTTGCTCAAGAATACAATTTAGTCTGCTGAAAAGAGGTAGACTTGCATTGATGTGCTTGCCTTTTTACTTTAATGATGTTGCTGGAGGCATAAATATTTTGAGATTCTTTGGGGGAGGGTTGGAATTGTAGGCTCTAAGTCCTTGCAAATTGTTGCTACTGCACCATGTTATTTGAATGAGAAGCAAAACATGATTGCCACCACGTCAGTGAATGGGGGTTAATGTGAACCCAATTTTTGTTCCATTCTTCAGTGTGCTGTTTACCAGTTCTAACCAAGGATAGAATCACTGTGATTTGGTGAATCCAAGTGGCTGAGCCAGAGAGATTGTGAAGTGGTGCAACGAGGCTGTGGAGGTTGCTGTCTTGTTAAATGAATAGTTTTCAGTTGGGTGTGATATTGCTACAATGGAGGGTTACAGGCTGGATATTACAGGGATGAGGTTACCCTCTTAGCAAAGACAGACGTAGTGTGGCTGTCTGTGTTTCTGTCTGATAATCAGTTCAATTTTTGGAACTTTCTGGTCCATTTTACTCAGACCCATATCAGAGCATCAATCTGTCTTTATCACTATAGATTTATTTCTTACTTGGCCAACTGGTCTGATGTTGACCACAGGACTGTCCTCCACTGGATGGATCAGCCTTGGCAAAAGCTGTTATTCATTTTTTTCTCTGCTCTATGCTGGTTTTGTCACTAAAGGAACAATGATGTAGAGATTTGTTGGTTGGTTCCCTTTCTGATAGACCTGCTTGTATGTTTGCTCTGCTGACTCTACCTTGCAGGGCAGTTACTGACCTCCTCTTTAGTTTGCCACTGGTGACATTGGGAACAAATATTTGCCAGCGATTGACACAAGTGTAAGCAGGAACATATTGTCAAAAATGGTATAACTTGTGCTTGAAGCAGAACCATTTTAATAAGGTGTATAATGTTAACGTGGGCTCTAGCAGTAAGGAGTCGGATGAGGATAGTAAAGATGTGTAAGTCATATTAGGTCCTATAAGCAGCAATGGAAGCCACTTGTGATGCTTGTTGATCCAACCATTTTTAGTACAGTGGATAATCATTCCTTTTCACTCAGGGGCTGATGATTAAGAACTTCATTTTCTAATTAATTAATAGCAATAGGTTGTGAGACCACACAATATGTGAATATGTTGGAACTTCTTACAATATTGTCTGCCATTGTGCTTTTTTTTTTGTAGTTGTGAACAGGTTCCTACTACTACTGAAGATTAGTTTCATTCACTCAGGAAATTTGGAGACTATTTGGAACATTGCAGCAAGGAAGATTGAGGAAAGTTTTGGTACAAAGGCAGCCTTGTTCTCACTTCAGTGAGAATGGTTCTCTTGTAGATCCATTGGTTAATGCCACAGCTTGCATGCCTTGGAGAAAGTTCATAATGGAAATGAATTTCTGTGGGCAGCCTACTTTGGGAAGGGTACTCCAAAGTCCCTCCTGATTAGTGGAGTTGGAGGCTTTGAGATTGAAAATAGCCACATATAGGGGTATGCAATGTTCCCTGCATTTTTTATTTTGCAGTCGTCATTGAAGATTATGTGCACTGCTTCTAGATGGAATCCACGCTTTGATTTGGGGAGCAGCTGTTTGGCCACTGGTTGAGGAAGACAATGCCCATGGCTTTCCCTGAGGACCCCTCTGCATTTACCACTTTCAGACTTGTCTCTGTTCTTGAAGGTGTTGCAATTACACCATTTCTGTGGTCCTCTGGAGATTACAGAGAAAAAGATTCAATGAAGTGCTCAAAGCCTCTGAAGAAAGGTAACATCCCCACTGAATTCCAGGAATCTCTGGCCCATGACCGCAGAAGGAGCATTTCGAGAAACTTGAGGCATCAGGAACACACAGGCTATGGATAAGTGGCAGAAAAAGTGGACTACCTTACAAACTTACCCTGTCAGGCACCTCCTCCCCCATTTGTGAAAAAGTCTGTGGTTCCTACATTGGTCTCACTAGCCACCTCAGAACCCACAAATTGGGCACGAAAGTCACTTTCAATTCCAAGAGATGTATTTGTGAGTAGAAATGATCTTAATCCTCAAATGAGTTCTGCAAAGCCTCTCTAATTTTCAGCTGCCCTATTTATCATTTGGTTGTCCCCAACGATAATGAAATGGGTGCTGGTTTAATCTATACATTAAAGCTCATACACACTGTATTGTGCCCCGCTTTATGGGGTGAACTTTGTTATGATCTGTATATAACAGGTAGATGCATCATATTTTCATTATTAATAGGAATTATTTACTTTTAAAGAAGGATTCTACCCTGTTACTGCACAACCAAGCAGTGATATCAAAACATGCCTGAAACACTTAGCAGGTCAAACAGTATCTTTGGAAAGACAAACTGAGTTGAGGTTTCAGATCAATGACACTTCATCAGAACTGGGAGGAGAGAAAATTAGTATCCAGTTGCAGGGAAGGTGGGGAGAGGATGAATAGGGGAGAGTATGAATAGGACAAAGGGAATATCTCTGATAGGATGAGGTCAAGATTGCCCTGGGGATAAGCTATAGAGTCATACACAGTGGAAACAGGCCCTTTGGGCCAACATCCATGCTGACTGTGTTGCCCAGTGAGCTAGTCCCATCTGCCCATATTTGGCCCATAGCCCCCTAAACCTCTTCTATCCATGTACTTATCTAGATGGCTTTTAAATATTGCTAATGTGTCCACCTCAACCACTATTTCTGGCAGATCATTCCAAATACACACCACCCTTTGCGTGAAGAAGCTGGCCTTGATGTCCCTTTTAAATTTCTTGCCTCTGATCTTAAATCTATGCCCTCTTGTTTTTTTAGCACCCCCTCCCTGGATAAAAGACTGCTTTCACCCTGTCTGTGCTCTTCATGATCTTGTATACCTCCTATCAGGTTACTCCTCAATCTCCTACATTACAGGGAATAAAGTTCTAGTCTATGCAACCTTTCCTTGTAACCCAGGCCCCCAAGTCCAGGCTACATCCTGGTAAATCTTTTCTTCACTCTATCTAGTTTAATAACATCTTTTCTATAACAGGGTGACCAAAAATGCACAATACAAGGAGTGTGGCCTCATCAATGTCTTGTATAACTGCAACGTAACTTCCTAACTCCTATACTCAATGCCCTGATGATAATGGCCAGTGTGCCAAATGCTGCCTTCACCACCTTATCTACCTGTGATGCTGCTTTCAATGAACTATGCACGTCCACTCCTAGGTTCCTCTGTTTCATAACACTCCCCAGGGTCCTACCGTTCAATGTACAAGTCCTACTCTGGTCTGATCTCCCAAAGTGCAATACCTTGCATTTATCTGGAATGAAAGCCACGTCCAAATTGTTAATATAAATTACATCAAAGGTCCCAGCACCTACACCTGTGGCACATCACTATACACACGTCTCAAGTCTGAGAAACATCCCTCAATCACCACCCTCTGCTCCCTACCACTGAGCCAATTATGAATCCAATCCACTATCTCCCCCTGGATCCCATGCGATTTAAGCTTCCAGACTAGACCTTGTCAAAGGCCTTGCTGAAGTCCATATAGACAACATCCACTACCCTACCCTCATCTACCTTCCTGATTTACCTCTTGGAACTTCAAGAGATTTGTCTGGCACAATTTCCCATGCACAAAGCTGTGCTGTAAATGAGGCTATCTGGTTCATGGGTTAATGATACCAGTTAAGGACAGAGAACATGGTCCTTTGTTCGTAAAAGCTATGAAGTGAGGGCGGTTAGAAAGTGAGATCGCAGAGATGGAAATGTAAAAGTTGCAAAATGCAGGGCTGTGGGACCTACCCAGCAGGTCAGGCTCTACTAATGGAGAGAGAAAATCTGAGTCAATATCACAGATGGAAGAACAAGCCAATTCTGACACGGACAGAGAAAGTAAGTTACCTAAAGTTGTAGAATTCTATATTGAGCCCAGAAGGGTGCAATGTGCCAGATGGAAGATGAAGTGCTGTTCCTCAAGTCTTGTGAAAGTGCAGGAGGCTTCAGACAACTCGGAGTGCAACGGGAAGCCCAGAGTCATCCCTGTGGAGTGAATGCAGGTGATCCACAAAGCAGTCAGCGAGCCAAGCAGTGGTGCTCAGTCAGATTTCGTGGGAAATTTGTTTAGAATTTGGACAGTTACCAATCCTTTTTTCTGCATGTTTTGGAGAAAAAAGAGAGTTCATTGTGATTGTTAATCTAATAGCCTTAGACACAGAACTGCTATTTTATGCCATGCAAGTTTTTTTTGTGTGTAAATAAGAGGAAAAGGGGAAGAGAGTTGGTGGTCATGCATTGTAAGTGGGAGGGGTTTTCTGGTGTGTGTAATTATTATTATTTAGGAATTTTGGAAAGAGGTTTCCAAATGTTTTGTGCAGAGACAGTGAAGCATTGATTTATTTTCCAAGAACATGCCTGTATTTTCCTAACTCACTGTGACTAATGTAATAGATAGCATAGCAACATAACATAAATCTGTGAACAATTGTTTTCAATATCACAGTATAAACATAGAGGCCTGTATTTATCCCTTCTCGTTTTTTCTCGCTTTTTCTATATCTGTGTCTGTCTCTTCCAGACAGCCTGTCTTCTAATTTTTTTTTAAATAAGTTATTTAAAGTAAGTTTCAGGCTGCTTATTGGCTGATATAATTTACTGTTGATCAAGGTGGAATCATGCATTTGAGCAAAGGGATTTTGATTAGTAGGAGACTATAGGCTGTACAAGAGGAAAGACAAAATGTTGTAGATCATCCCACAGCTTCTCCACTACCTATACAAATCCTTCTGCCTTGTTCCTCCACCTTGCCTCCAATAGCAACTGAGAGGAACTCATGAGCATTGTCAGCAAGGTTCAGACCATCTATTCAGCTTCTTCCCAGTTTTCCCCAAGCTCGCCAACCCTAACAGTCCTCTAGTTTCTTTGTATCTCAGCACTGAATTACAGCCTGTCTTCACTTTCTCTCCTATAGTCCCTCAATTTCTCTCTGCACTTAAATTATCTGAGACCATTGATTGATCCCTTCATTATTGAGATGAAGCAGTGGTTGAGAAAATTAAGCAGCCCACGGGTACTGTGGCAAATGGAGGAACAAAAACTGGACACTTGGGATTTGAGAGTGGTATCTTAATAATGGTGAAAGATTTTTCCAGGGGTGGTCAAAGAGGTTGTGGGTTGAAAGTGAAAGGGCATGTATGGGATACACCTTTTGCCTATGGTTTGGGCAATCAGAAGGAATAAAGAGGCCACCTGAATTGATGAGATTTAAAGGTGACAAGCAAGTTAAATGGAGGAAGGATCAGAGGGTAGTGAGCTTAGCGGTGAGTTAAGATGAACTAATTTTGATGAAGAGATTGCATTCCAGCCACACGACTTCCTCATTCATGCAAATTTCAGAATTTAAAATATCCCTCAATTGCAGTTAAGTAATTCTGTGAATTTCTATCTAAAATCAAAACCAAAATGACCAATTGGGGAATAAATTTGCACACTCACCTGCTGACTAGAAGGCAAACATAATGATGAACTTGATTTTAAAAGAATTTGAGAAGAGGAGAAAAGAAGTCTTACTGAAATCATATAGTCTGGGAAAGACCTACCTTGAATGTATCGCGTCTCCTTACCTAAGGGAGGATGTACTTGCAAAAGGAGGAGTGCATCAGAGATGGATTCCTGGGATGGTGGGTGAAGGCAGTTGTCCTTTGAGGAGAGATTAAGTAGACATGGCTGTGCTCTCTAGAGTTCAGTAGAACGAGAGAGATCACTGAAATGTTTAAAAAAAAAAGTCTTGTAACGTTTGACAAGGTAGACGTTTCCCTGGCTGTGGTGTCAAGAAGCAGGAGTCATCTCTCAAAGTAAAGGGATGGCTGTTCAGGACAGGGATGAGGAAAAATTTCTTCATCCAAAAGTTCCTGAATCTTTGGAATTCAGTACCCAAGAGGGGTGTGGAGGCTCAATCACTGAGTGTATTCAAAACTTAAATCAAATTTTTTTTTGAAACTAACATAATCGATGGTAAAAGATCAGCCTTGATCTTATTGAACAGTAGAGCAGGCATGAGGAACCTATGGCCTCTTCTACTTCAGTTTCTTATATCCTAATCAAATAATTCTAAACCATCAATCTTTATTAATATTACATTAATATCAGCTTAGTGTGTGTAAAAAAAAAAAAAAAAAAAAAAAAAAAAAAATTGAACTAACCCTGGATCAAGTGCTGTAGCAATAGAAATGCTGGACTTGACAAGTGAGGGAGTCCTGGAGTTATTGAAGAGTCTGGGAGTCTCGGATCCAATGAAGAGCCTCATGTTAGTGGAAGAGAAACCCTTGGAATCTTTTTCATTCTCTGGATGGAGGTATCACTGGCAAATCCAGCCTTTATTGCCCATGGCCAGAAATGCTTTTGAGGCTGGGGTGATGAAATGGTGTCTTGAACTGCTGCAATCCATGTGATGAATATACTCCCAAAGTGGAGAGGATGTTCTAATATTTTGACCAGTTAGTGAAATATTTCCAAGGCATCGTACTGAGAGACTTGGAGATAAATTTGCAGGTGGTGATGATCCCATGTGGTTGTTGGTAGGTTTGCAGGTTCTGGGTGGTCTTGCAAGGAAATCTTGGCAAGTTGTAGATGTATTACAGCTACACTGTGCTGATATAGGAGAGAATGAATGTTTAAAATGATGGACAGGTGTCAGTCAAGTGATCTACTTTGGATGCTGAGTGTTGTGGCTGTAGTTATGTAGGCAAATGAATGGTATTTCCTAATGTACTGTGAAGGGTATTGGAAAGGATGTGAAGAGTTAGGTGAGCTATAATATATAGCAGAAAATGCTGGAATATTCGGACTCCTACTTAATTTTATAGCCACAGCATTTGAGTCTGGTCCACTTACAAGTGATTTACAGCTGTTGTAGGTTAGGATTTGATGGTGCTAATGTTTTTCAGTATCAAGAGAAGGTGGTTAGATTGTTTTAGATTATTGCCTTGTTAAGCCAAACTCTAATGTTGCTCAGGTTTTGCTGCATGTGGGCAGGTGTTGTTGCTACGTTATCTGAGGAGTGATTGGAGCTGCAAGCTGAGCAATCATTGGCACTGAGCTTCTAATTGGGCATGGGACTCTACCCCATGGAATCCCTGCAGCAGTGCACTTGAGGCTGAGATTGATCTCTGGCAAACAACCATTTTGTTCTAGGTATGACTCCAACTGCAGGACAGTTTTCTCACTAATCTCAGTGCCTTCAGTTTTGCTAGGGCTGTTGCATGCCACATTGTGTTAAATTCTGCCTTGATGTCAAAGACAGTTATACTCAGCTCTTCTGTGGAATTCAACTCTTTTCCATACTTGGACTAAAGTTGTAATGAGGCCTAGTGCTGAATAGTTCTGATGGAATCCCAAGCTGAGCTCTGGTGGACAGGTTATTTGTGTGTGCAGCTTGCTTGGCCTGTCAGCTTTGGTGATGAAGAATAAACTAATGGGGCAGTAATTGGTCAATTTAGATGTATCCTGGCTTCAGTGGAAAGAACAAAACTGGGCAGTTTGCCACTGTCAAGTAGATGCTAGCATTCTAACTTTAGTGGAACAGTTTGGCTGGAGATGTGGTTCTGGAGTACATGTCTTCAGCACTTAAGCATGCTATTAGTATCCAGAGTCCTGCTGTATTTTGCTATGTTCAGTCTTATCTTGTATAGAGTGACTGGAATTGCTTGAAGATTAGTATCTTTGGTGAGTGTGATTATGTACATATGAACATACGAATTAGAAGCAGGACTACTTGGTTACTAGAGTAGGCTTCACTATTCAACAGGATCATGGCTGATCTGATTATAACCCCAATTTCACTTTTCAACCTCCCCCGGTAACCTTTCACCCCTTCAAGAATCTATCTACTTCTGGCTGAAAAATATTCAAAGACTCTGCTTCTGCTGACCTTTTTGAGGAAGAGTGTCAAGACGAATGACCCAGCCCCCAAATGGAAAAAAAAATTCATTTCTGTATGACTCTATTCCTGCTAAAGGTTATTTAGGCTGTAGGCCAGTTCCCCCAGTTTTGGCACATTATTCAGTGTTGGTGAGGAGAAGCTTTCAGTGTTGCCTGAGCTGTGAGTGCTTTTATCGTATTCAGGATGCAAGGTGAATGCCCAGTGGTCCATTTCATTTATTCTTGTTGTGGCAATAAAACAGCTGTGTTAGGCCATTTCAGAAGAGAAGTGAGTCAACCACACTAGTGTGGATCTGCAGTCAAAGATAGGTCTGACTGGGTAAGGAAGACAAACGTCTGAGAAGTCTGCATGGCAATCTGGCAGTTTCGTGACCAACACAACTAAGTTCACCTTTATTCCAGTTTTGCTCAGATAACTAGATTTTAAATCCTAGTATATTCTGTTGGGTTTCAAATTCATTCCTCCAGTTTGTTAGACCATCAAGTTGAGAACACTAGAGGAGGGGGGCCACTGAGGAGTTTGCAAACAAGGAAGAAAATCTCACTAGGATGGAGGTGGGATGGTTTGTTTGCTCTGGAGTTGTGGCACTTACTAGTGATTGGGTGTCCAGCAAATTTTGAAGGTTTTTTGGCAATACATTGAACAGCCCTGCAGAGCAATAGAATGAATTGCAGTTTGCCCCTTTTGGAAAATTGTATTTTATCAGTGAGTGTGCTTTGCAATATGCGCTTTTAATCCTTGTGCTTCGTTACCACCCCCAGTCATATGATAACATGTATCCCCATTATTGGCCATTCTTAATAGAGAGTTGCTAATTCATACCATCGAGGACATAAATCTCCATTTAAATATTACCCCGAAATGCTTCAGATGTTTGTTTATGTTGATTCCTAGTTCCTGAAGTTCCAAAAAATAATTCTGTAGAGTTTCTTTCTGAATTTCTATCTGTCCAATGCAAACTACTGCAAATGTTGGGAATTTGAAATAAAACAAAGTGAAATAAAACAAAAAGCTAGAAGGTAATGCAGGATTTATGGAGAGCGAAACAATGTTAAAATTTTAGGCTGATAACTTTTTATCAGAACACCCAATGACTTTACATTTGAGGAGTGGCTTTTGATGTGTAATACTAATTCTGTTTCTCTCCACACATGCTACCTGACCTGCTGAGCATTTACATCAGAGAGAAGCATTCTTTGTTGTAGGGGAGAAATATTCTTTGATTTACAGGAATATCTAGATTTAAACCCTTTTCAGTTTTTCCCCATCAAAAGACCGAAACATTTTCTTGAACAAATTTAATTCGGTTTTCCATGAACACAGATTCTCTTTTGCTTTAGTTGGGCGTATGTTGGTTACAGCAGTGTGGTTTATAATAAATGATTCTCTTTTATAACAATTTTAATGTGTGAGTTGCCATAAGTAAGGCATTGTCGAATGGCAGAGTAATCTGTCTTTTCAAGACATGAGGAATTGGAGTACTCCAGACAAGGTGGGGCACGACAACATGAGGAATGGAGGTTGGGGGGGGGGGGCGGGTGGTGGGGGGGGAACAAAACCACACAAGACTTTGTCTCTTAAAATATAAATTATGTTCTTCACTATTGGGAAGTGTGTATTTTTGAATTCCACATTTTAGTTTTAAAAACTTGTTTTTCAGTATCTTTTCCTATTGCTTGCTTTCCTTTGTTTTTCACTTCTCTCCTCTCCCTTTTTCTTTCTGTCTGCCTTGTTCTTTCTCTCCCAGTCCCAAAACTAGAAGCTGATGAAGAACAAGGAATTTGGAAATTCATATACAGAAAAGGCCTAAAACTAGTGGACAGAAAGACCACTGGAATAAAAGCAGAAAATGCTAGAAATACTCAGCGCGCTAGCTAACTTTTGTGGAGAGAGAAATTGAGATAACCTTTCAGATTAATGAATTTTCTTCAGAACTGGGCATTTGCATTAAGGGTTACATAGCAAAGGCAGAAAAATGGTGATTGGTTGATGGTAGACGAGGGGCTGAATAGCATTCTCCAGTTCCTTATTTGTGCTGTTCCCACTATCATGCTCTCACTTCGCCATTTGCATTCTCTGTGACGTGTCTATGTGGCTTATGATTTCTGTCTCTTGTATTTTTTTTAATTCTTCATGCTTGCCTGGTCTTTAAATTTTCTCCATATTCACTTTTTTCATATGCACACACACTCTTCTGTTGCACTCCCTACTCTCCCCAGTAATAGTTGAATAATAGTGAATAGTGCATCAAGACTTTCACCAGCTATCACAGAAATAGAAGATGCATAAGACAGGATTGCAGACCTGAACCATGAACCCTCCACCCCCCACCCCCACACAATTGCTCCCCAAAGCAATTAGTACTTCTGGTATTTTCATGCCCACTGCAGTATTTTTGCTTCCAATTTTTGTTACTACATTAGTGCTTATGGGGTTGTGGTGATTTGTTGCATAAAGCTGATGCAGTGGCAGTGACTGTGAATGCCTGTTTGTAAAGCACGTTGGGACTTACCAAGCTCTTGACAAGATATTGCCCTTTTAAGATATGAGTGGAGAAGCTATGTGAGATTGCTTGGTGAGGCGTGTGTGCGAGATCAGCACTGTCTCCGTCATTATTGGCACACGAATAGCTTAGAATGAAGGCAGGGAGCAGGCTGCCATGGACTCCCTTTAACCTGCTCTGAATCTACACCATGAAGAGCCTCTGGTTGGGTGTCACCACACACTGAGCCAGCCAAAGAATATGTTAGGATGGAAATCGCTAGGTCTGATTGATGATCAGGTAAAAGGTGCAGGTCCAGCCGTTTATTCTCTGATGCAGGCAAGAAATGTCTGTTGGCTTCACTTAATATCTGTTTTTGAGTGCCTTCTGGTGGGGGTGATTTAATTAACAGATCTGTTTATCAAATGTTTGACCTATTTCATATCATGATCTCTCTTTCCCAACTCTCGGTAGATGCAAACGTTACTGACTTATCTCTCTGCCTCTTAAGCAATTATAGGTGAGTTATAGCCTAGCCTATTTTTGCCCATATTGCTGTATCTGTAGGCATACAATGATAAGAATCACACACTGCCTTACAACAATATTTAGTTAAACTTTTGTGCTATTTTACCAAAGATTCTCTAACTGACTGTTAATCCTTTGAAATTTCAGGATAATTTTCCAGCAATGGTAATTTTTCCAAATACCTTATTCTAGACCTTTTGGGTCCATTTTTTGTGATTTTTTTTTTTAAAAACAAAAAATAAATAGTTTCCAGGAAAATTGGTAAACCTGCAATATAAATAAAAGGCTGTCGCCCTTGTGGTTTTGTTTGTGTCGGATTTTGGACTGCAGGACTCAATTGTGCAGCCTGAGGGTGGGGCCACATTTATCGTGCCTTTGCAGATTCCTTTCCCTGCCCTAACTATCTGCTCAACTCAGTTACTGGCAGTTTAGGCAGCCGTTATGACTTTCATTCCCTAACATGTTTACTCAATGGTTTCTTATTTTTTTATTAAAAATATTTAGATTTTATATCAACTAATCAGGATTTTCACCTTCTGTGTTTATGTTGAGCTTATAATTACAGTGCCTCCAGTAGTCAATGTTGTTGTGACTCTGTGTATTAATATTCCACACTCTTGAGTATGAAGCACTTTCCATCTTTCAAAGCTGGCTTCGGTATGTATTTTCTGTCAGATTAATGAAGGATTTATTTGCAGCCAATCTCGGTGCAACTTCATATTGCAGTCAGTGCACAGAAAGCAATAGCTGTATCTCCTAGGTCCCTCAGGCAGGATGTTTCAATGTGGGAAGTGGAATAGGCCAGATCGGTGAGGAGAGGAAATCATCATTTTAGATTTTTTTTATCACCTTTCATGCCGAACTTCCCACAGTGGGTCCCTTTGTCTTTAACTGTCACTGGGCTGTGGTTCCACAGGCAATGAATGCAGGTTCAGAGGCATAAGGTTTATCAACAACGATTGCAACCAGGATCTACTCTCAAACATTGCAGTAGTGGTTCTATAGATGCCAGTGGATTTCAGTTTTTCGATGTAGAGGTATTACATAGTTTTTCCACAGGAAACTAGGCCAGTTATGCTTCAGACGAGTTCTCACTCACCCGATTTGATTTTTTTTTTATCTCCCGACTGGCATTATCTCTCCATCATTTGTTTCACTTAAAATGCATCAGTGCCATTTGCCACAACTACTCCTCTGGTAGGAAGTTTCACATTCTAACCACTGTCTAGTAAAGATGTTTCTCCTGAATACCCTATTGGCATTACCAGTGACACATTGTATATGTGATCCCTATTTCTGGGCATTCCCATAAGTGGAAACAACTTCTCTACATCTTGAGAAACGAATACAAAAACAGGGACATTGGTATGACCACTTTGAGTACAGTGTACAGCAAGGGTCTCCTTGTGGAAAGAAGGATGTTAATGTGTTGGAAGCAGTCCAGGTTGGGTTTACTGGATGAATACCTAGAATAGGTGGATTATCTTATGAGTCAAGACTCCTTAAGATCTTGTGTTTCCCCTCTGAATATTCTAAACTCCAGATTTGAGTTGAGAAGATTCAGTGAGGAAACATAAGATCCTATGGGGCCCTTGACAGGGTAGATGTGCAGAGATTGTTTCCTCTTGTGGGAAACTTGAAAGCTTGTGGAGACCATTTAAAAATAAGGGGTCAATGTGTTTAAGATAGATAAAGTGAAGTTTTTTTTTCTCTTGAGGGTGGTGGGTCTTTGGATGATGGCAGCAGATTCTTTGGATGTTTTAAGGGAGAGGTAGATAGATAAGCAAGGGGAGGGTGAAAGTTTGCTCCAGGGCTGAGGCAAATCAGGGCATTGAGTATAACAGTTGGGAAATCATTCTACAACTGTATAAAACTTATGTTTGCCACATTTAGAGTATTATGTGCCATTCTGGATTGCCTGGATTGGAGTGTATTAGCTATGAGGAGTGGTTGGACAAACTTGCATCATTTTCTCTGGAGCACTGGAGGCTAACGCAAAACCTGATAGAAGTATGTATTAAAAAATGTATGGGAGGTATGGATAGGTTAGATAGTCTTTTTACCCCGGGGTGGAAATGTCAAATATTAGAGTGCATGGGCTTAAAGTGAGAGGAAGAAAATTTTTAAAGGAGATGTGCAAGGCAAGTTTTTTTTTTACACAGGGACTGGTAGGTGGCTGGAATGTAGTGTCAGGAGAGGTGGTGGAAGCGGATACAATAGCAACATTTACGAGGCATTTAGACAGACACAAGAACAGGCAGGGAATGGAGGGATAAGGACCATGTGCAGACAGATGGGATTACTTTAGATTGGCATCCTAGTCAGCATAGGTAAGTGGGCTGAAGGGTCTATTTTTATGCCGTACTGCTCTGTTTTAAGTTGTATTAACCATGATCTTAAATGGCTGACCAGGCTTGAGGGGCAAAGTGGCTGACTGCTGCTCCCAGTTCATGTTGTAGTGTAATGATATACTCTATCAAACTCAGTCTTGAAGGTCAACCCTTCTCATTTCTAGGAAACAGTGACTCAGCCTGTTAAATCTTTCTTGATAGGTATAACCTCCAGGTTCTGCTACCATTTTAGTAAATCTCTTTATGCACCTTTTCCAGTGCTTCTGCATCATTCTTTTTGAAAAGTGGAGTCCAGGTGATTGAATAGTACCGCACCAGGAGAAATGCGACAGTTCTCAAAGTAGAAAAGTCATTCTGTCTGGATTACAAATGGAAGTAAAATGGGAAATTGTTGGGCTGTGAGTCTTTCAGCCCTTCTAAATTTGGGGATTGGTGTGTGAGGAACAAAGCCTAGCACATCTTGCACTTCTATTGTGGAAAAGTGGAGAAAAGGATAGATAAACTCAACTACAGACCAGTCAGCCTCCTCCTGGTGATGGGGCAACTCTTACAGCTAATCATGCAAAACAAAATTATTTTTCGATGAAGCAAGGGCAAATTTATTGACACTGATTTGATGATGGAAAATTTAAGTTTCTGTAATTTGAATTTTTAAAGTGCTCAATGGTTGAAGAGGCTTACTTGTGGTCTTTGGAAAGGCGTTTGATAAAATGTATTACATTGACCTTTTAGTCAAATTGAAACCCATGGGATAAGAGGACAGTGGTAGTGCAGATGCAAAATTGGCAAATAAATAGAAAGCAGAGAATTATTATGAGTAATTAGTTGTTTTTAGAGTGGAAGTGGTGCTTCAATGTAGTTATATCAGTACCACTGATCTTTTCAGCATTAGTGTCCTGCACTTGCATTATACAGGATACGGTTTCAATATTTGCAGATTCAGCAAAATCTGGATATCGACAATGACATGTATTGTAGAAGGCTTCAGCAAGACTGGCAAAATAGGCTAATACATGGCAGATGAAATTTAATACTGAGAAGTTCAAAATGGTAGAAAGATTGTTCATATGTCTGTCTAAAGGGTACCATTTCAAAATTGGTGCAGGTACAGAGGTCTGTGACTGTATGTGTACAGGGTGACAGAACAAGTGGAGGAAGCTATAATAAAGTGTACAGGGTCATTAGTTCAATTATTTAAAACCATTGAGTACCTAGTAAGGAAGTTATGGAAACCTTTAGTTTTGTGAAATATTTTGACCATTGTACTTTTAGGAAGTGTGTGCTTACAGTGCACAGCAGATTTGTTAGAGACTATGGCTGATAGACTTCAATTACGTAGAGAGGCTGGAGAATTGGTCACTCTTCAAAAAGCAGAGAAGGTCAAGAATTGAAAATCATAATACATTTTGATAAATAGAGATTTACTTCCAGCAGAACAGGAATCAATAACTAGAGAGAGACATTTAAGAGTGGCAGAGTGCTGCAGCTGTTAATGCTGCAACCTCACTGCTTCAGGGACCCAAGTTTGATGTTGACGTTGGCTCCTCTCTGTGTGGAGTGCACATGCTTTTCTGATGAATGTATGGTTTCCACCAGGTGCTTGGTTTCCTCCCACATTCCAAGGACAAGATAGTAGGTTAATTGGCTACTGTAAAATGCCCCCCTCCCTGCCCAATATAGTTAAGTGGCAAAATAACCAATGTAGAATTGGTGGCCAAGTGAGGTGCAGGGCTACTGGGAAATGAGGGGAGAATAGGCTGATGGGATAGTTTTGTTGGGAGCTCCCATGGACCCTATGGGCTGAATGACCTCTTTCTGTGCCATAATAAGTGTTTGGCCAAGGAATCTGAGCAAAGATGCAGAGCTGCTTCTGTTGCAACAAGTTTTTGTGATCCAGATTGTTCTGCTGCAAGAACTGGTGGAAGCAGATTTGATAATTTAAAAGGCATTGGATTAATACTTGAAGGAAAAATTGCCAGGCCTAGGGTGATTGGGATTAATTAGATAACTTTTTTGGGGGGTGGGGGGGAAAGAAACACTGGCACAAGCGCAATAGATTGGTCTTATGTATTTATTATAGGCTGCAGTGTTAAGTGAATGGATTTGAATGGGATTGGTCAAGTTTCTCTGTGAACATGCTGAGCTCTGTCTAACTTGGGCTGCTTTCTTTAATTCCAGGTTTCCCATCAGAAGACTTCCCAGGTAAGAGCTCTCGACACAATGGGTGAAAGTGATTGGCCATCTCAGACTGTCCAGGCAGTAATTAGAAGGCTTAACAACTTGTACGTATGATTAGAATTCTCTCTGAGATCCCTGTCCCAGTCCCCTTCCCTGTCTTCTCTTGCCTCCTGTGTGGTTTTTGCCCTATTAGAAGACCAGAAATAATAAAAAGGGAATTAAAGGAGAAAACAATAGTTGGAAAATTATGGCATATGTGACACAGCTAAGGAAATTGGAAAAGTCGGGAATGAACTTACCTAATGTTCCAGATAATTCTTCAATATTCAATAAGCACAGTCCCCGAAGACGTTTTCTTTTCAAATTTACTCAGTCAGGCGTTAGATAATTTTCTTTGATTCTGATTGTGGTTATTGCGGATGAGGCTGTGGTTATTGCGGATGAGGCTGGGGTTAGTTATCATTGAGGTGGCGGTAATAGGCCTTTCCCTTGAACTACTGTGCTCCATGTGGCTTCACTCAGTGCTGTTAGATATGGACTTTAAGATTTTGACTTGGGGACAATGAAGGTATGCTGATATGTCCAGGTTGGACTGTGGCTTGGAGAACTTCATGATGAGGTTGAAGGATGCAAAGGATTTTTAAGAAGTAGAGATTTGCAGTTTCAGATACAGAAATTGGAAGTAGCAAGACCAGGAGATGTACCCTAGTTTTTACAAACAATAGCTATAGAATTCATTTTAGTACGTGTCTGAGTGAGCAGAGCTCCTGCAGAATCTAATTCATGATATTATCTAGGACAAAGCAGCCTACTTGATTGGCAATGCATGTACCACATTCACTGTTCGTTCCTCCTGTCGTTGTGCTGGAGTATCTCCCATCTACAAAATGTTCTGCAGTAACTCACCAAAGCTTTTCATCATTGTCCACCTAACCCATGATCTCTACTAGCTTGAATGAAAGAGCAGCAGACTCATGTCAACACTACTGTCTGAGTTTGTACCCAAATCCCACTCTATTTTTGGTTTAGAAATGTATTGCCTTTCCTCCATTGCTGAGTCAAAATCCAGGAAATCTCTACTCAACAGCACTATGGGAGAACTTCCATCATGTGGATTGCAGGAATTTACCACAACTGTCCTGGGGATGTTGGGATTGTCACTAAATGCTTGCTTTGTCAATGAATTTTTTTAAAAAAGAGCTTGAAACCCATACAGATTATTGATTTGGCAACTTTTAGATGTGTCTAGTTTTGAATGTTGTAGGAGGAGACTGCTTGAGATGATCCCAGAGTTCAGAAATTTTGTTTACAGAAAGACCAGAGAAATTGAGTTCTTTAGAAAAATATTTTTTGTAGAGATATGACACTGTTCAAATTTGAAAGGTTTTGATAAGATTAAATCACTAATATTTTATGCATTTCCCATATTGTTTCTGCTGTGGTGAAAATAGTTGTACACAGGAAGTGAAGCCATGTAGGATCTATCGTGTTCTACAGGCCTTTTTACATTTGCTGTATTTGGTAGTTTATAGGTCATCTGAATCTGCAGGAATAGAATAAAAATCAAAGTATAGCTAAAGCTATGAAGGTTTATAAGAATCTAAAAGAACATAGGGTCAGCAGGAGGTCATTTGCCCTCTTCCATCTTTTATTTGAACTGTAACTGATCTGTAGCTCAATTTGTTTTCCTCATCTTGCTCCTCATCTCTTAACATTCTTGCCAAACAAAAATCTATCAAACTTGGTCTTAAAAGTGCCTGTTGACTCCTGGCATCCACAGCCTTTTCAGGAAGGGAATTCCAGATTTCTCGTTATCATTTGTTTCTGAACTTCCTGGGCCTAGTTTTAAGGTTCTGTCACCTTGCACTGGATTCCTCCACCAGAAAGACATCTTTCTGTTCATCTTACTCGATGCTTAAAACAAATAAAACATCCCATTTGAATTGAATCTTCTCTACTTGGGGGAATAGAAGAAAAGTTTATGCACCCTGGTAGCACTTTGGTGAATTTGCAATATACCTCTTTCATGGCAGTATTTCTGCTCCAAGGTGTAATGCCCAGGATTGTGTGCACTCCTCCAGAAGGGTATCTAACTTTGGACAACTTGGGCTTAAATCCTCCTTTGAATTCTTGAAACTTGAGATCAGATTTGTATTCCATTAGCTTTTCAGTTATATATATTTTTTGTATCTGTGCATGTGAACCCTGAAATCACTTTGCCCCTCCTCTTAATCCTGATTTCTCACAATTTAAACAATAGTGTAATTTGCCTTTCCCAGACCCAAGATTCATAGCTTCAAAGTTCCCCTCATTGAACTTGCCATAGTTTTGCTTATTTATTTTGTATCTGTCAGTTTAAAACTTCCTGTTTCCTTCCATACTGCTTAACTGGCCTCCAGAAGTTGTATCCATGGCCATCTAGTCTTTCCATAAACTTATATTTATATATACTTAAAAGCTTGAGACCCTGGAACAGATCCTGAGAGGATCTGACACCTTCTGCCATTTGACATTGTCATAATTTTCCCATTCAAAACCTTAGTTTTAGCAAAGGTACTTGTAATTTTCTTTCCCGTCTTTGCACCCTGGGGTAGAAGCTATCGTATCCTGGAGATTTTTATTGCTTGGGCTAAATTCATAGGTGGAGGGGATCTTCTGTGGAATGGTGAGTTGAGCAAGCTTGCCTTTGGAGCCATTGCGTTCAAGCAGTGGGACCCTGGAGCATTCTTCTGCTGGCAAGTCCATTCCTGGCTGGTTGAGTCCCAGTGTAGTGCAGAGTAGCAATGCCCTGCCCTATGAATTATCTTGATGGTGTGAGGCCCACCCTTGGACTCATCCATTGTCGGATCTGTTGTTTGAATGGATTTTTGTGAAGGTCACAGACATTCAAAGATGGCTATTAAAATAATATTATGAAAATATATAATTAAAAAAATTGTAACACTGAACACTTAAAAAACAAAAACATAATTCGGCTTGATTAAATCGAATAAAAATGACATTGTCTTGTTTTTCTCATTCTCTCTGCCACCGTTTTGTCCAACTGAAATCTGTGGGCCCTCTTCAACTTGGCAAAGTAGGCAAATTCCCTAGCATGAGAGGTGGAAGATCTGTGGAAATCTGTGCTGTCCGTTGAGGAGTCTATAGGTATCCTGGGATCAGTGAATAGTTGCACTTAAAAGCGTAGAGCTTCTTGCTAGTTAAATAGCAAAATCCGAATGGACCTGACAGTTTTTAAGGGGAAGATCCAGCCCATTGAGATTCTTTCTGAGATTTATTCCCCATGTATTTTGTCCTCTACCTTTGTAAACAGTATTTCCTTTTTGTACATTACATTCTTATTTGCACCAGTTTTTAAAAGAGCCTCATTCCCCACTTCCGTCTCCACTTCCTTTTCAATATACTTATAAAATAAATCTGATCTGTCGATTTTGCAGTCTTTTCAAATTTCTGTTTAAATGACCTTTTATTTCATGCCGATTTTGCAGTCTTTTCAAATTTCTGTTTAAATGACCTTTTATTTCATGCCATTTATTTCTTTCTCTCCTTTAATGGATACGTGATAAAATGATTTGGTAGAGTCAGAGTTTTGTGGGGGAAAGAAAAATGTTTGTTGGGAATGAAACTAGCTGGATAGTTGAGGACAAAATGGTGGATGTGATGCATTTGGATTTTTAACAGGTATTTGATAAGGTATCAAGCGAGAGGGTTCTATACAGGAATTAAACTCATGGAATGAGTCTTAGTTAATTAGCAATGATTGAGGATTAGTAAAGGATGGAAAATTAAAGGAGCAATAAATAGACCGTCTTCAAATTTACAGGATTAATTGGTGTGCTGTAAAAATCAATGGTTAAGGCTCAACCATATATAATCCCTTTCATTGACTTAAACAAGGGGACATTGTAATGCACTCAATTTTTCTGATGGTACAAAACAAGGTAATTGGGTAATCTGGGCAGGGGAAGCTAAATGTTTACCAAGAGAAGCAGACAGGTTAAGTGAAAGATAGAGTATAATGCAGCAGGAAGAATGGAAAGCAAAATAATTTTTAAAGGTGAGAAATGAATACCGGTTTGCAGCAGAATTTGTTTTTCTGTATACCAAGAATCTCAAAAATGAACTGGCAGATGCAATTGGGAAGGCAAATGATATGTTAGTCTGCACTGGAAGGAACTTGTAGTATAAGAATAGGAGGTCTTTTTGTTATTACTTAAGGCTTTGGTGGACTCATTTTGGTCTCCATACCTAAACAATGCATAGTTCTTAGACAAGTTTGGAAAGAGATGGAGTGTATGTATGTTGAAATATACATACATCACAGGGTGCATGTTGAAATGCTGTTTTGCATTGCTGAAATGAAGAGAGATTTCTTCACGTACATTGTTCATCTTCAAATTGCTTCACTCTGGATGACAGTGCTCAGTAGTATATGCTCGAAGCTGAGATCAGAAGATTTTTGAACATGGAGATTTGTGTGTTCAGTTATAATTTTATTGAATGGTGGAAAAGGCTCAAGGAAAATTATTGCCTACTGTTTCTCGTGTTCTTTGGGAGAACTATAAAGAACAACAATCTGTTGAATCTCAACTTAGCAGTTTTTGTGTGAACCATTATGTTTAACTTGGTAGTCACTTTTTTCCATTTGTTCATCTTGTTGCTTAATGGGAAGGTGTTGTCTGTACCTTTTTTGGAGATTAAAAAAAATAGCTTTGCATTGTGTCTCTTTGGGGAACAATTCCCACTATTTTGGTTTTCTAATTAACAGTCTACTACAGTAATCATATTTCACATTCTCTTGAATTTTGCCTTACTAAAATTTAAAACCTCATTAGTCACCACCACCTCTTCTCCCTTTCAAATCTAATATTGTTCAGACATATTTTGGTAAGTATTTGTAAAATGTTCACTTATCAAATTATTGATTTAATTCTGGCAATTTATCATAAAATCCAGTGTTTCTCTTTCCTTGTCAACACTAAAACATAGTTCTAGAAAACAGTTTCTAATAATATTCTTTGGAAATCCATCGGCATCGTTGTCCTACTTCTCCCAGTGTATGAAAATTAAATATTTCCAATATAGCCACACTTTTTCTTTTGCATGCTTCCCTGATCTTGATATTTATAAATCTCTCCCACAAATCACTGTTAGATCTGCAAACAACTCTCACCAGAGTCTTGCATGCTTTGTCATTCCTTAATTCAAACCATGTTATTTCCACTGTCTGGTTGTCTTTGTTGAAATTCCTCCTGTCCTTTGCAAAATTGTGTCTTCTATTAGTATTGTTACTCTCCCTCCTTACCAATTCCCTGTTGTCTCTTCAAAAAAAAATGTGTAGCCAGGAAAATTTAACTCTTAATCAAGCTATGATCTGAAATGTTGACTGCAACATGCTCTTTATTTGCTTTATTTAGTGTGCTGCTGACATTTTGAACATACTGATGTCTGTGAAGTTTCTCCAACCTGTAGTCCCAATGCTGTTCTGACATTTTTTATAATTGTTGAGATATTATTTTTCCACCAGATCACCTTTCCACAGACACACACTTTTATTGGTTTAAGGCCTTTTCTACGGTCCTTGATCTTTCTATTAAGACTTTGGTCCCAGTCCAACAATCCTGCCTTTCCTGTCTCAATGCCAAAGAACAGGAACCTCCTTCCCACACCAGTCTTCAACCTTGCATTTGCATTCCTGATCTCTCTTTCTATGTCAGTGAGCATCATGATTTTTAATGGCCTTTTTAACTCCTAACTTCTCATTTCGCACCCCCCACCTCTGGATTTGTAATGCTGTTTGTCCAAAAGATTTCTTTCCTTCAAAGAATCATAGAATGGTACACCACAGGATTAAAAAAAAATGACCCATTTGAGTTTGTCTTTTTTTCTCTGCTCTTGCATCCTTGAATTTTTCCTCCTTGTATATTAATTTACCTTTTTTGAAGTCTATGTTGAAACTGTAACTATTACCCTTTTAAGCATCATGGCCCTTGCACCTTATTTGTCTACCTGCACTGCACTTTCTCTGTAACTTGCACTATATTCTGTATTCTGTAATTGTTTTTCTTTTTGTACTATCTTGACATACTTGGGTTTGGAATTGTCAGTCGGGATGGCATGCAAAACAAAGCTTTTCACTGTATCTTGGTACATGTGACAATGATAAACCAATTACCAGTGTTCCAAATCCTAAGCATTGGGTAAAGAAGCCATTACTGTTTATCACCTCTGCCAGTCGCCTTTTGCCAACCACTCTCCAAGTATGCAGCAGGCCACTCACTTCAGACCAATTCCGACCTCGTCATCAAACTTGCAGACAAGGGAGGAGCTCTAGTTGTCTGGTGCACTGTGATCTCTACCTTGCAGAGGCCAGATGCCAGCTTTCTGACCCCACCTCATACCTTCCTCTGGACCATGACCCCACTAACGAATGCCAGGCCATCATCTCCCAGACCATTACAGATCTCATCACGTGAGGAAACTGCCCCACCACAGCCTTCAACTTCAGTGTCCTAACCCTGCACTAACTGCTACCTCTTGCCCAAGATCCACAAACAGGACTGCCCTGTCTGTCTGCTCATTGATTGTATCTGTTCTTGCCCCGCTGAACTCATTTCTTCATATCTGGACTCCATTCTGTATCCCCTTGTCCAGTCCCTTTCCAGTTGTATCTGGGACACCTCTCGTGCCCTCTACCTAATCAGCTCACCTTTACCATTGGGAAGGTCTTGGGACCCTCCATTTCTTTCTTGAGCAAAGACCCAGCCAATTCCTCTCCACTAACATCCTCATTCTATTGACAGAACTTGTCCTTGCCCTCAACAACTTTTTCTAGATTGAAGGGATAGCCATGGGAACTCACATGGGCCCTAGCCATGCCTATCTTTTTGTTGGTTAAGTGAAACAGTCCTTGTTCCAAGCCTATTCCAGAATACTCGCACCCCCACCCAGACTCCCTTTGCTACATGGACTATATCAGTGCTGCTGCCACATGCAGAACTCATCAATTTTATCAACCAACTTCCACCTTTCCCTCAAATTCACCTGAATGATCTCTGACTACCTGACTTGCCACTGACATCTATAAGCGCATTACCTCAACTATACCTCCTCCCACTTTGCCTCCTGTAAGGATGTTATCCTTTTTTCTCAATTTCTCCATCTGTCACATCTTTTCTCAAGGTGAGGCCTTCTACTTGGGCTTTGAAATGTCCTCCTTCTGGAATCATGGCTTCCCTTCTGCCGTAGTTGATGGAGCCCTCAAAAGCATTTCCTTTATTTCCCACTGCTCTCACCCCACCTCTCCCCAGACAGAATAGCAATAGAGTTCCTGTACCAGCCTTTGTATCCAAAACATCGTCCTCCACATTTCTGCCAGCTCCAGCGTGATTCCAACACCAGTCACGTCTTCCCCTCTGTCCCCACCTCACCACCACCCCGCGCGCGCGCGCACACAAACTGCTTTTCACAGTGACCACTCTGTTTGTGACTCCCTGGTCGGCTTGTTCTGGCCCTGGCATTTTCCTTGCAACCATAGGTAACACCTGTTCTTTCACCTCCTCCCTTGGCACTATTCAGGGACCTAAACACCCTTTCCAGGTGAGGCAGAGGTTCACTGTACTACTTCCAACTTGGTCTACTACATTAGGTACTTCAAAGTGTAGACTAGGCAACCGTTTTGCAGAGCACCTGTGCTCTGTCTGCATCGGCCATCTTGAGCATGTCATTTTAACTCTCCTTCCCACTCCCACATTGTTCTATCTGTCTTCGGCCTCTTCCATTGCTACGGAGGTACCAAATAAAAATAAGAAGAAAAGCACTTGGGTAGCTTACAACCCAGTGGGTATATACATTAAAATTTTCATTTCAGGTAAGTCATACCTCTGGTGTCTCTCCCCACTCTCACTCACCTGCCTGCCTAATTTTCTTCTCCCTTTGTTCACGTCACCCATCTCCCCCTCATGCCACCACCCCCCCAACCTTGTTCTATCTGCCCAACATTTGCTGAGCATCTGGTTCCATCTATCACATAGGAGTCTCTAATGTGTGCACACACACGCACTTTACTGCTAGGTAGTAGCGATTTTCCCTCTTCCCCCGCAGCCCTCATGCAGGATCTTGACCCGAAATGTCGACTTGCAGCTTTTGCCTCCACGGATGCTACTTGACTCACTGAGTTCTTCCAGTTTTCTGTTTCAGATTCCAGCATTTGCGTTTTCTTTTGCCTTCACCATAAATGTTTGCTCTCTATTGGGAAGACAAAAGCCATTGGTTTCAACCCTTGCTGCCTGTTCTGTGTGCAAAGATTCCATACTTCTCCCTGGCAGCTGTCTCAGTTTGATGCAGACAAAGATAGGAGAGGGTGTGGGTGATTTTCCTGAACAGAAGAATGTGTGATTATACCACAGAACAACATCTGGAATGGGGGTGTACAGGTTATGTAAAGGCTGAATAGGTGTTGGGTATGCTGTATATCTGTACTAGGATTGGACTGTCAGTACATGAACTGTTCTTTGTTACAGGCAAGGAAGCATATTGAACAAGGACCTGTCACCTGATAAAAAGCATGACAAAAAAAACTCGGAAAAATCTCCTCTATACGAGTTTGATCCAACAGGTAAGACATTTATGGGATCGTGGGGTTATTTTCCAGGTGAGGCAGAGATTCACTGCATCTCTTCCAGCCTTCAAATGATTAGAGGTTGGTCACAAACTAGTGTGTAGCTTGTGTGATGGTAAACTGTACAGATCACAGCCTTGCAACATTAAATTCTCTCACTTGCTGCCTTTTTACTGTTAAGTAATGACTTGCATTACCTGAATGCTCATCCGCAATAGATTCAGGTGTTGCTCACATTTTCTTTCTGCTTCAGATGCAGTGAGTTGATAAGTGCATGCTACTACACTACTTCACTGCTTTGGTGCTCAGTGTATAGACTCTGGTTAGGAAGTTTTGCAGAACTTCCTGGATGGATTACTCTTTCTCAACAAATGGGTCACAGTCCTGGCAATGTTTAGTGCTCCACTGCTGGAGGGAATTGTGCTGAGCTTTAATGGAATGTGCGTGTATCCATTAGCACCTCTTCCCCTGGGTTTTCTCTATCTCTGCAGGCTGCTGGAAAATTGGGTGTTTCATTACAGAAGCAGCCATGGACTGACTTGTACAAAGTGAGATTCTGTTTCTGGGCCTCTGGATGCAGACAGCATCTGGTGTTCCAAGGGTCAATGGTGAAATGTGAAAGTTGGTCATGCATTCACAGAATTCTCCCCTACACTGGTAGACTCCCCAACTGATAAGGCAAACTGATCTTGCCCAAGATGACGTGAGATAAGTAAGATATTATACTGAGGCATTCAATCAGCACAAATCAAGCTGGGATCAGTTATTTCAGCCTGGATGAAGGGTTGTGAGGTGCATGGTGAGTACAGGGTTTGGAGAGTGGGGATTTTGATCTGTTCAGGAACTTCCTTGCATCTTATCCCCATAATTGTTGATTGATTCCTGGTGACAATAAGTTCTATTGTGCATCAATGGGATTTCCTTTCTGTGACTGTCCAACAGTTTGTGACACGATTCACCATGTAAATAGTGGAGATGGGATTCAGAGGCAAGTTGGAATTGAGCACCACTTGGTCTGAAGAGCTTTACTGAGGCAGATGGGCTGGAGGTGATATTGTAGAATGAAAGATGCTGAAGGAAAGAGGAATGCAGGTAGCTCCTACTCCCTGTTATTTAGAGCAGAATGGTTGAGCACACTTGTTCAGTAAACTGTTCCATCTTGGTTCAGGCTGTTTTTCTCTCACATTTGTCCCAAAAATATCAAGTAGCTGATGTTAACCTCACAATTTGAGATGTGGATGGTTGAAATACTTGATAAAGTCAGCTTTTCCCAAATGGAGCTTGAATTGTTGGAGTAGTGATGGGGTCTTCCGATGGGCGAGAGCTATGTGGCAGGATCTGAGTTCCTACAGCCTTTGATAAGACAGCCTTTCTGTATGGTTTTATTGATGCTTGCAGTTGACTCTCCGCTCTTGCTTTGTGCAGTCACGGCATTCTTGTGGATTCCCAAATCTGCCTTTCACGGTTAGTTTATCCAGCAAAACCAGCCGATAACCAAATTGTTGTTTAACTCCTGGATTAACAGTTAGTTGGTCCGTATGATGTGACTAAATTGTATTGGAATGTACCTGTCTAGTCTGCTGGGGCACTGGGGGATGTGTTGCATCAATGTGTCACCTATGCTCCCAGCTTTTTGTTAATACAATTCTTTCCATTTCTTAACCTTCCATGTACATTAACCCAATTTGTCACAGCTCCTCTTGTGTATGTACTCTGTAACAAAAACAAAAGTTTGTAACTTTGATGTGTGTGTATATTTGTATAACATTATCTGTGAGAAAAGCTGTGAATCTACATGTTTCCATACACTTCCCCACCCCACCCCCCCCACCCTTTCTTCTCTTTTTTTTCTGCTGTTATGCAGAGAGCTCGTCCAAACAAAAGAAGCCCAGGTTCAATTGTGATGAGCATAAACACGGGTCCTATGGTAAGCTGTGCGGCAGTCTGAGCTTTGGCTGTTAGTTTGCTTGGTGCCGCTGACTGACTCTTCGTGCTTGTGAGGGAAGCTGCTTTGCCATCTGATAGTGGGTTGGGTGGGAGGATGTGTTTCAATTGCCCAATCGCCAGTGCCCACAGAACCCCAACCCTTTTTTCCAGATGTTGTAAAATTATTGGCCAGACTTGCCTCTGGGACATTAAATTCAGATTCTAAATCTACTTACTCAGTCAAGTCACTGGATTCTCAGGAAAAACCAACTTGCATGTACTTGGTGACATTTCATAACTTGTACAAGTCTTCGATGTGTTGGGATAACACATGAAAGTGGAGTTCTTGTAGCTGTTCAGCTATGCTCTCGTTGGTAGCAGAGCAGGCTTCATGGGCTATGAGGCCTAATCCCACTCCTATTTATTTTGTGCTCTTATCAATTCTTTCATAGTTGATCCAAACCAGTTCCTGTGTGTAATCCTTTCAGTGTTTAACCCTAACCATGTGCTTCTGGCTTACTGCAACTTGTACTTGTGCTACCAGCGTAGCAGTGCCTTTCTACCCACGGTGTCAGTGCATTGCAGAGGTGCTCCTGCGCCAACTCTCTCCCTGAACCACTGGGCTGTACTTTTCCAGACATAAATGCAGCTGTGCTTCTCTCACCTTTCCAAAGCTTATGTGAATACTTGGCCTGTGAAATGTTTAGGGAGGCTTTGTTACAATGAAAGGTCTGGCTATGTTTGAATTGTTGATTCTTATAGTAGATTTCATCACAGGATAAAAGGTCATTTCGCATAGTTTTTGTCTGTTCCAGTGTCTCATTGCATTAGAAGTTTACTCTTTGATTTTTCTGAAGATTCTGATCTCTGTAGTTGGTCTATTCTGAAGGTTGAATTATTGGTCAATTCTTATTGCTGTCCTATTCAGAACTGTTTTAGTGGACTGTTTATACAATATAGTTTCGATCCCATTGAGTGAAATTGATTAAAAACAGTTCACTTCTCTGAATTAAGACAGAAAATGGTGCAAGTATTCAGCATGTCAGGCAGCATCAATGGAGAAAGGAATGGAGTTAATGTTTCATTATTATTTTGAGCACTTTCTATTTTTCAGGTTAGCAGCATCTGCAGTATTTTGTTTTTGGGTAGGTTCCCCTGAGTTCCAAGCCTTAAATACCTGATTGGCAAAGTTGGAGGCCCCAGGACCGTTTTTTTTTTAAACTTGGTGCAACAGCAAGCAACACGCAACACTAAACAGGCAGCTCCTTTTGCATTTTTCCTTTTTCCCCCATCAAAATCAATTGATACTGTGAGGCATAAAATGGAAAGCTGATTGCATGTTTTATACTATGCAATTTAAATTAAAATTTGCCCCTGTCATTTCCTCACCATCATCCATGTGTGTACTTGTATATTCACTGTGCTATCCAGACAGGGTGATTAGCTCCTCCTTTGGGATGGGAAGGGCATGGTGGAAGAAGTGGGGGTTGGGTTGCCTTTTCATTGGATATGTCGCATTTGAACCTTTCCTGGCTTCCTTTCTCTTGTATTTTGGTAAGTTACTGACTGACGGACTGATCCCTGTTCATTTTCTTTGTGACCAGGCCTAGTTCAGCGCTGTGTCATAATCCAGAGAGATGAAAATGGGTTCGGCCTGACGGTCAGTGGGGATAATCCTGTGTTTGTCCAGTCCGTTAAAGAAGGTAATTTTATACACTTATTCTGCTATTTAATGTTTGGTGATTTCTCTGGTTATTTTGGAGTAACTTTTATTTTCTGTCCCATTCTGTTAAATTACATGTAGAAATGTCAATAAAACATTTGGTTTTGTGTGCAACGAGTTGGAGTATCTCCTATTTGGTTCCACTTCTGGCTCTAACTCTCCATGTGTTTGTTTTACAGATGGAGCAGCCGTACGTGCAGGTGTACAGCAGGGCGACAGAATCATTAAGGTGAAGTACAGCTTTCATTGGCATCAGTGATTTACAAGTCGAGTTGTTCTGAGTGAGCACGGTGTGCCAGTGGGAATTAATAATATTCACCAGGTTAAAGTTGATGATTACCAGAAGCCGAATTTGTGGTTTGCTGCTCACTGATGGCCCTTCCATTCGGGTGCCTGTGAACACCATCCAGGTGATAAATGCCCAGCAGATGCACGAGATGTTATCATTTGGTTATCTAATTGTTACAATTACTGTAAACGTCAAGTGATGAGTGTGACCATGCATCCTGCTGTGATTATTATCATTTCACACATTATGCTCTTATACTTTTCACTCACATTATTTCAACCAGTATTTAACACTTTTATGTAAGGTGGTTAATTGTATCTGTAAATCTTTGGTGTATTGGAAAACTTTCACACAAAACTTTATCAGATGTTTTCCAAATATCCAAGTGAGCTATCTTGGAAATTTCTACCAACTACTTTGTCTGTAAGAACATCAGAAAATGGAATTTGTCAGGCAATGTGTTCCCTTTCTAAATTCATGCTGGTTCTCCTCACGAAGTTATTGAGGTTGCCAGTGTTCTTCAAGCAGAGGGCTGATTATTGATCTGAAAACAAAATGCAGGAAATACTCAGCAGTTCAGGTAGCATTTGAAAAGAGAGGACGAGTGTTAAAATTTCAAGTCACTGATTAATGTCTTGTTATCGATGGTTAGTTGAGACGGCTTCCTTTATTGCCAACCTGCCTTAACCTTAGCTTTCTGGGCCTCTCCCTTGGTGGAGGGTGGTGAGGAAATACCCTCTACTTCTGAGTGAACTTTGGTATTGGTTTATTATTTTCCACTTGTACAGAGGTACAGTGAAAAGCTTGTCTTACAAACCGATCGTACAGATTAATTCATTACAGAGTGCAGGTACATTGAGTTACTACAAAGTGCATTGATGTAGTACAGGTAAAAAAAACAGTAACAGTACAGAGTAAAGTGTCACAGCTACAGAGAGAGTGCAGTGCAATAAGGTGCAAGGTCACAACAAGGTAGATCATGAGGTCATAGTTCATCTCATTGTATAAGGGAACCGTCCAATAGTCTTATCACAGTGGGGTAGAAGTTGTCCTTAAGTCTGGTGGTATGTGCCCTTAGGCACCCGTATCTTCTACCTGATGGAAGAGGAGAGAAGAGAGAATGTCCCGGGTGGGTGGGGTCTTTGATTATGTTGGCTGCTACACCGAGACAACGAGAGGTAAAGACAGAGTCCAAGGAGGGGAGGCTGGTGTCCATGATGTGCTGGGCTGTGTCCACAACTGTCTGCAGCTTCTTGTGGTCCTGGGCAGAGCAGTTGCCATACCAAGCCATGATACATCCAGGTAGGATGCTTTCTATAGTGCATCGATAAAAGTTGGTGAGAGTCAAAGGGGACAAACCAAATTTCTTTAGCCTCCTGAAGAAGTAGAGGTGCTGGTGAGCTTTCTTGGCTGTGGCATCTACATGATTTGACCAGGACAAGCTGTTGGTGATGTTCACACCCAGGAACTTGAAGCTTTCAACCCTCTCGACCTCAGCACCATTGATGTAGACAGGTGCATGTACACTGCCCCCTTTTCTGAAGTCAATGACCAGCTCTTTTGTTGACATTGAGGGCAAGGTTGTTGTCATGACACCATTCCACTAAACTCTCTATCTCCTTCTTGTACTCCAACTCATCACTTTGAGATATGGCCTACAATGGTGGTATCATCTGCAAACTTGTAGATGGAGTTAGAGCAGAATCTGGCCACACAGTCCTGAATGTATGGGGAGTAGAGTAGAGGGCTGAGGACGCAGCCTTGTGGGGCACCAGTGTTGAGAATAATCGTGCCGGAGGTATTGCTGCCTATCCTCACTGATTTTGGTCTGTTTGTTAGAAAGTCAAGGATCCAGTTACAGAGGGAGGTGTTGAGTCCTAGGTCTCGTAGTTTGGTGACAAGCTTGCTTGGAATTATTGTATTGAAGGCAGAGCTGTAGTCAATAAACAATAGTCTAACGTATGTGTCTTTACTGTCCAGATGCTCCAGAGCTGAGTGTAGGGTCAGGGAGATGGCACCTGCTGTAGACCAGTTTCGCCAATAGGTGAATTGCAATGGGTCCAGGTTGTCTGGTAGGCTGGAGTTGACCAACCTCTCAAAGCACTTCACGATGGATGTCAGAGCTGCTGGTTGGTAGTCTTTGAGGCGTGTTACCTTGCTTTTCTTTGGTACTGGGATGATAGTGGTCCTCTTAAAATAGGAGGGAACCTGAGATTGAAGCAGGGAGAGGTTGAATATGTCTGCAAGTACTTCTGCCAGCTGATCAACACAAGATCTGAGCACGCAGCCCGGGACACCATCTGGGCCAGGTGCTTTCCTCGTGTTCACTCTCCGGAAGACTGATCTTGCGTCCTCCACTGTGATCACAGGTTCAGCTGCGTTGGCTGTCAGGGTGGATGGTGACAATCCACTTCCCTTTTGTTCAAAATGCACATAGAATGCATTAAGTTCATCAGGAAGGAACGCGCTGTTGTTAGCTATGCAGCCCGACTTCGTCTTCTAGCCTGTTGTGGCATGTAAGCCCTGCCATAACTGGTGGCTGGTCAGGGACTCTATTTTGAGTTGGTATTGCCTCTTGGCATCCCTGATAGCTTTCAGAAGGTCATATCTCGATTTCTTGTACAGATCAGGATCACCAGATTTGTGTGCAGCAGTCCTCTCCAGTAGGTAGTGGATCTCCTGGTTCATCCATGGTTTCCTGTTTGGGAACACCCGTATTGTCGTCTTTGGTACACAGTCCTCCACACACTTGCTGATAAAGTCCGTGATGGTGGTGACATACTCATCAAGGCTGGCCGCTGAGTCTTTGAACATGGACCAGTCCACTGTCTAAAAGCAGTCACGTAGGAGCTCATCTGCTTCCTCAGACCAGCACTGCATGACTCGCCGTACCGGATCCTCCCGTTTCAGTTTCTGTTTGTATGCAGGGAGCAGGAGCACAGCCTGGTGGTCTGATTTCCCAAAGTGCAGACGAGGGGTGGCTCGGAAGGCATCTTTGGTTGTATAGCAGTGGTCAAGGGTGTTGGCACCCCTGGTGGAGCAGGAGATGTGCTGGTAGTATTTTGATAACACACTCTTGTGGTTGGCCTGATTGAAGTCCCCTGCGATGATGAAGAGGGTCTCGGGGTATCCTGTCTCAAGGTTGTTGACTACAGAGTATAGCTCATTGAGTGCAGGCTTCATGTCTGTCTGTGGTGGGATGTAGACTGCCATCAAGATAGCTGAAGTGAACTCCCTTGGCAGGTAGAATGGTCGGCACTTCACCGTTAGATATTCCAGGCTGGATGAGCAGGAGCTCACCAGGACCGTCACGTTGGAGCACCACAAGTTATTGATTAAGAAGCAGACTCCTCCGCCTTTAACTTTGCCTGAGGACTCTGTATGGTCCATTCGATGAGTTGAGAAGCTGTCAGGTTGAATAGCAGAGTCAGGTGAGGCAGGTGTGAGCCATGTTTTAGTGAAGCAAGGTACACAACAGTCCTTCAGTTCTCTTTGGTAGGTCAGTCTTGCCCTTAGTTCATCAACTTTGTTCTCAATGCACTGGACGTTAGCTAGTAGTATGCTGGGGAGGGGGGTCTTGTAACCACGCTGTTTCAGCCTTGTCTGCAGCCCAGCCCTCTTGCCACGTTTCTGAGATACGCGGCGGCGACTCTTCATTCTTGAAGTGGAGCCACCAGGTAAGTTATTGTTTAGGATCAGTCCTGTATGACCTGGAGTGGATTCCCCTGGACTGGATGGTAAGTATCTTCTCCTTGCTGGACTTTGAAGACCTGGAGCGGATTCACCTGGACTGGTAGGTAAGTGATTGCCAGTGAACAGACTTGGAAGACCTGGAGTGGATCCCCCTGGACTGGGAGGTAAGCTTGGAAGACCTGGAGTGGATTCTACTGTCTTGTGAGGTAAGTTGTTGCTTCCACACAGGTTTAAGCCTCTTGAAGAGGAGTGAGCTTCCTCAGCAGGTAAGTGGGGTCGTTGAGGTGGGCCTCAGCGTTGGGACTCTGCCTCGGGTGCTCTGTCGGGAACTGTCCCTTGCTGTGAGATGGGATTCATCCTGCCTTCCTCCCCTACACAACCCAGTTTCCCAAATTCTTGATGTGTGATGAGGTGGTCTCCTGTCTGGTCGTCTTGCTTTCTCTCTCTTGACTTTAGTAGCTTTTCTGGAATCCCTTGTTCTGTGTTTTACTTATTTTCTGGAGCAGTTCCGCAATCAGTCTTTTTGTTCTTCTACTGGAGAGGCATTACAGAATATCTAATCCAGCTTTCAATCATTTATCTTAGAGCTTTGTAGACATAATAGGATTTTGATCGTCAAGATAATTATCTTTTCCGTTAACATTTTTCTCGGCAAATTGCAGTCAGTTTAAGATTTTATTTTACTTGTAATTTCCTTTAGTTCCGATAACCTTTCTCAAATAATCATATTTATTAAGGTCTAAGTACATTCATTATTGTGTTGCGTTGTATCAGTATGCTCTGCAGATATTGGTGCAGAGCTTAGCTCTGCTGTCACACAGCTCCAAGGATGCAAGCTTGATCCTACATGCTACCTGTGTGGAGTTACATGATTTCCCATGACTATAGGGCTTTCCCTCAGGTGGTCTAATTTCCTCCCACATTCCAAGGGCACACTGACTTGTAGGTTAATTGGGTGCTGTTAATATAGGTGGATGGCAGAAAAATCGGGGAGAGTTGATGGGCATGTGAAAGAGTTCAGGTTAGGGGGTAACAATTGGGTGAATTCAGTTGATGGGATTACTCTGAGAGCTGGCATAGACTCAAGGTGCAGAGTGCCACCTTTCTATATTGTGAGGAATATGAAATGTGTCAATGATGGTGTTTTTATTTGCAGGTTAATGGAACGTTGGTCACTCATTCAAACCATGTGGAGGTGGTTCGATTAATTAAATGTAAGTGAAATATTGGCTAATGAAAAGTCGTCTTAAAAATTGAGTACTTTCACCAGCCATCCGATTGGATGCAGAATTGAGCTACACAACATGTGCATCTATTAGCAAAAACAGATTGCGTGACACTAGGTGAAGGTATCTCACTGGCAGAATGCAATCATTGAGAAGCCTACCAAATGAAAGAGAAACATTGTTCCTCTTGGAAGGTCATACAGCATTTGTACATCACCATGTGCCCCTCTTCTAGCTATGTGTTGCAGTAATATGTGAGGGACATACTGTACACCTTTAAAATTCCATGTGTATATTAGTGCCTGTGATATTGCATGGTGACATTTTTCAGCCTGTCGGTTGCCAGATATGATGAGCCCTAGCTGCAGTGAAAGAGAGAACTGTTAAAATAGCATCATATTATTGCGACATACTTCTTCTGAATTATGCCACAAAGTCAACTGACCAGACGGACAGATGCAATGCCCCATCTAAAAAGGTGGCACGGCTACCAGTAAAATGTTTCTTTAGGTATTACCCCATTGGATAGTGCAGTGCTGTTTGTGCCCTGCCCCTGCTTACGGTGGAGCACTCTCTCAGACCTGCCCCTTCTAACAGTGTTGTGTTTTCTCAGCTCTGCCATGAAACTTTGACATGGATTACTTGCTCATGCCCTGGAGAAGCATCTGAACTCAGCAGCACACCGGAGGGCTGAGGTGTAAGTTACTGAACTATGCTGGCAAACGGACTGCAAAGTCCACAGTGTCTGTGTGACTCAAGTCCTGATGACCTGCCTTCACCATATACTCAGTAACAAAGCTTGCATTTGAGCTGCAGTTCCCTGCCTTTGCAGATTTTTAAGATTACTGGCAGTGGTTGCAGATTTCCAGAAGTTACAGCTGTCATACCAGGGCTCTGTGCCTTGGCCTAATCCTGGTTCTGATGTAAGGAAGTAGTTAAGACCACAGTCACTTTGTCAGAAGTTCCTTAGTGAAGCAGCTGCAGAATTAGTGGTTAAACCGTTGGGTGGTTTTGTGATAAGGCAGTGGGGGTGTTTCTTTAAGATTAACTTTACCCGTTGTTCATTGAGTAGTTGCTGAGCCTCGCCTTTCATCGCTGGTCAGAAAGAAATGTTTGTATTCTACAATGTCTTATAGAACTCAGAATATCTATAAGTTTTTACATCCATTGAAGTACATTTGAAGTGTAGTCAATATTGTAATATAAGAAACAGCCAATTTGTGCACAGCAAAGGTGCCCAAATGTTGATCATATAATGACTAGGTAATCTGTTTCTTATCTGTAGAGGTGACTTTGCCTTAAGAGTTGTCTAGATTACAAAACAATTCAACAACAGAATTGGCAAGGGCTCTTGGATCATCTAAGGTGCTCAATTGTCACAGCAGCCTTGGACTGGCTGAAGTTGAATCTGTTTTAGTTTGTAACTACTGCTGGAGATGTGTACACTGTGTTTTACTTTCTTTTAGCTGGGTCGTATGTGGCTCTCACAGTCCTAGGCCGTCCCCCTGGCTCTCCCCAGGTTCCACTGACTTCTACAGATGGAGATGCTGGGGGTTTTTTCTTCCCTGGACAGCAAAGTCAGATGTCCCCAAATCCAACTTTCTCTCACCATTCTTCAAGCAGCAGTTGCCCAGAGAGGATCACAAGCCCCATGCCCGTGGCGGTGAGTGTGCAAAGCTTTATTCTAATTCCATAGATGGCTGATTTGTAGTGCCACAGAAATTGCTTTCTCTCAGAACTGAAAAGCATTGGCTCCCTCTGGTATCAATCTGTCTTTAGATTCCTGCAGGGTTTGTGCTGTATTGAGTAAACTCTCAGATCTGCTTGTTCTTTAAGTGGCAGAATTCCAAGCACCTTTGTGTGAATGGAACTCTATTCCTGACACAGGTTGTTGTTAATTAACATGGGAGAGGGGTCATGTGGTCGTTAAACCCACAATCCTCCTCGCTTGCCTCTTGTGCAATATTGATAAAAACATGAATGATGTTTTCTTTCCCTCTAGTGGTGGAAATGGTACATCACCACTCAAGTAGTTGGTGGTTTGCAAAATTGAAGTCTCAGTGAGTGGGGTTGACATGCCCCTGGACCATCATTCCTCTGCCAGAGTACGGAATGTGTACAGTTCCTAAAGGGCACGTGCATGAATTGTCACATTTCAAGGTCTATTTTAGTTAGGCCTGAACTTTGAGCTGCTTCAAAAGAGCCAATGTCAAGCTTTGTCTCCCTCTTCCAATGAGTGTAGATCTGCATCTCTCTCTCTCTCTCTCTCTCAGCATTTCTCCCTCTGACTCTTCCCGGTGTCTCCCCATGCTCTCTAAATCTGTCCCCTCCAACTCTCCATACTGTGGTTCTCCCTCTTTTCCTCCCCCCACCCCCACACATCCTTGTATTTCTGTTTCTTCACTTGCCTTTGCTAATTGTACTGTCTCCCATTTTAATATAAATTGGATTCCTGAGTGCTGTGAAGCACTGAGTGACCAGAATGGAGTCTGACTTTCACCTGTGTTCCTTCCACAGGAAGACAACATTGTACACAACCAGAAGGTTGAAATTCTGAGGAACATGCTGGGCACCGAGTTACGACAGCTAGAGGTATGTTGGATGGTATAAGCCGCATCTTGTAGTTTAATGGGAAAGTTGATGAAAATGGAAGCCTGCTTCCCCCATTTGAAATGTAAAAATTTAGCAATCCCATGGAATTTGACATTCACTCACTGAACTGGTGATTTTGGTCAGAAGTCATTCTCACCTTGTGCCTTTCAAGTGTAGGTTCTAATACTGGCCTCAAATACTCCTTGGCCAGGTACGTAATGGATTATTTATCAAATAAAGTTTCCCTCACGTTGTCCCATTGCAATTGCAAGGCCAGTCACATTGTTGTCTCTGTGTGAGTTGTCAGTTTATTGCCAGCTGTGAGTAATTCGGCACTCTGGCATCTGCTGGAACTGGTGGGGACTCTTCATTTGTGTGAGCATTAATGATTTGACCAGTGCATTAATTTATCCCAGATGGGGTAAATAGACACAGAGGAATGTATCGCCTTCCAAAGGGCCTGATTTGTTAACTCAATTTTCAGACTAAGCTTGATGATTTTGTTTTTGAAAACAGCAACTTAAAGAGAAGTACTCAAGGAACCCATCGCCACAGCTGCTTCGAGATCAGCAGGAGGTGGAGAAACACATTCAGCAACTCCAGGAACAACTTGGCAAAGCGACAGGCTCCTTACAGGTAAGGCCTCTTTGTCCAGACTCTAAAGTAGGAACCACTTGTTAACAACCACTCGACCATCTTCTGTAGTGAGAAACCTTTGTGAGCTTATTACCTCTTGTGCTAGGATCCATGCTTTGGCTTAAGCATCTTGTCCTTGCTTTATAACAAGAGTAGGCTCTTGTTCATAAGGGTTTTCTAAATACACTAGGGTGTACTACCATAATTCACATCATTGCAACCAATCCAATCCCTCAGCCTCTACTTTCACAGTACACTGAAAACCATGTCCCTACTTTGATGTCATCTTCCCCCATTCCCCCCCCTCCCCCCCACTCCTGTTCTAAATTTTCAAAGTGCTTTATTTTAATTTTATTTCCTTCAGGATGGCTCGACTTCAGTTCGACACTCGGAAGCATTAGCTATTGTTGAAAGACTGACTGAAGGTGAGGACTAAAATTTTGCGTAATGCTCAACTTATAAATGACTGTCAAATCAACTCAATCCTGTTCCCACACACCCTTCGCTTCCTGATCTAAATCCCTAACTGGGACATGTATGGATCCTAGGGAACTGAGGTGTATTCCGGTGGCTGTAATGGAGTGCAGGCTGAAAACACCAAGCATGGTGTTCACCATGGTGAGATACTAGGATGCGAGATTCTTATTACAGAAGCAAAATGTTGATTTTCTTGTGAACAAGTTTATTTTTGTGCTGGTAGTCATGTTATCTTGCAGTGTTTTAAGCCAACCCTCGATTGATCCTTTGAACTTTACCTCAGCAAAGTAGGGAACGTTGGAAATCCTTATTTCTTATTTGTAACAATGCATGCTGTTTCATTTTCTTTCTCAACATCACCCTGTAATACCACCTTCTTTCTACTCCCTTCCCCACCTCACCACCCAACCCCCCCCCCCCCCCCCCCACACCCCCCCAAAGATCCCAGATGCCTCCTCAGGTCCTCCCCCTTTCCTACTCCGCATCCTTCCCATCCTCCTCTATGCCCCCAATATTCCTCCTCCCTTTTCCAGCTTCCCAGCTGTCCCCTGCTGCTCCTCTTGCATTTTCTTGATTTATAGTTTTATTTTGTTGCAGGGTTTTTTTTGAATGGGGTGTTCAGTAAATTTATAGTTGTGTAAGAAGTGGAGGAGCTACCCTGCTCATCAAATTCAATCCCATTATTTTGCTCAGTCCCTGTATCCTTTAATAATCCTCCTGTTTATCTCTTCTTTAGTTCAATTTCAAAAGAGTTGTTGGACTGTTGCTCTAGAATTTTGAGAGCCAGTCCCACATCTGACAATCCTCCCAGTGTTTTATAACCTCCTTTAATTTTGATGTTTTATTTTGTAAATCTCTGCCTTCTGCATTGCCATTTACCTACTGCTCTCTTAGTAACTTCTTTTGGTAATGAAATGCACTTGCTCTGATGGTAAATCACCGAATTGTTACGGAGCATGAGACCATTCAGCTCATCAGATCTGCCAGCCCCCATTAAAGAAATACTTGTATACTGCCCTGTCCCAATCCACAAGCTCTTTCGCAGTAGCCCAGCAAATTTTAATCTAAACTCAGTCAATTCCCATTCCAAATCTAGAGAGTGGAAAGAACTGGTATTCATCTGGAACCTGTGAATAACTGTTTGATGTAGTATTTTCTATTGAGGAACATGGGTAGTACTAGGTTATGCTCAGTTGCTGCAGATTCTACTGCTGAATTATTTCAAGTTTGATACCACTATTTAGGATCAATTAAGCCGGTTATGTATCGAACTGCATTCTTCAGGTAGCCAAGGAGAAGGGGATTGCCAGGTGATTGCTTATTTGCGGTTCTCGGTCTTCTGATTCATTCTTGTTAATTCCTCAGATGCGGGTGACTGGGAGCATGACCTTCCATCACAGAGTGAGAACACAGGATCTGATAGAAGCCGCGTTTCATTTAGCCGTGCGGAGGTGAGCAGTGCTGGACCAGGGTCCCAATAAATTTGCAATCTTCCCTCGGTGTTAGATCAATTAATGTTCTACAATTCTTACCATTCAATGAAATGTTATTTTAATTTTCCCTTGACCTAGCATTTTGTAAGACTGATTGTGGTTGAAACGTGCAACTTGTACTGCTCGGCAGTCACTCAAATCCTCCACTTTCCCAATGTAACAAAATTGCACATCAGTCAAGCACCAAACAGTTTTAGAAAACTTTGGACTTTAGAAATATCTTACTGAGTTAAAATTCAATAGAATAAAATTTGAAGTTCATTTTTCTCCCAAGTCTTGCCCCTGATCCTTTGCCAATTGTGGCTTAATTGGTGGAACCCTCAGTGTTATGCCAAAAGGTGTGTTTTCAAACTCCATACCAGCAACCTGAGCTCAAGAATCTTAGCTGAATACTTCAGTGTGATACTGAGGCAGTGCTATACTGGCAAAGGTGCCACCTTCTAGATGTGATGTTAAACTAAGACCATATCTGCATTCTCAAGTGAATGTAAAAGATCCTGTGGCAATGAAGAATTGGGAACCAATTAATGCTAATAAAGTCATAGTTAACAAAAAAATTAGACAATTGGTTGTTATCACATAGAACAGTACAGTACAGCCCTGAAGCAGGTCCTTCAGTCCATGATGTTCTGAACTAATTAAACTAGTAATTAAATGCCTAACTAAACTAATCCCTTCTACCTATACAATGTCATAGAGTCAGAGTCATGCAGCATGGAAACAGGCCCTTCGTCCCAACTTGTCCATGCCAACCACGGTGCCCAACGAGCTAGTCTCATTTGGCCCATTACTCTCCAAACCCCTCCTATCCATGCACTTATCCAAATGTCTTTTAAATGTTATTATTGCACCTGCCCCAACCACTTCCTCTGGCAGCTCATTCCATATTCTATCCCTCCATTCTCTGCACGTTCATGTTCCTATCTAAGAGCCTCTTAAACGCCTCTATTGTATTTGCCTCCACCACTACCCCTGACGGTGCCTTCCAGATACCTACCACTCTGTGTAAAAAAAAACTTGTCCTGCACATCTCCTTTGAACTTGCCCCCCCTCACCTTAAGTGCATGCACTCTAGTATCACCTTGCTATTTTGCAGGAGATTGCTATATGCAAATCGGCTAGTGCTTTCTACCACATAACTACACTTCAAAACGAGTTAATTGTCCCTGAAAGGCCCGATATAAATGGCTTCTTCTGAAATTTGAAATGCCCATATTTTAGCCAATGTGTCTTCTGAACAGTGGTTTTGGGAGGTTATTTATTGACCCAGAGTTTCTAGGGGTTGGTGAACCATTTGCTAACCTCCTCTTAAGAAGATGCTCTAGCAAGAGCAAACTAGAAGAAAAAATTCAACTGTAGCCCAATTAACAAGATCCTGTACAGCTTTAGTGACTTCCAATTGCAACTTCCATAGAAATGTTTGGGCAGCCAGTTAGTTATACCATGCCTCCAGACTAAAGATACTTGCAAAACTGTCAAACAGCCTGATATTCACAATCAAATTCTATATAAATAAAAATAAAGGAGTGTTAAAAGTTTTTGAAAGTTATTTTAAATCATTGAAAACAAACTCAAGAAAACAGTTAAGTTTATTTGGATCAGCTGTAAGTTGCCTCTGGCTTGCCTACCAGCCTTTCCTCTCCATTAAAATGAAAGGAGTTGCTGAAGCTGCTAGTATTGTGCACAGGTGTTGAAGTCGCAAACCTCATAGCTGATGGCTGCTTTCATTCCAAATGTGTCCTGATGCTGGTCTGCTAGTGGTGGACTGCTGACTTCCTGGAATTTCCCAGCAGCTGATTGGAAAATCTATCCATTGATCCTAGTGTAGGTTCCAATGTAAAGTTCAGATAGTTTGAATTACATTAATTTAAATGTATTATATTATATCTTCTAGAGTTTTTTTGGCTGGTTGTCAGTAGCCTTGTGGTTAAGGGCATCACCTGTTTTTCACTGGGTAATAATCCGTTTGGAGTCAAAACAACTGTCACTGCAACTCCCAGTCCGGAGGCTTGAACACATTTTGGCTGAAATTCTTGAGCAATTCTGATGAGACATTAAACCTGAGGTTAGGCCTTTTGTGAGGATATAATATGCACTGACATCATTTCAAAGATGTGAATGGGATTTATTCTCTTTTTTTTACAAGAAGACGTTTATTTACATAACTTTCATCAGAATATTTTCATGGTTCTCAAATTAAAATATTGCCATCCCTTGTCCGGGATGTACTCCAGCCCTTGTGGCACCTTGGTGTTATCACATTACTATTTGTTGGTTCCTACTATCACCGAATTGGCTGCCTTGTTTCCTAGATTAAGGCATTCTGAACAGCAGCCTCCTGTGCCTTAACATTTCAATGATTCTATGGTTCTTAAACTGAGATTGTACTTCAAAAAGTAATTGATTAGATGACGCCCACTGAGGCATCTAGAGGCTGTGAAAGGTGCTTATTATATGCTGTATCTTTATAGAATCCTTGCGTTTCTTTTTACAGTCTACAATAAGCAGCCCGTCTCCCCCATGTGATGGCCTCTTTCACCGAGACTCTCTGAATAGCAGCCCCAAGATCTCCCCAAAAGATGCTGGCAGTTTCTGTGAGAGTATGGAAGTCGATGAGAACCAGGACTGGGTATGGCGTATTTCTGACCATCAGGCAGGACTTTCATTTGTTTCCCAGGAGGTCATGAATTCTTTGACCTTTTTGTCAATTGTAGTAAACAATTACTGTTCTGCTGTCACTGCAAATTTTCTGAAACATTTTCAGCAAATCCCTGGAGGTACTGAGCATTTTGTTCTTGTTACATGATGTGAAGGATATTGCAAGAGTGTTGTGTGCGCTGTCAGGAAGCAGTAGCATTGTAGATGAGGATTTAAAGGTGAGACACCCCAACTTGATCAGCAGAAAGTGGTCCTGCACCAGCCAGGGCAGCAGTAGAGTGACCGTAACACATCACAGGGCAATGCCCTCTCCTGCGCAAGCGAACACAAATAATCTGAAGGATAATGTGATGGAAGGAAGCTGGAGCTGCAGGAAGTGCAGGAGCTGGTGTCAGTGTGAAATATTTGATTATGGTTTTTGTAATGATCTGACTGACTGATCTTTGTTTCTTTCCACCTGAAGGATTCACTGTCCTCAGGGCTCAGCCCCCCGCGAGTTGCAGTGCAGATAATCGGTGCTGAGGATGATGATTTTGATACCGAGGCTGAACAGGTAAGTGTCCATTGTCGGAGTTAATTTGACTGCAGATAGTGTGAACCTACCTAGATCTTAATCCCCATCTGCTCACTTTACAGATTGATGTCCAGTGCAGCTGTTTCCAAAGCATTGATCTGGTGAAATCCCGTCCTGCACATTTGGTTGCCTTTTTACATCATGTCGTGTCACAGTTTGAGGCGGCTCCATTGGTAAGGATCATGGACTATGGTGAGAGATAAAGTCGTTGGATAGGGTCAGCAATAAGGATGGGGCCTGATGGTGAAGATTGATGCTGGTGTTCATATATAGGGATGACCATTGGCATTTGGGAAGGGTCAGATTCTAGTATGAGTGCTGGCAGTGATGAAAAGGGCTTTTTCTCTAGTGATTGGGCAGGAGATAGGCTGTGCTGGTAATTGCTGTCAATAATTAGTGGTTTATTTTCTACCCAGCTCTGCTACCTCTACGCCGATCTCTACAATCACACAAATTCTAAGGATCATCGACGGATGTTTCTAGAGTTTTGCCACCTTTTCCTGGAGAAGGGTTCGGTGAGTCAGGCAATGCAATAACTGCTGCAGCTTTTTCTGTATCTTGGAATTGTCTGGACTTCTGACACAGCGATTCTGTGCTATCTGGAACAACTTGAATATTACTATATGTCCTAATATAGTTCATAGGATGTTTAGAATTTGTCTTTTACTTGTCCCTTTATAATCTAAAGGATGAGTAGGATTCTCCCTGTGACTTTCCTTGGATGTATATAACCCATGTACAACTCTATATATGGGGCTTAAGATAAATATTGGTTTTGGTGGTATACCTTCAGTTGTATAATTGTTGTTCATTACTTGTTGAGATGGAGATCTTCCAATATACTGAGCAGAGGCCAATTTTAAACCAAATTGTTCTGGGGTTAATATCAGCTTCACATCCTGTAATGGTTGCTTGTTGAAATCTATTTCTAACTGGAAGTTCCTCTGGTGAAATAAAAAATAGACAACAGAAATCATGCATGTAATGGAGATTGAAGCCCACCTTGCAATCTTGTTGGTTCTCTTTCTCCTTTAGGCATTGTGCCTGGTCTCAGAAACTGAGGTAAAGATCCCTTTTCCCTGAGTATCCATAGAAACCCAGAATTTCCCATCTCTGCTTGTTTGTTATTCCATTTGCTCTGGGAAGGTACTCTTCTTGAGAGAATTGGAACAGTTTTTTCCTCTGTTGGAGGCATTGAGAGTCAGCAGTATCAATTGTGTATTAACTGGACTAGAGGGGTGGGGTTTGGATTGCGACTCTGAGAGCAGGAGGGTGGGAAGGCCGTGACCCTGGACAATTGAGGAGGGCAGGAACAATACAAATTACACTTTGAAGTTCTGTTGTTTCCTTATTCCCTGAACTAAATGTGTAGTAAACAATGAACAGCGGATAGAGTATTGGTCTGAGATTCACTACTGTGGATGCAAAGGAATGTGTGTCTGTGGCAATTAATGATTCAAGCCTAAATGTTGTTTGCATCTTGCTGTTTATGCCACTTTGCTCATTACGCACTTTTTGGTTTACTTGTTGCATTTCTGTTCTTTTCCCAGAATCTCCGAGTTCAGGTACCAGAATGGATCAGTGTAGAGCTAGGTAAGTCCCCAAAACCAAAACATTTCCAAACCTATGCTTGGGAAGCCCAGGTACATTCACTACTTTGAATGCCTGAATATAGAAAAAAATAAGAATTCCATTTATTGATGCATAAAATAACAATCCAGGTTTCTCCAACTCTAAAATGAGATTCCTGCATGTTTTGGCACTGTTGCTCATTCTTTGGTATCCAGTACCACATGGCACCAGCGCTATGTACAGGTTGCTCTGTAGCAACTTGCCAAATTTTCTTCAGCACGTCCCAAGCCTGTGTCTTCCAACGCCCAAAGGAATACGGTCTTCAGATACATGGGGATGTTGCCTCCTAAAAGTTACAGACCTGGAGATAAATTAATTTGTTCTTTAGCACCACTGGATCAAAGTCGTAAGCAACCAACCTATCAGTAGTGTGGAAGCATCTGCACCATATGGACTTCTCTGAATCCGAGAGAATGCTTGTGACTACCTTCTGAAGCACAGCTAAAGGTGGATACTAAATGCTGTCATTGCCAGTAATGGCTGCATCCCGTCTGTCAAATACCTTGATAGCCTTTTGACATCTTACTGTTGTCAAAAGGCCATTAAACTGTTCTTAAAAGTCTTGGATAATCAGATACATTTGAAAGAAGCTCAATCTTAAATAATTATAGAAAAAAATCCAAAAAAAAATTAAAAGGTTCTAGAAATTAATTTAAAAACAAGATTTAAAAGAAAACTTGCCAGGCATAAAGCTGAGGGACTGGTGTGAGTGCCTCTATCTCTTCCTCAAGCACATTTGTGCTACACCACCAGAAAATGGCATCAGACCTCCTAGCTTGTAGGTGGTTTTCATGTTTCAATGCGCAGGAGTGTAGGTCAGAGATGAGCTCACCTGCGCTTCTGTCTGCAATTGCTGACCAGATTTGGTTCTGGTGATGTGGAGCTCACTGCCTGAATGAGATATAAATGCATCACCATAATTGTTCTCTGTTCAATCCTTTCAGAACGTAGAAAAGGAGATCTGTCTGAGGAAATGCAGCGTAGCTGTGTGCAGGGGATGCAGGACAGTGTCCTGCCTGATGTTCAGACGCACCTGGAAGATTTCAGGTAAACACAGTTAGTCACATTGTCATTATTAGCTGCTGGTGCAGATCATAAGCAGCAGACCCATGCAGTATAATGGAAACAACCTGCCCAAGAGGAAATGATAAGCCACCATCAACCCCATTCCCCTTCACTGTCCCTTCAAGGTTCCTTGCAGTTTTGGAGCAAATATTTGCAGGCAACAATGTTTCCTTGTCTCATTTTTAAAAGTCTGCCAGGGGAAAGAATATTACTGCCAGCCTCTGTCCCTGTTCACAACATTGTGCTACCATTCCATCCATCTGATTCCTGCAGTTTTGTTGGGAATGTTTGTATACAGTGTTGTTTCCTTGTCCCTTGTTTGATCCCCTCCTGCCTGGATCCTTCACTCTATTGTTCACCTATGGTTTGCATTCCAAGCCTTTGCACTCCATGTTATTGTACCAGAATGAGGGTATGAGTTTGACTAATTGTAAAAATGTTATTTACTTGAGCAATAACGATGTATTCGCCTCTCTTTTCACCTTTCCTTTGGGATTTTACAGTGGGGTTGGCTGGTTCAAAGCTGTTTCTGAGAGTGTAGTTCTAGTACTAATCTATACCTGCATCTCAACAGGCAAAAACGTAATATGGGAATGACAATCGGAGAGAATGAATTGGCAAAGTTGGATGCAGAGCGAATCCGAGACCGTGTGGCAGCAGAGCAGAAGGAACGGGTGTGTGCAGAGCACCTGTTACAGAAGATCGACGAGGTCCTGTAAGTAGCATTTTAAAATCCAGCATTCAAGTGATTGATGTTACTGGGTGTCAATCTCAGATTGTCTGGTAACAAGCAGACTGAGCTCTGGGACGGCAGCTAAGTATGGATATTGACAAAGTTCTATGAGATCAGACAGAATTGATGACTGTTACGAGGCCATGCTGTGATCAGCTCAGACTTCAAGCTTTCAGTTCACTATCTGGATTAATGAATTATGCTAAGTACCCCACAATTACTTTCTGGGTTTTTCTTCCTCCCATTTTAAAGAACAGCATTGCAATTCCAATTTTCCAATTTGGAGGCAGTATTTGGAAAGCTTTGGAAGATCGTGATGAATGTACCTGCAGTCTTTGTGCTGCTTCCTTTCCTTACCCTGAGGAGGGACTCGGGTCCTTGAGATTTTTCAATGTTACGAACCATTATTTTTTCCTCTGCCATTTTTAATGCATTTTAAATCTGTTTAAACTCCCTCATTTGACATTCTGATTCCAATTTCTTGCTGATATTTTGCCCTCCCTCTATTATGAAAACATATACAAAATCCTCATTTTGGTCAGCCACTTCCTCCAGCCCATTATAGTCTTGCCTGCAATAATGACATTTCCCCCATTCGCCATCATTTTCTCTCCTCTACAATTTCTTCTGAATACATTGTGCCTGGGATTGCTAAGCCCTTCTTTAAACTATGTCTATTATTGCCACTGTATCATAATCCCTTGTGGCAACTTACATGTATCTGGTTGTGACTCTTATTTATCATGCCATGTGCATTTATGCCCATACATTCCAAACTTGCCTCAGCCCTCTGGCTGAACCCTTCTATCTCTCTTTGCCCCTACATTGCACTTACACGCCTTGTTACCCCTCCGAATTATTGTAATTCAGTTTCCCCATACCCCTTCCCAATTACCTTAAAACCTCCTTAACAGCATTATTTAACCTACACTTCCCACATATGTCTAAGCTTTTTAGGGGCAATCTGTCCATCAAACTGGGACTTGTAATGCTCAGTTGCAGTTGATTAATTCGACCTGCTGGACTTTCCGTGTTTGCTCATGTTGTTGGATCACTCACAATTTTTGTTTTGCTTTTTAGTGCGACCTTGTCCCCTTCTGAGGAAGAAAAGAGGTAAGTTTCATAGTTTCCTGCTCATTAGCTCCATAACATCCAAACTGACTTCTGCTCTCTGTGCACACACTGTATTTTCAATATTTCCATTGTTCCTTTCATTGCAAGTTGTAATCACTGAAAATAGTTTTCAGCTAAATTGAATGATTTCTGAGCCTTTGCTCAGTGCAGCGGAAGCCATTCTCCCCAATGTCAGCTAATGAACTCAGCCCTTTTCCTGGTGCTCACAAATTTGTGTCCTGTGTCCTTGAGCAATGGTATTTCTTCCTGGTAACTGATACAGACTCCTCCATTCCCACTCTCTCTCTCTTTCTATGGCAGTAATTCTGTTGCGGATGTGATCCTCCTCTATATGAAGCAGCTTGGAGTGAAAATGAAGGAACTGAGGAACCTGGACAGAGATCGCAGGTTACGAGTCGCATTCTTCCCAAAGAAGAAGGTTTGTGTTTATGCATTTACACGTTGTTTATTTGAGGTTGGGGGATGGGGTTGATTACTTCAATGCAGAGTGAATATTTGAAGTAGGTTACCTCACCCTGCATGTTGCCAGACTTCTTGCTAGAGATCTACTGATCTAGATAAATGGAGATTATTCCATTACGTACATGACTAGTACATGTTAAAAAGACTTTGGAGAATTAGGAGATGCTTCACTTGCCATAGAATACCCAACCGCTGACTTGCTTGTGTACTGAAGTGTGGCTGGTTGAGTTAAGTTTTTGTTCAGTGGTGATCTCCCCCAAAGAGTAAATGATGGGTAATTCAATGATTCTAATGTCGTTGACCATAAGGGGAAAATAGAACCAGGATGATTTTCCACTTTGTCAGCTGATGCCAGTCTCTGTTTAGGATCATTTGGATAGAGGTGATGCTAATTCTTAGAGTATGTGTCTTCAGGCACTACATCCAGGACATTGTTGAGGCCCATAGCTTATAGCATTGTTGGAGCACATATCCAGATGTTTATCGATATTCCCTAGAGTGAATCAAAATGGCTACAGCTCTGTGATACTGAAGTTAGTAATAAAAATGGAAAGGAGAGAACTATTCCCAAATTAATGGGAATTGGAGTCTTTTAATTGAGGTGGGGTTGATTCTGGTTTCAGATGGGGCTGGGAGTTTGGTTCTGCAAGTGTCTGGCTTTGGGGGAGGAAAGCTGGTGTTTTTATTTGGTTTCATTTTGGAATGGTGTATAGAGATATTCTTGCTGCTCTTTTAAGCCAGAAGAGAACATGGGAATGTTCCACACTTGATTTTGGTTCAGAGATGACAGATTGTGGGGTATTTGTGAATGGTGTTTGCTGATTGGTTGTTGCTGGTTCACTGAGCTGGAGTCTGATTCTGCTTATGGTCTCATTCTGACTTTAATTTTGCACAATAAACAGCCAAGTATAAAGAAAGAAAAGGAAACTGTGAAAGATGATGAGAAAAAGAAACGTTTCCAGAGCATTCTGGACCCTATCCGTCGCACAAGCAAACAGGATCGCAATGCAAGTAAGTGTGAACTGAAATTATTTTGTTTAAAATGTAGGATCAAAGTGTCTGGAGACTGATTACTGACATCTTTGTTCAGTTGAAAAGGCTAAGTTACTGCACCAGAGGCAAATGGGACCATACATCCGATCAGCTTCTCACTCTGACCACAGCGAGAGATCAAAATCTATTCAGTTTTTCAGCGAGGGAAGTGAGGCAAGCTATCAGCCGGTGGTGATCGGCTCACCAGGAGCAGCTACGGCCAGCACTGTCCATGATGGGATCTCGGAGTGTGACACAGGTACACAGGAAATGCACTGCAATTCATTGTTACCCAGCACGAGAGAATAATTGGTGCACCACGACTGTATCGGTAGCCTTGCCTTCCACTGCCTCTGCTCCTGCTGTCAACTTCTTCCTATTGCTTTGTGTGTGTGTGTGTGTGTCTCTCTCTCTCTCGCTCTACTCTCCTTTCCCTTTCTTACCCCTTTCTGCTACATGTTCCTCATTCTCCCTCTTTCCTCGTCCTCTCTTTCCCCTAACCCCCCCCCCCCCCGTTCCTGCTTTTTTACCTGTCTGACCCAATTTCCTCCCCTCCACCCCATTGATCTCTCTCATCTGCCATCATCAACCAGCTTGGCCTTGGCTTCATTTGACTCTTGCTCTGCCATACCTCTCCCATTCCTTTTCCCATTTTGCTCTCTCATTCTGCTTCACTGTTTCTTCTTCATATAGTCTCCAGTAACAGACAAAGTCAACATTTAAAAATGTGTTTTGAGGTGGTTGAAGGGAAGTGGGAACAGAGTAGCATATTTTCATAGTTTAATTTGTATACAATTCTTTTGGTCTTTCAGCCTCTAATTTCCTCTATCCTTCCCAGATTCTGCTTTTGCAACACCTGCAACGTTCAAGATGTTGACAGACAATTCATTAATAGGGGATTCCAGCATTTCTACACCAAAGTCGGCCTTCGAGCTTCCATCCACCCTTGATCAGGTGATGGAGGAGGATAGAGAGTCAGAGAAGTGAGTAACTCTGGTCAGTGTTGGCAAAGTAGCGGAACAAAGTGGATCTGATCAAATGAAGCAGGACTCAAAGCAAGTGACTCCTTGTATATCTCACACCATATGTTTAGAGGAGATGAGTTCTGTTGGAGAACGTGGTTATGGGCTGATTGTATTGCATTAAATGCTGTTGGTTGTGGGGTAATTGCACTACTCTGTGGACAATTGTACCATGATCTTTGTTTCCTGCTGTCTAATTTTTAAATGTTTAATACCAGAGGGCATGCATTTAAGGAGAGGGGTGGTAAGTTCAAAGGAGATGTGCAGGGCAAATTTTTCTACACAGTGGTGCCTGAAATGCACTGCCAGGGTTGGTGGTGGAGGCAGATACAATAGAGGCATTCAAGAGGCTCTTAGATGCATGAATGCGCAGGAAATGGAGGGAAATAAACATTGAGTAGGCGGAAGGGATTAGTTTAGTTAGTTCGGCACAACATCGTGGGCCGAAGGGCCTGTTCCTGTGCTGTACTGTTCTAATTTTCTGTTGCCTTTCAGAAGTCTTGAGACTGCTACACCCCCGTGTACTCCTAAACCAGGTCGCCGGTGAGTTCCCAATGAATCTGAGTTTGCTAAAATGGGCAATGTAAAGATATGATTGTAGGTGTGGACCTGCCACCATAATATCTCCAGCTGTAGAAAAATGGCGAATCTAGCCCCTCTGCAGATGTTGACTCTTCTCACACATCTCCTTTCAACTGGTTAGAATAACATTATTTTGATGTTATTCTAACCAGTTGAATAACATTATTGAGACCAATACTTGGGCAGAGGTCTATCAGCTATGCAAAACTATGATACAGAACTGATGGATACTAGCCTATTTGTAACACCAGGGTACTAATGTGTTATTATTGATGTCAGATGTAGTAATTGCAGTGGCAGATCTGTCACTGCATAATGCTGCAGTGCAGTACTAGTGAATAACTATTCAGTTTAGAACAGATCTGTCATCATAACAGTGAGTTACTGTACTAGGTGCTGATCTTTCACTGAGATGCAGTACTGTTGGACATCAATCTATCAATATATCACTGAAATACTGCACTAGTGGGTTCTGATCTGTCACTATAACATTGAGGTAAAAGTATTGATGGCTACCATTCTGAAACTATAGCACCAGCTTAGTGCCCATCAGTAATGGTGTAGGATCATTCAAAGAATGAGCATAATATGAAAAGCATTTTCATAATGTGTATTGTTTAGTTAGGATTTCTCCTATGATGTTGCCACCAGTATTGTAAATACAACAAGGCATCATCTGCAAGTTAATGTCCCAAGTTCTTTCTGTCAAGTTGCAGGAAGATTTGGTGGGGCATCTGATCTCTGTATGCTGGTAGTGCAAGCATATTGGACCAAATGGCTTTTCCTGTGCATCATGAAACAAAAGAAGCCATTCAACCCAATATGTTGCTCTACTCTTTTGGGGTGGAAAGCCAACTGAATTAGAGCGATTACTCAATGTTTCACCTACCCCTGCAGTCCTCTGGCCAATCATTGTATACTTCAGTCAGGAGCTTTCAGTAATATTTTTGGTCCTGTTTCCCCAGAGCGGATGGGCATGGCTATGGAGCATGGACAGAGGCTGGTTCTCAGACACACCCCCTGAGCCAGACAGAGGAAGATCAAATGCACTTGTCGGATGTGGAGCAAGACCCAGCCAACTGGCAGCAGCTGGTTAGTCGGGATGTCCTGTCTGGCCTGAAACCACATGAGATCAAGAGGCAGGAAGTTATTAACGGTAAGGTAACAGATAGTGAAGGGTCAAGAATGTTAAGGGTGGAGAGGACTGTTTTGATGGGGACCTTAGAGAGTGGGAGGATGCCAGAGATTGATGGGGTATGTAAGAGTGGACTCAGAGGAATGTTAGAAGCATTTGAGATTGTGAAAATGCCAGGAGATTCACAGTGCGATAGGAAGTGTCTGGCGAATCTCAGGGAAAATAGGCAGTATGTTGAGGATCTTGGGAAGAATGGGAAGCTCCGGGCAATCCCAAAGAGGATGTGAACTGTGGAGGTGAGGTGGTGGGACTGGTGTCAGGATGACAACAAATCTAGGGGCCTACTAAGATCAGCCACACATACAGGTAGTGCAGAGGATGACTGCCTTCATGCCAGGTGGCATCAGGGGTCATATAGTGCAGAGTATATTCCTGTGTATTGTTCATTTTCAGTGCAGTTTTTGGGAATGCATATGTGGAAGTTTACTGAGTGCTGATTCTAATCTTCAGTGTTTCTCACAAGTCATAACTTTGTCTTGTCCTCTGATAACTTTGTACAGAACTTTTCCACACGGAGCGTGCTCACATTCGAATGCTGAAGGTTCTAGATGTGATCTTTTACCAGAAGATGATGCGAGATGGCAGCATACCCACAACTGATGTGAGAAACATATTCTCCAACCTTGAGGAAGTCCTGCAGCTTCATGGTAACTGTTGAAATAACTGCTTTAGGGCCCAGCATTCAAGGGAGTAAAGTTGTTGAAGTAGGGGGATTGATGGTCTAGATGGTTCTGATGTTTAAGTTACTGGATGACTATCCAGAGGCCTGCAATATTGAGATGGGAATTCAGATCCTACCTAAACAGCTGGGGAATGTAAAATCAATCAGTCAGATAAATCTGGAATCAAAATGCTAGTCTTAATAATGTCCTGAACTCCCAGATTTAATAATGTCCTTCAGAGTAGGAAGTCTACCATTTATTATATGGTTTGGTCAAATATGTCTCCAGACTCACCCTTTTAAGTGCCCTCTAAATTGCCCAACGTGCCCCTCAGATCAAGGGATGTGAATGTTGGCCTGGCCAACAGTGTTCACATTCTGCAAACCACTGTTTTAGTAAGTGGAAATGAAAACATCTTTGGATTTTAGCATTATTCCAATTACTGAGCTGTGTGAGGCCCCCAAGCTACAACTGATTGGGCAGGAGCCCAAACATAAGGACAGTGCACTGTAATGATTGAGACAAGGAATGTGCAGCTCTGGGCCAGCTCTGTGATAGAAAGTGTTATTGCTGATAGTGGAAGATAAGGATGTGGAATTTCCAGTTAATACTGACAAATGTAGAATTGATCATCTTAGTGCAGAGAAGTTTAACAGGAGATTTTCATTGACATTGTTAAAATAGGTTTCAGTAAACTAAGGAAAAGCTTGAGTGATAGAAGGTCAATAATCAGAGAAGACAGATTTAAGGCAATTTACCCAAAATGTGGGGAGAAGAGGATAATTTATTTTGTATGGAGTTTTTGTGATCTGGAATGCACAGCCTGAAATGCTGGTGACAGCAGATCCAATAATAACTTTCAGAAGAGAACTGAATGAATAAATTTTTTAGAAGGAAATAGCCGAGATGAATGGGACTAATTGGTAGCTCTTACAAAAAAAAGCATGACGACACGAGCTACGGGCTGAATGGCTTCCTTTCTTTCCTACCATAGGATTCCATGATCTACTGCTCTGGATTAATTTAGCACAGGGTGATAATGAAGTAAATGTGATTCTAAAGGTAGATTTGCTTTTTCCCCCAGTTTCATTAAACGAACAGATGAGAAAAGTCTGGAAAAGAAATGAAAACTTTGTGGTTGATCAGATTGGAGAGGACTTGCTAAGCTGGGTGAGTGTCCATGTATAAATTGTATGGAATTAATGAGAAGAGGATGCTTGGGATGGATCTTCCTCTGAAAAGGCAGAGAGTGTGGGCAACAAATCCTGTAGTGCAACTTCAATTTTAGGACATTGTGGGAAATCAATGCACATCCATTAAAATTATATTTATTGAGGTGACTGGGATCAAAAAGAAAACCTCCTGTGACAAGTTATTAAAATGCAGGTTATAGCTTCTGCAGGCCAAACATCACATCCCGGACAAAGCTGCAGGATCCCTCTGGACGGTCTTCTCAGCCTAGTTTATCTTCACTGCTTCATAAATGGCACGGAGGGAGGAATGCAAAGCTTATAATTGCTTCGACAGCAGGGTAACTAGTAGGGTGTGGAAATAGTGCTGGGTTCTTAACTAGTTGCAGTCCATATTGATCACTTGTATAAAGGAACTAATTTTAATGTAGCCACGTTGATGATGCAAAGATAGGAAAGTTGTGAAGAGGGCACACTCTCTGCAGGGACATTGGTAGGTTAAGTAATAAGGCAAAATTTGTCTGGAGTACAATATGGGGAAGTACAAGGTTATCCACTTTGGTAGGAAGAAGAGAAAAGTAGAATATTGCTTGTGAGGAGAGAAACTACAGAATGCTGCAGTACAGAGGGATCTGGGTGTCCTCTCATGTGAAACTGGTTCAGCCAGTAATTGAGATAGAAAATGGAATGTTGTACTTCATTGCAAAGGGTGTGGATAACAGAATCAGAGGTCCTACTACAACTGCAGAGTATTGATGATGAGACCATAGTTTTGGTCTCCTTATTCAAGGATGGATCTACTTGAAATGGCTGTAGTTCAGAAAAGCTTGATTCCTGGGACAAGGGGGTTGAAGAGAAGTTGAGCAGATTGGGTCTGTTCATTGGAGATTAGCAAGGTAGGTGCTGAGATGTTTTCCAGTTGGAACTAGGAAGTATAGTTTCAGAATAAGGGGTTGCCAATCTCAGACGAGAGAAGAGGAATTTCTTCTCTTAAAGCATTGTGAACCTTTGGAATTGCCTGTGCTGGAGCAGTGTATGGACTGAATTGTTGAATCAGTTCAAGGCTGAGATTGTTGGTCTATGGGGGTGTCAAGAGTTATGGGAAATGGGAAGGAAAGTGGAGCTGAGTCCAAGATTGGATGACAAAGCAGACGAGAGGGGCAACATGACCTACTCACATTTGCAAAGTTTGTGTTCAAGGACTTGACAGCTTACACCAGGATCCAGCAAATAATCGGGTATAAAACATACAACCATCTCAAGTAGAAGAAACACAGTTACCTCTCCTTGTCTTTCATTGGCACTCACTGTTGATTAGTCACCATTGTTAATCACATTGGTCAGGGTTCATTATTGATAACTGAACAGAGTGAGCCCTGTTCGCTTCCCCACAGATATGTTTTCCGATTTTTTTTTATATAGTTTCCAGCATCTGCAACTTTTTTGATTTTTCATAACCAGCCCTATCAACACTGACTGAAACTGGCGAGTGGCACATCTTATGACCCCTCAAAGCCTCCTTGTCATTTACCAGGTGGCACAGATAGTAGAGTTGCTTGGCACACATCTGAGTAATTCCTATTTTCTTTCTCAGTTCAGCTGTTCTGAAGAGGAGAAGTTTAAACGAGCTGCAGCTACTTTCTGCAGCAATCAGCCCTTTGCTTTGGAACTGATCAAATCAAAGCAGAAGAAAGATTCAAGATTCCAGGCAATCATTCAGGTGAGAAGTCTCAAATTCTGAGTTTCTTCCAAGTTATTACATATCTTACATGAATAACCAGTAAAGATGTTAATGCGATGCATCCAGTCCCAGTACCAAACCGCAGAGGTACAGATCAAATTAGATGGAGAATAAAGGATCTGTACATGTTCCCTTCAAATACGCTCAGGGCAGGTACAGCATGGTTTAGGTATATTTTAAAGGAAGTTTTATACTGTCACTGTCTAATATTTTGGAGCATACTTGCATACCTATTACAACTCAAAGTCAGCACATCCGGTCCATCCTGATTCCCAGCAGATAATCCATTAGTCCCATTCACCCTCTCCTTATTTCACCGTATTGCTGCAACAACTTCTCCCTGACATGCCACCTACTCCCCTTTAATTCTTTTGCCACTTAAAGGGTAACTTGCAGAAGCCAGTTAACATACCAGCACATCTTTCAGATGTAGGAGGAAACAGAAGCATCTGGGAAAACGTGCAAACTTCACCTATGGAGCAGCCAAGATTGCAATCAAACTCGGGTCTCTGGAGCTGTGAGGCAGCAGCGTTAGCAGCTGTGTCACTGTGCCACCCCGTACACTATGGGTTAGAAACAGAATAAAGCTTGCTCAATGCTGTCCCAATGTGCTCCCCTCTCTCCTCATTTAACCTGTTTTCTCTGTACCTCCTACTTCTACCTTGCAGGCATTACACTAGGGGAGAGAGGTGTTGTCATTGCAGATTGTGGGATATTGAGAGGGGTGCTGATGATCTTATCAAATTATTTTGTATAGAAAGTATGTACAACAGTGATTTACACAGGACCAAAAACTGCACAGTGAATGTATAGACAGATGGGAAGTTCTCTTCTGGGTGTTATTTATCCTTGTTGTGAATGTAGTTTTCTATCAAATGGCGAGAGATTCCAAATGTAGATGGAATCAGAATCTGGTGACAGAAGGCATTTGCAATGTTGCACATAGTTTGAGAAACTGGGTATGTTGCATGAGGTGGAAGATTTATTTTAGTTACAAGCTGATATTTTGCAGGAGGCACAGAGTAATCCACAGTGCAGGAGGCTGCAACTTAAGGACATCATCCCAACTGAGATGCAGCGTCTGACCAAATACCCACTACTCCTGGAGAACATTGCTAAAAATACAGGTAGGACCAGTCTAGACTTGAGCACATACAGAATCCAAGGAATCATTAAAATAGAACTGCCAGATTGTGCACAAAAATGTTATTAAAAAAAGGCCGAGAGTGATGTGAACAGAGGCGAAGGCAATGGGAGAAACTTGGGGAGATAACCTTGTAATTATGTATGTTTCATTACAATCCCCATGTTTCACGAGGTATATATTGTGAGCATGAGAATAAGACGTGTACGGGAAGCATTACCAATAGCATGTAATGCGTATTAGAAGTTGAGCAGGTACACTGCCTGAAGTGGTATCAAAAAGTCTCCACTGCTGGGAGTCTTGCCAGTAAACTTCTAAAGACACCATCAGAATCTCTCTTCTAGTTATGTGTGTTTGAGAAGAGATCCTCCCCTAATTGGCACACAAGTAACTGTAACACTGGAAAAACAGGTTATGTATTTATTTCATTTTACAAGTGCTTTAATTTAGAGCTTGCTCTGTTTTCTCTGGAGGAGGATAAAATTATTTTTCCGTACTGAAACAAGTCGTCTTGTTCTTAGATCCAGAACAGCACGAAGAGAAGAAGAAAGTGAAACAGGCAGCAGAATGCTGCCGTCAGATCCTGAACTTTGTGAATCAGGCTGTGAAGGAAGCTGAAAATAAGCAGGTGAGTGTTTGAGGTGAGGACTCTGTACATGAGCCCTTACCATGCACCGATATGTTGGCTTGAGTGGGGAAGACTCTGTGCAATAACCCTTGCCCTTTGAACATAATAGATTGAGTGGTTGCCAGGTGTACAATAAGTGAATCCTAAGCAAAATACTGCAGATACCAGAAACCTGAAATAAAGAACAAGTTTGCAGTCTGCTCTTCTAAAGGGTGTGAATTTCCTAGAGCTGAAGATCTATCAGATAGAGATCTTCTTTCATTACCCTTTCCTTGGTAAACATGTAATTGATACAGAGAAAACTATTCATCTGTTTTGTGATAATACATTTTTTAAAAAGTATATTTTTTGATTGCTAATGGACTTTATTAAGGGCACATATAGTGTGCTGATACTGGATGAGTGCAGCTGTTTCTTCCCTATTCATTGACCGCTTAATTCATTGTTTCTTTGCATCACTGTCAGCCCTTTTTATTGACTGGCACCAACATTCACCCAGACAGGTAAAGGGGTTGGAAGGAAAAATAACCCAAGGCTTGTTATACCTGAGACAGTAAATAGTAATTCCTCATACAAAAATTATTTATTTATTTTTTAAAAGCTAGATTTTCCCCAGTTGATTTATTTCAAATCATCCCCTTGCCACCCACCCCTACCTCTCTCCACCTGTTTTGCAACTGGATTATTTAGATGCACCAGAAACCTTGTACGTTGACGATGGGGTAACTGAGTTATACAGGACAGAGGGAACTGATATGGCAACCTGAGATTCATGAAGCCTCTTGCTTATCAAAGAGCCAAAGGCTATCATTGAAACACAAAGTGTAGGTGCTCAGGACATCAGCAACTTGAAATGCTTTCTGTTCTGTGATCGGTCTGGTATTTCCTTATGAAAGTTAATGGATTCTTTCTTGTGTCAGCGGTTGGAAGATTATCAGCGGCGCCTGGATCTATCTAGCCTGAAGCAGTCAGATTATCCGCTGATTGAGGAGTTCCGGGTAAGTGATTTAATGGAAAAATATCAAAGCCCTTCATTATCAAAGTTCAGATGAGAAATGATTAATAAAACATTGCAGAGACCCATTTTGCATTGAGCACAATTTGTAATTACATTTTTGTTTAAGAATCTGGATCTTACAAAGCGGATCATGATACACGAAGGGCCTCTGACTTGGCGGGTGAATAAAGATAAGACAATCGGTGAGTGAAAAGCTCCATCAGAAGATGAACTGGTAGCTACTGACCTTTTGAAGGGTGAAAACAGATGAGTTTTATTTGGGAACTGGCTTTGTGTTCTGCTGTGAGTTTATCTTGCACACTGTTTCCTGATCACTTTACACCCTGCACACCTGAATGTCTTATAGAAAGTATTCAGGTGTCAAGTAAAGAATGATTCTTATCTTTTATTTGTAATGTGTTGCTGCTGCACTGTGAACTAGGGTACAACACTTATTTCATCAATGAAGCATCTCTTTTGGGTGTTTATAGTTTTGGGTCGGCGCAATAAATGTTCCTGTTCCAAGAATTTGTGGTACAAGTTTGAGTCTCAGATACTGTACAGGATTCATATTTCTCATGTATTTACATTACTGGATCTTGTGTCTCTGGTATTTAGGTGCTAGTTTTTGTCTCGGTACTTCAATATAGGGTTCTCATCTGTCTAGTATTTACGTAAAGGAGTCAGAACTCTGATATTTACAGTATAGGATTCTTGTCCCATGGGTATTTACAGCACAGGTTCTTCTCTTGAATACTTAACAGTTCTGGTTCTTGTATTTTGGATGAATTTTGTCTTTTGGATGATTCTTGTGTAGATTTTAGTCACACAGATATTTGCAGTAGGCATGCCTTTCTTGGGGATTCATAGATCAGGTTACTGTCTCCCAAGTGTGGTGCAGGTTTTTGTTTCTAAGGAGTTTACAGATTTGATTTTTGTCTTGGATATTCACAGTACTGGTTCTTGTATTTGCAGTGGTGTAAATATCTGACGATAAGAAGCTCTACAGTGCAGGACTCCTTGCTGTCTAGTGTTTGTGATGCTTGTTCTTCATTTTCTTGTATTTGGTCATTGGACATTTGTAGGAGCTAGAGGTTTAACCAGCATATCCATACAGTGCATTCCCACATTACAGCAATTCAAGTCATGAAAGTTCACCGTTGGGGAATTCACAAGTCACTACCAAAAATTTGAGATACAAAATAAAAAGATGTACGACTAATGGAATTAATATGAGGAAAAAAATTAAATACTAAATGTGGGGGGAAAAACACCCACAAGTTTAGTCAATTATTTCAAGGGCTTGTGTTGCAGACAGTCGTGAGACTTTGACTGTTTTCTAGAAATGCAACGTGGGTTACGTTTTTAATGATTTGTGATGGGAAAAGATTAAGTGCTCCAGTGTGAATGGATGGACAGCTACTAGCTGCATCTGATGCTATGTTAAGTACACACTGGAGCTACAAAATATTAGGAAGATTGTGGCAGGGCTTCTGCCTCATTCTGTTCTGAGGCTGTTTTTAATAAGTGATGCTGTGCATTTCACAAAGCTCTTGACCTGCTTTCAATCACTTTACTGACTGCAGCATCAGAAAGAAACTATTTGATTTTTCTCCAAACCATGCTTTTGTATTGGTTTGTGAATTTTTCTTTCATGGTTTGTAATGTTATGCAGTTACCCAGAATTCTGTTTCCATTTTTCAATCAGAAGTGGGACTTTGAACTAGATTTGACGGTTTGCCTTTAAATGCTGGACATCTACTCCAGTGTGGAATCTTACCTTAACCCCCACCTAGAAACCTACTGGACTTGACTGCTGTGTGTTATAGATTTCCAGCAAAATGCAGGGATTCACAAGAAGCCAAGCAATTTACACTGAGTGCATCTCACTGAGAATGTATGGATACTTACTCTGTTCTTTTGTATCAACACAGATCTCTACACACTTCTGTTGGAGGACATTTTGGTTCTATCTCAGAAACAGGATGAACGGTTGGTGTTGAAGTGTCACAGTAAAAATCTTGCTGCCAATGCTGACACCAAACACACCTTCAGCCCCATTATCAAACTCTCGGCTGTGCTTGTGAGAGAAGTTGCTACAGGTCAGTTGCTTGCACAATAATGATCAGATGGTACAGGGTGGAAAGAAATTTAAAAAATTAAAACTTGAGGCTGAGGAGATGGAAAGGATTGCCATAAGTAAAGCAACTGAGAGTGGATATTGGTCATCCTAATTCATTCATCAGCAGTGCCCAAGTGCCATCTTATATTGGCTGCATGCCATCAATGAGATGTGACAGTGTGGCCTATTCTCACTCTGATTGTGAGGCCAGTTGCAGTGACTACAGTAGTATTCTTTTGAGTGTTGAAGATTAAGGGGTGATCTGATTATGGGCTTCACTGTTAAAGGGTTTGTTCAGGTAAATGGTGTAATTTTTTTCCTACTGGGGTGGGGGGAGAGAAGAGTCGTTGTTCAGACCAAGGGAACCAGATTTTAATATCAGAGCTAAGCTGTTCACTTGGCACAAAGGGTATAGGAATTTGGGTTTCTGTCTCCTGAACAACTTTTGAGGCTGAAAAATGCTATGATGCTGGAGGAACTCAGCAGGCCAGGCAGCATCCATGGAGAAAAGCAGACAGTCAACATTTTGAGTTATGACCCTTCTTCAGGACTGAAGATAGGAAATGGGAAAGTCCAATATATAGGAAGGAAAAGCAGAGCAGTGATAGGTGGACAAAAGAGGGGAGGCGGGGTGGGCAGCAGGTGGTGATAGGTAGATGCAGGTAAGAGATGGTGATAGGCAGGTGCAGGGGAGGAGGGGAGAGCAGTTCCACCAGGGGATGGGTCAAAGGTAAGGAGGAAAAAAGGGGGGTAGAAAAAGACAGAGGCTAGGAAAGGGGAAAAAAAGAGGCGTGGTTGGGGGTTCTTCAGGACTGAAGATAGGAAAAGTATTGAGACTGTGTGGGGTGATGGTCTTGAAATCACTAAAAGTTTAGTTACCTATTGGTATATGAGGTAATGGAATCAAGCAAGGTAGATCTAATTCGGATATGGATCAGACTTGATCAAACTGAACGTGGAGTATGCACGTGTAGCTGAATGTGTGGATGTCTTCAGGGCATAGGCCTCCTGGAGTGTAAGGTTCAGAGTTTGCTGCAAGGAAATGAAAATTATAAATTGAGTATTTAGTGTTCTTGTTTGTTCACTAATTATCAAGTCCTGCCAATTTCAGATAACAAAGCTTTCTTCGTCATCTCAACGTCAGCTGATGGTGCACAGATCTATGAGCTGGTGGCTCAGACGGTGTCGGAACGGAAAACGTAAGAGCATGCAACATATTTGGAAACATGAGATTGCAGGATTAATTTTTGCTTTTTAATTTTTGGACTGTTGACTGTCTAGATGGGGGGAAATTTGCAAGGGAAATGCAGATCATTGTGAGGTAGTGTATTTTTTCTGGAAAAAAGTAAAGTAACCCCCAAATGCTAAGATTCTTAACAGAGAGATCTCAATTCCATGTGGAAAAAGCCATAAAGATAAAATGGGATCCTTGTCCTTATACCCAAAGTTGGGGTCTAAAAGTTAGAAGCACAAAGGTGATGCAGAATTTTTAATAAACTTGGATTCAGCCACAGTTTGAGTTACTTCATGGTTTAGCTTCTTTGTTACATAAAATATTTTAGTGCAACTAAAAGTACGCTTCATGATCCTGTTGATCTAGTGATACCAGTGAAAAGCTGAGTATCGTCTCCATCTAGGTCACAGAATCACCTCGTGTAGGTACTGGTAAAAGTTGCTGCCACGTAATCAGTGTCCTAGCCAGTCGAAAGGCCTGATCCATAATGAGCAGCTGAGAGCACTTCCTTTGGGTATGAGTTTACTTCAGCCATTTGTTATCTCGGCAGCAGAGTTCCATGTTTATCTTCCTCACGGACCTGTGCCATCCTATGTTCAGTCCCATCAATGTAGCTCTCTACCACTTTCTTCTTGGTTATCGAGCCTTCCCTTTCCTCTCTTCCTGCTCCTACCTGACCTCACTTGCGCAAGGCTCCATTTCACCAAGTGAATGCTCTCAGTGATCCAACAAACCATGCACTTTGGGTAATTATTGCAACTTTGGGCACATTCTGAGAGCAGTGAGGCACAAGGCATTTGGAGCAGAATTTGTAGTAGGAGGTGCTTGTTACAGAGCTACAGCAATAATAGTGCATTCTGTACCCAAAGCCTTAAAAGCAGTTTTAGAAGCTGTATGTATCCAAAGGTCCTTAAGTGAGTTAATGCTTTTATGTTCAACAATGGAAGACTGTAAAAAGGGAAGATGAGCAGCCAGAATTCATAGTTCAATTCAGATTCAATGAATTAAGACAAAACAGAATTTGGATTTGTAGGGAGTATCAACAATTTAGACATATTTCAAGGGCAGTAATCTCAGGATTACTCCAGATGCTTTGAGGTTTAAAAGTGAAATAAAGAGTTGGAAGCTTGACTGGAGTGATGGGGAAGGGTGGGGGGGGGGGGGGGGGGGTTGCAGAGAAGGTTCAGATCCCTGTGACTTTGAAACCAATTCAGGTGCTAGACTTCTGAAAGTAGTTGGGGCCAACGAGACTACTGAGTGCATGGAAGAGGTTTTAAGTTAATAAATTATAATTGTGCTAATTTACCCAAAGGACAAAATATAGAAAAGTAAGAATGCAAAAAGGACAAAGTGTAGGAAATCTAAAATGAGAAAAATAGTAAGTCTTTAAGCTCTGGTTACTGAATCATACAATGCAGAAGGACGTCATTCCATCCATTGTACATCTGCCACCTTTTTGAAAGAGCAATCCAATTAGTTCCAGTCCCCAATCTGAGAACTCTGCAATTTTTCCCCTTTATACAATTCCCTTTTGGAAGTCACTCACTAGATTTCCTTCCACCATCCTTTGGGCAGATAACAAATTGTAAAAAGAAAACTTCTAATCTCTCCTCTGGTTTTCTTGCCTGGAAAGGAGAGATTAAAGTATTGCAATAGAACTGGTGAGTTGGAGGCAAAATTGTCATTAAATGACATTAGTGGAGATGTTACAGGGAGTAGGACAGGACTGGGGGCTGAAGATTCGTGGCTACAATTTTTTGGGGGGGAATAGAGTGGAATGGCAGTTCCCTTACAGCATTAGAACCGGGATGGTGTTAAACCTGAGTCAATTTCTTAGTTTAAAAAAATGGGAAGGAATTATATTACAGCATGTCAAAACATAGGAAGGAAATGGGAATAGTATAGATGGGTACTTAATGGTAGGTGTGGACATGATGCACTGAAGGACCTGTTCCTGTTCTGTATGACTTGATAACTCTGGGGTAAAGGAATGAATAAGTACACAAATTCGAGAACAATGTGGACAATTATATATGGATGACGTGATTTATCCAACGTGATCAACTATGAAGAGGCTGTTATTGAATTGAGGTCATTGGCGGATCAGGGCAGGTAAAAGTTATAACAGAAAAATATGATAAGCAGTTACATTTTTAGAAGCACTAACTCACAAAACATTAAAAGGAGAGAATGGGCTAAACTTTCAAATGAGTACAAGTTTTGAGAAGGTCGTATTGGGCTCTCTTGAAAGTTGACTCTAGCGAAAATCTTATCTTAATGTGATGTTATCCACAAACCTTTTTTTTGATGAATAAATGCATTGGAAATGCAAAACTATTGCCTTTATTAGAATTTGGGACTGAATTCCCAGCTCCTAGTAACAGGAAAATGGTTAAATATTGAACAAAACAAACGTGGACAGTATATGGAAACAAATCTATTAGAATGGCCTCTTCCTGTGCCTTTAAAATAAGTAATTTAAGGCTGAGTTTGGGGTGGAATTTTAAAATGCCATTTATCACTGATTCTTTTCCATCACATTTACAGGTGGCAGTATTTAATCACACAGACTTCAGGATCAATAAAAGCACCAAGCCACCATGTGGCCCCTGAACCACCTACTGAGTAAGTATTTCTCCTGCATGTGGCATGTTACTGAATATTAATCAAATATATTTTAAAATATGGATTTTTCCATAAGTGCACACCATAAATATTTTGCAGATGAAGAGCAGATCTGTTACTTCCTTGATCTAGGTGGTGATGTAGCTTCTCGATAAGATATCTTTATTAGTCACCTGTACATCGAAACACACAGTGAAATACATCTTTTTGTGTAGAGTGTTCTGGGAACAGCCCGCAAGTGTCGCCATGCTTCCGGCACCAACATAGCATGCCCACAACTTCCTAACCCATACATTTTTTTTGGAATGTGGGAGGAAACCGGACCACCTGGAGGAAACCCACGCAGACACGGGGAGAACGTACAAATTCCTTACAGACAGCGGCTGGAATTGAACATGGGTCGCTGGTGCGGTAATAGCATTACGCTAACCGCTACACTACTGTGCCTGCCCTTTACACTACTGTGCCTGCTACAGAGCTATTTTTATGGAGCATTAATATTAAAACAAAGGCCAACAATCTATTTCCATTTGAGAGTTGGGCTTTGGTCCTTTGGTCTAATGGTGTAACAGAGGCAGCTGGATACATTTTGTGAATCTGCACAGATTAGTGCTTGGTTCTCAGTGACATGTCAAGAAAGAATGCTGATAATTCCATTCTGCTCCAACTGTTTCCACACTAAGGAATCTCATATGGCCCCACAACCCTTATCTTCCAGAAAACTTTGGAAGGATATTGGGACTCTGCAACATGACATACGTCATGCTTGATGTATGTCACTTTGGGACGTCATGTTACAGCTGTACAAAATGTTGGTTAGGCTGCACTTGGAGTATTGTGTGCAGTTCTGGTAGCTGCACTATAGGAAGGATGTGATCAAGCTAGAGAGGACGCAGAAAAAATTCTTGAAGATGTTGCCTGGATCGGAGGGCTTGAGTTATTAGGAGATACTGGAAAGGCTGGGTCTGTTTTCCCTGGAACAAAGGAGGCTAAGAGGTGAAATGATGGAGAGATATGAAATTATGAGAGATGTAGATGGAGTAGATAGCCATTGTCTGTTTCCCATAGTAGAGGTGTGTAAGATTAGATGTAATAGGTTTAAGGTGATCTGAGGGCTGAATTTTTCAGAGGAGGTGGGGGAGGCAGGAACGGTAGCGACATTTAAGAGGAATCTTGGCAGGTACTTGAATGAGCCGGGCATAGAGGAACATGGAATCAATGTAGGCAAGTGGGATTAGTATAGATAGGCATGTTGGTTGGCATAGATGCTGTGGGCCGAAAGGCCTGTTTCTCTGCCATTCAACTCTATAATTCTATATCGATGGATTGTGTGAGTAATCAAAACTTGGCAAATGGTGTTTAGTAAGATAAGCTTTCTTTATTAGTCACATGTACATTGAAACACAGTGAAATGCATCTTTGCGCAGTGTTCTGGGGACAGCCCGCAATGCTTCCGGCACCAACGTAGCATGCCCACAACTTCCATACCCGTATGTCTGTGGAATGTGGGAGGAAACCGGAGCACCTGGAGGAAACCCACGCAGACACAGAGAACGTACAAACTCAATACAAACAGCAGCCAGAATTGAACCCAGGTTGCTGGCGTTATAATAGCACTACACTAACCGTGTGGGGAAACTGAAGTCATACGCTTCAGCAAGAGGAATCTAATGTAGACTATTATCTAAATGGAGAGAGGTTGCAGATTTGTTGAGTATGAAGGGATCTACATAGAGCATGGAACAGTCCAGCTCAGGAACAGGCCCTTTGCCCACCAGAATTAGAATCAGGTTTATTATCACTGACATATGTCGTGAAATTTGTTGTTCTGCGGTAGCAGTACAGTGCAAGACCTAAAAATTACTATAAGTTACAAAAATAGTGGAAAAGAGGAATAACGAGGTAGTGTTACTGGGTTCATGGACCATTCGGGAATCTGATGGCAGAGGGGAAGTAGCTATTCTTGAAACGTTGAATGTGGGTCTTCAGGATCCTGTACCACCTCCCCGCTGGTAGTAACATGAAGAGGGCATGTCCTGGATGGTCAGAGTCCTTGATGACGGATGTTGCCTTCCTGAGGCACCGTCTCTTGATGCCAATTTAAACTAATCCCATCTGCCTGAACATGGTCCATGTCCCTCTGTTCCCTGCCCGTTTAAATGCCTCTTAAACATCGCTATCCTATCTGCTTCTACCACCTGCCCTGGCAGCACATTCCAAGCACCTACCATTCTATTATACTCATTGCCCCAATTAATGAAGGCAAGCATGCCATATGCCTTCTTTACCTATCCACGTGTTTGCCACTTCCAGGAGCTATGGACTTGCACCCCAAGATCCCTCTGTACATCAATGTTCCTAAGGGTTCTGACATTTACTGTATCCTTTTACATTTGCAGATGAGTGCAGCCAGTCTGCAGATGACATCAAAATTGGAGGTATAGTGGTCAGTAAAAGTTGTCGAAGGTTACACTGAATGGCAGGACCCTGGGGAGTGTTATTGAACAGCAAGACCTTGGGGTGCAAGGACATGATTCCCTGAAAGTGACGACAAAGGTAGACAGTGGTAAAGGAGGCATATGGTATGCATGCCTTCATTGGCCGAGGCATTGAGTATAAGAGTTGGGATGGTGTGTTAGTGTTGTACAAATCAGTGATTAGGCTGCAATTGAGTATTGTGTGCAGTTCTGGTCGCCACGCTATAATTACCATGGGTGTGATTAAGCTAGAGACGGTACAAAGAAGATTCGCAGGAATGCAGCCTGCACTGGTGGGCTTGAGTTATAAGGAGGGACTGGATAGGCTGTCATTGTTTTCCCTGGAACCAAGAAGGCTGAGAGGTGAGCTTATAGAGATCTATAAAATCATGAGGGACATAGGGTAGATAGCCACAGTCTTTTTCCCAGTCCAAAACTAGAGGGGGCATTGGTTTAAGGTGAGAAGGGAAAGATTTAAAGGGCTTCTGAGGGGTAAGTTTTTCCATAGAGAGGGTGGTGGGTATATGGAACAAGCTGCCAGAGGAGGTGGTAGAGGCAGGTACAATTACAACATAAAGACATTTGGACAGGTATATGGATAGGAAAAGTTTAGAGGGATATGGGTCAAACGCGGGCAAATGGGATTAACTCAGGTAGACATCTTGGTTGGCATGAACGAGTTGGGTTGTAGGGCCTGTTTCCATACAGTATAACTCTGAGTCTATGAATTTGACCTCCCAAAATGCAACACCTTGCACGTTTGTGGATTATGCCATTTCTCTGCCCAAATTTCCAACAGATCTATGTCCTGCTGTATCATTTGACAACCTTCCTCATTATCCACAACTCCACCAATTTTCGTGTTGCCTGCAAACTTACTAATTAGACTACATTTTTATCCAGATCATATATCGTAAATAAGAGTTCCCAGCATTGATTCTTGTGGAAAACCACTGGTCAGAAAAACTCCCTTCCACCATTATCCTCTACCGTCTACATCCAAGCCAATCTTTTTATCCAACTTTACCGATCTTCGTGGATCTCATGTGACTTAATCTTCTGCTCCAGCCTACCATGACGGACCTAAAAGTGATATCTTTTAATCACTTTTACTAATTAATAATGTTTGATGTGCTGAAGATAATCTGCATTAGAGATGTCATATAAATGTATCTGCTTTTAGAAAGAAGTGCACTAGCCTACATCTAGGAATACTGGGCAACCTCTTTCAAAACTAACACCAGCCTGCTGTGATTTCCCCCCCCCCCCCCCCCCCCCATAATAAATTTAATGATTGCATATTTAACACAGGAGTGAGCAAGAGGATGAGGAGAATCTGAGCACAATCCAACCAGGTGGATCAAGCAAAGTCCCAGGAAGGATGTCGAGCAGCGGTGATTCAACACAAGGTACCAAAATGTATCAAGGATTAATGTATTCCTGAGATATCTGAATTCATACAAGGCTGTTGATGGGCTTGGCTCTTGAATCAATAGCATGTGTTTATGAATGTGTTATTCGAAGTGTTTTATGGGAGCATTTTGCAGGTCTGATCTGCTTCCTGCTGTAGATCATCATTCAGTTTGGAAATGGTTCTGATTCCTTATTTCTTGTCTTCCTGGAATTCTCCATAGAATTTATCATTTTCAAAGGGTGAGAGACAATTTGAGCCTCTTGTGTGGAGAGGTGTTGGGGATGTTGGCTGAGTCACGAAGAGGTTGCCATGGATGTAGATATGGCTCTAAGTCAACTAAAAGCAAGTGATGTTTCAAAAGTCATCCTGATCATCGGTATCCTAATAATATGTCCATGCGGTATGCTTACAGATGTTATCCTAAAATCAGATTGTCATCAGGAACATAGCCACAGGATAAAGCTGGAATAATTTTGAATGGTCTGAGTAATGACTGATCTCTGTCACAGGTAAAGAGATTGATGACCCACTGGCTGTGAATATCTCAGCATCCAACAAACAGAAACATAGTGCAATCATCTCTGCGCAGGAAACAGAGGGGCAGCCCAGGTACATACAGGACTTTAACAGTCTCCGAAGACCGACTGCAGGGCGGCCTCCCTATAGAAGCACTGAGCTGCACTATTCAAGTCAGGCTCGCAGTTCAGTCTCATCATTTCCTTATTCAAGAGCAGAGTCTGCACTAATAAACCGTAAGTAAATATCATTCATCCCTTCGGGATGTAGGTGTGATAGGGGGGAATGACTGCATGTCACGGGTTTAACTTGGACCCTTTCCAGTGGTGGGACATTGCAGGTGCCTCAATTCCCATGTTTGCTGGTTTAAACAGAACAGTACAGCACAGGAACAGGCCCTTTGGACCATGATTGCCGAACTAATTAAACTAGTAATTAAACGCTGAACTAAACTACTCCCTTCTGCCTACACAATGTCCATATCCCTTCACTCATGTGCCTATCGAACAGCCTCTTAAATGCCTGTATCGTATTTGCCTCCACTACCACACCTGACAGCGTACTCCAGACACCCACCATTCTCTGTGCTTTTTAAAAAAAAAAGCTTGCCCCACACATCTCTTTTAAACTTACCCTCTTCCTCAACTGCCTGCCCTCTAGTATTAGACATTTCGACCCTGGTTTGCTGAATTTTTTTTCAGCGAGAGCTCCTTTCAGGGTGATTTGTCCTTGGCCAACTCTCAACCACAGCTGCCCTCTGTCACATTGGCAGGTGTTTAAAGGTAAATAATGCTTGTAACTGAAAATATTTCTTGATCACTGCAAAGTCACTAGCATTTCATTTACTGCAGCATTCTCTACCTCTCCTTAGTTCACTCCTTGAAGCAACTGCTGTCAGTTCAGATGCTGGGTTCAGAAGATGATGCCAGCGATGGAGCTTCTATTCAGCACCTTCCGGAAGAGGACAGTTTATCACTAAAGCAGGGGACAGATGGGCCATCCGACAGCACAACGTGTTGTCAAGGTGAGACGCCCAACAAGGCACTGCAGCATCAGCTAGAGATAGCCAATGGGACACTGGAAGAAGTGGAGGCTGAAACAAGAGTTAGTGAAAGGACTAAACTTTCCCGTCAGTTGACACTGGAAGCAGGTCACGAACGTATCACAACTGAAGGACACGGACCAGACTCGGTAGCAGATGATGGTGGAGATAGGTTCTACGATGCTCCAGAAGATCATTCAGATGAGCATCGATCACAAGGGAACAGTCCAAGTCCAAACAGAGAAGAGGAGGCTAAGTCACAAGCCCGTGCATCAGGTTAGTTACAGACATGAGATGCTCGCCCAGTTGGTATCCCTTCTCCATAGATCTGTGGTGTTCCCATCAGGGATTTTGTTTCTCAAATTGTTCTCCCTTCATGGCTCTTGAGACTAATTACTTAGTAGTTTTCTACACCATGAATGCATTGGTTGAATTGTCTTGACTTCCAGCAAGCGTGCATTACTTAGAATAAGGTATTGATTTATGTAGTTATAAAGTGCGACTCTGAGTTCTTTTCTGTTTTTAAGAAATGTTCTTCAGGCTGAGGTCCTCAGAAGAATCACTAACTTTTATTAAAATCTTTGTTCATCTTGGCAGGGAACTTTCTAACCCTGGATGACTTTCCACAGACTGAAGGGAGCTCCACTGATGAAATAGATATGTCTACAATTCCGCCTGATTATTCTGTGGATTGTATCACCCAAAGCACTGAGGCGAGGGAGAGCAACAGTACAACTGATCCTTGTAATACTGAAGGGTCAGAGGCAGGAATTAGACAGCTGCTTCCTTCATCACATGTGCGCAACCAAATCCTCCAATTCATACATAGTATCGAGTCTGATCTGAAATATTTAAAGGTAATATGCTTATTTGAGATCTACCCAGTCAACATGGTGTCTGTCCAGTGTATCTGATCTTTGGTGTGACATTCTGTTACACCCCATCCCAAGGTTTATTCAATTCCTGTGATGGGGCTGTGAATTTTCTCTTTGTCAGTGTAGTTTAGAAAATTAGCCTATGTTATCTGCAATTAACTGGTACTGTTAGGAGGTGAGAGGTGGTTATGATCTCTCTGGGAGAAACTCTGCATAAATGTCTGAGTTGGTTGAAAGCTTCAGTGGAGCAGAGTGCTTTTGTTTTAATCTGTGACTGTTCTTTTTCTGCTGTCTTAAGTTTGATTTTCCCTCTTTTTCTCGACCAGTGAAGACTGGGGCTATGACCTAACAGAGGTCTTCAAAATAGTTCAAGGATTTGTAACATGGTTACAGAGGTGTTTCTCTGACTGAGAGACAAGAACTAGTGGTCATAAAAATACAGTAGGGAATTTAGGGAAAGTGGTAAGAATGTGGAAATTGCTACAACTTGCAGTAGTTGAGATAAATGGAATAAATACACTCATGGGGAAACTGTTAAACACACAAGGGAGAAAGGAATCGATAGCTGGGCTGACGGACTGAGATGTAGATTAGGAGGAACTTGGGCAGAAGTTAAACGTGGGCCATTGAACCAGATATCCTTTTCTATTCTGTATAATTATCCACTAGGCCTTGAGCTGCTGGGAATCTGCTTCGTTGGTGCAGTCAGAGTTACTGGAGCTGCAGGTGTCTCCATAGACGTGGGTTTTCCAGGCCTAGGGTATGAGTGATATCCAAATATGGCAGTTCAATGCACCCAATCCGAGTTGCTTTTCCCTGCACTTAAATTCACTACCTGTTTCCTTCACATCATTAAAGTGACAAAATGAAACCCGGTATTTCCTGCTAACCAAATGAATATGCTGCTTGAAATTAAGAATTGAGAGCAAACACATGGAGACCACATAATCCTTGTAATGTATGTGTGCAGTTGCCCCACAAGCAGAGTCACACCCTGTGAGAGAGCAGTTAAAGGCAAAAAACTTCCACAAGGGCTGAGGGAAACTGTAAAGAGCCTCAGTGAATGCTACTTCCCTTTTCAAATGGTCACTAGTGCTGGAGCAGACTTGTTCTACTGTAATTTGGAATGTGAACAGGAGGGGAAATAGAGGTAAATTGGGCTGCACCTTGCAGCCTTACTAACGGAAGGCAGTCATTGTGTTTGAACCCAGTCTTTGACCATGTATTTCAGGAGGTGGAGCTGGAATGTTACAGTCAGCATGTCCTGGAGTCCACAGCTTCACATGAGCCAACAGGTAAGTGTCTGATTTCATTGTCCCATTTAGGCCATGTTACTCGGACTCTAGAGCGCAGACCCTCAACAGAAAGCAAACGATTGCAGTCCACGTGGATTGTATAGAGGGGATACTTTGCAACTATGAGCTACCAATTGTCTTGATTCAGGAGCCATTCCTTTAGATAAGAAAAATTATATCTGTCATTTTGCTGTTTAAGAAAGGTGAGTAGGGAAACCAGGGAACTTTAGTATATACAGTATGATGCTGGAATCTGAAACAAAACAAAAACTGGAAGAACTCAGCCACATCAAACAACATCTGGGGTAGGAGAAACCAGTTAATGTTTGGGGTCAAGGACCCTTCCCAGAAGATGATTACCTGATAAATCTGACTGAGGTGTTTTTTTTGGATGTGACTGAAATAATTGATGGGTAATATCAATGAATGTTTTCTTCTGCAGTCTTTACATTGGATTATATGGCATGGTAACGGGTCATGCAATCCATTCAAACCTTTCTGGTATTTATATTCTACTTGACCCTCTTCCTGTTTGTTCTCGTCTAAGTCTTTTAGTGTAACCCACATTTCCCTTCTCCCTTCTGTTCTGGCTTCTTAAATATAAAAGTTTAACTTCTTTACCACTCTTTGGTTAAGGAACTTTTTGGTAATTATTTTCTTCCTGGTAAGTCTCTAATTATGCTTCTCTCTTCCACCCCACCCCCAATTCCTCCTTCCCACCCATAGTGCAGACATGCTCCTTGTAACCTCTATCAAAATCTTTCAATTTTTAAGCCTGTTATTAGATCCCCCTCAGTCATCTTTTCTTGAGAAACAGAATTCATGTTCATGCTTTGTTGATGTGTATACTTTTGCATTTTTGTTATTATCCTGGTATGTATTCACTGCACCTTCTCCATTGCATCTGTATTCTTTGGATAATATGGGATCCGAACTCTGTGGTCTAAACAAGGTTCAATATATGTTTAGTTTAACTTTTCACTTCTGTCACTCTAAGAATTAAACCCTCATGCTTGGTTTGCCTTGCTAATGTGTGGCACAACCTTTAATGATTGGTGTATTTGGACTCCAAGATCCCCTTGTTCCTCTGCCTGACCTAGATTTGCATATTTTGGTAAGCAACCTTCCTGCAAAATGTAATACTTGATTGAGTTTCATTTCCCATGTTTCACTAACTCTACAGGTTTATTAATAGAGTCATACGGCACAAATGGGCTCTTCAGCCCACCATGTCCATGCCGACCATCCATTGAGTACCTATCTATTAACAATCCCACTTACCAGCCCTTGGAGCATAGCCTTCTATGGTTTGGATATTCAAATGCTCGTTTAGATACTAAAATATTGTAAGAGTTCTTGCCTTTACCACCTATTCAGGCAGAATGTTCCAGATTCCAATCATCCTCTAGGTGAAAAAACTCCTCCGATCTCCCCTAAACCTCTGACTCCTCAGCTTAAACTTACACCCTCTAGAGATCAAAGGTTGAACTGAAGTCCATGTATATGACATCAGCCATACTACCCTCATCAATATGTTTTGCTACCTCTTTGAAAAATTCAATCAAGTTGGTCAGACAGGATACCCCTGTAACAAACATGTGCTGATAAGTTTTGATTAATCCCTGCCTTATTAAATCTTTGACGACCACAGGTGAATGCCAGATAACTGGAGGGCTGCAAATGTGATTTTTTTTATTCAAGATGGCCAGTAGGTAATTACCGACCTGTGAGTCTAATGTCAGTGTAGGGAAGTTATTGAAATAAAAGTTCTGAGGGACAGGACTTAAAATCCAATGTCGGAAGTTCTATACCCTGGAATGTTGACCTGTCAATCCAGCTGTTTTCTCCCCAACCATGTTTCTGTGATAGCAGCAATATCATATTCCCATGTACTGATCAGCTCTCTAACTTCAGCTGCCTTACTAGTCAGATTCCTTGCATTAAAATAAATGTAATTTAGCCTTTCATTCCTCTCAAGTGCCCATGCCTTATCCTGCCCATGTCTGCTCTGTTTTCTATTTATTTTAAATTGTTCCCTTCTCCCCCACCCCCTGCAACTGTACATCCAATGCATTCCATACCTCTGCCAAATTAGTTTAACCCTCTCCAACTGCATCAGCAAACCTCCCCACAAGGACTTGGGGCTGTTCTGGTTCAGGTGCAACCTGTCCAGTTGGTGCAGGTTCCACCTTCCCCAGAAACAGTCTCAGTGGTACAGAAATTTTAAAGTTCTCTCTCCTACACCTCCTGTTAGCTACACATTTATCAATCCCATCCTTCTCTTCCTACAGACACTAGCAAGTGGAAGTAATCCAGAGATTACAACCTTGGGGGTCCTGCTCTTTCATCTGCGAACTAACTCCATAAATTCATGTCGCAGGATCTTGTCTTATGCTGTTAGTACCAATGTGGACTACAACCTCTGGCTGTTCTACCCTCTGCCTTTCAGAGTGCCCTGCAGCTGTTCTGTGATATCATTGATTGCAGCAGCAGGGCTTGTGTCTTGTCTGTTCGCCTCACTACTGAGGATCTTGCCACTATTACCCTTCGTTTTTCTCCTTCCTCCTTGTGCAGCTGAGCCACCCATGGTGTTGTGATGTGGCTGTACTTGGATGCATTCACCCCCCACACTCTACATCATGGAGAAACAGTTCTGAAGCGAGGTGCACTCTTGAGATTTCCCTGCCTACTTCTCTTTCTCTGCCTGCCTTCCTATGATTTGTAGTATTCCTCCTCAATATTGACAATCCCCTCAAATTTTCTTTTCAATTCCAGAGTCTAAATTGTTGATAGAAATTGTGAGCATTGGTTCCAACACTGATCCTTGTGGAATACCCCTCCTCATACTGTTACTCTCTCTTCCTAGTCTCTGCTTTCTGCCCTGTAGCCAACAGGTAATCTATCCTGCTACTCGTAGCATAACTTTGCATTCTCTGACATTTGTTTGTGTATTATGGGGTACTTTATATTTAAAAAAAACAGTTTCAATGTCTTTATGGATCCAGTGATGATCAAAGCTGTAATGAGTTCCTCCAGCAGATTTTTGCTCCAAGTTCCAGCATCTGCAGTCTTTGTGTCTCTGTAATAAATACTGATGGGAGGGAATATGATTGGAACATGTTAATTTTAACTTCCTCCACCACCCAGTAATTAATTCTGTAAAGTCCTTTTCATGAAAAGGATAATGGAATTGTGGAATAAATTATGATATTGTCAGAATGGATGGATCAAGTGATGGGTTTGGGGGAAATAGTGAGAAAGGTGGGTGAACATGAACTATATTACAGACTGTGAAACGATTTCTGTTCTCTCAACAGGAGACAGTTAATGTAGTTTGTTCAAAAGCAGAATCAAGCCAGGCTTGGTGATGGAACATATGGGTGCTTGGAGATGACCCCTTGAAGCTCCTGCTAGCTCTGGACTTTAGAGACATTTGTGGAACTGATTGTTTGTTCAAATGCCGCTGATTTCTGGGTCATTTTTGGGATGGTGTATCAGTGAGTCCTGCCTGTATTGGTGTGTCTTGCCGGTTACGGATGCATCCCAGTTTGGTTGATGCAATCATCCTCCCTCATTTGCGCACATCTCTTTCAATTATAGAACTGATCTCGCTCTCCACATCTCCTAAAACCAAATGTACAGAAATTCAGCAGAAAATCAGCTTAGAGTTTGATGAAATCGAGATGTATTTATTTGTATTCACTTGCTATGATAAATGCAATCGTTTTGTTATAATTTTTATTTTCATAGCCTGTATTAAGCTGATTTGCAAATGGAGATTAAGATCTGGTTAATGCATGGAATCCATGTGCTGGGTTCCAACACTGGGGACAGTGGAATAGACAGCTCGGGTGTACAAGAGATTTACCATGCAATCAGGGTAAGAGAGTTACTACACTGCTGGGGTGTGAGGGTTACCACACAGGGTGTGAGAGAGAATTAGTGTGTGTTTGTGTCTGTGTGTGTCTTGCTTGTACTGCTGGGGTATGAGGCAGTAACTACACAGGTGATGAAAGAAAATTAGTTGCTCCGTTGGGTAAGAGGGTTAATGCACAAGGTGAGAGATGCTTCATAGGGTGAGTCAGTTACTGGACTACTTGGATTTGAGTGAATGTGAGAGAAAGAGTTAGTGCTCAGTATGTGTGAGAGAGAACGCTAGTGCACAGAGAATGCAAGGGAGAGCAGGTGTATGGAGTGTGAAAGAGAGATGGGGCAGGCAGTGTGCATGAGATTAAGGAGTCAGTGCACAGACTGCAGGACTGACAGCACAGCTGGGCTGTGAGAGGATGCGTGTTATTACACAGTTCATTACTACAGCAAAGCTCCTGATAGTTAAGCCAGGTTCAAGATCCACATTATATCTGCTGTTATTATCCTAATCAGATGTAGAATCAGGGTTGTGGACCAAAGCTGCTTTGTAGCAAAACCTCCACTCAGAGCAAAGTATCAGGTGCAGGGACAGGTTAGTGTTTCTGTCCAGAGAACCACTAACTCTCTAACTTGTCTTTCCTCTGGGCATGCAGTGTGTTTGCAACATACAGTTTCATATTCTTTGTACATTAAGTACTTGGCAAACACATTCATTCCTCACATCCCCATCGCCAGGGCTGTTGCATCATATTTTCTCAGATGCTTATCTCTCACTGATACTATGGTGTTGGAACAATTTGGTCACAAAATAGCAGAGCAGGCTTCTGACACAAGATGTTGGAAAAGTTGTGATGGGCACTGGGTCTGGCCAACTCCTTTTTCTGCCAGAATTTTTGTTAATATAAACAATTGATTTGCATTTAGAGTATGACCTCCTGGGAGCAGTTCCTCCATGCCACAAGTAACCCCTCCTTTCAATCATGTGGCTGCCTATATTCCACTTTATAGAAATGGTGGCTGTAACCAAATCTATCTGGTAGCTGCTGTGCCCAATTATAATTCCTGTCCCTTATAAACAGATCTCAATGTTACACAGGGCTGGGAGGAGAAGCTTCATTTTGGTGACGCCCATCAGTTGTGAATAAGCTGGAAATCACCGTTACCTAGTTGCTGTTTGGTACAGATGGTAAAGTGAACATAAGACCTGTTAACAAGACACAGACACCCTCCCAGTGGCTGTCAGTTCTAACTCTGACTAAAGCAGATACTTTCAGCTCTCCAGTAAATTTTCCCCACACCACTCTTGCTTCAGAGATGATGCTGATTTGGTGCGAGTGCATGTCCTAACTTTGCATATTGCCCCTGACATATGTACAGATCCGCTATAGCTCCTGTTGTTGCCCTGTACATCACCCTGCGCAACACACTAACCCTGCTGCCTCCCCTAATCTATAGTTTTATTTGTCTCAAGTTTATGACATATTTCAATTTGGTTTTATCTAACTTTGTAAAATAGCATCTCGTTTAAGATTTAGCAATGACATTATGTTACTTGAAAAAAAAACAAATATAATTCTGTTTCTGGGATCTGGGTTTTAAAGAAATGTTTCATTATAATTAAATTGTTTCAGTATAATTAAAAAGCTGTGGCGGAAAGAGTTGCATTTTGTTATCTTTGACCTAATTTGTGATATGTGAGTTCTGAGTCTGACCACCTGCTCAAAGCTGTGGCTGAGCTGGTCACTGTATCGGTGTTACTTAAACAAGTGTCTCAGGCACCAGATCTTCCTGGGGTGTGGATTCCGTGGGCACAGATTCAGGGGAGTGAATGGGTTCTACTTGCCCCAGTTTTACTGGCATTTTGTTCTACTGATACTGACTTTCACTGGAATCAGGTTCAGGAGACACTGACTCTCACTGAGGGATGAGTTCCACAGGCACAGTCTTTTTTTAGCTCTAAGCTTTGGCAATTATTGTATCCCTGCAAGCACCATAGTTATGATGAGGCATTTTTCCTCTAGCCGGTCATTACTTTGGAATGTGCAGCAGGCAAGCAAGTTTGATTTGAATCCAAATGGTTTTAATATAAATCCTTGGAGCTGCAGTAATCCTTTCACAGAGCAAATCCTGAAATCACTTTGAGAAGGTATATCACCAAAAAGGATGGATCAGGATTTGTGAAGAGAGATCACCTAGGAAGAATGTCTGGTATTTAGCATGTGGGGGAAGGTTGCATGCCATTACTGGGCATGGAGCTAAGATCTTAATTTTTGATTAGTTGTGAGGTTCAATGAGTTGAAGATGGTTTGAATCAGAATGAGCCTTAATTCTATTGACAACAAATCCTTTATTTCAATGTTTGCCATCCTAAACAGTCAAAGGCTGAAATCCTAAAACTCACACCAGTCCTGGCAAGTTCCAATTGTTTTTAAAAAAAAATGCATTACAATCCTGATATTACAGTATTTCACTACCAAAGCATTTAATTAAATAAAATTGATCCCCCAAAAAAGAAATTGCAGTTGTTTCTTTAATTCTGCTCAATCCCACTGCAATCTTGCTCCCAAGTCCGACTGCTCCATCATCATTCCTGCTACAGTTTCAGGTTCTGTGTGTTTACCAATAACCAGCTAAAGATCTGAGTGATCACCAGAAGTTGAGGCAGTATGGTTGGCTCACTGGAAGCACTTAGAGCTAGAGAGGGAGAAAAGTGTAAGGAGTTAAATCAGCCAAGTTAAAACTTTAATTTCTTGTCACCCTGAGATGAGCCTTTGTTTAATGAACAGCCCCAGCAGCTAGGTACTCTTGCTGTCTTAATGCTGCATTGTCACCCCAGATGGGGGTGTCTCAGTGTTACCATTTGGTGTTATATTTCACTTGCATCAGTGTTATCAGCAATGTCTTAATATCACGGTGTTATGGTCACACTTCTTTCACCAGAGTGTTACTGGGGCTTCCAGCCTAACCACAGAGGCTCTGATTTTTTTTCAAAGAACAACAGTGAAAGATAATACATTTGGCTTTTTCATTAAATTCATTAGCCCTGGATTAGGAGGTTTTTAAACTTATGTGGGTATGATTGCAAAGGCCAGCACTTACTGGTCATCCCTAATTACCCTTGAGAAAATGGCGATGAGCCATTGTCTTGTACCCCCATAGTCCTGGTGAAGATACTCTGATGGCAGTTGAAGATTTTTCCAGGATTTAGACCCAGTAACAATGAAGGAATGATTTTATATTTCCAAAGCAGGATGGTGTACGTGTTGGAAAGGTACCAGCATATGGTGATGTTCCTGTGCATGTGCCCTTTTTTGGGATGATCTAGATATTTATAGAAACCAGATCCATTCATCAGGAAGATAATCCTAAGGATCCCATCCTGCCATTGACCAATAAGGTGCCGAACCCAGGCTCTAGTTTGCAGGCTATCACAGAAAACCTAACAGGACAATCTATTTTGATGTTGTCTGCTTTTGCCTGCAATGGGACTGGGTACTTCCAGACATTGCCCCCCCACCCCCCCACCCTATTCTCAGCAAACACCCTGTGCCCCGAATCCAGGATAGGATCTGGGAGATGGCAGGTACTCTTATTTCCAGAACTTCAATCTTACCAAATATTTTGGCTATCAATGATTTCTCGCCAGCTTACCGCGGCAGTGCTTTCCATCCCAATGCAAGAATCCAGTGATGCAGCTACACACAGCCCGCTCCCCACGACTTGTACAAATCTGTTCACAGCCACCATTGTCCACCTCGCACCAATCAGCTGCTGCAAAACAGGAAATGTACAGCCACCACACGAGTGGGTGGCAAGGGTTTTGTTTACATTGCTCAGAACCAGGCATTATCCTCCCATCTTGTCACTCACACCTGTGTACACAATGTGGATGGATGGAGAGCTCTATAAACAGGTGGCAATACCTAAAGCCTGATATTCAGCCATCAGTACAGGCCAAAAACACCACATTGTAAATGCAACATAGTTCCCTACTCCTGCCCAAGCATTACATGGTTAAATCATCGATTACACCTTTATATGTCCCTGATTCAACAATTCCAATGCATTGCTTGATAACTTTGCCCATCTCTAAACCTGAGCACATCCAAAACTCTGCTGCCTGTATCTGAACTCTCACCATCACCCATGGTTGCTGGCTACATTGGCTCGCCATCCACTTTAGTTTTCAAATATGTCCATGGCCTGGTCCCTCTGACAACTGTAATGTCCTCCAGCCTTGTAACCTTCAGATATCTCTATTTCTGGACCTTAAGTTTTAATTGTTCTAGTAATGGTGTCCTTGTTCTTAGTAATGTCAAGGCTCAAATTCACTAGGTCACCCTCTGCCCATTTCTCTCTCAGTCTTAATGCCTCTCTGTTTTCCCCTTTCCCTTTCTTATTGTTGTTTCTATCCTTTCAGTTAAGGAAGTTTCATACCATTGCAACATCAGAAGCTTTACAAATGGCCCCAGGCACAAAATACACATCCCCTGCCATGCAACTAACCTCTTCTCCTGATGGGTCCAACAGAGAGAATCTGCTCTTTTGTGAGTTGCCCATTGTTGTCAGCAAGTCTCCTGCTGTGAGTGGGACACGTCTACAGGAACCAACATTGAAAGATTCAGTCAATATATGTACCTACTTGATCAGAAATCTAACAAATGTAACAGAGTTACTTCCAACTTTGTTTGTGCTTGACCTCGTATGTACTTTGATATTTCTTTGATGTTAACACCTTGTCTGTTACTGTTCAACCTCTGATATCCCACCCCACTATGTGCTATTCTCTCACACAATTATATCAAATACATTGTAATATGTCCCAGCAAAGTTACCATGACCATGTTTCCTCACTATTCGCCCTCCCTATAAAACCTGAAAGTATAGCCAAGATAGAGAACTCAATTTATGAAGCATTGTTGGGTGTATAAGGGTGAAGTACATTCATAGTCAAACATTACAGACCAAAGGGTTTTGATGTGTGAATGACAGTAAATTAGACCACAATAATGAGAGGTTTCTCTGTCTGCACAATTCCTCATTTTGGTTTGGAATACAGAGGGTTTGAAGTATATTTGGTGTTACTGATAGTCAGGGTTTGGTATGATTCTTATTACTCACAACTCTGCAGTTATTGATATCTGAATCGCACAATGACACATCACAGTGTAGATGAATCTCTTCATAATCCCCAATAAACTTGAACACAATGATATGGAAGCGGCAGGTGAGAGACACGCCATTCTCCTCCATCTCTATGGTGCTGTCCTTTGAGTTTGGACACCTGCTCAAAGCAAGAACTGAGAGGTCATTCTTTGTGGATGACAAGGTTAGACTGTAACCACTGTAAGGGAGGGAGCACTGGACCAAAATCTGGATCTACACTACAGGGGGTCTGGAGTCTGTAGCTGATCCCCCAAAGGGAATGTGATGGAACCTGGAGCCACCTAGCCCCATCCCCGGTGAGTAGAATCTATAGGTATACCTTTACAGGAAGGATGCACACCCTTGGAGAGTATGAGGGAGCATCTTCAAACAAATAGGGTGGTGGGTTGGGGGAGAGGGGTGAGGCAGTTATGTAGATTGTGGGAAGTGAACGTCTCAAAACTCTGCCTTGACAGCGAGCAGAGGCTAATTCAGGGCAAGTGAGCATCAGGCAAGGATGTAGGAGGAGGATTTCTGGTGACTTTGGAAGGTGGATTTGAGAAGTGAATGTGGAAGGGTGGAGAGTGCTAGGCATGCAGCAGAAGATTTGAGGAGGGCCCACTGGGGCTGGTGATGGAAAGGGAAGCTCACTGCACTGAGCCATGAGCAGCTGCAGTTCCCCACCAATTCCTCAGGGGATTTAGGGATGAGTAATTACAGCTGCCTTTGCCAATGATGCCCAAGTCCTAAATTAACAAAATAACATTGAGAAAGGTTCTGCATGACCCACCATGCCCACTAAGTTGGTAAGAATCTGTCAATGGATCCTGGGATTGGGAATATGTAAACACAAATGTCACAGCCGATTATAGTTTTTGTACACGTACAAGGACAAGATATCTCACCACAAAGATTTGGGAAAAAGAATTCACACTAACCCTTGCTCTATTATCATGTAGCGTAGTCGGTCCTTTGGATTGCGAGATGGAGTAGCCCAGCACCGATTGGTGATCAGAATGAGCTGGGTAGAATCTGCTCCTTCGACAAACACCCCAATGTACAGGACATCCCGGGTAGTGAGTGTGACCTCGCCTTCTCGATATGGAAACTTGTAGGACGAGTTTTTATACAGAGCCATTTTAGTGATGAAACTACCTTCTTTGGTTGGGAGAGTGAGGTTGACAACACTGAGGTAAACAAACAGCATCACTTAACATTCAGAGGAACACAATTATTCTACATTTCCCAAGCGTGAACTTGTTTCTGTCCCTTGACTGCACTAGGAAAGCCCAGGTAAGTAATTTTTTTTTAAAATTGCCAGTCCTACACTCCAGCCAAAGATCTCTGTTGTTCAGCCTCCCTACAGAAAAACATGGCCAAGATAGAGAGCTCAATCCATGAAGCACTGTCGGATGAAATAGGGTGGAGTACCTTTGGAGTTAAACAGTGCAGAGGGATTTTAATGAGTCAGTCATAGTAAATTAAACTTTAAATAGTTAGGAGTTTCTATATCTGCAAGTTTAAGGTGAAATTGCAAACCAGTTCTTGAATTTACAATTGGCAAACAGGAAATCAAGTACTTAGTTATTATATTAAGAATGAGATTCAAATAATAAAATTGCTTTTTTGTACTGATGCAATTTCAATAACATTTCTGCGAACTGTGAACAAATTTGGGTTTGTCAATTGAAGATAAATATTGGGTGTTCAAAGTGTGTAATACAGAACAAAGTGTTCAATGTCAGTTGTTTGTTGTGCACCTGTTGATTGGCACACCTCTTAGACTAGTCTACACGAATAAAACAACCAATAAGGATCAAGAGAAACTTCACCGAGAGAAAATGGCGATTGATTAACTAGAATTAACAGACTCCAGAACCCATTGTCCCCAATCTCCTTTGTTTCCCCTTGTGTTTCCCAATCACCATTTACCAGACCCTCCACAAAATACAGGAGAGAGGACAACCAATCAGGATCATAGAAAGGCAGTGCCTGAATGTTTGACCCAAGACACTGTTTACCTTAGCATTGGCCTTACAACAGTTTCTAGAGAAACCCTCAGGTCGAGTTCATAGGCACAGGAGAACTCAACATTGATGACTCTGTCCCGAGTGATCACCGTCCCTGTGTTGTTCAGGCTCTCGATCCAGACAGTGTTTGTGTACATTATGTGGGTTTCATTTGTCTGTGGAGAGGAAAATAGCAATAACTACAGCACAGTCACCTTCAGACAAGGCTGTTCAAACCGAAAGAAATAATCTGAACTTCTGCTCTTATCATTTGATATTTCTCACTGGGTAAATGTACCTGGCACTCCCACAATAACTAGTCCGTCTCTTACTCGAACCCAGGTTGGTGCCATACTGAAGAAAGTGTTCATACATGTACTTGTGCATATGAAAATAATCTCTACTTTGACTTTACTGTCTAACTGAACACACTACCTACTCCAGAGGAATTGCTCCCCTTCACCCTGACATTTTGTTGTGTACTTTGCAAGATAATTTACTTCTCCAGGCTAAACTCCTCTCTCCTTCTGGTCACCATCACTCACTCCATCTTTTGCCTCTACAGTAAGCAGGTGTGCCCCTGGGTAACCCAGCTATAGGTAACTGCCCTTCAGTTTGTGCCCAAGTTTGGCAAAACTCAGACTTGCTCATGCGTTTTGTTCTTGCTTATGTTCACTTATTTTTATTAATAAAGATAGATGTTCTACAAACAAACCTCCAATCCCAACCCCAGCACGTTTTCACAGAGGCCCTTAGGATGTGCAGTCCCTCCCTGGGAATTCTTGGGATGTTTACTGTAGCTGCACAGAGTTGAGACAAAGTCATTGACAAAAGCAATTGGTGCTTCAGATGAAAGTGGAACAGAGAAAATACAATGGGGGCCAAGTGCAGGGAGCTGTGACAATATGAACAGAATTCAATATAGATCATGCACTGCAGGTAACAAATATTCACCTTCATGATATTCCCACAATTCCGGTTAGTATTATTGATGTGAAATGCAATAAAATCATCTCCCTCTGAGCCCAAGCAGCGGTTATCATTAACACGAACATCCTCGCGCTCAAACCCCAGCTGGTAGAGTCGGCACTTGGAAATATAAACCTCCATCTGGGAATATTTGCACACTACATCTGCCTGGACAATGTCATCTGCAATGGAAAGTGGAGAGAACCACAGGGTTTAAAGACTAACAACTGCTCAAGGAGGAAGACCATAGTCTACATTGCACACCACCATTTAACCAAAAACCCAGCCCATGCATCCTTCATATTTAGAGCTAATTTATCAATCTACAAGGGGGTACACATCTCTGAACAGAAGGGTATTCACAAGCATTTCATTCATCCAAAGACCTGTGAGTGTGTGGAGCTCGCTGCTGCATTGAAAGTTGATGCAATGAACGTGCTGGAGTTTGTAAGAATGGATGGTGATTCTCTGGGAAAGCTGGATAGAAACTGATAGAGAAAAGAATGGAAGAATATATTGACAGGGCTAAGTATCTTTTTCGTAGAAGCAAAGTACTGCAGATGCTGGAAATCTGAAATAATGCAGCAAATCGTGGAAATACTCAGACCATCCAACATCGGAGGGAGGAACAGAGTTTCTCAAACTGAAACATTAACGATTCTGCCTCCACCGATGCCATCTAACTGAATGAGGATTTTAAACATTTTCTGTTTTCTCTGTGCAAACTGGCAGCTGTTTAAATACAATAATAGCGATTGAATTATTTTTAAACAGGTGTGAAACGTTTTGTGATATTCTCAGAACACAAGGCCGTTTAATTGTTTTTTTTCCCATAAATATCCTTGACAGTGTGGAACAGCGAAAGCCCTGTTTATTTCAGTGTTGGGGTCTTTGCTGTTGCAGAAGATCCAGAGTCTGATGCTTAGCTGAAATAAAAATGTAAACACTCAGGAAGTCAGGCAGCATCTGTGGAGAAGGAAACAGAGTTAATGTTTCACGTTGCAGACCATCAGAAATGCTGAGCCTGTTTCTATCTCCACAGATATTGTCTGATCTGCTAAGTGTTTCTAGCCTTTTCTGATTTTAAGATTTCCAGCATCTGCAGTTCTTTGATTTTCAGTTTCATGTTTAATTATCAGTTTCAGTTTTAACCCACCAGCTAAAAGCGTAGGTAAATATTCCAACAGGTCAAATTCAGATCATTGAAGTCCATCAGACAATCTTTTCCTGAGGGAATCAGTTCTCCGAGATCTCCAATTCTTTTATAGTGTTTCCTCCTTTATGACAGCAGATTACATCAATATAACCCAGCCAGCATTCACCAGCATCTTCACGCCAGGGAACCTGGTGTGAATTAGACCAGAGAAGCACTGATCTGTCCCAGCAAATTTGACACTTTCACCACAATGCAACTTACCCCAGTGCGGTACCAATACATTGCAGGAACCAGACACCTTCACTGCACAGCATAACTTGCCCGGAGCAATCCATCCCAGGAAACTGGAAACTTCCCCATATTGCCGCTCACTTTCACACAGTGATTACTTGACAAGGAAGGTTCCAAAAACGGACAAGGAAACTCGGGAACAGCATCCATGGGAATTTCCTTTGGTTAAACATTTCCTACACTGTTCCTGCACACTACGGGCAAGGAGGGTCACCTACTCGAGGTTTCGTTTAGACACCCAGTGTTACCGCACATTTACCACTGTCGGGGCTGTGTTCCTCTGGGCAGCCACACAGGTCTCCGTTACCCTGTCGGCACAAACTGTAGTTGGTGCAAATGCCTCCAGCACAAGGGTCATCGATCAATTCTGCTAAAAGGAGACAGACGTAAATGATTAACCCTTAAACTTAGCACACAGACCAGTCCTTTTCTGATCTTTGAAACACCAGTCCTGACAGACCCATTCACCCAGTCAAAAGCACTACAGGGAGTTTAGATTCTCAAACTCCCAACCCAAGGGGAGATCAAGGTCCTGAACCACCCCACCACCCAGCAAAGGGAGATCAAAGCCCCAAACCCCCACCCCAGGGGCAGATCAGGCCCTGAAACCAACCCCAGGGAGAGATCAGGGTCTTGAACCACACCACTCCCCAATGAGGACAGAGTGCCAAACCCACCCCAGGGGAAGATCAGAGCCCTGTACCCCACCTCAGGGGCAGATCAGAGCCCTGTACCCCACCCCAGGGGCAGATCAGAGCCCTGAAGCCCACCCCAGGGGACCAGAACCCTGTACCCCACCCCCGGGGGAGATCAGAGTCCCAACTCATTCCCCAGTAGAGACTGTAGTCCTGAATCCATACCCGAAGGGGAAGTTAAAAAAAGGAACCCCCCAACCCTGGCCTCAGATCTGAACCCTGACCCTGGCCTCCAACGTTACCGGCTTCTCCTTACAGCAGTTTTCCCGCCGAATCCATTCAGTGCTCAGGATGCCCAGTGAGCGACAGGCCTCTCCATAAGCTGCCAGCGAACTACAGATTTGCGATCTCTTGTCCCAGTAACAAGCATCCAATCCACACGACTCATAAAATGGCACCGGGTTGATGAATCCATAACACGGCTGGAAGAAACCTTTCATTTCCGTAAGTTTCAGGCAACTTCCTTCATTCTGTAGCCGGATGATGTCCTGATTATCACAGTTAAGTGATAGGACGGTGTACTGCTCTTCATCACAGCTGTGAGAGGGACATGTGCATTCAGCCTCCACAGAGACAAGACCACCGGCAGGTAACTTGAACCCCTCCACCCTTCACATGCTCTTTGAAGACAACATGAATCTCCAAAACATGGGAGAAGTTCCAGAATCTTGAGATCTTTTGCTTGAACTGGGATGAGGAATTTCAGAAGAAATTCCAGGGAACTGATCTCCGTGCTGAGATTCCCTTCCAAAAATCTCATCCTGTCACAGTGGTGGGGTTGTGGAATGAGGGGGAGCAGAGGCAGTGATTGGTGGGGGGGGGGGGAGTTGGAATAAAGCCCACACTGGGATGTGTAGATGGAAGGAGGATTCTGAAATGAAAATACTCTGGATGGAAAACCAATGGCAGTCTGGGTAACAGGCACAAGAGACTTGATGGAATTTATGCTGGGGCCAAGCTTGCTGTGAACTGTGTCAGAAAAGCTACACTTCGAAATGATGAAAGTGTGGGCAAGTGTTTCAGGGTTGGTCACTGGGATTGGTGCTGGATAAGATGGGGGGGGGGGGGTGCTTGAAACAGAGCTCAGGAGATGTGGATAATGAAGGCTGACATCTCCTGAGCTCTGTTTCAAGTCCCCCATCTCATCCAGCACCAATCCCATGCTATTCCGCCCATTCGGCTTGGCTCCATCTCCTATTTACTTCACCCAATGACCAACTCTGAAACTCTTGCCCACATTTTCATCATTTTGCTACAGAGCAGATACTCCTGGGGGCTACGTTGCAAACTTCAAGGAAGTTGTTTCACCATCATGAACCTCGAAAAGGTTTGGTTTAATCTACAACTTGACGTTACAGGGAGTCAGACAGCAATGATCGTGGAGTCAAATGGACTGATGAACTTGGTATCGTACTTAAAGTGGAAACTATGTTTATAGCTGACATCACAGAGAGGAAACAGGAAGATGAGGAATAGGCAGAGACCAAAGATAAAACGTTGGGTTAAATAGAAGGCAGCCATACACTGGAGACATAGAACAAGCAGGAGAGGAGCCACAGTGACTGTAAGGGAGGCCAAGGGACAGAGGAAGCTGGGGCAGGTAGTTATTGTTCATGCATACAGCTTGTCCACATGACTGTAATCGGTCCCTCAAACTATTTGTCCGTGAGGTTACAAGATGAATACTGCAGTGTGTTCTAAAGTTGATTGTTGACCATTTCCTATAATACATCAGGAATCCACTAACTTTCACCACCGCCGCCCCCCACCGCCCATCACAGCCCCATTATTTAGGGCTATTGGATACAAGTCAGATTCTGAACCTAACTACAAGAGAAAAGGTCCCCTTTTTTTGTCTCATCTAATCAACACATCTTTTGAGAACAGAAGGAAGAGGAAAATGTTGATGAAATAAAGTAACTGTAGGAATTAGTTGGGGGGTAGGAAATTCAGAAAACCAGGGAGACAATTCTGTAAGTGAAAGAACAAAAATGCACATGTAATCGTACAGCATTACAGGTAAGAGGATGGAATACTAAATCCAGGCCACAGAATACTCTCTCAAGAAGAGCCCATCAACAAAGGGTCTTTAACCTCTGCCAGAGTCTCTGAGTCCCTTGTTGCCTGGAAGGTGCCCACCTGCTTTATACACCGGACTGACATTGGAAACTTTGACAGGGTCAGACTTCGGGAGCAGACCCTATTCAGTCCCCATATATCTATGTATCCTAGACAGAAAAGGGCTTTACCTGTTCTGCATGCCATTGGTTTTCCAGCTCTTTGCCAGCTCCAAGACGGTTTGTGCCGGTTTTCCTTGTGAACTTAGGTCATCATCATTGGGATTTCCGTTAAAGTTTCCACACAGACCACACACCTTGTTCTGCAGGCGTTCTCCCATCCTGATGGACAGCAAGTTAAACCAGTTGTATTGGATCTGAATACCTTGAATGGTATCAATGATCAGGAATCCTTCAGCTGTGGAGATCTTTGTCAGCCCTGTGACAACAGGAATGGTGACTGGGGTTCCATTCACCTGACAAACAGAACAATGTTAGTCACAATTACAGGAATATTTTCCACTTTCCTTTTTCAAAGTCAAAGTTTATTGTCATATGTACAGGTATATGAATGCACAGGTGCAACGAAAAACTTACTTGCAACAGCATCAAAGGCACATGGCATCAGATACACAACATTCACAAGAAAAACATAAATTATACAAAAATTCATTAAAATACACTGCAGTTACTTGACCACTGGACTCCAGCAACACCACCCAAACCCAAGGACAATAACAACAACACTACAGCATTATTATAGCATCCAAGTTCAAGTTTATTGTTGCCTTAGACACACATACACAGGGTATGAATGCCATGAAAATTGGCTTTTTGCAGCAGCAGCACAGTGCACTATAAACATGACAAACAAAAATTAACGAACTTAAATTAATTTAACTTACACATGCACAAAAATAAACAACAAAACATAATGACATTAGTTCCCCTTAAGTCACACTTCTTCCTCATTGGATAGATCACTGCTGTTTCATGATCACTGGATCTAACTCCTGGAAGTCCCCCTCTAACCAGGACGGTGGGAGTAACTTCACCAGAAGGACTGCAATGGTTTAAGGAAGTGGCTCACCCTCCACCCTCGAGAACTATTAGGGATGGGCAGTAAGTGCTGGCCTTGCCAGTGATGCACACTTCCCAAAAATGAATTTAAATATTGCCTGTTCCCAGGGCACCATATACAGCTTGGAGAAAGTTCCTTCAAAGTATTTTAACAAGATCATAATGGCAAATTTAAGAAACAGCCGTTGGTGAAAACTCCACAAACATTTTATACCAGGTCACTATGCAGCAGTGACCCCAGAAGGGAACATCAGTAAATGCAGATACGTCAACAACATTTAAAAGGCACTTGGACAGATTTGTAGAGATATGGGCCAAACGTGAGCAAATTGGACTGGCTTAGATGGCATCTTGGTTAGCATGGACCAGTTTGGGCAAAGGGCCTGTTTCTGTGTTGTACAAGACTCTAGATCACAAATAAAATTTAGTGGACATTTTTAGTAGCTATACTATATCAAAGCAAGAAAATTGATTACATAATGGAGAGACTGACAGTGCAAAACAAGAGAAATTGGGGCACATAGTGAGGTCCAGAACAGAGAGTGAGAGTGAAAGTGGTCAAGAGAGAATGAATGAGAGAACATGACCTTGTGAGAACGTAGATAATTGAGAATGTGAGAATGATTAAGTATCATTAAACTGGAGAGGATATTGTTAAACCGGAGAGAGTGCAGAGAAGATTTACAAGGATGCTGCCAGGACTTGAAGGCCTGAGTTATAGAGAGAGATTGGGCAGTCTAGGACTTTATTCCTTGGAGCATAGGAGATTGAGGGGCAACCTTATAGAGGTGTATAAAATCATGAGGGGCGTAGATAGGGTGAATGCACATGATCTTTTTTCCCTGGGGAAGGGGAAAGTAAAACTAGAGGGCATAGGTTTAAGATGAGACGTGAAAGATTTAAAAGGGACCTGAGGGTCAACTTCTTCATGCAGGTGGTGCGTATATGGAACGAGCTGCCAGAGGAATTGGTTGAGGCAGGTACAGTAGCAATATTCAAAAGACAACATGTGAGAATCTGGAGGAATTCAGCAGTCAGGCAGACCTATGGACACTTGATGTTTCAGGTCGAGACCCTTCGTCTGGACTCAAACTCAAAGGTCTGGATCCGAAACATCGACTGTCCATTTTCCTCCATAGATGCTGCCTGACCCACTGAGTTCCTGCAGCAAGTTGTGTCTTGCTCCAGATTCCAGCAGTCGCTTGTGTCATCATTGAAAAGATATTTGAATACGTACATGGATAGGAGGGGTTTAGAAGGATATGGGCTAAATGCAGGCAAATGGGACTAGTTCAGTGGGCACCATGGATGGCATGAATGAGTTGCGCTGAAGGAACTGTTTCCATGCTGTATTATTCTATGGCTCTTTGACCAAGTACTTTTGAAGAGTAACCACCAGTTGTAATGTAGGAAATATGGCAGTCATAAGTGGGACAGTGTTGGTAAGGTTAATGTTCTAAAGCATGTAGATATCAAGAGAGAGGATGTGTTGGAGTGGTTAGAAAATATTAGGACAGATAAGTCCCCAGGGCCTGACGGAATATTCCCCAGGCTGCTCCGCGAGGTGAGGGAGGAGATTGCTGAACCATTAGCTAGGATCTTTGAGTCCTCATTGTCCACGGGAATGGTACCGGAGGATTGGAGGGCGGCAAATGTTGTCCCCTTATTCAAAAAAGGAAGTAGGGATAGTCCAGCGAATTATAGACCAGTGAGACTTACATCTGTGGTGGGCAAGCTGTTTGAAAAGATTCTTAGAGATAGGATCCATGGGCATTTAGAGAATCATGGTCTGATCAGGGACAGCCAGCATGGCTTTGTGAAGGGAAAATCATGTCTCACAAGCCTGATAGGATTCTTTGAGGAGGTGACCAGGAAGATCGATGAGGGTAGTGTAGTAGATGTGGCCTACATGGATTTTAGTAAGGCATTTGACAAGGTTCCACATGGTAGGCTTCTTCAGAAGATCAGAAGGCATGGGATCCAGGTAAGCTTGGCCGTGTGGATCCAGAATTGGCTTGCATGTAGAAAGCAGAGGGTTGTGGTGGAGGGAGTGCATTCAGATTGGAGGGCTGTGACTAGCGGTGTCCCACGTGGATCGGTTCTGGGACCTCTACTTTTCGTGATTTTTATTAATGACTTGGATGAGGTGGTAGAAGGGTGGGTTGGCAAGTTTGAAGACCACACAAAGTTTGGTGGTGTTGTGGATAGTGTGGAGGACTGTCGAAGATTGCAGAGGGACATTGATAGGATGCAGAGCTGGGCTGAGAAGTGGCAGATGGCGTTCAATCCGGAGAAATGTGAGGTGGTATGTTTTGGAAGGACAAACTCCAAGAGTACAAGGTTAATGGCAGGATTCTGGGGAGTGTGGAGGAGCAGAGGGATCTGGGGGTGCATATCCACAGATCCCTGAAAGTTGCCTCACAGGTGGATAGGGTGGTTAAGGAAGCTTATGGGGTGTTAGCTTTCATAAGTCGTGGGATCGAGTTTAAGAGCCGCGAGGTAGTGATGCAGCTCTACAAAACTCTGGTAAAACCACACAGAGTACTGTGTCCAGTTCTGGTCGCCTCATTATAGGAAGGATGTGGAAGTGTTGGAAAGGGTGTAGAGGAGATTTACCAGGATGTTGCCTGGTTTAGAAAGTATGGATTATGAGTAGAGACTAAGGGAGCTAGGGCTTTACTCTTTGGAGAGGAGGAGGATAAGAGGAATAGGTAGAGTAGACATCCAGCACCTCTTTCCCAGGGCACCAATGCTCAATACAAGAGGGCATGGCTTTAAAGTAATGGGTGGGAAGTTCAAGGGAGATATCAGAGGGAGATTTTTTTACCCAGAGAGTGGTTGGGGCATGGAATGCGCTGCCTGGGGGCAGTGGTGGAGGCAGGTACATTGGTCAAATTCAAGATATTGCTAGATAAGCATATGGAGGAATTAAAATAGAGGATATGTTGGGGGAAGGGGTTAGATAGTCTTAGGCGAGGTTTAAAGGTCAGCACAACATTGTGGGCTGAAGGGCCTGTATTGTGCTGTACTGTTCTATGATTCTATAAATGTGATACTCCAATAACCGGTTTTAGTATGTTGATTAACGAATTATTGGCAATTAAGTGTTATTGGCAAGGGTATACCATGAGATCTTTTACATTTGGTCGTCACATGTGACTGTATGGTGCTCCCTAGGACAGATGGTCTAGATTTTCTGATCAAGTCTCCATAATGGGGCTTGATCTCACCTGACCTGGAGGCGAGGGGGCTGCCAACCGAGCCGTAGCTGAAAGCAAGGATGAACACCAGGAAAAGGATGAATGTGACACATTAATTAATGTGTAGGGGTGAATAACCAGGGCAAAAATAAGAATGAACCTTGGAGAGGTGGAGAAAAAAAAGAGATTGTTCCTCAAAGAAGCCAGCAGCTCCACACGGAACTACCATCATCTCTCTCCATAACTGTGATGAAGTTTGAGATTCCCGTGCAAGTGTGCGTGAATGAAATCCACACATCTGTACAACTGACTGCTGCTGTCAAGCCATAGTTCTCCAATGATGGACTCCTTATGTCAGAGACATCCACAATCAAGTTTATTTTTATAGGCAGACATACCCAGGGTATAAATGCCATGAAAATTAACTTTTTTTGCAGACAGCAGCAGTGCTTACAAACATGACAACATAAGTTCACATAAACTTCAATTAACATAAATTATACATAACCTGCACAACAAAATAAACACAATGACATTGGTGCAAGTTAAGAGACAGAAGAAAAGAAATATAGTTGGAGGTAGTATTAGGGTTTTTCAGGTCAGTTCAAGAACCAATGACACTGGGGAAGAAGTGGTTGTTGAACCTTGAGGCGTGGGCACTCATTAAAGCTTTGACAGCCAGATCAGCTGGGTGAGGGGTGATGGTGGTCAGGCTGGCAAAGTACCTCCCTGGCATTTACTGCAGGAAGGTGCAGTGTCTCACTGATCAGCTTGGAGCTGGCTTTGTTCACCAAGTTCTCATTGAATGACCTGTTTTGGTAGATTTAGTGGGTGGGCGGGCAAACAATGAGCATGGGCAGCAAACATCTCCGAGCAAATTGGTCAATAAAAATTGCCAAGAAGAAAATGGATGTGATATAGAATCAATGCAAAAGAACAATGAATGTGGAAGAAAATTAACCTGACAGAAACAATGAATAGAAGAGAGAATAAATGTAAAAGAAGAAAGTCTAAATTTGAGACAAGAAAGTATGAGGAGCTGAAGGGTGTGAATAATGAAAGTGAGGATGATATGTGAGAGAAACAATTGTATCAGAAACAATGACCAGGAAAGAAGGAACAACACTGGGTATGAGAGAACGAGAGCGAGAGCACGAATGAATGAATGTGGGAGTGAAGGAATCTGCAAGGGAATGACCACCAGTGGTTGAAAATCAAAAACCTGCAGATGTTGGAAACCTGAAATAAAAATAGGAAACACTCTCTAAACACTCAACAGGTCGGGCAGCATCTGTGGAAAGAGAAACAATGTGTCAGACTGAAGATCCTTCATCACAGGTTTCAGAACATGGGTACTCACCTGGACAACATTTCCTGAGATAAGGATCTGTTCCTCATTGATATAAAGATAAACTGGGGAGATCAGTGTCATGTTAGGCAAACTCCATTTGTCAAAGTTTACGATTAGTTGGAATGAGATGTCTGGAAGCTTGTGACAGATTGTGGAGAGGACAAAGGAGCAGGCAGCAGGAAATCGCAGGAAAGCTCCGTCAAATGTCTGGAATATACCTCCGCCAGCAGCGATGCAGTGGGAGCTCTTCTTACTGTAACAGCCTCTGATCCCATTGTGAAGCGAACACGATTCCTCGCTCTTGCACTGACGGGAGTCACACTGCACCATGTTGCGACCCATGCAGCGACAGTGTTTGGAGCAGTTTGTGTTCCAGAAGAACTGCCCTGGCTGAGGACGACAGAAAGGTTTTCAGAGAAACCACAGCCCAACTCCAGGAACACACAGAACCTGGATCAGCTTCAGCATCCAAAGATATACAAAACAGAATGCACCATGCTGATCCTGCTTATGAGAGGGGTAAAGTCAGCAGAGGAAAGGCATTGCTAATAATTCTTGGCTTAACCTCACTGTGGTTCGTAAAACTATGAGGGGCATAGACAGGGTAGATAGTTACAGTCTTTTTAACCAGGGTCTAAAACTAGAGGGCACGGATTTAAGATGAGAGGGGAAAGATTTAGAGGGGAAAGATTTAAAGGGGACCTGAAGGCGAAGTTTTCCACACAGAGGTTCATGATAACATTAGATTTCTTTATTAATCACATGTATATTGAAACACACAGTGAAATGCATCTTTTGCGTAGAGTGTTCTGGGGGCAGCCCACAAGTGTTGCCACGCTTCTGGCACCAACATAACATGCACACGCTGACATGAAGTGAGCTGCCGGGGAGGTGGTAGAGGTGGGTACAATTATGACGTTTAAAAGACATTTGGATGGGTACATGGATAGAAGGATATGGACCAACTGTAGGCAAATGGGACTAGCTCAGTTTGGCACCTTGGTCGGCATGGATGAGTTGTGCCGAAGGGCCTGGTGACATGCTGTCCAAGTCTATGACTCAATGAACCAGGTGTAGGAGCAGGAGGACATTTCTGTCTTTGAACCTGTTCCACCCTCAACTACATAACATAGATTAATTTCATTTACCTCTCTTAGGTACATAACTCTAAGTATTCTTACCCAAAAAGAATATGTCCTGAAATTATCATTTGACTTCCAACATAAAGAGTTTTTGTCGTGTTGGGGTTGGAGCTTGACACTGCTATTACACTCTGTGTGAGGACATTTCTCAACCACCTCTGAGCAGACTGGCTCTAATTTTGTAAGTTATGATCCCCCCACTCCTCCATTCTGGACGATCTTAAGGTAAAAAAAATAGTTTATCTCCACCCATTCCATCAGCTAATTCAATGAACACTGATGAAGGTAAGAAACATGGGTCCACTTTCAGAGGGGCTTCCCAAGTTACCTCATAGTATTTGTCCTCAGCCACACAGCCACAGTCCTGGGGCAGGATACACGTTCTTCCATTGAGCAGGAAGCCATCGTTACACTGACAGCCCTCCACACAGTAATGGTTACAGTCCTGGTGGGTTTTGAAAGTGGAACACCGGGGCTGGCACACTGACATACAGCTCTCGTAGTGGCTGTTTGCAGGACAAGTGATCACTGTGTGAAAGAAGATCAAACAGAAATCCTTTACCAAAAAACAGGTTTGCTATTTTAATAGCATTTCCTTAATAGCATTAAACAAAGTTAATAGCATTAACTTTGTTTAATGTTAGAGGCAGTGAAATATTTCTACAATATTAATTAACATACATTAATCAATTATGAAGCACTATTACTTATGGACTATAGGGTATTGTATAAATGTTTTATCAGTTTCATATCCCCATTGATTCATTATGTGAAATGTATTGAGACCAAAAATATGGAGAAATAATTTCAATCAACCACCGTAAAGACCAGGACCCTTGGGCGAAAACCCCTATGATTAGGTTGCAAAGTTAAGGCATTAGAATTTGTTGGCCATAACTTGGCCCAAAGCTGTGAAATGTCCAACAGCAGGCTGGAGAAAATATCATGGTAACAAATGATTATCGTATCTCACTCTCCTTCAGCAGGGTTGAGCAACCTCCCATCCCGACTCTGTGGATCCAACACAAGTAACCCAGTCATCCAGGAGCAGTAAATGAATTAACCACAAGTCAAAAGTGCACATCTACCTTCATCTAGTAATGATGACAGGCACCACATAACTCAACAAGAGCACTTAGGAAACAGGAGAGAGAATCTCACTATTCGACAACAGTGTAGGAGTAACCTGGCTGCCCTATAACAGTGCAAAGTAGTCAATCCAGAATAAATTCCAATCCAATATTTGATTTCTGTCCCATCTTTTTTCTGCTTTTCCAATAACAGAGCAAAATATTTTCAATCAATTCAATAATAGTTTAAAAAAATTATTATGGAGAAAGCAATCAAAAGTCATGGCGTTGGAGAGCTTATGGAGTCAGAAAGTCACATGGAGTGTGTAAGCGGTTGGCAATAAAAATCTGGTATCATCAAAAGTGACCTTAAGCTGTTGTCTGAATCTAGTGAATTGTCCAAGTCTCATTAGTTATAGTATTGATTTGACGGCTAAGTTCTTGGCTCTCTTGGAGTTCTTTAAGGAGGTAACCAAGAGGATAGAGGGTAGGGCAGTGGATGTTGTCTATATGGACTCTAGCAAGGCCTTTGGCAAGGTCCCTCATGGCAGGCTAGTCTGGAAGGTTAGATCGCATTGGATCCAGGGGCAGATAGCTGATTGGATTCATAATTGACTCAGTGCTAGGAAGCAGAGGGTGATGGTCAAGGGTTGTTTCTTGGACTGGAGGTCTGTGTCTGGTGGTGTGCCACAAGGGTCTATGCTGGGACCTTCGTTGTTTGTAATTTATATAAATGATTTGGATGTGAAAGCACACGGCATGATTGGTAAGGTTGCAGATGCTACTAAAATAGCTGGTGTTGTAGACAGGGTAGAAGGTTATGAAAAATTACAGAGGGATCTTGATCAGCTAGGTATGTGGGCTAAGAATTGGAAAGTGGCTTTCAATCCAGACAAAATTTGGGAGATCAAACCGGGGTAGGACTTGTACAGTGAGTGGTAGGTCCCTGGGGAGTGTTGTGGAACAGAGGGACCTAGGAGTGCAAGTGCAGAGTTTGCTGAAAGTGGTGTCTCAGGCAGATAGGGTGGTAAAGGAGGCATTTGGCACACTGGCCTTCATCAGTCAGGGCATTGAGCATACGAGTTGGGAAGTTATGTTGCAGTTATATAAGACATTGGCGAGGCCACACTTGGAATATTGTGTACAGTTTTGGTCACCCTGTTATAGGAAAGATGTTATTTAAACTAGAAAGAGAGCAGAAAAGATTTGCCAGGATGTCGCCTGGACTTGGGGGCCCAAGTTACAAGGAGAGGTTGCATAAACTAGGACTTTATTCCCTGTAATGTAGGAGGTTGAGGGGCAACCTGATAGAGGTATACAAGATCATGAGGGGCATAGACAGGGTGAAAGCACATAGTCTTTTCCTCAAGGAGAAGGTGCTAAAAACAAGAGGGCATAGGTTTAAGATCAGAGACGAGAGATTTAAAAGGGACATCGGGGGCAGCTTCTTCATGCAAAGGGTGGTGCGTATTTGGAATGAGCTGCCCGAAACAGTGGTTGAGGAGGGCATATTAGCAACATTTAAAAGCCATCTAGATAAGTACATGGATAGGTGAGGTTTAGAGGGCTCTGGGCCAAACATGGGCAGATAGGGCGAGCTCACTGGGCAACACAGTTGGCATGGACGAGTTGGGCTGAAGGGCCTGTTTCCATGCTGTATGACTCTAATAACTGTGCAGAACACCTCTTCTTGGTCCGGTCATAATTGACAGGAATTACAGGCGATGTCTGTACCATCCAAGATCAGGTAAAAGTACCCAGTGTATAAACGCAGTGTAAACAGATGAATGGCGCAAGTGATTTTTGATCAGCTTGGTACTTAGGCTAAGGATTGTGCTCGATTGTTTCTATCTCACCATGCAATGCAATCTAACTCATAATCCAGGTCCAATGACTGCTTACAGTAACTTCCCAACTCAATACATTGAGAATTATTGTAAATAATAACTCTGCAAGAAGTGGATGGTAACTCCTTACCAGTTGCAAACAGCACCCCATCTGGTCACAACATACTGTTCCAGTGAAGGGTCTCCAATCTGAAACATTTTTCTTGCCACAGATGCTGGCTGACCTGGCAAGTGTTTCTATCATTTTGTGTTTTTATTACAGCTAATAGCATCGTCGAGGATGCCTGCCTCGCCGGCCATTCCCTTTTCACTCTTCTACCTCCTTGGAGAAGATACAGGAGGTTGAAATCCCGGATGACCAAACAGCTTCTTCCCCACAGCTATCATCCTCGGACTCTTAATTCTACCTCTCTCGGTTATTCCGTTATTGTCAGTTTAGCATTTCTTTTTGCACTACTTAAGTTTGGCTTCAACCGTTGTACCATTTTCTTGTTTGGTACTCGTTGTATTCATTATTACCATGTACACTGTGAGCTTCACACCAGCAAGGAATTTCATTGCACCCTGGTGTTTATGACAATAAACTAATCAGAATCCGAATCCCTGCAAGCAGTTGCAATTTAAGATACTGTGCAGAGTGATGCAAATATACCGTGTCAATAGCATGTCACAGCTTTAATACAAGATTTCCCCTCCACCCTTCACTCGTCCCCACACACAGGGGACACCGGAGACTGGAGCATCGCCGCCCTCTGGCGGCAGGTCTGTGCATAAACCGCAGTGGTTCACATTGTCATGAACGTTGGGATTTGACCAGTGAGGAGTTGGAGACGAGTGTTCCGGGACTTACAGCAGCCGGTGATGTTTCTCCAGCCCTGCATCCGCACGCCCTGAGCCTGGCAGGTGCTGCCGTAGTTCTGCAGCCAGTTGCAGGCCGTCTCCCTGCTGCCGCGGTCGATGCACGAGTCGAAGATGCAGTTGTGGTAGAAGAAGGTGGGGTTGACCCTGCCGTGGCAGCGGCTGAAGAGGTTGTCCTTGGACACGATCAGGGCGCAGAGCTGCACCGTCTCCACGGGCAGGCTCAGCACCCGGTCACACGACGGGCAGCTGCGGCTGCAGCCCGGCCGGCAGAAGGAGGTCCCGCCCAGCACCCAGCTGCTGACGAACTCCAGCAGGCTGCCTGCACTCCTACCCTCGGGGGTCTGCAGCTCATCCCCCGGGTCGCCGTTGAACTGGCCGCACAGACCGCGGGTAGCGTTGGCAAAGGCCCGGGGCACCGTCACCGTCAGCAGGGTGCCCCAGTCGTACATCACCTTGAGCCCGAAGTCAGTCTCCAGGACCAAGTAGAGACCGAAGGAGTAGAGGTAGACCTGACCCCCGACCAGCTTGAGGGGAAGGTAGAGCCGCTCCTCGTTGACCTGGGGAAGGGACGGAATGGTGCATCAGGACCGGAGACTGAAGGTGTTCCCCACCCCTCCCCCTGCTGAGACTGTTGATAGTTTGCCGCTTGGGACAGGAGTGCTGGAATCTGCAGCAACAAACCAACTGCTGGGTCAACTCAGCGGGTCGAGCAGCCTCTGTGCAGGGAAAGGAAGTGTTGACGATTCGGGTCGAGATCTTGCCTCAGTTCCAAGATCGAGAGGGGAGGTGGCCAGTACATGGGGGGGGGGGGGGAAGAAGGAGGGGAGATGGGCCAGCGGGGGGCTGAAGAGGGATGACGGGCAGATGGAGCCAGGAGGGGGAGGGGGTTGGGGAGACACGGGCAGGTGGGTGATAGGTGAAAGCAGACAAGGAAGTGGGTAGCAGATGGAGCGGGGGGGGGGGGCTAGTGATGGGGGGGGGGTGAAGGTGGAGACAAGAAGCTGGAGGGTGAACATCCACTGTTGGTACCATTGGGTAGTAGACTGCCCAGACGGGACACGGGATGCTATGTAGTGAGGTGGCCCGTCTGTCCTCGGCCTTCTCCACTGCCAGGGTGAGGCCTGTTGCAAACCAGAGGAGCAACCCCCCCACCCCACCCCACCCCACCCCCAATCCCACCTGGGTATCTACAACTCAATGGTACCAAGTGGATTTTCCAGTTTCAGGTAACCCTTTTACCTCCTGTGTTCCCCTCTCCCCTTCCGATCCACCTCTGGTCCTCGCACTTTTGTTCCCATTCCCCACAACACCCATTCTCCTCCCCCTCCTGGCTCCATCCACCCACTACCCACACACACTTCACCCACTGGATCCCTTCCCTGACCTGCCCTTTACCTCTCCCTTAATAGTTCCCATTAATCACCTTCTTTACTAACTCGATTCCAGCACGGGTAGCCTGTGTTCCTGCCTATCATCCACCTGCCTGTGTCTCAGCTCCACCCCTCCCTCTCCCCCATCATCGCTCGCCCCTCCTCAGTCCACCAATCACCCACTGGCCCGCGTCTCATTCCCCCTGCCTTTTATACAGACCACCTTCCCTCTGCACACTCAGTCCTGGTGCAGAGTCTCGACCCAAAACGTCGACAGTTCCTGCCCCACCCCCCACAGATGCTGCTCGACCTGTTGATTTCCTCCAGCAGTTTGTTTTTTGCTCCAGTAACACAGGAAGTGGCCATTCAGCCCATCAGACCCATGTTAGTGGAACTGCTGGGAGCCCCCAGCCACCTCCCCCAGGTTAAATGTTTTTTCAGTTCTCTCTTCTTCCCTACATTTTACTGAGGACATGCCGAGAGGGAGGAAAGGTGGTTTAATGTCAACCCTTTCTGACCACACCCTGCCCGTTACATGGGAACACCACCCCCTCCAGGTTATACAAACCCACACACATCATCCTTAGTTTTTATTCATTCAAGGGATTGTGGGCTGAGCCAGCGTTTAACTGCCCATTCCTGATTACCCTCGAGAAGGTGGCAGTGAGCTGTCTTCCTGAACCTCTTGACGTGTGGGTTTACACCCAATGCTATTGGGGAGGGAGTTCCAGAATTTTGACCCAGCGACGGTGAAGAAACGGCGATAACTTCCAAGTCAGGATGGTGTGCGGCTTGGAGGGCAGCTACCAGGTGGTGGTGGTCCCCAGGCTTTTGCTGCCTTTGTCCTTTGAGCTAGCAGAGGTCGTGGGTTGGGAAGGTGCCGTCTTGGAAAATGGTCGCCGTTTCTTCATCACCACTGGGTCTAAATCCTGGGACCCATCCCCGGCCGCACTGTGGAAACTCCTTCACCAGAAGGACGGGAGCAAGTCAGGAAGGTGGTCACCCCTTCACCATCAGGAATGGGCTAGAATGCCAGCCACACCCACGTCCTAAATAACAGTTTTAAAAAAAACTGCTCCATGTGCTGGAAAGTTTGACAAGTTCACCTCTCCCGAATCGCCCAGTGTGTTGATTAGCTACATCGCCGGACCGTGTTTGATCCTCTCCAGGATCAAATTGTTATCCGACTCTGGAGAGATATGGGCTGAACATAGGAAATTGGAACTAGCTGAGTGGGCAACGTGGTCAGCACAGACTGGTCGGGCCGAAGGGCCTGTATCCATGCTGTATGACTGTAAGAGCTCCCTGTAAAGCCGTCTCACTAACTCCCCTCCCATTGCATTTACCCCCCAATCCCAGTCATCACCCCAATCCTCAGAGCCCTCACCTACCGCCCTTCCTCCTCAGGCACACCCCCTTCCCCCGTGCTCACCATCACCGTGTGTTTGTAGCTCTTGGACACGCTGATGTTGTAACCGTACACTCTGACCTCCACCTCCCGCAGCCACAGAGCGAGCGACGTGTTGCGATCTTCGTTCCTAGCTTGGACCAGGTAGTGGGGCAGGTGAGGGGAGTCCGCCGCTACCGTGCTGATGACTTGGCTGCAGGTGCTCTGCAGCTCGTAAGCGAGTGTGTCGAAGGTGTAATAGTGGCTATACCCGGACACCACGCACACCGCCTCTGAGCGGGGCAAACAGTAGAACAACTCGGCCTCATCTGAGCAGAACTCATCGACTCGGCAGGAGCCGCTCTCACAGTACACCGTGTTGTCGGAACCGTTGCAGAAGCAGCGGGTGTGGCACTCGCTGTCTGCCCAGAAGGTTTCATTCGTACCGACCTCAACGCCCTCATAGACGCAGCCGCACTGGATCTTTGCGATGCACCGCCCATCCTTCAGGACGAACCCTTGGTCACACTGACAGCCTTCCACACAGGGCAGGTGGCAGTCCATATCTTGCCGCAGGGATTGGCAGGTCACTGGGCAGGCGGACGTGCACTCAGCAAAGTGACTGTTCTCGGGGCACGGCAGAGCTGAGGAACACAAGAGGCGGGCGGTTAAAGGAGACCTGGTCTTCCACTGCTTTGATCTGAAGGTTGGGTGGATGGGAGCGTTGCCCAGCGTCTGCCGCTGTCCTGCTGGGAATCACAGTCAGTCGGCAGATTGAGAAGCATCTGCCACTAGTTTAGACCGACCTTGAGGGCCCAGAGTCAATGGCAGGTTGTTTGGCACTGGGCTTTGTCCCCTCCGCTGCCTGGCCTGGGCACAGTGTACAGCCAAGCTGAAGCAGAAACCACAAGGTGGGAGCAGTGCTCCCTCTCCATTGTAGGGGAGCAACAGATCATCAGGTGCTGGGATATAACATTAACCCCTCCAGCCATTCATAGCCAATCCAACCCCTCCCAGGCATTCAATTTTCCCCCCAAACCCAATCCCACCGTCACTGTAGGTACAACAATCTCAAATGTACCATTGTTTAAGATGAAACACCAAATATTGATCAAAATCAGAGGACACATCCAAACCATCCTGACCACGATTATATCATCAATCTGGACCAGTGTGGCATTGCCAGACCCAATCTAAATCCAAAATATTTTATCAGAATATACACCCAACCCAAACCCAGCAGCAAGGACCAAGAGATCTGCACTAAAGCACCCTTCCTGCATAAACCTCATCAATTGGACCTTTCAAGGCATTGACCAATAGATCTTTATTTGGCAGTGTCAGTGATATGGAGCAAATTTGGACGAATGGTCAGCCATAATCATACTGAAGGCCTGAGTGGGTACAAAGGATTTAAAAGAGGCTCCTGTTCCTATGATCCTTGGTCTGCCCTTCCCTTTCAGATGAAGGCACAAGAGATTGCAAGTGCTGGAATCTGGAGCAACAAACAATCTGCTGGAGGAACTTGGGTAGTCTCCCTACCCAGTGAAAGCTATGCTTGCAACAAAGATTCACGAGATTGATTGCTAAGAGGAGGAGAGGTTGTGCAGAATGGGCTTTATGTTCTTTGAAGTTTAGAAAAGTGAGAGAGAAGCTCATTGCAATTATCAAACTCTATGAGGTGTTCACAGGGTGGATGCTGAGAGGTGGTTTCTTTGTCAAGAGTGCAACTAGCAGTCATTGTATCTGAATGAGGATAAGTCATTTAGGACTGAGGTAAGATTTCTTCATTTAGTGTTATGAAGCTTTGTTCAGAGTACTGTGCATGTTCATTCAACAATTATTAACTAGACAGATGTCATAAGATTGTTGTCCATTAGGGATATCAAGTGATATGGAAATATGGCAGAAAACTGAAGTTCAGGTGGAAACAAAATCACCCGTGATGTTATTGGGTGGGGAGCAGTGATGAGGGTCTGTATAGGGAAGCAGTGTTTGGGAGTCTTTGGTACTGTTGTACTTGACAAATGACCCATGGTCTGAGATACAGGGAAAAGTGAAATGGGATTGTGAACATTCTCCTTGCAAATGGGGAAAGCAGTTTTAGTCCTCCAGTGGTATTCACGTCAACTAGAAGGCAAGGGCTAGAGAGGACCACCCACAAATGATTAAAGCAGAATTATGATCCATGCTTCAGATGCCTCAAAACAGTAACACACAAACAGTAATCACAATTCAAGAGGTATGTTGTAAGCAACCACTGTATAGAGGGTGAGGTTGCAAAGCTGTTGTAACTAGAGCAAGGGGAGCCCAAACTGCAATCCTTTGCACCTACTTTCCTTGCTTCATACATTCAACCACTTGTGCTCACTGGAAGTCACCCAGGGAATAACCCAGAGGTTACTTCACACAGTGCTGTAGCCCTGAAGGCTGCATCATAACTGGAGAAAGTTAGAGAGTTTAAGCAAATACTGAGGCAGCAAAGAGAGCGAGAGAGCGATATTGGTGATGGAGTAGGGCAGGAAAGAACAAGTGATGACTCATCATACAGATCTGGGAAGTGGGGGAGAGAGGAAAGATTAAACAATGAAAGGGATAATGGGGCAAGGCAAAAGGGGGTGAAAATAGGACAACAAAAATGGTTCCAGGGAGGTATAAACAGCAGCATCAGTAGCACGAGATGCTGTCTGAAAACACTGGGGTAATGGTTATGATCTGAAATTGTTTAACTTGATGTTATGGCTGGACGTTGCTAATTAGGAGAGAGAGAGATTCCTTTATTACAACAATGTACGAGATGGAGGACAGAGAGGTAAACATGGGAGGGGAGTAGGGAGAGGTAAAGAGAAGCTCAATCAGACACACTGCAGAGGCAATGGGAGAAGATAACTGTGGGTCAAAGACAGGGTTCAAGCCCAAGGACTTCATTCAACGATGGCCTATGCATAGGGCAAGGTCTGTGCAGGGGCAACCTTCCGATTCCATATCCCACCCACTGCTCACCGCTCCTACCACCTCCCAACATTCTCTATCAATTAGCACAACACCACACTACCTCTTCATACACTTCACATAGCTGGAAACCTCACACTCATTATCTCACAGCTTACACATTGCCAGCTATCTGACCACAGCTGGCAAATTTCAACACTTTGCCTGCACGACACAGACTCACTCTCCACTTTCTTTCAGGACAATGTGACATATGGAGTACAGAATACTGGTCATAAATGGAGTGCAAATTATTGTGACTGAGGTCATAGAAAATGGCAATATCCTTATGTACCACTTACAAGCTGGAGATGGTGCAAACATATTTCCCCTCTCCCATCACAATCCAGTCCTGTGCCTCACCTTTACAGCTGGAGACTACAAAACACACCATTTTGGCTTAACCCTCCTAGGCATCAGCTCAGGTACCAACACTATTTTATTCATTGGCTTGGGGATAGGATCTGTGCTTTGTGAATAAGTGAACACAAGTGATCTGCAACTAGGGAAAGGGGAAAGGAGAGGCCCTGGCACCAGTTCTCTGCCTGGCAAGTCCTCAGATCATCACACTGAATGCCCTGCAAGAGTAGACCCATGGTCAGTCAGCCCTCCCTCTGTCAGAGTGCATCCCTGAATGTAATCAGAGGATTATTTGGATGACTAATTTAGAGGGGTATCTGAATGTGTGAAATTATTTATAGGCAATCAAAGTACAAAAATTCTATCAAATCAAAATAGAATTCATGTATCTAAGGCAGGAATATAGGCCAGAACAGCACAGTCAAGAGGTGAAGGATGATTCACATCTGCAGATACTCTGAAATGGATTGTACATTATTACTTGCACTGGCAACAGGATGATGAAATCTTGAGCTCACGGGGTATTGAGTAGAACAATACAACTGCCAATGGTTATGGAATGGTGAAATGTTACTGTCACTGGGCATGGGGCTGTACAATGCTATCAAACTGTGTATAGCACGGTATAAGGCTACAGACTCTGGATATTACATGATATAATGTTATAAAATTGGATCCAGTGCCACCCTTACTGGTTGTATGCTGTTATTATGGGATGTATAGCATGGTACAGATACTAGATGGTGCATTGGTACCTGAATGTGGGTACTATGGTACTACAAACAATGGATACTGGATGGTACAATGATACAGTGACTAGGTACCAGATGGAACTCATTTCCTCTGAGCAACTTACGGCAAAAGGTGCTGCTTCTCCAGTTAGCCAGCATGACCTCAGCACCAGTGCAGGCATCTGCATAAGCCTGCAGGGAGCTGCAAAGAGCAGAGATGTTACCGCCATTTAAACACATGGTATAGAGGCAACTTCTGAAGAAGGGTGATGGATTGACAACTTCATGGCAGTTGAGGAAAGAACTGTTATTGGGATCATTGATTATCCCACATAAAGAGATTCCTTGATACAGAATTAAATCCTCATTTGTGCACACAGTATAAAGCTCTTCACACTGCCCGTTACATGTCATATCATCAGCAAATGTCTTCCAATTATCCACAAATTCTGCTGTGTTTTCTGTTACTTTCCCATTAGCTTTTCGGAAGTCGTCAGTAGGATTCCCATTGAAATATCCACAGAGCCCACAGGTGTTGTTGTAATAAGTAGTGGAGAGTGTTACATTTATTCGATCCTCACTCGAATACAGGATTTGGAAACTGTTGTCCAGTTCCACCATGGTGTCATTTCCAGTCCTGTAGATCTTCAGTTTTCCAGATGAATGCATAAAAGGCAAGGAAATCGCAAAAGCATTCACCTAGCGGAACAAAATGAGTTACACTCCAGTAACAAGAAATTCAGGAAGTATTCTTGCTGAACAGACTAAAGCTGGTTTGTTGTACTCAGACTCACTTTGTTCACTGAAACTCCGATACAACTCAGTGTACAATGCTTATATATTCTTTACTCTGATAACCCCCACTCACTCATTGATTCCTCAATATATCAGTCATTGTTTGCAGAATATAGACTTTTTAGTTCCATTCACTCCAGCTCTCTGATGTACCTTCATTATATGACAATCTGAAAAATCCTTACTGGAACATTCTGATACAACTAGACTTTACTGTAACATTCCAATAGTCTCCTCGCTACAATATATCCTGATAAAGATTTCAATGTAATGCTCTGATACTCCCTTCACTGCAACTACATCTTCACTGAACCATTCAGGTCATACTGTATCTCATACTTCACACTGTCAACTCTGATATTGCCCGTGTAACAATCTACCCCACATCTCAATGCATCATTCTGATCTATTCCTCATGCCTCAATGTAACATTCTGCAACACCCTTCACTATAACACATTCACGCGTCTTGAATGGTATATGCTAACACCCGAATACAATTCACACATTCCCTTGGAACACTTCAGAACATTTACTTATTAGTAAAAAGTGATGTTTGTCAGGCATATCAGGTAGATGTGTCAGAGAATGTTATATTGTGAATTACACCAAGGAACTTGCGATGAATACCGTGGGCTTCATCGCTGAGTGATCGTTACAATGAGCGTTCTAGGTTAGTCCCGCGAGGACTGAGGGTTGTATCAGATTGTGTAAAAGGTTATATGAAGTGGTGCACCAACGAGAGACACGGATGAATGTGCAGAGCTATGCTGAGAGTTTATATCAGTGTTACAGTGATGTAGTGAGTTAAACCAGGAGCGAGGTTTATATCAGACTCTTTCACTTTGAGAGTATGGAGTATATTAGTATTTTTTGTGAAGACCTATTTTAGATTACTGTGTTGGATAAGGAAGATTGTTATTGTGAGATTAAGAGATATAGGATTATGGAATACTTCTTACCTTGATAACGTTGTCGCTGCCTTCAATTTTTATTTCATAGTCAGGGAATTTTACAGTCAGCGATTTTATCCAAGAACCGTTTACCATTTTCTTTCTTCCGAGTTTGACTTCAAAGTGAGACAGGTTGTAATTGTTTGACCCACAGATTTTGAGCAACGTGTAAGCATATTCATCACGGAAATCGAAGGAAGCGCCGTCGAAGGTTTGAAGTCCATTACTGCGTGAGACTGTGCACACTGCGGCTCGCTTGGGATAACACCCGAGAACTCCCTGCTCGACCAGGCAGAATTCCCCTTCCGAGCAAGTCTCGTTCATACACAGAACTTCTCCGCGGCTCTGACACAGGCAGCGCACGGTGCAGTCATCCACTGCCCAGAACTTTGTTTGGGAGAAATAGTAGCGGCCCTGGAACTCACAGCCGCACTCCTCCAGCGGTACACAGCTATTTCCACTCAGTACATAGTCCTCATCACACTGACATCCCTCGGTGCAGGGCCGGCTGCAGTACAAGGGCGAAATCAAGTCAGTGCAGGTGGCTGGACAACTGCTGGTACACACCTCATAGTGGCTCCTCTCTGCACAGGACAAGGCTGAAGGAGAGAGACAGAATGATTTTCTTCTAAACTAATGACCGCCCACCTGAACTCGCAGTCCCAGTTTAAACCAGCGTTAAGTGACCAATCGAAGACCACGTGGAGTTACAAAACATCTTCGATCAATCGCAGGTGGAAGTATTTAGACAATGACCGTAGCACTAGGTGAGTCTGTGCATTCCCCTCGTACAATAATGATTGGGGGGGGGGGGTGAAATTATGGTCATGGCACCGAAAACCAGAGCCGCGGTGGTTTGGAGAACAACTGTTAGACAGTGATCGACATTTCCCCTCACCCCTCTCTTCCATTTCACGGAGTGGCCACGCTTTCCTGCAGTGACCCATCGAGTCGTCCGCAGACACCGTCAGCCCGCTCCCAGGACGCACGGAAAAGAGCAGTAAGACAGGGAGTGGTTGGTGGGAATGGAAGAGCAGACCAGCGATTCACGGAGGGAGTGATCCCTTCAAAATGCTGACAGGTAGTGGGGTGGGGAGAGAAAGGCAGGTGTGTCTGGTGGCGGGCTCCCGTTGAAGGGGCAGATACTAAGCATGGAGGTTGGTGGGGTGCAAATCAAGAATCAGGGGATCTGTATCCTTGCTCTGTCTGAGAGGGAAGTGGGTGAGAGAAATATACGAGATGTGGCCAAGGGCTCTGTGATTATGATGGAGGGGGAAGTCGTGGTTCAGGAACAGAGGCACCCGTGTGGAAGATCCCGCCTTGAGCAAATATGATGGAGCCGGGGGAACGGGAACACTGGGATGGAGTACAGAAGACAGGGTGGGACCAAAAGCAGAGGAGAGAGCTGTGGATGTTTGTAGCCACCGTATCTCCTGTGATGTAGGCAGGGAGATCCAGTAAAGGGAAGAGGCAGTGAGAGGAACCTGTGAGAGCAGGGTAGGAGCTGGCAGCAAATTAGAAGGACATCATCAAGCTCTGCATGAGTGCAGGGAGCGGCACCAACAGAGTCGTCAGTGAACTGGACAAAGAATTGAGAGATGAGGCTCGAAAGAAAGTCCCACGCTATAAAAAGAGAAAGGGAAGTCAAAGATGAAAGAGGAAGCCTGGAAACAGGAAACATTAACAACGGATAACCCAAATTTTAGGAAAAGCAAATTAACTTTTGAACACCTTCACTGGATGCCCACTGTGAGAACACGTGTTTTCCCTATGTTCCCGCTGTATGTCACAGTGCCAAAACAACAAATTGCTGGAGGAACTCAGTGGGTCAGGCAGCATCTGTGGAGGGAAACGGACCATCGATGTTTCGGGTCGAAACCCTTCATCTGGACTGGTCAATTCCAGATGAAGCCCCGTCTCTATTTTACTGTGCCATTCATTTTGATGCCAGTTTGTGCGTTGTCCAACTCTCCAACAATAGCTGGTGGGTTCTTCAGCCATTTAGCGACATAAAAAATAGGAGCAGGAGGCGGCCATCTGGCCCGTCGACCCTGCTCCTCCATTCAATAAGATCATGGCTGATCTGGCTGTGGACTCAACTCCCTTTTCCCATAACCCTTAATTCCCTTACTTTGCAAACATCTATCTGTGTCTTAAATATATTTAGTGAGGTAGCCTCTGCTGCTTCCCTGGGCAGAGAATTCCACAGATTCACTGCTCTCTGGGAAAAGCAGTTCCCCCTCATGTCCATCCTAAATCTATTCCCCCCAAAACTTGAGGCTATGTTCCCTAGTTCTAGTCTCACCCACCAGTGGAAACAACCTTCCTGCCTCTATATTATCCGTTTCATAATTTTATATGTTTCTATAAGATCCCCTCTCATTCTTCTGAATTCCAACAAGTATAGTCCCAGGCAACTCAGTCTCTCCTCATAGGTTAACCCCCTCATCTCCAGAATCAACCTGCTGAACCTCCTCTGCGCCACCTCCAAAGCCAGTATATCCTTCCTCAAGTAAGGAGACCAGAACTGCACGCAGTACTCCAGGTGTGGCCTCACCAGTACCCTGTACAGTTGCAGCATAAACTCCCTGCTCTTAAATTGAATCCCTCCAGCAATGAAGGCCAACATTCCATTTGCCTTCTTGATAACCTGTTGCACCTGCAAACCAACCTTTTGAGATTCATGCACAAGCACTCCTAAGTTCCTCTGCACAACAGCATGCTGCAATCTTTCACCATTTAAATAACAATCCCTTTTCTCAGTAAAGTTTTCAGTCATTGGACTTGACTCTCACACTCTAACTAACACGGGATTAGAATGGACAAACGGGAAAGATTCAAAAGGGACCGGAAGGGCAACTTCCTTACACAGGTGGTGCGTATATGGAACGAGCTGCCAGAGAAAGTGGTTCAGGCAGGTACAATAACATTTAAAAGACACTTGGACAGGTACATGGATAGGAAAGGTTTAAAGGGATATGGGCCAACCGTGGACAAATGAGATGGGAATCATGGACCAGTTGGGTTGAAGTGCTCTGTGACTCTAACAAAGGGAAAGACGTGGACACTGGGCGGGAAGTTTCACGAGTCTCCTTACCACAGAAGGTGCGAGAGCGCCAGGGTCCAATGGTGATTCCTACAGCCTGACAGCTGAGAGCATACGCCTGGATAGCCTGGCAGAGAGTGGTGATGTTGTCCCGGTTCGCGCACATGTCGTACACGCAGCTGACCACGAAGCTGGTGGGATCGACCACAGTGCGGCAGTCCCGGAACGGCCCGTCCGTCTTGTTCATGATGCCACAGTAATCGGGTCTGTAGTAGAAGGACTCGGTGTGCGGGTCGCCACACGCTGCAGTTGTCCCCCACAGTCGTGCTGACAGTTCCAGTCCGGGTCGGCTGCTCTCCAGCCGGTGCCCAGCTCCGCCAGCGAGTCCGAGGGGCTTCCTTCGGGGAGCAGGTTGTCGTCGGCCGGGTTGTTGTTGAAGTTCCCGCAGAGGCCACACGTGTTGTTGAGGTAGGAGCTGGGCAGCGAGATGGAAGCGTAATGTTCCCCGTCGAAGGTGAGCAGCAAACCAAAATCCGTCTCCACCGCCGTGGCCACCCCGCTCTGATAAACTTTAATCGCCCCCATCTCCAAATGCACGGGCAACGTGGCGACCAGACCATCCACCTGTAGCACAGCGACCAGAAGGTCATCCCTACGGGACAGTCCCGGCCACCTCCTGCCTCCTCTCTCCCATCCCGCTCCCTCTCACTTCCCCACACCCCCAGCTCCTCTCCCCAGTATGCTAACTCAGCTCCTGGTCGCTCAGCAACGCCCCCCACCCAAGTGGGAAGTTAATATATTCTTAACGGAGACTAAAGGGTGGTGAGGAACAGGGCGGTGGGTCTGGGTGGGGAGAACCGACACGCAGGATGCCAGGAGGTAGAGCACTTGTTGTCTATGTGGGTGGGCATTTTTCACAGGTATAAATGGGAACTTGATGTCGGCATAGACATGATGGGCCGAAGTGCCTGTTTCTGTGCTTTATGACTAAGTGTCCTTATCCCCGTTTATTGACGATATTCCATACAATCCCACGGGTCAATGCCCTTGGAAGACGAGCTTCCCCAAGGTCGCAAGAGCTTCAACAGTCAAGTGTAATCACGTCAACAACTTTATACTCAGACTCAACTCCTGTACTCAATGTCCTGACCAATAAAGGCAAGTGGAAGGTGGCCGTTCAGCCTGTCTAGTTCAAGTCGCCTTTCTGTAGAACAATCCGGTACTATTCCCACAGCCACGCGAGTTAGTTCCCTTCAAATCCTGGTGCAATTTTCTCCTCAAATCATCCACCCTCTGCTTCCACCACTTCCTGGGCAGTAAGTTTCAGGCCATTTCCTTTTTGCTGCATGAACAAGCTCTTCCTTGCACCTACCTGTATCTCTTTCCCCACACTATGAATTTGTGTTCACCAGAGCTTGCATCACCAGTGAATGCGAACAGTTCTTTCAGAGTCTACCTTATCTAAACCTGTCGTAATCTTTTTCACTTCTGTCAACATCCCCTTCTTAATTCGGAGGGAATAACCGCAGTGTCTCCATCTGAACCTTGTAGTCACCATCCCTCATTCTTGAATCAAATAGAACCCTTTGTCCTGAAACATTAACTCTGTTTCTCCTCCCACAGATGCTGCCTGACCTGCTGAGTGTTTCCAGCATTTTCTCATTTTGTTTCAGATCTCCGGCATCTGCAGGCTTTATTTCTATTGTTCCTCATCCCTGGGACTATGCTGGAGAATCTGCTCTGCAACCTCTCCTGGACCCTCACGTCCTTTCTAACATGTGGTGACCAGAACTAAATGCAAATGAAAAAGCAAATAAAAATACTGCAGGTCTTAGAAATCTGAAATAAAAACAGAAAATGTTGGAAAAGATCAGATATTATCTGTGGACAGAGAAACAAGGGAACTGGATACAATATGTAGTTGTGGCCTAACCAGACCTTTATAAAGGCTCAGTATAATCTCCCCTCTTGTGCTCAATACATCCATTTGTGAAGCCAGAAGTTCTATGTGCTCTACAAACTACTCTCTCAATACATCTCGACATCTTTGAGGATCTGTGCCCATGAATGCCCAGGTCTTTCTGTCCCTGCACACCCTTTAGATTTGTTTATTTGCCTTTGTCATACCTTCTGCTAAAATGCAAAACCTTGCATCTCTCTGCATTAAACTCCATCAGCCACTTGTCTGCCCATTCTGGTAACATTTGTTCAATTACAGTCAATTGGTATCTTCACTGTTCTGCATGACTGGTATGCAATACAAGTTTTTCCACTCTACCCCGGTACAAGTGACAATAATAAACCAGTACATCCATGCAGATACCATTGGCAAATTTTGCTCTATTCCTACATCCAAGTCATTTATATACATAAGGGGAGATACCACTGCTTACCACCCTCCAGTCTGGAAACCAACTATTTACCATGGGTCACTCTTCTTAAGCTTATTTTTATCCAAAATGACACCAACCCTCCTGGTCCATGAGTCTCAATTTTACTAATTAGCCTTGTGTATTTTTTTTTAATTAGAGTCATACAGCATGGAAACAGGCCCTTTGGCAAGCCATGTCCATCTCACCCATCGAGTATCCATCCACACTAATCACATTTTCCAGCACTCATCCTGTAGCCTTCTAAGCTGTGGCATTGCAAGTGCTCATTCAAATACTTGTTACATGTTGTGAAAGTAACTGTCTCCACCAACCCCTCAGGCAGTGCATTTTAGATTTAACCAGCATCCGGGTGAAAGAATTCTTGCTCAAATCCCCTTACATTACCCTAAGCCTATGCTCTCTGGTCATAAACATCTCTGCCAAGGGGAGAAAAATCACAATTTACCCCATCTATGACCTTTAGAATACCTCAGTCAGGCCCTCTCTTGGCATTCTCTGCTTCAAAGAACACAAATACAACCCATCCAGTCTCTCCTCCCAGCTAAACCCCCCCCAATCCCAGGCAATTTGCTGGTGAATCTCTTCTGTTCCATCTCCAGTGCAATCACATCCCCCCTCATGTGGTGACCAGATCTGCACACAGTATTGTAACTGTGGCATCACCATTGTTGTGCTCTCACTTCCCTGCTCTCAAATTATTTAATGAATGTGGGTATCCCATGTGCCTTCCTAGCCCTTTTATTCACCTGTGCTGTGGTCTTGAGGAATCCTTGGACATGAACACCAAGGTCCTCAGTACTTCCCAGGAACCTACCATTCATTATGGGAATCTTCACCTTATTTTCCTCCCATATGCATCACTTCACATCATTCAGGATTAAATTCCATTTGTCATTGCTGAAGATGATCTCAACACCACCACCAATCTTTATGTCATCTGCAAACTTACTAATCATACCCCTTATGTTTAGATCCAGATTGGTCATGTGCATAATAAAGGCAAGGGTCCTGGCACCAATCCACTGGTCACAGGCTACCAGTTGCAAAAAAAACAACCCTTCACCATCACACACTGTCTCCTGGTACCACACTAACTTTGGATCCAATTTGCTAAATTGCACTGGATCCCATGGGCATCATCTTTTGAACCAATCTCCCATGTGGGACCTTGTCAGAGGCCTTACTGTAGTCTGCATAGACTACATCAACCACTCAACCCAGATCAGCACAAGTAGTTGCCTTCCTGAAAAATTCAATCAAGTTAGTCGGAAGAACTTCCCTAAACAAAACTATCCCTGATCAATACGTGCCTCTCCATGTGCAGATTAATCTTGTCCCTCAGAATTATTTCCAATACTTTCCCTACCATTAGTGTAGTTTTTCAATCATTTTCATTAAATCAATGTAGATTACATCCACTGCATTCCCTGCACAACCTTCTCTGTAATATCGCCTAAAAACAAGTCAAACTTGATCTGCCTTTTACAATTCCATGCTGTTCCCCCCATCACTTCAAATTCTCTACAATAATTTTTTTTCCAATCTTTTTATTAGTTTTCAAATTAATACAGATTAATATATAACATCAATGTTTCTGCAATAATTTGAGTAAGGTTTCTAAAATGTCCCTCCTTATCCTGATGTTAAACTGCCTGTCATGTAGTTACTGTGCTAGGATCGCCTGATTGATTCCTGGCGGAGTTTAACTCCCTTTGCTCGCTGGACGTTCTCTTCTGCTCAGAGTTCATGGCAATGACATCAATGTAAAGGAAGCTGCACCCAACCTTCAGTGGGAAAGTCATGCTGTAGAATGAGACAACCATGTGATCACACCACCCTAATGCACAGGAGCCCATATCAGTAAGAAAGCAGAAAATGCCAGAAATACTCAGCAAGTCAGGTAGCAGGACAGAGAAACAGAGCTCGTGTTTCAGGTTGGTGACCCTTCCTCACAACTGGTTTGACCTGCTGAGTATTTCCAGCATCTTTTGTTTTTGTTTCAGACTGCCAACATCTGCAATATTTTGCTCATCCATTCCACCCACTCCTTTCTGTACGATTTTGTGATGGGCCGAATTTTCATGCGGGTTCTCTCAATCATTCGCCAGAACCTTTTCCGTGATTGGTCATGGAGAAATGGTGTTAAGTATTGCCCTGGGATCTCCCACCAACTCATTGTGTAATTAGGTAGAGAAGGTATTTCATTGGCTCCTTGTGGTAAGGTTCTGCACTCTGTGTGTGCCTCTCCTCACTGGAACCAGGCTTAAGAACAACAGCAACAATTGCTGGAGATCAGAAATGGTGAAAGATCATCGAACTGAAACTGTTTCTCTCTCCACAGACGCTGCCTGACTTGCTGAGTGTTTACAGCATTATCTGCTTTTATTTCAGATTTCCAACAATTGCAGGGTTTTTTTTATTGCTTTTGGATTATGGTTAACAGAAGTGCATCAATGAGACTCATTGACTTGAAAAACTAACTCTCTCCACAGATACCTCCTGACATTTGCCAGCAATTAGTGTTTAATTCCTCTGGACAGGGTTATCATTTCCCCACCTTTCCAACAAGTTTTTTTTGCTGAGATTTGATTTTGAAATCAGCGAACTCACCAGGACCTGTCCCGACTTTCCTCTGGGAATGACGATGCTGTGAGCGTAAATGTTCAGCTTGATGTTTCTCAGCCAAGATACAGCGGTCCCCACCCGGTTCTCGTTCTTGGACTCGATGCTGAAACTGGGCAGATTCTCCAACTCCCAACATGGTTTGGAGAGGATGTAGGAGCACGTTCCCTGGAAATGGTACAGGAACCCATCGAAGGTGTGGTAGTGGGGGTCTCCAAACACCACACACGAGGCGGTCTGAGTGGGGACACAGCGGTAAACACCGTCCACAGAGTGACACTGCTCAAACTGCCCACACGACAGGTTCTGACAGTGAATGGCATTCCCTAAATCCAGACAGCGGCATTTCGTTTGACATTTATCATCCAACCAAAATATATCCCCGCGGCGGAAAAACTGACCTGGAATAGAAGGAAGCCAATCAGAAGGATGCAGTAATGTGGCAACTGACCACTTCTGTTACTGAGCTCAGCACGGTCACTGGGTCGGACAGCGTGTGCTGGAACGGGCTGGAACATTTCCACCGATGGGGCACCTGGGAGAAATGGGCTCTGGTAACATTGCTCCGAGTTACAGGATTCAGCACAAGCACTTGGGAACAAAAGAGCGTGGTAACACTCAGTGGATTTTCCAGATCAGAACACACCACCGAGTCCAGGGAGCAACCTCTCCAAGCTCGGTGGTGCAAGCAGATCTGGAACATGGTTTAAGTTTAAACAAGATTCATGTGCAAACACCACTACAATATTGCTTTTTCTTGTTAGTAAGTTATATTTGCAAATGGTGGAAATATAATCGAGGGCTCGGTGGACCCATTACTCGTTTATCAGTTATTTAGAATATAGAACACAACAGCGCAGTACAGGCCCTTCGGCCCACAATGTTGTGCCAACATTTTATCCTGCTCTAAGATCTGTCTAGCCCTTCCCTCCCACATAGCCCTCCATTTCTCCATCATTCATGTGTCTAAGGGTCTCTTAAATATCCCTAATGTATCTGTCCCCACCACCTCTGCCGGCAGTGCATTCCATGCACCCACCACCCTCTGTGTAAAAAAAACTTACCCCTGACATCCCCCTTATACCTTCCTCTAATCACCTTAAAATTATGTCCCCTCGTGTTAGCCATTGTCGCCCTGGGAAAAAGTCTCTGACTGTCCACTCGATCTATGCTTCTTATCATCTTGTACACCTCTATCAAGTCATCTCTCATCCTCCTTCTGTCCAAAGAGAAAAGCCCTAGCTCACTCAACCTATCCTCATAAGACATGCTCTCCAATCCAGGCAACATCCTGGTAAATCTCCTCTGCACCCTTTCTAAAGCTTCCACATCCTCCTTATAATGAGGCGACCAGAACTGAACACAATACTCCAAGTGTGGCCTAACCAGAGTGCTATAGAGCTGCAACATCACCTCACAGCTCTTGAACTCAATACCCTGACTAATGAAGGCCAACACTCCATACGCCTCCTTAACAAACCTATCGACCTGCGTGGCAACCTTGAGGGATCTATGGACCTGGACCCCAAGATCCCACTGATAAATATTTATCATATTTTCTTACTATATAGAAGGAAGCCATTCAGCCCATTGAATCTATGCTGGCTCTCAGAGCAATGCCCTCAGTCTTAATTCCCCCACTTATTTTCCCTGCTCGGTGAGGCAATCCAGATATTTGGTCCAGCCTCTCACTGGGAGCGCAATGTGAGAGTCCCACTGAGTTGGTAGTCTCCATCCTTACCGTTCATGCTGCATCCGCTCGATGGGTCAATCGCCTCGCCGTCTATCTTAAAGATCCAGCGGCCCGGGAAGTTCACATTACTGGTCTGTTCAATATTCAGCATCTCAGAGGTTCTGGAAGTTGGCAGGCTGAAGAAATGACTGAGATCCCCCCCATTGAATCCGGCCTGTGCACCACCGGAGGGGAGACAACAATGGTTAATGCAGCACGGACACAAGCGGTCAGCAGTAGCTGAACTGCAAGCCTTTGAGAGCCACAGCCGAAACCGTGCTTTCAAGTTAAAATTGATTCTAAGTAGAGGAGAAATCACGATTAAATATCCTGTGCACAGCCAGCCCCAGCGCCCCGCACACTGAATTTCCCGGCTCCTCAACCCCGCTCTCCCACTGGAAACCACAGCAGCACCAGCCTCCCTTACAGTGAAGGTAGGAAGCTACCAAAAATCAACCCTCAAGCGCCAGCCACTTGAGCAATGAGTTCCAGTGCCCTTGCTCTTTCCACGTAGTCCCAGAAATGTTTCCCCGTATTTACCCAATTTCCTCTGGAAATAGTTATTGGGTCTGTTTCCACTGCTCAGTGAGGCGCTGAACTCCAGATCACAACTACTGACTTCATTAAAATCCTCAGGTCGCTCTGATTCTTTTGCCAAGTACCTTAAATCTTTGGTTAACGACCCTTTGTCAATGGAAGATGCAAACTTGTTTCTCCATCGAAGTCATTCATAAAATTGAATCCACGATCAAATATCCTCTTGAATCAGGATAACACGTTTATCCACAGAAATATTCTCCTACCTGCTTCTTTTCCAACATAACATCATTTCAGCCCATCTAAGGTCTTGCCATCTTTCCAAAACTCCTTTTGAAAGAATTGAAGACAACACTCTCTCTAATTATGCCTCCATTTGGAAAGCCAAGGACACCACACCTTTTTAAAAATACTTTCTCAGCTTGTCCTGGCATCTCCAAACCTCGAGATCTCTTCTGTTCCTGCATCACTTTTTTTAAAACATCTTGATTCAGATATTGACCCTTTCCTGTTTTCCCAACTTGAATGTATCATTTACACTACTCCAGAAATCTTCAGTGTGTCAGCCTATTTCACCAGTCAGTGCTTCCTGAAATCTATATCATCTTGGTTCATTTACCAGATTTGTGAAATTTGCAAAATTTGAAACAATGCACAGAGTATCAGTTTCCAAAATAATAAATATCCAAGTGAGGAAGGTACCTAATACCCATCTACTGAATACACCCCACCCAGACCATAAGATATAGGAGCAGAATTAGGTGATTCAGCCCATGGAATGTGGTCCATCATTCAGTCTTGGCTGATTTTCTTTCAATCCCATTCTCCTGCCTTCTCCCAGTAACCCTTAACCCCCTTACCAATCAAGAACCTATCAATCTCTGCCTTAAATACACACAATGACTTGGTCTCCACAGCCCTCTGTGGCAACGAATTCCACAGATTCACCACCTGCTGGCTGAAGAAATTCCTCCTCATCTCAGTTTTAAAGGGACTTCCCTTTATTCTGAGGCTGTGCCTTTACCCTGTCTTAAAAGCACCACCTGTACAAGAATATTGTAGATGCTGGCAATCTGAAATAAAAACAGAAAATGCTATAAATACTTGGCAGAACAGGCAGCATCTGTGGAGTGAGAAACAAAGTTAACATTTCAGTTGATGACCTTTCTAATAAATGATCATTGATGTAAATGTTGACTCCTTTTCCATAGGTGCAGTCTGACCTGCTGAGTATCTCCAGTATGTTCCCTTCACATTACACACTACCTTCCATCTATTAACTATTTTTTTCTTATCCACACTACAACCTCCTTATAATCAAATAGGTTTGAATTCTGTCCATGTCTATTATCTTGCACTTAATCAAACATCTTTGAGAGTCTAGGTGAACAACAACTATTACATATCTCTTTAACCCTCTCTTTTTATTTGTGTTTCCAGATTTATATTAGAATTCAGCTACTTTAACTTTACTCAAATCCCTGCAACCTATTTTCTTGTCAACAAAGTCTGAAATGCTATTGTTAAATGTTAGATGTTCATTTAAAAGTAGGAAATGGGGAAATCTAACCTGTGCTGCTGAGCCACCAACTCCGGTCAGTGGGTCACCTCCACTTGCAGTTCCTGTTGTCCAGGAGATGTCGGCATAGTTAAACATGGCAAAGGAGTTTCTTTCATCTGTGATCAGCACACACTGAAAGGTGTTCATCTGTTGAGGGATAACAGGGTGAGAGAGAAGTGACGTGCTCACAAATCCAGCCTTAGCAAAAGGCTGATTATAAGAACATGAGATAGAGAAGCAGATGTAGACCATTCAGCCCATCATGCTTACTGCCCCATTTAATAAGATCATTGCTGATCTTTTATATTAGTGCTGTTTTCCTGCACTCACCCTTGGCTCTTTAATATCAAAAAATTTAACGATCTTTGATTTAATCCTCCACAGTCCTCTTGGGTAGAGAATTCCAGAGACTCACCACACTCTGGGGGAAGATTTCTTCTCATCTGTCCTTAAAGGTCAATCCCTCATTATGTGACTGTAACCCCTGGTTGTGGACATCCCAGTCAGGAGAAACATCATCCCTATCGCTATCCTGTCAAGCCACAGAAGAATTTTGCATGTTTCAACAAGACCACATCTCTATTTTCTGAACCTAGTTTGCTTAATCTCTCATTTGTCAAACGCATCATCCCCGAAATCAATCTGGTGAACCTTTACTGCATTCTGTCACATGCACATCCCCCTTTGGGTGTGGAGACCAGACCTAGCACAAAACTTCACACGTGGTCTTACCCAGGCCCAGTGATGTTGGAGCTTGATGACCCTACTCTGGTACTCAAATCTTCATGGAGTAACGGCCAACATACCATTTGCCTCCCTAGTTGGGGGTGGCTGTACCTGCATGTTAAATTTCAATGCTTCTTATACAAGGAAACTCAGGTCCCTCTGAAGACCAACAACTTTTAATCAGTCACCATGTTAAAAATACTGTTTCTACTGGTGAACAATCCCATATTTTCCATATCATTTTCCATGTGCTCACCCATTCACGTAACCTGTCTATCTCCCCTGAAGCTTGTCTGCTTCCACTTCACAATCAGCACTACTACACAACTTTGTGTCATCAGCAAACCAGGATATATCATGCTTGATCCCTTCAAATCATTGATGCAGATTATGGGCAGGTGGGACCCAGTACTGATCCCTGCAGCACTGCCCCCCTCCCCCCCACTCACCTACAGCCTCCCAACCCTGAAATGACCAGTTTATTCCTACTGTCTGCTTTCTGCTCATTAACCAGTCTTCAAGCCACACTCCAGTATATTACCCACTGTGCTGGTGATTCAAGTTTTAATTAATAATTTCTTGTGTGACACTTTCTAAAATACAACCATACCAACTAGTTCTCTCTTAGCTATTCTGCTGGTCACAGCCTCCAAAAACTCTAATCTGACAAATCCATGTTGACTCTTCCCATTCTGAAAATTATTTTCTAACTGCTCTCTTTTCCTGAATAATAGGTTACAGTACCGACCTCTTGTATGATAGATAAACTCTTGACCTCACAATCTACCTCGACATGGCTCTTGAACCTTATTGTCTACCTGCACTGTGCTCTCTGTAACTGTAATACTATATTCTGCATTCTGTTATTGCTTTTCTCTTGTACTACCTCAATGTACTGGTGTGATGAAATGATTTGTAAAGATGGCTTACAAAAACTTTTTTTTCCCCATTATATCCCAGTACATGTGACAATAATAAACCAATATCAGCATTTTTGCACCTACTGATGTCAGGCGATCTGATCAGCAGTTCCCCATATTCTTGCTCCTTCCATTCTTAAATAAATTGCTACCCACAGTCTGAGAGAACCATTCTAGAATCTGTGGAATTTTGGAAGATGACAGACAGCTCATCCCCCATCTCCATAACCACCTCCTTTAAAACCCTGGATTCAGGTCATCAGGACTTGCCACCTTTCCATCTCATTAACCCCGTGAAGTTTGCAAAGCTTGCAATGCCAGGGCAGATGTGATTGATCACCATTTACCGCACTGTGGTAACGTTAAGAATTAGTCAATAAATAATCATGTCGAAAGGGAACCCACAGCACACCCGGGACCTGCTTGCCCAGGAGGTTGGGCAGTAGGTGACAATAAGCATCTGTGGGAACCGGTAAGAAAGTGGTCAAAGCAATGGTTAATCGACAATGTTAGAGTTGGAGTATGGTGTTCAGTCTGGTCACCTTATTATAGAATGTGGAAGCTTTAGAGAGAGTGCAGAGGAGATTTACCAGGATGCTGCCTGGATTGGAGAGCATGTCTTATGAGGATAGGTTGAGTGCCATTAGGGCTTTTCTCTTGGAGGATGGGAGGTAACTTGATAGAGTTGTGCAAGATGATGAGGCATAGATCGAGTGGACAGTCAGAGACTCTTTCCCAGGGTGAAAATGGCTAACACGAAGGGGCATAATTTTAAGGTGACTGGAGGAAGATATAGGGGAATGTCAAAGTTAAGTTTTCTTACACACAGAGTGGTGGGTGCGTGGAACATACTGCCAGCAGAGGTTGTGGGTCAGATACATCAGGACATTTAAGAGACTCTTAGATAGCCACATGAATGATAGAGAAATGGAGGGCTACGTGGGAGGGAAGGATTAGATAGCTCTTAGAGCAGGATAAAGTTTCGGCACAACATAGTGGGCTGAGGGCCTGTACTGTGCTGTAATGTTCTATGTTCTTTGTTGTGATGCAGCCTAACAGCCCTGGCTGTGTCCCATGTGAATTACAGCATGGTGGGGTGATTCTGTCCGATATCAGTGGAACTCAGTCCCTGAGCGAGCAAAAGCCTCACTCAGTACTCAGTTGTCAAAATTGGCGTGGGATGAACCCCACTTTCCACAGGGTTGCCCCCTGCCTTACATGCTTTTTAGCCCCTCAACATCTGGTGACCGCCTTCCTACCTCCAGAGCTATCTCCCCTCCCAATCCATAGGGATATCTTGGAGACACCAGAGAATGCAGATGCTGGAATTTGGTGCTGGGGGAGCTCAAGCAGGTTGAGCAGTGTCTGTGTGAATAAAGGAACTGGTCAACGTTTTGGGTCAAAACCCTGCATCAGGACTGAGAGGAGAGGGGAGGCCTTTTCCAACCGCACCCAACTCATGAGGTTCATCCACCTGCACTCAGCAGCTAACCACTGCAACCAAAGGATGACCCCACCCGTACAGTAACTGGCACCTTGGTTATCCCTCTAACCCTATGGTTCCCCCTTCCACTGATAGGAGAGCTGCTCCTTTGTGTATGAAGATCTATGTCTGACCAAGTAAGTGAAACAAAAGCGGCAGAGTACTGGACATCTGAAACAAAACCAGAAAGTGCTGGACACACTCAGCAGGTCAGGGAGGAGAAGCAAGGACTCTCTGCCAGGGGTGAACCATCGACTCTTGTGTCTCTTTGCACGATGCTGCCCGACCTGGTGGAATGTTCCCAGCATTTTCTGCCAGGCCGAGTCACTGTTACCGGTGTGGTTGAACTGCCTCCATAGAAGTGACTTTGTCCCAGGTGGCGATGAGACCCAGGTGGCTGAGAATGAAGCCTGGTCCTTGAAGTTCTTCCTGATATCCTTAGTGGCTCTCTGCAGGATGCTCTGTTCAACACTCTCCCTGTAATAAACATTGCCCTTGATCCCGTTATGAACATCCGCCCAGAATGGAGCAATGAACGAGCGACCATCCGAGAGAGGGAACGCCTCAGGAGTGAACTGACTGACTTGTACGTTGAAGGATATCACTCCATTGTTATTCACCTGGTAGATAGGACACAGTATTCATTAAGCACTTTCTCTCCACACAAGAACTTGAGGTATATATCACTGGTCTCAATGGAGCTGTTCCAGTCGATTAAACTCATTGTCACACTTAAAGCGTCAAGAGTTTGACCAACATCTTCTAAAATGCAGTTTGCAAACATTTAAGCCAACACAATGTGTTAGCAGTGGTGAGGAAGAGGCATATCACCCGGTTACTCACGTGCAGTGACCTCTGTCCCACTGCGAAAAATGGGAAAGTGATTAACAGAGGAATTTCGGGGGAGCCCCCGTCATCCACCTTGGGGGTTTCGCTGTCCATGTTTCGGCTTCCAAATGGATACAACAGCTCTAAGCACAGCACTGGAAAAGAGAGAGGTTTATGGAAGGGGTGAACATTAACACTCAAAGCACCGGGCAACACTCCCAAAAGCACTGACCTCCATTGCAGGCCACGGTCAGAATGCTGTAAATCCGCACAAACAGAGTACCGGGACTCATGATCCTGCAACAGAATAAGGATGGATGTTATAACTTGCTTCATTGTCAAAGTAATTACTCTGCCGAGCAGCAAACCCTTTCTGGCCTCTGCGCGGTAATGTTGTCTATATGGACTTTAGCGAGGCCTTTAACAAGGTCGCCCATGGTAGGCTGGTCCAGGGGGTTGGATCACATGGGATTCAGGGCGGGCTAGCCAATTGGATACAAAATTGGCTTGATAGTAGGAGTCAGAGGGTGGCGCAAGTGGGTTGTTTTTCAGACTGGAGGCTGTGACCAGTGGTGTGCTGCAGGGAATGGTGCTGGGTCCCCTGTTTTTGTCACTGATATTAATGATTTGGATGAGAATGAGGGTGGCGTGGTTAGTAAGTTTGTGGACAGTGAAGAAGATTATCTTAAGATTACAATGGGATCTTGATCAAATGGACCAGTGGGCCAAGGAATGGCAGATGGCATTTAATTCAGATAAATGCAAGGTGTTGCATTATGGTAAGACAATCCAGGGCAGGACTTGCACAGTAAATGGTAGAGTCCTGGAGAGTGTAGTAGAACAGGGAGACCTAGGGGTGCGGGTACATTGTTCCTTGAAAGTGGCAACGCAGGTAGACGGTAGTGAAGAAGGCATTTGGCACACTTGCCTTCATCGGTCAGGATCCTGAGTGCAGGAGTTGGGACGTCATGTTACAGCTGTACAAGGCATTGCTAAGGCCACATTTGGGGTACTGTGTTACTGGAAATGGAGGGTTTGAACTATAAGGAGAGGCTGGATAAGCCAGGACTTTTTTTTCCTTGGTGGGTAGGAGGCTGACCTTATAGAGATTTATAAAATCATGAGGGCCATAGATAAGGTGAATGGCCATAGTCCTTTCCTCTGGGTGGGGGAGTCCAAAACTAGAGGGTATAGGTTTAAAGCGAGTGGGGAAGCATTTAAAAGGCACTTGAGGGGCAACTTTTTCACATAGAGGGTGGTTCGATATGGAACGAGCTGCCAGAGAAAGTGGTAGAAGCAAATACAATTACAACATTTTAAGGACAATAGGACAGGTACATGGATAGGAAAGGTTTAGAGGGATATGAACCAAATGAATGCAAATGGGACTAAGTCAGTTAGGCAACTTGGCTGGCATGGATGAGTTGGGCCGAAGGGCCAGTTTTCCATGCTGTATAGCTCTATGACTCTTTGACCCTGCCATCATAGCTCTGAGCTTAGTTTCCCCTCAGTTTCCCTCTCTTTTTCCAGTGATTAGAGCTCACTTCCTGCTCTGAGGAACACCTCTCCACTCAACTATGCATCCAGCCAGGTTCAGTTCCATGCTCCTAATCCAGCTGAGATTAAGAATAGGCACCATCCCTTTCCCCTTTCCAATACACTCACCTGTCCTGCAGTTTTTGTCAATTACCATTCAATCAAACTCCTTTTCCTGCCAAGATCCCTGAACATATGATTATATTCCAACCCTGCACCCATCATCCCAAAATCAGACTGCAGAGATTACAATTGTGACCAAAATACATTATCACTATTTCTTTTGGGCTGCTGTCTCTGGCTCACACGTTTGCCGCCCTGTTCTATTCCAAACTTGGTTTCAGATTTCAGTTCATCCCACCTACCTCAGACTTCAAAAAACAGTGCCAGGCCCCAACATTGGCCTTTGCTTCCTACACCTCCCTTAAAAGCTCTCTAGAGAGTCACTACTTGGACAAAATCATGGGGCCACATGAAACTCTCCTGTCCCCAATTTGTTAGGAGGTCAGTGGTTCAAGAATGAACCTCACCACTGTCCTCTCAAGGGCATTTAGGGATGGGAATTAAATGTTGTCCTCTCCAGTAATGGAAAAATACATGGTAATAAATAAATGTACATTTACTAATTCAAGATAAACTGCGATTCAGCAGTTATGCCATGCCATATTACATTTCCAGAGACTGAGAGAGTTGAACCTACCCTTCCAGGCCATGATCTGGCCAAATCCTTATTGATCTCAACAGGTTGGAATCTTTTGTTGGCCCCAGAGTTTCTCTATTTCAAGTGGTTGGATCATGATATCATCGAGCAATGTCCATGGACAACTCATCTCCAAATTCTGGATCAGATTCAGCTACTAAAACATCTTAAAACAGCTGACTTTGGCCACATTACTTTCATTATGAAAAAAAAACATAGTTACAGAATAATTGCTCAGGTGATCAGCTGTAACATTGCCTCCTTTAACTGGGCTTCTCTTATCTCTGTTCTCTGTCTACCTTACAGACGGCTTCAAAGTCATCTTGGGGATGGTACAAAAATTGGTAGGGGAGTCTTCTTCTGTTGGGATCACATTGTAGAATGCTGAACGGTAGAAAGAGGATAATTGCAGGAATAACAGATCCATATGAAGTGTACCTCTAATTATCCAAATACTTATTGGGGTAAATGATTGTGAAGAGCAAAGAAGGGGACAATTTCTATGATGTCCTGGACCTCTTTCTTGATATGAATGTTCTTAGTCCAAGAAAACAGTGTATTGGGATGTGCCAAGTGATTTGTGATTTAGAAATTCTCCAGCAGCAGCAGCTTGGAAATAAAAACTGAAAATGAGATGTACCAAAGTTAAGGGTACACCTATTTCAAAGAGGTCAAAAAGGCATCATAAAAATATTAGCAATGTATTAAATGAAAATATTAAAATGGGAAATGAATTGGCTGCAGAATACAGAGGGGAAAAGAGTAAGGTAGCAAAACCTAAAGTTTGTAAGGTAAGACAAATTAGACTTGATAAAGAGGCAAAGGGAAATATGGACTCCAATACAAAAGAAAATGAAGCAAAGATAAAATTAAATGGAAGAGTAATAAAATTAAGGTTATGAAATGTATAAAGAAAGACCGTTGAAACATATAGAGGGAAACAGTAAATAATTTCTAAACAGATAAAAGGGAAAGGAATTGGATAGGTTGAGATAAAAGGGAAGTCTTCTAGGAGATGGAGTAATGTGAGGTAATGAGTAATGGAGTAATGGAGTAATATGATTAATTGGTTTCATTACCACTAAAGTGAAACCAGGGTGTGATAGTGGGAATGGGAAGCTGGTGGAATGGTTGTAAACAAAGTAATATTGAAAAATGTTGGAACTTGATGCAGAAATAGCATAATATTCTCTGCATCATAAATCACTGCAGAAAATGTGAAACTGCAGAAAGTGGGTGGGAAGTTCAAGGGAGACATCAGAGGGAGGTTTTTCCACCCAGAGAGTGGTTGGTGCATGGAACGCACTGCCTGGGGTGATGGTGGGGGCTGATACATTGGTCAAGTTCAAGAGATTGTTAGATAAGCGTATGGAGGAATTTAAGATAGAGGGATATGTGGGAGGAAGGGGTTAGATAGTCTTGAGTGGTTTGAAGGTTGGCACAACATGGTGGGCCGAAGGGCCTGTATTGTTCTATGGTTAAAACAGCACAAGTATTGGCAAACATGCCTGGAAATGCAGGTTATAATTCTGGGAGACTGAAAATGTAGTAAACCTATCCTAAACTGAAAAGAAAACCCAATAAAACAGAGCAATAAACTAAAGTCTATGATCTGTGGTTGGCAAACTTCAAGAGAGGATAAAATTAATGCTTGTCCAGAAAGACATGGGTTGTCAGTGCACCAAGAATTATTGAGGTGGTATATTTTGAGAGAAGGATAAGGTAAGTTAATACAATGCTAAATCTTTTATAGGACTAGAATTACTTAGGGACTCACCTACAGAGATCTTTAAAAGTAAGAGGTCAACCTGATCTTCTGCAAATTTAAGAAATAATGCACAAGATTAAATCTGCACAAATCATTGGATAGAAAAACTAAAACTTTAATGAATAATATTATGTTATGTTTAGAGCAAAAGAGGCCATAGCCTCGTAATGGAACATGTTAAGGGGAGATCTTATAGACACATCCAAATTGAGTGATTTTGTTTAAAATAAATTGGGAACACATTTCCACTGATGGATGATTTGGCAGCTAGAAAGGATCAGTTTAAGTTGATAACCAAAAGAAGAGAAGAACATTACTTTTAACTACAACTCTAGTAGGAAAAGTGGCTTACAAAACTGGTTTTTGCAAGTGGAATTACCAGTTTTAAAAGGGGAACTAAACAGATATTTGAAACAAATCAAGATGCAGTCTCAGGGGAAAGGGAAGTGAAACAGGATATGTGGCTGATTCTTTCTAATAAATGTTGGTGTTCCACAAGTACCTTTTGATATTTTTACATATCCTGACTCAGTAACTAACCACCCCTTATTGTTCAACGATTTAGAGAGTGCATTGAGCAGCCAATCATATTATATGTCTTGTACTAATCATTCTACAACAGTTCAGTGACATCATACACTGACCACTGACTGAAATACATGGAATAGATTAACCTTGTTTTCCGAGTTGGGGATATATGGACCATCTCATTGTAGATCACTAGGTCTGAGATACATGGACCATCTTGCTTCTGTTCACTAGGACTGTGATTGGTGGACCATCTCCCTGCTGCTTACTTACACCAGGGTATATGGATAATCCCACTACAGATTAGCAGGATTTGTGTATACAAGTCATCTCAGTCTTGTTTACTGGGTCTTGGGTGTCTGGAGTATCTCAATTCAATTCACTGGAACTTTGATACATGGACAATCTCTCCTCTGTTCATTAGGATTGGGGTACATGGACTATCTTATCCTATATAGCCGGTACTGGTATATAGATTAGCTAATTCCTCTTTATTGGGTTTGGAGTTATGGACCATCTCACTCACAGTACTGCAGAATCACAGAATGCTTACAGCTCAGAAGGCGCTCATTTGGTGTATGGAGTCCATACTGGCTCTATGAGAACAATCTGTCTAGTTTTTCCAACAAACTGACAAGAGTTTTTCCCCCATTGCCTTCAAATTTCTCCTTCCTATTTATGCATTCCCATTTGGAACAAATTCCCAGTGGAATCAGTTCCTGACAGTATATTCCAGACACTCTCTACGTAAACACATTTCTCCCTTCTTTTTACCACTTTTTGTCTCTTGGTTCTTGACCCATCTGCCAAAGGGAACACTTTCTCTCTGTCACTGTCGATACCCTTCATGATTTTAAATACCTTTATCAGATCTGCTTGCAATGTTCAAGGAGAGCAGCCCCAGCTTCTGCAGTCTATCCACATAATGAAAGTCACCCATCCCTGCATCCATTATAGTAAATCTTCCCCAGAGCCTTTAGATCTTTCCTACAATGTGGCTCCCAGAACAGGACACAATACGCCTGGTGTGATCGGACTAAGGCTTTACTAAGGTTCATCTTGATTTCCTTGCTTTTGTACTCTAAGCCTCTATTTATAAAGCCCCAGATTCCATGTACTTGTTAAAACCACTTTCTCAGCCTGCCCTGCCACTTTCAACAAACTGTGCCGATGTCCCTCAGATCTCCATTCTTGTATTGAGAATTGTGCTTTCCACTTTATTTTGTCTCTTCTCATTCTTATGAAAATGCAATACTTCCCAGCACGGAATTTCACCACCTGCCTTCTTTCTGACCATTCCACTACCGCAGCCGAGTATAAATGAGAACTCAAGTCCAAATCGTTAATATATTTCAATAGTAGTAGTAACCCTGATACAAACTGCATGTTTTATATGATCTCCGCTGTAGATTTCCATCCAGTCTCAGAAGCATCCTCTCACTCTACACTCCTTCCTGTTACTTGGTTAGTTTTCTATCCACGCTGTCACATTCTGCTTTTTATTCCACAGGGTCTTGACGACAAGCCCCTTACGTGGCACTTCACCAAATGCCTCTCGGAAGTCCATTCACTACACCAACTGCACTTCCCTGGTCAGCCCTGCCTGTTACTTCAGCAAGAACTCTTAACGAGTTAGTTGGACAGGATATGCCCTTTACACATTCACACTGGCTTTCGCGAATCATTTCGCACTTGTCCAAACTGACTGGGAATGGACATTTCAAGCATCTCACAATGGTTCTCTGGGACGAGGGCACATGAACGCTCCCCTGGTCTGGTAACTATCGTAAGTGCTTTTGGGTCTTGAACTCCGGCGACTGACGAGAAGCGGATCCACGATAAAATAAGTGGTTGGAAGTTACCTTAACGTCCAATTGTAATTTATCCAATACTGATAGATATTTAGGAATATAAAGCCGAAAGAACTGCGCGTTTCTGCGGTCGAAAGGTGGCTTGTATCATCTCGAACTTCACAAGGTACGTTTAATTAGCGGCGTGGAAGGCGAGGAGGGGGCGAGAGTACGGTACCTGATCTCAGCCGGAGCGCACGTCCTGCAGCCTCGATTCATCCGTTGCGGTGGCACAGGGTGAAACTGGAACAGGCAGAGTTTAAAATCGGACAATTTAGCTAATTATTCCAGATTGCCAAATAAATCCCTGAAGCCCGAAGGCAAGGCGCTGAAATGAAAAGCTTCCTTTCAGTTTGATTGCCAGCTGACGATACGGTGCTGGTGACTTCCAGCGGGGTTTGTATGAGGGTCCGGGTTGTAACGCGAGCTCCAGGGCCTCGTTCAAAGTTTTCTGTAGACAAAAGCATTCCCTTTTTTCCCCCCTCAGACGTGGGTCTGGTTTCGTAATTTGCATTTCCTCGCTGACAGAAATTGGTCGCGGAAATTCCATCTTGATCAAAGAATTGGTGATAAGGACGAAATAGTTCCCAGGTGGAGAGAGGATTCACAACAGAAGACTTCAATCTGAGGGAGATAGAATTTCCACTGCCAGGAAAGAGAATCTCTACAATTGTGCACCAGGACAGGTACCTCAGCACACACACAACCTCCTTTCTCTTAACAAATCCCTTCGTAAACAAACATTCCCCACAGTTTAATTTATGCACCCCAGCTATCCGAGGCTGCAGCAGTCCAGTCCCTGGTGGTACAGGACGCTGCAGAACCAACCTTCCTTGCAACCAACAGAAGAGACTGCAGATGCTGGAGGAACTGTAGGAGGAAAGGAATAGTCAACGTTCAGGGTCGAAACCCTGCATTAGACAGTCCTCCAGCAGACTGTTTGTCGCCCCAGTGGTACAGGGCGCTTCAGAACCAACCTTCCCTTCATCAGGACGGCGCCACCTTCACCGTCCTCAGCTGAACAGCAGCTTTACCTGGGGTGGTTGTATCCCCCATCCCACTACCCCCTGCTACCATCAGCCTCCAACTCGCTACCTCCACCCGCCCTACTAACTCCATTGTAGCCGATTCAATCCACGTGCTGAGCGTGATCGCTGTTCTTGCTATTTACAATCCTGCTGATTAAACTGCTGTTCCTTAATAACTCCAGTGGTGCTGGAAAAGGCATATCCATTTGGGAATGTCACTACACATCGTAACCCCAGCTTCAATGCTAATTCTAGCTCGCATGAGATGCGGCTCTTTCTATCAGTTCTAATCTTTATGGTAATAAAGGGTTAACTATGCCAATTCTAAAAATTGTTTAAGTTGCACTTCCGTTGTCTCTGACCATGTTGGTGTAACCACGCCTTAGTTTGCCAGTTCTGCCGATAACCCTACTGTTCGTGTAATTCTGACCACAAACCTGCTCATACTACAAACTCTAACAAGGCTGCTTGATTGCACTGCAGCTGCTTCTGATAACTTCACGTTGGCGAAGATATCTTGTTGTCGGCCTCTAATCCTCCTGGTGAATATATCACTTCCACTTTTGCCTGAGAGTTTGCATGAAGAACCACTGGCATCGGGTTCTTGAACCGACCTGAAAAACCCTGACTCCACCTCGGACTGTGTTTCTTTTTTCTCTCTCAACTTGCACTGGCGTTGTTATGTTTGTTGTCGTGTGAATTATGTATATTTTATGTTAATTTAAGTTTTTGTTAACTTATCTTTGTCATGTCTATAATGTGTGTAGCTGCTGCAAAACGCTCATTTTCATGGCATTTACACCCTGTGTATATCTGCATCTGACAATAAACTCGAACGTTTCTTTTACCTAAATGCAATCCCATAGATGAGGCTGATGTGTTGGTGGGAAGTTGTTCCACCTTTTGTCCTATCGTGCTCTATCTAATGATGTTGGTTTCAACACCAGATCTGATCCCTTTAATCCGGTAGTTGTTCCTGCTCCAACTACGTACACCGTTTCTCTGCCCACTCTAATCCCAATCTTTGCGTTAACTCTCATTCTATTCCTGAGATTCCTCTGCTAACGCTAATCATTTCGTAAAACTGGTATGTCTGGTTAAGCAAAACCTCCTCATCGGATTACCCTTGTTTAGAACGAGTACTATTAATAATAACACGCTTCACCCACAAACTCATTTGCAATGAGTAGATTGCGGTTTGACTATAGAGATTGACTATTGAGATTTGCACGTTGACTTCGTGCCGTGTTTGAACAAAGATGTATTTCAGACTATTGCAACGTCAGTTTTGTTTTGGATTTAATTGCATTTTCTCCTTTGTCTTTTACACATTGGATTTTTAAAAAAAAATCTGAAGGTACACTCTTTCAGGACGCCCAGTGGACTGAGCACTGAGAAACGGAAGGGGAATGGAATGGGAGTGAGGGAGGGGGCTCTGCGGGGAACGAGCAATGGGAAGACCAGCTTTTGATTGAAGTGGTGAGCGTGGACCCAAACCTCCTGGACAATCGCCTCAGTGTCAAAAAGAGATGATCTTCACACATTTCATTCCGGAAATTTCTTTCTCATGAGTACCCATTTTGCAAAGGGGTACTTAATCTATGATTTTTTTTTGATTTAAAAAAAACTCTCTAACTCAAACCTACGTCAGATGGTGGGGACGGTTTTGGTTCTACCCTGACACTTTAGGGGGACGTGGTTTGAATTCAACAATGGCAAATTGTGAAAGTGACAATTCTGGTAACTTGTAGATAGGCAGTGGGGATTGACAAGTGCCAGATTGCAGTCAAAAGAAAATCTGTGTTCAAGAAATACAATTTACATTCCCCGCTTGATCTGTGTTTAATCCACGCGGTCTTGCTTACCCGATGGTCTCTCTGTGGTCCGCACTGACACAGGCCATTCACTGGTTTACATCAGCCTTCCTGTTCCATACAGGTCTCCTTCTATTCCCAGTTCCTTGTACCCCAACACAATATTATTCTCCGCAACGCAATTGTTGAAGTTGTGCCCAAACTTGGAGCTGTAGGGGCTATTTTCAGATCACAACTGAAGACTGGATTGAAATGGAATTCCGCCTGGTAGGCGTGGCCCTTACCTCCCCCTTCAATGCCAACCATCTCAGTTGCCATCTACCCAACCAAAAGCACACGGCGATCTCCCTGCATCCTCACCCTGAGCAGTCTTCACCCCCTAACTCACATTCTTCTTCCCAACCTCCTTTCTCCGTGATTTCAACCCAGCTATAGCAGGAGATGGCGGAAGAACGGCCCATGATACTGTGCACCGCAAGAGTTGGAAAGGGCCTGTGTCCATCGTTTGGGCATTCCTGATCCAAGGTGTGCTCAGTTGCTTCATCTAGTGTTCCACATTTTCCACGAGCCCCTCGTCGTACTTTAATGATGAAATTACATTTCTTACCCGTAGTCTTGGAATTACAATACGTGGAAACCTCTTCTCTGACTCTGCTGTGGTAAGTGCTCTCTTTTGTATCTGAAATTCTGACTATTTTCTCTGACTTGGGATGGGGATAGGAAAGTAAATTAATTTTTAAAAAGTTTCAAAAATTGTACGACTGTTATTATTCTTTACCCAGTTCCTGTGTCCCCAATGGAGATTGAAATTACATTCCGAGGTTGCAGATTGTACAGTTGTTTCTCTGCATCGTTGGAGCACTGCAGAAGGGAATCAGACCTGTGCACCAGGATTAGAGCCTTTTGATCAACTTCCGACTACAGTCTGGCGCTTGTCAATACTTTTCCCCACTGCCTATCCACAAGTTACCAGAATTGTCACATTCACTTTCACAGTTTATGCTTTACAATAAAAAATCTGCGGAGCCTGTGCCAGATTTCCGGTTTAGGTGGAGAACTGAGAATTATAAGCATAGACAAGAGCTGGATGTGACCTTTATTTTCGGCCTGCCACCCGACCAGACCCGATCTCAGCAGTGGCTCATGCTTCCTAAATGGGAACCAAAATCTCTGGCACCAAAATGTGGCACAAAACAAAAACGTTCAGTAACACCCTCGGCTGACCGTTGCCAAACTGGACTACGTTGGCTGTTGCACAATGCAACACAAGAACGTAAGAAATAGGGGCAGGAATAGGCTATTTGGCCCGTAGAGCCTGCTCTGCCATTCGATAAGATCATGGCTGAACTGGCCGTGGACTCAGATCCACCTACCTGCCTTTTCCCCATAACTCTTAATTCCCCTACCATACAAAAATCTATGTGTCTTACATATATTTAATGAGGTAGCCTCTACTGCTTCCCTGGGCAGAGAATTCCACAGATTCACTGCTCTCTGGGAAAAGCAGTTTCTCCTCATCTCCGCCCTAAATCTATTCCCCCCGAATCTTGAGGCTATGTCCCCTAGTTCTGGTCTCACCTACCAGTGGAAATAACTTTCCTGCTCTATCTTATCTATCTCTTTCATAATTTCATATGTTTCTATAAGATCCCCTCTCATTCTTCTGAATTCCAGTGAGTATAGTCTCAGGCAACTCAATCTCTCCTCATAGGCTTACCCCCTCATCTCCTGTATCAACCCGGTGAACCTCCTCTGCATCACCCCCAAAGCCAGTATATCCTTCCTCAAGTAAGACCAGAACTGCACGCAGTACTCCAGGTGCAGCCTCACCAGTACCCTGTACAGTTGCAGCAGAACCTCCCTGCTCTTAAATTCAATCCCTCCAGCAATGAAGGCCAACATTCCATTTGCCTTCTTGATAACCTGTTGCACCTGCAAACCAACCTTCTGAGATTCATGCACAAGCACTCCAAAGTCGCTCTGCACAACATGCTGCAATCTTTCACCATTTAAATAATAATCTGATCTTCTATTTTTCCTTGCAAAGTGGATGACCTTGCATTTACCAACATTGCACTCCATCTGCCAGACCCTTGCCCACTCACTTAACCTATCTATATCTCTCTGCAGACTCTTCGCATCCTCTGCACAATTTGCTTTTCCACTCAATTTAGTATCATCAGCAAACTTAGACACACTACACTCAGTCCCCTCTTCCAAATCATCAATGTGGCACTCTCACCAGTTCTAGGATTTGCCAGTCCAAGGTCCTCTGGAAATAGTTCTGCAGGTTCTAATTAACTTAGCAAGGGCTAATTTAGGATAGAGGATTGTATGAGTGAATGTGTTAATATTTTCTTCCTCAGCAATAGAAATACACTAACTGGATCTACACTGAGAGGAACATTGGTTTGTATAATCACAAAACTAAGGTAGAAATGATCACTAACAATTTTTGGTATTGAAACTGAGCATTTTATTGGCCATGATAATTCATTAAGCTTTACAGTACTTAAAATATTCCCTATATTTTTTGTCAATAATTATCATTATATGCTAACTCCCTTACTAAAATAAAAATTTACATGCAGTACAGTTGAGATTGACTCAGTAATGCAGAGTTTGATTCATTAAGGGAAAGCTTTAGATAAATATATCAGATACAGAATGAATCAACATGATTGATCAACATGCAGGTTCTAACATGACATGAGATGGCAACATAAAATACTGGGACCGCTGAAGAGGGGCAGCAAGAAAGTAGCAATAAAGGCATCTTAAAGAGGCAGAGCAGTAAATATGTTACTAAAAGGCGCATGTGGTATGGCTGTTACTAACCCCTCAAAATCAGGGCACCCAACTTTGAACAAGTAACATCTATGTGGGACCAAAATTTTAAATAATCAAATTACAAATTTTACACAGTAAAAGAAAAATGGTGCAGCCTTCATAATTACATTCCCTCTTGTGGTACAGCAATAAGAACAATGGGGATTGATTTAAAGATGGATGCACCTTTATCCACCATTTTAAAAATTCATTTACTGGCTGTGGGTATCATTGTCAACGCTGACACTTAGAGCCCATTTTTACTTGCTCTTGAGAAGACGGTAGTCATCCCCCTTAACATTCCACCAGCCACAAGTAACATTGAGCTTTACCTGGGCAGATATGTTAGGCTATTCATTAACACCACTTTTGCAGAGGTCAGTCCCACATTGTGTCAGTGCATACTCTGCATGGTTTATCTCCTGTGCCAAAACTGGGATGTGCCCATAAATCTCTAGGTAACTTTAAATTAACTGATTCTTTAAAATGCAGACATCTTCCTTCATCTTCACTTTTTGCCAAGAGATAAAATAGTATACAGGGGGGCACAAGTCAGCTATTACCTCTGAATGAGTACTAACTGGACACAGTCACTGACCTCTACAGCTTGTTGGACATCTCAGAGTGAGATTTAGATTTTCCTCACCATCATCACCCTTTCCTCAATATTCATCTGGTTATTGCATTACAGCAGAAATCCTCAACATATATAAATTTGCACACAAAAGCAATCTGAGTTTACAGATCAATTCACCTTCAGAGTCCCATGTTAACTAACATCTAACATGAAATAATTGCAAACATCATTCAGAGAGTAAAGCCCTAATCAGATAAACTGGCTTCCTGATTTCGCACATTATTAATGTAGAGTAACAAATAAATCATCTAGGCTACAGAATGAAAAGTACTGACACAATTCAATATTTGCAGATGTGCCAGTATGAAACTTTACACTGGGACAAGTTTCTTGCAAACTGTAGGCAACTGGTGATTACACACCTTGGATGTAACTTTTCTTTGAATGCAGCAAATTGCCACATGCTAACATATTCAGCTTACTCTTATAGAGGACAAACAATAAGCCCCTTTTCGTGTTAATGCCTGCTTAGGCCACATTTTGAGTTGGCTCTACACGAGCCTCAGTCCAGAATGTAAATCAATTTCTTCCATTGCAGCATAAAATTGCACACTTTTGACAAATGGTTGCATGGAAGTATCAATGCATTAACATCTTCCCAAAGGAGACAAGGAATGCATTAGAAACCATGGGAGGAAATTAACCCTGAGATGGGATTGTTCACACAGCAATCACACTCAGACAATTAGATTACAGGTGCACGCCATGAATCATTAAACTCAACAGGATTACAAAAAAAAACAATATAATTTAGTTCTATGAACAATACATTAAACATATGCACAAATTGGAAAATCCAACATGAAGCATGTTGCAGGAATCTAACATCTCCTGGTTGAAAATAACAATGTGACACTACACGAGATATTCATCTTTCAAATAATTTGATACTTTTGATATATTACTGCCCACATTAGTAATTGTGATAAATATACACACATTTACATATATGTGAGTGTGCGCACTGCACAGTCAGCTCACTGAATGGAATGCAGAAGCCACATACTGCACATATACAACTGTTAAAGTGCTGTGATAGTGCATATGGAGTGTGTGGCCAGTGTGCAAAGACATTCAATGTGCAGGATTATATTCAAGGTGCTGACTATGCAGTTTAGTGCTCATTGCCTATGACATAAACAACTCAATCAGGACTGAACCAGATATTCTAAGTGCTAACGAATGGATTCTGCTAAACTGATTTGTCATTGCTTCAAAAAATCATAATGCTGTCATTGTGATATTAAAACTATCATACTGTGGAGGACATTTGCCTCATCTTGTCTAGACCAGCTCCCTGAAGAGCAATCCAACTTATCCCACTTCTCTGTCCTTTCCCCACTGCCCTGTATTTTTTTTTTCCTTTTTAAATATATATCCATTTCCCTTCTGAAAGTTGTTGCTGAAATACATAATGCTGTGATTGTTTAACAATCTGTGTTTTAAGGATAATATCTTTCTGATGTCAAGAGGGTGAGTGATGCAAATGAAACTATGGCATGGTTTTATCCAGTGTTGACTATGAGCAAGAACAGTTTGTGCTCTGAGCTTTATCCCAGCTTTCTATTATCCATAGAGCTGTTTACAATAAATTGTATTGCATGACACTGATGACTTATGTTCACAAAACCTTGAGTGATTGGTAATTAAACAAACTCACACAAAGGCTGTAACCCCAGATTTGTGTTACCTCACTCAATGTCTGCTTTCATTTGATACATTGCACAGTAAAGTAATTAGTGATACTTTACACCATTGTATTCAATAATCACATCATACCACGCCCCTAATGACCAAAGATTGATGGCGATCTCAGGCTCTGTTATTACTGGGTTGTCTCAAACAGGTTTCTCTTATGTCCATCATAGAAACGTTCTTCCGTTACTGGCAGGAACTTTGATCTTTTTTGTGAACTAGTTTCAGCATTAATCAGTACCTATACATGGATCATTAACCCTTTAACAGTTACAATTGTGAAAACGTACTGTAACCCAGCAACACTTTCATTAGCAAACAAAATATTGTGTAAAAAGTGCAAAGATTGTGAGTAAATTCACAAGACTATTTTGTTTTTGGTTCTACATGAATCTCATCTCCATCTCGAATGCTAAACGAGTGAAGAGCACGTGTGCTGAATCTCATTTCTTCTGGTCCAAAAGTTTTTACCATGTCTTGGTCAATGTAATACAAGCGCATATTATTGGTTGACAACTGCACGACAGTCCGAAGTTGTTTCTTCAGATCAGCCACAGTCTGATCGAGACGAATATTCATCACTTCAACTTTACCTTCAAAGTGAACTTCTACCTTGGCACGACTCTGGGGTCGGAGGTCAACCACAGCCAATGGTTCCAACACACCATATTGTGTTACCAGTTCATGATATCTGGAAAATAAATGGACCACCATTATTATCAGATGGTCAGACCAAATACTAGTGCTGACTATGAGTGAGCAAAATGGAGGTAATGTTACAGGATGCTGATGACTTTCCCTCAGAACTGGCCAATTTTGCCATCAGCTGGAAAGGCTGCTTATCTTAAACGGTTGAATCTAATGTTAAGTCCTGAGAGCTGTGAAGAGTCTCATCAGTAGATGAGACACTTCACACGCTATTCCTGAAGCTTACACTGATCAACCAGAACCCAATGTAAGAGGCCAAAGACAGAGAGATTAGAGAAGGATAGAGAACTAAAGGGATTGGTAGATGGAAGCTCAGGATAATCCTTGTAGACTAAATGGTTGTAAAGTGATCATCGAATCTAGTTTTGTTTTCAGTGTAGAGACCACATTAATTCTGTTCTCTCCACAGTTGCTGGCTGACCAGCTATTTCTTATTTCATCAACTAGTTTCCAGGATCTCACATTGCCAGCACACTGTTTTGCTCTCTGTTGTGCTCAGTCTTCATTTTACAGATCCTTCAGATCACCTTCAATTAACCACTCTCTCTCAGCTGGTGCTGGTATCAACACCACTTCTATCATTCAGTTTTTCTTGGTCTCCATGCTAACACATCTCAATCGCAAGTGTTTCTCCGCAGCTTAAGACAAATCAACTTTTCCTGATTCTCATGAATTGACCAAAAACATTGACCATGTTTTTCTCACCACAGCTGCTGCCTAACCTGCTGAGTATTTCCAGTATTTTCTGTTTTTCTTCTCCCAGATTTCCAGTTTCTGCACTTTTTTTTGCTTTTAGAAAAGGACACCCTAATAGGATGAGATGAAGAGCTCATGTGGAGAGTAAACATTGGCTAAACCCCATTCTGTGCTGTGAAGTCAATGCAAATCTACAATTCTGTTCTGTATTTGGATAATGAAAGACAAGTTCTTACACTTTTCTTCTATCTACTTTTCACAATTCAGCATAAGAAATAGAAGCAGGAATAAGTTATTCAGCCCTTGTGTTTGGTCCAACATTCATTAAGGATATGGCTGATCTTTCAAGTCAGAATCACTGTTTGCTGCACTGATGCTGTATCGCTCAATATCCAAAATAATCCCAACAAAGCAACATTTCGCTTTTCATTCCCTAACTTGAACCCAATCAACACTTAGACTAATAGAATAACTGATTCACTACAACTCAACAATGTCGCTCTGCTATTGCCACTTTATTGTACCCCATGGAAACTCATATGCAAAAACAATTAGTGTATTCAAAATGATATATCTGAAATCAATTTGTCCAACTCATTTTTATCCTTCTGATGTTTTTTCCTTTCACTTCTTGTATGTTCCTTTTGCTGTCTTATCTACTTAGTTTCTGCATGCCCTGCACATTAGTTAAATGCTCCCTCGCAGCAATTGTGACTTGCTCATCCAACCTCAGATCTTCTCATCACCTGAAAAATTTGAACTCATCTCTTCTAGACATCGTTTCAGCCATGCAAATAAATGTCACATTATATCCATGCTTACAAATGCTGAGAGCAATCAGAGAATTCTACGCTCAAGATCTTGTTCTTCAATCTATCACTTGAAGTTTGAAGCTCCCTTTTTAGTATTCAGAATCTCTTGGTTTTAAGCTGAACTTGGGAGTACTTTCTTAGATCCTGTGTGACCTCGCGAGGACTTCTACCACTTTGCACTAATAGCATCACAGTAATTGGCATGGTAGCGTAGCGGTTAGCGCAACGCTATTACAGCACCAGCGATCGGGGTTCGATTCCCGTCGCTGTCTGTAAGGAGTTTGTACGTTCTCTCGTGTCTGCGTGGGTTTCCTCCGGGTGCTCTGGTTTCCTCCCACATTGCAAAGACGTACGGGTAGGTTAATTTGGGTTTAAAATGGGTGGCATGGACTCGTTGGGCCAGAAGGGCCTGTTACTATGCTGTAAATAAAATTTAAAAAAATTTATATATACGATTTCTTACTGCTCTATTTCTTTCTTCAAAATTACATGTCCACTATTCTGGGAGTTACTGATGCAGCATATAGAGATGGGTCTTATGTACACAATTAAGATCGATATATCAGATTGCTAGCTGGAACTGGAAATTTAAATGACGTGAACAGGCAGCATAAGATTGGAAGATCAGATGTTCTGGACTAGTGGACAATGAAAAGGTTTGCCCTTCAAGGAATGGTAAGGGACACCATTTCTTTCAAGCTGTTACTTAAACACGAAGGTAGCAGCTATAACGCTTGAAAGGAACATAGAATAATAATAGTAGTAAAGTGCAAGTTAGGTGGATGTGTAAAAATTGTGAATGCTAACTAAATGAAAGCACAATACTTGGTACCTAAACCTAGATCATAAGGTGACTTCAACTTAAAATGCAATTCAAAACATGAAATCAGGTTTCATCACAAGATGTAAAGAATTTAAGAGAATGGTGCTGATCTGATCTCACTGAAAACATGCATTAGCTTTAAGCATCCTATCTAAGGAAAGTCATATTAACCCTGGGAGAAAATCTGTAGACTCTTCACTATGATGCCACCTGGACTGAAAGGTTGAAATTATGGAGACTCTAGGCAATTTTTTTTAAAGAAATAAGAAAAAGGAAAAGGGTAATATGATTATGGCTTTAAAACAATACACAAGTCAACTGCGTAGGTTAGAATATCTCTTTTCTTCCACTAGGGATTGATGGACAAGGGAAGAGAGTCTTGGAATTTGAGCTAAATTGAAGCAAATCCAGGTAAGAAAAAATTCGCACAAAGATTGACAATATGGAATGCAGTGCTTCATAATCTAAGTAAACTGCAGAATTTTAAGAGGAGTAGATTCTAGACAATTAAGAAATACGCAGAATCAATATAATATGGCTGCTCAGGCATCTTAGAAAACAGCACTCTGCGCAGCACCTGAGCACTTCACCGTTGAGAATTAGCCCAAAAGGCCCCACATTAGCAATCATACCAATGTCTTCTTGAGACTCTTACTACACACACAGCTAGAAAAGGAGTCAGCACCTCAGCAGAATCGAGCAAGATTAGTTCAATATAGAATGCAAAAACAAATTGATTTACCAATTATGAAAGGAATATCATTTTAGTAATAAGTTTGTAATTATCCAGATAACAGCTCAAATGTTGATTATTTCCTGTGTGTTTTAAAGAATAAGTGTGAGAATGAAACACTGTCCCTGGAGTATTTGAAGCTGTCCCTATCAACAAATAAGGCAATATGAGCAGATCATGGGAGAGTTAGGCTCATACAAAGCTGGAACAGAAAGCTGTTGTTTGGAAGGGACATTCCAGCACCTGAAAGTGTCTCTGGAGATCTGAACTTGACCGGCTTCACTTTCACTCCAGCAGCACTGCACTAACAGAGTTGCTCCCAGTTAGAACCATTTGTAGTTCTGCACAATATGAGCTTTCTTCCCAACTCAAAATGGAGATAATCAGAAGCTGAAATGATACCTTAAGCAAGGAACGCTTTCCAATTCTGTTAATCAAATCCACTTTGTCGCCTGGCTGATTGCCACTTTCCCAGCCTGCTCGCTCTACACCAAAATCCCCAAATGTGCAATGATTCCATTTGCACATGCATAAAGATTCTGAAAGCACACTTTAAGAGACTGATTCAGTGAGGACAGAAGAATCATAAAATGCAAGTGTTTCAAAGTTTAGAAATACAATTGAATCATATAAAACATCCAGATTTTGAGCAACAAAAAACCCTGAATCAAAGCAGGAATTAAACAATCAATTTGAATATCAACATCAAAACCAAAAAAAAACCCAGAAGTACTTTTAACACACTATACTTTGAAGTTTGCAGAGAGAGCAATGGCATCTAAATCATAGGGCAATGTGTGAAATACAGAATTCATTGTATGAGGTTTCCTTACCAGTGGAATAAGAGCCTACCCTGCTTGACAGAGAATACAAATGTATTACCAAGGACTAATAGGTCAGTAAACTGGGCTCCAGCATTATCTTGGCCTTTTCCCTCTAGGTTTAATGCAAAGCACTGGAGGCAAGTGATGAAGAGTTTTCTTTCAGCAGGGATCAGGGCATAATTACTTTTTGGCAAAAACAGAACATACCATTCAGCAGAATAAATGCTTCCTTAGTAAAGTTATTCCCTCTTGCCCACTGTCATACTGCAGGCCTCAACCTTTTCTCTTCAGAAAGGGATCCAATTGTATATCAAACCCATTTGTTCTGATATTTTACTATCCACACTTGTTAGCATGTTGCAATGCTATTACCTTTTAGTAAAGGATCAGCCAAATGATCCTCATTCTGCTTTTATAGTTTTGACTTGTGGCTCCTGATAACTGAACCATTCACTAATATAAATAATTCAATTGCTTTCATGATCGCAATAAGCTTGTGACGCAACTATCCTATTTTCTCCCCAACAGTGGAATGGCTATGCAATGATCTTACATTATGATCCCCCCTAAATATTTATGACATAAAGCATCAAAAAGCTAACAACATTCACTGGGGTCATGTCATCTGTGGTGTATAGTCAGTCAGGTTAAAGCAATGCAAATATTCAATAGAATCATTGGCATTTCCTTTGATTGGGAATGGGGCAAATTCAGTAAAACTTCCTTCTCAGAAGTGGTCCTTAATGGATTGCTTCAGTAGACAAGTTAATTTCAAGAGCTTTTACTGTGCAAGAGTAGATGATCTAAGAATGAACATTAAGGCATAACAATACATTTTTTTTTGTTCAGGACACACACAAGGATAGACCAAGTTCCAATTGAGTCTGCAAAGCTCCTGGTCCTCTACCTGCCAGACTACTGACGTCCCTAGTTTGAGTACACCATTTAACTGATCTGACCACAAAGGCAATGTGGAATTGAAAACTGATTTACACTGGAGATAGAAGTTGGAAAATGTAAATGTGCAGAACCAAATTGCCCCTAAATACAACAATTGGAATAATTTAAGATGCCGAAGAATAAGGGAAAGAATGAAAGAATGGGAGAGCAAAGGCACTGTTAGGTTGGCAAAATGAGTAATCCATTTCAGGTACTCATTTGGAAAGATATTAAATGTTAGATTATGATTACAAATTACCAGACATGGCAAACTATGACAGAGTGCTGAACTAAGTGACAGGCAGAGTTCATCAAGAAATATTAATTTGGGTGCTAAGAGAAAAAGTAAAAAGAAATACATGCACAAATGGTAAAAATCCGTGCAGGGTAAAAGAACAGATAACAGATCTAGGGATGGAGCTACATGGATCTTTAAAAGGAAATGGAATTCTGGAAATCATTAAAAAAATTAAATATACTAATTTTAAGATTAAATGCTGGAAGACCTGCTTGGGGATAAAACCACAGGGAGGGACAGGGCATTTACTAGGAGGATGATAAGGTACTGAGCAAAACTGGTTTTGCCTGTAGTTTAGAAGAGAACTGCTAGAAAGGTTAGTGCATTCCTGATTTCTGCACCTGGGCTTTGCAGTGCAGAGGTCAGTAATATGCTAGAACATGACCTCCAGATTCTTCAGAAAAACATCAAATAGTACAGAGGACAGGGAAAAATGGATAGATTCTATACCAGTGGAATGGATGAAAAAGGATGTAGGAGTACACTTAAGGAGGAATAAAGAGGGCAAAAAGGGACCATGAGATACCTTATTTGCCAAGGATAAAGGTAAAAGAGAATCCTAAAAGTGCAGGGAGCAGGTAGTTGGGTGACCATCAGGAAAAGTAAAAGAATAGACAGGGAGTGCAGGATTCCCCTGTAGCCATTCCCCTCACCAAGAAGTGTTATTCTTTTGGATGCTGTTGGGGGTGGGAAACAGCCTTTCAAAGAAGAGCAGCAGCAGCCAGGTCTGTGGCACAACGACTGGCTCTGATGCACAACAGGGTAGGGTGGAGACGAGAAGGGCTGTAGTGTTGGAGACTCGACAGTTCAGAGGACAGACAGGAGACACTGTGGCCATGAATGGGACTCCAGGATGGTGTGTTGCCCCCAGGTGCCGGGATCAAGAATGTCTCCAAGTGGTTGCAGAACATTCTCAAGGGGCAGGGTGAACATCCGGATGCGATGTACACATTGGTACCAAGTGACATAGGTAGAAGAGGGTGATGAGGTCCTGCAGAGTGAATATAGAGAGTTAGGCAGAAAGTTTAAAAAGCAGGATTTCAAGGATTGTAATCTTTGGACTATTCCCAATGCTATGAGCTACTGACAATAGGAATAGGAGGATAGGGCAGATGAATAAGTGGCTGAGGAGCTGGTTCAGGAGGGAGAAGATTCAGATTCTTGGACCACTGGATCTCTTCTGGGGCAGAGGGGACTTGTACAAAAGGAAAGGATTGCATCTGAACTGCATGGGGGCGGGGCAGGAAATACCCTGGTAGGGAGATTTGCTAGAGCTTCTTGGGAGGGTTTAAACTAGTCTGGGAGGGGAGTAGGTCCCAAAGTAGTAGTGTGGCAGATGAGAAAGTTAGGGCAAATATTGAAGTTAAAGCAAGTCCAGTAAGCAAGGACAGGACAGGGTGCTGATGAAGGGTCTGACAGACTCAACTGCATTTGGGGCAAGGCTAAATTTGATGGCATTAGATATGAACTTACAATGGTTGATTGGGAGAGGCTGTTACAGGTAAAGGGACATCTGGCAAGTGGAGGCTCTTAGAAATGAGACAGGGAGAGTTCAGGGCCAACATGTTCCTGTTAGAGTGAAGGGCAAGGCTGGCGGGATTAATGAACCCTGGCTGAAGAGGGATATTGAGGCTCTGGTCAGGAAAAAGGAGGCATATTTCAGGTATGTGCAGTTGGGATCAAAAAATTCCATGAATATAAGGGATGAAAGGGTACAATTAAGGACAAAATCAGGAGGGTAAAAAGGGGACAAGATATTTTTGGCAGAGAAGGTAAAGAAGAATCCCAAAAGATTCTCTGAGTACACCAAGAGCAAAGGGGTAAATAGGGAAAGAATAGGTCCCTTTAAGGATCAGTATGGTCACCGATGTGTGGTGCCAAGTATGGGCAAGTAGTCTTAAATGAATACTTCTCATCTGTATTTACTGTGGGGAAGGTCATGGAAGCTAGGGAATGTGGGATAGAGAACAGTGATGTTCCGAAGCATATTGGTATTACAAAAGGAGGTATTGACAATGTTGGGGCGCATAAAGGTAGATAAATCCCCATGGCCTTGGAAAGTGTATCCCAGGAAATTGTGGGAAGCAAGGGAAGAAGTTGCAGGGGCCTTGGCAGGGGTTTTATTTTGTACCTTCCTTAGCCACAGGTGAGATACTAGAAGATTGGAGGGTGGTTAATGTTGCAGCCCTTCTTAAATAAAGGCACAAGGACAAGCCAGGGAATTACAGGCTAGTGAGTCCAACATCAGTGGTGGGAAAGTTACTGAAGGGGTACACAGAGACAGGATCTATCTGCATTTGGAAAGGCAAGGACTTATTAGGGTAGTCAGCATGGCTTTATGCATGGGAAGTAGTCTCTCTCAAATTTGATGACTTTTTTGTTTGAAGAGGATACCAAGAAGGTTGACTAGGGCAGAGCAGCAGACATGGTCTACATGGACTTTAGCAAGGCCTTTGATAAGGTTCCGCACGGTAGGCTAATCCAGAAGGATATAACACATGGGATTGAAGGTGATATAGTAAATTGGATACAAAATTGGCTTGGTGGTATGAAACAGAGGGCTGTTTATCAGTTTGCAGGCTTGTGACCAGTGTTATGGCTCAGGGATCAATGCCTGGGTCCTGTTGATTGTCATCTATATTAACTATTTGGATAATAATGTAGGTGGATACAACGGTATTTCACCAGATTTTTGGGACATTGAATATTTTAACCACAATTTATTTACAGAAACATATCTATATTGGTTAGAAGGGAACTGAATAAGTAAATGGAAAATAACACAAAAATGATATTTGGAAATGGTAGGGAAATGGAAAATACTGATGCACGATAGACACCACATAGTTGTAATCAGGAAAATGGCTTCTTCTGTGCTGTTTTTCAAGACACTATACATACTGTGGCCAAAGACAACTTTCTCTTTTGTAACTTTTTATACAATATTCAAGTCCTGGTTATTTTCCTTAACTAATCATTTTACTTTAAGGTTAAGTCTCACTTCTACGTTTACATCTGGCAGATCTCATGATTACTCAAGCTTTTTTGTTCCACAAGAAATACAGCTCACGCTTATAGCTATCAAACATCAAATGTTTAATAAAGCAGCTTTTCACTGAGAAGTCATCCTAACCACTGCAGCCTATTTAACATGCATTTACAAGTAAAGCCCAAGATAAATTGTAAGTCACATTCCAAAAGTTAAATGTCAGTCAGAAGATGATGACATTAGTATTTTACAATGAATCGTTTCTTTGTGCAGCTTACAAATAGCCAGTAGCTGCAAATGTCAGGATACATTACTTCAACCAATTACAGTGCAATTCTACACAATGACAAAGCAAATAATGAGGTGCAGACTTTATTAAAGGATCGGGCATAATCTGCACCATAAAAAAGAAACAATGAAACTGGGGATCTCTTATTAAAGGCTTTATTTTCTTGAGTTTAAGGATACTTAGAAATTGTTGAGAGATACTGGTTACTCAATACAAGGTCCAGTTATCGTTCTCAAGTTATACAGCAGTTCTGCAGTGATTGTAACCTGAACTACATTGTTTTATTACTCTCTATCTGCATCATTCAGGCTGCAGTTAACATATGAGGTAAGAAGCAAAATAAAATCTGTTCATCTATTTAAAATTCAAGCTAGGTTAACATTTTCAGCTTCTAGTTCATTCCTTCAAAATCAATCTTAACTGTGGTTAGCGTTTGACCTGTTCAAATTTGATCAGACTCTCATTGCTTGGAAGATGCTCCCTTACTGTCAGATTAACAATTAATATTGACTTGTTACTCACTGTACTTCCCAGTAATATAAAATAGATGGACTGGTACAGTGTAGATCACATTTCTCTAGTTACAACTGCAGGATCTTTATTAGTGCTTTGAGTTCAGTGAACACCTATGGTTAAACTCAAGTCTAGATATGCTTATATAATTGGTTTATGTTTCGTAAATAATTCAAGTGGTAGGATGCTGCTACCAGATGCACATTGTGCTTGCTCCCCTTTTCCTATTTTCTCCATCTCAAAACACCTGGAAATGTTTAGTTGATCCACAAGGCTGTAAGCCCTCAAGTTGAATTTTTAAAGCATAATTTCCAACTATATTAACCACATCACTTCAAAGTAGTTCTTGGATTTGTTATTAAATGGGCAAATGTACCAAATTTATTCATTTAATAATCTTTAATTCTGAGGGACAGACTGCTGCTTTCCTGGAGTGATCACACTCAGAGTAAACTGCAGACTGCTGATGCCATGTGAAATGATGCCACTAAGGCTAGAAGTAGACTCCTCTACATTCATAGCCATGTTGTTTAAGCTCCTTGGCACTTCCCTTATAACTGTTGGAGAGAGGAAAGTAGTTTTCTTCTCCATGAAGTCTGCATTTCAGTCATCCTCAGGAGGGCTGGGAAAGGGCTTGTCTCTCCTGAGCTGCCCTGCCATGTTATCTGTTGCTGCCTACAGATACTGGGAGCTTCATCAAGTGCAGACCCCTCTAACTCACTATCCAACCCATGGAGAGAGACTGTCTGAACTGATGCCTGAGAGTGAGTGATGAGGTGTGTGATGGTGCAGCCCCAGGAGGATTGTCTTCCTCAGATATCTCCAGTGCAAGAGCATCCTGTTGCTGAGAAGGACCTAAAAAAGAAAAGGAACAAGTGTTAGGATGAAAAGCAGCAGCTTGTCATTTGTGAGAATGCAGCTTGAAAATATGAAGATTGTGGTACATTTGCTGAGGTGAACAAATGTGTTAACTGGACATTCATTCCACTGAGATAATACTCCTTTCTGAATACTCATGATTTTGTTGGGGCCCAGTGATCTCCCAACCCTTATGCTCTAATTTCTATAACAGTGCCCAATTGTGACCCTGTTTCACATCTGATGATGAAATCCTCATCCATATCTTTGTTAGTTTGACTAATCTAATGCTCTCCCTGCTAATCTTCTGACTTCTACCCTATATAACCTGACTATCCTAGATTTTGTCCATATCTTGCTCCACTTTGCTGACAACCTACCTCCCAGTCTGAGAACATCTTGCTTCTGAAATCCTCAGACTTATTTCTATCCCTTCATGACCTGCATCATTCCACTCCTCCATCTCTGCAACCATGTCTTTTATATCTCTTGCACATTCTCAGTTACAATTTGTTCACTGCTAGGGGCTGTGACTCCTGCTGCCTGGGCTCCAAGATTTGGAATTTTGTTCCCTAAACTGTACTGATTCTTTACCTCTCTCTTCAAGCTGCTTCATAAAAGCTTTGATCACGTGATACCTTTATCTGTGGAATGGTGTCAATTCTTGTGTTTGTTATTGTTCCTGTATGTTGAAGATGAGAAGAATGGTAGGAGCACTTCACAGACTGTGCAAATGAACACAGCTGAAGAATTTGAGAGAGGGAGGAAAGGAATATTTTAGGGCATTTACAATGAGAAGGAAATTTAATAGTGTGCTCTTGTGTTTGTACAGGAAAGACGCAATAGAAAGAGGGAATTGTTCAGACATGAGGGAAAGGTGAAAGAAGTGCTAGGGGTGATATCACGAAGAGGTGGTGAAGACTTGCACTCACCATTGCTTCTCATGAGCTCAATGAAACCAGGTTCCGATGATGCTGCTGCAGCCTCGAACCACTCAGACATTTTCATCCAGGCTTGCTTCATTCTGGTATTTGAATGCATTACATGTTCTGGAGAGCATGTGCTCCCTCCTCCTCGCCACTTCCTCAAGGAGGATATTGCCCTTCAATCCATCTGTGTCTTCAAAAAGCCTTTCACAGTTCTTCAGTGAGAACCATAGGCTGGAGATGCAATCTCACTCTTAGAGGTGCATCCATGCTTTATGGAATCCAGCCTCAAAAGTTGGGCCACAAGTTAAATGGACAAGACGGGTGGGTTGCATGATTCATACCACAAGAAAGGGCAGACCAACAAACATTGTGAAATAAGGCCTGGGAGTCATGATGAAAAAGTTACACCCAATATACACCCAGAATTAAAATCATGTTATTAAAATTCAGTCAGACATTCCAGTTCTATGGAGGCAGTCATATGATCAAAGGGAGTGATGCCATCAACATATCTGGAAGCACAATCCACGTCTGAGAATGAGCAGTGATGGGCTGCACATAGAAAAGGAAGAGTAAAGTCAAAGGTGAATTAAAGAAAAACAAATTCTGTTAAAGTCAAGTCACCTTTGCCAAATTTGATTGGAGGTACTTCATGTAAAAAGAGAAAGTTTGTTGATTATACAGACTTTTAAAAAGATCTGCATGCAATTTTCTGCATGGATTAAAGGGCCACAGTGAATACTAATTTCATGAAGGGATTGACAGCAGAAAATAGTTAACTGTTCTTTTCAGCTGGAGATTGACAATACAGTGGTGATCTCTGAGATCAGTGTTGGGGGCATTGCTCCTTTTGATACATAGCAATAAGCTGAACCTGGGTATATGGAGCATGCTTTCAAAGAAATCAGAAGAAATATAGTATTCAACTGGAAAAGAGGGCAAGGGAATGGCAGATGGAATTTAACTCAGACAAGTGCAAAGTGATGCATTTTGGCAAGTTAAATCAGGGCATGCACAGTGAATGGCAGAGCCCTGTGGAGTGCTGTTGAACAGAGACACCGTGGGGTACAAGCGCACGGATCCCTGAAAGTGGCAACACAGGTATACAGGGTGGTGAAGGTGTATGGCATGCTTGTCTTCATTGGTAGAGGCATTGAGTACAAGGGTTGGGAGGTCATGTTCAGTTGTACAAAATGTTGGTTAGGCATTAGAATATTGAGGGCAATTCTGCTCACCACACTACAGGAAAGATGTGATTAAGCTGCAGACGGTGCAGAAAGTATTCCCTGGAGAGGAGGGCTTGAGTTATAGGGAGAGACTGGATAGGCTGGGTCTGCTTTCCGTGGAGCAAAAGAGGCTGAGAAGCAACATGAGAGGTATATGAAATTATGAGAGGCATAGAAAGGGGAAACAGCCTGTTCTGTTTCTGATTGTAGGCGTGTCTAAAATTACAGAGCATAAGTTTAACACGACAGGGAAGAGGTTTAAAGTGATCTTTGGAATAAATTTTTCACACAAAGAGTAATTGGCATTGGGAATGGCTGCCAGAGGAGGTGGTGGAGGCATGAACAGCATTTAAGAGGAATCTGGACAGATACTTGAATGAACAAGGCAGAGGGGTATAAAGTTAATACAGGTAAGTGAGATTAGTATAGATAGGCACGATGGTTGGCATTGACTTGGTGGGCCAAAAGGCCTGATTCTAAGCTGTACAATTCTGACTCTATAGTAATTGTTACATTGACAAACAAAAACAGAGCTGCACCTTACCATTTCAATTTCGTTTTTTTTTCTCTTTTGTTTCTTACTAAAGGCTTTTAAAGTAATTGTTACATTGATAATTTTGGTTTGCACCCTATCATAGATATCTGCTCTCTCTGCTCCTCCCAACTCTAAACCTTCCCCCCACCAACCCAATTCAAAATGTGATTGCTTTCGCACTTTTCAAGTTCTGGTGAAATGTTTCTCTCCGCATGAATACTGGTTGACTTGCTGGATGGTTCCAGCATCTTCTGTTTTGTTAAGATGAAGGGGAGATTTGGTAGAGGTATTCAAAATCATGAAGGGTTTTGTTAAAGGATAAATAATTATAAAGTACTGCCAATAGCAGAAGGGTCAGTTCCTAAGAACAAAGATTTAAGGTAAATGGCCAAAGGCCAGAAACAATATTGGAGAAAATGCAAGTTGAGAGTTGCTGCAATCTGGAATGCACTGCTTGAAAGAATAATGGAAACAGATTCAATAGTAACTTTCTCAAAAATAGGTAAAAATGTTAACACTTACAGAGCTATGGAAAAGAAAAATGGCATTAGATAGCTCCTTCAAAGAGCTAAGCTAGGAACAATGGGTCAAATGGCCTCCTTCCTTGTTTTCATGATTGGGCAACTGCAGATAACCATGCCATTACTGGAGGAACCACCTCGCAGAGCTGGTGGAACTAGGCTTAAAATCTGAGATTTAATGTCAGATAGCTAAACTGCAGAGGTGGTTAAGATGATCAATTTTACAGGGATGAGCCATCAAGGAAATGTGATGAAAGGGGGAAAGGAAATTAAACCATCTCAAAACTGGATTAAAGACCTCAATCTCAAGCTCATAGCAGACTGCTTCAGATTATAACCAGTGTTGTCGTGGTGCTGTGAGCAGGGAAGAAACTGGATTCAAGGGTCACATGAAAGGGTTCTGAAGAAAAAGAGCTTGAAGCTGGAAAGCAATGCAGACGGACTTTAGAGATGAAAGGACAGTTAGAGATAGCTGGTTGTTGAGAATGAGACTAGTTGAGGCAGAGACTTCTTTTCTCCAGTAGGTGGGAGAGAAGAGCTATCAATAAAGAGCAGCATCTTGAGAGAAGATGACCAATATCAATGGCTGAGCATTAGTCTGGAAAAGACAACAGGGTGTTCAGCATGGAGCAGAGTGAGGGGACAAGAGAAAGCTGCAGAAGTTGTGGGGGAGTCAAGAAGAGCTGGTGTCAGTACTTGGGGAAAATGCATGAGCGATCTCAATCTCTGAGTTATAAGCATAAGAGTCCTTCACATCATTGAGGAGGTGAAGCCAGAAGCAGAAGAGGGGTATCTGACAAGTTAGTCAAAGTAAAAACATTACATCCTGATTGCCCAGCACTTCAGGATGATGCATTGGGAGGAAACAAACTTAGGGGTGTGGTTAACAGAGAACTACAAAAGACTTCAGCAAGACAGAGGATGGCAGGATAATGATCGCAGGAATTTAATACAAAGAAATGTGAGGCAATGGAGAAGATTGAGGAGTCATAAAAGGGTGCATGCTGAGAGCATGTTTCCCATTTTTGGGGAAATCGAGAACTGAAGCTGTAGTTTCCAAATAAGGGGTTATGAATTTGGGATGAAGATGAGTTTTAATTCTTTTGTTAGAGGGTCTCAAATCTTTGGAATTCTCTATAGCTGTGGAGGCCAAGTCATTGAATATATTCAAGGCAGAGATAGTCAAGGGCTCTGGGGAAACAGCTGAAACCATGATCAGATCATCCATGATCCAACTGAATTAAGTAGCAGGCTTGGGTGGTGGGGTGGGGCACATTCTATTTGTTGTGCAAAACATTTGTTGTCTAAGACCAAGAGATGCACTGACTGCAAATACATATGCCCTTAAAAGGTAAAGTGTAAACAGATGAACAATTAAAAAGAGAGGGTAAAGTAGAAAAGTTATTAGAGCAGGTAACTTGGATTCCTCAGGAATGGAAACTACAGTGATTAATAGATTTAGGATACTGTTACCATTTCCATTGGAGCAGAGAAGGCAGAAGATCTAAAAGGAGCTTTTTAAAATTATGAAGCAGTTTGAAAATTAAAAGGCCTTCTCTTAGTGGGGAATCAAATGGGTGGTCATTCATTTAAAATATTTGTTACAAGTTAGTTCAAATATTTTTACTCAAATTTTGTAAAAGGTTCTGCTAAAGGGAAAATATTTGAGGCAGATGATGAAACAGAACAGTGGGAATAAACAGACCAATGGGATTCATTTTTGGAGGTGCCAAATATACAATTGGTATTCTTCTATGCTTTGAAACTTTTTTGATTCTAAGATTTGGTTTATAGAGGAGACTTGATACTAATCAGCATTCGAAAATGGTCCAGATGTAGACAAGACCAACTATATACAACAGCATTGATAGATGAAATGATAAATTTGTCAGAAGCAGCTGAGGAGTAGTTTTCTATACAGCCAACACTTCCATAAGTCATCTTGGACTGAGAGCTAAAGAAGAAGTTTAATGATGCAATCTGAGAGCCAGGGATGAAGGATGTGGATGGCAAGGAAAATAAGGTAGTAGTTAACAGCTTCATCACCGATCAAAGACTGCGGAGAAAGCGAAAGGCTGGGGCTGTTTGTAGATGAGGGTGGGAGAAGATTAAAATACTGTGGGTATTTCAAGGTTTTCTGACAATCACATTCAGAAATGGTGAGTGGGATTGTATATTTTACCATGCCTGAAGGTTTACAGAAATTGGTCAAAATATTTTGGGTTGTTTAGTTATTTTGAGAAGAACAATCAGATTAAGACTGAACATACCGTAAGACGAAGAATTGAGGCTCAAGAAAGTGGAATAAATTGCATTTGTTTTGGAGTTAAAACTCCTATTGTGTACTTCAGCCCTCTGGTTCATTCAATTTCTTATGGCTATCTTGAAGATATGGCTTGTCACATGATTAAACTAATTTCCATCACCAAGTAGGAAACATGCAAAGTTTACAGTATTCTTTTCTTTCACCTTACATTTTTACCAATCAACATCTTACTAAAGGTTACTATTCCATTTTTGTGTTCTAGAATTGCCTGGATTGGTATCAATGCCTGAATTCCTGGGGTAAAATTGTTGACAGGAAAACAGACCGTCTAATTTGGATAAGGAATTAAACGTACAAATTGCAAAGAATTGAGTTTTCAATCTGGACAAACTTACAAATGAAAAGGCCAAAATTCTTCTCAATGCCACAGTGCAAGTTACAGCATATCTATTTTGTTATATTTTCATACCTATAAAAAGGTAGGTTTTGAAGCAACAAGGAAAGTAATAAGAGGTATTAGAGAAAGGGTGTCAGGGAGTAGAATCTTGAATACATATCACTTGCCTTTCTGGTAAATCTTCATCTGGCTGATTCAAGTAGTAACGTATGAAAAATCGTTCCGCATCTATCCTTTCTCCTGCAACTTTACTCCCATTTAATAGAATAATAGATGGTAACCTGTTTAGAAAAAGGAAGTGAAAGTCTATCTTCAAATTGGTTTTAATGAATTAATGTACCATCAGAAACAAACAGATGACTTTGCCCAAAAATGAAAAGGTTTGTAATAAAAAGACAAAGAGGAAGGAATTGAAACTATTCTCCTCTTAATAAGCTCGAGTTCATCCAAAATTCTGCCTCTTATCTTTACTTTTACTAAGTCCCATTCCCCAATCAGCCATGCTGTCTAATCTATATTAGTTCCTGTTCTGGGAATGTTCACTTTTAAAAATTTTGATCCTAGTTTTCAAATCCAACCATGGCCTTGTTCCACCCTCTCTCTAACCTAGTCCAGTACTACAATCCTCAGGTCTCTGCACTCTTCCAATTCCACTTTTCATATTTCCAATTTTAATCACTCCCTCACTGGCGGCCATGCCTTCAGTTGCTCTGGAACTCCTTCCCTAGAGGTGTCAGTTTTTTTCTACCTCAAGGATAGTTCTTAAAACCTGAATTTTTAATCAAGCTTTTGGTCGTCTGTCTTCATAAACCTTTGATAGCTTGATCAGATTTTGTTAGATAATACTCTCATGAAGCAGCTCAGGTTATTTTATAACATTGAAGGTATTGTATAAATGCAAGCTGCTGCTGTATAATCCTTAAATTCCTTTAAGGATGAATTAGACAGCTGCTTAACAAATTAAGGATAGTGAAAATGACAAAGCAACAGGAATATGGGATGATTGTTCTGTAAAGAGGCAAAATACAGACTGCTGAGCTGACAGTGGTCAATTTCTTGCTGGACGATTTTAAAGACAGACAGACTTGCTCTTTAGAGCTTCCAACCATCCCAATGCATTTTAAGTCCAAGGACTTTTGAATTGTAGTCCATTATAACGTAGGAAAACACGACAGCCAATTTGCACAAGTCTCTGCAAGAGTAATGTGATAATGATCAGACAAATTAAGCAATGCTGATTGATGAATAAATAATGGCCAGGATACCAGGGCAATTTCTCCTGCCCTTCTTCAAAATAGTGCCATGGGATCTTTTACAATGACTTGATAGAGCAAATGGGGCCATGGTTTAACCATAAACCACATCTCTGACATTGCAGTACTCCTCAGTACTACACTGAAGTGTCAGCCCCGATTTTTGAGCTCACATCTCTGGAATGAGTTTTAAACATCGTCTGATTTACAAGAAATGGTGCTACCCGTACAGCCAAAGCCGAGATTGATGGGATTATGGTGGGATAAGGATGCAGCATTTTTGCTCAGGTGCGCAGAGATAAATGATATGTGAAAGTGGTGGTTCAGGAGGAAGGGAAAGGCAGAATTTACATTTAAAACCATGTCAGGACTGAACAGTGACATTGACAATTGTAAACTATAAACTACACGTTAAGCTCTGAGTTATATAAGCAAAGCAAATTTTAAGCTGCTTAAAGTGAAACTGTCCTGACCCCAAGGGAATTGACTAACAGACATAAACCAATAAATCATTCCAATAGAGCCAAATGTTTAGAATGATCTTAACACTGCAAGAATGGATGTGTGCAGCCACAGTAAAATAACCCCCTCTAACCCAAAGTATCATACTACCAGCCTAATTCAAGCCTTCCTTCATAGCTGACATCAAAGGGGTATCCTCCACAGACCAACCAGAATGCAAAACTTGCCACATAAGCTTTTCCACTCCCACAGGCTCAGGCACAACACCACCAACCCAAAGCATATTCTCGAGATTGATTACCTAGCTATGACGAGCTTGCGTCGTTCCTCCTCAGAATAACTCTGCAGTAATGGAATTCCCAGAAGCCTCACTTCCTCCAGTTTAGGAAATGCTTTGAGTTTATCAATGTCATCCCATGAGCTTAGTCCTATTGAATAACAGTGCTTTATTAGCATCAGCAGTTAACATTTGAGCATTCTTTTGCTTAAATAACCAAATTTTACACCAGATTTCAAATTGACTGCTATCTACTCGTGGCAAGAAAGAGAAATTCTGCCTGGATGTAATCCACATTAAAGATATAATGAGGAAAATAATGGTATCTTTTGGAGGCAGATCTTTTGAATTAGATGAACTGCAACCTAGAACATTATACAATCAGTGCAGACACTCCATACTAGTTGGTCAACATTTTCAAAGCTTTCTTTAGAAAAGAAAAACAAAAATAAAAGTGCATGGAATCAAGGTACCTGTGACATAGGTTGGTAATTGGTTGCAGGATAGGACACTGAAATTTGGGATAAAGGGAATGTTCTTCAATTAATGGAAGTGGCAAGTGGAGGTTAGTTCAAAGGATCTATTACTGTCAGCTTTTCACCAGATACGCTAATGACTTGGAAGGTATGAGAGCTGCATACACAAGAAAGCAGAAAATTTTAGAGAGAGAATAACTGTGCAAACTTGAGCAGGAAGTTACAAAAGGACAAAGTGAATGAGCGTGCAAAACTGTGGAAGTAGAGTTCAAAGTGGGCAAGGCTTGATCTGATGAGGAGTTCTGTGTTGTAACATTCTGCACATGTTGAAATTAACTGACAGAGACAGGGAGAGTAAGTCCTGAAATAGTTAGGTCAATCCTGAGTGACTAACTGAAGGAAATAACACAGCAAAGAAATATATCATATGAATTTAAGGATATACATTTTGTATATGGCTTTTCAGAAGGTGTGTCAAAGTGCCCCCGAGGAGACTTGTTATGAAGGAGACAGCAAACTGTATTAATGGAGTGTTAATGTGTACATTGATAGATAATCAAGTGACAAAAAACATTTTTTGAGTGGGTGGGATAAATTGCTCAAGGAGTTGTACTGAGAATGCTTTTCCCTTAAATCAACAGATCCAGATGCGGCCACAAGAAGGAGCATACTTAGTTCATGCAGGTGGAGAAAGCAGCCAATGAATTGCACAGATAAGTGAAAAGGGGGAAAAATGAATTGGTAAATTTTGAGGAAAAGAACAATAAAAGGAAGTACAAACTAAAAACAATTCAGTTAGGAAATAGAGTGGGCTAATAGTGCAGATGGAGGAACTGATAAGGAGAAATGAAACCCTAATAACAAAATGACATAGGATGGCACAGTTACTGGATGAATAAAGGGTGAATTTCGATTTACTCTTGCTGAGGATTATTAGAAGATGCACTGTTTTAACCACAATTGGTTTGGAGCCAGATGCTACCATATCATTTTAAAAGAGTTCAAGAAAATTACATTAGAACAGATCACTCCAATAACATAGCTTGCTTGCAGTGGTGAGGGTTCCATGGGCTAAATCACCTACGTTAATGTATAGCTAAGTACATAGAAACTTCTCAGAGGAAAATCCATAGAATTTAGTTTTCCAGGAAAATAGACAATATATTCAATGCTGATCTGTTATGATAGATGAAACTTTATTTTTACCTGTGAAATCTTCTCTTCAGTCAATGGAATCTCCCATCAAAAAACAAGAATACTGTAGCAATGATCAGATCTACAGCTAATAATGCCCAATCCAATATTGTGTAAAACTGACAAGTTGTCTCAAAACATTCTAAGAGAGACAGGAATGAAACTCCTAATAAATATATGCATTACGTGCACACCAGTCTGAAGTTCTCTGAAATTTCAGTTTGCAAAAAACTTATTAAATTTGTATTCTAAGCACAGTGGTGTGAAATAATCCATACCTGAATTGTGAAGATTTATTGATCGGAGATTTTGGAAAAGTCGTGCCAAAGTTGCCTGTGAATCCACGATGCTGACTAGAGGGTTGTTTGCCAAGATTAATGTGTCCAGACCTGGGAACATTTGTCCCAGTTTGTGTATCTCTGCCCAGTCGGTGAGATTATTGTCAGTAATATGCAGGAGTCGAAGTGACGGGTAGGAACAGGGCGATAGCAGAACTGTCCTGTAGTCATTAAAGCACAAGAAGAGCTCCTCTAACCTGCATTTGAGAGGGAATAGGAGGAATGCAAGAGAACAAAAATAAGAATATAGCCAAAGCAAGGAACAGACCAAAAAAGGAAGTACAGATGGAGAAAGTGTTTCATAACTACAGACATTCTAGAAATTTACTCAAGTTGAAATAGCTGATACAGCTCTTGTGAATGGTCTTTATAAAACCAGGATTTTCACTAAGTTGGTAGACCTCATTCATTTTACACAAAACTGAATTACAAATTCACACTTTTCATATCATGTCTGTGGGACATTCATTTAAATAAGTAGATGATAAATTCCATCCCACTAGAATCCTGGAATTATTCTTTAAACATATAGGCATTTCATGCAGTAAAATCAAAACTAAGTGTAGAAATAAAATGATGGGATGAGAGCTAAAGGGCTTTTTCTTTTCCTATTTGGGTATTATTGCTACATTAGTAAAGCATTTTGAAAAAAAATAGAATTCTCCTTTTAAATGCTGAATCCATTTCACTATACATTATATGCAGTTATTAAGAACATGCATTAAAAATATAACATCTGGGAACAGGCTGTTGGTGCTTACAGTAACAGCACAGCTGAGGGCTACTGTTGGAACCCATAGCAGGATATTCACTACACAGGAACAAATTAACAAATTGTAGTGAAACAGGAATAGATTAAAAAGCACAGGCATATAACAAATATCCTACATCACTGTACTAAAAGGCATACAGATACATGAATCAGGCAAGGTCATGTTACACTCCCAAATCTAAGCAGTCATTCAAACACAATTATATATCACAGGTCTTATCTGCATACAAAACCTGTAGCAACTCAATCATCCCTCTTTGCAGAGCTAGGAGAATTATTTCTCTTCAATCTCCACTCCATTCAATTAGCACTGAGTGGAGATTGAAGCAAGTGCTTGACTTAATACAAATGCACTGTTCCACAAAGGACAAAATATGATAGTGTGCAGTGCTAATCTCTCCAATACATTGCTCAAACACCAGGCGCTTGTTGGAGGAATCATTTATGCGCCTTGTAATATTGGAAGCAATCTGGGAGCTCATCCATCTTCCTATTCAAGTTTGACATACATGATGGAGAGACAGCGAAGAAAAGGGGTAAAGCAAACTAAACTATTCCTTCAAACAAAAGGTCAAAAAGCATAAAAGACATTACAACTGATAGGAGAACAGTTTCACATGGAAGCAATTTTTCTTACAGACAATTGGAAGATTAAAAATACCAAATAATTAAAAACATTCAATAAATCAGATTGATGACGACATTTGATATCAAACACATTTACCACCTGACTGAGGGCACAGACAACACTTTGTTGTGGAAAAATTCAACTCGGAGTTTGTAGCTGGCCAAAAGAAATGTACGAAATGCAGAACTGTTCCCAGCCATTTCATCATCTTAACCATTCATATACAATATTACTAAGATTTGAAGTTTGAATGTACGCTTGCTAGCTGAACATGCAGGGTTGGCAAAGTCTTATCTTGCACTGTGAAGATTAACTGCCAAAGTTTTTGTATGCAACTCATCATTTACATATAACAATAACTTTCCAATTAATGTTCAGAAAAAAAGGTAAGAAAGAGGATACTGGCAGCACACAAGCATACTTCATGTTATTACAAATATTGTATCCACAGTGGATCATATTGTAACAGCTAGAGACTCCATTGGGCTCAGTTAGAAATCTCTGGTCATTCACCAGTTAAAAAATCTGGAGCAAATTCAACATCTAAAAGTTGTTGGAAGTGAGGTTTTATGTATTTGTTTTCAGTTTATAAAAACTCTGTGCAGAGGTTTACAAGCACTATACATTAGAATCTGCACAAAGTAAAACAAATCAAAGAAAAATCTGTACATTTCTCTGCAGCCAACAAATCAGAATCAGAGAAACATTTCTTGCATTGACATATAGTTACTTTTTTAAAACAACACTGACATCCAGTGGTGAAGTACTATACTTCAAATTATTATCAATTATAAATGAGTAAACTTCAACTGAACCATCATCTGTAATTAAATTGAGACAGAGAGCAGGATGGAGGACGGGGGAAGCATGCAGGCAGAGGAAGAAGAGTGCAGGTAGGGAATTGATGACTGGATGAGGGTAGATTTGAGGGCTGAGGAGAGGCACAAAGAGATTCATACATAAAAAGTACAAACTTTTGCATCTCAATTCAAGGCTACATTACGTCCCTGCAGGAGAATGAAAATAAGAACACAAAAGCAAAGGTTGTGATGAATGAAGAGCTAAATAATAGTTAAATATTTTTTTAACTTGACTCTTCAGTTAGAAAAGCAGAGAAGAAACTGCAATGAATGGGAGAGTAGTAGAATATACAAGGATAAATGTACAGTAATCCAGAGTTCCTACCCTGGTAACTCCTGCAGAAATATGTGAATGGTTTCCCATGAAAGCTTGGTATTGTTGAGGACGAGTCTCTGTATTCGGGAGAAGGAGGCAGCACATGTCGAGTCTAACCTGGCCTCAGTCAGCGGATTCGAGGTGAGATTCAGAAAAGTCAGATTGGCGAGATTTGACACAATTTTACTGATCTGCAAATGAAAACGGGCAGATTAGCAGAATATGGTGTCAGAAGCATAAACTGACCAGCGGCTAATTTATTGTAATTAGAAGTAAAATATATCCCATAATTTACTAATCTAAGAATGATTTGGACAGCTTCAAGCAACACTTTTTTTTTGCCATTACTGCTTCCCTTGAGGGTGGATACTACCTGGCCCATAACATCAGCAAAAGGATAAAATACACATTGGTTCTGCACTTCTTGTTCGTGCCTGTGACTACCCACATTACAGTAAGGAATTTGCACTCTTTGCTTTCTTCTTTTGGGGAGTTGTATTTTAGGTCTGCCAGATCAATCTGTGAAAAAGAGATTTTCTTGCACAGTAGGTGCCACAAATAGACATTCCAATTCCACAGCCCAACCAATAGCTCGTTCTCAAGCTCTGTTGTCCCACTGTTCAAGCTTGTTATCTTTATACTTTCTATTCCTGCATTGTTCTCAAAGGTGGCGCCTGATCATTCAAACTCTTCTTCTCACAATCTCCATTCAATATGTGTACCTTTCCACCTCATCCCTTTGCTTTAATATGACTTCAACCCTGCTCGCAGAAGCAAACTATGCTAGCCAAAAGCAACCACTGGCAACCTTTGTGATTGAGTGCACTGTGCTACTTCCATAATATGAAACATATTCCTTCTCCACTGGCTCATCTGTGGCACAGTCTGAACTGATTTCCATTCATAACTGTTCAATCAAGGCTGGTACATCTGCAGTACTTGGCTCTGGCCTCTCCACAGAATTAAGGAAGTGTGTTTCAAAGCACCCACCTTTGTCCCTAATATTTTCCTTGACAGAAGAAACATTGAAAAGTTAAATATTAGGAGCTTGTCAGCCCACTATGTTCATGCCAGTCGAAAAAGACTTAACTGAATCCCATTGTCTGGAACTGGTTTGTAGCTCTTAGGTTAAAGTTCTTCAAGTATATGTCCAAGGACTCTTCAAATGTGATGAGGGCATCTGCCTCTCCTACCCTTTCAGGTTGTAAGTTCCAGATTCCTACCACCCTCCAGGTGAAGCAGCTTTTTCAACTCCTAATCCTTCAACCAACTGCCAGAAATCTGACCACAAATTTATTCTTAATGTATACCCTGCACTACTTTGAGATCTAAAGTACACTTCCAACAACATGACAAACCCTTTTTGTTCTTTACTTCAATCCATATAGACTCATTTGATGACCCTTCAAAAAAATCCCTTTTTCTTATGCTGTGATTAGTTACTTGACCAATATGACTACACCTCTTTTATAATCCTGTCTGGACCAGTAATCAGGTACTTTAAACTGCCATTCCTGTCCCTCTTTAAGCCAGGTTTCACTTGCAGCTAAAATACCATACTTCCATATGTCTGCCCAAACCTTCAGATTGCCTGACTTATCCGCTACATGCTGAGCATTTCGTTACCATTAAGCAGAACCAGGTTTTCTTTTCTATGCCTTACATTTCCAGTTCAGCTTTTCTCCAGTTGGCTTCCTGTTTCCCCTGCCAAGATAATTTACACTTACAGGCACAGCATCACTTTTCACAGTTATATAAACGACATCCAATTCAAATGCTATAGTGCTGTTCTCACAGCACAGCAATGATCACCTTTTAGGTCAACAAAACCTTTAGCCAGAGCCTTGAAACACCTTGGCTTAAAACCCTGGATCTCTCCCAAATTCATTCTACGTTACTTCATTGACTACAAATACTTAAAAAACCTACTAATTAAATGATGCAACTGGAGAGTATTTAGACTACCAAACATGCTTTGCCATTCAGTTAAATCATAGGTGACCTGTACCCTAGTTCTGTTAATCAAAGCTCCCAAAATGCCAAAGTCTGTGAATCTCAGTTTTGAAATTTGCAATATTGGGGCCTCAGAGATTTTTGTATCCTCTCTAGCCACAGAAGAGGTCCCAGAGGACTGGAGAGTAGTCGATGTTGTTCCTTTTTTTAAAAAAAGGGAAATGTGGATAATCCAGCAAATTATAGGCCAGTGAAGCTTGCATTAGTGGTAGGGAAGCTATTGGAGAAGATTCTAAGGGATAGCATTTACGTGCATTTGGAAAAGCATGAGCTTATTAGGGATAGTCAGCATGGCTTTGAGAGAGGCAGGTCATGGCTTAGGAATTTGACTTAGTTTTATTGAGTAGGTGACGAAGATAACGAGGAGAATAGGGCAGCGAATGTTGTTTATGCGGACTTTAGTAAGGCATTTGACCAGGTCCCTCATGGACCTTGAGGGACCTTGTCAAATGCCTTACTGAAGTCCAGAAGATTAAGACACATGGGATCTGTAGTGACTTGGTAGATCAGATTTGTAATTGGCTTGGCCAGAGGAGACAGATGATATTGGTGGATAGGTGTTTCTCTGACTGGAGGTCTGTGATACAGAAATCAGTGCTGAGGACCTCTGTTGTTTGTGATATATTTGGACAAAAAAGTAGATGGGCTGATTAGTAAGTTTGCAGACAACAAAAAAATTAGTGGAGTTGTAGATAGTGAGGAAGGTTGTCAAATGATACAGCAGAATATAGATCAATTGGAGGTATGGGTGGAGAAATGGCAGATGGAGTTTAATCTGGACAAGTGTGACTTGTTGCACATTGGTAGGTCAAATGCAAGGGAAAATATACAGTAAAAGGCAGGACCCTTAGGAGCATTGATGTACAGAGTGATCTTCCGACGCAAGTCCTTTGCTCCATGAAAGTGGCAAGACAAGTAGATAGGGTGTTTTTATTTAAGGTTACATCCATTGTTTTAGATGCTATCACCTCATAGAGGTCAAATGTGACACACATTCTATATCCTTCCTAAACGTTAAGTGAATGTGTTCCAATTGACAACTGACAAATGCGTACACATTTAGATCTTAATGAAATGCAAGGAGGTTGTTTGGTTCCCAGCAAATGGGGAATTTCTGCAAAAGACTACTGGTTTGTCCAGTGAACACTGATTGCTGAATTCCTGTTATCAAGAGCAAAACGTGTTTATGATTGCACATCCCCTCTTACAAATGATACATACTGAATGGAAATCAGGGCCAGATAGATCCTCCATTTTAGTTCTGATTACTGGAACAGAATTTCTCAGATTCTTTCTCACCCGAAATTGTAATGAGCTTTATCCATCTTATCTCTCCCAAGAGGTTACTTGGCTTTGGACAAGTGGAGAGTATGTACGTCATGATACGCAATGTTTCGAATATATGTATAAGTTAGATGGGCTGCAGGGTCTTTACTTGCACCCCATTGGGTGGAGTCAAAACAAAACAAAGGAAGACTGGATGTCAGTCATTTCAACACAAGGACACTGATCCAAAAAACTCCAAGTTATGTGAAGGACTCAAAATCTTCAGTAATTTAAATGATGCTATTTCCTCTGTCAGGAATGGGGACATTTTCTGATGGTTGCACTGATCAATTCTATTCACAACTCTAAGTAATGAATCAATCTGTGTCTGCATCAAGCAAGATCTGGCATGAACTGTTAACCAGCAAGTAACATTCATGCCACATGTGTCAGCAATGACCATTCCAACAAGTGAAAATAACTATTTCCCTATGACATTTAGCTGCATTACTAGCAAATTCCACAATCAATTACATCCTCAAGGTCACCACTGACCAGAAACTGAGATAGACTAGTCACATAAATACTTTAGCTGCAGTTAAGTGATTAGAGTCAGAGTATGCTACGCCTCATTTCCCGACTCCCTAGCGTTTCCACTGCCTACAAGGTATCTCAGGAAGATCAGGGAATGATCTCCTTTTGCTTGAATAAGTGCAGCCCAACAAAGATCAACACTATGCAGGGCAAAGCTGCTTGCCTTATTAACCCCCCCCAGTGTAAATATTCACTCCTTCCATCATAAAAGTACTGCAGGAACAGAGTGAAGACAACAAAACACACCAGCATCCAGTCTCTTTGCCATCTTCAACTGCACCTCTCAAACCAGCAAGCTTTACCATCTAGGAGAGTAGACTTTTTGAAACATTATGGTTACCATTAAATTCAGACATCATTCCGACTTGGAAATATATTGGTCTTTATTTAGCATCACTGGATTAAAAATCCTGAAACTCTCCACTCAATACAATTGTGAAAGAACCTTCCTCAGTGGTTCACAGTAGCAGTTTACCACCATCTGCTCAAGGCCAATTAGGAAGAGTAATAATTAGTGGCTTACCAGTAATGGTGTGCAGTGAGAGAGTAAAAATCTGCAAGCTTTTTTCATGCACTATCACAATACTCACCCAATTACAAGCTCTTCTCCTTTATGCTCAGCTACCAACATAGAGCATTTGCTCTCAGATTTCACCTCGAGGGTAGATGTGCAATTAAGAGGGTCAGCAATGAGACACACATTTCATTAATTCACAAAAAAATCAAGGGGGTTTATGTACTTAAAAAGGAAAATCTCAAGGCAATGGGGAAAAAAATGGGGGAGTGCAGCAAATGTGATATGATGATAAAGATGAGATAGGCAGAAAATCTTTGTTCTGTGTTACTCGAGTATACTGTCATATTGCATAGTTGGAATGCTTTTATTTCAGCATACGTAGATCGCAGACTTTATTGATCCCTACCAAGCTGGTGATTTGTGTGGGAAGCAATTAAAAAATGTTACTGGCTCATTGAAACCAGCTAAGATGTTCTATGGGATATGGATTATGCAGTTCTGTGATGCTAAAGAGGATGAGAGTGTTTTAGTCAAGCAGCAATGATGATGAATGACATGTGCATGGGAGGCTTCTCAAGATAACAACAGCCACAGATCTGAGGCACTACATTATTATGAGGCTCAATCCTGCATTAATTATCTAGATCACTAGACATTATGGTATTTAGTTAGCACAGAAAATTAAAACAAATTTGAATAAAATGTGGTCTGTTTGATACATTTCATATTAGAGTTTCATAAACTTCTTATTCTTACACGAGGCTGGCAATAAAATAGGAACAATTAAGTACATTTACAAATCTGTTCTTTCCTTTATTGGTGTTGCAAAGTTCAATTTCAAATGGGAAACAATATAATAGAGTTGGGATAGTGACAGAAAAAGTCAAGTAACAATCAAGAATCAGGATACTCACTGGAAGAGGTCTAATGATGAAAGATCATTGATCAAAACGTTAACTCTCTCCATAGATATTTGCTAAGTATTTCAAACAGTTTTAAAAAAAATTTCACATTTACAGCATCTGCAGGTTTTTTTTTGCTTTGGGGAGAGGACTAACTTCAGTGGATTCAAAAGGACAGGTCGAGGTGGATTGGAAGGCAAAATAGCAATTAAACAGCAGGAGGATGCAGAAACTTGAAGAGGACTCAGATCAAGGATGGATTAGATACATGTAGGAAGAGCAGACAAAACTTTGAGATGAGTAATGGTACAGAAACCAAAATAAATCAGCAGGATAAGATAAAAATATCACAAGATGGTAAAGAACCAACCTGAATACCCAAAGTGCAAATAATTTGAAAAGTGAGAAGGGCAAAGACACCTAGAAGTTCCCTGAGCCTATAAAAAAAACTAAAAATTAAGGAAGATTGGTGCATCTAGGGTACAAAAGGAGATCTCCTATTGGAGGCAGAAGGCATAGCTAGGATATTAAATAAGTACATTGTCTCAGTCTTAACTGAAGAAGAGGAAACTGTTGATAATCACAACACTGAGAGTAGAAACAACTTGACTTAATGAAAATAAGCAAAGCTATTTTAAAGCCTATCCCTTCACACAGTAGAAAAATTACATCAATTCTGGACAGCACACACATAAGTTACCCAAGGGAACTAAGTGGAAATTGAAGAGGCTCTTCTCATAAACTTCAAATTCTCTTTAGATATGAGAGAAGTACAGAGGATTGAAGTAGGGCTTCTAAAATAGGATCTATACAAACACAGTCAGTTAATGGAACATTAAGGAAATTTTTAGGGAATCACCCAAGACCAAATTAACTGTCACTTCAAAAATATGGGTTACTATATTATAGCCAGCAGAGATTTGGCAAAGAGAAACTATAGATGACCAAATCAATGAGTTTACTGATGAAGCAACAGAGAGGGTTGTAGAAGGTAGCATGGTTGCTTCCGTAGATTATGGACCTTAAAATAATGTTTGAAAGATATCACTATGTAGTCCATGAAATTAAAGTGGGAGTGACAGCATGAATGGGAAGCTGGCAGGAAAGAAATATCAAACAGAGAAGTGGTAGTGAATGGCTGTTTATTAGATAGGACTGCAGTATACAGTAGTGATCTAGTCTAATGAAAGCATGCTATTTCCAATGAATATTAATGATATGCACTTTGATTATACTGGGCCTAATTTTTTTTTCAGTCTGTAGATCACACAAAACTTGGGATTACGGTGAACAGCAAAGAGCACTGCAGTACAATTCACGAGCACAAAGATTGACTGCTAAATTGGACAGATGCATAGTGGATTAAACTTAATGTCAAGGAGTGTGAAGTGATGCATTTTTGGCAATATAAACTACAAAGGTAATTGGCAAAGAACGAAAGGGGAGATGAGGAAAAATTTTCTTGTGCAGCAGGCTGAATTATCTGAATTACACTGTCTGAAAGGGTGAAGGAAGCAGATTCAATAGTAATTTTCAAAATACAGATGGGTATATACTTAAAAAGGAAAACAATTCTTGGGTCCTGTGCCAATACTGAACCACCCAACCTGTTAATTGGTTGCCAACCAAATACTTGCCAATGGCTTACTTCTCATCTACCAAACAACAATTTGCCAGACAATTTTAAAGATCCATTTATTTGCTCCGATCACATGTATTAATATTGTCCCCTGTTTTATGGTAAAGACATTCCTGGAATTCAGGTAGTTCACATCCACAACAGATTGTCCTTTATTAATTTCCCATAATGCTTTTAATCCTGTTTACCCTGTAGATACAAAGCTTAAGGATGTGGTTTGATAGCTCAGCTCTATCCTCTATTTTGAAAATGGGCTTTACATTGTTATTTTCCAACCCTCTGGGATTTGGCCTGGTTCCAATCTGAGAAACAACCATAATAGGAACTACTCTGGCAAGGAGCCTCATCTGCTGAGCTCAATCTCCTCAGCACGCCCTTCCACAGTGAATTTTTTTAAAATGCAAAAATTCTAGCAATTCTCCCAGTTTCTTCCAGGAACATTGCTGTAAAACAACAGGAATTTCTCTTTGGACACTTCTTTCACAAGCTTGTTTTTTCAGTTATACAATCCCTTGCTAATCTTTAAACTTTTGGCTTGTAGTCCACTCAGCTCCAGACTCTTTTGGCCCAAAAGTTGAACGAGAACAGAATTCCAAAAGTGAGATGAGAAAACCCACCTTGGTAAAACTGAAATCAATGAAAATCAAAGGGAAAAGTCTACAAAGGCTGGAGTCATCACAAGCCAAAAGGAAGATACACAATAAATGGAAGCTGGAGAAGGCTATTTGGGCCCTTTTGCCTGCTCCACTGATGGTTGCAGAATAAGCAGTGCGTCAGCAGGAGGGCTGTACTAAAGACATCTTCAGCTGTTTTAGTGGGCCAAATTTTCCAGTCAGCAGCAATCTTCCAGCAAGAACTTCGCAAGCCTTAGCAGCAAGACTATCTTTTCATGATGCCTTCTGCAAAGTAAAACCATCATCTGGGGCTTGATGGAGGAAGTGGGTAGGATAAGACTTGTATATGAAGCCCTGAAAAGAAACTTGACAATTGATGAAACTCAGTGGTTGTAAAAGGTATTTGGAAGATAGTAAATGGAAAAATTAAAACAAAAGAAACAGTAAATTAACTAGGAGTTACTTTGGTCCCATGCCATCATTCCTCTCCATTGAAATGAATGGAGGTGTTTTTTTTGGAGCATGTCCAAGCTAGCACAGGTTGCTCAGATGTAGTTGCTGGGGATCTGCCAGAAACTCTGGCCTCCACGCAAGGTGAGTTCAGGGAGTTAGGTGCTAAGTTAAAAGACAGGACCTCCAGGGTGGTGACCTCAGGATTGCTATCTGTGCCACATGCTAGTGAGGCAAGAAATAGGCAGTTTAACATGTGGACATGTGGCTAAGGAGATGGTGCAGGAGGGAGGGCTTCAGATTTTTGGATCATTGGGCTCTCTTCCAGGGCAGGTGGGACCTGTACAAACAGGATGGTTTGCTAGTGCTGCTCAGGGAGGTTTCAACTAGAGTTGCGGGAGGGGTGGGGGGTGGGGGTAGCGGTGGGAACCAGAATGGTAGGACAGCAAGTGGAGGTGGAGTGGCTGCGGGGACAGTAGATGTTAAGCCTACAAGCAAACACTTTACTGGTTGATGAGCATGGTGAGACTAATGTCTTGGGATGTGTCTGTTTCAATGCAAGGTGTATTGTAGGTAAGGGAGATGAACTTAAAGCATGGATCAGCACGTGGAATTATGATGTAGCCATTAGTGAGACTTGGTTGCAGGAGGAGGAGGACTGGCAGCTTAATGATCCTGGGTTCCGATGTTTTAGACATGATAAAGAGGGAGGTATTAAAGGGGGAGGGGTGGCATTACTCATCAGGGAAAATGTCACAGCAGTGCTCAGGGAGGACACACTGGCAGGCTCATCTACTGAGGCAATATGGGTGGAACTGAGGAATAAGAAAGGGATGACCGTGTTAATGGGACTCTTATTGACCTCCCAATAGTCAGCAGGATTTAGAGGAAGAAATTTGTAGAGAAATAGCAGACAGCTGTGGGAAATAAAGTTGTGATAGTAGGTGATTTTAACTTTCCATATATTGACTGGGACTCCCATACTGTAAAGGGATTGGATGGGATTGAGTTTGTCAAATATGTTCAGGAAAGTTTCCTTAATCAATATGTAGAGGTGCCAACTAGAGAGAGCACAATATTGGATCTCCTCTTAGGGAACGAGACAGGGCAGGTGACAGAAGTGAGTGACTGGGAACACTTTGGATCTAGTGATCATAATTCCATTAGTTTCAAGATAATTATGGAGAAGGTTGGGACTGGTCCTCGGACTGAGATTCTAAATTGGAGTAAGGCCAATTTTGATGGCATCAGAAGAGATCTGGCAGGCATGGATTGGGATAGGCTGTTTTCTGGCAAAGAGATGCTTGGTAAGTGGGAGGTTTTCAAAAGTGAAATATTGAGAGTACAGAATCTGTATATTCCTGTTAGAATAAAGGGCAAGACTAACAGGTTTAAAGAACCTTAGTTATTGAGGGATTTTGAGGCCCTGGTAAAAAAAAAGGTGGCACATGTCAGGTATAGGCAGTTAAGATCAAACGAGGCGCTTGAGGATTATAAGAAATGTAAGCGAACACTTGAGAGAAATCAGGAGGGCAAAAAGAAGACATGAGGTTGCTCTGGCAGACAAGGTGAAAGAAAATCCCAGGGTTTCTATAGCTATATTAAGAGCAAAAGGGTAGCAAGCGACAAAATTGGTCCTCTTGATGATAAGCGTGGTCATCTATGCATGGAGCCGCAAGAGATGGGGGAGACCTTAAACAAATTTTTTGCATCCGTATTTACTCTGGAGACAGATACAGAGACCACAGAACTGAGGCAAAAGAGTAGCAAGGTCATGGACCGTATCCAGATTACAGAAGAGGAAGTGCTGGCTATCTTAAGGCGAATTAAGGTGGATAAATCCCCAGAGCCTGACAAGGTGTCCCCTTGGACCTTGTGGGAGGCTAGTTCAGAAATTGCAGGGGCCCTGGCAGAGATATCTAAAACATCCTTAGCCATGGGTGAGGTGCCAGAGGACTAGAGGATAGCTAATGTTGTTCCGTTGTTCAAGAAAGGCTCTAAGAATTAGCCGGGAAATTATAGGTCAGTGAGCCTGATGTCAGTCGTGGGTAAGCGTTTGACAAGGTTCCACATGGTAGGCTTCTTCAGAAGGTCAGAGGGCATGGGATCCAGGGAGGCCTAGCTGTGTGGATTCAGAATTGGCTTGCCTGTAGAAAGCAGAGGGTTGTGGTGGAGGGAGTGCATTCAGATTGGAGGTCTGTGACTAGCGGTGTCCCACAAGCTTTGGTCCTGGGATCTCTACTTTTCATAATATTTATTAATGACTTGGATGAGGGGGTAGAAGGGTGGGTTAGCAAGTTTGCAGACGACACAAAGGTCGGTGTTGTGGATAGTGTGGAGGACTGTCGAAGATCGAAGAGGAATATTGATAGGATGCTGAGCTGGGCTGAGAAGTGGCAGAAGGAGTTCAATCCAGAGAAGTGTGAGGTGGTACACTTTGGAAGGACAAACTCCAAGGCAGAATACAAGGTTAATGGCAGGATTCTGGGTGGTGTGGAGGAGCAGAGGGATCTGGGGGGTGCATATCCACAGATCACTGAAAGTTGCCTCACAGGTGGGTAGGGTAGTTAAGAAAGCTTATGGGATGTTAGCTTTCATAAGTCGTGGGATCGAGTTTAAGAGCCGCAAGGTAATGATGCAGCTCTACAAAACTCTGGTAAAACCACACTTGGAGTACTGTGTCCAATTCTGGTCGCCTCATTATAGGAAGGACGTGGAAACATTGGAAAGGGTGCAGAGGAGAGTTACCAGGATGCTGCCTGGTTTGGAGAGTATGGATTATGAGGAGAGACTAAGGGAGCTAGGGCTTTACTCTTTGGAGAGGAGGACGATGAGGGGAGACATGATAGAGGTATACAAAATATTAAGAGGAACAGATAGAGTAGACAGCCAGCACCTCTTTCCCAGGGCACCAATGCTCAATACAAGAGGGCATGGCTTTAAAGTAATGGGTGGGAAGTTCAAGGGAGATATCAGAGGGAGTTTTTTTACCCAGAGAGTGGCTGGGGCATGGAATGCGCTGTCTGGGGTAGTGGTGGAGGCAGATACGTTGGTCAAGTTCAAGAGATTGTTAGATAAGCATATGGAGGAATTTAAAATAGGGGGATATGTTGGGGGAAGGGGTTAGTCTTAGGTGTGGTTTAAAGGTTGGCACAACATGGTGGGCTGAAGGGCCTGTATTGTGCTGTATTGTTCTATGGTAAATTATTGGAAGGTAATTTAAGGGACAGGATACAAGGATTTGGATAGACTGGGCCTGATTAGGGATAGTCAACATGGCTTTGTGCATAGTAGGTCAAGGCTAACCAATCTTACAGAAATTTTCGAGGTGGTTACCAAGGATGTCGATGAGGAAAGGCTGTGGATGTTGTCTACATGGACTTTAGCAAGGCCTTTGACAAAGTCCTGCATGGGAGGCTGCTCCAGAAGGTTAAGTCGCTTGGCATTCAGGATGAAGTAGCCAACTGGATTCAACATTGGCTTAGTGGGAGAAGCCAGAGAGTGGTAGTAGATGGTTGTCTCTCTGATTGGAGGCCTGTGACTGGTGGTGTGCCACAGGGATTGGTGCTGGGTCCGTTCTTGTTTATTATCATTCTAAATCATTAATATAAATAATGTGGTAAACTGGATCAGCAAGTGACACCATCAGCAGATAACATCAATATTGGGGGAGTAGTGGACAGTGAGGAAGGATATCAAAACTTGCAGCATGACCTTGACCAGCAAGGAAAATGGGCTGAGAAATGGCTTATGGAATTTAATGCAGACAAGTGTTGCACTCTGGGAGGACAAACCAGGGTAAGACTTGCACAGTGAATGGTAGAGCTCTGAGGTGTGCGGTAGGACAAGGAACCTGGGAATACAGATCCACAGTTATTTGAAAGTGGTGTTACAGGTAGATAGAGTCATAAAGAGAGCTTTTGGCACTTTGACCTTCATAAATCAGGGCACTGAACACAGGAGTTGGGATGCATGTTGTACAAGATGTTGATGAAGCTGAATTTAGAGAATTATGTGCATTTCTGGTCACCTACCTACAGGAAAGATATCAGTAAGCTTGAAATAGTGCAGAGAAAGTTTACAAGAATGTTTCCAGGACTTGAGGACCTGAGTCACAGGGAAAGGTTGAATAGTTAGGACTTTATTCCCCAGAGCACAGGAGAATGAGGGGAGATCTTATAGAGGTACACAAAATTATGAGGGGTATAGATAGGGTGAATGCAATCCAGGCTTTTCCCCCCCCTCAGGTTGGGCAAGACTAGAACTAGAGGACATAGGTTTAGGGTGAAAGATGAAATATTTAAGTGGAATCTGAGGGGAAACTTCTTCACTCAGAGGGTGGTGCAAGTGTGGAATGAGCTGCCAGTGGAAGTGGTAGATGCGGGTTCAATTGGAACATTTAAGAGAAGTTTGGATAGGTACATGGATGGGAGGGGTTTGATCCAGGCGTAGGTTGATGGGACTAGGTAGAAGATCAGGTCGGCATGTACTGGATGGACCGAAGGACCCGTTTCTGGGCTGTAGTACTCTATGACTCTATGACTGACTTCAGTCCAGTAGTGGAATGCAACTGGAGAATCAGCATCATATACCTGTTAACTCACGTACATCTGTGTAGAAGTCCCAAACTTGCTGTGACTCACAAAGGGAAAGACCAGCAGTTCTACATGGAACTAATAACACTTCTTTACAAGACCTAGGCCATTAATTTTCTTCTCCCAATCATTAGCCAAAAATGGGCATGATTAACAAAACTATACGTTGATTCCATTCACAACTTCTCAAACATTTCCACCATGCACCAAGATCTGGTATGGGTTGATGTGGCAAATAACATGTAGAGTCTCTATAACATGTAGACTATTCCCAACAACAAGTGTCTAACCACTTCCCCTTGATGCTCAATAACATTATCAGTATAAGGTCATCCATCATCAAATTGCTGATTGAGGGTCAGTGGTGGTGGAATTATTTACTGATAGAAAATTAACTCGACCAGTCAGGCAGTAGTAGTGACATTTACACTGACATCCAGGTCTTGGAGCAAGTTATATCATGTGTGGCTATATGTCAGTCTTGTCCCCTGGAAAACATTGGATGGGGCTATACTTAACGATGCATTTTATATTTGACTTTTGTTTTTGCACTTGTCTAAATATGGTGGCCCTGTACCCCAAAGACTTTCCATCAGTTTCAAGGCACGTCAGGAGTCTGACAGAATATTCTTCACTTGTCTCAACACCATCCAGAACAAAGTAGCCTGCATAACGCATGCACAATCCACCATGCTAAATATTCACTTCCTCCACCACATGCACACTGTGACATCTGTAAAATGGACCAGGTCAAATAAGGGTCAGCAATAAATGTTACCTTTACTACTACACCCTGAATCCCATAATGATACTCAACATCAACTCACAATGGCGAGAGCTATTCCCTGACCAGATTTACTTTCTTCTCAACTGATCTGTATGCATTGCTAACCTAATGCCTATGTCCTAAAAGTGATTAGCAGTGGTACACCTTTAATTTTCAGATACTACAAAGTTTTTGAAAAGACTTGGGAACCTCATCTGGGATTTTCCTCATTATTCTGAATTTTCAGTTCCTCTTCAGTTTAATAATATTATGTTTGTATAGACTGAGGAAAATATATGAAACCTTTCTATAATCTTGGTGCCAAATTAAAAATCTTATAGAAAACATGCCAGGTGCCTAAACATTTCAGTCATTGGTACTCCATACTTGTAGTAGAGTCTGAATACCTTTCAATGCTAAAATCTTTTTGCATGTGTTGGTACAGGCATTTTGCTCGACTGTAGTGAATACCTCAATGCAGGCAATAATATATTTCTGCTAGTTATGGAGTAGCCAAGAGACCAGCTGCTAGGAGCAAGAAAGAATGAAAAGACTGATACAACGAAAGCCTAATTTTCAATACAACACATCAGCAAGTCCCTTTATTCATTTCCAAAATTTGCTCTTGCCTTATATATTGCTCTCCATTTGCTATTCTTTGAAAGATTGCTCTGCAGGGGTAACAAAGACTTTAAGTTTATCTCTGAGCTCCTTGATATTTGAGCAAGTTTACATTGTATGTAGTTGAGTCATATAAAATGGTAGGTTCAATTTTTAATCAGATTGTTCAATGACCTGAAATACAATGCTGAAAGAATTACTAAGACTGGCTTCACCACCTGTACCTGAAGTGAAAAATCTCAAAGTTCCTATTTGCCTGACACTGTGATTTCTGCTGGAAAGGGTTTGTGTGAACATAAGAAGATAGACCTGAGAATATTTGTGATGCAACTATGTAGTCAAATTGTTGGACAACAACAGTTACTGAGAGAAGTGCGAGATGAAAACAGTTCTGAAGAAAGATTCGCACCCAAAAAGTTAACTTGCTGATTCTCTCCTGAAATGCTGATTGATCTTGATCATGTTTCCATAATTTTCTGTTTTGTATGGTAACTACTACCCTGGAACTACATGCCATCAACAAGTCAATGCCTGTAAAAGGAGGGAAACAGGGAAAACTGATGCAGAAAAATTTAGTTATGTGATAAATGAAATGGGAAAAAACGGATCAATTTCAGGAATAAAGCTTTTAAGTGTTCTAATACCTTGTTAGTGAAATGGTGTACGAATGACACAGCAGCGCTTAGAATTGGTGTGTAGAACCTACCATTTGTACTTTGCAATTCTTGGTTCATAACCTATTTACCTCGTACCAGTCTTGTAGATTGTTATCGGATAAGTCGAGTTCAGAAACATGCGAGCAGAAGGCAGCAATGTCACTTTCCTCTCCAGCTGTGTTAATTCCACAACCATCCAGCACGAGGATAGCTGGAAGGTTTAGACGTGCTAAAGGAAACATATGATCTGCTTAATTCTGAACAAAGAAGAATGTAAAAGACCAGCTGTAACCGATAATTATTTTGCATTTTCATTCGCAATATTTTCCCCCATACAGACAAAAAATGAGAATGAGGACATTGCTCTGTTAATGATCAACTTGTGTCTTTTCAGATACCAGTCTGCACGCAAGGAAATCATTCCTTACTTCAAGACCACAATAAATTCAGGCAACCCAAGTACACAAGGACCAATACACCTGCAAGCAAGAATTCGGACAGATTTATGTTAACTTGTACTTCAGAGTCAATTCATCAATTTAGTATATTAAAATGTTGAATTTGCTAAATAATGGCCAGTTACAGGCATTTTTGATCATGAGAAGCTTAATAATATACATCAACTGTACTGTAGGTTTATGAATTAAAGCCCTCCTAGGTTATCTCATATATACCAGTACTACCATGAGGTTCAGAATTTGACCTCCAAGTCTCCGATGAATCATCATCACTGACAATGTTTCCACTAGCATTAACAAAATCTCTAACCAACACCGAACTGCTACTAAACATCATGGAGAGAAAAATCACTGTTAAGATTGGTAAACTTTTTTTTGAGCAGGACTAAAAATAATTAGAAATGTGCTTAACATACTTTGGATTTACGCATCTAAAACTTAAAGATGATAATTGCTGGGCCATCCCCCGTGTTATAGCTACAAAGGTATGGATTTCTTCATAAAATTGGTTGAAGATTCAACCTTGGTGATCTACCCATCTACCAGCAAAACACACGCAAAATGCAGAACCTGAAACATCGACTGTTTATTTCCCTCCACAGATGCTGCCTGACCTGCTGAGTTCCTCCAGCATTGTGTGTGTTGTTCTAGATTCCAACACCTGCAGAATCTCTTGTGTGGCAGAAAAATACATTAAAAAAAGTCAAACTTGTGCTCTGAAGTTTATCAGACCCTTGATGCATAAATACACATAGGATTAACAGTTCGAAAGCTTCCGACACTTTAAAAATGTGTGAGCAATCTCATGGGCTTACTCTTCATCACCACCATTTAATTTCAGGATCTCAGAAGTAATAAATGGGTCATACTCAGTAAGAAAACAAGAGCTGAGTTTTGGAGAAAATATAAAGGCTCACGCACCTTTCACAGGTGAGCCCTGGGGCCCAGCGGAGATGTGGATGCCAATACCCATTCCTCGTCGATACGGGAAGTTTTCTGGGCTGTACTTCTCACAAATAACCTCAACAAAACTACGTCCACGTGTGTCACTCATCTTCCAATCGTCAAGAGCAGTCTGCAGACTGTAGAGACAAAAAAGCTTGTTGGTTAAGTTACTTCTAAGTTTATTAGTGGAATAGAAGCAAAGTATTAAAATAAGACCAAGTTGTGCTTAATCCATGTTTGTACTTGTTGGGTTGGGCACATAAAGCACCCAGAACAATGATGGAAATTATACAATTTATTGAAGTTGTTAGAAATTATGGAAGATTGTCTAACCCAAGCCGCAATGCTGAATGTCTTTTCTCTTTTGCATTCTGCAGGATATGTTCGGGTGTAAGTGAATATTGGAATTTCATTTCATTAAGTAAACAGAAATAATTTATTAACATCAATTAATTATTTCACTCAGAGTCTAGAAGAAAGTAAAAAAAAAATTAAAAGTCTTAAGACAATTAATTCCAATCAGCTCATTCATTTGTATTTCTAACATTTTGAACAACTATTCTTTATCATGCATTTCACCACATCTACATGGCCATGTCTCTATTATGGGATGTTTTCATGTATTCAACATGCTATAAAATCTCCCACAAAAGAAAGTTTGCACGCTGAAGAATCCTTCATTTCAGTAGAATGCTGCAGCACAAAATATATTAGTTTTGAGAACAACTATACCTTTGCAAATAATTAGGTACGAACAGGGGCAATGGATATACTTGGACCCTGAGAGTGGAAGTCCCACAGAGCAAAAGCAACTGATTAATGAGCAAACCTACATCAATGACAAAATACCTAACAACCCAGGCAAATCTAGACCTTCAACACTGGGGAAAAAAAGATGTTATTGGCGAATCTAATAGATTATGAGATGCTTAAGTAGATAAAAACAAAATCAATAGTGAAAATCTAAAGATAGGAAATGCTAGCAATACAGATCATTAACACTTCAAACATCTTTAACCTTTCAGACAAGATGATTTTTAAATTACAAAATGTAGAAGAATTTTACTTCTGTGGAAATAATGAGGTACTGGTAATTTTTTTCCCCAAAAAGCTGAACAAGGTAAAGAACTTGCATTTATATAGTGCCTGTCATGTCTTCAAGATGTTCTAAACTATTTTAGAGACTGGCATTCTTTGGTGGGCCAAGGCCACCAAATTAATATTAAGGCATTTAGTTTCCAATTATTTGACAAGAGGACTGGCAGGTCATCAAATAAAAATTGAGAAAATGCCCCATTTAGAAGTTTTTGAATTCCATAAACCAAATCAATTGAATTTGACATTTTTCTATCTGTTGCTAAAGCCACCAGTTAAAAATAGGAAGTTAACAGATTCACTTAAATCTATCTTTACACACAAATCTTCATTATAAGGAAAATACAGTTGATAACTACACTCATACAGAAATGCGTAAACATGGCTATTTGATTTTCCCAACTGCCCATTTATAAATTGTGTTCAAATCTTCAGAAAATGTTCAGAAATATATTTTTGAGATATTGGGTGGGATAACCAGATAACAAAAGTAGTATTAAGGAGGTTAACACCTTAAAGTGGATAAACGACAGTCCTAAATGTAATATATCCCAAGATGTTTAAAAAAAATACACAGGAGGGAATTATAGAGCCTCTGACAATTATCTTTCTACCATCCCTGTCTACAGCAGGGTTGCCAGAGGATTAAAGCACTTTTAATATTGCACTGTTGTTCAAACAAAAGAGTAATTAGAGCCCAATTAAAGTTCAGATTTTTGGAATCAATGTTGGGGGAAATACAAACCTTCATTTAAGGCATAGATTAGTTAAGCATAGTCAATGGTATTATTCACTGTGCCAAATACTAGCATAGCAAGAAATAGGAAGATAGTACAGTTGAATGCATGGCTAAAGAGCTGGTCTAGGAGGGTGGGCTTCAGATACCTGGATCATTGGACTCTCTTCCAGGGCAGGTGGGACCTGTTAAAGGAGGACAGGTTGCCCCTAAACTGGAGGGGTACCATATCCTTGCAGGAAGGTTTACTAGGGAGGGTTTAAACTAGTGTGGCAGGGGGCTGTGAATCAGCACAGCAGGTGGAGAGATTGAGAAGGTAGAGGTTAAGCCAAGCAAGTCTAATAGGAAGAACAGGCAGGACCAGGTTAATGAACACAGTGGGACTGATGGCCTGAAGTGTACATTTTAATGGAAGTAGTATAAGAGGTATGGCAGATGACCTTAGAGCCTGGATTAATACATGGAACTACAATATTGTAGGCATTATAGAAACTGGGTTGAGAGAAGGGCAAGACTGACAGTTCATCATTCCAGGGATTAGATGTTTTGGAGGTGATAGAGAGGGATGCAAGAGAGGTGGGGGCATTGCATTACTGATTAGGGAGAATGTCACAGCTGCACTTAGAAAGGACATCATGGAGGGCTAATCCAGCGAGGCCATATGAACAGTAATAAGAACAGTGCAATCACCATGATGCAGTTAATCTATAGGCCTCTAATTAGCCAGTGGGAGATAGAGGAATAGATAAGTAGGCAGATCATGAAAAGGTGCAAAAACAACAGGGTTATTGTAGTGGTTGATTTTAAATTCCCTAATATTGGTTAGAACTCTCTTAGTTCCAGGGTCTTAGAGGGGGCAGAATTGGTAGGTGCATCCAGGAAGATTTCTTGAAACAATTTATAGACAGTCCAGGGAAGGGTCTGTACAAGACCTTGTACTGGGGTATGAGCTGGGCCAAGGTTTTGAAGTCCTTGAAGTTTCAGTGAAGGAGCATTTTTGGAACAGTGACCATAATTCTATAAGTTTTAAGATAGTCATGGGTAAGGATAAGACTGATGCTCAGGTGAAAGTGCTAAATTGAGGGAAGGCTAATTACATAGTATTAAAGCTTGAACTAGGGAAAGTAGATTGAGAGAGGTTGTTATCCATATCTGACATGTGGGAGTCTTTTGAAGGGATAGCTGGTTAGAGTTCAGGACCTGTGAGGATGAAAGACAAGGATGGCAAGGTTCAGAACCTTGAATGATAAGGGATACTGTAAGTTTAGTCAAAAAGAAAAGGACACATATTCAAGGTTTAGGAAGCTGAAATCAAACTAGGCCCTTGAGGAATATAAAGTAGGCAGAAAAGAACTTAAACAAGGAATTAAGAGGACTCAACGGGGCCATGGAATGTCCTTGACAAGGAGGATAAGGGAGAATCCCAGGATTCTTATATGTATATTGGGAGCAAGGGAGTAGCTAGGGAAAGGGCGGGCCCACTCAAGGGCAGAGGAAATTTACGCATGGAGCCAGATGAAGTGGGAGAGGTCCTTAATGAGTACTTTACATTGGTATTCACCAATGATATGCACACCAATGATGGTAAGATCAGAGGGATATGTTGATATTCTAGGGCATGTTGATATTAAGGAAGCAGTGGTGTTGGGCGTCTTGAAAAACATCAAGATGGATAAATCCCCAGGGCGTGATGGAATCTATCCCAGGATACTGAGGGAGGCAAGGGAGGAGACTGCTGGGGTTTTGACAGAGACCTTTGTATCCTCTTTAACCACAAGTGAGGTCTGAGAAGAATGGAGAATAGCCAATGTTGTTCCTTTGTTTAATGAACAGCGAGAGGGATAATCCAGGAAATTATGGGCCCATGAACCTGACATCAGTGATAGGGAAATTATTGAAGATTCTTCGGAAGAGGATTTATTCACGTTTGGAAGAGCATAGATTTATTAGAGAGAGGCAACATGGCTTTGTGTGAGGGATGTCCTATCTCACAAATTTAATCCAGTTTTTATTTTGAGGAGGTGATGAAGATGATTGATGGGTGTAGGGCAGTGGATGTTGTCCATATGAACTTTAGTAAAGCATTTGATAAGGTCCATCATGACAGAAGATTAAGTTGCAGGGGATCCAGAGTGAGTTGGTAAATTGGATACAAAATTGGCTTGGTCATTGAAAGCAGCGGGTAATGGTGGAGGTCTATGAACAATGGTGTTCCGCAAGGATCAGTGTTGGGGACCTCGTTTGTAATGTGTGTTAATGATTTGAATGAAAATACAGGAGGTCTGATTGGAAAGTTTGCAGACAATATGAAAATTAGTCGAGTAGTGGATAGTGAGGAAGGTTGTCAAAGGATACAACAGGATATAGATCAGTTGGAGATATGGGTGGAGAAATGGCAGATGGAGTTTAATCCGGACAAGAGTGAAGAGCTGCATTTTGCAAGAGGGAAGCATTCGGTGAATAAGAGTACTGATGTTCAAATGGATCTTGGGATGCAAATCAATCTCTCCCTGAAAGTGGCAACACAAGTGGATATGGTGGTAAAGAAGGTGTATGGAATACTTGCCATTATTGGCCAGGACATTGAGTATAAATGTAGGCAAGTCATGTTGTAGCTGTATAAAACCTTAATTAGGGTACTTGGAGTTGTGTATGCAGTTCTGGTCGCCACACTATAGAAAGTACATGGAGGCTTTGGAAAGGCACAGAAGAAGTTCACCAGAATTGGAGTGTTTAAGGAGAACGTGGAGAAACTTAGAGGGGTGACCTGATAGAAGTTTATAAAATTATGAGAGGCATGGATGGGTAAATAGTCAGAGTCCTTTGCCCCCAGGGTGGAATTGTCAAATAGTAGAGGGCACAGGTTTAAGGTGAGAGGGGGAAGGTTTAAAGGAGATGTGCAAAGCAAGTATTTTTTTTATATAAAACAGAGTGGTAGGTGCCTGGAACACAACTCCCAAGGGAGGTGGTAGAAGCAGATATGATAGCAACACTTAAGAGGCATTTATACAGACACATGAACAGGCAGGGAATTGAAGGATATCGACCATGTGCAAGCAGATAGAATTCGTTGGATTGGTGTCATGGTTGGCACAGACTTTGTAGATCTAATGGCCTGTTCCTATGCTATATATTCCATGTTCTATGGAATTGTTAAGGGAAGGTTGAATTTTTTTAAAGGCGCTATCAAGGAGGTTTTGATGAAGGAAATGAATCTTACGTGGTTTACATGGATTTTGGCAAGGCTTCTCAAGCTTTTGACAAAGTCCTGCATGGCAAGCTGGGCAAGAGTGGCAAATTTGATCTAAAACTGTCTCAATGTCAGTCAGCAAAGGTAATGATTGATGGTATTTTGGATGGCTGTTACCAGTAGGATTCCATAAAGTTCAGGATATGATTCCTTGCTTTTTGTTGTATGTATGAATAATTTAGACTTGCATCCAGCAGCCCTGATAAAGCAATTTGTAGACGATATAAATTTAGCTGTGAGGTTAACTTCAAATGCAGGAGGATATAAATAACCTGGTCAGTTGGGCAGCAAAGTGGCACATGGAATTTTATGCAAAATGTAAAGCATTTGGTGATGTACAGCTAGAAAACAGTAGAATATACAATAAATAGAAACCAATACAGAAATGTGAAGTATATGCCCTTGGATCCTCAAAGGTAGCAGTTGAGATGGATATATGGTTGAAAAGTCATGCACAATGTAGATCAAGCTATAGGCTGAAAATACTGCAACAACTGGGAATCTCTCTTGCACCCAGGAACAACTGGTACCTACTGTAACATCCAAGTATAATCTGGAGGAATGCCATTGCTGGGCTCTGGGCAGCATCCTCATAGCGAGGACAACTGGAGTAGGAGGTGGTGGTTAAAGAATGAAAAAGT